>NW_027269265.1:1756250-2992500 GCF_023055355.1 Agelaius tricolor
CGACACTGTCTTGAGACTAATTATTTCCTCCTATTAACATCAAGAAACCTTTTATTTTAATTAACAAAGACCCATCACTCAGATCAGCCCCTTCTACACAAGAATAATTCTCCAATTTTTTTTTTTTTTAAGGAATTCTATCCCTCTGATTTAAAACTGCCGTTTCCTAATGCAAGACTCTCAAATATTCATTCCTTAATCACGGATTCAGCTCTCTTCAAACCTTCAAACCCGATATCATCATCTTCCCTTTTTTTGTTTTTTTTTTTCCTTTTTGCAGGCATCATGGGAAAGAATTCCACTGCTCCATGATAAAAACTTCAGAAGGTTTGAAATATGAGCAGATGATAATTGCAGCTTAATATGCTAATGGGGACTGGGAAGAATAGGAGTAAATTGCCCAAATATTCCTAAATTCTCCATGGCAGGGTAATATGGGAGTATGGACATCACTTATTAATTGGAAACATTTCCCAGAATTTATTTGACATAGCCATTAAATGGAAACATTGCTGGAGGATGAGCACAATGGGGTTTATTTGCTCAAATTCTTCCTTCAAAATGATTTCAAGCACTCAAAAATGCACCTGAAAGTGGTGTCAGCTAAAAGTGCATCATTTATTGGGTGTCTTGAATCTTCCAAGGTGGGAGAGATGGAAATTAACCTCAAAACATGCCTAAAGAACTGCTGACATTCCCTGAACGCCCTCAGAGAAGAGGGAGACGTCTTTCCCAAGGATTTCACCTCTCCCTAAAATATTCTATTCATCCATCACCCAGTGCCTGATCCCTCCCCATCATCCCTCCCACCATCCCGAGCTCCTCAGTTTATGAAGTGCTGCTGCTTCAATTTAAGGGGTAATTTTCAAACCAGTTTCCCTAAGCCCGTGCGAGACTCCCCAGGGATAATCCCCTATTAGCTCATCCCAAATGCTTTATTTATCTCCTGCTGGCTGGGAAGAGCTTTAAGTCCAATGAAAGTGGCCACTTTAGGCTGGGGTAAATCTTCCCACTGAAAGGCAAGGGGGGGTTTGGCCAAACTGATGGGATTTTTCATGGGAATGAGCAAATCTCAGCTTGGGAGCTGCTGCTGCTGCTGCTGCTGCTGGCTCAGTGTGTCCGTAAAACCCATCCACTCATTAACTGGGCACCAGGAGCCTGGAGCAGGACACTTTCCCTGGAATGTGGTCCAGGAGCTGGGACAATGCCCTGCTTGAAAATTCCATTGGGGGGGGTGGGATGAGAGGGGCATCGAGAGTTGGGTTTGGTGTGGAATTGGGGGGAAACCAGTCTGGCTCAGCAAGCCCAAAGTTTAAAACCCCTGATTAGCACAGGTTTTCCTGTCATATTCCTTCTTGGAATGTGGGGGGATTCCTCCCTTGGGAAGGGGACACTCTCCAAGGGTTCTCCTCAAGGTTAAGAGGAAGAGCCCTGCCCAGGAGTGTTGGTGTTGGGTGAGTTTTATCAATCTTGACTTAATAATTGTTTCTTTTTGCTGCCTTCAATAAAATTGCTTGAATAGAATTGTTTTATTTTATTGCGCTGCATTAGACTGCACACTCAATAATTCTAATTAAGATCTTTTGTCTAATCACTTGTAGTGATAAATAATTCATGTTTTCATAAACGGATATGATTTTCCATCGTTAAAACCCGTGGGATGAAGTGGCAAAATTTAAACCATTGCCTGGGATTGGATCCAGCCAACCACAGGTGACCCCGAGGAGTTTAGGGAGCAAAAGGATCCCCTCTGCACCTCCTGACTCGATGGGAGCTTCCCTGAAAACCTTCGGAGCTCCCACTCCACCCCTGGCAGGACCACAGGGAGATTTCCTTCAGGCAACCCCACAGTCTTGCCCAGCTCCAAATCCACCACCCCTTATTCCCAGTGGAGCACTGTCCCCAAACCCACAGAATCACAAAATCCAGCACAGAATTATAAAGGTTGGAAAAGCCCTCTGAGCTCAAGCCCGACCATTCCCAGCACTGCCAAGGCCACCACTGCTCCCTGTCCCCAAGTGCCACATCCCCACGGCCTTGAAATCCCTCTGGGGATGGGGACACTTCCAGGGATGAGGATATTCCCCAAATTTACACCTGTGCTCTGAGATGACCCTGCTGGAGCAGGGAATGGGGCCAGGTGCCCCCTGAGGTCCTTTCCAGCCTGACCCATCCTGGGATTCAGTTTTGGGTAATAATCCCAGGAATCCACAGAAAGGCAGAAAATCCCGTTCTTCCCTCAGCTCCCTCACTTTCAGATTCCCTCTGAAGCAAATCCTCCTCAGCTCTGGATCAGGAGCTGGAAAAACTTCACACCCTTCACACCCTTTATACTGCGCCAGCAGAACCCTAAATAAATTCCCAATATTGTGAAAAAACTGAAAGAATGGGATTGAAACAAAGGGATGTGGAACAGACAATTCCATCACCAAATCAAAACCTGTTGGAATTTTATGAAAACAAATCCTGTGATTTTTCCTTTGAGCAACATCCTGTAGGAGCTTGGTTTGAAAAATCTGCCTTGGGTGGCTTTTTTTCCAAGCCATCATTCCCTTTAAGCACAGGAATTGCAGGGAATCACTGGCTGGATGTGGGATCGATCAACTCGGTGCTGATCCAGCACAAAAATCTGGGAAAGAAGCTCAAAACGGGATCTTGGGAATGCAGCCTGAAGGGAAAGGTCCTCCCTGGGCAGAGGGAAGGAGAGAGCTGGAGGAACAGAGGAATTGAGGCTCTTCTCTCTTTTCCCAGCTTTATATTCCCTAGATTTCCTAAATTCTGCTTCTTCCAAGTGCATCACCATCGAGGCATTTCCTGAAGTTCTGTTCCTCATGGAATGGGGGGGACAATTGGATCTCCAATGTGACAAGTTGATCATTCCCAATATTTTTTTCCACCAAAAAAAAAATAAAAAAAGACAGAAAAATCCAATACTCCAAAGCTGTTTCTGACATCCTCCTACCAGGACAACACTGGGATTCATGTATGGAATTATAGAAATATTCCCTTGTGCGATAATTTAATTTAAAATATTACAAGTGGCTTTGGGGGTTTCCTGCTCCCCCAAAACCAAAGAAATTTAAGTCAAAAGTGCATTTGTTAATTTTTAATTCATGTTTATATAAACAGATCTGATTTTCCGTCATTAAAACCTGTGGGATGAAGCGGAGCCATAATTCCATTTTGCGCCTCATTGATGAATAAATTTAGGATTTTTATTCCTATTCAAGGGATTATTTCAGAGTATTTTAGGGAATCTCCAGGAATTAGTAATACATTTGTGAGAGCCCAGATTTCCAGGATGAACTGTGGATGTCCCATCCCTGGATAATTCAAGTCTATGTTGGAGAGAGCTCAGAGGACCATGGAAAGTGGAAATTGTCCCTGCCGTTCTCCAGTAAAGAATTCCTGTAGGAAACAACCCATGACTGAAATTCCAGGGTATCCCAGTGATTCCCAAAGTATGGAACAAAATTAATCCAAATGAGATCAATTTCTCCTCTTGTCCTTCCCAAAATGGACCAGAAGGAGAGGATGGAGGAATCCTGTGAACTGTGAGTGGTAAAGGAGAGAAAAAAACAAGATATAAAGGGGAAAATTCCTTCTGTAGTCATGGGAAGGTTTGGATTTGGGATTTTTTTTATCCTGTTTTTAAATTAAAGCTGCATTTTCTCCCCTCTGCAAGTGAGAATTTTTTCCAGGTAATCACACCCAGGTTTGTTCTGATGCAGAGGAACCACAACAAACACAATCTGCATTCCTCCCACTGCCCAAGGATGCTGGATAATTCCCTAAATTATGGCTCTGGAAATTTATATGGTTTTCCTGTTCCTTTCAGGGAGCTTTGCTTTACAATCCATGCACAAAACAAGAATGGCATTCCCAAAATTACAGCCACTCAGCAGGGAGGGATAGAAGCTGTGAGAAAGGATGAAATCCAGGACTGGCTCAGGAAAGAAATGGAATTTGGAGCCAGGTTGGGAGAGCTGGGAATGTTCACCTGGAGAAGGGAAAGCTCCAGGGAGAGCTGAGGGCACCTGAAGGGGCTCCAGGAGAGCTGGAGAGGGACTGGGGACAAGGATGGAGGGACAGGAGCCAGGGAATGGCTGCCAGTGCCAGAGGGCAGGGATGGGTGGGAGATTGGGAATTGGGAATTCCTGGCTGGGCTGGGATTGCCAGAGCAGCTGTGGCTGCCCCTGGATCCCTGGCAGTGCCCAAGGCCAGGCTGGACACTGGGACACCCTGGGACAGTGGGAGGTGTCCCTGCCATTGAAGGGATGGGATGGATGGGATTAAGGGTCCCTTCCAACCCAAATTATCCTGGAATTCTGTAACGGGAACAGGACCCTCAGAAGAGTCATTAACTCATATTTTAACCCAACCTCACATTTTCCAGCACCTTTTCACCCTCAGCCAAGAGAAGCCTCCCTGAGGCCACTCCTTTGTGAAAACGATGAGCTTCGTGTCTCCAAAACAATTCCTCTTTCATCGTCCAAGGAAAGCCAGAACGAGCTGATCAAGCCACTTCTTTTCAAAGGAATTTTTTTTTCCCCTTTGCTTTTGTGATGGTGCCACCCTGAAAATCTCCAAGTTCCGCTCAACAAGAGGCAAGGAAAGCAAAAGCAGCTGAATTTGCTTACTGAGACACTCAGAGCTGCGGAGTCAGCAAGTTCTTGGCAGCAAAGATCACTTGACCTCCGTGCATTTGAAGACAGGTGAAAAAAAAAAATTGAATATTTTGAGCTGTTCTAAATGCATGTAGGGGAAAAAGAAAAAGCTCCTCGTGTTAAATCTTCTCACAGGAGAAAAAAAATTAAAAGGTGGAAAGGAACAAAAAGTGGAGAATGTTTTATGTTACAAGCTGTGGATTGCCCTGGGACAATGATGGAACTACAGAAAACAAGAGGGGAGCAGGAAATGAAAAGGAGTTTAATCCATGGGCAGTGTTTGTAGGAAGGTGGGAGCCAGGATTTTCTGGGAACAGGGACAGCAGGAGAGGGAATGGCCTCAGGCTGGGCCAGGAGAGCTCAGGGTGGATATTGAGAAAATTTCCTCATGGAAAAGGGTGCCCAGAAAGTCCACAAGTTTTAAATCCTGGAATTTTAAAAATTGAAATTAAAAACTTTAAAAATTTTGTGGGTGTGGCACTGAGGCTCATAGGTCAGAGGCGGCCTTGGCAGTGCTGGGAGTAGTTGGACTCAAAGATCTCCGGAGTCTTTTCCTACTTTACCACCTCTCTGGCACATAAAGACAGAACTCTTGTTTTAGATAAAATGCCCTGACCATGAACACTTGGACACTCCCAGGGATCCAGGGGCAGCCACAGGAAATCTGGGAATTCCATCCCAGCCCTTCCTCACCCTCCCAGCCAGGAATTCCTTCCCAATATCCAATTTAAACCTCTCCTCTTTCAATTTCCGACCGTTCCTCTCCTAGCACTTTCTTTCCATGTAAAAAATTCTTCTCCCTCCTTTTACAAGCTCATTTTAAGGAGCAGAAAGCTGCAAATGAGTGTTTGGATTTGCTGTGGGAAATTCCTGCAGCTGCCTGGGAATATTTGCAGGGCAGGGATGAGATTGGGGCTGATCTCAGACACGTGGAGTCATCCCACCAGGAATGTTTGTACACTGGGTCTCCAGACCTGGGCTCGGAATTAGCCACATTTTGGGGAATTTCCACCACTCTGAGGTGGCCTGGCTGGGAACAGGGAATATTATTTTTGGGAGGAATGCCATGGAAACCAGGCAGTGTTGCTGGAAAAATCCCTCCCAGCTCTACCTGGTGTCTCACAGATTTGTATTTTGGGGCTTGTGCAGAGGCTGAAGCTCCAAACAAATCATTTCCCTCACCCCTCCTTTCTACATTTTCTGCCTACAATTATTTCTCTTTAACTTCTTGTTCTCGTGGGACTCTATTTGCAGAAAGGCTGGAATTTGTACCAGGCTCTGCAGCAGCTTTTTGATCTCCCCTGCCTTTTTTCATTGTTTCATCTTCAGACAGGCTGGGTGGGCTTCAGGGCTCCGTAATTCTGGGAGCTTCCTGCATTTCATTTTCCAGAATCCTCTTTCATTTTCCAGACTCCTCTGTATTTTTTTTTCCAGAATCCTTCATGGCATGGCTATAACATGAAGAAAGGTGGATCAGGCATTATATTCCTGTTTAAATATCTGCTGTTCTCTTAGGAAGACCCATATTGTTTTCCAATCCACCCGTTCCTATGGATTTCCTATCTATTGGAAAACTGGCAGCATCCAGGGACCTTTTATGGATTCCTGCTGTCACTGGTGGCTCCTTAATGCTAATTGTGACTCTTCATGTTTGCTTAGTGAAGGCTTTTTCTTCCAGTGGGGTGTGGAAAAGATGGGAAAATGGGAATATTTCAGTTGGAAAGGACCTACAATGATCATTTAGTCCAACTCCTTGAGCACATCAGGGCTGACAAAGGGTTAAAATACATTTTTAAGGCCACTTTCCAACAGATTTGAGGCACCAACCTCTCTGGGGAGCCCATTCCAGGGTTGTTTCACTCCGTCCATAGGGGAATATTTCCCCATTCCGGGTGGTAAAGTGGAAGCCACCTTCTCCTCCAGCAGGTTTTTATTTTTGAAGATGATTATCTGGGACTCTGACCAAAACAATTCCATTGTGTCCCAACAAAAGGAATGGTTGGTTGTCCAGCATAGACCAGGCTGTATCCCAGATCCTGCCAGCCCACGGGAAGGAGGAAAAAAAGAGGATTTGGGAAGTTCCAGAGCCATAAATGCACCTTCAACCTGTGCTGCAGTGGCACCTGAGTGACAGAGCATTCCTGTGTTACTGATCCAGTAAATCAGGGCAGTTCATCCATAGCCTTTGGAATTTGGGGAGCTGGAGGTGACACTCAGGGGTTTCCTCACTGGCTGTGGTGGGCACTCAGCATTTCCTCCGTGTCCTTCCAAGCCCAGGACATTCCCTCTCTCCAGCCTTGTTCCAGACTCTCCTGCTGGCTCGTTCCTGGGGATTGATGCATTTTCCAACAGCCCGTGACAGCTGAACCCTGTGGAGCCTGATTGGTTGGGAAAGGTGAGGAGTTCCAGGGAAATGCACTTGGAAAAGTCAGACCTGTGGCCAGGGCTTTAACCTTTGGAGTGCTGAGGTGCCTCAGGTTTAGATTTTCTGTTTTTCAGGTTCTGTGCTGCTTTAGTGTGTGGGTCTGGGCTCCATATCAGGGGATGCTGAGCTCTGTGCACAGAGCAGGGAGACAAAACAATTCCTGCTCCAGCTGGGCACCAAGGACAAATGATCCAAACCTCAGCCCCAAGAGCACAAACCCCGTGGGCTGGAGAGAGAAAAACAAGCAGGGTGGGACTGCAGGGGCTAAAGCTGGAATGGGACAATGAACTGCAAGGTGCAAATGGAGCAGAACTGATCCCAGGGAGAGACCCCGTGCCCGGCCGTGCATTTTGGGGCCATTTTGGTTCATCTTGGGTGCAGGCCTGGCTGGGCTCTTGTGCTGCCCAAGGTGGATGCATGGAGGAGATGCTTTGAATCAATCCCTGCTTTATTCTGGAACTCCACCCAGCCTCTGCTCCAGGGCAGCCTGCACAAGGCATCACTGGGAGCAGGAAAATGGGATTTTAGGCACTGAGCACCCCCACAAAGCTCTCAAGGAGAGGGATCTTGTATGCCAGGGTTGGAGCTGGGGGCAGAGGGCAGGATCCAAGTGGTTCCAAGGTCTTTGCAATTCCAGATGTACTGGGAATGCTGCAGATTTTCCCAGGGCATTTCACACCTTGGATTTGCAGGTGGAAATGTTCAGACTTGGTTTTCAACCCTTTTTGAAGGATTTCCTCCCTCAGCATCTGTTGTGTCATATCTTTGAGGAGATTAAAATTTGCTTTTTCATATTGTCTCCCCGCTCCCTCCTGGTTTGACCATTCCCAGTTAGAAAGACATCCAGTAGGAGCAGGACAAGGAAATGGCAGCAGGGGAACTTCCAGGCTGGAAAAGTCGGGGGGGTTGGAACAAATGCTTCACTGAACTGAAACAGTGCACAGAAAACACATCAAGTGTTTTTCCATGAGGTTTCCATGGGGCAACTGCTGAAGGAGGCAGAAATTCCCCTGGTTTTCCACACCAGCAGCTTCATTGTGTGATTGGAAAATCCTGCCAGGATCACTGATCCCCACCTTGTCCCCAGCCCAGAGCTCTCAGTGTCACCTCCAGGGGACACCTGCAGGGATGGGCACTGCAACCCTCCCTGGGCAGTTCCTGAGCCCCCTTTCCATGGGGAAATTCCTGCTGTGCCCACCCTGAGCTGCCCTGGCCCAGCCTGAGGCCGTTCCCTCTGCTCCTGTCCCTGTGCCCTGGAGCAGAGCCCGACCCCCCCGGCTGTGCCCTCCTGGCAGGAGCTGTGCAGAGCCACAAGGGCCCCCTGAGCCTCCTTTGCTCCAGGCTGAGCCCCTGCCCAGCTCCCTCAGGGATTCTGCAGCCCCTGCCCAGCTCCCTCAGGGATTCTGCAGCCCCTGCCCAGCTCCCTCAGGGATTCTCCAGCCCCTGCCCAGCTCCCTCAGGGATTCTGCAGCCCCTGCCCAGCTCCCTCAGGGATTCTGCAGCCCCTGCCCAGCTCCGTTCCCTTCCCTGGACACACTCCAGCCCCTCATTCCTGCTGCTTTTGAAGGATCTGAACAGAAACAATGAAGCTGAACCACAAAAACAACACACCGAAAACCCAGAGTCAGCACAGGCAGAGCTGAGGATCCAGCCCTGGGAAAAAA
This sequence comes from Agelaius tricolor, assembly GCF_023055355.1. NCBI lineage: Eukaryota > Metazoa > Chordata > Aves > Passeriformes > Icteridae > Agelaius > Agelaius tricolor. The sequence goes on from NW_027269265.1 coordinate 1,765,007, forward strand.
CAAGATTCCCACTTCCAAATCCATGGGAAACCCAAGATTTAGGAGGAGGGAAATACAGACAGCAAAGGGGAGAACTCCAGGGAGCACCTGAGGGCTCAGCCAGGGGACACAGCAAACCTGGGAATGCCGTGAGGATGGAGCTGGGACCACCAAACCAGGATGGAGCTGGGACCACCAAGCCAGGGCCAGGGGGGAAGCCCAGCCATAAAATCCAGTGGTTTATCCTGCCTGCCCCAGGCCAGGGCCCAGCAGATGCCTGCAGAATTCCAGGAGCAGCCAAGGTTCCCTGCACCAGAACCAACACCAACATCTTCCAGTGTCTCCCCATCTTCTCTGAGGGTGTTTGGGGAGGGTTTTTGGGGAGATTTTGGGGCCATCACAATGCAGAATGTCAGGGTGAGAGAGATTTGGGGGGATTTGGGGATGTTTTGAGGGGATTTTGGGGGATTTTGGGGCCATCAGAATTCACAACATCAGGGTGAGGGAGATTTGGGGGGGTATGGGGGGTTTAGGGGCAGTCAGGGGGGATTTGGGGGTGTCTGGGGAGGGTTTTGGGGGATTTTGGAGGTTTTTCCTGGAGCTTCCTGGGAAGACGTGCAGGGATGGCATCAGGTGCCAACAATTTGGTGCCAACACAGCGTGAAGATGTCAGGAGCTGGACTCCACCATCCTTGGGAGTCCCTTCCTGCTCAAGACATTCCAGGAAACATCCATTTTCCAACAGGCTGGATCTCAGCAACATCTGCCCCACACAGATGGGCATTAATCACATTGTTGGCACTCCCAGAATGATTCCAAGCTCCTGCTCCAGGCTGGAAGACAAGAATTCATTTTATTATTAATTAATTAAGTGTCCCAGCCGTGATCCATCAGCTCCCTGCAGGAGCTGTCCAGGTGCATCAGCTCAGCCCAGAACTGTGCAGACTACAGGTATTTAATCCATGTTTTCCCATTGTGGAGTAGGGAAAGATGAATTCCCAATGAATTCCCAATGTTTTCCACAGTTTGGGGCACAACTGGGAGCTGGAAGTGTCAGATTTTGTTAAGTTGCTAAAATTCCATCCTGTTTCAGCTCCTACCAGGTAATGGAAAAGGTTGCAAGTAAATAAAAGTGATCTCTGCTGAAAATAAACAACTTGGATGATTCCCAAAGGACCCAAATTCTGCAGAAAAAGATAAACCCTTCTTCTAGGACCCCAAAACAGTCAAGCATTCCCTTAAAAAGAACTGAGGGCCTGGAAAAATGGGAACGATCAGGAAAGCCCAGGCTCAGGGAGTCAAAGAGCACCACAAAAACAGAATTAGTCTGCTTAATTCTGAGCATCGCTTGTGCTGTGTGGAGGTGAAATGCGTTTGACATAAATATCTGCAAAAATCCCAGCTCCAGGTGCCGGGGTTATTGTATTCCTGCAGAATTTGGGGAAGATAAGCTCGAATTCCCTCCCTGTGCTGTGCAAGTGCTTGCCTGGTCCCTGGGGTGTGAGAGCTGAGTCAGGAGTTTTCCTCCTGAGCTCAGGATTAAAAGCTTTAACTTCAGGAGTCAACAAAAAGGCCAAGGAAGAAGCTGTGAGCCAATTTCAATCCCAGCAGGAGGAAAAACCAGGAATCCACGAGTCCTTCCTTGTGCCAGGTCCTGAGTCAGGTTGGAGATGCAATAATTGCATTTTTGTTCTCCTGCCGGTCCCAAATGGAATTCTCCCAATAAATTACAGGGTCCAGAATTATTGTTTGTGTCCCATGGCCTTTCCAAAGGGTGCCCACGGATACCAGCACAGGAAAATCTTCAGGAGTCATCCCAATCCCATCATTCTGTCCGCGAATTTGAAAATATCAAGGAATTCACAGGCTGGGTATTCAAATGTCTTTTCACACAAATACCTCAGCAGTTCCAAAGTGACTTCAGCATCTCCCTGACAAGATCCCATGCTGAGTTTTTATCCCAAGGAATTCAGCTGCCAAGATCATTCTGGTTGTGACACGGAGACAAAACAAGGGAGCACAAAAGCCAGGCCTGGATCTGTGGCTGCCCCTGGTTTGCAGATCAAAAAGAACAACTCAGCCTTTGAAAAGCGAGCACGGATTTGGCCTTTTCAAATCCATCACCTTGGCAACACAAGGCACAGGGAACTGGGAATTATAATGGACAAAACTCAGGATCAGAACTGGCCGGAGTTTGTGGGACCACCCAGTACCAAAGGCAAGGAATGTGGTCATTCCTTGTGCAGGCTGCCCTAGAGCAGAAGCTGGGCAGAGCTCCAGAATAAAGCAGGGATTCCTTCAAAGCATCTCCTCCATGCATCCACCTTGGGCAGCACAAGAGCCCAGCCAGGCCTGCACCCAAGATGAACCAAAATGGCCCCAAAATGCACGGCCGGGCACGGGGTCTCTCCCTGGGATCAGTTCTGCTCCATTTGCACCTTGCAGTTCATTGTCCCATTCCAGCTTTAGCCCCTGCAGTCCCACCCTGCTTGTTTTTCTCTCTCCAGCCCACGGGGTTTGTGCTCCTGGGCTGAGGTTTGGATCATTTGTCCTTGGTGCCCAGCTGGAGCAGGAATTGTTTTGTCTCCCTGCTCTGTGCACAGAGCTCAGAACTGCACACGATCAGAACCATCCCCTGAAATGGTGCCCAGACCCTCACACTAAAGCAGCACAGAACGTGAAAAACAGAAAATCTAAACCTGAGGCATCAATTCCCTGCCAGGGCAGCCCTCAGGACACACTCACCTGCACAGAGACACCCTCAGGTGCAGGCTCCTCCATCCCAGGAGCCAAATTCCAGGAATGAGATTCCTGGAAGCTGAGCCGTGCCCGGATTCCCAATTCCTTCTGCCAAGGGAGGTGTTTCCACACAAATTCTCAGGACTGTGCTTCTGTTTTCCAGGTTCTCAGAGTTCAGAATCCAAGAATTCCATGGTGGTTTGGGCTGGACAAGGCTTGGAGCACCCTGGGATAGTGGGAGGTGTCCTTGCCCATGGCAGGGGGGGGTGGGATGGGATTTAAGATCCCAAATATTCTGGGATTCCAAAACACAAAGGGAATTAGAATGTGTTGGGGCAGCAAAACACAGCTTTACCTCAGGAATGGGATTTTGGGATTTATTAGGACAACTTAATAAGTTTCCTGGTGTTTATTAAATTGGTTTTTCCATGGTGGGGGGGGGGTGAACTCCAGTCTTATCCCTGCTTTTTATCCCTGGAATGCAGATGATAATTTAGTTAGGAATTAAATAAATCACTCTTTCTGTCATTATTTTGTATTGGGCTCCAGGCCCATTCCTGGTATTTTAATCGAGGAACAGCCATCCCATCTCTTCTAACAAAGCCACCCTCAAAATCAGAAATATCTTGGATTTTCCCCTACTTTTTTCTTTCCTCCATTCAAAAGCTGAAGCTTTCCAGAGAGCATTTCGCTTCCCTTTTAAGGGAATATTTATTAAACCTTGTGTCAGCCCACTCCAAAAATCACAGGCTGAGATAAGAGGAAATAACAGCATCCCTTTCCCAGGCCTGTGCTCCATCCATCCTGCAAAGGGATGAGGAAAATACACAGATGGATCTGCTCCCTGCGAGTCGAGTATCGACCCCACGGAAGAAAAATGAAACTTTCTCCCAAGATTTATTTGGGATGAACTCACAGATCTCAGAGAAAGGAGTGTATAAAAGGTGCTGCTCATCCCTGGAGGTTCCGTGTGATTATGTGAAGCGTCCGGAGCTTCACACGGCTGTGAATTTATTAAATCTGATTTTCCATGAAGGATTATTTGTCAGCCCTTCCAGGAGGCAGCAGCAGCATCCTGTACCCTGGCTCGTGGAAAAAGAGAGGCTGAGGGAGTTCAAGGCTGGAGTTTTAGGCATCAGGATGATGATGAAGCGGGATCTCTGCTGACTCATCTGCATTCCCAGCGCAATTCCCTCTTGGAAAGGGGAGCCCTGTAATCCGTCCTGACTGAGGATGTGTCAGAGCCATGGAAGAGCCAGGGAAGCATCTCCAGGAATTCTTATTGAACCACTAAGGCTCTTGGAGCTGGAGTCAGATTCCTGATATTCCAAGGGTGACTTTTCCCAGGACCATGGTGAAATTAGGGCCCTTGCAGGGAGGACAAACCTCTGCTGCTACAACTCCCAGTCCAGGCAGGAATTCCTGCTGGGGTTTGGTGGGAATTGCTCCTTGTCACGAGCCGTCCCTACGAACGGGTTTTGTGATGGTTCGTGGATTCGATCTCAGGGTGCAAAAAACACCGACACGGCACAGGGGGTTTGCAGTGATAATCAAAACAAATGCACCTTTATTGAATAACCACAGCAAAATGCGTTGGGGAGGAACTGGGGGGAAAAGGGGGAAAATAAGGAAAAGAGGGAGGAAGAGAAAGGAAGGTATAGAGCTACCAAGCGTAGAAACAGCAAAGTCCTTCGATGTCCAGCCAATGGAGTTCACCAGGTCACGTCTGGGGAGATGTCAGAGGTTGCAGTTCATCCGAACTCTTATAATGCTCTTTTTTGATGGGGGAAGGGGTAAATCTTGAATCTGAATCAAAAGAAGCCTATTGTATTTTCTGGGGGGAAGATGGCATTTGGAAAGGGTACACACAGTCCATGTTCTCAGCAGTGGGTGAGAGCCATTGTCTTCTTGGTCCACTGCTCACACCTGCAACATCCATCTTGCCTTGGTCAGCTTGCCTCCCCCACACACCTCCCCAGGTTGGGGGTCTCAGTCCCAGTCCTTGGAAAGAGCAGGGAGGGCCTTTTCCCATAGGGATTCCATGTCTCGGTTTTTGATGGAAAGGCTTCGTACATCTCAATCCGTCTGTCACGGTGGTTGTAAAACAGCTGAGGGATCTCCTCTGGGGGACCACCCAAAACTCAGGAGAATTCCAGCCAGGCCGAGAGGTGGGAAAACTCCCAGGGCTGTTGTTGCAAAAAGGCAAGGGGCCCCTTCCTCCTTTTACCGGGTTCAGTGTAGCATACAGCAAACACACCCGTGAACAACAGCTGAGCAATGCCAGCAGCTGCGCTCAGGTCTTGGAGCCCTTGGCGTGTAACTTTCTCCAACAGGGCCAGAAACTTCAGACAAGGATCTTTTTTCTTCAGTGGTCCCCAGTGATGATCGTGAGGCAGATGAGAGAAACTTCGGACAGAGTCTCACACTCCTCCATCTTCCTCCGCCCTTCATGGCCAAAGAGACTGGCAAGGAGAAGGAGCTGGATCAGCTGGGCTGACCTGGATGAGCTTGATTCTGCCCCTCTCCTCTGCTGGCATGAGATCCCACCTGGAGCACAATGGACAACAAAAGAAGGACATGGAATTGTTGGAGCAAATCCAGAGGAGTCCACAAGGCTGCTGGAGGGACTGTAGCACCTTCCCTATGGAGAAAGGCTGGGAGAGCTGGAAATGCTCAGCCTGGAGAGGAGAAGGTTGTGTGGAGACCCCCCAGCACTATCCAGGACCTGAAGTGGCTACAGGGAACCAGAGAGGGACAAGTCCTCAGGAACTGGAGTGGCAGGACATGGGGGAAATTTAGATGGGATATTGTGTGGTATTTTCTGAGTTCCCCAGATGGAGGAGGAATAGGAATTGAGAATCTGACTCCTTGTTCTTAGAAGGCTATTTTTTATATTATGTTATATTATGTTACATCATGTTATGCTATACCAAACCATACTAAAGAGTAAAGAAAGGGTACAGACAGAAGGCTGAAAAGATAATAATGAAAAACTCATTACTCTCTCCAGAGTCCCAACACAGCTGGCTCTGATTGGTCATTAAGTTAAAACAATTCACATGAAACCAATCAAACAATGACCACTGGTAAACAGTGTCCAAGCCACACCCCAAAGTAGCAAACACAGGAGAAGCAAATCAGATAATTCTTGTTTTCATTTTTCTCTGAGGCTTCTGAGCTTCCCAGGAGAGAAATCGTGGGGAAGGGATTTTTCCAGAAAATATGACAGTGACAATATTGGGAAAGAATTCCTAGCTGAGGGTGGGGAGGTCCTGGAATAGAATTCCCAGAGCAGCTGTGGCTGCCCCTGGATCCCTGGCAGTGTCCAAGGCCAGGCTGGATGGGGCTTGGAGCACCCTGGGACAGTAGAAGTTGCCCCTGCCATGGCAGGGGGTGGCACTGGTTTCTCCTGTAAACTGGGATTAATCCCTTCTTTTGTGCCAATCCCAATTCCAATGACAAATTCCTCAACATTTTCCTGTGCCTCCATCATCCCCACCTCACGCTGCAGACACCCAGCAGGCAAAGCAGGCTTTTGTCTTCTGGCCAAGAATTTCAGAGCTGGAAAAACACAGAAAAACTGAAATAGGGAGCAACGTTTCCGTTTTTGATGGAAAAGCATCCAAGCAGGAAGACAGGAGAACTCTCCATCCCTCCCAGGCAGGTGAGAGACTGATTTTCCAAAATACAGCTCCATTTTAATCAGAATTTATTGAGCTCCATGCAGGCAGAGCTGCTAAGAGTCGGTGTAAATACAGGATGTCAGGTTAGATGTCCACATGAAACATTATCCTGCTTCTCATTCCAGTCTGCAAATATTTGTATTGTTTAAGATGCTGACTTCATCGAAATTCTCTATTTTTGCCTTATTCAGACACAGATCATGGCATTTTAAGAGATAAATACTCCACTCCTGGGAGTGGGTTTGGTTTCAGTAAAAGCACAGCTCATGGTCCTGGAAATTTTTCTTCCAGAGGAAAATTTAAGCAGTTCAGGGAGGGGACTGGAACTGGAATATCTCTAAGGTCTCATCCAACCCAAACCATTCCATGATTCTCTGATTCATATTCCTTGACTTGATTGTTTCCAAAAGCACCTGGAATTTAACAAAAATACAATAAAAAGCCAATTCTTTTTAAATTTTAAAGGCATTTCTGAAATCTGACATGAATAAATTCAAACTATAAATCAGATACTCACTGTTACCAACAGGGGTAATCAATCAATCAATAAATTTATATCTATTGATTAATTTTGTTGCAGATTTGCTCTAACATACCTCCAAATGCTGAAATCCCTCCAGATTTCCAAGGATTATGGATGCCAGCCTGGGAAATCCCAGGAAAAAGAGGTTCTCTGTTAAAAATTAACTGTCTTGAATGATGGGACAGAAGGAAATGGCCTCAAGTGATGCCAGGGCAGGGTTGGATTGGATATTAGGAAAAATTTCTCCATGGAAAGAGATGGAATAGCAGTGATGGAATCCTGATCCCTGGAAGTGTCCAAAAAATGTCTGGGTGTGGCACTTGAGGATTTGGTTTAGTGCTGATGCTGGTTGATGATCCTAAAGGTTTTTCCCAACCTTAATAATTCCATGTTTTTTCAAAGTCCTTAACAGGAGTGAATTCATTTCCCATTTCCCATTTTCCCATCTCTTCCCATTTCCAGCATCTCCAGTGGTAGCCGGGATGATTTGACACCCCAGGATCCCATTCAACCCCATCACTGCACAGATTTGCAATGACCATCCCAAAAATACCTGGGAATGGCTGGAATTAATGGGAGAAAACACTTTTCTTTCCCAAAACCAGCTCCCGGTTACAACCAAAAGCAGGAAAGGTTTTCCTGTTACCGTAGGTCTGTAGGAAAAACCCTTTTCCCTCAGGTTTTCAGGACAGCAGCTTTTAAAAATGCTGAATTAATTCCCTCCCAGGTGAAATCATGGAATCCTTAAGGCTGGAAAAGATTCCAAGATCATCAATCCAGCCTTTGAATAAGGATCACTAATCCATATCAGAAAGTTCCACATCCACAGGTTTTTCGAGCACTTACAGGTGTATCCCAAAACTCCTTTCAAATCCATAAATGGATTTTAAAATGAGATTTTAAAGGGGGAGTTGGACTGAATGATCTTTAGAAGTCCCTTCCAAACCATTCTGGGTCATGTGACATCAGAAATGTCTGGATTAACAAATTCCTTTTGTGGGGAAGAAGGCAACACTTCCCTAATTTTCCAGAGGGGATTTGTTTAGTAATCCTTTATCCTTGTAAGGGATGGGGGGAAAAAAGGGGTTTTCTGTAATTCCCCCCCTCCCCCCAAAAAAAAGGGTTTTTCTGAAATTCCCCAAACAGAGGTGTAAATTAATGATGATCCAAGGAACCAGCCCAGGGAGAGCAGCACCTTCAGAGAATCCCTGGGAACATGGAGTCTGCAGCTCCAGGGAAAGGCTGGGATGCTTTTGTTCCCACACTTCCTCGTGCTCAGTGTGGGATAATCGAAGAGATTTTTATTTCCACTGTTTGCTTATCTCTAATTGCCAGCTGCTGGGCTTGGGGTTTTATTTCAGCAGCAAACCCTCTGAACCACCTATCCAGGAGCTGCCTTGTCAGGAAATTTCAGGAGCTCTGCTGGAATCTCAGAGATTTTAACAGGAAAAGACTTTTCCACACTCCCCTCAGGGGGTAACACAGGTTAGATCTCCACAACGATTTTTGTTGGATTTAACACAACCAATGGCACTCGGGGACATGGAGAGAGGTGGCCTTGGCAGCGCTGAGATGATGGGATCTCATCCCTGGCTCTGCTCACTGGGGCTCAGCAATGGCACCAGAGGAATGGGCAGGGATTGATCCCAGGAATTCCCCCTGGACAGGAGCAGAACGTCTGCCCTGGGCGCTGAGCAGATCCCAGAGAGGGGTGGAGTCTCCTCCCTGAGGATATTCCAGACGTGTCTGGACACAATCCTGTGCTGGAGCAAGGACCAGATGCCCTACGTGTTCCCTTCCAGCCTGACCATCCTGGAATTCTGGGATTATTTCCATCTCTGGTGAACCCAATGTTTCATCAATCTTCCCATTGCCTCCTCTGCCTGTGGAGCCCCCTCTGGTACCTCTGGAATCTCCATTACTTCCCATCCTCCACACTCACCACTCAAGCTCTTTATATCCCAGTTTTATTGCACACTTTAATTTCCAACCAGAGTTTAGGCAGAGCTCTGAGCCCAAGGTGGGGCTGAGGCTGCACTCCCAGAGATGAAAATATCCCTTTTCCAGGACCCCATTCCCTGTATTTAGGAGGGTTCTGGTGGTTAAAACCTTCCCCCTGAGCTGTGGTAGCTGGAGCTTCTCCAGATTTGAAACTTCCAGAGGAATAAGAATCATTTTCCCCTAGAAAAGCAGACAAGAGCTGCAGGCAGACATCGATCAGGGCAGAAAAAGGGAATTTATTGTTGATTAAAACACCTAAAACAAAGGTTTATTGCTAAACCTCCCCAGGTGAGCAGCTCTGACCTGCACAGGTTCCTGTGCACCTCAAATTCACCCAGGAGCGTCCTGAGCCACATGAATTATTCAAAAAACATTGGGGAAAAGGAAGTTGGACAGAGGCAGAGTGCAAAGGGCAATTATGTTTGATAAACATGATTAATTAGCGCAGGAAACTCGTTAAGTGCTGCCAGCGAGGCCGTGCCCGGGCACAGCCACACTGCAGTGATTGATGCTGGGTGGCCCAGCTTGGTGGGAGCGCAGTTGATCCGAATTCTCCTGTCAGGACATGGACCAGAACAACTGCCCTCGTTCAGGATGAGTGGATATTTCCCATGGAATGCCCTGTGCTGCTTCCCAAAATTCCCTCATCCATCTTCCTGCAACGGCAGCTGCTCCCAGCCTGCCCCAGTGCCACCAGTGCAGCAATTCTGCATCCTCAGGGGCTGCTGGGGGTGCCCAGTGCCTGTGTCCATGCAGCTCATTCCTGGTTTTCCCTGCCCTTTATTTTGGTTTGGAAAGCCAGGTGTCGGCTAAGGAGGGCAGGAGCCTCCCTTGAAATGGAAAATGTAAACCCCTTCCTTCTGAATTATTGTAATTTTGAAATTAAGGGGTTCTCAGGCAAAGATGTGGGAGTAGGAATAACAGTTCTTTATTACAAAACTCAAAAAATAAAAAACAAAATATAAAATAAAAATGAAAAATAAAAAAAACACGAAAAAATAAAATAAAAATGAAAAAATAAACATATAAATATGTTTCTATAAATATAAATGTACAAATGCAGTGATACAAAACAAACCCCTGCCAGGGCCAGAGCATGCCCTGTCCCCTGTGTGTCAGGGGGTGGCACAGCCCCATCCCATGGGGGCTCAGCCCTCCTGCAGTGCCAGCTGTGGCTCTGCTGGAGCAGGGATCCTGCACAAGGGGGGAGTTTTCCTCTGCAGCTCCAGGGCTGCTGCAGATGGGCCTGGGCTCCCTCTGGCCATGCAGGGCAGCAGAAGCTGCTCCTCTGGCAATGCACTGGGCAAAGGCTGCTGGGCTGTCCCAAAGCTCAGATTGGATCCAGGTAGGAATGCTTGGCTCCTCCCCTGGGCAATGCAGCATCTCCCCATGGGATGCTGGGATTGGATCAGCCCTGCAGGGACACTCAGTGGCCATGGACAGCAGAGATCTCCTGCAGGGAGGATTGGCTGGGGGAGAGATAAAGAACAAACTGCCCCATGGACAGCAGAGAACTGCCCCAGCTCTGACAGATGGACATGGAATACACACCCCCATTTGCAATTTAAGACACCCTTGGAAAATCCCAAGGGTGCAGGGATTTCCAATCCAGGCAGGAAACGGAGCAAGGAATGACCAAACCCCTCCTCCCTTCCACTAATTTTAAAAATCAGCACCAACAAAGGACAGAGTTTGGGAGCCACAAAAGCTCCAGCACAAGCAGAGGGAATGGTTGGGCAGGAAATCCCTCCTGGAAGTCAGGGAACAGAGGTGGCTCTGGATAATCTCGTATTGATCCTTCGAGATATCCCTGATGTTCAATTCCCGGAATAATGTTGATTTATTATTTATTTCCTCAGGAACAAATCAACATGGAATCAGGAGGAGAAGAGTTAATTATTCTCATGGCAAACTCAAGAATCATAATTTGGCTCATTATGGAATATCCAGACCAGTAGGAACATCTTCCCATTTATCCAGCAGTGCCCAAAAAATGATGGCTCCAGTCTCCCAGTGGCTCAGCAGCTCAGGCTTGCTCTGGTCCTCCTTGGTGGGAAAGGTTTTTGTTTTCCAAGAATCCAACAGAATCCTGCTTTCCTGAGGTGCTCATGAGTCTTAATTTGAATCTATTTAATTTTTTAAAAATAAAAATTAAAAATTAATTACAGCTCCCAGAAACTAGGCTGGGAAAGGTTCAGGGAATCACAGAATCCTGGAATGGTTTGGGTTGGAAGAACCTTAAATCCCATCCCATTCCATGGCAGGGACACCTTCCACTATCTCCAAGCCCCAGTGTCCAGCCTGGCCTTGGACACTGCCAGGGATCCAGGGGCAGCCACAGCTGCTCTGGCAATTCCAGCCCAGCCAGGAATTCCCAATTCCCAATCTCCCACCCATCCCTGCCCTCTGGCACTGGGAGCCATTCCCTGGCTCCTGACCCTCCATCCCTTGTCCCCAGTCCCTCTCCAGCTCTCCTGGAGCCCCTTCAGGCCCTGCCAGGGGCTCTGAGCTCTCCCTGGAGCCTTCTCCTCTCCAGGGGAACATTCCCAGCTCTCCCAGCCTGGATCCAGCCCTGGGAGCATCTCCATGGATTCCTCTGGATTCACTCCTGCACCTGCCCTGATTTTATTCCTGTCATTGGTTGAGCAGCTGAAGTTGTTGCCCCACACAAACCCACAAAGAGCCTCCAAACCCTTTCCCGTGACCACACATCAGCTCCATCCATGGAATCCTCCCTGCTGGGATCAGCCCTTGGTGCTCCTGTGACCCAGGCCAGGGAATTCTGCCGTGCCCTTTCCCTCAGGAGTTCAGCAATCCATGGTTATTCCCTGCAGCACTTCCCTGAAGTCTCCACATCCCAGCTGGAGTTAAATCCAAGCCCTCTTCCCATGTTTTCCATGCTCTGCCATCCCTGGATGCACACAGGGATGCAGGGCTTGTGTGAGCAAACAAAACATCAAACCCAGAACTGGATTTCAGAATTCAGGAGGCTCCCAACACCCAACCATGACAACAATTCCTCTTCCCCACTCCAATTTCTCCACTTTTGGTCCATTTATTACAATTGAATAAACACAGTTGGATGCACTGGCAACAGGATAAAATCAAACTGTTTGTTTTCCTGTTATTTTCTGAAGTTTCTTGTCCTGTTATCCATTTCCAGAGGAGCTGAAACATGGGCGGTTGTGAGGGGGAAAAAAAAAATCCTCAGGGGCTCGAGTTATTTCCAGCTTTTGTTTTTAATTAATGAGGCTCTGGAGTGGGTTCCAAGGCAGCAGTTTCTGGAATGATTCAGCTTTTCACTCCCAGGGAGGTGGTGCTTGGCAGCCTCTTAGCAAAGTGCAGCATTTTGGGGATATTTTCCACATCTTCAGGAGCAAATCCAAGATTTTGCTGCTCTAAAGCAGAGCCAGCCAGGAAGAGCAGCAAGGTCAGGCAGTTTTCAAGCCACAGAGGGGAGGCCCCTATTGGAAGTGTTTAATTACTAATTAATTAATAAATTACACTCCAAGCCAGATCCGAGCCAGGGCTGCATGAGGATTTAGGCTGATTTTAGGCTCCTGTATCCTCATGCTATGTAGAAACCATTTCCTCAGTGGGAAAATAATCCTGGAGTCATCCCAGCTCAGGGGAATCATGGAATGGTTTGGGATGGAAGGGATTTTAAAGATCAAATTTTTCCATGGGCAGGGCCCCCTTGCACTATCCCAGGCTGCTCCAAGCCCTGTCCAGCCTGGCCTTGGGCACTTCCAGGGATCCAGGGGCAGCCAGAACTTCTTCCAGGGCCTCCCCACCCTCCCAGCCAGGAATTCCTTCCCAATATCCAACCTAAATTCCAGCTTTTTCAGTTTGATCCCATTCCCTGTGTCCTCCTGATGAACAATCCCTCTCCAGCTCCCTGGAAGCTGCTGGGAGGTCTCCACACAACCTCCTCCCCTCCAGGCTGAACATTCCTGTGAGGAATTTGTGAGGAATTTGAGACGGGACCTCTGAGTTGTTTTTGATTATGAGATTTATTTTTCTTATCTTCTACACAGGCAGGAAGGGTGAGTTGGGCTCACATCTTCACTGCGTGGCTCAGAAGGTCACAAGACCCTCAGTTACCAGACTTTTTAAGGATTTATTGATAATAAAACACCACCACCAAGAATATTTATGTTTTTAACCCAATCCCTAACTATTTCACCCTTTGGACCCCTGTTACAGTGTGAGCTTCCTTAGCCACTCCTGTTATGGCACACAAGCCCACAGTGCTGCATTCTAAACTCCTTGTTTACCTCTGGAACTACTTTTATTTTTATATCTTAAACTCTAAAACTCTAAACTTTCCTCTTAGCTTAACCTGTCTCTGCTTTAAACTACAAATCCACATTTTCACTTCCAGCACCTGAGTTTGGGAGCCTTTTCCAAGGTCTCAGGTCCTGGGTTTAGGATTAAACTTTGTCTTACAGGCCCAAGGTTCTGAGAGTTCCCTGCATTTCAGATTCCCACACATTCCCAGCTCTCCCAGCCCAGTTCCACAGGGGAGGTGTTCCAGCCCCTTTACCAACTCCATGACCTCCTCTGGACTTGCTCCATGTCCTTCTTTTGTTGGGGACACCACACCTGTCCACAGCATTCCAGCTGGGATCCCACAAGAGCAGAGCAGAGGGGGAGAATCCCTTCCCTCCACCTGCTGCTCACATTCCTCTTTCCCAAACCCCAAATATCCACCAGTTTGGAAAAAGAACTTCCAGCCCACGTTGTGTTTTTGGACAGCTCCTTTCCCCGTGTCTGAGCCCGAGCCAGCTGCCAAAATCCATGGAATCAGCCCAGCTCCCTGTCGGCATCACCTAAATCACTTGTAACCAGAACTGAAAAAAAGCAAGGAAATGCTTATTCCATTTGGGAAAATCCATTTTCAACATGCAGGTCATGCCAGGCTCCAGAGCATCCCTGGGAAGAGCTGGTGGCTGTGAGAGCTTTCCACAAGGGGACAAACAGCCCAAATTAATGCTGTGCTTTTATTCCTGTAGACATTGCAGAATCCACATTTCCCGAGCTTTTATTCCTGTAAACATTGCAGAATCCACATTTCCCGAGCTTTTATTCCTGTAAACATTAGAGAATCCACATTTCCCGAGCTTTTATTCCTGTAAACATTAGAGAATCCACATTTCCCGAGCTTTTATTCCTGTAGACATTGCAGAATCCACATTTCCCGAGTTTTTATTCCTGTAGACATTGCAGAATCCATATTTCCATTATTCATGGAGCACGAGGTGACCAAGCCACTAATGCCACATAAAGTAGGACACGGAGCAGGGAATGTGTCCCTGCATTTCTTGAAATAACTTCAATATTTCAGGGATGTGATGCTTTTCCAGAGAATCCAATCGAGCCGGGATTTTCCAAGGGCAGCTGGGGATCCTTAAAGGCATCCTTGGGAAGGGGGCCCCACGCAGGATTAATCCTGGAGATGTTCAATTGTTTTATTCATTTATTATCCTGGATAAAAATTGTTTTAATGGCCCTCATTATCTTACTCGTTTGGAATTTGTGGGGGAGCACGGGGGAGGAGCTGACAAAAAAAGCTCCCAGTGTTTTTATTGTGCATGAAAGGAAGGAATTGTCTCATCCAGACACTTCTCCCTTTTCCTTGGATTTCAGAAGAAAAGGAATCATCTCCTGGGGTTCTTCTGGAGGTCCCTCTTCTGATTTTCTTCTCTTCCTGCTCATGAGCTTTGAGCAAGGGATTGTCCCCAAGGATGGGACACAAACACACGGAGCTGCTCCTGTTCCCAAAATTGGGGGTTTGGAGAAATGTCCATCGCTAAAACACCCTGAGCATCCTGCAGGGCTGGAGCTGGAGCTCAGGAAAAACTTCCCAGAATCCTGGAATGGTTTGGGTTGGAAGGGAATTTAAACCCCACCCAGTGCCACCCCTGCCATGGCAGGGACACCTCCCACTGTCCCAGGGTGCCCCAGTGTCCAGCCTGGCCTTGGGCACTGCCAGGGATCCAGGGGCAGCCACAGCTGCTCTGGCAATTCCAGCCCAGCCAGGAATTCCCAATTCCCAATCTCCCATCTAACCCTACCCCCATTTCTATTTAAGGCCATTCCCCCTTCTCCCATCACTCCACACTCCTGTAAAAAATTCCCTCTCTGGGATCCAGGATTTACCATCCAACTCCATTTTCCAATGAAAATACGGCCTTTGAAGTAAACAACGCTCCAAGGAAAATTCCCCATTATAAACCATCCTCATTCCCTACACCAAAAACCTGTCAAAAGCCAAACTCCAGCCCCACCACAGCAGAAGAGAAACTTCCCTGTTTCAGATCTGCTTTTCTTTGAAATCTCATTTTCAACACAAGCAGCAAACCAGGTTTTGTTTTCTCTCACAGTGAAAACTCCTTGGTTTAGCTACAAGAAAATAACAATAATCTGATTTTCGCCTCCCACAGGGACGCCAACACAACTCAGGCCTGCAGAGAGCACAGAGAAAAACTGAAGTTCTTGTTTTGTTTAAACCCAGCTGGGTCAGAAATGGGGAGATTTTCACTTCATCCTTTTGTTGGAATTGTCACAAACCAGGAAAATTTGCCGGGAAACAAAAGCTTTCAAGGTTTTCTGAGGGAGAAAACAGGAGTGAAACAAAAAAAATGGCATTTTTTAGGCTGCTCTGATTGCAGGTTATTTGTGCTCCCGCTGTGCAGGAGGAAATTTGTGGTGGAAACATTTGTGGAATGGGCTGCAGTGGAATTCAGCCCTGGATGAAATCAGTTCAGGATCACCCCAGGAGCAAAGAGCAAAGGGAGCTGGATGAGGCCTTCAGTTCCCGCTAGGACACCAAAAACTCCCTCAGAATTCCAGGATGGGATAGGCTCGGGGTGCAGATGTCCAATATTGGATCCCACATTTATCACCCAGGGAAATCTCTGCTCCTGATGGATGCCAGGAGTTGATTTGGCTCCTGATGTTTTCCATGTTTCCAATATCCAGGAGATTCCTCAGCTCCAGCTGATGAGGAATCTCACACAAAGAGAACTCAAAAATTGGGAGTTTACGTGGAATACTGAGGAGAACAGCCCATTTCCATAATCCCCTTTAATTTTATGCCAAGATGTGAGGTAAAAATAGGGAAAAAAACAACAATTAGGGTCAAATCTCCAAGAAAAACATGGATAAATCCTTGGGATGTGAATGATCCTGTGCTCTTTGCCTCACAATGAGCTTCAAACAAACTAATGAAGGGTTTTAATATAAAATATTTCAATCCACTGCTTTCCTTTGGCTTGGAATTCCTGGCTAAAAACTTCAGGAATGCATTTCTCTCTCCTCACTGGAATCCTCTGGGAAGCACAGAGCTGCCACGGAGGCTGGGTGGGCTTAAATGGCACCAGAATGGCTGCAGCAGGAGATGGGAATCAGCCCATTCCAAAGGCTCCTTGTTCCATTCCAGAGGCTCCTTATCCCACTCCAAAGGCTCCTTTTCGCATTCCAAAGGCTCCTTAATCCATTCCAAAGATTTCTTGCTCCATTCCAAAGGCTCCTTGTTCATTTCCAAGGACTTTTTACTCCATTATCCCATTCCAAAGGCTCCTTATCCCAATTCCAAAAGCTCCTTACTCCATTCCAAAGCCTCTTTATCCCATTCCCAAAGCTCCTTACTCCATTCCAAAGGCTCCTTTTCGCATTCCAAAGGCTCCTTACTCCATTCCAAAGGTTCCTTGCTCCATTCCAAAGGCTCCTTACTCCATTCCAAAGGTTCCTTGCTCCATTCCAAAGACTCCTTACCCCATTACTCCATTCCAAAGGGTCTTTATCCCATTCCAAAGGCTCCTTGTCCCACTCCAAAGCCTCTTTACTCCATTCCAAAGGCTCCTTATCCCATTGCAAAGGCTCCTTGTTCCATTCCAAAGGCTCCCAGCACCAGAAGAAAATTGGGAATTAATTATTCAGCCTGCCCAGAGCATTATTGGATAACTGACTGCAGGTTATTGAGTGGGGGGAAAAGCAGGAATTGCAATAATTGCAATTTATCTTCGGGGAGAAGCCGAGTTCTGGTTTCAGGAGCATTAAATCAGCTCAGGTATGAACAACCTTGGCTTGGTTTGAGTTTTGGGGGCATTTCCTTTCAGATCCACCAGCAGGATTCTTAAGCTGGTCCAAGATTCTCCTTTGCACCGTTCCTTGGGATAACAAACAATGGAATCCCCATTCCTGGAGGGATTCAAAATACCTCTGGATGTGGCACCTGGGGACATGAGGCAGCAGTGGCCTTGGAATGCTGGGGAATGGTTGGGCTCAGAAGCTTTTCCAACCTTAATAATTCCATGGTTTGTATTTTCCAAGTCCTAACATTGGAAAATAGAGGGAAGACCTTGAAATTATTTTATTTTAAATTATAATAATGGGATTTTAACAATAATTCAAAACTTGAGGGGTTTGTGACATAGGACTTCTTTTTTTTTTTTTTAATATTGCCTGGTAAAATTGAAGAAGCAATTCCTCTTATTTCATATATTAGAATGAACGTACAGGTTCCATCCCTGTGTCCATTTTAAATAAAAATAATAATAAATAAAAAAAACCAGAAATCGGACATTTTTCCACAAACCCTGAATTTTAAGGATTGGTGAAGACATTACAGGCAATCATTAGGGTTTTCCACATGTTTTCAACAAGAAAAATCCTAAATAATTGGCACTGGTGGCTTTCAATCCTCCCGGTTTGCTGCTTCTTGGGATTCTTCTTTGGTTTTCCAGGGCTGCAAATCCCAACTTCCCATGGGATTTACCACAGACAGGTCTCCCAAATTCTGGCACTGCCAGAAACCTGCGCAGCTCCTCCTTCCAGGCAGCCAAGCCCTGAACTCATTTTTCCTCTTCCCTATTTTTGGTAATCCTTATTTTCTGGTATCCTCATCCCATCCTCATCCTCTCTTCCAGGGCAAATGTGACATCAAGTCTGAATTTCCAAACCTGGTTTCTTCCTCCAGGAAAATCCCTAAATTTTACAGTTCATTTAACTGAAAAAAATCCCTGGAAAAGAGGAAATGTGAGGCCTCCACATGGACAATGAAACCCTCAGCACATGGACACAGAGCACGTTCTGTGGGATCAATTTGGGAAGAACATGGATGACACCATTATCCCATTCCAGATCATTTCTCTTCCATGGGAGCTGAATTTGCACAGATTTTTGATGGCTCCCATTTGGTTTCCATCTCATCCAAACAGGGATTAAACCCAGGCTCTTCATTTCCCACATTTGATTCCATCTCATTAAAAAGAGGGAAAGAGAGGGAACATCCCCTCGCTCCTGCATCCACATTCCAGAACTGGAAAAATCCTTCTCCTGCAGACCAAACTTCCCCAGTTTGACCTGGGATGGCTCCACATGGGGAAACTCCAAACCCCACAAAATAAAACTTGGTACTGCCTCGTTGTTATTCCTTCCCTGCCTGATCCTGCCTCATTTTCCAGAAGGGAACGTCCAACTTTCTTTTTCTTGTGCTGCTAATGGACAAAAGAGGGTGGGGAAATGTGGGTGGAGCTGCTGGAACCATCCCTGGTTCCACCACTGAGTTATCCCAAATCCACCCAAAGGGCTCCAAGGGCAGCAGGCAGCAAAATTCAAAAGGTGGGAATAAGAGGAATTCCACTTCATCATTTCCAGGTGGAATTTTCCCCAACAAGCTCCAGGAATTCTTTCTGCAGGAATCAGGGTGACGCCAGCACTGGGGTGCTCAGTCAGGCCTTGAATCCAAGAAAAACAGCAAGGAAAAATCTGGAAAAAGGCAATTCCAGGCACCACGGACTAAAACTTGGCACTGCCATGTTGTTATTCCTTCCCTGCCTGATCCTGCCTCATTTTCCAGAAGGGAACGTCCAACTTTCTTTTTCTTGTGCTGCTAATGGACAAAAGAGGGCAGGGAAATGTGGGTGGAGCTGCTGGAACCATCCCTGGTTCCACCACTGAGTTATCCCAAATCCACCCAAAGGGCTCCAAGGGCAGCAGGCAGCAAAATTCAAAAGGCGGGAATAAGAGGAATTCCACTTCATCATTTCCAGGTGGAATTTGGTCCAATGAACTCCAGGAATTCTTTCTGCAGGAATTGGGGTGACGCCGGCACCGCAGCCGCCTCACTCGGGGTTTGGAGTTGTGACAACCAGTGAGGAAAAAAGCTGGAAGGACTGGGGACAAGGGATGGAGGGACAGGAGCCAGGGAATGGCTCCCAGTGCCAGAGGGCAGGGATGGATGGGAGATTGGGAATTGGGAATTCCTGGCTGGGCTGGGATTGCCAGAGCAGCTGTGGCTGCCCCTGGATCCCTGGCAGTGCCCAAGGCCAGGTTGGACATTGGGACACCCTGGGACAGTGGGAGGTGTCCCTGCCCATCCCACAGGATCTAGAAAATAATTCCAGGTGGGATTTTGCCAACCGGGCCCTTTTTCCTGGCTGGAAATGCACCAGAAAAGCTGCAATCACTTTGACCTTCAGAATAAATCCCATCAGCCCTGCTGTTACTCCCTTATATTGACAGCATTCAGTGGGATTGATCCCGCTTTATGTTGGAATAAAATACAAATCTGGATGAAAGGAGTAAATAAAATACAGAAAATTGATAAAAAGAGCTCCCTCCTGCTGCCTCAGCAGGTGTGAAATGGGAATAAAGGGATAAATTTCCTTTTCTTTAAAAACAGAGAAAGAGACTCATCCAGCAAAACGGTTCCTCTCTCTCATTCCCAGCTAAAAACCTTTAAAAATCCCAGGAATTGAAGGAGTTGCCTGCAAATCTTCCCATGGTCTGAACCTTCCAATGCCTCCCATTTTTCCTGATGAAAGGTAACAAAAAGGCTTTCACCCAATCTCTGTAAATAAGTCCATAAAAATGGATGGATCCATTACCACATTTTATTTTTATTGCCCCAAAGGCACAAATTTGCCTGCATTTGAGGGGATTTAAAAAGAGGTTGACAATCCCTTTATACCCAGGAAACTTCCAGATATAATATGGATAAAACCCCTTCACTTCCAATATTTTTTCAGATTGATCTTGTCCTAATAAAAACTCACGAGAGTCTTTCTGCTCCTACCATCAGACGAGTCTCAAGTGTCCCAAAAAGATGATTTTGCTGCCAATAAAAATCTCAATGTGTTTATCCAGCCCCTAAAAAAAACAGCTTTTAGCACTTCTGAGTGGCTTCAATTTCCTGCATTATTCTTTTTTTATGCCCTGGATGCTCCAAAACATGCCCAGGAAAGTGTTGCTTGTACAAATAAGGATTTTTATTTTTTATATCCTTTTTCATAAAAATCTTCCACAAACGTAGTGGGAATGGTAAACTGGGAAATTAAGGCAGTTTGAGTCATCCCAGAAGGATGAACATCACAGCAAAGAATCTGTTGCAGGAGGAGTTTAAGTTAGGCTTGGTCTTAAAAAAAAATCACAAATCAACAAAAAATTATAAAGAAAACAAAAAAAAAAAAAAAACAAACAAAAAAAAAAAAAAAACAACTCCCAAAAAATCTCTTTAAACCCCTGTGATTTTTAAAGAATTTTCTGCTTTAGCATAACAGGAGGAAGAGTTGCCCAAATTTTTAGGAAAACCAGGAAAAATCAGGCTCAGCTGGGATGAAAAAGTTGTACTCCACGTTTTTTACTGCAAAGGAGGTTTGCAAAGGAAAAGGAGCTTTGAGCAGTGTCTGTGAGTCAGGGAATCCTGGAATGGTTTGGGTTGGAAGGGAAATTAAATCCCATCCAATTCCTTTTAAATAATATTTTAAATAATAGTTAAATAATATTTTAAACAAAAATTCTAAATAATATTTTAAATAAAAGATAATTAAATAATATTATTATAATAATTTAAATAACTTAAATAATAGAAATTAAATCACATTTGAAATAAAATACAATAATAAAAGAATAAATAAATAAAAATAAATAATATTTTAAATAAAATAATATTTTTATTATTTTATGTTGCTCCAAGCCCCAACGTCTAACCTGGCCTTGGACACTTCCAGGGATCCAGGGGCAGCCACAGCTGCTCTGGGAATCTTTGCCTGAGCCTCCCCATCTTCTTGATAAAGATATCCACAAAAATTCCACAATTCCTCCTTTTCCTTGTCCATATTCCGTGCCAGGATCGCATTTCCTGGGCTTCAATTCTTCCCCGAGCTCAGCAGCAGCAGGAAATGATCCCACAATTATTTTTCCCCTTTCCCTGATGAATTAAATCCCCCTGTGGACAATTCCAAAGGAAGCTTCACCCAGAGCTTCTTCTTCCCTGCCTCGAGCATTTCCAGGCCGTGATTCCATTGAAAAGATGGAATAAAGACACCAAACCCAGGATTGAACTGGAAAAAAAAGGACAAATATGAGCAGATGGCTTCTTGTGGCTTTTCCAGAGGGGTCAGGGATGCATTTCAGATCCTGACAAATGGCCAGGAATGATTTTTTTGTGCCCAGAATCCAAGTGCTGCCCTTTGAGGTCGAGCGCTCGAGTGGGAGCGACTCTTTTTGTCAGACAATTCCTCCAAAAACAGACGGGAAAAAAATAATCAAAGGAATGCAGAGCTATGTAAAAAAAAAAGGGAAGTGAAGGAGAAAGGCTCTTGGATGGATGGGGAAAAACTGAATATTTTATAAAAGGGAATTTTTCCTCACAACACTGAGCCATCCCTATTGCCTTGTAGTTGTTTTGGCTTCATGCATTCCCTGCAGGAATTCTGCTCCTTGTCCTAGCATGGCCTTTTTGGGTTGGAAAATCCTTTTCCAGCATAAACACTCCCAAAAGTCATTTAGTTTAAAAAGAGGAGAAGTTTTGGTTGGACATTGGGAATTGGGAATTCCTGGCTGGGAGGGTGGGGAGGCCCTGGGATGGAATTCCCAGAGAAGCTGTGGCTGCCCCTGGAAGTGTCCAAGGCCAGGCTGGAGCATCCTGGGACAGTGGAAATTGTCCCTTTTATCACCTTTGGGTGGAGTTTTAGGACCTTTGTGTCCCTTCCATCCCGAAACGTTCCATGATTCCATGATTCAGGCACGTCTCAGACATGGACACCAGCTCCTTGGACCTCCCCTCACAGAGTACTTGTGTCCTGTGGATCCATCAAAAAAGCTGGTTCTGGAATATCTGAGCAAAATAAAACTGGAAGCAACAACCAAAAGCAGCTGACAGGACTCTGCTTCCATTCATCCCTGAAAATTCAGGGAGTTACTGCTGCCAGCTGGGAAATTGAGTGGGAAATCCATTCTGGAAAGTTCTGGAATTCTTCTGTAGCTCACCATGTACCACACAGAAGTGGCAGGGAAGATTATTCCTTCAAGAAGAGAGGAGGGAAAACACCTGGATTCTGCTTTGTTCCCTCTCATTGCCTGCTCCAGGACTGGATTCACTTCCAGGTCTGCTAAGGGCTGGAAAATAGAATTACAATTATATTTCCATCTGGATTTCCTGGCTGCGTGGTGAGAAAATGTAAATATTTTATGTCTTCAGAATAAACAATTCCTTGGGGGTGTAAATCTGGAAAATTTGGGAAAAAACATGGAAGTGAAAATCTTATTTAATACAGTTTTGATTTCAAGGAGAGGTGTCACATTTCTCCTGCAGACAAAGGTGATTCCTGGGCCCCATTTTTAAAGTTCCATTTGTGCTAAATTCCAACTCGATGGGAACTGATCCCAGATTTTACAACCCATTCTGACCCCAGGCCAAGCTCAGTTCCCAAGCCCAAGATTTTTCTCATCCAAACCAGAGAAAAGCTGAGCTTGCAGCTGGCCTGAGCAAGAGCTCCGAGGGCAAGGCACGGGGGCAGCCGAGGAAAAGCTTTCCCTGGAGTTTCCCTGGGAAGAACTGCAGCAGCAGCAGCTCAAATTTAGGAAGATCCCTTGGAAAAATCAAGCTGCTACTTCTGGATTTTAAGGAATTCTCAGGGATTCAGAGCATTTTCTGCCTTTGAGGAAGCCCCCACAAGCTCTGTTTTGCTCAGTGCAAATTCCTTTCCTGAAAGCCAACTAAACTATTTCCTTTGCATTCAGTTTAATTATTTCGGTGCTTTTTCTGGAAAAATTCAGTTTTGTTAAAAACACAGAAATGCTGATTACGGCGAAAACTTTGCTTTTTTTCCCTTTACCACCAGCCTGAGGTGGATCTGAGGGGCCCTTGAGCATCCGGAGTCTCCTGAACTGTGTGGCCTAAGAATCCTCTGCTACATTGCAGGATCACCAGCTTAGCTGGGCCAGGCCTAACAAAGCCAAACCCTCCTGGGACACGGCACAATTCCATAGGGACACCAAAGGAAGGGGAGAAGGAAAACGTTGCCATCATCCTCCTGGTGTTAGCACCAGGAGATTTGGCTCAGATGTCCCCTAGGAGCAGCTCACAGGTGACACTCTGGGCTCTCCCTGCCCTGGAGACCCAGATTTTCCTCAAAAATCCCCCCAAAAAATTAGGGAAAAGCAGCCAGCAGGGGACAAAAGCATCACTTTCACTAATAAACACATGGAATCTGGGTGTTGCCTGGAATTCCAGAGGAAAACTCCTCTCCCCGTGCCATGGGGAACCTGTCCCTGCCCTGCCGGCTCCAATGGAAGGAGTCATTCCCTGCAGGGCCCTTGGAACACTCGGATCCATCCATGAAAAGTTTTTTCTATAAAAAAAGGGATGAATCAGAGCCTGGCTGTGCCCTCAGGGGCAGCTGGAGCTCTTCCATGGCTGAGGTCAGCTGGGAGCAGGGTTTGGAACAGCCCAGGAGCAGGAACATGGATTGGGATGGGAGCGTGGATTGGGATGGGAATGTGGATTGGGATGGGAATGTGGATTGGGATGGGAATGTGGATTGGGATGGGAGCACAGATTGGGATGGGAGCACAGATTGGGATGGGAGCGTGGATTGGGATGGGAGCATGGATTGGGATGGGAGCGTGGATTGGGATGGGAGCGTGGATTGGGATATTGGGATGGGAGCATGGATTGGGATGGGAATGTGGATTGGGATGGGAGCACAGATTGGGATGAGAGCACGGATTGGGATGGGAATGTGGATTGGGATGGGAGCATGGACTGGGATATTGGGATGGGAGCATGGATTGGGATAGGAACATGGATTGGGATGGGAACACAGATTGGGATGGGAGCATGGATTGGGATGGGAGCATGGATTGGGATATTAGGATGGGAGCATGGACTGGGATGGGAGTGTGGACTGGGATATTGGGATGGGAGCACAGATTGGGATGGGTGCGTGGATTGGGATATTGGGATGGGAGCATAGACTGGGATGGGAGCACGGCTTTGGGGTCAGCAGAGTCACCTGTGAGGAGAGAAAAGCCCCTGTGGGTTGGGACAACCATCCCTGGGGATGTGGAATTTGGGGATGCTCCCATGAAAAGAGCAAAGCCAAGGATGGACGTTCCACAGAGCCATCGGCTGACATTTCTGGTGACCCTGGAGCTGGGCCAGGGGAGGGTTAGTTTGGACCTCAGGGAAAGTTTCCACCATTCCAGAGGGTGCTGGGCACTGCCCAGGCTCCCCAGGGCATGGGCACATTCCCAAAGTTCCAGGAGCCTTTGGACAACGCTGCCAGCGATGCCCAGGGTGGGGTTGTTGGGTGTTTGTGCAGGGCCAGGATGATCCTTGTGGATCCCTTCCAGCTCAGGACATTCCGTGATTCCATGATCTCCATTCCCAGCTGGAAGCAGTAAGGGGCTTCCAACCCTGGCCTGACTGAGGGCTGGCTTAACCCCAGCAGCTGAGTAATCCTAAAAATCAGCAGGGAATTTCCCATCCCTCCTTATCCCCCCTGCTGCAGCCAGCGTGGGCCTCTGCTCCATGCAGATCAGCAGGGAAAAATGAGGAAAAACATCTTTGGAGGCTTTGTTCAGCTGAATGGAGGCTTCACCAGTGATTAACTGGCGCACACATTTGAAACAAACCAGGCAGGGAAGGAAAAGGAGAAGGAGGAGGAAAAAGCAGGGGTCATAATTTACATGGTTAAATGATCATTTGTGTTCCTGACTGTGCGGGAGAAGCCCCAGCCCACACCCAGGGAATGGAGTCCGGGTGCAGCAGCACATTCCCAACAGCATGAACCTTAAAGTGAAACCAAATTTGTGGCTGCGGAGCTCAGAGCATGGAAAACGTGGATTTTCCCACATTTCCAGGCTGGCAGCATCCATGTCACTGCGGGAATCCTTTTGTAGAATTCCTGGAACGGTTTGGGTTGGAAAGGATCTGAAATCCCATCTCATCCCACCCCATTCCATGTGGATGGACACCATCCACTATCCCAGGCTGCTCCAAACCCCATCCAGCCTGGCCTTGGGCACTTCCAGAAATCCAGGGCAGCCACAGCTGCTCTGGGAATCCCATTCCCGGGTCTCACCTCCCACCCAGGCAGGAATTCCTTTAAAATATTCCCTGTGCCTCCACCTCCCTTGCTGAGTTA
This sequence comes from Agelaius tricolor, assembly GCF_023055355.1. Lineage (NCBI taxonomy): Eukaryota > Metazoa > Chordata > Aves > Passeriformes > Icteridae > Agelaius > Agelaius tricolor. The sequence continues at coordinate 1,790,371 of NW_027269265.1, forward strand.
CCCCATTCCAGCCCTGCCTTGTTGCACCAAACAATTCCCAGGGACTTTCCAGCCTCTTTCACGGCACGCATGTGGTGATGCTGCAAGAAATAAATCACCCACAATTCCCAGCATTCCCAACAGCCAGCCACACGTTCCCTTTTCCACCCACAAACTGATCCCACCCTCTGCTCCAGCCTCTGGAATCCAGGAAATCCAGAAAATCCAGGGACAATGAGCAGCTCATTCTTCTGCTGCACGGGAGGAAGCAAAGGCAGCTGGGCTGGGGGTGTCACTGCCCCTGGGGACACCAGGAGCAGGTCCAGATCCATCCAGAGGGAGCCAGAGGGATGGAGAGTCCCTCCTGTGGAAGTTTGCAGGCAGTCCCAACATGGGAAGAGATGAGAATCTTGACTCCATGTTTCAGAAGGCTGATTCATTATTTTATGATATATGTATTATATTAAAACTGTACTAAAAGAACGGAAGAAAGGATTTCATCAGAAGGCTTGAAGGGAAAGGAGAGGAATGGAAAATGATAATGAAATCTTGTGACTGAGCAGAGAGTCCAAGACAGCCGGACTGTGATTGGCCATTAATTAAAAACAACCACACGAGACCAATCACAGAGGCACCTTTTGCATTCCACAGCAGCAGATAATTATTGTTTTTCTTTTCCTCTGAGGCTTCTCAGCTCATCAGGGGAAAAATCCTGCAAAGGGATTTTTCAGAAAATATCGTGGCTACAACCCTTGCACCTCATTCCCAAGCACCTGCACATTTGTGGAAGCAGAAGAACCCGGTACAGAGGGATCTGGATTCCCCAAATTCCAGATCATGGAATGGTTTGGGTTGGAAGATACCTTCAAGACCATCCCAATCCTGCTCCCTTTTCCATCGGAGGCCATTTCTTCTGATTCCTGGGAGAAAGGACCAGCCCCCACCTGGCTCCAGCCTCCTTCCAGGAGATCAGAGAGAGCAGGAAGGTGGGAGGGGATCCGCAATTAAGGATTGAGGAATTTTTTGTGTTCAGGCCACTCCCAGCTGCCTCCCAGGAAGTGCCATCCCATGCCATCCCATCCCATGCCATCCCATCCCATGCCATCCCATCCCATCCCATCCCATCCCATCCCTGACCCAAATCCCACGGCCCCTTCTCATGGAAACACGTGGGATTTACCCACTAAACATTCCCAAACCATTTATTGTTCCCAAATCTACTTCCCACCTCCCACTTCCAACACCCACAGGCTCTACCTGCACCAGAGCACTCCAAGGACACAGGAATTCCCTGCTCCTCCAAGGAGCAGTTTTTCCTTCCTCTCCTCCAAGATTTCCCCTCCTCTGCCCAGACAGCTGCAGGCCTGCCCAGCCCCTCCCATCTCACTAATTAGGGATCTCACATAATTATGTCCCTGTAGTTTCCTCCTGCATCATCTACTCCCGCCAGCGTCTGAGTTTTCATGCCTGAATCTCTTGTTTATGATCCAATTTTTTTTTTATTATCCCTCCTCTCCTGCTGAATAAGAGTTGAAGTGGAATTTCCTTCCCCAGCTCCATTTCTTATCCTTTCCCAACACTCCCAAACAGGAGGTTGCAGCCCTTTACCCCTCATGGGCTGAAATTTCACTCAGGCCTTTTGTGCATCCAGATTTTTCCCAAATCCTGCCAGTTTTCCCACCCCAGGGGATCAACCCCAGTCGAACATTTGGCAAACATTTGGAGAGCCACAAAGGTGACCACAGGTCAAGGTCTGTCTGTGACCCCCTCTGGCAGAGGGTGCTCTGTGCCAGTGGCTCCATCAGGAGAATCCCAGTGGAAAAAGAAATGCTGGAATTCACCGCTCCCTCTCCTTATATAATATTCCCCTCTCCTGCCAAATTAACTGTGCCTGCACATTTGCTTGTCCTGACATTGGCTCTTAACAAGCTTCAAGTTTTAATCAGGACAGGAGTTTTTCTTCCAGTCCTTATTTCCCCTTCCCAATTGTTCTGGGCTTTCCCCCTCCAGCTCCCTCAGCAGTTAAATCCATGCATCCATGCAGTAAACAACGCCTAACCAGGTCAATGCACATTATCCATTAATTATTCCACAGCTCTGCTGCAGTCGGATAGATTCACTTCTCCTCCCAATTTCTGGCTCCCTATTCCCATTTTTAGGCCAGGGAAGAGCTCCCACCGCTCCGGTTGCCTCCAGCAAAGCTCAGGAGCTCTGCCTTGGAGCAGGAGCTCCATTCCTGCCCCTCCTTCCCTCAGCAATTCCGAGGGATCTGCCTCATCCCAAGGATCAGGATGGACCAGCAGCAATTTCCTGCTTATCCCAGTGGTTTCCTGCTGGGAAACCTGGAATGGTGGGAGGTGTCCCTGCCCATGGATGAGGGAATGAGATGGATTTAGGGTCCTTTCCAACCCAAACCATCCTGGAATTCTGTGATCTGACATTCCCTCCCAGTAAATTCCAGGTTTCTTCCCTGAAAGCGTCGTCAGGCATTGAAAGAGCTGGGAATTCCCATCCCTGAGGGATTTAAATCCATGTGGATGTGGCACTTGAGGACATGGGGCAGTGGTGGCCTTGGTAGTCCTGGGAGTGGTTGGACTCTGATCTCAGAGGGCTTTTCCAGCCTCAGCAATTCCATGATTCTGTAGAATTCCACATTTTTGCATCATGCAATTTTTCCCAGCTGGGAGACACAACGACCTTCCAAGGATTTTCCAGGGGTCCTTTTCTGCATCTTGGAATTTCTGAAGCTTCAGGAGAACTCCTGCTGGTGCAGCCCATCCTTCTCCCTCTACCTCCCACCTTCCCCAGCTCCTTCTCCCAGGATCCCAACTCTGGCATTGGTTCCCATCCTTGTTTTCTGCTCCATCCTCACTACACCCAGCCCCGCTGCTCTCCCAAACCCCTCCAGGACAAAGGAGTGCAGTGAGAGACAAAAATCAACAAAACAATTCACCAAAATCCTGCCAGGACACCGCCTCTCCTGGATTTCCATGGTTCAGGCAGGAATTATTTTTCTCACCCACCCCAGGGCAGCACATGGCTCAGGCATGAGCTGAAAGCACAAAAATGTGTAAATCCAGAGCTGAAACCGAGAGCAAACCACACTTAATTAGCCTCAAATACTCAGCTTTTCCCTTGTTTTTTATTTTTTTCCCTGTGCATTTTAATGCACGTTGATCCACTGGTAAATTGGAAATGTTAACCCTGGGTCAAAAAGCCCTGGGGTTCTGTGAAAATAATAAATAACAAAGCTGTGAAGTGCATAAACAGCTCCCTGCAGGTGAGGACACACCAGGGGCTGCCACTATTTACTTTGGAAACAACAGCTCCCGTTTCTCTCAGAAACCTTTGGTAACCTCCCCATAATCCAATCTTTTTTTAAAAAGCAGGGGAAAAAAAAATAAAAAATAAGAAAAAGGCGGCAAGTCTCTCACGCAGGTCGCTTCATTTAGCAGCAAACCTGAACAATGGGTTGCAGATCCACAAAAAAAAAATTGGCATTTCCATCCTGAATCATCCATCGCCGGCACAGCCTGCAATCAGGGGAAATTTGGGAGAGATTTCCTGAGCTAGATATTCCATTTAAAAACGTGTTCAAAGCCTCTGGAATCGTGATTGCTGGGATAAAAAGTGAATCAGTAATTGCTGGCCATTTGTTTTAATGTCTTCCCTATCATATTTCTTTCCCTACTTTTCGCCCTCCTTTGGAAAACCACTTAAATGTTCATTTTTTTAAGGATTGAAGGATTTTTTTTTTTAAGGAGTGAACAGTGTTTCTTCTGTTCGTGGTTATCAAATGGATTTGAAAATGAGCAAAAGGAAGGAGCTCGTCCTGGGAGGAATCCCAGGAAAATCCTTCTCCAGGAATCAACCACACCTTGGGGCAAGCTGAGATCCACAGGTGGCAAATCCAGCTGCTGGCTGGATCCAAGAGGGATAAAAAACCTGTGGTGATGTCTTGGTTTGGAAAGCCAGGTGTCTGCTAAGGAAGGCAGGAGCATCTCCTGAAATGGAAAAAATGAACCCCGCCCCCGAATTGCTATAAATTTTACATTAAGGGGCTCTCAGGCAACAAAAAATATGGGAGCAGGAAATAACAGTTCTTTAATAGGGAAGAAAATCAAAGGATGAAATGAACAATGCAGTGACCAAACCAACAGTGCCAGAGTCAGAGCCCAGCCTGACACCCTGTGGGTCAGGGTGCTGGCAGCAGCCCCATTGGAATTGTGGCTCAGCCCTCCTGCAGTGCCAGGGGTGGCTCTGCTGGAGCAGGGATCCTGGAGAAGGGTGGAGGCTTCCTCTGCAGATCCAGGGCAAGGAGAGGCAGCTGCTGCTCCTCTGGGCAATCCAGTGCAGAAGCCGTGCTGGTGTTCCAGAATCTCCAGATTCTATCCAGGCAGGAATGCTTGGCTCCTCCCTCTGGGCTCACATCTGCCAATGGGATGCTGTAGTTCTTATCAGCCATGCAGGGACATTCCATGGCTGTTATCAGCAGGTGTCCCCTCCCGAGGGAGGAGTGGGTGTGGAAGAGATAAGGAAAAACTGCCCAATGAACAGGACCCAACTGCCAGGCAGATGGTGATAGAGCACATCTTGCCTTGCAATTTGGGACAGGTGGCTCCCAGAGAAGGTTCCTGGTGTTCCAGTGGCTTAGCAGAATTCCAAGATGTCCTGGAGAATTTATTGGATATTTTTAACACAGCTCAACACTCCAGGGCAGTTCAAGGGTCTGGAATGGTGGATGGAGGTCAGGGATAATGCAGAATAACAAGGTGTCTCCTGCTACCCCTAAGGAAAATGATAAAAAATAACATTAAAAATAGTTTGCAATGGAAAAAAATGTTAAAGATCATCCAGTTCCAGCTCTGGAATCCACATCTTCCACTGTCCCAAGCTGCTCCAACCTGGCCTTGGACACTGCCAGGGATCCAGGGGCAGCCACAGCTTCTCTGGGAATCCCATCCCAGGGCTTCCTACCCTCCAACCAGGAATTCCTTCCCAATATCCCATCTAGACCAATTATCTTCCAATTCCAAGTCATTCCCCTTGTCCTGTCACCTGCCAGGCTGGAAGGGACCACAGGAGGTCACCTGGGCCACCAGCCCAGAGCTCAGCATTCCATAAGGTTCTGGTTGGGCTCCAACACCGCCAATCTTGGACCTCACTTTCCTAAAGTGCCTCATTAAGACCATTTCTCTCCTCAAAATTCCCCCCTGAATCTGCTCCAAACTCCATCTCCAAAAAGGAAATTTCTCCCATCCGTTTTTTACCTGCCCAAAAAACAGAATATAAAAATGAAAGGGCGTCGTTCCGTGAAGTTTCAGTTCCCACAAATCTGCTTTTCCTGACGGTCCATTTCCGACCCAGGGTTAACATTTCCAATTTACCAGTGGATCAGCGTGCATTAAAACGCACAGGGAAAAATAAAAAACAAGGCAAAAGCTGAGTATTTGAGGCTAATTAAGTGTGGTTTGCTCTCGGTTTTAGCTCTGGATTTACACATTTTTGTGCTTTCAGCTCATGGCTGAGCCATGTGCTGCCCTGGGGTGGGTGAGAAAAATAATTCCTGCCTGAACCATGGAAATCCAGGAGAGGTGGTATCCTGGCAGGATTTTGGTGAATTGTTTGTTGATTTTTGTCTCTCACTGCACTCCTTTGTCCTGGAGGGATTAGGGAGAGCAGCAGGGCTGGGTGTAGTGAGGATAGAGCAGAAAACAAGGATGGGAACCAATGCCAGAGTTGGGATCCTGGGAGAAGGAGCTGGGGAAAATGGGAGATCTTTATCCCCTAAATCCCAGGGCAAAGCTGGAGGTTCACAGGTGTCTTCCCACAGCTCCATCTTTCCAGAGGTATTTCCTGCTAAAAATCCCATTTTTCCCTTTTTCCTAGCACTTCCCAAGCTCTCAGGTTATTCAGCTGCAAAGGCAGGAGCCCGTCTCCAAAATTGCTTTTTTGCAGAGCAGGAAGTTGGGATAATGGAACGTTTGCACTTGGAAAAGCCGAAATAAAACTTTAAAGTCCTGGGAATTTTACCAATGGCTGCTAAAAGCAGCTGCCCTTGGAAGCAATTCCTGTTCCAGGGTCAGTACTGATGGGATTTACATGAACCCACTTTGGAGTACGGCTCAGCTCTGGCCTGGATCCCAAAATTCACCCTCAAAGTTCACAAAATTCCAATGATTTTTATATTTATTTCACTGGAATGGCCAGAGTTAAGGAAAGGGTTGGAGGGCAGGTCACAACCCCGGGGTTAAAAACAGAAGGGAAAATTTCATTATGCAAATAATGTGGAATTCTACAGAATCACGGAATTGCTGAGGCTGGAAAAGCCCTCTGAGATCAGAGTCCAACCACTCCCAGCTCTGCCAGGGCCACCACTGCCCCATGTCTTCAAGAGCCACATCCACATGGATTTAAATACCTCAGGGATGGGAATTCCCACCTCTTCCAATGCCTGATGACTCTTCCAGGGAAGAAACCTGGAATTTACTGGGAGGGAATGACTTGGGGGGAAAGGTGGAGCTCATAACACCAGAGGAGGTTTAGGTTGGATATTGGAATTCCCTGGAATGGTAGTCCAGCCCTGGAACATGTGGAAATAAGGGACAGGAGCCAAGAAATGGATGGATGGGAGATTGGGAATTGGGAATTCCTGGCTGGGCTGGAATTCCCAGAGCAGCTGTGGCTGCTCCATCCCTGGCAGTGCCCAAGGCCAGGTGGGGTGGGATTGGAACAACCTGGGACAGTGGGAGGTGTCCCTGCCCACAGAATTCCTGGAATGGGATGGGATTTAAGGCCCCTTCCATCCCAAACCATTCCATGGTTCCAGAATCCCTTGCTGAGATACCAACAGCAAATGAAAGAAAAACCCAAAACCTCCGCGAAACTTTCCATGAATTTCACCAGGAAGTTTTTACTCCCTGAATGAATCAGCTCCTTCCTGGCAGAACCTCCCGAATTTCCACATCCTCCCTAAAATCCCAAATTCCGCATCCAGCCCCCTCCATGCTGAGATAATTTGAATTTGTTTTGCCAACAAGAGGATTTAAGGGAAGGGCAATTGGGGCCGTGCTCCCCAGTCCCGTCGTGCCTTAAGATCCAGAATTAGCAGCCTCTAATTCTATTTTAATTACTTTAAATCATAATTAGTGAAGTCAAAGGCCTCCAAACATTACAGGGGAGAAGATTTCAGCTCAGGAGGCAGAAGAGTGACAGGATTAATAATTCACTTGTCAAAGCCGTGTTGGTTTTAAATAATTTCATTATTAAAAGCAGCTTTTTGGTACAGAATAAGTTATTTTTATTTTATTTATTATTCTTTACTGCATAAAGAAGGTAAATAATGCAGCAGGATGGGATTGCTGGGAGCAGCCTGATTCCTGGGAATTTTGGGGCCTGTTTTTATTGGAACCCCCAATAAACCAAATTGCCCAGCTCCAGTTTTAGGATAAATTTAAATTATTCCAGGCTGGAAAAAACACAGGGGAAAAGACAAAGGATTTTACAAACTGTGATGGTTTTTAATAAGAATTTTGCCTGCAAATAGAATTTTTTCCCATATCCATCAAGATTTTTTTTCCATATATTTCTGTTCCCTGACTTAATAGCTTTGCTTTCAGGTTAATGGAGGAGCTCAGGGGATGCAAGTTTGACATTTATAAATTTATAAAATTTATCACAAAATCTGTTCTAAAATCTAAATGATTAATAACTATTTAAAATATTTAAGATGTTAAAATTAAAATATAAATACTTACCCCTAAATATTTATTCCTAAATATTTCTAAAGCCTATTTGGTCTCACCTGATAAACACAAATTAAAATGGAGCAGGACAAATGAATATAAAATCACTGCTGGCTGAATTTCAGCAAAACAACACACAGCAACAGGAGTTGGGAGAAAATTTCAGAAATAGAGGGAATCATGTGGGAATCTGGGAATAATATCCCTCAAAGTGTCAAAAATTCCTCCTAAAACAGTGGGATGACGAGTCCTTGAAAATTATCTGTTCCCCAAGAGAGCAGCTGTGATTCCTCATCCCACATCCCATTAATTCCTCTTTCTTATGGATTTCATTTTTTCCTGAAGATGCTGCTGCAGGATTCCTTACTGGATTGTCCTGGATATTCCTCGAAAACAAATCCATTTAGTTTTCAACTAAAAATTGGGAGATTTGTGACCATCAGTCAACAGCACAACTTCCTGAAAAACTTAAAAATCACCTTTAAAGTCAATATTTAACTAAATATATTTTTATATATTTTAAATGCATATAAAACTAACTCTATATATATATAAATAAATAAATAAAAATAATTTTATATGGTCAATATTTAACTAATAATGTTAACAATAACTAATAATAAATTAACTAATATTAAATAAATATTATTAATATTGTGAAGTTATTAATAATGTAATAATTCATAATTAGTTAATAAATTAACTAATGTTAAATAATTATTGATAATAATGTATAATTAAGTATAATTAATTATATTATAATTAATATCATAACAATTAATAAAAATAATAATAAATTAACTGCTATTAAATTACCTGCTATTAAATTAACTACTAATATTTAACTGTTTTCCAAGGGATACTTTCATTTCATGCCCCAGAAATAGACACCCAGTTCCCTTCTGGGATTTCTCCTGCCTGGAAAACATTTCAGGTGGGGTTTTGTGGTTTTAAACCAACTGGAAAAGCTGCAGAATTCCCAAATCCATCAATCCTGTCCCTGTGTGATCCCCCTGTGTAGATTTTCCTAAGGGTGAGGAAGAGGCACCGAGTGTAAAGTTTATTATTTGGGTGAAAAAAATTAATTCCAGAAGGAAAAAACGTCAGGCATTTGGATTTGTTGGAATTAGCATCCCAATTAACAGCAAGCAGCTCCTGGTGTGAAAATAAAATCCCCAAATTTCTTTGATGTGAGCTGGAGAGGGCCTAAAAATTTCCCATGCAGAGCTCTGAGGGTGAAAAGGGATTTTCAGGAGAGGTTTATGTCAACCAGGAGAGAAAAAACCTGGGGAAAAAAACCTGCCTTTCACTCATTCTTAGGCTGCTAATCCCAGCCTACATTTAGACATTTCTTCCAAATAAAGCTCCAGCCCAAAAATCTGCTGAATTCCGGTGTCAAAACCATCATTTTTTTTTGGAGCAGACAAACAGCTCCGTTTTCTTTTCAGCAACTGAGAGCAAAAGCAGATTAAAAAAAAGGGGAAAAAAGAAGTTTCTGTGCAGCTTTGAGGTTTAATATTTAAAGCTCAGACTCTGCCTGTCAAAGTTTGAATATTCGGGGGTTTTTTGGATGAAGTTGGAATCAATGGACTGGGATTTGTATCAACTGGAAAGTCCCAGTTGACAAAATTTGTAGGAATTGTCCTTAACAAACAAAGTGTCAGTCTTGGAAAACCCAGAAAAACTGGGAGTGGATTTCTGTGCTGGGAGTTTGGGGGTGCACCAGGAGCAGAAATCCTCTGGAAAGCCAATTACCAAATTTTGGGGAGGGATCTGAGATAACTGGAGGCGTCCTTGCCCATGGCAGGGCTGGAATGGGATGAGATTTCAGATCCTTCCCAGCCAATCCATTCTGGAATTCTGGATTATCCTGATTTATTCCCCAAAAGGCCAAGCTGTGCTCCTGCACCCACACAAAAACCTGTGGGATTTACCCACAAATTCCAGATTGCAGCATCAAAACTGAAACCAAAACACTGATAATCACCAAAAAATATCAATTTAAAATAGAAATATCTTGGAATAACAACTCCAGACCTTGTTGAAATGCAGGATTTTTCCAAAACAAGCCTTGATTAGTCCTGCAAAATGTAGAATTCCAGCAGATTTGAGAGCTCCTTTCCTTTACGGTTTTAGGAATGTAAAAATGGTAAATTTTGCATTTCCCAGCTCTAACACCCCCCTTCAGCTGTGCAAACACCCCGAGGTGTTCACATCAATATTTGCACCTTAAGTAAACTCAGAGCTCAGCCTAAACTCTGGTCTCAGTATTAATTTAAAGATCAACCTCACGTGAGTCAAGAATCCCAACATTTTTATCCTTCCAAGGAATTCTGGGATGGTTTTTTATTAAACATCCAATTCCAGCGCTGCCTAAATCCTCCTTTTATCAAGTTCTGCAGCTCCAGCTGATGGTGATTGGTGTTTAATTAATTAATAAAACACGGGATTGTTACAAAACGCCCGGGATTAATTGGAGCAGCTCGTTAACTCAGAGCATAATGGGGTTTTGATGAGGGAGATGATTAAAATGCCATTTATTCCCTGATTGCAGCAGCACCTCCTCAGGTGTTGGATTGTTGGGCCCTCCTCACTCCAGGAAAAACATGGAAAAGGAATCCTGGGTTGCCTATTGGGGAACAACTCCTCCGATTTTTATTTTAATTTTGTGGTTGGTTTTTATTTTAATTTTGTGGCTTTTTGTCCCAAAACTCCATCATGTTCCACTTAAATGCAAATTTCCTCATTGTTTCCTAATGCTTTTCCAAGCTGAATCCTGGAATTAAGGTTGGAAAAGCTCCAAGACGGGAGCCCAACCGTTCCCCAGCACTGCCCTGTGTCCCCAAATGTCACAACCTGAATGAAGAACAATCCATTTAATGATGAAATATTTGAGGGTTTGAGGGGATGGCAGCTCCCAGAGCCTGGGAATTTATCAGTTCCCTCTAAATATTTTAATTAACACCAAATATTTCAACAGTTTTCCATCCTAAAATGAAATTTTTAAGCTCCGTGATTTGAGGGTGATACAGAAAACGAAGTTGGATTTTCTGTGGCAGCGCAATCCCACCACCCCTCAAATTTTGTTTTGAATTCCTAAATTGGCTTAGATTTAACCAGATTTAAATTCTGGAATCATTTGGGGATTTTTGGGAAGTTTCTGTGGAATTTAACAATGCCTTCCTGTCTGAAGCTGGACAAGTTCAGAGCTTTTTGTTTCTCTCCTTTTTCTTACTAGAAATGGAGCCCAAAAAAATCAACTTTTAGCCTCCAAAACCCTTTCAAGTCCATTGGATGCATTTCCTGTGTGTCTCTACCATGAAATCTTAAAAAAATCAATTCCATCTCCGAGAGTTTTACCCTTTTTGCTGCTTTTTTCCAAAAAAAAAAAAGTGGATTTTTGTACATGCAAGCAGCAACCATCAGGACTGATTCGAAAGCTTTCAAAGGTTGTCTTTGATCTCTCTTGGATCAGGCACAACCCTGGATAAAATGGGAACATTCCAAAGGTGAAAACCCAGAGCTCCACAGTCCAATTTACCAGGCTGGACTTTCTATCCAATAGAATTCCCAATTCCCTCAGTTCCCAAGCTCCTCCATATTTTTGGGCTCCACTTGGACCAAATATTTCTCATTTTTATCACCACAACCCCCTCCTCTTTCTAAGGTAATAAAAAGCTTCTTTTAAAAATCCAGTTCTCCAATATTTGGGAATGATCTCCCAGCACTGCATTCCTGCCCTTTTTCCATCTGGGATCCCAAAGATTCATCCCCCTCACCCATTCCCTGTCCCAAGAATTCCTAATTTCCAGCAGCTGTGGGAGAGGGAATTTCCCCACATTTCCCACCACAGGTTCATCTCCTTGAACTCCTTGATTGCAGATTTTTCCCAAATCCTCCAAATTCCTCAGGATAAATCCAACCCTTAATGTGTTTTGTAGGGTCAGGAAGTCGTGAGTTTATTCCTGGCCAGGGTTTGTGTGTGACCAACACAAAACCTTTTCACTTATTTCTACATTTTTAGCAAAAAAAAAAAAAAAAAAAAAAAAAAAAAAGAATGTTTATTGCTTCAAAATGACATCATTCTCTTTAATTAATATTCCACCATCTATTGGTTATTGATTTCTTGGTTTTCCTGCTAATTAATCCATAATCAATATCCCAGCATTACAAATCCAACTTTTATGGTGGCACCAATCACTCCCAGGTGGAAAAATAATGAGAATAAGCAGCAGAATTTTCCACTTCTTGTTATTTAAATAAAATGTGTCCCTGTGTTAAAACCTGTTTGGATTTAGGAAAAGCAAAAGACCCAAACATTCCAAGCTTTGTTTCCTTGGGAAAAATGGAACACAACATTTCCTTGTTTCCCCAAATTCCTCATTGGCTTCTTATTGTTCTGAAGAAACCTCTTGAATTAAGATAAGAATTAAACTCTGAATTAAGATAATAATTAAAGAAATTAAAATGGATTCCAAATTCTGTAATGTTGATGCAGCCTTGGGAAAACGGAAAATCCTTGAAGGATTTCAAACCTCTTTGCAATTATCCCAAGAATTAAGAGGGTCAGGCTGGATTTATTTATTCCAGAAGATCTAAAAACTTTTTAATCCCTTCCTAGAAAACAAGAAGCAAATTTTTAATTTTAAAAAACAGCCCCAAAAATGCCAGTAGGGTTCTCCCATATTATCCCGCAAAACAGCCATGGATATTTGAAGAGTGTAGGACTTTTTTTGCCACTTAAATTGGGATTTTAGTGCTAAAAACAAAAGGATATTTGTTGGTTTTCCGAGCTCAGCTCTGGAGGCAAAGGGCAGAATGGGAACAGCTTTTTCTTATGCCCAAGAGGTGGAGAAAGGAGTGGGGACAGAAGGACAATAAATCAACTCTTCCCACAGAATACTTAGGAAAAATCCAGCTTGGATATGTAGGACGCCTTATCTGGGAATGCTCCAAGAAAAATTCCATAGGAAAACTTCCCAGGAGGAGCTGGGCTGAGCTCTGGGATGCAGGGAAAGAACTGAGGCAGTTTAGTGCTTTAACTCAGCTTTACCTCCACAAAAAGCTCTCATAAAAAATTCCCATATTTCCCAAACACCTGAACGTTTTTTCCCCCAACATTTTCCAGGTTTTTTGGAGGCTCAGCTGAATTTATCTTTATTCCTGATGGGGCTCAGCAGAGCCGAGCGTGGGCGGCTGAAAGGGACTTTCCCTTTGCATTTCCTGGGTGTAAATATATAAATCCAGAACATTTCATGGATTAGTTTCCCAAACTGTGGGATGAACTGGCAGATATTGTTCGCTGCTAAGCCTGAGTGACGTGGTTCCCATTCCCCACACCCTCAAAAATGCCTTTCATTGAAAGCAAGACAGATTTTGCCGCCTCAGCTGAATGTTTTTTTTAGTGTTCAGAGTAAAAGCTCTGGGTTTTTTAACAGCTTTAATTCTGCTGCAAAATATATTTGGGATGAGGGAAAGGAAACAGCTGGGTTTGAGCAGTAAAATCATGGAATTATGGGTTGGGTTGGGTTGGGTTGGGTTGGGTTGGGTTGGGTTGGGTTGGGTTGGGAGGGAGATAAAAATTCATCCCATTCCAGCCCTGCCATGGCAGGGACACCTCCCACTGTCCCAGGCTGCTCCAAGCCCCAGTGTCCAACCTGGCCTGGGGCATTCCAGGGATCCAGGGGCAGCCACAGCTGCTCTGGGCAACTTTATTTCCATAAAAATTGAAAAAAAAACCACAAAATCCAAGTTTAAAATAGCTTCAGGAATATCTATTTTTAGTTATTCTTCTTGCATAACTTGTCTGGCTCCCTTGGCTTAAACTTTTCCCAGATTTTTCCATTCCAAGGATGGATCAATATCTTCATTATCATTTTATATTTTCATTCCATCTCCAGTCAAAATGGTCTTTCCCATTTTGATATCATGTTTTATTTGGATTTATCTGCTCCCCGCTGAGGATGTCAAGGCCTGCTGTCCTGCAGAGATCCAGAATTCCTCTGGTTCCGTTCAAAATTGTTTAAACAATTTCAGGTCACTTCATTGTCACAGCAAAAAAAAAAAAAACAACAATAAACTTTATTTTCCAGAGCTCCTGCCTTTTGGAATAATCCATGGCAGATCCAGGAGATGCAAAATTATTTGGGGAAAAATTCAGCCAGAATTCAGGGAACAAGAGGGAAATGCCAGTGGTTACTTTGGTGTTCAAATAATTTTTATTTTCAGTGCTGATCAAGCCCTAAATTAATTTTCCTTTTAAAAACTCCCAGAAAAATGCACCACAGGTTCCAAGCACCTGTCAGTGTGGCCCTGTGATAGATCCCATTTTTATTTCCAATTAATTTTCCCTGCAGTAACATCGTTAATTTGTTTATAAACCGTTCTCTGTACTTGTTTCCTATCAGCACTCCCATAAATGTCAAGCCTTTTGTTAAAATGTCGTGAGTTATAGATAAACACAACTCCACATCCTGAGATTGGGGAAATAATGAAAAATGAGTGGTTTATGGGATGGAAACCTTGTAAACATCAGCGTGGATTTATTGTTGGAATGTTTGGGGGAAGAGGGAAACCGAGTCCGTGCAATCTTTAATTTAAGGAGTATTTTTATGGCGTTTTTCTGGTAATTCCTAAAGCTGTTTGCAGAACATAAAAATTTAGATCTTATAGGGAAATCTTTATAGCATCAGTGATAAAATATTCTCATGTGGGCTTTGAATCCATTGGATTTAGCAAAGCTTGGTCCTTATGAGCGGAGTAATTACAATTATTATGGAATTAAAATGAAAAATTCTCCAGTTTCATGAACGGCAAAGAATTCCAAGGCATTGCACCCTTGGGAAAAGCACCAAAGCTCAAACAGCACCAACAGCCTCAGCAGTTTGGGATGTCCTGATTCCCAAAGGAGGTTCCAAACTCTGAGGCCCAGCCTGAGTTTCTCTCCAGGAGCAGGAATGGGCTCCTCACCCCTTGGAGAACCTGGAATATCCATGGGGAGGTTCTACCCCAGCTCCTTCTGCCTCTGAAATGGTGGCCCTGGATGATTTTCCTTGGTTTCTTTGAGAGCCAAGACCTGGAATCATGGAATATCCTGAGTTGGAGAGGATCCAGAGGGATCATCCCAGCTCCTGCCCAGACACCCCAACAATCCCATCCCCTTCCTGAACTTTTCCTGCCCTTCCTGAACTTTCCTGCCCTTCCTGAACTTTTCCTGCCCTTCCTGAACTTTCCTGCCCTTTCTGAACTTTTCCTGCCCTTCCAGAACTCTCCTGCCCTTCCTGACCTTTTCCTCCCCTTCCTGGTCATTTCCTGCCCTTCTGAATTTTCCTGCCCTTCCTGAACTTTTCCTGCCTTTCCTGCCCTTCCTGAATTTTCTTTCCCTTCCTGAACTTTTCCTGTCCTACCTGAACTTTCCCGCCCTTCCTGATTTTTCTTGCCCTTCCTGATTTTTCTTGCCCTTCCTGGTCTTTTCCTGCCCTTCCTGGTCTTTTCCTCCCCTTCCTGACCTTTTCCTGCCCTTCCTGAACTTTCCTGCCCTTCCTGAGTTTTCTTGCCCTTCCTGAAATTTCTTGCCCTGCCTGAATTTTTCCTCCCCTTCCTGGTCTTTTCCTTCCCTTCCTGAGCTTTTCCTCCCTTTCCTGGTCTTTTCCTCCCTTTCCTGGTCTTTTCCTGCCCTTCCTGAATTTTCCTGCCCTTTCTGAACTTTCCTGCCCTTCCTGAATTTTCCTGCCCTTCCTGAGCTTTTCCCATCCTTGTTGTCCCAGCAGTTCTCCTCACAGCTGGCTCTGCCTCCTTTATTTTCCTCTGTTGATCTTTTTTAGGGACAGTCGTTTCCCAGAGAAATTCCCAATAAATTCCCATGATTCCAGGAAAAATGAGAGATTTATCCCTAAAACACTGCTGAGGAGAGGAATCCAGAGGTTTGGAAAAGGGGGAAGCCAGGATCTGGGTGCTCCAAGGGCTCCCTCTTTTCCCTGTTTCCGGGAATATTCTGGATTTTCTTGGCAAGCAGGGAGCACATCAGAGAGACTGGAGTCCATGTTCTTTAATTAATGGCTTATTTCTTAAATTCAGTTATTCCTCAGCCTTCTTTTTTAGCTTTAATTAGCATAATGAGGCCTTTCCCCATTTAATTGAATTCCTAAAAATTCATGGAAATTCCTCACTAAATGGGATTAAATCTTCTGGTGATCTCCAGAAGATTCTGTTGGCTCCAGGACTCTCCCAAATTACATTACTCCCAATCCCCAATTACATTGCTCTACACCTGAGTAAATTTGAACTTGATTTTTCCCTATAAATGTAGGATAATCCTGATTTTCTTTCCACGTTTACTTTAGGTTCAGCAGAACTGATGGCACTTTTTCCTCCTGGATTTATCCAGCAGATTCCTGTGAGAAAAAGAAGGCAATAAATTTAAATCTAAGGTTTCTTTTTGGTGGATATTTCCCAAGGAGTCACTTTTGGGTGAAACTGGAGTTATTTTGAGGTCAAATTCATCAGGGAGTTCAGCCTGAAATCAGCCAAGAAAATTTTTTCTATGTCCAAACAATCTATTTCAATTTTATTTCATTTTTTTAGGTGAAATACATTTAAGTGAAGAAGAAAATGGGTTTTAAGTAAAGGGTGAGAAGGGAAAATAAGATTATTATTAGGAAAAATACCTTTAAAAGGTGGTTGTAGGAAAACAGGAGCTCTGTGGCAGTTTTGGGATGAAAATTCCTTAATTTCCAACACAGACAGCAACCACGGGCTCTCCCTCTGATAAGATCTGATGGAAAAAATAGGAAAAAATGAAATCCAGTGGTTTCCAATTTTTTTTCCAGAATTCCTGGAATTTCTTCTGTGCAGACAAAATTCCTGAGGCTCTCCAGCTTAATTAACTTGGAGCTGTCCTTTGATATTCCAAGAAATTTGTCCCTAAGGATGCTCCAACCCTGGAATTAAACGGGAATTTGGGGCATTTTTCCTGCAAACAGCTGAAATTTGGATTAACTATTCCATGCAAATTCCCTCCTTCCAGGTTCCCAGGAGAAAATTGATATCCCAGGCACGGTGGGATCCACCCAGAGACCTCCTGGAAGCTCTGAGGGACCAGTTGGCCCAGTTGGCCCAGTTCCAGCAAAATTCCAGAGTTTTTTCCAGGCTTTGTGTCCCAAAGTCAACAGGAACAGCAGAGACTGCAGAAAGTGCAGGGGGAAAAAAAAAATAATCAAAATTCCCATTAAATAGAAATCCGGGATTTCCAGGGAAGTCTGGAGAAATTCAGAAATTTCAGCAGCAGAAAAGGAGTGAAGCAGGACCTGCTCTCCTTAATTCCCCTTTTAATCTTTCCAGTGGAGAAAAAAAATAAAAAAGCAGGGAAAAAGCAGAAAACTGTGATGGAAAGGAGGAATTATTGCCTTTGTCATTTCCCTGCTCTCTCCCTGACAGGGATAAGGGAATTTTTTAACACCTTCCTTTTGTTCTGATGCCAAAATCCAGCCCAGAGCGAGCAGGACAAGGGAAAAAAAGGAGCAAAAAGCCAAAGAAACCAGAAACATCCTCACTTTTCAAAGGGAAACAATACAAGGGAAGATAATTCCCAGTTTATCTCTGGTGTTCCCATTCCCAGCTTTACAAAGGAGATCAAAACAAGCCCAGCGTGGAATGTTTTGCTCAACAAGGCCTGAAAAAGAGAAAAAATTTCAGGATTTCAGAGGATTCGGGTGTTTAAGAAAGGTTGGCATGAAAATTCCTCACTAAATGGGATTCATTCCTTTATTCCAGCCGAGGACAGGTCCGGAATCTCATCCTGGAATTTGGATCAAGGCAGCAAACCACAGGGAAAGGAGATGGAGCAGCAAAGCTGGGGGAAAAAAGGGATTTTTAGGGATGTGCTGTCATTATCCACAAAGCAGGGTCAACATGGAAAACTCCAGGGATTTGTTTTTCCCATTTGTGGGGTCAGGTGGCTGAACTTGGGAGGTCTGGGCACACACAGAGACCTTGGGGTTGGATAATTCTGGGATAGAACCTGCCAAGGAGGAAATTTTCGACAGAAAATAAAGCTTTGTGCAAAAAGAGACCCCAAAATCAGCTTTTTCTCCCCATGATTTGTAGACCTGGCCTCACCTGAAACACAGCAGGCAGTGAGGGTTTGCAGGATTCCTTGATATATTAAAAAAAAGCAGCAGTTTTAATTAAAAATGTGCTTTGAGCACATTATTGTAACAGATTGGCTCCAAGTGCAGGGGGTTGCTGAGAAATACAAGCTCCCCTTCCACTGGCAGGAAATAAATGGATTTTATTTGTTCTCCTCTTAAACAAAACATAATTAAAGAGCTGCAATGTTCCCAGTCAAGGCAACAACCCCAACATTCAATTAAAACCTGATCTCCTTTATTACATTACAATCCAATCTCAGCTTTTTCAGGCCCTGATGCTGACAGTTCACACATCAGAGATATCTGAAAGCTGCTTTGCTTTTGTAAATTCCAATTTCTCCTCTTTGAGCTGTAATTTGATCGTTGTGTGGTGTCAGCTCCATCAGCAACCAGTGACCTGAGCCCATCAGGAACTCCACCTTGGGATGACACTTCCATCCTGGAGAACACCACGAATATTTCCTGCAGACCTCTGCCATTTGCTGGGAGTTGGGTTTCCATTTTTTTCGTCCAATTCAGTTTGAAGAGCAGCCAGGCCTTGGGGACATTAATGGGGTTTTTTTTTGGTGTTATTGCATTAATGCTTTTATGCATGTCTGGAAGTGCCCCAGAGGGGTTTTACA
The DNA here is from genome assembly GCF_023055355.1 of Agelaius tricolor. Classification (NCBI taxonomy): domain Eukaryota; kingdom Metazoa; phylum Chordata; class Aves; order Passeriformes; family Icteridae; genus Agelaius; species Agelaius tricolor. The sequence goes on from NW_027269265.1 coordinate 1,808,866, forward strand.
CACCGAGGGTTTTTTTTTTCCCTGGATGAGTTTCCAGGGATGAAGGATGCTCTGATGATGATAGAGGTGACATGGATTTATTTCATTTAATGTCTCCTGAGTGCAAGGCACACACACCCCCTGACTGTGCCGTGTCCAGAGCCTGGATGAGCTTTGAAACCAAAATCATGGAATGGTTTGGGATGGGAGGAGCTCAAAGCTCTTCCCATTCCACCCCGCAATGGGCAGCAACACCTTCCACCATTGAGACATAAAATTCAAGGAATTTAGAGATTTTAGAGGAGCTAAGATTTTAGTTAGAGATAAAATTTATTGGAGTTAATTGAAATAAATGGGTAGGCCTTGATGAAGTTAAGAGTTCGTAGTTCAATAATTGATTGCTTGTCAACACAATGTTTGGTGAGCTGGGTTTATAATGAAGAATATAGAAACTGATAAATGGCTTTTAGGAACAGAAGACAATTGTGGCCTCCTCTGTTCTGAACCCAACTGAAGATGGGAATGGGAGTTCTACCAAGGGTTCATTTGTCAGATCTGCATTGAAAAGGCAGCAAGGTCAGAACAGAGGAAGATTTCATTTACTTCCTCATTTTGGGACCCCTCCCCATGAAAGGGACCATGGACCCACATCAAGGAACAAACTGAGCATGCTTAATGGCTTTTGAACTAATTACCATATGGGGCAGGGAATGGGATGTACCAAAGTTATGAATATGGATTTGTATTTTGGGTATTCAATACTCTTATAGATACTCTTATATACTCCTATATACTAATAGATAAAAGGGCTCTGTGATCACCTGTAAATTGTGGTGTGTAAATTTGGGAGCTATCCCACAATAAACATTCACTTTCTAACTTTAAACTGTTAGAGAGTTTTTGTCCCTCACAGTTGGATATCGGTACTAGATCAATATCTGTATTGGGAATGGGATGTACCACAGTTATAAATATGGATTTGTATTTTGGGTATTCAATACTCTTATATACTCATAGATACTCTTATATACTCTCATATACTTATAGATAAAAGGGCTCTGTGATCACCTGTAGATTGTGGTGTGTATTTGGGAGCTATCCCACAATAAACACACACTGTTAAACTTTAAACTGTTAGAGAGTTTTTGGATATTGGTACTAGACCAATATCCATATTGGGAATGGGATGTACCACAGTTATGAATGTGTATTTGTATTTTGGGTATTCAATACTCTTATATACTTATAGGTACTCTTATATACTCTTATATACTTATAGATAAAAGGGCTCTGTGATCACCTGTAAATTGTGGTGTGTATTTGGGAGCTATCCCACAACAAACACACACTTTTTAACTTTAAACTGTTAGAGAGTTTTTGTCCCTCACAGCTGGATATTGGTACTAGATCAATATCCATATTGGGAATGGGATGCACCAAAGTTATGAATATTGATTCATATTTTGGGTACTCAACACTCATATATACTCTTATATACTTATAGATAAAAGGGCTCTGTGATCACCTGTAAATTGTGGTGTGTAAATTTGGGAGCTATCCCACAATAAACACACACTGTTAAACTTTAAACTGTTAGAGAGTTTTTGGATATCGGTACTAGATCAATATCCATATTTTTAATAAATCACCATCCCAGGCTGCTCCAGCCTGGCCTTGGACACTTCCAGGGATCAGGGAGCCACAACCTCCCAAGCAGAAGCTGGGTCAGCCTGGATTTCTGTAGAAATGTGGGTTTTGTTGATGGGCTGACAAAACTATTTTTTGGGTTTTTTTTTTTTTAAAGGAAAAGAGCTTAGAAGTTTGGGGTTTTTTTAATTAAGTGAAAAGATGATACTTCATAGGACTTGGAGGACTTTATTTTAAACTTAAGGATAGCTAATTGGATAAGAGCTAAAAAGTTTTGTTTGAGCAATTTACTAGAAAAAAAAGAAAAATAAATTAATTGTTTTTGTGATGTGTTTTACTAAGAGCAAGAAGTTTTTGCACTTGGCTTGTTTGGTTTGTTTGTTTTGGTTTTTTTTTGTAAAGAGTTTTGTTATTTTGCTTTTTATTAAAACTTTTTTGTTTTTAACACTATTACAGAAGCTATCTTGCTAATTTTATGCCTTCTAAAGTAGCGAAGCTATTTTAAGTGTGAAATAAATTTCTAAAAGCTGATGAGACCTGGCTCAAAAAAAGCCCCTATTGATTTCTGGAGCTGTTCCCATGGAACAGGGAAGTGGAAGTTCCCAGGATGTTTTCTTTGGAGCTGCTGCCTCACCTCAGCCAGAACTCTCCCAAAATTCCCAAATTTCCCCAATTTTGCTACCCCAACATGTGGGACACAAGTGATGGATTTGCCTCCAGATTCCCTGCAGATTTCAACCCAAAATCCATGTCCTGGGCTCAGTGAGTTCTGACAGAGGAGAATTCCTGGCATCCAGGATCCGCTAAATCCATCCCAACGCCAGCCATTCCTCCCTTTTCATTTTCCCCTCTGTGGGCTGAGAGAATCCTGCTGTAAATTGAATTAATGCCTGGTTTGCCTTTGAAACAGCAAAACCAAATAAATCATTTAGTCCAGGCAGCGTGGAGAAAAAAAAAATAAAACAGGATAATCGGGAGAAATGGGAGTCAGCTCTAATATTCCTTACAACAAGGGGTGTTCCCTTCAGCTGCCAACTGTGAAAATGTGTCCTGGATTTAATCCCAAGGAAATTAAAACTTTTGTTCCCAGTCAAAACGTTGTGTTAAAGATATAAAAAAGTTGGTGCTGTTCAGGCAATGTCCCATTCATCCTTCAATTCCAGGATTTGGGAAGACAGGAATATTGCTGCGCACTGGGCTGGAGAGAACCTGAATTAGCTCAGTCAATTAAGTCATGATTAATTTATGTTAGATCTCCTTCTCCCGAGCCCAGGAAAACAAAGACTTTACTTAACTGGCAGCATTTCGTTTAATAAAAGTAAAGTCTTTAAAGATGACTTCGGGAGGGGGGGAAACCCCCGCTGGCAAAATCGATGGGCAGCAGCAAATTCCTGGTGAAATTCCTGCTTAATTTGTGTCAGCCCGAGTTAAAATAACGGCGGAGACTGCAACAGAGGGGATGCTCCTTCCAAATGGAGACCCGGATCCTTGATTTGGGCTGGGAATTTGGGACAAATCCCAAATGCTGGAAGCTCTGGCACTTCCTTCCTTTTTTCCCCTGTCACAATTTTCCCATTGTTCTGATTTGGGCTCAGAATTTGGGACAAATCCCAAATGTTGGAAGTTCTGGCACTTCCTTCCTTTTTTTCCCTGTCACAATTTTCCCGTTGTGCCACCCCTGTCCTGATCTGGGCTCGGAATTTGGGGCAAATCCCAAATGCAGGAAGTTCTGGCATTTTTCCTTTTTTCCCTGTCACAATTTTCCCATTTTCCTGATTTGGGCAAGGAATCTGGGACAAATCCCAAATCCAGAAAGCTCTGGCACTTCCTTTTTTCCCCTGTCAGAATTTTCCCATTGTGCCACCCCTGTACTGATCTGGGCTCGGAATCTGGGGCAAATCCCAAATCCAGGAAGCTCTGGCTCTTCTTCCTTTTTTCCCTGTCACAATTTTCCCATTGTCCTGATCTGGGCTCAGAATTTGGGACAAATCCCAAATCCAGGAAACTCTGGCTCTTCCTTCCTTTTTTCCCTTTCACGACTTTCCCATTATCCTGATTTGAAAGATGAGGCTCAGGATAAGAATAAATGAAGGACAACAGAGGGAGAAATCTTGCCTTTGGACGAGGGCTGGAAAAAGAAGGGATTCATGGAAAGTTCTGGAAGAGGAGAAAATGCAGGAGAGAAAAATCCATTTACATAAAGCAGGATTAAATCCGGTTTTGCAGAGAAGCAAAAATCCATCCCAAAACCTCATCAAATGGAGTCCACAAATTAAATTGCTTCTTCCCACCCTTCCCTGGAGGTGCATCCAGGGGTCTGTATTCCCAGAACGTTCCCAATTCCCAGGGAATTTTTCCCCCAGGGTGTAATTAAATGCAGGATCGTTTCCTTTGCAGTCTGGGACCAAACACGGGAATGACATTCCTGTGATTATCCTGAATTTCCATCACAATCATTTACAGAGAGGAGAAGGCCAAAATAGGAAGAAATTGCTTTAAAAATTGGGTTGTGGCTGCGGCTGACAAAACCACGGGGCTGAAATTCCATCTCCTGCCGGCAGAAAGTCAAACAAACGCTCTGGAAGCTTCCATCCCCATTGGAATAATGAAGTGGATCCCAGCTTTGCGGGGAGATGAAATGCTCCAGGCACAGCTTGGGGCTGTCCTGACCCCTCTGCTTTGGATGAGGGCAGAACATTTCCTGCAGGCCAACCTTGTTCAAGGCTCATTCCTGCTCTGCTCTTAGGCCTGGCTTTATCATTTTGACTTTTCCATCATGCCCGGCGTCCCTGAGGAGTTCAAATAACAAAGCTGAAGTGAGAGCTCCTGATGATGCCCCCAGGCACTGGAATATTAAAAAAATAATAATAAAGTAAAATAAAATCCAGCCTGGGAAAAGCTTCCAGCAGGAGCTGCCGGGCCAGGAATATTCACTGGGCTCCATTCCATGTGGGGCTGGTGTTCCCTGGAAAAATCACCCCTGAAAATTCAGTTTTTCATTCACGGCACAGCGCAACAGAGAGGAATCATCTGCACGAGGAGCAGGTCTAAAGAAAAGCAATTAATTATTGCTGTTGTAATTAATAACAGAGATGTCAGGGCTGTGCTAACGAGCTCTTTGGGTGGCACAAGAAATAAATAATAGTGAGAAATAGAATTAAACAGGAGAACTGTTATAAATAATAGGGGAACTGAGGGCAATTACAGCAGGAAAAGTGAAATCTGGCTGCATCACTAATTGAAAGTCAGAAATCATCACCTCCCATATCCCCTGTGCCATGCTGGAATTCCAGGTGGGAGCTCGGCCCCATCCAGCTGCTCACTGACTCCTTCCTGGGGGGACTTGGAAAGAGCTGGGAGGGGAAAAGTGACCAAAACCATGGCTTGAGGTGGAGATGCTTTCATAGGGAAAGGAAAAGCCAGACAAGGATTTCATTCCCCTTTCCCAGGCAGGCAGGGGCTCAGCCACTCCCAGGTGGCACAAGTGACAAACACCACTCCAAACTCCTCCCAAATCCTCCTTTTCCCTCTTTCTTGTGCTGAGCCCTGGGGTCTGGGACACCCTTTGGGATCATCCAATTCCTCCTGTCCCTTCCTGGTGGGATGAGGAGCAGGGACGAGGCCCAAAAGGTCCTGAAATTATCAACTTTATTCTCCTTTTTACTCATTTTTTCTCTTATTTTCTGCTTTTTCCCTCTTTTTTTTTTCTCATTTTTTCTTCCTTTATTCTCCTTTCTACTCCATTTTCTCTTATTTTCTGCTTTTTCCCTTTTTTTCTCCTTTTGTCTTCTTTTATTCTCCTTTTTACTACTTTTTTCTCTTATTTTCTTTTTCCCTCTTTTTTCTCCTTTTTTCTTCTTTTATTCTCCTTTTTACTACTTTTTTCTCTTATTTTCTTTTTCCCTCTATTTTCTCCTTTTTTCTTCTTTTATTCTCCTTTTTACTCCTTTTTCTCTTATTTTCTCCTTTTTCCCTCTTTTTCTCATTTTTTCTTCCTTTATTCTCCTTTCTACTCCTTTTTTCTCTTATTTTCTCCCTTTTTCCCCTTTTTTCCTCCTTTTTTTCCTTTATTCTCCTTTTTACTCCTTTCCCTCCCTTTTTTTCTCCTCTTTGCTCCTTTTTCCTCATTTTTCCCTCTTTTTTCTCATTTTTTCTTCCTTTATTCTCCTTTCTACTCCATTTTCTCTTATTTTCTGCTTTTTCCCTCTTTTTTCTCCCTTTTTCTTCCTTTATTCTCCTTTTTACTCCTTTTTTCTCTTATTTTCTCCCTTTTTCCCCCTTTTTTCCTCCTTTTTTTCCTTTATTCTCCTTTTTACTCCTTTCCCTCCCTTTTTTTCTCCTCTTTGCTCCTTTTTCCTCATTTTTCCCTCTTTTTTCTCATTTTTTCTTCCTTTATTCTCCTTTCTACTCCATTTTCTCTTATTTTCTGCTTTTTCCCTCTTTTTTCTCCCTTTTTCTTCCTTTATTCTCCTTTTTACTACTTTTTTCTCTTATTTTCTCCCTTTTTTCCTCCTTTTTTTCCTTTATTCTCCTTTTCACTCCTTTTCCTCCCTTTTTTTCTCCTCTTTGCTCCATTTTCCTCCTTTCTTCATTTTCCTTCCTCTATTCTCCCTTCTGCTCATTTTCCTTCTTTTTTTCTCCTCTTTTCTCTTCCTTTCCTGCCATTTTTCTTCCTTTTCCCCCCTATTTCCTCCTTTTTCCTCTTTTTCTTCCTTTTTTTGCCTTATTTCCTCTTTTTTCCTCTTTTTCTTCCTTTTTTTGCCTTATTTCCTCCTTTTTCCTCTTTTTCTTCCTTTTTTCCCCCTCTTTCCTCCTTTTTCCTCTTTTCCTCCTCTTCTCTCTCCTTGTCCCACTGCTCCTTGGAATCCAATCATGTTTCCCCTCCTTGCATCAGGCATTATTTTATTAAACCTTTGTGGAAATGAGCTTTTCCACCTTCACTGGGAGAGGTTTTTCTCTCCCCTCCCTAAATTAAAAAGAAACAATTGACGGCAAACGAGGAGAGACAAATTGGAAACTTCTCCCTTCCCATTCTGTTCATCAGGATCAGAATTCCAGCCCGGGAAAGGTGGGGTTGGGATAGGGGCACTGAAGGTTAATTAAAACCCCAAGCAGCAGAACCCTCTGGATAATTCTCCAGCTGCTTTTTGCCTGTAAAAACCCCAATTCCACCCAGCCAAAAATGACATTTTAGTGTTTATTTCACACAGGATTTGCTGCATCGCCACCTCCTTTCCACATCCACGTTTCCCTGGATTTTTGTGAATTCCTCATGATGTTTTTGGGGGGTTTTCCTCCTTTTTTGGCATTTTCTGAGCTGGAGCACTGCAGGGCCCTTATGACCACGTGCCTCTGAGTGAGAATCCTGGGATTTTGGGATCCCAAAGTCCTTCCCAACTGTCAGCCCCACATTTCCCTGCTCCAAACCTCTCTTTTCCCCCTCTGGACACACCAAATCCCAGCCATTCTGGTTGGGAAGTGTCCCTCACTCCTCCTCTGCACAAATATTTGGGTTTAGTTTGGTTTACTGGGGTTTTATTTCCTCTTTTCATCCCTTTTCTTCCTTTTCCCGCCTTCTTCCCCTGTTTTATTATTATTTTTTTTCTTGTTTTCTTCTTTTCTTCTCCTATTCTTTCTCCTTTTCTTTTTTCTCCTTTTCTTCTCCTTCACTCTCATTTTTTTCCTCTTTTTCCCCCCTCTACTCCTTTTCTCCTTTTTTATCCTTTTCCTTATTTTTTCTCCATTTCTTCCTTTTTTTCTCCTTTTTTCCTCTCCTTTTTCTTTTCCTTTTTTCTCATTTTTCCTCCTTTATTCCTTTTTCTCCCTTTTCACCTTTCCTTTCTCCTTTTGCTCTGCTTCTTTCTCCTTTTTTTTTCTTTATTGTCCTTTTTGCTCCTTTTCCACCCTTTTTTCTCCTCTTTGATCCTTTTACCTCTTTTTTTTTATTATTTTTCCACCTTTTCATCCTTTTCTCTCATTTTTTCTCCTTCCATCCTTTCATTACAAGCAGCTCTGGCATCTTGAATTAACTGAAGTTGTCTTCATTAAGAGCTCAGTTGCATCCCTGGATATCAAAACCTCCCCTTTGCTCCATTATTGTCAGGATTGTTTGTTTCATTCCAAAGGAAATGTCCATAATGAGCGATATTCCCATATATAAATTTATGGGAATAAATTTATATAATTCCCAATTATAAATTTATGGGAAATTAATTTATATAAATTAGCAGATCTCATGCTAGCAACATGTTACAGTTGGGCAAAAATGAGCAGATTTCTGTCCACAAAGCCTCGATTCATCCTCAAGTTTAATTATTATAATTATTATAATTTATTTATTATACTTTCAGGGCTTTTTCCTCGGTAAATGCCCCAAGAAATGAAGGAATTATCCTAAAATCCAAACCTGGCTTCCAGATGTGACGAACCCAAAGGTTATTTATCAGCTAATGGGGGATCTTATCTTTTGATATCATGCAAATCCCTCCTCATTCCCAAACTTTAATTCGCATTCTTCATTTCTTTCCCTTTCAGCAATGCTTTGCTAATTCCAGATGCTGGGAACTCTCTCTCCTCACAATAACTTACCTCTGATTTATCCCTTTCTATATCTGATTTACTGAATAACTTCCCTCTGATTTATTTCTTTTTATCTGATTTACTGAATAATTTCCCTCTGATTTATCCCTTTTTATCTGATTTACTGAATAATTTCCCTGTGATTTCTCCCTTTTTGGATGTGGCATTGCCAAGAAAACAATGAATCACTTGGGATATGAAGGGTTGAGGGCTCTGCAATGCTCCCCTCCAATTCCAAAGCCTCTCCTTGATGATTCCTTGATGATTCCTTGATCCCACTTAACTGTGGCACTTCCAAAATCCCAGGCTCCCTTTGTGCCTCATTTCCCTACACGTCACGAGAAGAACACGGTTCCAGGTTCAATATCCTAGTGAGGACTCCTGGATTTCTATTCCAATATTCCAAATCTCCCACAAATTCTGGGTGTGCCCTAAATATTTGGATCTAATTGAGAGCCCACACAAGGTCTGGGAGGTTCAGCAGCTCTGAAAATCCCAACCTCCCTTTGTGCCTCATTTCTCCACAGGTTACGAGAAGAAATGCGGTTCCAGGTTCAATATCCTAGTGAGGACTCCTGGATTTCCATTCCAATATTCCAAATCTCCCAGGAATTCTGGGTGTGCCCTAAATATTTGGATCTGATTGAGAGCCCACACAAGGTCTGGGAGGTTCAGCAGCTCTGAAAATCCCAACCTCCCTTTGTGCCTCAGAGAATCCCCTGGAAGAGGGCATTGTGCTGCTACACATGAACATGGAGAGCTTTCTCCAGGCTTCCAAAGCTCCAAGATCATTTTCCAAAGGGGAAAAAAAGTGGGATAGAAGTGGAAATCACTGCTAAGGGCACAGTAGTTTTAAACGACATTAAGAATATATTAAATACCAGTAGTAACTCAATTTAATTTGAATTTTTCCTCACTCACAGACCCAGGCAAGTGTCCCTGGATCCCTGGAAGTATCCAAGGCCTGCTTGGATGGAGAAATCTGGGATCATGGAAGTTGTCCCTGAGCACAGCAAGGATGGAACTGAGATGATCTTTTAGGTCCCTTTCAACCCAAACCTCGACTCTCTGAAGTTCTTTATAATCATGAAGGGTTATCCAAGCAAGAATGGGAACTGTGGATACGATTCCTGCGGGATGCCGGTGACAGCCCAGTGATGGTGACTCACTGTGACGCAGCGGAAAGGCAGCGCCGGCAGCTCCCAAAGTCGGCCTTTTTTGAGGCAGAAATGATTCAGATTCTGACGTCACTACCAGAGACAGGGCTGGAAATGTTCTGTGGGAGAGGATCTGAGCGTGAGTCACCCTTTTCCCTTTATGCAGAGGTATTTGATCCATGTTCTCCGAATGGCTGTGCCGTGTTTCCATGAAAATTCCTCAGGAAGATGCGGAAATTCTCTTTTCCCTTTCTTCCAGAGGTGTTTGATCCGTGTTCTCCCCCTGACTGTGCTGTGTTTCCATGAGAATTCCTCAGGAAGACGCGGAAATTCTCTTTTCCCTTTCTTCCAGAGGTGTTTGATCCGTGTTCTCCCAATGACTGTGCTGTGTTTCCATGAGAATTCCTCAGGAAGACGCGGAAATTCTCTTCTCTGAAGACTCAACGCGCTGCCCATGACTGGGAATGGCACGAACAGGAAACCTGGTGGTGCAGGAATTTTGGTCCTTCCCTTACTTCTTCACAAAGAACATTTGGATAATGGAAAACAGGCTGATAATTCAGCTTTATTAAAAAAAAATAAAAACCTTTCTGTTCCAGCATGGAATTATGGAATCATTAGGTTGAAAAATATCTCCAAGGTCAAAACCAAAAAGATCTCCGAGATCTCCAAGATCAAATCCAATCTATTGTCAAACACCCCCAACCCATTTAAAGATATCGTGAAGTGCCACATCCATTAATTTTTTTAACACTTCCAGGAAGCTTCTCCCAAAATTTTGTACTTTCATCAGTTCCCTGTCTATTTAATGACCTTGTAGGACTCAAAATCAGAAATTAAAATCAAAATCAATAATAAAAATAAGAATAAAAATCAATAATCAAAACAAGAACCAAAATAAAGATAAAAATAAAATTAAAATAAATTCAAAAATCAAAATATAATTAAAAACTCAGCATCTGGGATCCTTGTTCTGGACACCACCACACAACAAAAAATGGGAATGGCTTTGAGTTTTTGGCACTGGAGGGTTTAATAACACAGCTGGGAAATCAGGGATTGGGTGATGCAGGAATTATGGAATTATTGAGGTTGGAAAAGCTCTCCAGGATCCTGGAGTCCAACCACTCCCAGCACTGCAAGGCCACCACTGACCTCGGTCCCCAGTGCCACATCCAGGTGGATTTTAAATCCCTGCAGGGATGGGGACTCCACCAGTGCCAGGTCTGGACAAGCCTCTCCATGAAGAAACTTTCCCCAGTATCCAACCTAAACCTCTTCCCAAAAAACCTCTTCAAACACAGGGCCCAACCCTTCCAAAGAGGTGCTGGCAGCATAAAACACCACTAGAAACTCAAGAAAAACACAAATCAATAAATGACACCTTAAAAACCTTTTCCTTATCCTAGATTTCCATAACACCATGCCAGCACTTCCATTAGCAGAGATCAAACCATTTTTGGTTTGGGGAAGGTTTTCTTCTCTTTTTTTCCTTTCTCCTCTGCTCTGCTCACTGTTCATAGCCCACTTCTCACCTTCAGAGCGCATTAATTCCCCCAATATTCCTCAGATGCGATGATTAGTCGGGTTTTATGGATTTTATGGATTTTATGGATTTTATAGATGACAAAAACGAGGCAGGGAGGTTAAGTGACTTGCCCATGGCCAAGCTCTGCGGATGCATTAAAAAAAAAAAAAAAAGGGAGATGTTTTACATTTATTAATTTTAAGACCCTCTCAGCCCTGCAGAGTTGGACTGGGGGTAATTAAAGTTGTAATTGTGATGTGCAGAGTGAGGAACGCGGGGAGTTCCTTAAAGTCACCATAAAACAGCCCTAAAATGACTTCCTTGGGTTCTGCAGGCGTGTGAAGAATTCCATATTCCCTCAGTTTGGGTCATGGACAGGACCTGCCTCGGGTTTAGATGATCAGGACCAGCCTTGGACGGACTCTCCCAGAGGATTTGGAACAGCCCTGCAAGGAGGCAACCCCTGAACTTCTCAAATTCAAAGGAATTGTCCCCAATTTATAATTCAGTTAATTCTCACCTTCTAATTCGGGGAGTTGTCCTTGGATCATGGACAGGACCTGCCTGGGGTTTGGGGGCGCAGGACCAGCAGGCTCTCCCAGAAGATTTGGGATAAGGAAGGAAACAATTCCTGCACTTCTCAAATTCAGAGGAATGCTCTCCAACTCTTAATTCTGTTAATTCCATTAATTTTCACCTCACAATTCAGGGAGTTGTCCTTGGATCATGGACAGGACCTGCCTGGGGTTTGGGGGACCAGCACCAGCCTTGGACAGGCTCTCCCAGAGGATTTGGGACAGCCCTGCAAGGAGGCAACTCCTGAACTTCCCAGATTCAAAGGAATTGTCCCCAGCTCTTAATTCCATTAATTTTCACCTTATAATTCAGGAAGTTGTCCCTTCCCAAGCTGTACCGAACCCCAGAATCCCAGAATCCCAGAATCCCAGAATGGATTGGGTTGGAAGACCTCAAAGCCCTCATGCCAACCCCCTGGGCACCTTCCACCATCCCAGGTTGCTCCAAGCCCCATCCAGCTTTAAATCATCATTACTCTATGAAAAATCAAAATTTCCTGCAAAATCCAGCAAGTGAGAGGGCTGTGAGCACCTCTACCAGAAAACCCTGAAACTCCTCTTGACTTCCAAAGAAATAATTTGTGGTTTAACTCCAGGAATTCCCAGGAGGGCAACTCAACACAGATAACGTCTGGAAATCAAACAGATCATGAACTAAAATCAAATTGGTTTTATGGCTCATTTTCTCCTCTGCATGAGAAATAACACAGGCAAATACTTTGGTCATTAAAACAACCCATAAACTTCCCAAAGTGTCTCTCAGATCCTTCAGATCCTTGGGAATTGCCTCAGTGGGGCTGAATGGGGAAGCAGGCAGGAAGCTCAGAGCATTGCAAATGCATCCATGGGGGTTTTGTGGTCTTTTACCTTCCTGGGAAAGGAATTGGGGATCGTTTTGGAAGTGGGATCCCCTCCTGAGCATGCGAACTTTGTGCTCTGCATTTATTCCCAGAGCACTTGGGGAACCAAATCCATGGCCACCCTTCATTCCCTGCAGGAAAGATGAAAAATTCCTGCTAAAAAATTACTTAGACACCAATCTTTGGTCAGGAAATGCCCAATTCGCAAATTCCTGAAGCCTGGGAATAATATTTCGAGGTTGCTCATCTTTCTCTCTTGTTCCCTGGACTCTGCTTTGGATCACTGAGGAAATAAGAACTTCAGGAAAGAGTGGCTGAACTCCTGCTTGTATTTTATATATTGAAAAGTCAGTTTTATATTGCAAAGTCAGTGTGAAAACAGAAAAAGTGAGACAAAAAGATCCCTGGCAAAAATCCTTTTTTGGAAAGGAAGAGTGGGAAGTGGTATTCAGGCAGGAAAAAATAATAGGGAAAGAAAAAAAAAATTGGAAGTTTTTTTTTAGCAAAGCAAGCAGAAATCCTGGGAATAACAGTTCTGGAAAAGCACAGAACCCATCTCACCTCCTCTGGAACTGCCTGCAACTCCTCCTGCATGGATGACACAAAAATACCTGGAAAAACTCAGAGCCTGATGCTGTTTTTTTATTCAAAACCAGGAGCTTGTGGTGCTCTGCCTCTTTTTGAAGGCCAGGAATGAAATGGAGCCTCATGGACAGAGAAGTAGAAGCTCCTTGAACTCAGCCCAGCCTCCTGCAGCTTCCCAGACCTCAGGAGGGATTCTCCAGGAAAATCCTGGCTGACCACTGGGGCTAAACAAGAGTTTCTTTCTATTTTAAGTGTTGTGGTGATTTAAACATTCAATCCTGATAAGATCGGAAGATAACCCAGGGAAAGGAGAACAATTCCTCAGGGAGGTCGTGGAGGGAAGAAACTTGCAGCAGCCTGGGAGGCTCAGACAGATCACAGAAAAGTGGGATTTTCCTGCACAGGGAAAAGCCAGACTTTTCTGTTTCAAAGGTTTCTAATATCCTTCACCCACCTGATTTCTTCATGCAAACTCTGGAATAAATGAATTACTCAGGGCCTGACCCACAGCCTCTGCTCCAAGCACCCAATGTCAGCGCTCGTTTTTATTTGGAGATCATTAGATCAGGATCCTGCTCCTCACTAATTGTCCCTCCTAATGAGCTTCCATGGATTTAATTTCTTTAATCCCCCTCCCTGATGTGGCTGAGTTGGCCAGCCCTGCTGTTGGCTTTGTGGAAGCATTTCTTGGAATTCCTGCTCTGCTTGGGCTGCCTCCCTTTGGAAAATCAAAGTTTAATAATGGACAAAGGCTCGTCCAGCATCGATGGAGTGTTTGGAACCAGTCTGGAAGGGTTAAACAGGAGCAGGACCAGTTTGGAGGAAAGGAGCAAAGCCCTCCTGCCCCACAGCAGAAGCTCTCCCAACCAATCCCACATCCAACCCGACCGATTTCATCTGCAGTAGATGCAACGATGGCTTTAATTAGCACCAATGCATTAATTAAGAAGGTTTTTCCATCCACCTGACCATGCTGAGCACCTCCCTGACCACCCCAGTGCCCCCTGCACCCCCCCACTCCTAACCCCCCCAGCACCACTTCCATCCTTGCACAAATCCAGGGAATTTGCAGTTTCCAAACACTGGATTTGGGTTTATTCTTCTGGAGGTCACTGGGATCTGCCAGGTTTCATCTGCAGGACAGGGACAGGAGGAATCAGTCCCCCTGCCAGAACACACCCCTTTCAAAGACTCCATTTCCTGGGGTTTCCAATTCTTAATCCATTCTCCACAGGTTTCCTGTGGAATCATCCCGATTGTTGTGCAGTTTATTAAACATCTCCTGCACATCTGCTCTAATCAGCCCAAGGAAAATGGCCCCATTTGATTTTCAGGAGCAATCCCAGGATATCAGCTCAGTAATCGCAGCGTTTTCCACCTCAGCAGCTCCTGGGAAGGGTTGGTTAATCACCACTGATGTGGAAAGGATTCCCAAGTGCTGTAGGATCAGCTCAAGCAATCACAGCTCTCCAGAGCTCCAAAGCCAGGATTTGGGGTTGTGTTGGTTTGAAAAGCCAGGTGTGTGCTAAGGAAGGCAGGAGCCTCCCTTGAAATGGAAAATGTAAAACCCCTCCCTCTGAATTGTCATAATTTTGAAATTAAGGGGCTCTCAGGTGAAGATATGGGAGCAGGAATAGCAGTTCTTTACTAGGGAAAAAATAAAAACAAAATTAAAGTGCAGTGATACAAAACAAACCCTGCCAGGGTCAGAGCATGCCCTGTCCCCTGTGTGTCAGGGGGTGGCACAGCCCCATCCCATGGGGGCTCAGCCCTCCTGCAGTGCCAGCTGTGGCTCTGCTGGAGCAGGGATCCTGCACAAGGGGGGAGTTTTCCTCTGCAGCTCCAGGGCTGCTGCAGATGGGCCTGGGCTCCCTCTGGCCATGCAGGGCAGCAGAAGCTGCTCCTCTGGCAATGCACTGGGCAAAGGCTGCTGGGCTGTGCCAAAGCTCAGATTGGATCCAGGTAGGAATGCTTGGCTCCTCCCCTGGGCAATGCAGCATCTCCCCATGGGATGCTGGGATTGGATCAGCCCTGCAGGGACACTCAGTGGCCATGAACAGCAGAGATCTCCTGCAGGGAGGATTGGCTGGGGGAGAGAGAAAGAAAAAACTGCCCCATGGACAGCAGAGAACTGCCCCAGCTCTGACAGGTGGGGACTGAACACACACCCACATTTCCAACCTTAGACAGGGGTGGAAAATTTGGGCCTGGAGACAGAGCTGGCACCACAATCATCAGCAGGGTCTGCAGAAAAGTGCCCCAAAATCTCCCATCCCAGACTGACCTCAGCTCCTCCTCTGGACCATGGGATGTTGGACAGTGCAGCCAAAATCCCGCCCCATTCCCACCCCACAGCTCCCATTCTCCCAGGGTGCTCCAAGCCCCGTTCAGCCTTGAAGCTGGTTCATCCCTCCATATCCAGATGGACAAACCCAACCACACAAACAAGAGATAATTAAGACAATTATCACTTTAGAGACATTGCAGAGTCCAGTTCCTGCACAAAACCAAGGGAAAAGTTTCCTGCCTCGGGATGAGGAGTTACCCACTGGGAACAGCCAAACCCTGCACTAAATTCCCATAAAATCCCTTTAAATTCTCATTTTGTCACAGCCACCTTGCAAAGCAGACCCAGCACCCCAAGCACATCAACGTTGCAGCAGTGAAGATAAAACTAAACCCTTTAATCTGTTCCTTCCTCAGCTCACTGCTGCCCATCCCACCCCTCCCCAGGCTGGAATTCCACCGGAGCAGTTTTCCACGGCAGTCTGTCACTTCCTGCTAATCCTCCAGCCCTGAAAATCTTTTTAAATCCATCCCTGTCCTTCTGCATTTGCATAACTGTCTGGAAAGGCAACTCTAAAAAGGCAGAGTCTGATTTAGTGTGAATGAACATGTCAGAAAACATCGTCGGCTCCTCAGCCCTCCTGTAAATCTTTCATGATTTAAGAGTTGCCAAGTCACCAACACCAGGAGTATCAGAAAGTCCTGGGCTTCACACAAAAGGATTCTCAGTCAGGCTTCCCCACTCAGGAGATGAATTTCCTTGTGAAAGCAAAGATTCCTACACTGAAGTTTTTTGGGTTTTTTTCCATGTCAAAATAAATCTGGGAAAGGTTAAAAATCTACTCAGGGTCTTGGTGAGAATAAGGATATTTAAAGCATTTTGCTGCTTGGAGGGGGAATTAAGGTTAAAAAAATATTATTTTCTTTGAGTGCTTTTAAATATCTTTAAAATGTGTCAAATTTAGACAAATTTAAAATATGTCAACCCTTTCCTGAGCACCCCTGTGGGTCTCCTGGGATGCTTTAACCCACATGGGCTGCCCAGATGAAGGATGGGGTCAGCACCCGGAGGACCCAAAAACTGGGCCAGGGTGCCCAGAGAAGCTGTGGAATCCCAATCCCTGGAAGTGTCCAAGGCTAGGTTGGAGCACCCTGGGAAGGTGGGAAGTGTCCCTGCCCATGGCAGGGGTGGCACTGGATGGGATTTAGGGTCCCTTAGGATTTGATGATTTCTCAGCATCAAGACTGACAATATTCTGCAAAGGCTGCAGGAATTGTGCGTTTATTCTCCAGAAAATCCCTGGGTTCTACCTCTGAATTCAAATACTCCCCCCCTTCAGCACCACCCTGGTGCCCATTAACTGCCCAAGTACTGGCACAGAGCTCCAGAAACAGAGAAAAACACAAATTTTTGCCTCCAGCAGAGACCACCTTGAAGCACCAGGCACCCATCAATGCTGGAAATCAGAAAGGACCACGAGGTGTTGTGAGGTTCTGCTCCACACCACCCAAAAAGCAAACCTAGGTTTCATAATAATTCATATCCCTGGGTTTCATAATAATTCGTATAATTCATAATAATTCATCCTATCTCACTTGAATTTAGGAATTTTAATAAGTTTTCATTTCTCTGGCTGCCATTATAATCCCAGAAGAATTTGGGTTGGAAGACACCTTAAATCCCATCTCATTCCACACATTTTCCATGGGCAGGGACACCTCCCACTGTCCCAGGCTGCTCCAAGCCCCTTCCAACCTGGCCTTGAAATTTCCACAGGTTTTATGGGATTCCTTGAAGAATGAGCTGCAATTTCAGTGTTTTTGTTTCTCCCACAGGTATCCAGGCAGGACTGGGCTAACCAGAAGGTTTCATTTCATTTTTATCCCACTCTATTCCAGGCCTGCACTGGGGGGAGTCTCCAAATTCTGCTTTTCCAAGATTTCCTTAAGGAAGCTCTTCCTGGGAGTGATCCAAGCCTGGCTTGGAGCAGGGGGATGACCCAGAGCACCTTTGAACGTTTCCAACCTCCAGGTTTAATCCCTCCCCTGCGAATATCCATGAGTTTGCTTCCTACACGGATGCAGCGAGCTTTAAGTGCTACCTGCAACACATTTTTTCATGTTGTCAACCTAATAAAGTCCGGGAAAACTCTTCTGAGATTTCTCTTATTGGAAGTTTATTGACTTTCTGCCAGAAGTGACAGGGAAAACACGGAGCAGGGAGGGAGGGGAGGGAGCTTTCACAGCAGAGCTGCTAAAAATGAAACCCAAAGTGGTTCATCAAAAAGGAGTTGTTGGGTTGTTAGAAATATTTGTGAAGGAGAATCTCCTTCACAGATCCTTCTCCTGCTTCCCAGGGGAGCACTGAGGATGGATTGGGCTCTGATTCCACCCACAGGTGACCATCCCTCATGGATAGGGTGCTCCAGGAGATATTCCCAAGGCTGCCAGAGCTCCAGGAGCATTTGGACAATGCTCCCAGGGATGCCCAGGGTGGGATTGTTGGGGTGTCTGTGCAGGGCCAGGAATTGCACTGGATGATCCTTAGGGCTCCCGTGCCATGCAAATATTCCGAGATTCTCTCTGGTGGTACCTACTCCCTGAATAAGACATGGACACCCTGACCCTGGAGAGCAGGATTCCTTATAACTCAACATTCTCCTGGTTTTTGGAAATATTCCCTTTTAAAAGCCAAGAATTCCAACAATCCAAGCAAATATTCCAGCACACACAGGCAGGACTGGATTTCCCTGACATCCCCATCCAGGGCTGCATCCAAGACATTTCCCAGAGCATCCCAGCAAGAGAAGGGTGTGTCCACTGCCACCTGAACGTCCTCCTGTCCAGTAAAACTGGTATTTAATAAGCTGGGCTCTGCCAGGACCGTGCCAAGCCAGCCCCGGGTTCCACCTCTGTCCTCAGCATCCATGGGGTTTTATGGGAATGGTCCTGTTGGTGCTGCCTGTGCCCATTCCCATCACACAGAGGTGGATCCATGGAATCCCAGAAGGGTTTGGGTTGGGAGAGACCTTCAAGATCATCTCAACTTCCCCCTCCTGCCATGGCAGGGACACCTTCCACCATCCCAGGCTGCTCCAAACCCTGTCCAACCTGGCCTTGGATGGGCCAGGGATGGGATTCCACAACCTCCCAGGGCAACCTCTTCCAATGTCTCTCCACTCCCAGAATAAGGAATTTCTAGGCTGAGAATCCAGGCTGATCCCACCCTGGCTGCAGACCAGGAGGTGCCAGGATCCTTCTCCATGGCCAACTTCTTGGGACAGGTGGGAAAACATTGGGATTTCAGCACTGGGCTCCACAACCCAAACTCAGCTTTTCCCTCGGCTTTTCCAACAACAAATCAGAGCCTCACCTCCAATGGAATTCTATAAATAAATAAATAGGGATTTGCTATGAGATTTTAACCCAGAACTTGGATTTTTTTTTTTTTTTGTCAGAAGTAATAATTGTGGGTGGTGGCTCCAAGGCATCCAAGGTGGCATCCAATCCCCTGGATTTGTATCCATAGGAATTTTTCCCTTTCTGACAGGGACCGGCTCCAAAGCTCCACAGATATTCCCAGCTCTCTTCTATCCAAACTGGTCCTCTTCAAGCCCCGTTTGACATCCAGAGCTCTTCCTTCATCCAGTCCCACTTTCTCCACAGCAATGCTTTGTGGTCACCCTCATAAGCCTTGACATTCCCAAATTTTCCAAGGACACCACCCACATTTCCAGCTCAAAATCTGTTCATAATTTAAATTTATCTCTTCTGCCCAAAAATTCAGAGGAGAAAAAATGGAATTTCCTGATGCCAAGAGGAAACCCTAAAGTGATTCTGAGCCTCCCACCTGATCCTATCAGACTCCCCAAAAAAGGACAACTTGGGAAAGGTGTGGAATGGGATGAGCTTTGAAGTCCTTACAACCCCAAAGGCTTCTCCATTAAAAGTCCTCAGATCTGGGGATTTGGTGTGGCCTTTAAGAGGGGTTTTTTTTCTCCATTTAAAATGCTTGTGGGGTAAAACATTTTGATCAATTATGGTGATAATGACACAAGAGTGGAATTAGGAGCATAATTATAATTACCATTTTTATGCCCGGTTAATTAATCATAAAGTGCTACATTATAGAATTTTCCTCTTTAATGAAATTCATTATGGAGGCCCCTGCAGCCCTAAATTTTATGTTAAACAAATCAAACCTGGGGCTGTTGGCACAAACGTGGCCTTGGATCAACTGCTAAAACAGAGCTTGATGAGCCATTATCCAAAGGGATGGTGGGAAAAAAAAAACGTTTTCCTGTGGTATTTTCAGGGTCCCCCATCATGGGGAGGAATGATGAATCTGACTCCATGTTCTTAAAAGGCCAATTCATTATTTTATGTTACTTATATTATATTAAAGAATGCTATACTAGAACTATACTAAAGAATAGAGAAAAGACAAAAAGATATTTACAGAAGGCTTAACAAGATACCAATTAAAAACTCGTGAGCTCTTCCAGAGTCCTGACACAGCCTGACCATGATTGGTCATTAAGTTAAAACAATTCACATGAAACCAATCAAACAGTGACCAGTTGGTAAACAGTGTCCAAACCACATTCCAAAGCAGCAAAACACAGGAGAAGCAAAGGAGATAATTACTGTTCTCATTTTTCTCTGAGGCTTCTCAGCTTCCCAGGAGAAGAAATCCTGGCGAAGGGATTTTTCCAGAAAATAAGACAGTGACAATTTTCCCACAAAAGATTTCCTCCAGGAGCTGGATTTGGCCTCCTCTGGAATTCACTGGCCATCAAAAGGGCTGAGTTACCCTCAAATTTTGGAGGAAAATCTGTGCTTGGAGGAGAAAACCCATTTTTGATGAGTTATTGATACAGATATTCCTGGAGGGAGTTTTTTTTTGATACAGATATTCCTGGAGGGAAACCATCCCACGCCTTGCTTTGGATAATTCTTTATCCATGGTCAAGGTATCAGCTCTAGCACCAGGATGTAATTCTAAGAGAATTACAGTGTGGGATCATGGTTTTCTGCCTTGCCAAAACCCTTTTACAACTAAACACTGAATTTTATCAACTAAATGTTGAATTTTATCCCAAAATGAAAGGGTTGTCCTGGAGAACACTGAACTGTGGAAAAGCCAATGCTTGAAGTTGTAGAGTTTTGAAGGGAGAAGGGTTAATTTTTAGGATAGATCCCAACCAGCAGCACTGCCATTGCTCCAAATTCTCTTGGAAAAGCTGCAGCAAAACCCATGGACACCCTCTGGATTTGTCCCCCATGAGATCCCATGGGAGAATTCCTGCGGCGTCTTTTTCCCACCTTACTCTGGCTCTGAGACATTAAAAGCTTTGGTTTGGGTTGTTTTTTTCTTTTTCTGTTTGGGTTGGAATGGCAGGGGGTGGAACAAGATATTTTTTTAGACCCAAACCACTCTGGGACTCCAGGATTGCACATTCCAAGTCCTTCCCAAGGGAAGCAGCAGGAAGGATTTCACAGAGCCACCCTAAAACCTGAGCACAGCTTCCACCCCCAAAACCATCCTCCCTGTTGGCCTCAGAAATACAAAATTGGCTCACGGAAGAGCCATGAAAAAACAGAAAGAAGCAAAGATTTGGTATTGATGGGGGTTTTCAGCCATAAACTCCTCTTGGTTCCTAAAGTTGGAAAGATGAGAATGTCCAGGCCTATCCTGGCTTTGGCATTTCAGCACATTCCTGAGCCGGGGAGGAAACTGCAGTATCTCCTCTCTCTGTTTACTAATTACTCCTCTAATTACTGCTCTTGATTAGCCCAGAGGTCTCATGAAAATGTGTTTGTTTTCTCAGGAAATCAGGATTTGCTTTGTTCCTCCTCACACCTGAGTGTGTTTTCCCCTGCTCGCTGGGGCCTGCAGGGCTGAGGCCAGAGGAGCTGGTTTGGAAGCTGCCCCCGTGGTTTGTTCTCTAAATTGGTATAATTCAATTTACATACTCAGGGCAGCTTTGCAAAGAAAGGGTAGAGGACAATTTTTGGATTAAATAAGGAGGTGTAAAAGATGTCAAACAATGGCAGCCCCAGATTTGCTAAATTGGCTGCACAGTGAGTGCTGTGGGACTCTGTGGTGTTGTGAGGTCCCCAGGACGAGGTGAGAGATGAGAATTTGACTCCATGTTCTCAGAAGGCAGATTTATTATTATATTATATTATATTATATTATATTATATTATATTATATTATATTATATTATATTATATTATATTATATTATATTATATTATATTATATTATATTATATTATATTATATACTAAAACTATACTCAAGAAAGAGAAAGGACACATCAGTAGGGTAGAAAATAAATTAATAATGAAAGCTCGTTACTGACTTCTCAGAGTCTGACCCAGCTGGACTGGGATTGGTCATTAATTAAAAAAGTAATGACCAATCCCAAATGACCAAATGACCAAAATTAAAAATTCACATGGAACCAATCAAAGATGCACCTCTTGGTAAACCATCTCCAGACCACATTCCCGAGCAATCAGATAATTATTGTTTTCATTCTTTTCTGAGGCCTCTCAGCTGCCCAGGAGAAAAAAAATCCTGGGAATTTTTCAGAAAAGGGATTTTTCAGAAAATATCCTGGTGACAGGACTCCCGAGCAGGGCCATGCTGTGGCTTTCAAAACTCTTCCCTCTGCACTTGCTGCGGGATTATTTGGAGCAGAGACCCTTCAAAATGAGCAGCTTTTGGATTTTGTGACCTTCTGAACCATGCAGTGAAGATATGAGCTGAACTCACCCTTCCTGCCCGTGTAGAAGATAAGAAAAATAAACAGCATCATCTAAAAATCTCAGAGGTCCCATCTCTAACTCATTCAAAATTCCTTCAAAAATCCCCACAGGTTGTCCTTGGTCCCCAGCTAGAGAAGGAATTGTTTTGTCTCCCTGTGAAAAATGGCAATCACTTTTTTTTTTTTAATCTTTAAAGTTTAATAGTAATAAAATGGTTATAAAAATAGTAATACAATTAAAGTAATAATGATTTGGACAATTTGGATTAAGACAATATGAGACAATAGAAACAAAGAGTTACGGACAGTCCGGGTACCTTTTCTGGGCAGCACGAGCCCGAAAAAGGCCCCATGTTACCAGAGGATTAACCCTTAAAAACAACAGCCTGTTGTATATTCATACACCTCATACATGATGCATAAATTCCATTCAAACACAGGATTCTGTCTGGGCAGTGTCAGCTGCTTCCTCTGAATGCTGACGGCATCGTTCTGCCTGAGCAAGGTGGGAAGAAGTTCGTTTCTCCTGATAATGGAGCAAAAAATTCTTTTTCTCTGAAAGATTCAGGTGTCCTGTGGCTGCTATCCTGCTACGAGTCCTTTCTTTAAAAAAGTATCTTACATAGCATAGTTTCTATTTTAACATTTTGTTATAACCTAAAACTGTATTTAACACACTACTTAAGAGAATTAACACAGCATAACTTTCTAACGTAACACATACAATATTCATTTGAATATTTGCAAAAAGCCAATCATAAAATACGCATTTTACTCCCTACTCTGTGAAGAGAGCTCACCATCCCCTACTATGAAGCTCAGAACTACACACCAAAACAGCACAGAATCTGAAAAATACAAAAGCCAAACCTTGAGGTGTCAGAGCAGGCAGAAGCTCCAGAGCTGAGCAGCATCATCATGGTCCCTGCAGGCAGCTCGGGTCAAGGACAAGGAGCTCCTCTGGAGAGCTTCTTGAACTTGAGAAAGCTCTGAAAGGTTTTGGCAATATCCTTGAGGAGCAGGACACCACCTCTGCTTCCACTCAGTGTGCGGGAAGGCGAGACCATTAAAGGGCATCTCAACAACTCAAGTGAGTCTCAGCTCAAAATAATTCAATTTTAATTGAACACCTGATTCTGTGCCTCAAATGAATTCTGCCAAGCTTCACCTTCACCTCATTTTAACTGTAAACCACCACAAACATTTCTGTTGTTTTTCATTACAGAACACAGCCCAAATAACCTCAAACATGGGAAAAAAACTTGTATAATTAAAGTGCAGAGTGATTCTGGCATCAAAACAAATGGGACAAAAAATAGGTATATAATATATATTTAATTTTATATTAATTATATAAATATATATTATATATTATCATATATTATATATTATTTTATACCATATTATTAAATCATATTATATAAATAAATATTATTTATATTTTTATTTATTTATATATTTAACCAAACCCAGCCTCTGATATCCCTCTCTGCATTCCCACTGCCTCCAGGGGTTATAAATCCACAGCACCTCCTTTTCCCCTCTCCATATCCACACATTCCTGGTCTGAAAAAGTTCTTTAAATCATAACCCTCCAAAGCCAAGGGAATCAGGTCTCTGCCAGTGCCCAAAGGCTTCAGGGACATTTCCATGCTTCCTGAGGTATTTGTGAGGCCCAGTTTTCATGGGAAGTGCAGGAATCCTGGAGCAGACAGCATAACTTTGGATCCACAAGTAATTTAAGGGAAAAAATATGATCTTGTTAATAGTCTACAAAAGGGAATCATCTTTTCTAAAGTTTCTTTCTTACCTGGAATTTTTCACTTCCGAATGTCTTTAGGAAGAGCTGAGAAAATTATTTGAGCACTCCCTGAAATCACAGAAGGGCCCAGCGGGCACCTACTCAAATTAATTGTGTTTCTGCAATATCCTGATTTCTCACCAAGGGAGGAAAAGCACAAACTGCAGGACTCAAAGGGCTGAAAAAAAAAATAAACCCATAATTTCATCGTCAGGAGGGTTTGGGATGCAAATCCCAGGAAATGCCCCCAGCCTCCTGAGATCCTTGAAGGAAGGGGCACCAAAACCAAGATCAGGCTCATCAGGATCTTTCATTTGTCCTGGAGTCACAAACTGGTGGGAAAATCCTGCCCATTTCCTTAAGGATAATTATTGGCAGAGTCTTTAGACAAATCATGGAATCATGGAACAGTTTGGTTTGGAAGGATCTTGAAGCCAGCCAGTCCCACTCAGGGACACCTCCCGCTGTCCCAGGCTGCTCCAACCTGGCCTTGGACTCTTCAGGGATCCAGGGGCAGCCACAGCTTCTCTGGGAATTCCATCCCAACCCTCCCAGCCAGGAATTCCCAATTCCCAATCTCCCACCCATCCCTGCCCTCTGGCACTGGGAGCCATTCCCTGTGTCCTGTCCCTCCATCCCTTGTCCCAATCCCTCTCCACCTTTTTTCCTCCCTGGTTTCATGGCTTTGCAGCCCCCACCCTTCCAGGCCCTGATCCCACGTGTCCTTGCAAACAGAGGGAGTGAAAGGACATTTTTAGCTGTTTTGATTTCTTCCATAAATAATTTTTCTACCAAAGAATACAGAAATAAAAGAATCCTTTAAAGAAAAGGACTCCCACATTGGCACCTTCTCTTTCAACCCCAGACATCCAAAACAACACAAAGGTGACCCCAAAATGGAGATGGAGAATTTCCCTGTCTTGGTTTGGAAAGCCAGGTGTCTGCTAAGGAAGGCAGGAGCCTCCCTGAAATGGAGAATGTAAACCCCGCTCCCAAATTGCTATAAATTTTACATTAAGGGGCTCTCAGGCAACAAAAATTATGGGAGCACGGAATAGCAGTTCTTTAATAGGGAAGAAAATCAAAGGATGAAATGAACAATGCAGTGACCAAACCAACAGTGCCAGAGTCAGAGCCCAGCCTGACACCCTGTGGGTCAGGGTGCTGGCAGCAGCCCCATTGGAATTGTGGCTCAGCCCTCCTGCAGTGCCAGGGGTGGCTCTGCTGGAGCAGGGATCCTGGAGAAGGGTGGAGGCTTCCTCTGCAGATCCAGGGGAAGGAGAGGCAGCTGCTGCTCCTCTGGGGAATCCAGTGCAGAAGCTGTGCTGGTGTTCCAGAATCTCCAGATTCTATCCAGGCAGGAATGCTTGGCTCCTCCCTCTGGGCTCACATCTGCCAATGGGATGCTGTAGTTCTTATCAGCCATGCAGGGACATTCCATGGCTGTTATCAGCAGGTGTCCCCTCCCAGGGAGGAGTGGGTGTGGAAGAGATAAGGAAAAACTCCCCACTTGACAAGAGACAACTGCCATACAGATGGTGATAGGACACATCTTGCCTGGCAATCTGGAACATTCCCACACTTTCCCTTCCAAGCTTTCCCCTAAATCCCCCAGTTTCTCTCTCTCTCCACCTTCTCAGGTAGCACAGATCAACATTTTTCACAAGAGAAGAGACGTGGTGAGAAGCCAGACCTGTAATTCCTGCCCTCCTTTGTTTTAAATCCGGTGATTTATCCAGGGAGGAGTCTCAGTCCATAACCGTGTCATTGTTTTGTTGCACTCACTCCTGTTTTCCAATTTCAAGCATTTTAACTCTGCCTCACCAAGGATTTGCATTCAGTTTGGGGAAAAGACTTCTCACAGCACTGAATAGCTTCAATTAATCAGATCATAATTTCTCTCTGCTGGCTGCTTCTCTGAAATTAAATTATTGCTCATTTGCTGACTCCAAGTAGGAAAATCATTTCTGGAGAACAGAAAATTTGACAGAAGATGCAGTTGGAAGCTCTTAAAGAATCGAGCATGAATTTGTTAAAACACTTCAGCAAAAGTTTCCTCAACACTTTCAGACAAAGGAAACAGGGAAAGGGGGAGGATTTAACTCCTCTCAATGTGACAGAGGTGACAAAAGTCACCCTAAAATCCGGTTTAAGAATCCCAGAATGGTTTGGTTTGGAAGCGATCAAAGTTCATCCCATTCCACCCCTGCCATTGGCACCTTCCACTATCCCAAGGCTGCCTTGGACACATCCAGGGATAATTTAGTCCTTAAACTGCATCCTTCAGATCAAGCAAATAAAGATCAATTCAAGTTTGTTTGGGACTATTTTTTTCCCTTATTTTCTCCTGTCCAAGGAATTTTCCTCCTCCTGTGGCTCTCAGGGAGGAGCTGCTGCCACTTCCACCTCACCTGAACATCTTTTCCTGCTCAAACACCATGGGTAAGAATTTGTTCTTTGACCACTTCTAAGTTTTAATATTAAAATTTATTAATCTGCCTAAAACAAAGCCCTGTCTCTGCTACAGAGAAGGATTATACGAAATAAATGCCATTTTTTCCAACTCATTTAAATAACTTACATTAACTCACTCCTAAAACTGATCTCAACATGTTCCATCTTTTTTTTTTACATTAAATTAAAACAGCCAGCTCTGATCCCTGTGTTCACTGGAATGTGTTACAAGGCACTTCTCTATTTCCCAAACCTTTTTTCCAACCACTTAATTCCACCCCTTTCCTCTTTCATGATGCTTCTGTACTGGAGGTCCTGATCTGGCAAAGAAACACGTTGAGAGTATTGAAAGTATTACTGAAATAACCTTTAAAGTCCAGGATTTTCCATGTCTGCTCCAAGCCAAAGGCTAAATGTGGGAAAATCCTGCAAATCCAGAGGGAACAACACAGCAGAGAAGGTGGAAAATCAGGTGGGAATACCTGGGAAGATGCTTCAGAGAAACTGGAGGAATTTCAGGCAAGGGCAGCAATTTGTGTCTCACTAATTTGACAGGCTGAGATCCTTGGGAAAGCTCTGACAGAGCACTCCCTCACTCCAAAATGTGCTTTTAACCAAATTAATCCATGATTTGGGGGTGGAATTAAATATGGGACAGTCCCACAGATAAATCAGGATGAGGAAATGGGGAGGAACTGATTAAAACCATCCTCTGATTCCTGCACCTCGGGCTGTTTGTAACCACAGATGGGGTTTTCATGAATATCCCTGGTTTAAGATATTTTCCTTCAGAATTGTTTTCATTTTGCTGTGCATTTGCCAAGACAGAAGTGATCAAAATGTAAAATTCTAACAAACCATTTAAATCAACAATTAGTGAAAAACTCAAATACACCCTGTGCTTCTGCCTGGCACATTCCCAAAAAGTTTTCCAGCTGTTTTCTCCTGAACACCCCCCCCCCAGTTCTCATGCTGGATTTTCACAATCACTGGGCCAGACTCTCTCTGTGAAAATTGAAGCTGCACCCACAAATCTCTGCTGGTTTTTCCTCTGTCACCCAGGAGCTCACTCATTCATCAGTTTGTAGAATTTTTTCCTACGATTTCAGAGAAAAATAAAATTCAATGATTCACCAGAATAACAAATCCAGCTGCTGAAATCCACAAATTTATGCCTGGAAGGGTGATAGCAAAGAAACCCTTCATGTTTGTGGGGTTTATCCTCATTAATCCCAGTCCGGAGTAAAGAGTGGGATGGAAAATATAACCCAAGGAATTTTGAGGTCCATTAAGAAAGATAAATTTGGTATCACCACAGCTGATTTTATCACTCCATCCTGCTGGAGTGAGCATTAAATGCTCCCAGTCAGGATTGTGGGCTCAAACCTCTTCAAATTTACTTTTAAAGTTGCCTTTTCAATTATTATTACCATTAATTCCCAATCTTTATCCAAGCCTGACCTGAAAATGTCCCAATAAAATTGTCCCTTGCACTGCAGCATTTAAAACCTTTTCCAGCTGATTCTGGCATTTGATATCCAATTTTTATTTATTATTCCTTTCAAATCTCTTCCAGGAAGAGATAAAATGTGCTCCATCCCATTATCCCAAACGCAGCTCCCTCAATATGAGATCCCATAAATATTTTGGAGCTGGAAGCTGAATGCTTAAAATGGTGATTCCAGGAGGGAAAACCTGAGAAAAATCCCCTGCCCAGATCATTTTGAAGGATCCACACACAGAAATCCTTCAGCTGCCTCCTTAGGAATTTCCAGCTGATTATATTCCCAAATTCCAGCGGCCTCAAATCCGCAGGGAATGCTGAATCCCCTCGAGGTGATGCTTGGGTCATAAAAGTGAACCAGAGAAATGAGGAGCAGAGCAGGAAAATTGCATCTCAAAATTCTGTTTTCTACCCAAGCAATATCCCATTCCTAGAAATGCAGGATGGGAAACCATTCCCAATCCCATCCTTACCTCCAAGGATTTCAATGGCCAGGCCCAGAGAGGGGTGGTGAGCAGTGCTGCATCCAGCTGGTGGCCGGGCACCAGTGGTGTCCCTCAGGGCTCTGTGCCAATATTGAACAGCTCTGTTCAATTTTCTTTTTGATGACACGGTGTCTTCTGCTGAAAGATGTGGCTGGGGTTGTGTATTCCATGTCCATCTCATAGAGGTGGGGCAGTTCTCTGCTGTTAATTAGACAGTTTTCTTTGTTAATTAGACAGTTTTCTTTATCTCTTCCCACAGCCAATCCTCCCTCCAGATCTCTTCTGTCCATGGGCCATTAATGATTAATTATCTTCTGTCCATGGCCACTGAGTGTCCCTGCAGGGCTGATCCAATCCCAGCATCCCATGGGGAGATGCTGCATTGCCCAGGGGAGGAGCCAAGCATTCCTACCTGGATCCAATCTGAGCTTTGGGACAGCCCAGCAGCCTTTGCCCAGTGCATTGCCAGAGGAGCAGCTTCTGCTGCCCTGCATGGCCAGAGGGAGCCCAGGCCCATCTGCAGCAGCCCTGGAGCTGCAGAGGAAAACTCCCCCCTTGTGCAGGATCCCTGCTCCAGCAGAGCCACAGCTGGCACTGCAGGAGGGCTGAGCCCCCATGGGATGGGGCTGTGCCACCCCCTGACACACAGGGGACAGGGCATGCTCTGACCCTGGCAGAGTTTGTTTTCTTGTCTGTACTATTGCATTTGTATTTTTAATTTTCCTAATGAAGAACTGTTATTCCTGCTCCCATATCTTTGCCTGAGAGCCCTTTGATTTAAAAATTATAATAATAATAATTCTGAGTTTTAATTCAGAGTTTACATTTTCCATTTCAAGGGAGGCTCCTGCCTTCCTTAGCAGACACCTGGCTTTTCAAACCAAGACACTTGGATGAGGGGATTGAGTCTTTCATTAGTAAATCTGCAGACAGCACTAAGCTGGGATTGTGTGTCCATCTCTTGGAAGGCAGGAGGGTTCTGCAGGGAGACCTGGAACAGTTGGATGGATGGGCAGAGCCTAACAGGATGAAGTTTAATAAATCCAAGTGCTGAGTCCTGAATTTTGGCCACAATAGCCCCCTGCAATTTTATAGGCTGGGGATGGTGTGGCTGGACAGTGCCCAGGCACAAAGGGACCTGGGGGTGCTGGTGACAGCCAGCTGGACATGAGCCAGCAGAGTGCCCTGGGGGCCAAGAAGGCCAAGGGCTCCTGGCCTGGCTCAGGAATGGTGTGGCCAGCAGGAGCAGGGGGGTCATTGTGCCCCTGTCCTTGGTGCTGGTGAGGCCAAACCCTGAGTGCTGTGCCCAGCTCTGGCCCCTCAGCTTGGGAAGGACCTTGGGACACTGAGCACATCCAGAGGGGACAACGAGGCTGGAGAGGGGCTGGGAGCACAAACCCTGTGAGGAAGCCCTGAGGGAGCTGGGGGTGCTCAGCCTGGAGAAAAGGAGACTCAGGGCTGCCCCCATCACTCTCACAGCTCCTGAAAGGTGCCTGTGCTCAGCTGGCCCTGGGCTCTGTCTCCAGCAGCACTGACACAACCAGAGCACACAGCCTCAAGGGAAATACAGGCTGGATAGCAGGAAAAAGATTTTCACAGAAAGGGTGAGAAAGTTCTGGAATGGCTGCCCGGGGAGGTGGTGGAGTCCCCATCCCTGGGTGTGTTTAACAAAGCCTGGATGTGGCACTGGGGGCCAGGGTTGAGTTGAGCTGTTGAGGCTGGGCTGGACTCCATGATCTCAAAGGTCTCTCCCAACCCAGTGATTCTGTGAATTCTGCAAAGTCTTGGGGGATTTGCCATGGAAAAGCAGCAGGACAATCCCTGAGGTGGCTCTGGAGCTCTCCTTCCCCCCTTGGAAGTCACCGCCAACAACACGGGAAAACTTCCGGCCCTCACGGTTCCGTCTTGGAATGTTTAATCCCAATAAACCACTCCCAGCTCAAACACCATCTCCTCATCCATCAGCTCCATGATTTTGGCAGGCTGGATGTGACAGCTCCTGCTTCAACCCACATTTATTTCAAGAATGGCACAAATAAACACAGCCTGGGGAAAAAAAGCCATTTATTTTTCCTCCATTAATCCCAATATTTTGGGATCTGCCTGTCAAATATTTAAAGGATTATTTTCTCCCAGTCAAAAAGCTGCTTGTCCCTGTAAAGTAACAGCTGCTCCTACAAGGAATATTCACATTTTCATGTTGCCTTTACCAGGAAAATGGGATGAAAGGGCTTGGAGCAACCTGGGATATAGGAACATTTCCCTGCAAGGGATGGAATAAAATTATTTTTAAGCTCTCTTCCAACCCCCAACCATTCCAGGATTTTAGGAAAACTTGGATTTAGCATTTTAAAAATGGAATTACCCTTATGTGAGCAAACAGGGTAAAATTAATGAACATATGTCTTACTCGAGTGCTGTTGGGGGACTTTAATTAAAGCACAATTTAAGTTTTACCACCCAGCAAAGGCATCTAAATATAAAAGGGAAATTATTCCTGAGCCTGTATTCCCTTATAAAATATATTTAAATAAATATTTCCATTTATTCCCTATCTATTTCCATATATCCATGAATTTTGTGCCAAAAAAAAAACCCTGAAACAGCTGCTGAGCACCATTTATTCCATTCATAATTAATAATTTTTTTTTAAATTATTTTATCCCTCTAATATTTCCACATGCAAAATCCATTTGTTATGGAATCATTAAGGCTGGAAAAGAACTCCAAGATCAAATCCAAGCTTTGCCCACACACCCTTACAGCCATTAAACCATATAGGAAGTCCCAAATTTACTCATTTTTTGAGCACTTCCAGGACTCTTTTCCTATTAAAAAAAATTTTAAAAATTAAAAAACAATAAAACCAGAAGGTCTTTCCAGACAATTGGAACACTGCATCCATGGAAAAGCCACTAAAGATGGCAGTGACTGTCACGTCCACCAGTTTATGGATTTAGGAATATCTTGGAAAATTGCATTTTTCAACCTCACCCAATTTTGGCATCTTTTGTGCCATAAAACCACCGGAGCAATTCTTGACTCTCCAGATTTGTTGGGATGGGATCATCCTGTGGATCTTTAGGCTGGGACAACTTCCAAGATTTCCTACAGAGGCCAAGAATTCCCAGGAAAATTCTGGTATGAGAATGGAACTCAAATTCTGCCTTCATTTACAGCAGCAGCAGAAGGTGGGGGAAAGGCAGGAAAGGAAAAAAGGCGGGAAAGGAAAAAAAAAAAAAAAGGCGGGAAAGGAAAAAAAAAAAGGCGGGAAAGGAAAAATGGCGGGAAAGGAAAAAAAAGGCGGGAAAGGAGAAAAAGGCGCAAAGAGGAAAAAAGGCAGGAAAAGGGAAAAGGTGGGAAAGGGGAAAAGGCAGGAAGGGGAAAAAAGGCAGGAAAGGGGAAAAGGTGGTAAAGGAAAAAAGGCAGGAAAAGAAAAAAAAGGTGGGAAAGGGGAAAAGGCCGGAAAGGAAAATAGGCAGGAAAAGGGAAAAGGTGGTAAAGGGAAAAAGGCAGGAAAGGAAAAAAATGTGGGAAAGGGGAAAAGGCCGGAAAGGAAAAAAGGCGGGAAAAGAGAAAAGGCAAGAAGGGAGAAAAAAGGTGGGAAGGATGAAAAAATAGTGGGAAGGGAGGAAAAGAGAGAGGAAAACAGGGGAAAAGGCAGGGATAAAAAAAGGGGAATTAAGCAGGGAAAAGGGGGAGAAAGGCAGGGGAAGGTGGGAAAAGGCGGGAAAATGTTGGGGGAAATAGGGGGAAGAAAGGGGCAGGGAAACAGGGGAAAAAAGGGTGGGGAAATTGTGGGCAGGGAGGGAAAGGCGAGGAAAACTGAAAAAACCTCAAACCCAAAATTCCACCTCCCACTGTCCCAGGCTGCTCCAAGCCCCAGGGCCCAATCTGGCCTTGGACACTTCCAGGGATCCAGAGGCAGCCTCAGCTTCTCTGGGAATTCTATTCCAGGGCCTCACCACTTTCACAGGGAAGAATTTTTCCCCAAAAACCCAAATTATACTGGGTTTTGGGGAGCACTGGCCTGCTGAAGGAGGTGAGTGCATGTTTACCCATCTCCCAGATATTTTTCTCTTTGGTTTCAAATTACCCCTCTCGAGCTTTTAAACATCACCCACATTCCATGTGATCCCAGAAGCGGGATGGAAAAATTTGGGAGCGTTTTCCAACCCCCTGCTCAAGTAGAGAAAATCAAAGCCAGTTCCCAAAAGAAAGGCTTGAAATCACTTTTTTTTTTTTTATAATTATTTGGGGTGTTTATGTGTCATTTACCTCATTTTTCCCCGCTTAAATTTTTTCCAGAGTCACACACAGATTCTCACCCAGGGGGGATGGAATGGATGAGGAATAAGAGGCATCATCACTCCCAAACAAGGCTATTTACAGCCCAAACAGCAGCTGGGAGCATGAACTCACCAGAAAAGCTGAAATATAGATCTGACTCAGGGCTCGTGGTGTTCCACTGGCAGAGCATTCCATCAAAATCAAAAATCCCGGATTTCACACCGGTTTTCCTGGAGCAGCAAGGAAAAAGTCGCTCTGCTGTCAACCCTCGGGTAGCAAAAATTTAAAGGGAATGAGCTCCAAAAACTTCCCTGAAATGGAAAATGGAAAATCAGCCGGGCTTGCAAGGAGGAAATAAATAAAAAGAAAAGAGGGGGATCCAGCACAAATCCTCTTCCAGCTCTTCCCACAGGAATTTCCTGTGGGAATCTCCCCTGGCCAGATGTGACACTGTGCTGGTCACACCCTCAGAAATGCCCTCTTCCAGCTGTTCCAGTGGCCACTGGGTCATCAGTTATCCCAAGGAGTGTCCCAGACCAGGAGATGAAACTCGGGAAGGGAAAATCTTCCCAAGAAGGATCTTCCCAGGCCCAGTCCTGGTGGGGCTCTGATGTTATGGATTTTGCCAATCCTGTGATCCCTGTGCCAGGTGATGTTTGGGATGAACGTGGCTCTTTCTAGGAGAAGACACACAAACCCTCACATCCAGCCCTCTGCATCTCAGGGAAAAAATTGCATTTTAAGTTAAATAATTAATTTTAAAAGTAATTAAGAATTAGTCCTTTTCTTATGGGACTAGCCTGAAACAAATTTCTCTTTAGACAAACCACACCTTTCATCCAAGATATCCCAGCAGGGTAAAACACATCAGCGTGAAGGTGCTGGTTCCTAAATATTCCATGGAATGTGCAGAAACAGGGAATGACCTTCCCTAAAAGCTTCCCCAGCTGGGAGAATGCTCAGGCGGGAGGAGCAGGAGCCACATTGTCCCATGGGGGACCAGCATCCCATTTTCCCAGCCTGGAATGGATTTTTTTGGATCCCTGGGGCTGTTCCAGGCTGGGAAATGGGCACTGAGGCTGCAGCCAGCTCTGAGATTCTCCAAGGAAAAGGAGAATGGGCATGGTCAGAGCTTGTGGATGATTAAAGATCCAGAGATTCCTGTCCTCCCTTCCCACTGGAAGGACAGAGAGCCTTCCTCATGGAATTCCAGACTGGTTTGGGCAGGAAGGGCTCTTAAATCCCATCTCATTTCACCCCTGCCATGGGCAGGGACATTTTCCACTCTCCCCGGGTGCTCCAAGCCCTGTCCAGCCTGGCCTTGGGCAATTCCAGGGATGAGGTGTCACTTGTAACATGGAATTCAGAGTTTTCCAGAACCAAACACTTCCTACCCCATCTGGCTAAAGGATGACAAATTGACAGATTTTCCACTGTTGTTTTTTTTTCCCAGGCCATGAAAAAACCAACCTTTATCACCATTATTATCCCATCTCTTATTCCCAGCTCAAGGAATCCCAAACCACATTTAAGCCCCTGCCCTTCAGTTCAGCCAGGAAAACTCCTCAAAATCCCTTTTTTTACGAACAACTGAACAGCTCTGCTCTCACATCTGTCCTCATTTCACCACCAAACAGTCAGGAGCCAGAATCCATCTGCTGTCTGCTGCTCCCACCAGGAATTCCAAGTTCTGGGCTCCTTTCCTGCCCACCAGGAATGTTAATCCATCACCACAAGAGGGGCCTTTTGCTCAGAGCTCCCCCAAATCCAGCAGGAAAGTTCTGGGGATCTGCAGGTGGCGTTCCTGCTGCTGCATCCACGCCATGCATCATCAGGATGGAGTTTGGGAAGGATGCTGATGAATCCCAGGCTATTTTTATGCATTATTCCTCATTTTTGTTCTCTGATTAATCCCTCTCAGTGTCTGTGGCAGATTCCTGGGCTGATTTCCTTGGAAACACCAGCACTGGGAAGGAGGAGGGAGCACCATCCCCATCATCCCACAGCTTCTCCCGCTGGGCTGGCCATGGGAAGTGTGGGACAGCAGAGGGATCCCGGATGCTAAAACAGATTTTTGGCACTCAGACCTAAGGGCAAGCAGCAGGAACATTGTTGGAACCCAGGACATTGCTCTGGCTGCCCTGGGGGACTCCAGCCCCTGGCAGGGGCTCAGAGACCTTGGCACGGAGTCACAGACACCTGGGCCTTTGACTGTAGCCCATGGAAACAATTCCCAGCTTTGTGTGAGGAGTTACAAGCCACAAGGGTTTGAGTAGAATGACAGTGAATTTATCACAGGGTGAAAATGGAGAATTTTGGGGTTTTAGAAGGGGGGTTCAGGAGGCAAGATGGAGGAATCTGGGCATGTCCTGTCCTTTCTCCTTCTTCTTCTTGGCCTCCATCTTCTGCTGTGATGGTGGCACTGCTGGATTGGTTTAGAGTAGAGACAGACTGTCTGACATGGGTGATAGGGATTGGAACATTATTGTAAATAAAGTACAGGTAGGTTTTAGTATAAAAAGCCAACACCACCCCAAGGGCGTTCACTGTGCCTCAACCCAACCTGCTGGACAGACCTCAGCAGGCCAGAGAAAGAATGGAATGGATAAGAGAAAATAAACAACCTTGAGAACCAGAGCCGAGGAATTCTGCCGCCTTCTTCTTCGGTCTCAGGGCTGGGAAAAAGAGACTTTCCAACACCTCGGGGTCACCTTGACACCAGAGACCCCGCCAGAACATGAATATTCCAGATTTCTGAGCACCCCAAAAATCCCACAGCCTTGTGGGGTATCCAGAGGGCCCCCTTGGAGCAGCAGGAAGAGCCACCCTGAGGAGAAGACGGAGCAGGACTGAGGGATTTTTGTCATCACCTTTGTTATTCCAACAAATCCCACCAAATCTCCACAGCCAAGCTGGAAATGTCCTGGCCAAGACCAAGATCAGGCAGCACTTCCCAGGAAGCTGATTCCCACAGACCCTCAGGCCTCAGGAACACCTCAAATCCCAGGATTTGCACAGAAATGGGGCCTGGGAGCCCCTCCGAGATCCCAACACAGCTGAGGGGCACAATCAGCCCCAAATGCCACCAAAATCCAGGGGGAAATCAGGGAAAAGGCAAAAATACAGGATGTGCTGTAAATAATTTATGTCAAAAAGTGATTTTAATTAAGGTTTAAAAGCACAGGCATCAAAACTGCACCGCAGAGACCCCTGAGCATCCTCCCAGCCCCAATCCCAAAATCTTTTGCCAGATCTCCCAGCAGCAAAACTTCTGCCATTTCCCTCCTCCAGAGGAATCAAACATCAAAATAAAATAAAATAAAATAAAATAAAATAAAATAAAATAAAATAAAATAAAATAAAATAAAATATAAAATAATCCCTGACTAAACCTCTGAGTACCAATTCTCTGCTTGGAGCTGCCCATCAGAAATCAAGGAAAATGCAAGGGTTTTCTCACTTTCAGTTGGATTCCAGTGTCCCATCCTGCCTGGAGCTGTGGGATTCTCCCAGCATCTCAGCTTTGCACACAACACTTCATTTGACTCCTAGTGAAGCAAAATTAGAGGAAACAATTAATTTTAAAGACTCAGATTTCTCAAACAATATTTCTGTTGAAGCCCATGCCAAGCTCAGCCTCGTTAATTACTTCTTTGGTCATTATTATTAGAGCTGCTAATCACAATCACAGATTAATGAGCGTGGGTCCCATTGAGAGCCTGCCAAGCCCGAGCCTGGCTTTGGAATTTTGAGCCATCCTTGCACATGGAGCTGGAGTCAGGCTCAAGTTTTGATTTTCATGATAGGCTGAGTTTTATTTGCTCAGTGACTTCACACACAGGGAGAGGAGAGGGAATTCTGCCTGTCCCACAAACCAGATTTCCTCATGAATTTCCTCATGAATCCCTCATTATCACACAAGGATCTGCTGGCACTTCCAACCCCAGCACCCGTGGCTTTGCAATCAACCTCCTTCTCTGATGGAAAAAAGGAAAATATCCTTTAATAAATATCCTTTATTTATTTCCTATATTAAATCCTTTATATCCTGTATTTTAAAATATCCTTTATTAAATATTTCTACAGCTGACTGTGGCAATAATTAGAGCTCATCCCTATAAAAAGTAGGGAGGAATCCTCTCAGATTCCTGTGGCACAGAGAGGGGTGCTCTGCCTCAATTGCAGTGCCTCTGGATCCTTTAGGAATTAAGAATCCATAAGGAATCCAT
This sequence comes from Agelaius tricolor, assembly GCF_023055355.1. Taxonomy (NCBI): domain Eukaryota; kingdom Metazoa; phylum Chordata; class Aves; order Passeriformes; family Icteridae; genus Agelaius; species Agelaius tricolor. The sequence continues at coordinate 1,845,601 of NW_027269265.1, forward strand.
AGGGAAAGACAAGGAAGGAATGGAAGCAGCAGAGCAGCTCTGGAGGGGGAGCCTGAGGAGCCAATTAACCGAGCAGGACAATTTATTCCTCCAGCTCCAGTCAATATATCCTGATTTTTGTTAATGGGAAGCCCTTGAGCTGGAAATGCAGGATCTCAGCAGTCCTGCTCTCAGAGCAGACCCAAATTAGCAGCTTAATAGTGCACAGCAGGCACTGGGAGCACACGGCCACAATTTATTTACTGCCCACTCTGCTTCTCCCACAGCTCAGCCCAGGATGGACAAATCCAAAATTATTGATCAGTGCCATCGAGAGACCCACACTTGAATAATTTCCACCACGTCAGCTGCGTTTTGTTACCCTTCGAGGCTTGAAACCCAAGTTTTCACAGAATTCCAGGCTGGTTTCCACATTCAATCCCATCTCATCCCACAGGCAGGAGCTCCTTCCACCAACCCAGGCTGCTCAGCTGGTTACAAAGCTGGTTACAGAGAAAAATCCAAGCTGGTTACAGAGGAAAATCCCAAATTACCACCTTAAAAAGGAGGAATCAGAAGATGGGCCCCTGATTCTTTTGAAGTGACACATTTCAAACGCACACTCAGCCACCAGACATGTGACAAATGGATCAGTGACAGGAGACAGAGCATAAATTCAATATTTTTCACTGATAAATTGTTGCTCTTCCATTTCTGTCAAGTCTTAGTTTTCCATTTTAATTCCCTGTGACAAAGCAGCCGAATTTCAACATTCCCTTCCTCCTCCAAAGCCCTGCCCACAAAGCTGAACCTCTGCTCTCTGCACAGCTCCAATAAAAGTCAGAAATTATTATTAATCCTCAGGAAGCAACTGCATAAAACTGATGGAAAACTTTATGACCACAGCCAGGCCTTGGTTTGGAACGAAACCCCCACACCAAAGATGAAAAATCCGTATTTTATTTCAGTGCAAGTCTTGATGGGTTAAATCAGGATACAAAGGTGACACAGGGTGAGAAAGCAGCACAATTATCCCCCTTTAAATCCAAAATCCCAAATTATCCCATCCTCTCCCCAAACCACCCTCCAAGCCACAGCGCTGGGGATGCTTTGCTGAGCCTGAGAGCCCCTCAGCTCGTTAAATATTCAATTTACACTAAAGAAACAAGGCCCCCATGCAGCAAAGAGCAGCCAGGAACGCTCCAACCCATCTCTGCTCAGAGAAAGGATGAGTGCCAGGACTGGAGAGTGCTCATGGAGAGCCTGCTGGGAGCAGAGGAGGATGTCAGGGATAATAGAGCAGCCCTGCTGCTGGGAGCTGCTCAATTGCCACAGCTTTGATGTGGGAGGAAAACAAAGAAATTGGGGGGGGGAAAGCAAAAAAATAAAAAGGAGGAAAACACTTTGGATGTCTGTTGAAATAGCAAAGCTTTCACACAGAACAGAGTTTGAGTGGATACAACACTGGGAGGTGGGGTGCATGCAGGAATAAAGGCTCACACAGAAATCCAGAGTGGAGGGGCAGGAAAGGAGGGGGAGCAGCTCCAGAGAGGATTTGGGGAGCTGTGACTCCGGCCAGGAGAGATCTCCTGTCGGAACCCTGAGCATTGCGGAGAATTTTGGGGTTTCTGTGCTGACAGAGTCTGGCCCCCAAGGAGAACACTGCACTGACCTGAGGCTGTGGAGAAGGACCCCAAAATGGAATGACAAAACTAAGATTACGGGCGTGGAGCTCGAATAGAAGTGTGTGATATCACATAGTGTCACTGTCACATTTTCTGAAAAATCCCTTTGCCACGATTTCTTCTCCTGGGAAGATGAGAAGCCTCAGAGAAAAAACAATATTATCAATATTATCTCATTTGCTGCTCCTGTGTTTGCTGCTTTGGAGTGTGGTCTGGAGATTGTGGCCATTGTTTGATTGGTTTCATGTGAATTGTTTTTAATTAATGACCAATCACAGCCAGCTGTGTCAGGACTCTGGCAGGGAGTCACATGTTTTCATTATCATTCTTGATAAGTCTTCTGTCTGTATCCTTTCAATATAATATAATATAATATAATATAATATAATATAATATAATATAATATAATATAATATAATATAATATAATATAATATAATATAATATAATATAATATAATATAATTAATATATCAGCCTTCTAAGAACATGGAGTCAGATTCACTCATCTCTCACCTCGTCCTGGGGACCCCTGCAATACCACACATCGTGGAAAACTTAGAATTTAAAGTTTTAGAATATAGTAATATATATAAAACAAGATAGAAGATTTAAGGCAGAGGCTGGTCCTTTTTCACCTTCTTCTCCATGAGTTTGGGTGGTTTTGTGTAATTAAGTAAAAAAGTCTGCATTGTGAGCCACAGGCAGTTAGTTATTAAGTTAAAAATAAAAATAATTTAAGTGTCATCTCTTAATTAGACAGTTTATCCTTAAAAGGCCTTATAGAAAAAGAAATACAACTAAATTTTTAGTTTGTTAAAGTACTGTAGAACTCACAGTTTGTGAAGCTGAAATGTAGATAAGAACTAATAAACATCTGAATCCAAACAAAGAATAAACAAAAAATACCATCTCAAAAAATACCAATACAGATTTAATCCCAACCCTAAAAAAAAAAAAATAAAAAAAATAAAAAAAAAAAAAATAAAAAAAAGAAAAATAAAAAAGAAAAGACTCCACATTTTCCAGAGCCAAGGGATTTTCTAATCTCACATTTCGGGACTCGGATCTTCCCCAGCCCAGCCAGGAGGGAAACCAGGAGTGCAGGGAGGGCATTTCTGCCTCCAGACCTATCCCACAGGATGGAGGCTCCAAATCCCACCTTGGGAAAAGCCACTGCCCCCTTTGCCAGGTGAGCCCACCCAGCCAGGCCCCTGCACCCCAAACTGTGCAGAACCCTCCTGGAAAAGGGCTGGAACTCAGGTACAACCCCCAGGCTGCACCCAGCCCATCCTGGCTCAGGGTGGTGCTGCCCAAGCCCTGCCCTGGCACACGCAAGCTTTGCCAGCTCTTTTCCAAGCAAATCCCTTTTCCCTGCAGAAAAACTCATTTTGTGAAGGTTCCTATAAATTTTCCTCCACGCCCCCTCATTGTCCATGGAATGGTTTGGGATAGAAGGGACCTTAAATCCCATCCCATTCCCATCCCTGCCATGGCAGGGACACCTCCCACTGTCCCAGGCTGCTCCAGCCTGGCCTTGGGCACTTCCAGGGATGCAGGGGCAGCCACAGCTGCTCTGGGAATTCCATTCCAGGGCCTCCCCCAGTGGCCCCGTAGGAGGGAGTGGAATGGGATGGGATTTAAGGTCCCTTCTCTCACAAGGGATGGCTCCCCTGGATTGTGGAGCGCTGCTGGGACAGTGAGAGGCTGAAGTGTTTTTGTTTTGGGCTGATTTAATGATATCTTAAACTCTTAAAGGCAAATTTTAAACTAAACCAGTGGTCTCAGCTTCCTGCATGGCCCACAGCATGAGAGACACACCAAAAAAAAAAAAAAAACCAATTCCTGATGGAGAATCCCAAAAATATCACTGCAGTTGGCTTGGAATGAGACTGCATTAGCAGAATTTTGTGCTGCTGACTCCTCTGTGCTGCAGCCTCCCTTTGTCTTCTTCTGCTCCCTTTTAATCAAGGACACAAAGGAAAGGAGATTAAATCAGCCCCTTGAATGCTGGGGATGGGAACTGGAAACAAACAGGCCCCAAACTGTTCCAAACAAAAGGAGCTCGGGATGCAGAATGTCCTTAGAGAAGTTGAACAGATGGGGAAATCTGAACCAAGACCTTTCAGAGACGGGGATGGTGTTGCAGGTTGGAAGCAAAAACCCAACTCAAGGAAAAGCTGAGCAAAGAAAAAAAAAATCCAGGGATTTTCTGCTTGTCTGGAAGAGCATCATCACCATGGCCTTGCCAGGAAGGTGCTGAGTGAGATCCTGGGAATGACAGAATCCCAGAATGGTTTGGGTTGGAAGGGACCTTAAATCCCATCCCATTCCACTCCTCTGTCATGGAACAGCTTCCACCATCCCAGGCTGCTCCAAACCCCAATGTCCAACCTGGCCTTGGACACTTCCAGGCATCCACAGCTGCTCTGGGAATTCCATCCTAGCCAGGAATTCCTTCCCAATATCCCATCTAAATCTCTCCTCTTTTGGTTTAAAACCATTCTCCTTCTCCTCTCACAAGGAAAATTCTCCCTCCCTCTCTTTTCCAAGCCCCCTTTAAACCCTGAAAGGCCACAAAGAGGGGCCTCCCCAGAGCCACCACTTCTCCAGGCTGAAGGGAAAATTCCAGCAGGGAAAAAGAATTTGGAGAGACTGAAAGTCTCCATTAAATTAATTGCAGCCATCAAAAATCTCCTCTGAGAGCTGCTGCTTTTCCAGACACAGTCTGAGGAGGGAAACAGCCCAGAACCCATCTCCACTTGTGCTGAGGGTGGTGCTGAGCCAGAGGTGCCTCATCCCGTTTTTCCTTGGAATTCAGGAATTAATCATTGATTGCAGCAGCACCAAATTATCCCTTCTCATGGTGACTGCTCCTAAAATCCCACCCAGCTTCCCAGGAATGTCCTGCTGTGGTTTAGCCTTGGGGTGTGGCCCCAGCACACCCTCAAGAAAAGCAGGCACGCGTTATTTGTCTCTTTGAATCCCAACCCACCCCGAGACAAGGTTTGTATTCAAAGCTTTGCTCCCAGCTGGATGATTTTTTTCCCAATTCTATTATTTGGATCGAGCCAGTCTGTCCTTCTTTACTGTTCCCCCCTCACGCTCAGCTGCTGGCTCCATTAGTTACACCAGGACAAAAACACAACCGGATGCAGCAGCAGAAATCGTTTGATACACTCAAATCCTCGCCCATAAATAAGTTCCCCACACCCAGGTGGGTTTGCTCTGAAGATTTTATCAGGGCTCCCTTTGTGGAGGTTGCTGAAAGTCAGGGATTGCAGGGCTTGGAGAATTAAGTTCATTGGGTTTTTTTTTCCCAGAAATTAAAAGCCCTGTGTGTATATCCCTGTGTGGGGGGCTGTGTGAAGCAACAATTTCTTTGGCTGACTCAAATTCCAGTTGGAGCTGACAAAGCTTTGACTGCTTGTGTGTTTAAACCCAAGGCAACCCTGACATTTCATAAGGTTTTTGCTCCAGGCATTGGATAATTTCCATTACAATTTCAATATTTAGAGAAATCGAGGCCCCAGAGGTTTCCCTGCTCAATTTTGCTCAAAGCACCTCGGAGAAAGTTGATAGGCTGGTGCCATCCTTCTTCCTGGGCCAAGCTGGAACTTCATCTGGCTGACAAGAAAAATGGTTCTGGAAATGCAACAGGAGTGAAAGGAAAGCCATGGAAAACCTCCATTGGATGAAGTGGGAAGCAGGGGGATAAAGGATGGGGAAAAGGCCAAGCTCCTTCCTTGCCTCAGTCTTTAACAGCAAAGCCACTCATTGTCCAGGAATTTGAGCTGGAAAACAGGGATGGGGAGCAGAATGGAGCCCCTAATCCAAGGGGAAGCGTTCTGGGAGCTGCTGCAGCACTTGGATACACAAACATTTACGGGAAGAATGGGATCCCCAAAAGGTGTGAGAGAAGTGCTCATGGAGCCACTCTCCATCATTCTCCTGCTGGGGAGGTCCCAGCAGGATCCCAAATGGGACAAGAAGGGCTGGAAGGAGCATTCAGGCAACTCCAGGCCTGTCAGCCTGAGCTCGGTGCTGTGGATCATCCTGGGTGCCAGGAAAACCAGGATCAGTCCCAGCCAGCCTGGGCTGGTCAAAGGCAGGGCCTGCCTGACCATCCCGAGCTCCTCCCGCGAGGGAAAAGCTCTGGATGTGACTGCCTGGACTTCATAAAGGATTTCCCACCTGTGGTGGGACCCTTTTTCCCTATAACACATGAAGATATGGGGACATGAAAATGTTCAAATTGTAGATATTTCCCCGAGCAGCTGCTGTTCATAGAAAGAGCCAGGAGAGAACTGTTTTCCTGTAGAGAGGTTTCCATAAATTAACAAGATGGACTTCTCTCCCTAAGTGAATTGAAGAAATCCTACTTTAAAGGTAGTAAACTGACTGAAATTTTAGGTTTTGTTTCTTTACATTGTTAATAGGAAAGAAAAAGTTGTAGAGGGAGGAGAAGTATCCTAAAGGTTTTGTTCTGATTCTTATTACTCTTTCCTTTACTGTTAATAAATTTTTCTTTATACCCTTTTAACATTTTGAGCTTTGCCTTCCTCCTAACCCTATCTCACAACAGGAAATAAGTTACTACATTCTAGTGAGTGCAGTGGTGATTAGCCAACACCAAACCCACCACACTCGTTAGTACATTAACCAGAAAACCTCAAATTAGCAAACCAAAGCCACTGCACCACTGTTTCCCACAGAACCCTCCTGGAGAAACTGCCTGCTCCTGCCTTGGGTGTGTGGGGAAAATACTGGGAAGAGCTGGGGAGGGAGTTAAACCCAGCTTGGTCACTGCCAAGGCTCAGTCCTGGGCCCAGCCCTGTTTAACACCGTTACTGATGGTCTGGGTGAGGGGATGGATGCACCCCTGGAATTCTGCAGTTTGGTGAGCTCCACCTTTAATGTGCCTGGGGAGGAGTTCCCAGCAGCTTTTTTGGGATCCAGGAACCCCTCAAGGCTCAGCTGCCTCCCAGACCTGCCCAGCTCCAGCTGCAAGGAGCCCATTGTCCCAAGGGGTGTGCCTGGCACAGCCTCACGGCCTGCACCAATAAACAGCTCCAAAAGGATTTTTCCATGGAATTCTTTGCCACTGGAGCTCCTTCTCCTTCCTGCTGTAAAACCACTGAGCTGCCAACCTGGACACAACACAAACGTTGCACTGAAGGGAACAGGACTGGTTTTATATGGATTTACTCCTCAAGGGATCAGCCCCTGGATCCCTTCCAGCTCGGGATATTCCATAATTCAGTGCAGAATAAACAGATTCACCTACAAGGTTTTCCCACCCGTGATGGGAAACGTTCTCTCTCTGGGCTTGTGTCGTTTATTCCCATGGATGTGAAGACAATGAAAGATGGAGCAGCAGGATTAAATAAATATTTAGTGAACAACACTGCTTTTGTAAAGGGAAAGAAGAAAAACAGAGCCAGCCCAACCTTCTGGAACTCATCAGTTTTATCCGCCGTGATAAGAGCCACAGGAACCTGCTGAGCATTCGGGCTTTTGGTGACTTATTGTGCTCTGAAAGGCCTGGAAATGGCATTAAACCAACCAGCAGAATAAAAACTGGAATAAAAACCGCCCTGGAATAATGGATCAAGGACTTGCTGAGCAGTTTCCTGTCGGATGAAAGTCAAACAAGCAGTGGGCAGTTCGGGGACACGCCTGGATCTCAAGAACATCCAAAAATTTTAAAAACTGACGTTTTTCACCTGGCATTGATGAAAAGCAAAGACTGGAACAAAACAAGGCTCTAAATAGAAGGCTCCAGATGGATCCTGGCTGACAGCATGGAAGAATTTTCATATTCTACCTGATAAATTTGGACGTTTTCACTCTGGACACCCTCCTGGGCGATCCTTCTCTCCCAGGTCACCTCCATGGGACAGGTGGCTCCCTGCCTCATCCAGCCTGGCCTTGGACACTTCCAGGGATCCAGCTTTCTCTGGGAAAGCTGTTCCAACACGCCACCACCCTCCCAGCCAGGAATTCCTTCCCAATATCCCATCTGACCCTGCCCTCTGGCAGTTTGAAGCCATTCCCTGTGTGTCCTGGCACTCCCGGCTCTTGGAATTAGTTTCTCTCTCCTGGTTTCTTTCAGCTCCTTCAGCTCCTGGAAGGTCACAATGAGGTCACCCCAAAGCTTCTCTTGTCCAGACTGAAGGATCCCAGTTTTCCCAGCCTTTCCTCACAGCAGAGCTGCTCCATCCCTTGAATCCTTGGCCCCCTCTGGAAGAATAAATTCAACAGAAGGAGCAAGAAATTCCTCACTGGGCGCCTCCCACCCTCTCCTGATCCCAAATCCACGGAGCTGCTCCACGGAATCAGCACAACCCAACCCCAGCTCCCGAGGCAGCATCACCCTCAAAAAAACCCGGGCACAAAGTGGCTGTGAAGTCACCATGAAACTCCTCTGGGGACTTTGGGATTCTGGAACTGCTTCCAGAAATACAATCCCAAGCTGGAATGAGGCCCAGACCATTTCTGTGGCAGCCACCTTGGCCTGGGGACTCCTGCCTGCCTGAGCCCGAGCACAGATTAGCAGGAACAAAAGGGGTGAGTGTAAAATCCTGGAATAGGATGCTGGGCATCAGCAGGAATTACACCCCAAAAAAAAAGGGAATAAAGGTTAAAAATAGGGAGCAGCACAGGAAGGCTGGGCCTGTCCACAACATGGGAGAGGCATCTGTAGGACTGAGGCTGCCAGACCTGCCCAGGACTCTCACATCAGTGATCCAATTTCCCCAGCACTGGAAGAGGTTTTCATGGAATTCCATCATCGCTGATTTCCTGCCAATAGCCCCGAGGGATGATCCAAAGGTTTTGCCAACAAAGTGACTTTGAGCATCCCTTGAGGACACAGTTCCTGGGAACAGGCCTGGTGTGGAGGTGACCTGGGCTCCGTGTGACTCCTGGGTGTCCTGGGCAAACACAGACCAGGTTCAGTGAAGCACCGGCACCTCCATCCCAGGAAAATGTTTCCTTTCTATTTTCCCAGGAAAAGATTTCCTTTCAGCGTCCTTTCCTTTCAATATTTCCTTTCCTTCAGTGCCTTTCTCCTGCCTCTTCTAATGTTGGGAACATCCTAGGGAACAGATCCTAATAGTGATGCTATTTATGGAATCCTGGAATGGTTTGGGTTGAAGGCACCTCAAAGTCATCTCCTTCCAACTCTTCTGCCCAAGGAATTCCTTCCATGAGACCAGGTGACACCTTCCACCCCACCACACATGAAAAGGAAATATCCATGTTCAACAATGAGAAAACAAAGACTTCCCCACAGGAAAGATCCAAAAAAGTGGATGTTTGCTGTTCCCTGGGAAGGATTCCTTGGAGCAGGTGAGGATTGTGACATGGTCACACCATGAGGGGACAATCCCATGGGAATAGGCCACACACTGAGAATTCCCACTTTGGTGGGAAAAACCTGGGAATGCACTTCCTGCATCTCTCAGCTCCAGTTCCAGATCAGGAGGTCACATCTTCCCAGTGCTCCCAAAATATTTCCAACCATTCCAGCAGAACCAGCTCAGCTCCAGGGAAGAGGAGACCAAGGCCACACCACCAGCGCTGCTTTTCCATCAGGATTTTAAACCTGAGGAGTCAAAGTGGGGACATTTTCCTGCTGTCGCTGTATCCCATTCCCACAGGCACCCAGTGCCTCCACTCTGGGGTGGCTCTGAGCAGGGCCAGGTGGATTTTCCCTTCTCCCCACTCCTCACGCTGCTCCAGAATCCAAGGAATTCTCATAAACCCTCAGCATTGGAGCAATTTGGGTGATAAGACTTCCCCAAACCTTATCAGGAACTTGCACAGCCAAGGTGAGGATGGTGCTGTCTGAGCTCCTGGTGCCTCACCAAGGTGGGGGTGAGGAACTCCAGCATTCCCTACAACCCTGGGAAACGACTTTCCTGAAAAATCCAGGAGACTGAGGGGTGGCCAAAGGCAAGCAGCTCACGAGCCTTTGGACAGAAATTCTGTGTGAGGCACCTGGAGCCCTCCTGGACCTCAGCATCTCCCTGGGAGTGGGAGAATCTGGGAATGGGACAACTTGGGAATGGGAAATCCCTGGGAATGGGACAACCTGGGAATGGGACAACCTGGGAATGGGACATCCCTGAGAGTGGGACAACCTGGGAGTGGGACATCCCTGGGAATGGGACAACCTGGGAATGGGACATCCCTGGGAGTGGGACATCTGTGGGAGGGGGACAACCTGGGAATGGGCTATCCATGGGAATGGGACATCTCTGAGAGTGGGACATCTGTGGGAGTTGGACAACCTGGGAATGGGAGATCCCTAGGAGTGGGACAACCTGGGGGAATGGGACATCTCTGGGAATGGGAAATCCCTGGGAATGGGACACCTTTGGGAGTGGGACATCCCTGGGACTGGAACAACCCTGAGAGTGGGACAACCTGGGAAAGGGACATTCCTGTGAGTGGGATATCCCTAGGCGTAGAACATCCCTGGGAATGGGACAACCTGGGAGTGGGGACATCCTGGGAATGGGAAAACTCTGGGAATAGGACATCCCTGGAATGGGATATCCCTGAGAGTGGGACAACCTGGGAGTGGGACAACCTGGGAGTGGGACATCCTGGGAATGGGACAACCTGGGGGAATGGGACATCCCTCAGAATGTGGCACCGCTTGGAGCTCTCCAACACAGAAATTTGTGATTTGGGAGATTTCAGAGAAGCGTGCACAAAAGCTGGGATAGGACCTGGGCTGACACCTCCAGCTGAGAGATTCAGAAGCTCCCAAGGAGGGAATTCTCACCTTTCCATGACCTCCTTCCTGTCCGTATGGGAATTGCTCTCAACACCTTCAGCGAGTGCAGCAGGAGCAGCGCCAGGGCTGCAGTTCAGTCACTGCTGTGCTCACAGAGAGCTTCAGTACAATTTACTACAAGTGTTAAATTACTCCGTGATTAAGTGCTGCTAAATCCTTCAGGCATAAAGCCATCGATCACATCCTAGGCTGAGCTTGGTAAGGAGAGGCTCAGCAGGAGGGTCTCCCCTGCCCTTTGCACTCTTCTCCTTTTGTACAATCTGTGCAAATCAGACTAAATTGGTTCTGATCTGATTTTCCTTTGTGTGTTTATGCAGCAACAGAGTGAACCTTGAAATTGAGCTTTGTTAAATTTAAATTAAATCTGGTTTTGCTGATGCCTTTGAGGTTTCCTTAAGTGTTAAAGCCACTCCTGAGTGACCCAGCTTCACCACCAGAAATGGCCCCACTGCAATGCACACCTGGAAACCCCCACTCGGACAAGGAGGGGGCTGGAGATGGAGATTCCTTGGACAAGAGGCTGGGAAGGATGGGATGGGTGGCTGTGAGGCAGAGCTGGGTGGTGTTTGCAGCTCCAGCCGGGCACATAATGCAGTGGAGTGGCACAGCCCACTGGCAGCAGCAGGTAACAGGTGCTTCCCTTCCTTATCCACGGCATTTCTCTGGAATGCTGCAAGCAGGAGGCTGCAGAGAGCCCCAGGAGTGCATCCCCCAGGAATTCAGGTGCTTCCTGCCAGAGGTGCCACAGGCAGCATGGGCTGAGCCAACTCTTGGCTGCAGAAACCCCTTCTGACCTCAGCCCAGGGAACTGGGAATTGTGAACAGCAGGGATCTGTTCCCCGGTGCCTGAGCGTGCCAAAATTCCCCCAGGAAACAACCCGGAGGTTCTAAATAAGTCATCAGTCTTGATTAGCTCTGCAGATTAATCCATGCAGGGTTAAGCTGGGCAGATCTGGTTTCAGTGAGGGCTGGAGGGGTTCCATGGGGAGAAGCTCAGCCCTTGGGATGGGATGGGATGGGATGGGATGGGATGGGATGGGATGGGATGGGATGGGATGGGATGAAGGGATTCACCTGAGAGTACCAGGTGTCTGCTGCTGCTGCTGTAAAAGGATCAGGATCCCCCTCTCAGAACTGAATAAAAATCCAGGTTTTGAGCCCATAAAATCACCAGGAAGTGTTTGCTGAGGTTCTCTTGCAGTTCTCTCTTTGTGGTGTGTTTTCAAATTAAAGAATTTGGGCTGATTTGGGCAGAAGGATGAGAGCAGGAGGAGCTGCAGCTCTGACCGTGCATGGATCCAAAAGCAGAGCACAAACACCACAAGGCACCTGCCCCAAACCTTAAATTTGACTCAACCCCACATCAAATCCAGGGCACCTCATGGAAAGCACCCATGGCAGGGGTGGAATTCCCTAGGGAGAGTGGGAGGCGCCCAGTGAGGAATTTCTTGCTCCTTCTGTTGAATTTATTCTTCCAGAGGGGGCCAAGGATTCAAGGGATGGAGCAGCTCTGCTGTGAGGAAAGGCTGGGAAAATTGGGATCCTTCAGCCCGGACAAGAGAAGCTTTGGGGTGACCTCATTGTGACCTTCCAGGAGCTGAAGGAGCTGAAAGAAACCAGGAGAGAGAAACTATTTCCAAGAGCCTGGAGTGCCAGGACACACAGGGAATGGCTTCAAACAGCCAGAGGGCAGGGTCAGATGGGATATTGGGAAGGAATTCCTGGCTGGGAGGGTGGTGGGGTGTTGGAACAGCTTTCCCAGAGCAGCTGTGGCTGCCCCTGGATCCCTGGAAGTGTCCAAGGCAAGGTTGGACATTGAGGCTGGGAGCCACCTGTCCCATGGAGGTGACCTGGGAGAGAAGGAGTGCCCAGGAGGGTGTCCAGAGTGAAAACGTCCAAATTTCTGGTATTTATGAGGGAGAATATGAAAATCCCTGAGAATTTGCTGGGTTTAAATGGAGGGTTGGAGGCTCCAGGTTTGGGATTCAGTGGGGCAGCTCCGGGTGGTGTCCCCATCCCTGGACATCGGTGAGGGTGTTCCAGCAGCCCTGGCACAGCCTGAACCAATGCTAGGGAGGGGATGTGCCACCAATCTTCAGCAGAGGGGATGTGGCAGGATGCGCCCTGAGCACGAGGGCAGCAAAGCCCAAAGCTCGTTAAAGAAAAGCTTAATTGGCATCATCCCCTTTGCACCAGGCTTTGATGTCCTTCAGGAGCTCAAGGGCGGGATCCCATGGAAAGAGGGTGGGTGCTCCCCAGTGAAGGGTGTCTGCTCAACACTGATCCTCTCCCAGCTTCTGGCAGCAGATTTTGGGGTGGAATGGATGAAATCCTATGCCTGGAAAGCAAAAAAAAAAACAAAAGAAAGATTGATGCACAGGGTGAGTGTGGAAAATATTTCCAGCAGCCTGGGATAGTGGGAGGTGTCCCTGCCCCTGCAGGGGGTGGGACTGGATGAGCTTTAAAGGGCCCTTCCCACCCAAACCACCCCAGCACCCAGCAGGGTCCCATTCCCAAGGCATTCCTTTACATAAAATTATGGAATCCCAGAATCCTGGAAGCATTTGGGATGGAAAGAATCATAAATCCCACACAGTTCCACCCCTTTCCATGGGCAGGGACACCTCCCACTGCCCCAGGCTGCTCCAAGCCCCAGTGTCCAGCCTGGCCTTGGACACTTTCCGGGATCCAGGGGCAGCCACAGCAAATCTGGGAATTCCATCCCAGCCCGGAACTCCTTCCCAATCTCCCATCCATCCCTGCCCTCTGGCAGTGGGAGCCATTCCCTGGCTCCTGTCCCTCCATCCTTTGTCCCAGGGACAGCCACAGCTGCTCTGGGAATTCTATTCCAGGACCTCCTCACCCTCCCAGCCAAGAATTCCTGCCCAATATCCAACCTGAATCTCCCCTTTTCTATCTTAAAACCATTCCCTGGCTCCTGTCCCTCCATCCCTTGTCCCCAATCCCTCTCCAGCTCTCCTGGAGCCCCTTCAGGCCCTGCCAGGGGCTCTAAGGTCACCTCAGATCCTTTTCTTCTCCAGGCTGAAGGTGTCACCACCCCCAGGCTGCAGCTCTGCCATTTGTAGGACTCTTGTTCCCTTTCCACACATTCCAACCCAACATCCCTTAATTCCCCTTTCTAATGCAGATCAAGCAGCTCCCCGCTTTTTCTGCTCTGATGTGTTAATTTCTGGAAACCAGACAAAAGTCTATTTAATTTCAACTCCAGGCTTGGTGAAGTTCTCCAGGAGAACTGAGGGAGGAAGAAGAACACGCCAGGAAGCTTCTGAGGGCCCAAAGGTTGTTTGTTTATCTTTGAACCTCGTGCCAAAACAATAAACCACAATTATCCCCATTTTTTCGCATGCAATTTCCAGCCCTGTAAACCCTTTATGTTGGAACACATCAAACTCCTGCTCCCTGCCAATCCTGCCTGTTGCTAAGGAACGAGCAGGCAAAAAAATAAAACCAAAAAAAACCACGGAGCTGGGGGGACTTGGAAGTGCTCATTAAAAGGCTTTGTGCATCCCTATCAGGGAAATGCTAATTTGGGAAGGCTGATTGATACCCCTGAGTTATCAAGTTCCAGCCACCAGGAAGCAGCTCTGGCTCACCTTCAGTTGCTGTTGTTAACACCCCCCCAAAAAAAAAAAAAAAATAAATAAAGGTTTTTTTAATTCAAGCAACTGAAACCATTTCAATCCTAAAAAGCATGGGGATTTTTCATGTTCCGCGCACCTCGGTTCTGCCCAGTGCCCTCAAGGCTCAGGGAATTATTTAAATATGTTTGAAATTCTCTCAGCCACCCGGGCTGCAGGGCTTTATTTGAATATTTGCAGGTGTGCATTCCTAGGGTACCCTTTGTAGCATTCTGCCTGGCTGGTGAGTGATGAAATCTGCTGATCCCAACAGGAACTTTGTGCCAAGCCCAGGGCTACCAGTCCCAAAATCCCTGGAAAATCAGCCTCAAAATCCCAGTAAAATCAACATCAAAATCCAGGTAAAACCAACATCAAAATCCCTATAAAATGATCATCAAAATCCCAGTTAAATGATCACCAAAATCCCAGTAAAATCAACATCAAATCCCTGGAAAATCAGCCTCAAAATCTCATTAAAATCAACATCAAAATCAAGGCAAAACCAACATCAAAATCCCTGGAAAATCAGCCTCAAAATCCCAGTAAAATCAACATCAAAATCCAGGTAAAACCAACATCAAAATCCCTATTAAATGATCATCAAAATCCCAGTTAAATGATCACCAAAATCCCAGTAAAATCAACATCAAATCCCTGGAAAATCAGCCTCAAAATCCCAGTAAAATCAACATCAAAATCCAGGTAAAATCAACATCAAAATCCCAGTAAAATCAAAATCAAAATCAAGGCAAAACCAACATCAAAATCCCAAAAATAACAGTGTCAAATCCCTGGAAAATCATATAAAAACCCCAGTAAAATCAATATCAAAATCCTGGTAAAATCAACATCAAATCCCTGGAAAATCAGCATCAAAGTCCCAGTAAAATCAACATCAAAATCCAGGTAAAACTAACATCAAAATCACAGTAAAATCAACATCAAAATCCAGGTAAAACCAACATCAAATCCCTGGAAAATCAACATCAAAATTCTGGTAAAATCAGCATCAAAATCTTTATAAAATCATCATAAAAACCCCAGTAAAATCAACATCAAAACCCCAGTAAAATCAACATCAAAATCCCAGTAAAATCAATGTCAAAGTCCTGGTAAATTCAACATCAAAATCCCGTAAAACCAACATCAAAATCCAGGTAAAACCAACATCAAAATCCCAGGAAAATCAATGTCATAATCCCAGTAAAACCAACATCAAAATCGTAGTAAAATCAACATCAAAACCTGGTTAAATCCACACTGTTCAGCCATTATTAATTTTATTTCAACGCACGTCAGTGTAACATTCCAAGGAATATTTCAGCCTCTTTGTTAAACTTCTTCCTTCTCTGTTTCAAGCCTGGATTGCAGACTGGGATTGCTTTAAATTTAGGGTTAAAATATCCATGGATTGAGGAAAAAATTTCTAAAATTAATCACTTTGCACAGCAGAGCAGAGAGATGCAGGGTCATGCTCTCCATGCACACCTAAGGAAAAGAGAATTTACCCCAACTGCTCATGTAAAAGACAACTTAATTTAATTTAATCTTAATATCACTCTAAAATTAAGGCACTACACCAGGTTTCCAAGCCCAAATACTTCAGGATTTCTCAGATTTCCTGTCCTTTTCTGCCTCCTTTTGGAACGGGAAGCGACTCTGGCCTTACCCACTCCCCCAAAAGTGACAGCAGCAAATCACAGCCAGCCTGGGCTCAATCAGTCATCCCCTCATTAATTAGTGAAGCTAAATTAGGAAGGGAACACTTTGCAGTTTAATCAAAGCTACAACACGGCGATTAATACGCTGAAAGGTTGGGAAGGGCTGACCCAGAAATTAATTCCCAACGGGGCAGGAAGCAAAATTAAACATGGGAGGAGTGGCAGGGCGCTTCCCAAAGAGTTCAGGGACGTTTTTACACCAGTGATGGAAAGGATTTCCCAGCCATGGAGCCAAACATCCCATATTTCACAACCAGGCCCAGACTTTGTTTGATCTGGGGTTTAAATGAAGCTGTAATTTGACCCAGCTCTCGCTGAGAATGAAGGATTACAGAGCCATTTATCCAGGTTTTCCCTGGAAGTTCAGTTCATCCAGCAAACCTCAGGCATGTCCCTGTGTCCCCTCTGTGGTGGCACAAGCCCTGAACTGTCCCCTGGAGACTGGCACCAGCCACAGCAGCTTTGTCAGGGACATATCCCTGCTCAAGGGGCAGCAAATCAATGACCAATCCATGCTGCTGCCCTTCCAAGAGAAGGCTCCAGTCTGGTTTCCATCCTGGCAGCGCTGTCCAAGGTCCTGGCAGCGCTGTCCAAGGTCCTGGCAGCGCTGTCCAAGGTCCTGGCAGCGCTGTCCAAGGTCCAACAGAAGCTGTGGCAGGAGCCCAGTGTCACCTGCAGCACCTGATGTTGCAGGACGAGGCTAAAGAGGGGATTGGTTTCTAATGGAGTTTTCTAATCAGGCTTTCATTTCAGCTTGGGGTTTTGGGGAAGGGGAAATGAGTTAGGAAATGTTCATGTTGTCCTTAGATCGGCCCAGAGATCACCTTATCCCAGCCTCTTCTAGGGGATATTTCATCATCATCACAGAATTCCGGAATGGGCTGGGTTTGGATGGGAATTTAAATCCCACCCAGTGCCACCCCTGCCATGGCAGGGACACCTCCCACTGTCCCAGGGTGCCCCAGTGTCCAGCCTGGCCTTGGGCACTGCCAGGGATCCAGGGGCAGCCACAGCTGCTCTGGCAATCCCAGCCCAGCCAGGAATTCCCAATTCCCAATCTCCCACCCATCCCTGCCCACTGGCACTGGGAGCCATTCCCTGGCTCCTGTCCCTCCATCCCTTGTCCCCAGTCCCTCTCCAGCTCTCCTGGAGCCCCTTCAGGCCCTGCCAGGAGCTCTGAGCTCTCCCTGGAGCCTTCTCCGCTCCAGGGGAACATTCCCAGCTCTCTCAGCCTGGCTCCATTACTTTGCATCCAGCCAGTGGAGGAAATTCCCAATTCCCACTGGAGCTTGGGAAACCCATCCAGGTGATCCCAATCCACGGCCAACCCCACCCAAAATCCCATGACAGCACCCAGGGGAGCAGCCAGCACCAAGGGGATGGGAAGGAGCCCAGACAGAGCCCTGCCTGTGACCACAGAGCTCTGAGGTTTATTAATATTCCTGTTTGCCCTGGATTTTTCCATCCGCAGTCCACGGGAAAGGATTAATATTTACCTTGGTGTAAAGCTGTTTATCCAGCTCTTAACGCCCTGCAAGAGCTCAGCCGAGAGCTCTGCTCCATGCACATCGATCCAGGCTGCTCTCCCTGCACCTGGGGACAGCACCTGGAGAGGGACAGCCCAAAAATGTTCATCAGGAGCAAATGTGAGCAGCCAGGAGCTGCCAGCGCCACCGAGCAAATCCCTCGTTAGCAACGAGCGCGGAATTTGGGTTTATTGGAGGTAATTAAACACCAACAGCAGTTGTGTGGCTCAGGGACACAAAATCCAGGTAATTAAAGGGGCTGTGGATAAGGAAAAACCAAGGCAAGCAAATACAGGCACGGGATTAGAGCCATTTCCAGATTCCCGGAGTTTCTCAGTGACCCACTTAGGCACAGCTCGGACTTGGGAACTTCCCAGGATGTTTGGGGGCAGGAAGAGAAAAAAGGAGAACTGGGAAGCTCCGTTCGGGATTTTTCCACTTAAATTTTGGAAACATTCATTTGCAACAGAAGAGATCAAAAATATCAGATTTGGGGAATTTTCTGGGCTCCCAGGACATAGACACAGCAAGAAACCCACCAGAGACCCTGCACACAACAGACATCACCCCAGGGCTGGGAATTTGCTCCCTGGGAACACAAATATTCCCAAATCATTCATCCCCTCATGATTTTAAAGCTCCTTTAAGGATCTATTTACCATTTTTCTTTCTACAGTGATCCCTGTGATTAATCATTCCCACTTTTTAACCAGTGCCAGGTTCAATTTATCCAAGCTCAGCTCCCACCTCCTGGAATGTGCCGTGTCCCTCCTGTCTAAATGAAGGAGTGACATCGTTAGACACCAAGTGACATTAAAATGCCATCAAGGGAGCAACCTCACTGACGAAGTCGTTGAGTGCAGTGCATTTCTTTTCAAACTGGGAAAATTTACAGTTCAGGCTAAGAAAAATAGAGGGATTCATCCAAATTTCCACTGAAAACATTAATAAAATCACATTTAATAACCAATGGCCATCAAACAACTGCCTTAGAAATGCTGGAGCCCAGTTAATTGTGAGTCCCTCAATGCATCAGCTTAAAAAAATTCATATAAACATAAAATGGGAGCATTCTAAGGAGATTAAAGTGTTTATTAACCACTTTACCTTCCAGAAAATAAATGTCCTGTCCCTTCCCTAGTTGTACCGAGCCTGATCAAATCCAGAGATTAAAACTGGCTCATGCACGAGGTGTCCAATGGAACAAACCCTCCCAAAACTGAGCAAGTTCAGCTCTCATCATTATCAGGCATTTTTCTCTCTGGTAAATCCAGGAAAAAAAAGAAAAAAAAAGGGGAGAAATCCCTGTAATCATAACGAAGCCCAAATCTAAATTCCCATTGCAGTTCCCTCCTTCTGTGAGCTCACCATGAACCCAGGGATTAAAAATTCCATTTCAGAAAGAAACACAGCATCCAAAAAGCCAGAGAGTTTCACCAAAAGGGGATGGGAAAGGATTAAATATCCTGATCCTGAACCTTGCCTCGTAACTCTTTGAGGCAGAGTGATGGGACTGATCCTTGCTCACCCCAACAATCTCACAAGAATCCTCCCAAATTCCCTATAAATGCAGTTTATGGAGCCTTCCTGGTGTTTTGGGAGCAGCCAGAATTTGCCTGGATTCATGGCACAGGAGAAGAATTATTTGTCTCACGTGATGGTCTCACTTCAAAAGCAAACCCTCTCTAACAGAGCCCACAAAAAGAATGGAAATGGGGATTGGAAATCCAGTGACTGGAAAAGGATGAGATGTGGGGATAAAAGATGGGGAAGGGGCTCAGCTCTTCCTCAAGCCCCCCTGACACTCTGTGGGGAGCATAAATTCCAGCAGTGACCACCAGCAGCTGCTCATGGGGTGTTTTATCCCCAGTTAAATTGTAAATTAATATTTTTCCCCTTTTACAAAAGGGCAGCCTGCCACATTCAGCCTTGCTCTGACTATAAAGAAGGCTCAGGCATTCATTTTCTCCCAATCCAATATAAATTTCACTTTGCCTACTTGAATAGTTAAGCCTCTCTATAGTAAAACTCCGGGAATTTATGGTTTATTTTAAAAGGCCGTGGAGGAGAAAGTGAGGATCCAGAGCTTTATTGAGCTGGCTGCAGCTTTATTTCCCAGCTATTAAGGAATCATTCATTACCCCCTGCATTATTCTAACATATGGATTTTTCACTAACCTGGCTGCAAAGTCACTCTGCTGCCCAAATTTCAAGAGGAATTCAAGAAAAGAATCCTCCTGCAGCCATCCCAAGGAAGGCCTCAGGATTGTGGATAAAATTCTCATCCATGGAAGTGTCCAAGGCCAAGGCGGATGGGGTTTGGAATAACTTGGGACAGTGGAAGATGTCCCTGCCCATGGCAGGGAATGGAATGAGAGGATCCCTAAAGCCCCTTCCAACTCAAAGCATTCTGTGATTCTCTGATGGCATAATCCTGAAATTCTCCAGAGAATTCCCTAAAACCCCATTTCCCAAGGGATGTGGGCACTGGCAGAACCCACCCTGAGCTTGCTGGAGACCTGGGCGCTCACTGGTTGATCTTACCCTTGGAAAATCCATATAAAAATTAAATGTATCCAGGAGGAAATGGTCTCCAGGCTGCATTAGCAACTTCCCGAAGTTCCCAGCTCCTCCTTGGAGCAGCAGAGGACGCGCGGAACGGCGGCGGCGGCTGCTCGGCAGTCACGAGCGGTTTTCATCGCCAGCACCATTTATCAGTGTCAGCTTCTTCACCCTCCCG
The DNA here is from genome assembly GCF_023055355.1 of Agelaius tricolor. Lineage (NCBI taxonomy): Eukaryota > Metazoa > Chordata > Aves > Passeriformes > Icteridae > Agelaius > Agelaius tricolor. Next base: position 1,865,700 of record NW_027269265.1, read on the forward strand.
GCAGAAAAATTTCCAGTTCATTAATGGGAACCCGACAGAGTGCGGTGGGGAATGTGCTCTGCTTGTAGGAGCAGCACCCACCCCCAGCAGCACCGGCTCTCCGGGGAAGACGTTCCCGTTGCTCATAAATTTTGGAGCAGACAGAATTCAGAGAGGACAGAAAAGCAACAAACGGGGAGGGGTGGGGATCACTCTGATTTCTCAGGTTTTCCTTTGCAGCCTGAATGTTTTTCTCAGCTTTTTGGGTTGAGTGAAAGTTTTGTCCGCTTTTCATCCCAAATCCTCTCAGGTTTATTTTCAAAGGGATCTGTCAGAAATCCCCCCAGCTCTCACTAAAAGCTTCTCTCCAAAAAGAAAGAGCTTTTTATTCCAAAGCTTTTCTCACCCTCTCTCAGCAGCCAGGCCACGAGTGCTCCTTAGAGGGGCTCCTATAAATCAGGTTTCCCCATCCCTGGAAGTGTCCAGGGTTGGATGGGGTTTGGAGCACCCTGGGATAGTGGAAGGTGTCCCTGCCCATGGCATGAGGGTGGAATGGGATGGGATTTAAAATCCCAACTAACCCAAACCATCCTGGGATTCTCTGATTCTATGAGATCCCAGCCTTTACTAATTCAAAACACTCCCAACCTTTTTTAAACCGTCTCTCAGGAATAAAGGACCACAAAGCCAAAAAAAACATCATTCCAGAGGCCAGAGTTCCTCACAGGACACGGAGGGGATGAGCTGTGGGACTCCTCAACAACAACTAAAAATAGAAACCCCAAATCAGAGCCCAGCCATAATTATATAATTAAGGCTATAAAGGGACACTGTGTGGAACCTTAATTACTGCACCATGAGTCAGCCTGGCTTTAATCTAAATTTAAGTGGCTGGAAATTGATAAATCTCGTAGCGAACATGCCAGGTGAGTGCCCAACCCAAGGCAGCCCTGAGCTTATGGCCTGGTTCAGCAGGGGGAAAAGGAAGTCAATCATATTTTGTAAGGTGAGTGTTCATCCCATTAAATTTAGTAATAAAGCAAGGACTCAATAATATTCTCACAGGCTATTTCAGGTTGAGCGGTTAATGGATTGCTGGATATTTTTTATGGACAGAGCAGGATCTGCCAGAGCTGTCCAAGATGAGTGATTGGAGTCAGTTAAACCCCAAAAACCCCTCAGTAAAACCTCAAAACCCACAAGCCTTTAGGTTAATATGCAATATCATCATCATAAAAAACATTGTTTCAGCTGAACCAGTTGTAAATTCCCAATATTTAAAGGCAGCCATCACGCTGGGCAATGATTTTTCCATTTGCACATTTCCACCTTAAATTCCCGTGCTGAGCCCCAAATCCTGCAGACACCAAGAGCAAAGCCCTCCCTGCCCAGCTGAACTAATGCATTTGTCTCCTGAAATTCGCCATGGAAATGGAACATTGAAGGAAGAGGGAGAGACAGGAAAATTACAGGTTCCCAATGACACTTCCCACAACAGCTCCCTAATCCACCGTGCCGTCCTTTCAGCCCGAGCGCCACCGAGTCCATTTAGCCAGGATGGGAGCATTAAATCCTTCATTTTCCAGGGAAGCGGCGATAGCATCGAAATCCGGTGTTTGAACAGAACTTTTAAATTATGTACTTGAACCGCTCGATTTGTTTAATCAAGGTCACCAAGTGCCCAGAACTCAGGGCTGGAGCGTTGACGAGGGGGAATTACCGTCAGCGGTGTCCCAAAGCCGGCAGCTGCAGGAAAGTCACGCTTCTCCAAGAGCCTGAAGTGACACTTTAATTACTTGGGCAAATTTGAGCTGCTCAGAGTGTGTCGCTGGTGCTGCTCCACGAATTTTGTTGCTGCCGCTCCTCGAATTTTGTCGCTGCCGCTCCGCGCATTTTCCCAGCACGGCTCATCAGCACTCGGCTCCAGCAGCAGGATTTATCCCACAGCCATGGATCCCAGAACCACACAAAACCACCTTCCCCAGGCCCAGCAGGCTCCAAAGGAAATCTACAATAATTATTATCTCGTTTTGACCTGATTTGATGGCGTAATTTCACATCCCAGGTGATCAGAACTACATAGCTCACGAGTGATGCATTTGCACTTTGTTCCCATTGAATCCCAGATGTTTTGGGGTTGGAAGGGACCTTAAAGCTCTCAATGCCAAATTCCTGCTGTGGGCAGGGAGCCCTTCCACTAGACCAGGCTCAGAACTCCAAATTTTCTTTCTAGAAACCCTTTTTGGGAAGAAATCTTTGAAGAACAAACCAGAAAATAATACCAAATTTTAAGAGAGAAGGGAAGTGGATTCTCTGGAGCTGAATTCAGCTTTGCTCCCCGGCACCCAGGAAAAGCTTTGTTAAGGAATAAACCATGGGAAGCACCTATGGCTTTGGCATTTCATCCATCACTCATGGGAGAACAGGGAATCTTTTCCCTGGGAAACCCAGCCCTGAGCTTCCCCCAGAATGGATAAGGAACATTCCCCTCTCAGAAGGTTTCATCTCCAGGCAGGAATAACGGGGTGACCCCAAGTCACAGGTCCAACACGCTGCTCCTGGGGAAACAGAAATGGATTTTTGGACCATTTGGGACTATTAAAGGACAAAAATAAGAAGGTTAAATAAGCATAAAAAGAAAAATAATGTGAATTACCTCATTGTCTGGTCATTACCAGAGCTGCTGTCATGGTGTTTATTTGCTTTCACGCTTTTAGGGGACAATGAGGTAAATTAGAGACAGGAAGATGAGGTGACTGGAGAGGCTGAACAGCAGGAAAATTCCTCCCTCTGATCCCAAGTGTGATCCCAAGCATTCCAAAACACAGCCCTTGAGTTCTCCCTTCAGCTGACAGGTGAATCCGGAGGTTTAACAGGCAGTGCTCACTGCACACACAAATTCCAGGACACAGGGCAGATATTCCTTGAGTAAGAGCAGGTTGAAGGACAAAAATCAGGAACAAAATTCCAGTCTGGAATTAACAGAGGCCACTGTGGATGCCAGATGTGGAAACATGGCTCGGTCACCAAGCCAGGTCACCGAATTTAATTGGTGCACCAGAAGATGTGGCCTCGAAGGAACTTAGAGACCAAGAGCTCTTCTGCTCCAGGTCAGTGGATCCAAAGGGACATCTTCCCTCAAGGCCGCTGCTTCCAGGCCTTTCCAGGTCAATGGATCCTCTTCCACAGCTGGTTCCAGGCCCTTCCAGGTCAATGGATCCTCTCCCACAGGGCCATCTTCCCTCGAGGCTGCTGCTTCCAGACCTTTCCAGGTCACCTCTGCTGTGAGACAGCGCCGTGGCTGGAATTTGAGGAGAACAAGGACCCTCAATTTTGGTGAGGACTCATGTCCAGAACCTTGGATCAAGGGGCTTTGGGTGCTGGAATTCTGACGAAGGATAATGGTGGAGCGCCACATCTCCCTGACAGAATCATTGAGGAAAAAGCTCTTTGGGATCACCAAATCCCAGCTGTGCCTGATGCCCACCTTGTTCCCCAGCCCAGAGCTCTGAGTGCCACATTCAGGAATTCCTTGGGCACCTCCAGGGATGGGAACTCCTCGCCTCTCTCTGACCTCCCCACACTGATGTGAGGCTTCCCAGATTTTCCCTCTGTGCCCAAAGCAATACATTTCCAGGGAAAAGGCAGCTGCCATCCCTCCTGCCAAGTGGAGAAAAATTATCCCATTCCAGCTGCATTAGAGACCAGGACCTCAGAATTATCCTATAACAGAGGAGCCATTAGCTGAAACAATATAGGTAACAGGAGGTTTGTCACATCCCAAACACGGCTCCAAGAGCTCATGAAAGGATTGTAAAGGCAAAATTATTCCATTAATTCAAAACTACGGCTGCCTGACTCTCTCCATAAAGAATCCATGGATCCAGTGCCTGGGGCAAATCAATAATGCTGGGATTTGCCTGCTAACGGAGAAAAAAATGGATATGAAAGTATTAAAATATAAAAATACCCTGGGGGCACTGTCATAGGGGAATTGAGCGCTAAAGACTCTTCCATCCCTGTTTCTGATCTTCTGTCCCTGCCCATCAGCCAGGAGAGGGGTGGAACCATCCCAGAAAATGCGTGGGATCGTTCATGTGGAGCAGGGAATGAGCTCTCAGTCCTGGAAGTGCTCGGACACAGAACATTACCCAAGACTGATGGACAACCATTCCCTGTCCTGAAGGTGTTGATGGCCCCATCTGTCACCTCAGCCTCGTGGACTTCCCTTCTCCAAGCTGACACGTCCATAATGGCCCTGTTCCGCTGGGAAAGCCAAGGAATGAGATTTACAGGGATGTTTTCCAGCCGGCAGAGCAGGGAGCCATGGCTCAGTCACGCCAGGGCTGAGGAGACGTTTCCTCTCCCACCTCCTCTGCCCCACTCACGCCCCCAAAATCCACAAAATCCAAGGGGAATAATGGGAAATGTCTGTGAAATCCCTTTGCGGTCAGCAGGGAATTGTGTAGCCAGGTTTATCCGCTCATTCCCACAATGCAGTTGGGATTTGGGCATCATTAATGACTTGAATGAGGAATTTTATAAATATTTAATTGATTAGAATTTGGAGTCCCGCTGCACTAAGTCATCACTGCAGCAAGCTGCAATTCCCAGCAATTCCTGGAGCGCCTTTGGGAGGAGCAGCAGAGGTTCATGGTGCTGATCCAAACCAAAAACCCAAAAAATTAAATGTTTTTCCTTAGACACAAGTAGCAGTGAGGGATGCAGGAGGATCGTGGGATCTCCATCATGAAACATTTTCTGGAAGGATATCAGCCGAGATCAATCCATGATCTTTTATGGGACAGGAAAATGAGCCAGGAAAGATCTTTGCCTTCTGCGTGTTTTCCCTGTGTTCTGCACCACACCCTGTATTTTATGTCCAACAATCTCATCAATCCAGCCCAGGAGATTATTTTCTCTAGAATTACAGGAATTTAGCTCCTGTGGCTGTGTTTTCCCTCCAAATCCTTGAGTTTAGCTGTTTAAGACAAGGAGCTGCTGTTGTTGTTGTTGTTGTGTACTATTAATATTATTATACAACTGCAAAACTTTGGTTAGTGCAAGGTTGGATAATCCCAAGGGAGAAGATGAATTATTAGAGTTTGTTAAACCCCAAAACTCGTAGCTGGAAATGGCCCAAATCCCACGGGTCACACCCACCCCAAGGCATGGACAGATTTCCAGAATATATCCCAGCAAATCCACCAGGAGAAGCCTGAGGGAAAAGCTGAGTCCGAGGGCAAACATCAGGCTCAGAGAGAGGAGGAGATTATTTGATTCATCCCTAAATCCTCTCTCATATCCAGGGAGAAAACACTGTCCTGCCAAATTCCACCAGCTCCCCTGTGCAAAGACTTCTTCCCACTGGTTTGGGATTGAGCTGTTAAGATGTCAAAAATCATCTTTAAATGTAGCACTGGGATCCATTTCCAGGAATATTCCTCAGGAATGAGAGCAGGACCCACTGCAAACACCCAACTGCTTCTTTTCCCTTTTTCCAACCCTGCATCCCCCAGCTGGGACAGAGGAGAGGGGATGAGGATCAGCAATTTGCTCCTTGATGTTGTTTTCCTCAGAAGTCTGGGAAACATTTGTCCAACTTTTCCTTAAAAAACTGTGGAGATTGCCCAGAGCAATCTCTGCAGGTGCTGAACCTCGCTGAAACTACCAAGTAACTCCAGAGTTACTCCACCACCCCATAACCAGTTCCACCCCATTTCTTACGCCACCTCTGTGAAAAACAGCAATTAAGACCTGATGGAAATTCCAAGTATCCTCACACTTCAGTCTGGATATCACACCCCCCTACCTGACATCTCCAGAATGAGATAAAGAAGGAAAATCTGCCCTGCTGCCCTCCCCAGTCTCATTTCCTTTCAGCATAAATTGGAGCTGTTGTCATTTAAAATGGCTTTGGACCTAAAATCTTCATTTTCTCTCCGTGTGCTGCAGCCAAAACCTCAAACCCAAATTTCCACTCTGATTACATTATCCTCCTTCCTGATTCCCACAGATGGAAAATGCCCTGGATTTGCAATTTACCAACTGTTTGTCTGTCTCTGAGAGAAGCCACCAAACCTCCTTGGCAGGGAAAGGGGAGGTCACACCTGAGAGCCCTTGAAGCTGAGCCCACACAAGGAGGAAAACTGCAGAACTGAAGGACTGGATTTGGGAATTCCATCCCTCAAGTGCTGCAGTCCTGTGCAGGTGTCCTGGATAAGCAGAGCTGAGAAATCCAGGAAAAGATGCTCAGATTCTTCTGCAGCTGAAATGAAGAATTCCCTGTCCTGCTGAGCACAGGGGACAATTCTTTGCTAAAAATGAGGGTGTTGGATGTGCTGTCCCAATCCCCAGCCAAGAGAGAAGGAAGAAAAGGAAGAGGAGCCCAGGGAAGGTGAGGATTTGTCCTTCCCTCACTTTTCCCTCCACTCTTCCTACGCTGATTTCCCCCTCCTCTCCCTTCTCCCTCTGCCATGGTCCCACAGCACCAAGAACTAATTTAGTGCCACAACAGAAAATGTTATTTATTCATTTCCACTACATCTGTGCTTCTCTTTTATTGAGTTCCTTATTTTTAGTGCTCTCCTGTTTCTCCTCCAGGGCAGGTAGATAATTGTTCTCTATCTCTCTATAATTGCAGCAAATTCTCATTAATCAATACAACACCAGGCAGGAATTTCCTGATGAAATCCTGCTTTAGTTGACACCTGAGCTCCTGAACAACTACAAGACAAACCTAATTATCTCCTTGGCTAAGTGAAACCACACACTTTGGAAATGAAAAGCTCTTTTTCAGCTGAGTCCATTTAAAGGATGGAAACTGGGATGAAAGGCTCAGACAGAGCCCTTTAGACCAGGCTTGATGCCTTTAGGAGAAGCAAAGCCTGGCTTAGGAATTTAACATTTTCAAGCTAAAAATTTGCCTGGTTAGAAAGTGTAAGATGGGAAATTTTGTAATTAAGGGTTGTTTGAGCATATTGGTAATTTACTGGAGTCTTAAAATACTTTCATCCACATGGAAGAGTTGTGTGTGTCACACATGGAACTGGAGCTTCTCTGATTCCTTGATCTATTTTTCAGCCCAAAAGCAGAAATTTCCACCTGTGGGAATTCATGAAAGTTCATCTGTAACAATCAGGGACTGTGATAATCAAGGGATGATTTAAGCAGGAAGGAAAAATTATCTCACTCCAGCCCCTGGTCAGGGACAACTTCCACTATCCCGGGTTGCTCCAAGCCCATCCAACCTGGCCTTGAACACCTCCAGGGATGGAACATCCACAACTTCTCTGGATAACCTGTTCCAATGTCCCACCACCCTCCCAGCCAGGAATTCCTTCCCAATATCCCATCTAACCCCGCTCCCTTTCACTCTGAAGCCATTCCCCCTTTTCCTGCCACTCCCTGCTTTACCAAGCTGAAGGCATGATGGATAAATGCTGGTACAGATTTGAAAGCATCATCCAGTTTTATTGCAGGACAGGGGCAGATCAATAATCCCCCTCTGGAGCACATTCTGCTACGGATTTTTAAGGATTTCAATACAAGTTGTACCAGCACAGTGCAAGGATCCTTCCCATCCAGAGGAGAATCCACAGCCCCTGCAGGAGCTCTCCAAGGTACCAAGCAGGGCTGAGGACAGGAGCTGCCTGAGGGTTCCACCTCCTTCTCTGTGCTCCCAGGAAATTACAGCACTGTGCAAACCTAGAGCACTGGGAATATTTCTCTGTCTGCTCTGGGGTGCCCTGACCCCCAGGGGAGCACTGACTTTGACCCTCATTCATGGAGAAAGTTTCCCGGACTTCAAGATAGACTGGAACCCACAAAAGTGTGAAATAGATTATGGAGACCAGTGTGGGTGTGTCACTGGGTGAGAAATTGAGGTTTTGGGATTTTTAGTGTGTTGTGGATGGCAGCAAGATGGGGGGCAAGGGTGTCATCCTGGGTTTCTGCTTCGTGCTTCTTCTTCTTCCTTCTCCATGGGTTTGGGTGGCATTTTGTAATTGGGCAGAAAAGGCTGCACTGGGGGCTCTGTGGGATCAGTTATTGGGTTAAAAGGGAAAATAATCCAGGTGTCAGCTCTTAATTGGATGGTTTAGTCTGAAAAGACCTTGTACCAAGAGATTGTTGGCCATTTTGTGCCTTCTAATGAAAAGTTGAACTCCCAGCAGTGAGACTGTTTTAGTGATAAGAAATAATAAACACCTGAGTCCAAACATGAACCACTGTCTCAGGTGCCTTCAATGCAGACCCAGAGAAACCAATACAGCACCAACTGGGAGAACACTCCCATAAAATCAGAACAGGGCCCTCTCCCCACCCCAGAGCTCTCTGGTTTCACTCAATAAAGAGAAAAGTGCAGAACAGATCAGGACAAAGCAGCAGCTGTCAGCTGCTCCTGAGGCATCGCGATGACAAAAATTCCGTTCCGTGTTTCACAGGAGGGTTTTCCATGAGAGAGACACTTGCTCAGAGCTTTAAAACCTCATCCTGTTACAAGAATTTGTGATCCTGATGCACTCCAGGTGACAGAGGAATAAATAAAACTCTCCAGAGCTTTTCCATGTTATATCTCTCGCTCCTCTCTTACACAGCTATGGAACGTTAGAAAAGGAACATCCTCACCCACGGAAAAGGACCTGCACAACCCATTCCTGCTCTTCCTCATTTTATCCTGGGTGCGCAAGGGGGAAGGCCTCACTTGTGGGATATGAACAAACAAACCCTGGTCCAGCCAGAACCAAAAAAATTCCAGGCTCAGGTGCTGGAAAAACAGCCCCAAGGAGGCCAGGTCAGGTTGGGAAGGCAACTGGAGGACTGAGCTCATGGCAGCTCCCATGCCAGCCACAACTCTTCCAGCAGCTTCAGCTGGGGCCCAGAGAAGCCACAATTCCCATTAAACCCACCCAAGAGGGAGAAGATCCCAACTTGGAAGCAAGGGAAGAACCCTCAGTTCCCACAAAACAGGCAAGGCCAGAAAGGGACAGCGATGGCAGAAAAAATGGAGATACGTGGACAAGGAAACACCTACAACTCAGAGTCCATGAGCAGGTGGGATCCAACAAAACCATTCCTGAAGACCAGACCCAGATCATTCCAAGGGGAATTCACAGGGAGGTTGGCTTGGGGTCAGCACCCCACTTCTTAGCACAGAATCCCGGAATGGTTTGTGTTGGAAGGGACCTAAAGTTTGTCTTATTCCACTTCCCTGCTGCATTCTGAGATAAGGCACCATTGCAGCTGCTTCCCTGCCCAGTGTCTGCTCTTCCAAAAGCTGATCTTCCACCAGAAACTCTCCAGCAATCACCTGGAATTTGTCTTCTGTGCCCCCCCTAATGATTATACTGCAAATCAAGCAGGGATGAAGGAGAGGCCAAGAAAAAAAAATTAAAAACCAGTTCTAGGCTGAAAATACCTCCCAGAAAAAACATCGCAGTCACCACAATTCCCATTTTACCTGGGTTTAGATGGGATAACCTGACCTGAGGTCACCAAGAGCCCAGGTGAGTCCTTTCTTTGTGGTCCTGAAGGGCAAAGGAGCATCCTGGCTGCACCCATGGACGGAGCCCACCTCAGCCTCTTCTCCTCAGCTGCATCCAGGATTATTTGTGGCAAGAAGCAAGACAGCAAAATAAGGAAAGTGACACAATTAAGGCTAATTAGCTGAGTGGGAAATCCCTTCCCAGCCAATTAGTGCTGAGAGGCAAGGCCTGCACAGTAACGAGGCCGTATTTAGCTGTTCTCCGCTCATCCCACTTCCAGAAATGAGAAGGCAAAGGAAGAGATTGTTCTTCCATTAAAAATAATTGGATAACAAGGATTGTACCAGCCATGGGGAGCTGAGAGGGGAATTGGACTCACATTCCTCTGGACAACTCCAAAAATGCTTTTTCCACAGGACAAGGATGGAATCGGATTTTCACCTTACTCACCTGTCCTGTAAATCTGGAAAAAGCTGGGCAGCCTGGTGGCAAAATATTCCCATCAATCACATCCCTAAAAACAGCACAATGGGAAAGATTCCCGAGACACAGCCGTTCCTTCAGACCTTCTGATGGGAGTTCCATCCAACCTCTGAATTTTTGGGCATCTCATCACCGCCGACAGCTCTGTGGGATCATCACTTAAAGCCCAAAGTGCTGGCTCAGAATTGCTTGACATTGGTGCCTTCACCACGTTCCTCATCACGGCAGAACGAGCGAGTGCCGGTGTCAAAATATCCGAGTGTCCCGCTGGATAATTCACTCCCGGGGAGAGGCGCTGAATCCATCACAGAAATTGCCTCCAAAGGACACTTTCCCCTGAGCAGGGGTGGAAAAAGCGGCTGGAAAGAGGGAACAAAGTGTCAGCATCTCACTTGGAGAGGTGAAAGCAGAGCTGACAGCGCTGTGATTTATGGAGAGCAAGGCCTATTTGGGGAGAGAGCTGGAGCTGGGCCAGCGGGGCTGAAATCCTGGGATTCAGCTCCACTCCTCAGCCAATTGCAATATTTTATAAGTGGAAGAGATAGGCAGTGACCTTCCCATTCAGAGGCTAAAATTGTTTCTGGGTTGAGGCTTTTAAAAAACAAAAAGGCCGAGGTTTGTCCATTTGTTTGGATATAAAGCACCCAAGATCTTATCTCCGGCCTCATAATTCACTGGGAGGAAACTCGAGTGGGAAGATTGAAGAGCACCGAGCCTGCATTCCCAAACACCCATTTAGGAGCTCAGGGTTCACCTTGACCTGGAATATTCACCCAGGATGACAGGAGATTAAACACCAGGCTGCTCCAGACGTGCTTCCCCCTTCAATGAGCCTGTTGAACAAAGATAGGTTGAATATTCCCACCTCAACGATGTATTCCTGAAAAATATTATTATTATTATTATTATTATTATTATTATTATTATTATTATTATTCAGATCCCAAATTCACTGAGATCTCCTCCAAGCTGTGGCTGTGCCATTAACCTGGAGCTGGTGGGAGTCCAAAAGAGAAATCAGACTTTTCTGGGGTAATCCTGGGGACAAGACTCCCATGAGGGCATTAAGGTTGTAATTACTTCATGGTTTTGTGCCAACTTACTGTATTAACCAAATTTTTCCTTTGGTTTATTCCCAGCTGTGGAATAACCTGGAATAAACCTGGACGTGGCTGAGGCAAAGCAAAGCACATCAAGCTACAATTTCAGTCCAATGGCACCAGGGGAGAACCTCAGGGTGAGGAAGTCACAAATCCCACCCAGGGCTTCCTCCAGATGGAATTCTAGAGATTAACCCAGGCTGAGCTGGTTTGGGACACAAGGAATGTCTCAATTCCATGGATTTCACTGGAGGAAACACCTGAGCACCCATGGTTGGGCTCCACCTGCACCGGACTTTGGAAACTGGAACAAAAACGTGATCCTGGCTGGCTCAAGGACACTTCCCTGCAGGGTTGTCCTGGTAGGAAGTAAGAAAAGGGTTTTTAAGCAGCCTCCTTAGGGGTGGGATTCAAATATCCCACCACTGGATCTTTATGTCTGTTGGAGAATTCCCAGAATAGATTTTAAATGGATTTAAATCTGGTTGGGGCAGTGGAAGCTTCAGTCCCAACACCCCCCTGTCCTGGGCGAGCTGCCTCTGGAACATCAGGGTGGAAAAGGTGCAGATCTTGCTCTGGCTCTGCACAGGAAATTCCTCATGGATCAGGAGCTGGCAGGGTGGATGGCAGGGTATCGGTGCCGGGGGATTTTTTGTGGGAGAGAGGGAGAGGAATTCACACTCCAGTCTCAGGAGTATGGGCAGGGTGGGTCAAAATTGGGTTCTGTGGAACCTGAATATCCACAGAAACCAAGGAATCAGAGAATCATGGAATGTCCTGAGTGGGAAGGGACCCATCAGGACCATCCAGTCCAACTCCTGACCCAACACTCCTGGAGCTCTGGCAGCCTCAGGGCCGTGCCCATTCCCTGGGAAGTTGTTCCAGTGCTTATTCCACCCTCTGGGGGAAGAACTTTCCCTGAGATCCAACCAAACCCTCCCCTGGCACAGCACATTCCTGATGAGATGGTGAGGATGGGGCTCTTCCCTAAATGTGGGATCAAAAAATTCGGACCATCAGGCAGGAGGTGCCTTGGGGCAGATTTCCACTGTGGCCTGTCCATGGGGAATTCCTGGGATGAGCTCCAACCTGACAGAAAATCATCTTAATCCTCTCCACACCCCACCACTCCCCCATCCAGCCCTCGCCCTGGAGGAGGAGGGAAGATCTGTCACCTGAATATTTACAAACCAGGTAGGAAAAAGTATCAGGTTCTGGTCCCTTCATCACTTTGGTGGTGACAAGAGTTAATGGTCCCTGAAGCTTTCCCAGCAAATGTTCCTTGTCGGGCCATTTTCTGCACATCTCCGTGATGGATGGGGAGGAGAAGTCACTTTATGACAAGCCTGCTCAATTATTTAATAAGGCAGATTCTAATAACTTCAGGAAATCCCCCAGAGAAATGGAAGAATAAATACACTTTTCCTTTCACTCTCTCAAGAGCTGGAGAGGAAAAATGGATGGTGGCCTCTTTGTCTGCCTGTCAGCTTTGTTTTGGGGACTTTGCTGTGGTTTTAACTCCCAATTTCTGGCTTTTGGGACAGAGAGTGAAAACAGTAAATGAAAATTAGGGAATTATTGGTTTACATTAAAATATTCAAGAAAAGTTGCTGCTGTACCCAACAGGAGCAGGCTCAGCAAGTCTGAGGGACTCTTCCTTTCTTTTGGTCTTTCTCTCTTCAAATTATAACTTTTTGCGGTGCTGAGTCAGTGCTGAGGGTCTGGGAGTCCCTGAGCACCACAGGACCTGGCAGGCGAAAGCTCTTGTGCTCGTTCCACTATGCAGAACTCTAGAGCTGGACAAGGTCTGGAATATTCCAGAGTCTTCTCCCATGAAACCACCAAATCAAGGGATTGCAGAGGGACCCAGGGCATTGATTTTGCAGGAGCTGCACAGCCTTCCACACTGCACCAAAAAATCCCACTGGACATGGGAGAAAAAAGGCACCTCTGGGAGTCCCACAGGTCTTTATGCAGCTGCTTAAGAGGAGAACTGTGCATTTGGAATAAAATCCTGGAATGGTTTGGGTTGGAAGGGATTTAAATTCCATCCCATTCCACCCTGCCATGGGCAGGGACACCTTCCACTGTCCCCTTGGACACTTCCAGGGATCCAGGAGCAGCCACAGCTTCTCTGGGAATTCTATTCCAGGGCCTCCCCACCCTCACAGGGAAGAATTCCTTCCCAAAATCCCATTTAAACCAACTCTCTGTCACTTGGAAGCCATTGCCCCTTGCCCTGTCACTCCCTGCCCTTGTAAATCCCCCAGGAGCGTGGGTCAGCAATTGGGCCAGGGCAATGAAGCAACCAAAAAAATCCCATCTGGTTCCCCTTTTTCCTTTCCTTCCCTTCCCCATCCCATTACCAGCAGCAGCTCCCCAGTTCTGCATTGCAAACACACCCCCAGAAAGTGGAGTGGGATTGATGCTGGGCTCAGTCCAGCAGCTCCAGGACATCCCTCTCCATCTCCTGGAAGAAACTTGGCACGCCAGGAGCCGGGACCATAAATCTGAGCAGAGCACAAAGTCACTGCCATTAAGCCAAGGACACCTTCAGCTGTTCCTGCTCCCTGTCCAAGAGCCATTTGCTGCCCAGCCTTCCCCTGCCTGCTCAGGAAGGCAGGAGCTGGGAATGCTAAATGGTTAATCCAGACTGTTTGGGGAAGATCTGTCTCCACAAATGCTGCACCATCTGCTGCTCTGGGGAAGCTGGAGGAGTGGGTGCTGTATTTTCATAACAATCCGCCCTTCTCCTCTCATTGATTAATAACACTGGGCTGCTTTGTCTTTGTTCTTTTGGAGGTTTTTTTGGTTGTTTTTTTTTTATATTTGTATGAAGGCTTTTCAACGTGAAATCCAGTAATTATCTGAAGAGCTGAGTCAATAGGTTTGTTCAGGCAGAGAAATTACCCATTAAACCAAACGGGAAAAAGCCCAGTGAAAAACATCTCTGCACCAGGCCCACGATGACCAAAATCCTCTGGTTTTTCCCTCTCCAGTCCAATTTTCCCCCAGCAGTGAGAAGGATCCCATCACTGAGGAGCTGCTGTGGAAAACAGGGCGAACCATCAGCTCATATTCACCCAAAATCCTGAAAAATTGAATTCCACCACCCCAAAACGCACAGTGAGCACCAAACCAATGCAAAACACACCTTGAGCCTGCTCCAGGAGGGACAGAAGAGGCTCTGCTCCTTCTCACTCCCCCTTTCCACTCCACAAAATTCCCAGAGCAGCTGGAGGAGCTGTTGCAAAGTTGTGGGGCGCGAAGGGAGCTGGGAACACCAACCTTGGAGCCTTCTGCCTTCCCCTGAAAGGGATGTTTGGGAATGTCAGGCATGGAAAAGCTGCAGAGGGAACAAGGCACAGGTCCCAAAGCAGGAGATGTGGGTGCTCCCCCTACTTCCAGCAGTGCCCACACAACAATGGAATGAAAACTCCTGGATTTGTTTAAACACATTAAATATAGAGGGGAAAAAAAGGTTATTCCTGATATTAACTGAACTGAGAGCGCCTCTAAGTAATGTCAGCTTGCAGATGCCAACACCAGCTCCCCTTTAGCTGGCAGGGAATGGTTTGGGTTGGAAAAGGGCTTAAAATTCATCCCCTTCCACGGTCCCAGGCGGCTCCAATCCCACCCAGCCTGGCCTTGGGCACCGCCAGGGATCCAGGGGCAGCCACAGCTTCTCTGGGAATTCTATCCCAGTCCCTCCCCACCCTCCCAGCCAGGAATTCCCAATTCCCAATCTTTAATCTAGACCCACCCTCTGTCAGTTCACAGCCATTCCCTCTTGTGCTGTCAATAAATGACTGCAGGAGGGACAGGGAAGGGCAGGGAACTACAGACACGCCAGTGGCAAAGGTTAAATCCAGCTTTAATTCCCACCCCAAGACCCAGCTCGTCGAGGCTTTTTAGTTCCAGAGCATGAACAGCTCATGAAGAGCAGAACAAGAGCAGCTGGAAGATGATTTAAGCAGTGCAGTTTATAATGGTTACAATTAATAGGCAATTTCTTATAAAAGTTCTCTGGAAAATGTCTTTTTTTTTTTCCCCTTGCAGGCAGCGTTTTTTCACCAAGTGGTTCCAGTTTCATGCTGGAAAAGCAGCTGGAAACCCTTCCCAACTTTTTCAGCACTTGTAGAAGCTGAATTTCACTGGAAGCACAGTTTTTTCCATAGGGAACAAGGGACAGGAAAAGAGGGAATGGCCTCAGGCTGCGCCAGGGGAGGCTCAGGTTGGACATCAGCAGGAATTTCTCCATGGAAAAAAGGTGCTCAGGCCTTGGAAGGGGCTGTCCAGAGCAGTGTCCCCATCCCTGGAAGTGTCCAAGGAATGTGGCACTCAGTGCTCTGGGCCAGGGACAAGGTGGGGATCAGGCACAGCTCCATGATCCCAAGGGCCTTTTCCAGCCTCGGTGTTTCCACACTGAGCCCAACCCAAACCAATTCCCCTCCTTTGGATTCAAACCACAGGGAGGAATCCCTGATAGAGCAGCACAACCAGCAGCAGATTTGATCAATAATTTCACTTCCCATAAAATCCCAGAATCACTGGGTTGGGAGAAGCCTTTGAGATCATGGAGTCCAACCCAGCCCCAACAGCTCAACTCAACCCTGGCCCCCAGTGCCACATCCAGGCTTTGTTAAACACACCCAGGGATGGGGACTCCACCACCTCCCCGGGCAGAACATTCCAGAACTTTATCACTCTTTCTGTAAAAAACTTTTTCTTGATATCCAACCTAAATTTCCTTTGGCACTAAAATACTCTCCCACCTTCCCTTCCAGCACCCACCAAATTTCCAGCTTTCCCTCTTTCCTCCAGAGCTTCTCTTCCCTCTTCCCTCCATCCTGCCAAACATCCCAAGCCCAAAGCGAGCACTAAAACCCAAATCCAGCAGCGCTGGTGCCCAAATCTTTCAAAACCAACCCCAACTCCCAGCAGTTGGTGCCCATATCCTCCAAAAACCAACCCCAAATCCAGTAGTGTTGGTGCCCAAATCCTCCAAAACCAACCCCAAAATCCTGGCAGTTGGTGCCCAAATCCTCCAAAACCAACCCCAAATCCAGCAGTGTTGGTGCCCAAATCCTCCAAAACCACCCCCAAATCCCAGCAGTTGGTGCCCAAATCTTCCAAAACCAACCCCAAATCCCAGCAGTTGGTGCCCAAATCCTTCAAAACCAACCCCAAATCCAGCAGTTGGTGCCCAAATCTTCCAAAACCGACCCCAAATCCAGCAGTTGGTGCCCAAATCTTCCAAAACCAACCCCAAATCCTGGCAGTTGGTGCCCAAATCCTCCAAAATCAACCCCAAATCCAGTAGCGCTGGTGCCCAAATCCTCCAAAACCAACCCCAAATCCCGGCAGTTGGTGCCCAAATCCTTCAAAACCAACCCCAAATCCCAGCAGGGCTGGTGCCCAAATCCTCCACAACCAACCCCAAATCCCAGCAGTTGGTGCCCAAATCCTTCAAAACCAACCCCAAAATCCTGGCAGTTGGTGCCCAAATCCTTCAAAACCAACCCCAAATCCCAGCAGTTGGTGCCCAAATCTTTCAAAACCAACCCCAAATCCCAGCAGTTGGTGCCCAAATCTTTCAAAACCACCCCCAAATCCCAGCAGTCGGTGCCCAAACTCTTTGGTGGCTTTGCTGCTCCTCCAGGAGATGTCACTTGGGTTTAACTCTGCCATCAGGTAATTAAAGCTGGGCTCTGATGAAAGCCCAGCTCCATCCGTGCCGACGGAGACGGATGTTGGATGCAGTTGGAATTTGACAGCAGAGTGGGATGAGCAAGTGCATCAGGGTGCTAACGATGTTACATTGCAAATGCTGTTTATTTGCTGTCAGCTCCAAAGCAGGCAGTAAATAACACATTAGAGAATAAAAAAAAGGAAAAAAAGAAGAAAAAAAAAATCCAGAAATAACATTATGTTAAAATGGAACCATCAATTATCCCCCCCCTTCTCTCTCTTTTTTTTTCCATTTTTATTTTATCTTGAAGCATTCGCACAGGGGGGTTTTTTCTTGATTCATTAATTGCCTTTTTTCTGACTCCTCTGTTCTGCCTCAGTGCCCATAAATCAATGTAAAAAAGATAAAATGCTGCTATTATTAAATGAGTGTAAAAAGGTATTGAAATAAATCTCCTTTCGGACACCTTTTCTCCCATCTCAGCTGCAAAAACATCTGCTCAAGATGAGATTCAGACCAATTTTTCTATCCCCAAAGTGGCCCTGGTCTGTCCTGTCCCTTGTTCCAAAACCCCCAGAGAGCAGCATCCCATAAATAATTGTCCCATAAATAATTTTCTCCTGGCAGTTTTCAAGGAGCCTCCACCACCCTATTTCTCCAAAATCCAATATTTGATGGATGGCGGTGGCCACAGCTCGTGCAGCTGAGCCACCCTAAATATTCCCACCAAAAATTTCCTCATTTCCAATCGTTTTCCAAGAAAAATGTTTGCTGTTGGAAAGTTTTGTGGGATTTTGGGGGTTTCCACTCAAATTTTCTCTGCCTGGAAAATTTTCAAAGAGCTGGTGTTGGACAACGAGCATTTCCACCCAAGTCTGAACGTTTTCCAAACCCCATTTAATATCAGGAATGTTTTATTTAGGCAAAAGCTCTTCAATAACCTCCATGTGCCCTCTTCCATTTCTGAAATTATTTGGTTTGTCCTACTATTTTTTAAGAATTAAATACATTTCCTAACGGAAAAAAAAATGAATTTTACATAAAGTTGTCCGGTCCTCCTAAAGCAAAGAGGTTTTCTGGGATTTAGAATTATTAGGAAATGAAGCTTTAATTGCTTTTTTGTTTCAGAAGGGAAATGTTTGGAGCAAAACTTCTTGGAATGGAGTTCTCTGCTCGTTGTCCAAGTGTGAATTAAATTCCAGCTGATCCCACCCCATCAAGACACCTGAGCTCTGTCCCGTGAGGAATTCTCACTCAGGATTCCTTTCCTGGCTGCAGGAGAGGGCAGAGAGGGACAAATTCCTCATTTCAGGGCAGAACAAAATCCCAACTTTGATAAAAATATTAAAATATTGCTTTCCCTTGTTAAGACCTCTCAGGATTTTCCCTTTTTTTTAGCCCTCTGAATGCTGCTGGGGTTTTGGAGGATTTTCCCAAATGGAGCTTCTCCATCCCGGTATTCCCACCCTGAAGGGAGCAAAAAAAATTGTTTTTAAAAATATTCTTCATGCAAAGTGCCAGGAGGCACCATCATGGTGGGAAAATGCCAATCCCAGTGGGATTTTCCCTGGAATTGCAGGGCACAGTTCCCCTGTCCTCTGATTGTCCAGGAGAAAAGGTCAAAGATGTGGAATATTCATCCCAAACCGAATTTGTTTGCAGAGAAAACGCATCCCAAGGTGTTTCCAACATCACCTGGCAGCTTCTCCGGGATAAAATGATCCCAGGGGAATTTCCTTGCTGTTAATAATGAGAGGAAAAGAGGTCAAAAGGGAAAGCTGCAAATTACCCAGGAGAAATAAAATAAAACTTCCTCATGTCCCTGTTCCTAAAAAAACTCATTCCTGGTGATTTGGGGGGAATCCTGGAGGAGTTGAAGTCAAAATCTTTGACCTTTGGGAAAGATTTTAACTCCTGCAGGATTTCCCCAAAATCACCAGGATGGGAATAGTTCAGCTGCATCAGAATAAATTCTTCCCTCTCATCTCAAGGGATTTTTTCCTGCTCTGCTAAGGGTCAGTTCCTATTTTAAATTGGATTTTAATTCCAGAAACAGAATTGAGGGGAGATATGGGCCAGTTCCCATCCCAAAACTCAGGGGTTCCATGCAACAGGCACAAGGCTCAATCCCAAGAAGTCCAAAATTGTCTTCTTGAACCTCTTTTTATAGGAAGGAAAAAAAAAAAAAAGCAGTTTCTTGTGAAATTGTCAACTTTCAGGAACACTCCTTACAACAGCCTTTGGAAACCTCATTTTCCTTCATTTTAGAAGCATTTCCAAGTGGGAACTGATGGAGGAATTTATTTTGAAATTAATTTTTGGTCCATAAATGTATCTCAGATTAAGACTCTGCAGTCAAACACAGCTGCTCCTAAAATGTCCCTGTATGGATTTATAGGATCAGGGAATTTCCTGAGCTGGAAGGGACCCACAGGGACCATCAAATCCAACTCCTGGCCCTACACAGGACATCCCAACCATCCCACCCCGTGCCATCCCCAAAAGGAAATATTTCCATACAAAATAAGGAAGATATTCCAGATAAGAGAAGTGACAGATGGGAATTCATCACTTTTCATTTTTTCCTTCATTTTTTCAGGGTTTGGTTTGGGGTTTTTTTTTTTTTTGGAGGGGTAGGGGGTTGGGTTTTTGGGGTTTTGATTTTTGTTTGGGTTTTTTTTTTGTTTGTTTGGTTGGTTTGCTTTGATTTTTGGTGGGTTTTTTTGCTTGTTTGGTTGGGTTTTTTTTTTTAATCTCTGACAGCCAAATTTTAGGGAAATCTGGAAATCCCCGGCCTGACCCCCAGGGATGGAATCCACCCCATCACATCTCCATCTTCTTTCTGCCAAGCTGCTTTGGCATTCTGCTCATCTTTTCGATGAAATGATGAAAATAGCAATAAAAACATTGGGGGATCTACTTTTTTTGCCTTCAGAGCCATTTCACCTCCCTGAATCCTTAACCAAGAGCAAATCTTCACTCCTCAAATTCAGCAGGTGATGCAAAATCTCTGACACAGGTATAATTCCTTATTTTCTGTTGGTGAATTATTTAAAAAAAAATCCTTGAAGTGCTTGCTGATGCTTTTCTTTTAAATAAGAAAATCCCAACATTCCTAAGGAAAAATCTCTTTCATGAACTGCAGATCGTTGTGGGCTTTTTATGGATTTGTGCTGATAAAGGGGAGATTCACCCATGATAACAGAGACACTCAAAGTCACATCTCACGTCCCTGTGAGGGATGTGAAAACAAAAACCTGCTTGGATTTCACCCCCAAAGAGCCCCCAACCACCTGGGAATGCTCCTTCCCACAATCCTTTAAAATCCTGGTGATAATTCCCCATCCTGGGACAAAAATCTGTGCGAGTTCTGCAAATGTTTTGTGTCCCCTGTAGACAATTAATTTCTGTATTTTTAACTCGAAAAGCATCCCCATCATCTGGATCTCATTCAGTTCATCGAAATCTCATTTTTTCCTTCTAAAACTGCCCAAACTTCTCGCAGAGGAGACCTGGATCCTCCTGCCTCCTTCCCATCCACGAACACAACTGCAGCAAGGCTGCAAAACCTGATCCTATTCAAGCTGTAAAGCAGTAATTCAGCAATTTCTTCTTTTTGCCTGAGTTGCAGCTAAAAATATGGAGGCAATTGAGAATATTTTCAAATACTCGGAGCAGGGGTTTGAAAACAATATTCATAGATCATCCCTGTGTTCTGCCATGCAGCTCCGTGAGCACTGCCTGGGGAATAGTCCTGATCTATCAAATTTTTGATCAGGAGCTTTTCTGTGTAACAACAGCTGCTTGCATTTATTCATCAAAAGAATCAAAAAAGAGCTCAGAAAAAGTTGATATTTTCTCCCTGGTGACTCTGGACTCGAAGAACTCCATTGAAATTCCTTTATCTGTGGGCAATAACACCGCACGTCTTCCACTGCCCCTCTCACCTGCCTGCTCCGGGAGGTGATTAACTCTATGATCACTATAAAAATGTTTTATTTAAGGGATAATTGTAAGCATTGGTATCTCCCATTTCCAAATCTCTTGCTTTATTATCCTTGCTCAAGAAGGTCTTAATATTTATGTGATTTACGGCTCACTTTGAATGCCAGCCCGGCCATTAGGAGGCACATTTCACCAGGCAGTGCCTAATTTTATAGGACATTATTTCTTTATAAACAGAGCCATTACTCTGCAGCATTAATTAAATCTCTTTGCCCATTATGAACTCCATTTGGAAGACAACAACATCACCAACTGCCTGCCCTGATGGATGAGTCTGCAATCCCACTTTTGGCTCCTGCCAAAGCACTTCCCAAGGAGTGGAGCCACCGGGAATGGGGAACATTTGTGCCATGGAGAGCGGTGATTTGTGGGGAGAAAGGAGCTCATGAATAAAACAGTTGCACTTCAGCAACCCAGTTTAGCTAAACTGTTTTGCATCAATAACCCGGTCCTAAAAGGCTCTGTTTATTATTGCCAGCCTCCGAGGCTTTGGGAAATGGAATTACATCAGCCCCATTTATAACATTTAATGCTGGGAGCAGACTGCAGCTGTTGCATCACTGGAGAGGGGCCTCGCCCACAAACTTCTCCTGGACAGCTGAGATTTGGGGGGTTTTCGTGTTTTCACCATAAAGGACACTCAGAAAAAAACAACAGAATATTCCAGACACCGTCCCTGAATTCTTTCCAGAAGCCCTCAGTGCTCAGCACTCAAAATTCAGCCCAAAATGCCCTCAGGATGCAGAGTTTGTGCTCTCCTCAAGGCTTCTACACAAGAGACAGAGGGGCCCTGGCCACAAACCTCTCCTGAACATGTGGATGCAGAGATTTGTGGGATTTTCACCTTTCCACTACAAGAGACATCCAGGAAAAAACAGAATATTCCAGACACCATCCCTGAATTCCTTCCAGAAGCCCTCAGGGCCTAGCACTCAAAATTCAGGCAAATGAGCCCAAAATGCCCTCAGGAAGCAGAGTTTGTGCTCTGCTTAGGATTTCCACTCAAGAAATATTCATGCAGCCTTCTCAGCTCCATCATCACAGAATCCCACAATGGCTTGGGGTGGGAAACACCTTCAAAGCCAATCCCATTCCATCCCTACCATGGCCAGGGATAATTTTTAATTTTCCCCTATCCCAGGTTGCTCTAAGCCCTGTCCAGCCTGGCCTTGGACAATTCCAGGGATCCAGGAGCAGCCACCCTGTGCCTTTGGCACTACCAACCTGTCAAAAGCTGCTGCTTTCTTGCAGTGTGGGAACCCATCCCACAATTTCACACCAGGATCCACCAGTTTCACCCCCAGAATCCAACATCTGCAGACTCCCAAGGCCAGAGGAAATTCCAGTCCCTGTCCCAAACAGTGGAGTTCTGCATCACTCCCCCTTCTGATTTTCACCCCAAGAGAGTCAGGCTCAGACAACCACCTGCAAAGGGATAAAATCCCCAGTTCTCATTACTTATTTTTCTGATTATTTGAGTATTTACATATTTTCTCCTCAGTTGTGCACAGCCTGAGCTGCTGTCTCAGCCAGCTCCTGCCTGCATCGCTCCAAAGCCCACAGCAGCAATTCCACAATTTGAGCATTCAGGACATCATGATCTGACGTGTCTTAACCTCCCCATTAAAAAGTTTATGAGGTAATTTTGACCAAATTATAATATTTACCAACAGAACCCAGCAGATGCACCCAGAGATATTCCTTCTATTTAGGGTAGGAAATAACCCAGGTTTCTCAGGTACCAATGTCTGGATCTGACTGGAAAATGATTTAATGGTGCCCATTCCAAATGGAAAAGCCAAAAAGCTGCAGAAGGAGAAAAGGCTGTCCCAGCTGGAGGAGTCTTAAGCTGGAAATGGGTGTGTGTTCAATCCCCATCTGTCAGAGTTGGGGCAGTTCTCTGCTGTCCATGGGCAGTTTGTTCTTTCTCTCTCCCCCAGCCCATCCTCCCTGCAGGAGATCTCTGCTGTCCATGGCCACTGAGTGTCCCTGCAGGGCTGATCCAATCCCAGCATCCCATGGGGAGATGCTGCATTGCCCAGGGGAGGAGCCAAGCATTCCTACCTGGATCCAATCTGAGCTTTGGGACAGCCCAGCAGCCTTTGCCCAGTGCATTGCCAGAGGAGCAGCTTCTGCTGCCCTGCATGGCCAGAGGGAGCCCAGGCCCATCTGCAGCAGCCCTGGAGCTGCAGAGGAAAACTCCCCCCTTGTGCAGGATCCCTGCTCCAGCAGAGCCACAGCTGGCACTGCAGGAGGGCTGAGCCCCCATGGGATGGGGCTGTGCCACCCCCTGACACACAGGGGACAGGGCATGGTCTGGCTCTGGCACTGCTGCTTTGTATTACTGCATTTTTTATTTATTTTATTTTATTTTATTTTATTTTATTTTATTTTATTCTATTTTATTTTATTTTTCTTCCCTAATAAAGAACTGTTATTCCTGCTCCCATATCTTTACCTGAGAGTCCCTTAATTTCAAAATTATAATAATTCAAAGGGAGGGGGTTTGCATTTTCCATTTCAGGGGAGGCTCCTGCCTTCCTTAGCACACACCTGGCTTTTCAAACCAAGGCAAGGACTCTTGGCTGAGCTGCACCAGGGGACACATCATGGGGGTCGGATTTATGGAGCACAAACCATGCCAGGAACAGCAGCACGTGTGCCAGACTGGATTTCCATTCGTTGGGAATTCCACAGGCACACAGAGCACCCTCATCCTGCGTTCCCAGTTATCCAAGCTGTGCCACATCTCAGTGGCACCCTGAGCTCCACAGAGCCCTGGAACAAACACAAAATGGATTAAAACACAAAGGCAGGAGGGCTGGGAGCTGATGTGGCTTCCCAGCTCCCTGCAGGCACCAGGAGAAAGGAGCTGAGCTGCTGGAGGAAAATGTGGTGGATGCAGAATTTAAAGGAGGAAGCTGAACTTCTCCCTCACTCAGACACAGAAAATCCATCCCAGCACCTCCCTCTCCACCCTGATCTCCTCCAGCAGGATCCTGGCTGAAGGGTGCCCATGCCCAAACCCTCCGAGCACAGCCCTGTCCCCAGACCCAGGGGAGCTCATTTGGATTCAGCAGGAGAGCTCCTACAGCACTGCAGGAAGGGAGAGCTCAGGAGGGAGCTGGAAGCTTGGAACAGAGATAATTCCATGGGGACATCCATCTTCTGGAGAAGGGAGCAGAGCCAGGCTGCTGCAGAGGCAGGTGGAGCTTCCCCCCTGCTCCCAGTGCCCCTCGCTCTCCCCACAACTGTTCAGACCCACACCAACCTCTCCTAATCCCACCAGCATCCCAGATCCCCCTGCAACCCCCTTAGACATAAAAAATACCCCATCAAAACAACCAGGGCCAGCTTGGACGGGGCTTGGAGCACCTTGGGATGATGGGAGGTGTCCCTGCTCATGGCATGGGTGGGATGAGATGGGCTTTAAGGTCCCTCCCAGCCCAAACCAGTCTGAGATTCTGGGATTCCATGAACTCAAGTGGAATTAAACAGCACACCCCATTGGGTTTGGTGGTTTGGGTTTTTTTTGTTTTTGAGCTCCCTGCTTACAATGCAAAAAGCCTTCAAACCCAAAATTGCAGTCCTGTTTCATCGGTTACATAATTACTCTGCTAGCACTAATTAGCAGCTGACTGTAAACATAACTTTCATCCCAGAAGACATTCCCTGTTCGGAGCGAGGCTGAAAATGCAAGTCAGGCCCTGCTCTGGTGCTCCTTCCAATGTGCTTAATAATCCTCAGCACTCGTCTGCCCGTGCTCAGGAGGATTTATGGCGGCAAGGCAAGAGAAAAGCCAAACAATGTTCCATTGGAAATTAGGAGGAAAAGCAAATGCTGAGGGAAAATATGCTCGGATGGGCAAAAAAAAGTGTACCTGGGCCAAAGAGTGACAAATTGCTCCTTTTTAGGAGACCTTTTTAGCAGAGGGAGGCACTGAAGAAATGCCATGTTCTACTCAGCAGAAAAATCAGAGATGGATGCAATTAAATCCCTGAAGGTCTGAGGGAAATGCAGCTGCAGGAATGGGAGCAAAGGGAGGGACCTGCCTGCAGATAATTAAATGTTCATTTTGGTGCCAGCGGGATCGGGGGCCCAGACCTTGAAAAGTGGAAACTGGTGGGAATGCAGCGAGGTGGGGATGGGGACAGCCTTCCCTAAAAAAACAACTCACTCCCAAAAGCCCCTTTCCTTCATTTTCCATGAGGGATGGGGACAGCCTTCCCTAAAAAAACTACTCACTCCCAAAAGCCCCTTTCCTTCATTTTCCATGAGGGATGGGGACAGCCTTCCCTAAAAAAATAACTCACTCCCAAAAGCCCCTTTCCCTCATTTTCCACGAGGTCCCACATGGAACATGGGCTGGAACCTGCAGGAATCTCCCACCATGGAGAAGTGAGGTGGGAATGGCACTGCCAGGGATCCCACAAAAACCCTGTGGTTTCACACCTCCATCAACACCCCAAGAAGGGCTGAATTCCCAGGAATCGCTGTGGATCCAAGGGATAACGTGGAGGAGTCATCTCATCCTGGGAAAAATGTTCCAGGGACCTCATGAAGCCTCGGCAGTGACCGGGCTCAGGGTAATTCCTGGAATCTTAAAAAAAAAAATCATTGAGCAGAAGTGAGGGACAGGAGAATCCTTCTAATTAACCATTTCAATCCCAGGTGCACAACACCCCAAAATTCCCTGCTGGAATATTCCCTGCCAAGCTCAACATCACTGCAAAGGGTTGATATGGTTTTTGCACCAAAAAAAGGCAATTATCCCTTAGCTTAGCATCACCCTCCAGGGATAAAACACTCAGAGTCCTGGGAGCTGGGTGATGGCATTGCCTGAAGATCCTGAATTAACCATTTCCTGAGGCCAACTTGAGCAAATTACTTCAGAACCCTTAAAAAAAAAACAAAGTTAAACCTGCCCAGAAACTTTCTGACTCAAAAGCACAGAAAATAATGTTCAAACTTCACCCAAAACTGGGAGGTTTCTTCCTCGTGCAAAATAAAAAGTTTAGGAATAGATCAAATAGAATTGATTTAAGGAAAGAGCAAGTTCATCAAATTGCTGGATTCAGCACAAATTTCCAGGAGAGGCTCCCCAGCCCCTCCCAAGGCATATCCCATTCCCCTGGATAACAACTCCAGAAGTCAAGCGGTTTTTAGGAACTGCAGTAACTTCCCAGCTTCTCCCAGAGAATCCTTGTCCTGGATTTCACCTCCAAAGTTCATTTCTAGACTGAATTTCATGGAGGTTTAAACTAATGCCAGTAGAAATTAAGATATTAATGAGAGAGGATTGCCACTGCCAAAGGGGCATTTTCGCTGGACTCAGGAAAGCCAGAGGGAAAATCCTTCCTCTACCTGAGCCCAACTTTTGAGCCAAAGTGGACTGGAAGGAAATTCCCTGAGGATCAGTCATTAAAAACCACTTTGCTCCCAAAAATGGAGTCCTGGGCACATGGGATCTCCATCCTGTCCTGCTGGAAAGATGAGGTCAAGGAGCTGAACGTGCCGGGACTTCGGATGGGGAGTTCTGAAACCCCAGAAATTCCCAGAGATCCTCACCAGGCTGCTCTGCGGGGAGCTGCAAACTTGCATTTGCAATTTATGCCAGAAATTCCACCCAGAACACCTTCCCACAGCGCTGGGCACGGGGAGCAGATCCTGCAGTGGGATTTTCCCCGTTCCCTGAGCTCCAAGGACAGCGGGAGATGCTTTGAATATCAAAGGGCTTTGGGAGAGAGGCTGAGGATGCTCCAGTCCCGAGCACGGAGCTTTTCTCACCCAGTGATGCTGCCGGTGATTAATGAACCCACTCAGCCTCCTCTCCGAAGGTACCTGACCACAAGGCAGAGGTCACAAACGAACCATCCTGAAATCCCAGGAAAACACGGATTTCTTTCCCCCTCAATGATCCAAGATGTGAAATTCCGCCCGGCAAAGGCTCGCCCGGAGCCAGGTTCTGCTTGGACTAATTATTTGCATCTTCCTCGCTTTGCAAACCTACAGAGAGAAGCCAGCTCACCGTTTTTCCATCCCAGGGTTTATTTTATTAATGAAAGCGCCAGCAGAAGAATGACAAGTTGATTTTAATGATCCCAGCCCCTTAATTTCTGCGGTGCGCCGCGGATCTGCGGAGCAGCAAACGAACCTTGTGTGTGTGTGCAGCTTGTACGGAGGGGCAGGAGCACTAACGAGCTTGATTTGCTGATCAGCAGATTTGGGAGTTATTTAAATTTCTCCACGGCTCTAATTTGTTTCGAGAAAAAAGAAAAATTAAGGATTTTCCCATCAGCGTTTTCAGCCGACCCCTCACTCCCCTGCAGAAGCAACGGGAGAGGGAATTCAGGAGCCAGCAGGGAGCTGTGGGATGAAGATTTCAAATTTCAGGGAAGAATTAATCCCTGGAGCACCTGCACCCAGGCAGAAGCTGGAAAACACAGACCCAGCTGAGCTCCACCATCTGCCAAGGAGAATCAGCTCCTCCTTCCAAAGATGCCTCTCCCAGTTCATCCACAGCTTCATATTCCCAGTTCCTCACTCAAACCTCTTCCCAAACTTGTTCTCCTCCATCAGATCTCTAAATTTGGATATTTGGAATGTCCAAATACTCAACTTCAACTTGGAAATCTCAGCTTTTTCCCCCTCATGTATTTATCATTTCCATTGTGTGAGGGATGTGGGGGGCCCCGGGGCCCTGCAGAGCTCTGACAGAATCACAGGAAAAGGAAAATAGGATAAAAAGGATAAAAAGCTCCACAAGGGAAAGCTCCAACTTCCCAAAACAGGCAGATTCAGTGAGGAGGAAAGTGGTGCCACTTGCAGCACCTGTCAGGAAAACAAAAAAAGAAAACCAAAAAATATTAAAATACAGACACTGAAGAGAATGCTAACAAATGGGAAGATGTTTTCTTTAAACCGTGGTTATATTCTTTTTTCTGCTGTGATTTGTGTCACTCCTTCCTCCAGATTTATTCTCTCCCTCCCAAAAAAAGGCCAGAAGTTTTTATCAAGCAAAAGATATTTCTCACATCCAAAGCTTTCCTTGGAAAACTTTGCTTTTCAGCCAATGTGAACTAAAAATAGCCAGGGGAGCTCGCTTCCCTTCATATGCTCAGCGTGAAGGTCCCAGAGTTCCTCTGTCAGGGTTCTTCTTGGAAAATTCAGTGTTTCAGCTCAAACAGAGGCTGCTCCACCCATCCCAGAGACCCAATCCCACCAGGAGCTCTCCAGGACAGGGAGATCCCACAGGATCCAGCATCTTCCACCTTCTGCACCTCCATCCCAACGCTTCTCCCTCCATCTGAACCCCCCAATTTCCCCCTCATCCTCCTGCTGCTGCTGGATGATCTCCACAGGGAAGGACAAACCCCAGCCTCAATCCAGGCAGGAATTGCAGTGCCTGGTCTGCATGCCCAGGGGCTCCAGCTGTCACCTCCAAGCCATCACTCACAGCCAGCTCCCGCCTGGGGACCCCGGCCCTTCTCCCTCAGCCTCCTCCTGCCTTAGCCTTGCTCTGAATTCCTGGATCCGTTTCTTTTTCCCAAACATTCCTGCTGGGTTTTTTTCCATAATCATTCCAGAAGAAGCTGCAGAGCCAAGGTTACAATCACACACCAAGTGAAAGCTGCATTTTGGGCATTCCCAGAAATACCAACCCTGATCCGTGGTCAGCAGGGAGGGAAGAAGGGCAGGGATGAGCCTGTCCAGCACTGAGGGGTTTGGGAAGTGCCTCGTGGAAGAGGCTGCAGGCCCAAGGTTTGATTTCCAACTCCTCCATTTGGCTGAAATCCAGACAAACCAGAGGGATAAATCCCACTAAAATGCACTTGAATTGGTCTTTGCCCCAGGGGCTACACTCAAAAATGGACCATGGGTTTTCACACTTTTATAAGTTTGTTCATTTGCATATTGGGGCTTAATCTTCCAATTACGGCTTCAGGTAATGAAGTCATTTACCCCAAGTTTGCTGCCCCCAACTCATTTTTGTTTAAATCTCTGGGGGCCTGAGGCAGTGAGGAGTCCTTGATTGCCAGGCCTGGAGAGGAATTGCTGTGCCTGCCCAAAATGGGAAAGCAGCAGCTGACACTGGGTGTGGAGTTTGGAGTTACACACTAAAGAACTGCAGGATAAAAAACGTATGAAAGATATAAAAGCCAAAATCATAAGGCATGACAGTGTGAAAAATGACAATCACTTGTTTTTTAAAAAATTTTAAGAGTTTAATAGTAATAAAATGGTTATAAAAATAGTAATATAATTACAGTAAAAATAATTTGGAAAATTTGAATTAGAACAATATGAGACAATAGAAACAAAGAGTTCCGGACATCTGGGTACCTTTTCTGGGCAAAATAAGCCCGAAAAAGGCCCCACATTATCGGAGGGTTAATCCTTAAAAGCAACAGCCTGTTGCATATTCATACAGCTCATCCATGATGCATAAATTCCATTCAAACACAGGATTCTGTCTGGGCAGTGTCAGCTTCTTCCTCTGAATCCTGCCCGAGCAAGGCAGGAAGAAGTTTGTTTCTCCTGATAATGGAGCAATAAATTCTCTTTCTCTGAAAGATTCAGGTGTCCTGTGGCTGCTGTCTCACTGCAAGCCCTTTCTTTAAAAAAAGTATCCTACATAGCATAGTTTCTATTTTAACATTTTGTTATAACCTAAAACTATATTTAACACACTACTTAAGAGAATTAACAGAGCATCACTTTCCAACACAACACATACAATATTCATTTGAATATTCACGAAAAGCCAATCATAAAATCCACATTTTTCACAACAGGGAATGGGTGGAGCTGTGCCATGGAGGGTTATCCTGGATTTTAGGAACAGGTTCCCCTGGGAAAAGGATCACCCCATGCAGAGCCCCCACAGCCTTTAGGCCTGGCCCAAACCGCAGCACATCCTTTGCTCCCGTTTTAAGCCGGGCTCAGCGCTGTCACCGCTGGGGAAAGGTGGGAAAGCATTTGATTAAATAAATGATGCAATTCCAATTATGCACATGAAACATGAGTGCCCCGTGCAGGGAGCAGCAGCAGCAGCGTGTTCAGGGAAGCTGCTCTGTCAGGCTGGCTGAGGCAGCCAGGCCCTGCCAGCATTCCCAGGGGAATGGCAGATGGAGAGAGCTGCAGTGTCCATCCCCATTAATCCAGCCTGGGCTCTGATCCCCACCTTCCTGCCAGCAACTGGGAGCCCTGCGAGAGGAGGCACGGAGCAGACGGTGTGAGCCTCACACGAGGAATGGCCCTGGAACACGGACGGTGAGGGTGGGAAAGCTCTGCCAGCGCCTCCCTGGCTGCTCCGGAGCTGTGACACTGCAGAGGTGGCACCTGGGCAGGGAGGGGTGAAGGGAGAGCAGCTGCACACACCCTGCCTGTGCTTTGCCCCAAGCAGCAGCGCAGATGTGAGCAGGAAAGAGCAGCTTTTCAAGCGTCTGCAGCTTTGCAGGGAGGTGTGAAATGGACACAGAGCTCAAAGTGCTGTGAATTAATGCCCCAACACCCGGCAGGGTGAGAAGAGATGGGGAAAAGCTTTCGCTGTACCTTTATATCGTTCTTTTGTCACGTTTGTGCTGTTGGGGAGGGAACCCCAGAATGGGCTGGGATGGAAGGGACCTTAAAGCTCATCCAGTGCCACCCCTGCCATGGCAGGGACACCTCCCACTGTCCCAGGCTGCTCCAAACCCATCCAACCTGGCCTTGGGCACTGCCAGGGATCCAGGGGCAGCCCCAGCAAATCTGGGAATTCCATTCCAGGGCCTCCCCACCCTCCCAGCCAGGAATTCCCAATTCCCAATCTCCCACCCATCCCTGCCCTCTGGCACTGGGAGCCATTCCCTGGCTCCTGTCCCTCCATCCCTTGTCCAAAATCCCTCTCCAGCTCCTCTGCTCACCCAGCAGTCAAACTGGGTTAAATCTCTGGCAAATTTTTGGGCTGCTGCTCTCAGCCCCAGGTCAGCCTTTTTCCTGACAGAGCTGCCCCACACTCTGCAGAGAAGTGCTCCAGGGTCAGCTGTGAGCTGCACACTCAGAGCATTCCCATTCCTCCTCGGGAGAAAAGCAGCTGCAAAGATCCTCCTAAATTTGCTTTGAAAAGCATTTGTCAGGTTCCACATTCAGCCAAATCAATGAATCAGATTCCAGCAGAGAAACAGAGTGATGAAGGCAGGCTGATCCTGGCATTTTCCTCCTCAGTGTTCCTTGAGGAGAAGGATTTTTCTTCACAGTTTTGTTTGCTTCAGCTTCTTTCTCCGTGAGGTGGTGGCAGCCCCAGCCAGGGGTGACCCAGGACTTGGGACCGTGCAGGTTCTTTGAAATCTCCCTTCAACATAAAAATATATTTCCCAAATAGCACAATTATGTCCAAAACAGCCCTGACACCGTGAGGGAGGAGGATGCCCCAGGGGCATCACTCAGGGACTGCAATGAGAGAAGGAAAACACCATCAGGAGTTTCCTGGAGTGGAAAAGGGTTAGAGGCCCCAGTGGACAGGCTCAGCTTTTGTTGCTTTAATGATTTCCTCGTTCTTTTTTTCAATTGGTGATTGCTTCCTCCAGTGGAATTGTTTCTCTTCCTCGATCCAACAATGCCAATATTCCTGAGACTGAGGTCTAAAAAACAAGGAAATCCCAAAGTTTGGTACTTCCTACAGTGTGGGATATCCATAGTGCAGCCTGGAACGGCCCAAGGCCAAGCTGGACGGGGCTTGGAGCTGCCTGGGATAGTGGAAGGTCTTCAAGGTTCCTTCCAACCCAAACCATTCCATGATTCCCTGATCCTGTGAGTGACCAGCAGCCTCCAATGGCTCATTTCTTAGCAATAAATAACAAAAAAAAAAGTGCCAGCAGCTTTTGTTGTCCTGTTTGTTCAGGGGTTTGAGCTCCATCTGCGTCACCGACCGCGGGGTCAGCACGATGTGTTTGGGGGAAGGGAAATGAGCAGCCTGTCTGGAATTCTTCCCTTTGCCACTTCAGTCTCATCAAGAGCACCTCCCTGCAGATGGAAACGCAGACTGGCAGGAGCTGGGAGCTGCCACCGCTACCTTCTGTTCCCTCCCGCCTTGCCAGGACAGATTCCATCCCCACACAGGCTGGAACTCATGCCAGTGGCAGACAGTCCCATTGGATTAGGCCTTCCCAGGTTCATGCCAGCAATTTGCAGGAAGATTTGCAGTTTGCTTCCCCAGTGCTCTGGGTCTGTCAGATCCATATAAACCAGCCCACAGCAGGATGCTGGATTGCTGTTTATGGTTTTAATGGGGATGTGGGATATTGAGGTTCAGTTTAAACAAGTGCTTTGACAAAAAGATCATCACATTTTCTGCAAGAAATTTCATGCCCCAAATGAGGGGCATGGGATGAGAACACTCAGCAAAGAAAAGTTTATGGAACTCAACCTAATCCATCCCAAATTCCAAATCCCAGTAATTACCACTGCCTATTCCCCCATCCTCCAGCACATTGTACAAATGGAAAAATAAATTTCCATCTCCCAGCTCCAAGTGTCCTCAGTAATGGCCAAGAGGGAAAATAATGATCACAGCAAGGCAGCAAAACCAACATTTGGGCAGCGCTTCAACGTTGAGGGCAAACAAGGGGAGAATCCAAAAGGAGTGCAACTCCATCTTCCAGCCACTGGACTGAGGGACTCAAACCCAAAAAAAAGGGGGAAAGTAGAAAGGGAAGTGTAGCTGGTTGCCATGGAGACAGCAAGACATGAAAGCAAGAGCTGATGGAACCTTTACAGTTATTTAAATGCTTGTTATAACATTATGCAAAAAAGCGGAGGAAAGAAAGTGGAGTTAACGTGCTTGGAAGGAAAACAGTTGTTGTGGGATGAGCCAGGTAACAATTTAGGAGCCAGAAATAAGGTTTGGTTAAATTGAGCCATTTGGAATAATGAGGTAATAATGCCCTCCTAAATTAATGGGGAAATTTCGTTATGAGGAGCAGAGGAAGGAGGGAGAGGTCACTGGGCCGCAGGTTTGGGGTGAAACCATTTCTCACCAAGAGTCCTCCTCCAGCACCTCATCTTCATCCCCTCAGCGCCAGCCATCCCCAGGATCCAGGGAAATAGCTCATGGATGAGATCTGCTCCATACCAGAGTCTCACCAAGGTCCTTTGGCTTTGCATCGTTTCCCCATTTCCATCTCCGCTTTTCCTTCCAGCAGCAGCTCTGCTTGGAGCACTGGGATGACTTGGGTCATGAACTGGGTCATACAGAAAGGCCAGGCAGGGATTTGGAACCTCTGAAACTCAAACTTGGTGCAGGAACTGGACATTATCTCCCCTTGGACAAAAAGCAAACCAGGGGAGCAAGATCAGCACCCACAAGGCCCCACCACGTCACCCTGTGCCAAAATACTCCCCCTCAAAAACTGCTCTGTTCCCACCTCTTCTGTAGGGCCTGAAGGATTTATTATCCTGCTTCCTGTGAGGTAAAAAATGGAAAAAAAATAAAGAGAGAACCTGTTCCTGCCCTGCAATTCCCCCAAACCTGGGGCAGGGCTGCCTGCTCCAGCCAGGCCGAGGGGAGTCAAGTGGAGTAAATCCCATTCCAGCCACACTCAGGCCTGTGGGCTCAGCTCCTTCCTGGAGCCGTTTGTCAAGTGCCTTTCATCTGAAACATGATTCGGGGATTCAATTACTTCACAAAGTCAATATTTTAGGTCACAGCTTATGCATCAACAAAGACATCTCATGGGATTAGAGCTGAGCGTGGTGGAGCTCTAAGTAATGTTCCCTGTGCTGCTCCAGCTGGAAAAGTCGATAAGATCAGTTTGTCTCCCCCACATTTCACCCTGAGAGGCTGCAAAAATGATTGTTCACTTCTGTAAATTTAAACCAGCGAGAAGGAGAAAATGTTTCTGGCTTCGTTATTTCCAGAGAGGTAAAACAGGATTGCTCCGGCAGATCCTCTCCGTGTGCTTGGCAAAGGCAGCCAAGAGAGGGATGAAAAACAACTCTTTGTGCTCAAAAACAATGTTAGCAAGGGAGAAATATCAGGATAAGCTGGTCCCAAACACAGCCAGGCTGGAAAATGAGGAAAAAGTCTAGAGGAGCTTTGAAAGGAAGAATAGGAGAGAGAGAGGTGTCTGCTGGGGTTTTTGGAATAGCAGAGAACTGGAGCTTCCCAGCCTCTGCTCCAGTATTACACTAAGCAGGGCAATTCTAATTATTCAGGGTTTTAATTAAAGGCTTCAGGAGAAAAACAAAAGGTTCCTCTCTTATTTGAGAAGAGGGTTTCTCCCTTCTTATGATGAAGCTTAACTCAATACTAAATTAAATATTTCAAACTCTGTTTTTCCCCCTGAAATCATCCAAACACTAAATTTATAGTCTTTCTTTAAGAGGGTATCTATTGATCTTTGCCAAGGCCATAGCATTTCCTAAATCTCTGCTGAAGTCAGGAAAGCATCAAGGAAAAAAAAGGATTAAAAGTTTATACAACTCAGATCGCTTTCCCAGAAACATTTCCAAGGCCAGAGGTGTTTTCAGCAAAGAGCCCCTGTAGAAGCCTCCTGGCCCTGCTTGGGCACAGCAGAGCCCCTGGGGATCTTGAGATGCTCCAGGAGCAAATTCCTTGGTCCAAATCCAGGGATGGATTGCCAGGATGCAACACCAGGACTCACCCATGGTGGTGCAGCAACATTAAAAGGGCAGCAAAACATGTTAGATGAAGTCAGAGGCTCAAAGCTCTGCCAAAACCCCCAGGAAAGAGCTCCATGAGCAAACCAAGCCCCAGGAGCTGCTTCTGCCCTCCAGGAACCTGATCCAGCCCCACGGGACAGCCCCAGGCAGCTGCTTCATCCCAGCAAGGGGAATCAGAGTCCCTGGGGTTGCAAAAACCCTCCAGGACCGAGTCCAACCATTCCCCAAGGCCACCCCTGTCCCATGTCCCCAAGTGCCACATCCACACAGAGTTTAAATCTCTGCAGGGATGGGGACTCGGATGCCTTGTGCAGGCTGCCCTGGAGCAGAGGCTGGATGGAGTTCCAGAATAAAGCAGGGATTGATTCAAAGCATCTCCTCCATGCATCCACCTTGGGCAGCACAAGAGCCCAGCCAGGCCTGCACCCAAGATGAACCAAAATGGCCCCAAAATGCACGGCCGGGCACGGGGTCTGTCCCTGGGATCAGTTCTGCTCCATTTGCATCTTGCAGTTCATTGTCCCATTCCAGCTTTAGCCCCTGCAGTCCCACCCTGCTTGTTTTTCTCTCTCCAGCCCACGGGGTTTGTGCTCTTGGGCTGAGGTTTGGATCATTTGTCCTTGGTGCCCAGCTGGAGCAGGAATTGTTTTGTCTCCCTGCTCTGTGCACAGAGCTCAGAACTGCACAGCATCAGAACCATCCCCTGACATGGAGCCCAGACCCACACACTAAGGCAGCACAGAACCTGAAAATACAAAAACTCAAAACTGAGACATCAACTCCACCCCTGCTCTGGGTAACTTTTCCATGAAGAAATGTTCCCAATTTTCAATCCAAACCTGCTCTGGCCCAGCCTGAGGCCGTTCCCTCTGCTCCTGTCCCTGTGCCCTGGAGCAGAGCCCGACCCCCCCGGCTGTGCCCTCCTGGCAGGAGCTGTGCAGAGCCACAAGGGCCCCTGAGCCTCCTTTGCTCCAGGCTCAGCCCCTGCCCAGCTCCCTCAGGGATTCTGCAGCCCCTGCCCAGCTCCCTCAGGGATTCTGCAGCCCCTTCCCTGCTCCCTCAGGGATTCTCCAGACCCTTCCCTGCTCCCTCAGCTGCTCCTGGGCCTCCCAGTCTAAAGCTGCATCAAAGGAAAGTTAGGTTGGATATCAGGAAAAAGTTTTTCATGGAAAGGGAGATAAAGTTCTGGAATGTTCTGCCCGGGGAGGTGGTGGAGTCCCCATCCCTGGATGTGTTTAACAAAGCCTGGATGTGGCACTGGGTGCCAGGGTTGAGCTGTTGGGGCTGGGCTGGACTCCATGATCTTGAAGGTCTCTCCCAACCCAGTGGTTCTGCGAATTCCTGCCCCTTCGCAAACTTTACCGTTCCAGCATTTCTGGAGTTTGGGCACCAGCCGCCCCTCCTGTCCTCCCTTGGAGGTCAGTGAGGAGGAAGAAGAGCGATGAAGGCGGCCTTCAACACGAACCCATCGAGCGTGATTAATTTGGGCTCATTAGGAAGGGAAAACCAGCCCGGCCATTTAGCAGCTCCTCAGGGTAAGGCACCGCGGGCATTTAATGGGATTTAATGGCATTAGAGTAGCTGTGGGAAGGGCTAAACCCCCTCCTGGAGCTGGGAATCGCTGTGGGATCAGCCGTGTATCCACAGCACCCACCCAAAAGTGCCGCAAACAGCCCAAAATCAGCCCCCGCAAGAAGAGCTGGAAACCCTGAGCCCCTACAGGGAGGTTTTGGGGCTGTTTTCAGAGACCTTTTAGCGGCTCGTTATCACCAAAGGCTCAGGGAAGGATGCTCAATTAGCAGAAGTTGGGAAAATTGGGATTTCCCACCCCGGCCCCCGCTCTGACACTCTTTACCCATTGATAAGGGGTGATAAAGCTGCGAGAGCTTCCCAGGCATCCTCTGGCAAATGAGCCATAAAATAGGATAGTTTTAGGATTATCCTGAAACGGGAGAAACCTTCCAATTATGCCCGAAGAAAAATTAGTATCTCCTAATGCTAATTATAGCATCCGTGGCTGGGATTTGTTTGATGAGGAGCTCGCTCCGGGTAAAATAAATACCGGCTTTGAAGAGACGGGGAGTGGGGGAAAAAGGAAGGAAAATGAGAAATGGAAGACGTGGAGTGACCAAAAATCCAGGTGAGAGCACAGAGCTGCATCCACTCATCCCACACTTCCAGCCGGGATCAACTGATGCCTTGTGCAGGCTGCCCTAGAGCAGAGGCTGGGTGGAGTTCCAGAATAAAGCAGGGATTCCTTCAAAGCATCTCCTCCATGCATCCACCTTGGGCAGCACCAGAGCCCAGCCAGGCCTGCACCCAAGATCAACCAAAATGGCCCCAAAATGCACGGCCGGGCACGGGGTCTCTCCCTGGGATCAGTTCTGCTCCATTTGCACCTTGCAGTTCATTGTCCCATTCCAGCTTTAGCCCCTGCAGTCCCACCCTGCTTGTTTTTCTCTCTCCAGCCCACGGGGTTTGTGCTCTTGGGCTGAGATTTGGATCATTTGTCCTTGGTGCCCAGCTGGAGCAGGAATTGTTTTGTCTCCCTGCTCTGTGCACAGAGCTCAGCATCCCCTGATATGGAGCCCAGACCCACACACTAAAGCAGCACAGAATGTGAAAAATAGAAAAGCTCAAACCTGAGGCATCACAGCCTGGTCCAGAACCAGCAGCAGGTCCCACCTGCCTCCAAAAATTCCCTTCATCACATCCCAGCTCCCTCCCCATTCCAAAAGTGGAGCTCTTCCCTCTCTGCTGGTTCCATGGTGTCAGCATTTGTCCCAGCCCAGGTCATTCTCCTTCCCTGTGGTGCCATGGAAAAGATGGGAAGCCTGGAGGGAAACAGGAGGAGGAGCTGGGATCCTAGAGAGGGTAAAAGGTTCTTCCTGCATCTCTGGGTGAGGGTCCCCAGGAGTCAAAAGTGAGGGAATAAAGGCATCAGTGATACCTCAGGTTTAGCTTTTCTAATTTCCAGACTCTTTAGTACTGCTTTAGTGTGTGGGTCTGGGCTCCATATTATGGGATGGTTCTGATGCTGTGCAGTTCTGAGCTCTGTGCACAGAGCAGGGAGACAAAACAATTCCTGCTCCAGCTGGGCACCAAGGACAAATGATCCAAACCTCAGCCCAAGAGCACAAACCCCGTGGGCTGGAGAGAGAAAAACAAGCAGGGTGGGACTGCAGGGGCTAAAGCTGGAATGGGACAATGAACTGCAAGATGCAAATGGAGCAGAACTGATCCCAGGGAGAGACCCCGTGCCCGGCCGTGCATTTTGGGGCCATTTTGGTTCATCTTGGGTGCAGGCCTGGCTGGGCTCTGGTGCTGCCCAAGGTGGATGCATGGAGGAGATGCTTTGAATCAATCCCTGCTTTATTCTGGAACTCCACCCAGCCTCTGCTCTAGGGCAGCCTGCACAAGACATCATCAGGATTTAATAGCAGCTTTAATTCTCATTAAAAGAAGGAGCTATTTAATAATTAAACTGTTTTTTATAAAATACCTAATTCTGGTTTTAGTAACTCAGGGGGAGACCCTGCAGCACATCCCAGACCCCAAACAGAGCCAGGCTTGGAACATCTGCATGAACACAGATTAATTAATCATTAATTCATCCCAGAATGTATTCCTGAGACCAGTTCCTCCCAGAAAAATCAGGGACAGGTTTGGGAGCCACTCCTGCAATATTTACAGGAATTAACCCCAGGCCCTGCAGGAATCTCTGTGTCCAGCAATGAAACAAAATAAACCCCACACCAATGGTTTGGGTTGGAAAGGACCTTAAAACCCATCTCGTTCCAATGGGCAGGGACACCTTCTATTATCCCAGGTGCCCAGGCATGAGGCAATTATCCCAAAAACAAATCTGGGATACGGGAACAACCTTCAGGAAGCATCTGGATTGGGAAAACAAAAGGCTCAGCCCCAGAGCTGCAGTAAAAACCCCTTTATTCCTGCAAGAACATTTCCGTCCATGCACATTTCCAGGAGAACATCCCATCCCCATCTCCAGTGGTGCCTCTTGGAGCAAATTCCATTTTTTTTTTTTTCTCCTGGCTGTGAGAACATTTCCCCCCCCCCAAAAAAAAAAAAATAAATCCCCTTCTGCCAGAGGTTGTGTTTTGCCTGACAGCCCTGCCCACAACCAGAGCTGTCCAAACCCAAAAGTGCAAATGGAACCAGCAAGGAAGGGTTCCAAAATGGGAAAGGATGAATATTCATTGGAATATTTTGGTTGCATCCCATCTATCTTTGTAACAGACATTTTGCTCCAGCTCTGGCTGGAGCTCTGACGAGTGACAGCAAGAGGAAGCCTAATTAGCATAAAGGGTAATAATTAAGGATGCAAATGCAGTAGATGTCACTCGGTAATTTAACCAGGACTGGGCAAAGCACCACCAGATCCCTGGCTCAAGGAAAACAACCCCAGGAAAGGGATTTGAGGAGGGAAAAAGCAGGGAATGAACAGGGTTTTTTAAACAATAATTTAAAAAAACCCAATCCTGGAATTCAAGGAGGTTCAGGACATTTTAAAAACAGGGAATGGGTTGGAGTTTATGGGATTTTGTAGCAAAAGAGGGGAAAGAGGGAAAGCAGGAGGAAATAATCTCTTGGGAAGGTGTTTTGTGCAATAGGAAAAAGGGACATCCACAGTTTATCCATAGGTAAATCCACAGAAATCCCCCACACCACCAGCCTCAAACACATCCCTGAACTCACTGGGATCTCCCCAAGGGGCAGAACAGGGAGTCCAGTTCTGCTAAAAACAGCTCTGAGTTTTTCAGGATGTTGGAAGGGAAAAAGTTTGGGTTCAGAGGGGTTTATTCCAACCCTACAGCCAGGGATAGGGACAATTCCCACTGGGATGAGGGATTTTTCCATCTCTCCTGTCCATCATTGATGTGGGGACAAACTTAACCTGTAAAAACCTTAAAAAATACTCAAGACATTGAATTAGGATCACAGAAAACCAGGCTGGACCTTGATCCCAAGGATCAGGGACCATCCCCAGAATATTTGCTGAAGAAAAAAATTCCAAACTTAAAATAAACAAATAGGTGCAGAATCTGCCAGACCTGGGGAAGCACTTTGAAAATCAGCCAAAATATTCCAGTTTCTCTTAAACATGTGCAAAGCCTGGAACTAAAGAGCAGCACCTTTAAAATCCACCCAACCCCAAAGCCTTGTCCTATAAAAGCACTTCCCACACCATAAATGTGCTCCTGTAGGGTCTTTTGAAGCATTTTTCTTCCTATTTGTCACACAAAATGTGGCTTTTTGAGAGCACAGATCACTGATTTTTAATGTGGATTGGATTTTATGGCTCAGCTCCCAGGCTAGCACTCAGTGGTGAGGATTTCAGTGGGACCATATTTCTGAGCACCATTAACTCACAGGAGTTCATCATCATCCCATAATGTGGAATTAGCAGCATCCAGCTTTTTCCAAGGGCTGCTGAAATATGGATCAGGCAAAGATCTGTGGCTGTGCCCCAGAGCAGAACCCCAAACAGCTTCAGTGGGGTGACATTGTTTGGGAGTGAGCTGACAAAGAGGGAGAAAAGTTGGTGGAACAGAGGTGGAAAATGGATTTTTGGGTTTTTTTCCAGAATTGCCAGTGAGGAGTTAAATATCAGCTTGGAAAATCATGGAATTCCAGTCTGGAATGGGTTGGAAGGGGCCTTAAAGCTCAGCCAGTTCCACCTCCCACTATCCCAGGCTGATCCAAGCCCTGTCCAGCCTGGCTTTGGACACTTCCAGGGATCCAGGGGCAGCCACAGCTGCTCTGGGAATTCTATTCCAGGGTCTCCCCACCCTCACAGGGAGGAATTCTTTCCCAATATCCCATCTAAACCCGTTCTCTGTCAGTTTGAATCCATTCCTCCTTGTCCTGCCCCTCCATCCCTGCAAATCCTCTCTCCCCATCTTTCCTGGAGCTCCTTCAGGCCATTCCAAAGCTTCTCTCCAGGTGAACATTCCCAACTTTTCCAGCCTTTCCTCCCAGCAGAGCTGCTCCATCCCTCAAATCCTGCTACTCCAGCAGCTCCACATCCTCCCTATGCTGGAAGCAGGAAAAGCCAAGGAAAAACCTTGAATTTCCACAGGAAACCTTTCCATGGGAAGCTCCAGCCCCTCACTCATCCCTGGAAAATCCAGGTGCAGCTCCAAACCACGCAGATCCAGCAGCAGGGAGGGCTCAGCATCTCTTGGAAAAGTTTCTCCAACTCGGAAAAATCCTCTGCAGCCTTTCCTGGGATCCTTCTGGAACTTTATCCAGTGGGAGAAAACCCCCTCCAGCCTAGATTATCCCTTAAATGCCATTCCAAGAGGGAATCCTTGGGGAATGAAAGGCTCCCAGGACACGGGATCTTTCCAGAGGCCGGGAATCGCATCTGGCTGAGCTGGAAATGCCAGGAACCGTGAGCAAAGAGCTCCATCTACTGATCCCTGACATCCCTAAACTATAACCAAACCCTTCTCTAAAATCTCACCATCTCTGAGAATAATGTTTATCTCAGTAATAAATCATTCTTAACTCAAAAACAACCCCATCCCTTCATCACTAACAAGGACAACAACACCAAGGAATCCTGGAGCATTCCCCATTTCCTGCTGCCATTTCCATGGTCCCTGCCTCCCAAGCCCCAGCCAGAGGCGTTCAGCATCCAGAGGTGCCAAACCCAGCTGGGTTTTCTGTTCTGTTTGTGGGGTGCCCCGTGGCAGGCAGGAATGATGCATCTGGCCCCATGTTCTCAGAAGGCTCATTTGTTATTTTATGGTCTATATTATATTAAAGAATGCTAAACCAGCTCTTGGGGCTTCTGCTGCCCACAGTGACTCTGAGATGTGTACGAGCCTCTTGTCCCAGCCCAGCAGTCAAAGAAGGAGTCAGAACTCTTCCATTTTTGTTCTCAAGGTTTTTTATTGTTTCTTTTCTATAAAATTTTAGCTCCAACCCGCCGAGGTCTGTCTGGCAGGTCGGGCTGAGGCACAGTGCCTGTCCTTGGGGCAGTGTTATCTTTTTATACTAAAAACTACGTGTGCATTATTTACCATAACTTCCCAATACCCATCACCCATGTTAGACACTGAGCTTCTACTCTAAACCAATCCAGCAGTGCCACCATCACAGCAGAAGATGGAAGCCAAGAAGAAGAAGGAGAAAGGACAGGACACACCCAGATTCCTCCATCTTGGGGCCCCGAGCCCCATTCTAAAAACCTCAAAAATCCATTTTCACCCCGTGACAAACTAACTATTATTCTACTTAAACTCTCTCGACTTGTAATTCTTCATATAAAAGTTGGTAATTGTTTTTTCCAAGGGCTAAATCAAAGGCACAGGGGTCTTGGGCTCTGTGCCAGGGTCTCTGAGCCCCCAGGCAGGGGCTCGAGCCCTCCAGGGCAGCCAGAGGAATTTCCTGGGTTCTGATAACTATACCATACTAAAGAACACAGAAAGGATACAGACAGAAGGCTAAAAATAATGAAAACTCGTGACTCTTTCCAGAGCCCCGACACAGCTTGGCCCTGATTGGCCAAAAAGTCAAAACAATTCACATTAAACCAATGGAACGATCACCTGTGGGTAAAAAAATCTCCAAACACATTCCAAAGCAGGAAAACACAGGAGAAGCAATCAGATAATTATTGTTCTCCTTTCTCTCTGAGGCTTCTCAGCTTCCCAGGAGAAGAATCCTGGGCAAAGGGGTTTTTTCCAGAAAATGTGACAGTGACAATTTTCATCCCAGGCACGGCCCCTCACAATCCCATGGGATGGGGGAGAAAATCAGGAGGGGGAAAAGTGGGAGGTGAAGATGCTTTTATAGGGAAAGGAAAATCCAAATAATGTTGGAACCCTGGGAATTGCAGAGAATTTCAGACTTTCTGTGCTGCCAGGCTCTGACCCCCAGGAGAACACTGCACTGACCTGAGGCTCTGGAGAAGCTCCCAAAATGGAATGACAGAACTGGGATTGTGGGTGTGGGGTTTGATTAGAAGTGTGTGATATCACAGGGTGGGGAACTCAGAGTTTAAGGGTTTAGAATATAGTAATAGATATACAAAACAAGATGGAGGTTTTAAGGTGGTTGGTTCTTCTTCTTTACCTTCTTCTCCACCTTCTTCTCCATGGGTTTGGGTGGTTTTGTGTATTTGGATAAAAAAGTCCCCATTGCAGCCATGGGTGGTTGGGTATTGGGTGAAAAGTGAAAATAATTCAAGTGTAATTTCTTGATTGGACAGTTTATCCTTTAAAAGCCTTGTAGAAATAAATACAGCTCCTTTTTTTGAGTTTATTAAAATGAAGTTCTGTAGAACGCAGGGTTTGTGAGATGGTAACATAGATAAAAACTAATAAACACCTAAGTCCAAACACAAAATACCATCTTGCACATTTAATCCCAACCCTGGCAAAAAGAAGATAAAAACTCAACACAGTGGTGCCCGCATGTGAGGACACCCTGTCATCCCCCCTTTCATTCCCCCTTTCCTACAAATTGAAATCCCCACACCAGCTCTGGGGAGAAAATTTACTTTATCCCAGCCCCAGCCACACTTTCTCCACCCTCTACTCCACATTATTTATGCCAAGCCCTATCCATGACATCCTGATTTATTCCCACCACCCTTCCCATCCCTGGATGTAGCACCCCTCACTCTGTGGATGATTCCAATAAAATGTTTTAAATTCTGGGAACAGAACAAGCGTTTTGTGAGTAAATTCATGTCTGGGCAGAAAGGGGCATTTAAATATTGGATTTTAAAAGAGAGAAATAAAGGAAGAAACTCTTTTTCTGCTGTGGTGGGTGAATTAAATCCATTGAAACGCTGCCAAAGCATCAAAACCAGCCCTGAACAATCCCAACAATCCCCCACCTGTCTGCTGAGCTGGAACTTTTCAAGGCAGAGCTATTTCCCAGCAAATTGTTGGATATTCCTGCTCCAGCAGCAGCACGAGGGAGTTTGGATGAAATGGCTGCAATCCAAGGAAACGCTGAAATAAGGAGAGAAAAGCAGCTGGTCCTACAAGAAGGGAAATCAGGATTTAAACCCTTCCCGTGGCAGAATGGTGGGCTGGGTTCATCCAGATGTTCCTGCTGCTCTCTGCAGCAGCTGGAGAGGGATGGATAAACCTCACAAGCAAGAAAAGCTGGGATTTTACACTCAGGAGAGCAGGAAATGGGGCTTGGAGCTGCCTGGGACAGCAGGAGGTTGTTGGGAAGGATGAAAGTTTGACAAGAAAGTCTCACAGATGTGTGTGTGCTTGGCAGAAAGATTTTTGAATGTAGAGTCTGATGAAGGAATAGAGATGGAAGCAAGTTTTGATCTAGAAGAAAAGAATTGCTGAGCCAGCCTCACTGGATAACCAAGGAGGCAAAGGGTCTGTTAGCCAGCAGTGTCAAGGCTCTGGAGAGAGTCACGAGTTTTTCATTATTATCTTGGTAAGGCTTCTGTAAGTATCCTTTCTGTGTTCTTTAGTATAGTTTAGTACAGTATTCCTTAATATAATATA
Organism: Agelaius tricolor; assembly: GCF_023055355.1. Lineage (NCBI taxonomy): Eukaryota > Metazoa > Chordata > Aves > Passeriformes > Icteridae > Agelaius > Agelaius tricolor. The sequence goes on from NW_027269265.1 coordinate 1,909,618, forward strand.
GATCATAAAATAATAAATGGGCCCTCTGAGAACATGGAGTCAGATTCATCATTCCTTCCTGCCATGGGGGCCCCTGAAAATGCCACAGCACAGGAATGTCCTTTAAAGGTCCCTGTCCAAAGGACAGGCTCAGCCAAGTGTCCCCTCCTGGCAGGAGCTGTGCAGAGCCACAAGGGCCCCCTGAGCCTCCTTTGCTCCAGGCTCAGCCCCTGCCCAGCTCCCTCAGGGATTCTGCAGCCCCTGCCCAGCTCCCTCAGGGATTCTGCAGCCCCTGCCCGGCTCCCTCAGGGATTCTGCAGCCCCTGCCCGGCTCCCTCAGGGATTCTGCAGCCCCTGCCCAGCTCCCTCAGGGATTCTCCAACCCCTGCCCAGCTCCCTCAGCCCCTCCTCACGTTTTCCATATGGAAAATATGGATTCCATAAGGAAAGAGGTGGAGATTTGCATAAAAACCTCCTGGAATTCCTGCACCGTCCCAAATGCAGGCCATGGGAGGTGGGTTTGGCCTTGCTGCTCTGTGTGTGCCGCTCCCAGGAACACCCAGAGGTCCCTCCTGCCCTGAAAACCAAGCTGGGATCACTCACAGCTCGGACTCCATGATCTTGGAGCCTTTTCCAACAAAATCTGTTCTGTGACCTCACCCAGGTGGGGGAAACCCCATCAGCACCCCCTGCCCAGCCTTTTCAGGGAGCTTTCCCTCAGAATGACAATTCCTGAATGAGGAATGAGGAATGAGGAATGAGGAATGAGGAATGAGGTGAGGCAGCAGGGCTTTTACAGCTCAATCCAGGCTGAAAAGGCAGACTTGTGCCCCAAACCATCATTTTTGCATGGTTTTCCATAGAAAGAGTGATAAGGTTCTGGAGAGGTGGTGGGGTCCCCATCCCTGGGTGTGTTTAACAAAGCCTGGATGTGGCACTGGGTGCCAGGGGTGAGTTGAGCTGTTGGGGCTGGGTTGGACTCCATGATCTCAAAGGTCTCTCCCAACCCAGTGATTCTGTGAATTCTGTGAATTTTCCAGAGCTGCAGTTCCCAATCCAAGCCCAGCTGACCTTTGGCAGGGCAGGATTGCAGCTGCAGCTCCAGAAATGTCACTGATGCTCCTCATGCCGGGTTCCCATCCATCATCCCCACTGACCCCAGGGGCCAGGGGAGCACAGCCCCTCCAAGTGATCCCAGTTATTTATTCCTCATCACTCCCCTTGTTCCAGCCCCGCTAAACCCCAGCCCCTCCCTCCAGCCTGTCCTTTCCCTGGCCCTGCTTTAGGCCTGGAATTAATTAGGCAGGACCCAGCCCAGTGGCTCGGAGAGCGGCTTAGAGCAGCTTTAATTTTGATTAATATCTCCTCCTGCCTTTAAAACCATCTAGGCACGACTCCCTGCCCAGCCAGGCTTGTTAAAATCATAAATCAATCCATTCCCTTCCCTCCAGACGCTCCAAGACCTTTCCAGTTGCAGCCATCCAGCTCCTGCTGCCACAGACTTTTATTTACTGGGTTTGCTCTGCCTCTGCAGAGAGGAAAATCCACTCATCAAAGCCAAAAAAACCCTGGAATTAGGATTTATTTTAAAGGAATTTAAGTTACCTGGTGAGGGCAGGACACTTTGGACTGGAGCAAAGAAAAGTCACCGCAGGATTCATTTCCTGAGATTTTGCCCATCCTTGGAATGTGCCTGGGAGGAAAAACCCACACCTGGACACGTGCTCATCTATTTATCTGATAAAAGTTCCCTCAGCTTTAATCACCAACCAGGTCAGCTCCTCAAAATCCCATTTCAGAGCCCCAAACCAGCCCCTTTTATCCCTTCTTGATGCTCAGAGTCCTTCCCATCCCAGTCCCAGCCCATCCACTCAGCCCTGGAGGAGAAATCAGCCAGGAAATTATGGGTGGGGACGGGAAAAACACCCAGGAAATTGTGGTTCTTTTAATTTTTTTGGTCTTTTATTCCCTTTTCTGGCACTCAAGGAACAGGTTTGGGGTTTGGACCCCCAGGTTGGGGTTTGGGGAAAGGGGGATCCCAGTTTGGCCACGCTGCAGGTGCTCTGTGGGGCTTTGGGACCTGCAGTCCCCCCAAAAGGAGAGGGGGACCCTTTTGGGGCAAAAATCTCCAAACTGGGAGTCCCATCATCTCTCTGAAGTCTCTTTGCAAACCTGGCACTGGCAGGGATGAGCTAAACCTGCTGCTCTGGAATCACAGATTCAAAGGTTGGTTGTCAGTTCTTCACTCCTCACCCCCAAAACTGAGTTTTTAGCCAAACTTTGATCAGTTCTCAGCCAGAAAAGGGAATTTTTGGTGTGTTTTGTGTGGATATTCCCACTCTGAGCAGGCCCTTTGGGAAGGGAGGCATCACTCCCTCCTTTTCACCACCCTTCCCACTGTTTTTGTCCCAGGATTTTTGGGACAATCCCTCTGCAAACAAAACTGATCCCTTCTTTTTTTTTTTCCCCTTCAGTTGCAAAGAGATAAATTAGAAATTTATGAAAGTTAAATTCCAAAGGCACATCAGGGCAGGTGTGGGGGCAGCAGGGAGAGTGGCCAATTCTGGAACAGAATGGAATCAGGGAATTCCAGACTGGGGGGGCTGGAAGGGAATTTAAATCCCTTTAAATCCCATTTCATCCCAGCCCTGCCATGGCAGGGACACTTCCCCTATCCCAGGCTGCTCCAAACGGGCCTTGGACACCTTTAGGGATGAGGAGCTCTGTGCCAGCCCCTCCCCATTCCAACCACTCAAATCCAACCCAAACAACCCCAGAAATCCAGGAATCTCCCACATCCACCCAAAAACCATCAGGAGCCCAATTCCAGCAGGGGATGACAGAGCTGGGCACGGATTTTGTGTCAAACCCAAGGAATCACAGCAGTTTTACAGCTCCTGGGAGCACCCTGGTGCTCCAGACAAGGAGCCATAAACTCAGGACAGAATTCCAGAGGGATTTCTGCTCTCCCAAGCCACAGAGAATTTCCTTTCTGGGGTTTGGATGGTGTTTACCACCCTCAAAGCTGTGATGAATGATGCCTGCACACACTCACTAAAAATATTCTTTGTGTTCTCAGAGCTCAAAAAAAAAATCAATTAAACCAAAAACAAAAAACAAACAAAACAAAACAAAACAAAAAAAACACACAAAAAACCCCCAAAAATTAAAAACACACTAAAAATTTAAAAGAAAAAATAATCCTGGGCAAAGCTAAGCCCCAGGCAGGGCTGGCTCCAGGGTTTTGCCTGCTTTTCCCATTTTTTCATGCTAGTTAAAGAGAATTAATCCATGAGATTAATTGTGGTGTGGGAGGATCCCAGGTGCTTGGTTAGGGGGGGATTTCTGCAGCACAGGTGAGATCCCAGCTGAAATCCTCCTATTTCCCAATGGAACCCCAGCTCTGCAGAGCCACCACAGGAGGAGGAGGATGGAGAGGAGCAAGGAGGTGCTGCTGGAAAAGCAGAATCCCCTCTGCAAAGCAGGAAGCTTTAAGCAGGGGCAGGATTCCAGCTTTTTATGGGATGAAATCCAAGAAATCCAGGTTTTGGCATGGATTTCCCCACACCTACAAACCCCCAGTGCTGGGGGAAGCATCCCAGCAGTGGGTCTGGAGCTGGATTCATTCACCAGCACAAGCAGGAGCTGCCAGGAGAGTAACAAGGGGCCCTCATTCCCAAAAATATCAACTTTAGGAGGCTGAGAAGCCTCGTCCAATCTCATGCCAGAAGAAAATGACACATATCCCAAATTTCCGGTTTATCATTTGATTTATTCCTTTAGTACAGTCCTTTGCTAAACTTTCCTGATCCCAGTGCTGGAGGAATCCAGAGGGAGCAGCTCAGCAGGGCTGTGGGATGAAGCTGGAGCTGCTCTGAGGGAGAGGAGGGGCAGCTTCAGCCTCTCCTGAGATGCCAGATCCCAACAGGAGGGGACAGCCAGGAGGGGACATCCGGGCTCTGCTCCAGGGAACAGGGACAGGAGCAGAGGGAACGGCCTCAGGCTGGGCCAGGGCAGCTCAGGGTGGATTTTGGAACATTTATCCATGGAAAGGTTTGTCCAGCCCTGGCACAGCTGCCCAGGGCAGGGGGAAGCTAAGATGGAGTCCAACCATCCCCAGCAGTGCCAAGGCCACCCCTGCTCCGTGTCCCCAACATCCACATGGATTTAAATCCGTCCAGGAATGGGGACTCCAGCACTGCCTGCTCATCCCAGAATGGGTTGGGATGGGAGGGATCCTAAATCCCACCCCATTCCAGCCCTGCCATGGCAGGGACACCTTCTACCAGCCCAGGCTGCTCCAGCCTGGCCTTGGGCACTGCCAGGGATCCAGGGGCAGCCACAGCTGCTCTGGGAACTCCATTCCAGCCTCTCCCCACCCTCCCAGCCAGGAATTCCTTCCCAATATCCCACCTAAACCAACTCTCTCTGAGATTAAAGGTATAAATACCCAGAGGCTCCTCGAGCTGGAATGATAATTCCACCATTATCCAATGCTGAGGCCTGGGAAACCACGGAAATCCTGCGGAAGGGGAAGCCACCAATTTGATTTTTAAGTTTGTTTAAAGCAGTTTTACCACTAAACAAGTAAACATTTATAACTGAATAAATACTTTTTCACTTTAGTCAAGGAGCATTCAGTGGCTGTTGGCATAAATATTCAGTTATGGAAATGTTTGGATGGAAATAGATTTTGCCATGCCATAAATAAACATTGTCTGCAAGGAACACACTCCCAACAAGAGGCGTGAATTAGAGCCACTGGTGCCTCCTGCCAGCCCTTGGGAATGTTTTATTTAGAAGCACTTCAGCCTGATCCCATCTGCCTGGATTTTCCTGGCTGTTTATCCCACCAGATTGTTAAAAACTTGGAGCAGAATCATGGAATCATCGAGTTGGAAAAAAATCTTTGGGATCATCCAGTCCCAGCTGTGCCCAATCCCCACCTTGTCCCCAGCCCAGAGCTCTGAGTGCCACATGCAGGAATTCCTTGGGCACCTCAGGGGATGGGGATTCCAAACCTTCCTGGGCAGCCAGCTCCAAGGCCTGAGCACCTTTTCCATGGGGAAATTTTTCCTGGAAAATTCTACCAGTGCCACACCCTGTGCTTGGGGGCTCACTCCAGTACTGGGATGGGGAAAGTCTAGCAGAGAACTGTGCTAAAGGAATAAATCAAATTATAAAGTGGGAATTTGGGATATGTGAGCATCACTGCAGTTCCAGCCTGGGGCTGGGAATCAGCAGGCAGAAATCCAGGGAGAAATTTTGGAGTTACCCCAAATCCATGGGAGTTACCCCAGATCTGTGGGAGTTACCATTCTCTGGTCCTGGATGCAGATGCTTCCCTCGAGCTCAGCAGAGCTTTTGGCCCCACAAAGTGACACCCTGAGTGTGACAGTCCCTGAGTTTGACTCTCCTAAAATGAATTTATGGATAAAAGCCCTGGGGGTCAGGAATATTCGTGGTCCCAGTGAGGATGAGGAGAGCTTGGCAAGGGCTGGTGAAGAAGCAGGAGGAAATCAGGGATAACCTGAGCAGGGATAAAGAGCACCTGCCTCCTTTGAGTGGGGTTTTAAACTTTTTGCCCAAAATGACAGAATGTGCAGGAGCAGAGCATGAGGGGAGGAAAGGAAAGGAAAAGGGGGAAAGGAAAAGGGGGAAAGGAAAAGGGGGAAAGGAAAAGGGGGAAAGGAAAAGGGGGAAAGGAAAAGGGGGAAAGGAAAAGGGGGAAAGGAAAAGGGGGAAAGGAAAAGGGGGAAAGGAAAAGGGGGAAAGGAAAAGGGGGAAAGGAAAAGGGGGAAAGGAAAAGGGGGAAAGGAAAAGGGGGAAAGGAAAAGGGGGAAAGGAAAAGGGGGAAGAGCGCAACTGGAATTTTGGTTCCAGTGTCACACATACTCAAGCAGGAGCAAGGAGAGCTCGGCTCTGCCCCAGTCCTGCTGTCCAGCAGCAAGGACGCAAAATATTGGGATTTTTCAAACGAAAGCAAGGACAGGGAATCCGCAGGACAAATTCCTGCGTGCTGCGATTCACGGACCCAGCAAGGAGAAGGACTCGCAGGCTGACGGTGCCATCTAGCTGCTGCTCCTGGAACGGGAACGCTGCACTGTCCCGGCGCCGGGAGCCATTCCCTGGCTCCTGTCCCTCCATCCCTTGTCCCCAGTCCCTCTCCAGCTCTCCTGGAGCCCCTTCAGGCCCTGCCAGGGGCTCTGAGCTCTCCCTGGAGCCTTCTCCTCTCCAGGGGAGCATTCCCAGCTCTCCCAGCCTGGCTCCAGCCCTCGCTCTCCTCCAGGACAGGACTCAGTGCTGAGGTCACACCTCGGGGGCTGTGCCCAGCTCTGGCCCCTCAGCTTGGGAAGGACCTTGGGACACTGAGCACATCCAGAGGGGACAACGAGGCTGGAGAGGGGCTGGGAACACAAACCCTGAGAGGAACATTTGAAGGAGCTGGGGGTGCTCAGCCTGGAGAAAAGGAGACTCAGGGCTGCCCTCATCACTCTCACAGCTCCTGAAAGGTGCCTGTGCTCAGCTGGCCCTGGGCTCTGTCTCCAGCAGCACTGACACAACCAGAGCACACAGCCTCGAGCTGCACCAAGGGAAATACAGGCTGGATAGCAGGAAAAAGGTTTTCACAGAAAGGGTGAGAAAGTTCTGGAATGTTCTGCCAGGGGAGGTGGTGGAGTCCCCATCCCTGGGTGTGTTTAACACAGCCTGGATGTGGCACTGGGGGCCAGGGTTGAGTTGAGCTGCTGGGGCTGGGTTGGACTCCATGATCCTGAAGGTCTCTCCCAAGGCAGTGATTCTGTGAGTTTTCCCTGCTCTTCCTTTTATCACCAAGGTACATTAGAAGTATTTTTATCACCCTTGATGGCCCAGGCCACATTTAACTCCCTCAGGGGTTTATCCTTCCCAATTCCTGTGTGCTTGGATAAATTCCCTGTATCCCCTCAGGCTGCCCGGCCCTGCTCCCACCCTCTGCAGGAGGTTTCCTTCCTTTCCATGGTTGGGTTTGTCCCTTTCCCTCAGCGTGGCTCTGGAATGCTGGACAGCCCTAAAATCAGCGTCACTCCAAGCCCTAAAATCAGCACCGCTTCAAGCATCACCTGCAGCCTCCAAACCACCCCAGGTGGAGCTGGATCCCTGCAGGAACTGGGCCATGTCAGACTGGGAGGATCAGGCTGAAAGCTCTTCCCGAGCTCACAGCTGGGGAATTCCTGATCCAGGAGATTGGGATCTACCTGGGAGAAGAGAAAAAGCTCCAAGATCGCCCCCAGGCTGGTCCCATAAAGCCAGGAGGATTCCCAGCAGGAGTGGGACTGCTTTCCTACAGAGCACCCTCAGCTTTTCCAGCCTCGGGATGAGCTCAGAAGCCAAAGTTTTCCCCCAAACCTCTGAAATTCCCCCCAGAGGCTGTGACAAGCACAGATTTTATCTGTGCATAATCCAATGCAATTCAGTGGAGTTTCAGCAGTGCAAATCCCCTATCTCAATGCCAGCACTTGGAAACTCCTCTCTCCCAAAGCACCACTATCTTTTCCTTGGCTCCAAGCAGGACATTTTATTTCCCTACAGGAAACCATTTATTAGTTGTTTATTATTAATACAAAGTCCTTGAAGTGGATTTTGATTTCACCTGTTCTTTGGGGGAATCAGAAGCCCTTTATAAATCACTTTGCATCCAAATAAGTTCCAGTTTCACATCCATGAACCTCCAGGGACTGGAGCCACCAGGAACAAAATGCAATTTCCACACCGAGCTCGGGAAATTCAGGGTTTTGGCACCTCATCTTCGTTGGATATTGGGCAATAAATACCTGGTAGAGGCAGCAATGAGGTAAAAAGGAATTACAGCTTGTCCTGCACCACTTTCTCCCAGGGCTTAAATGATGTGAGCAACACAACAGGGAAAAGGCAATTGTCATTTTGTAATTTTACAAAATTAGGTGCCAACAGAGGTATTTGGATGTTTACATGGTAATTGAAAACATTTTAGCTTTGGTTTCAATAGGGATTTGCCTTGCAATTACCATCCCCAACTATTTATTTTTGTTTTCCATAATGAGAAAAAAAAAATGTTCTGGCAGAGGTTTGGGGCCCAGATCCTCAGGGTAGCACAGAGAAAATTATCCCAAGTTCCTCTGACCATCAGGAAAGAGCTTTGCTCAGGAAAAAGGGACAAATATCCACAATTCCCTCCCTGCCAGGCTTGATCAGGTCTTAGAACCCCAAAAAATCCCAATCCTGCTGCCACTTCCAAGGCTCTCAGTGGTACCAGGCATGGAGAATCCTCCTGTGTCCAACATGTTGGGAAAAACACGGATTTCCCACTGGGAAGTGCCTCAGGCACCTCTGAGAGGCAGCAGGAGTTGGACAGAGCAGTGGGAGCTGCACAGACTCTCCCATCACCTTCTGCATCCTCACTGATTTTGTGTTCCCCTGAAATTTTACACCTCAGGTAAACCCTCCTAGAAATTCAGTATTTTGGTTAAAAAGGCAATGAGGGTTTTGTGGTTTTTCAGAACCACACTGAAGCCAAGCAAGCACATCCCACAGGATTCCCCTCCCTGTGTACATCAACAAAAACTGCGGAGAGGGGAAAAGCCCAAAACCACCACCAGAGCAACTGAAGATTTTTATTTTTTAGTGTAGAACCTTCACACTGAAGCATTTTCTGGTAAGGACCAGGATTTAACCATTTCTCACTCAAAATGAGAGGCCCAACCACCTCCTGGTGAGGAAAGCCAACCCTTCCCCAGGGCTCCCAGATGATGCCAAATCCTCATCCCTGTGCCAACATGGAAGGAGCTGCTTCCTCACCATCCAGTGCCCTGTGTGCCTGCCCAGGGCAGGGGACTGGAGTGGGCTTTAAGGTCCCTTCCAGCCCAAACCATCCCAAATTCTGTGATAACCCCACAGCTTTTCAGCTTTTGCTATGGGCACACCTGGGTTTGCTCCCACTCCCTCCTCACACCTCATCTCATTGATGCCATAACCAGGGGGACAAAAGAAAGGCTCCTGGGCATTCCCAAAGGATCTGCAGAGCACTCAGCTGGGAGAGAGCAGCATTTACCTGGTCAGCCCCCTCTCAGCAGTGCCACTGCATAGCAGAAAAACACCCAGACACTTGGAATCTCAAAGGACTTGGAATTCCAGAGCCCTGGCACCCTAAGATGTGTCTTTACCTCACTCCCTCCAGAGCAGCCATGGCTGCCCCAGATCCCTGCAAGTGCCCCAGGCCAGGCTGGTCAGGGCTTGGAGCAGCCCGGGGCAGTGGAAGGTTGGGAAACGAGCACAGCAGGGCAGCCCCCACACTTCGGGAGCAGCCCCGTACAAAGAACCCCCAGAGCCGCCAAAACCTGCACAGAAGGAAAACACGTACAGATCAGCTGGGTTAGGAGACCATTTATTAGGTAAGACTGAGCCGAGACGCTGCAGATGTGTCAGGGAAGCCCTGAGACGCTCCGGGAGCTCCTGGCTGTCGCCTCATCCTCTCGGCGCTCAGTCCAGCTGCAAGAGAGCGAGAGACACGAGGGGAGTCAGCGGGACCCGGCACCCCCGAGCCCCTTCCCGCAGCCGCGGGGCTCACCTTGATGAAGCCGATGTCCTTAGCGTACTGGCGGAAGCACTGCCGGCACATGTTCAGCCCGTACTTGCGGATGAGGCCGTGGCGGTTGGAGCACACGCGACTGTGAGGGAACAGAGAGAGGCGCGTGAGGGCGGGGAATGGCGCCGGGGAGGGGGAATGTGAGGGGAAAGCGGAGAGAGGCAGGGCGGTGAGACGGCAGCCACGACCCGGGAGACGCAAGGGGCGGCACTGACCAAGAGCGAGAGCCCTGCCCGAACTTCCTGGGGTGGCTCCAGTAGAGCTGCTGGTGGCCCATGGCTGCGCGGTGCCGAGAGAAAGATGGCGGCGGCCGCCCGGCCTTATACCCCTCACGGCGTCTCCCGGCGTGCACCGCGCGGCGCCCGCTTCCCGCCCTGCGCCGCGGGCGGGAAAGCTCCGCCCGCCCCGTGACGTCATCGCTGCCAAAGCTCGTATCGCTAACGGAGGAGGGCGTGAGTGCCGGGCGTAGTGGCGCGCGCCTGTAATCCTAGCTGTGGGGGAGGCTGAGTCCGGCGGATCGCTTGAGCCTGTGGTTCGGTGCTGCTGTGAGAGCTGTGTGGGGACCTAAAGCCGGTATCGATATGGTGACCTGGTGGATAGGTCACCGGGACGAGGCACGAGCCGGCGAAGGCCATTTGATGGAGCAGGGAAGCTCCGGGGGCGGTCTGTGGGGAGCCGCACTTGTTAATAGCCTCGCCAGCAACACATGGGCAAGATAGGGAGACGGGGGCTCAACCTTTTGCCACACACTACTAATAACTAACACACCCTGAATACTCAACAAAAACCCCAAACACCCCTTTCCACCCCAAACCACACACGCGCAACACACCGCCTCCTACTGAACAAAAACCGCAACAACCTTGCACCGCTCAACTACACAATTCACTGCGCCGAGCAAATCTCAAACACCGATCCTACCCTCGAATAGTACATCTGCATAAACACCCAGCACACGCCTCCCCAAGTTTGGTTGTTTTTTCTCCCAATGTCGTTTCTTGTGCTCAAAGCCCCTCATGGCGCCCACACCAAACCTGACCTAAGCCTTCCTGTCTCTTACCAAGCCTCAGCTGCTGCTGTCGCACCCACCTGCCCTCAACTCCTGCCCTCAACGCCTCAGCTTCCCATGTCCCCTCAGCTCCTCTGTGTCCCCTCACCTCCCAGGTTCCCTCAGCTCCCGTGTCCCCTCAGCTCCTCTGTGCATCCTCACCTCCCATGTCCCCTCATCTTCTTCATGTCCCCTCCCTCACACCTGCTGTCCCCTCCATGTCCTTACACAGAATTCTCTGGCCCTTCCTCTGCTTCCTCTTGCTCCTCGCACCATTCTCCCCTCTAACCCCTCTTTTCAATGCCAGCACATCACCACGTGTTTTATTCTTTACTTGAAGTTTATGGAAAACTTTATATTTTATGTCATGCTCGGCCGTGACTGTGTCTTAGGTAGGCAGGAACTGGGGATTGGATGGGCAGATTTATGTAAACTTTAGTGTATAAATCATTTTGCTTTTTATTCTCTGGCGTGCTTGATTTGTGGACAATTTCCGCTTTGCACCCTGCAGAGAATGAACGATGTCTCCTTTCTAAACCTGACTCGTTCGTGTTTAGAGTCCCTAAGATTCAGCAACACCTTCAGCTCCTCTGTGTCCTCCCTCAACTCCCCATGTCCCCTGACCCCCCGTGTCCCTTCACACCCTCCATGTCCCCTCATCCTCCATGTCCCCTGACCCCCCGTTTCCCTTCACACCCTCCATGTCTCCTCATCCTCCATATCTCCTCAAACCCCCGTGTCCTCTCAGCTCCACGTCCATTCACAACCCTATGTTCTTCACACCTTCATGCACTCTCACATCCTCAGCATGCCCTCGTATCCTCAATGTCCCCTCACACTCTGTGTCCTCTCATACACCCGTGTATGCTCACACCCACATCCTCTCAGGTCATCTATGTCCCCTCACATCCTCTGTTGTTTCACATCCCGTGTCCCCTCACACTCCGTGTCCCCTCGCGCCCGGTGTCTCCTCACACTCCGTGTCCCCTCACGCCCCGTGTCCCCTCACACTCCATGTCCCCTCACGCCCCGCCGCCTCTCTCCCTGTCCCGCCAAGCCGCACCAGCCGCCTCCAGCAGGAGGTGCCCGCGGCCCGCCCCGCGCGGACGGCGCTGCGCTGAGGGCCCGCGCTGGGGCTGCCCGCGGCTGCCGGTGCGGCCGCGGCCGCCGGTATCACCGGAGCCGCCGCCCTCCCTCCCCGCCCCGCGATCCCGCGGGCCGGGCAGCCCCGCGCCCCTCAGCGGGGAGCACCGGGCAGCGGCGGGCTGGCACCGCGGCGGGCAGGCAGCACAGCGGGCGCCTGTGCGCGCTCAGCGCGGGAGGCCCCCGGCGGCGCCGCCCGCCGTGCGCGGGCCGGGGCCGGTGCCGGTACCGGGGCCGGGCCGGGATGCGGCTGCAGTGCGAGGTGGAGGTGCTCAGCCGGCTCCTGCCCACCTGCGGGCTGCGGGGCCGCGGCCGCGCCGCGCGGGCGCTGCTGTCGCTCGGGCGCCCGCCCGGCGCTGCCGGTGCCGGGATTTACCTCATGGTGTGCACGGCGCGGGACCGCGGAGGGGCTCGGTACAAGGTGGGGACGGCGGCGGGGGCCGGGAGGCGGCGGGGGTGCCCCGGGGCGGCCGCTGAGCCCGCTGTGCCCGCAGGTGCAGCAGAACGTGGAGCGGCTCTTCACGCGCTTCGTGGAGGAGGGAAAGGCCACGGTGCGGCTGCGGGAGCCCGCGGTGGATCTGTGCCTCAGCAAGGTGGGACCGGCACCGGGAACCGCACCGGGAACGGTGGCAGGGCCGCGGCTCACCGGGCTCTGACCCCCGCGCCAAGGCGGGAAGGGACCTTAAATCGCATCCCACCCCTGCCATGGGGACACCTCCACTGCCCCAGGCTGCTCCCAGCCCCAGTGTCCAGCCTGGCCTTGGCACTGCCAGGGATCCAGGGGCAGCCACAGCTGCTCTGGCAATTCCAGCCCAGCCAGGAATTCCCAATTTCCCACCCATCCCGGCGCTGTGGCAGTGGGAGCCATTCCCTCTTTTCTGGGTTGTGTTCTAACTCTCCTGAAATTCATTTTCATGCTTTGCTTCACAGCTTCTTTAGATTAAGCTTTTTTCAGCTCTCTGATGCAATGTTGGTGTTTGGCCTTAAATCCCGTGTCCCCTGAGCTCAATTCCCATGAAATTGTTGTTCCCTACAGTCTTTCTCATGGAAAAAAAAAAATGGAGAATCCTCTTGTTTTCATGGACAAAACCATCATTGTGCTCACCGTGGCTTTCAAAGCACACACAGAGCAGGGCACAGGCACCATCTCCCCTTATTTCAAATACCTCTGTATTTATTCACAGTTCCCAGAGGATTTGTAAAGTGTTTTTAACGACACTAAACTCATAAGAAAAATCATATTATCACTAAATTCTCGTGTCCTTTTGTTCTGTGCCTGTTGCAGGAATCTTTTGTAGCCCTATAGGAGAGAAAAGTAAGACAGGCTTTTTATGATCTCTGAGTTCTTACCTAAAGCTTTAGACTCAGGCTGTGTAAATAAAAGCAAATAATGTTGATTGGTAGAAAATCCTTTTTCCTTTCTGTTACCTAATTTTGAGGAAAGCAGCCATCATTTTATGAACCTGTTAAAGGGTTAAATAGGAAGGGAGGACACCAAACCCAGTTATTTTTTTCCTGTTAGAAGCCAATGTGCTCTGTATTTTGGAAAAATTAAGGCTTTTGTATTAAATTAAGAATAACTTCTGCTTCCTTTACTCTGAATTTTTCTGTTGAAGACTGAGAAATCAAAAAGCTTATCTGAAAACATTACAGGTTCCTCTTAAGCTCTCCAACTCCAGAACCCAAATTTAAGATGTTTCATCCCTTTTCCATAGTTTTCTGCCAGAGTTTTATTGCTTCATTACAGCAAAGCTCCTTAACTCTCCAAAATGAACAAAAACTTTGTGGAAAGGAGATTTCCACAGACTGGAATATTGCTTCTGTGAAATCCCCCTGCTTGTGCTGTGCCAGGCACTGATTTGCTGCCCTCAGCCGGCTCAGGAATGGAGTTGGGAAACATCAGTGCAGAGCAGAAATAACAGATCCTGGCTGTTTTCTGGGGCTTGTTTCCCTTCAGCAGGTCTGAGCCTGCTTCCCTGGATCCACCTCAGCTCCGATTTCCTCAGAACTCTCACACTTGGGAGGCACCAACACAATTCAAACTCCTTTTCCAACATTGTCTGTGTGGCTGGGACTTCAGGCTTGGGGCAGGAAATTTCATCCTGAGCTCTTCCAAGTAATGATTTGTTTTCTTCTTTTTTCTTCAGGGTTTCTCAACAAGAGGTTTGGAGATTTCACATGGCCTTTAGGGAGGTCTGGTGGAGGGAATTGTGCTTTGTGCTTGAGAGCAAAGAAATCCTGCCTGTAACCTCATTCTGGTGTGCAGTATTGATTTCACTTGGTCCTTACAGATCTGGAGGACTTTTTGGACTTAATTCCCATTTTAGTGATCTTGGAAATGCCACAAATCAGCCTGGAACGAGGGGAAATTCTGTAGCTGAATGTGTGTGTTAGACTGGCTGAGATAACGAGGGCTGGTGGTCTCAGAATCCCAGGCTGGTTTGGGATAGAAGGGACCTTAAATCCCATCCCATCCCCCCCTTCCACCATCCCAGGCTGCTCCAAGCCCCGTCCAGCCTGGCCTGGGACATTTCCAGGGATCCAGGGGCAGCCACAGCTGCTCTGGATAACCTTGGATCCAAAGGTGTTTGTTGTGCATCCTCCCCACCTCTGGGAGGTGGCACAGCAGGAGTTGTGCTTGGAATGCTTAAGGAAAATTATCAGTTTAGTTTACACATGCAGTCAATTCAGTTTGACCTTTAATATCTTTATTTCTCCCACATTTCCATCCAGGATTATCTCCAGTATCTTTGTTTTCTTGTACTGGGTGCTCTAGTTCTGAACCCTCTCAAATTTGGTCTAAGCAAACGCATTTAGGAGCAAAATTGTCTTTGAGGTGCAAAATGTGTCCCTGGGCTTGGGCAAGTGGCAGCTGGGAGCACAAGGGCAACCCCTGGGCTCTCAGAACTCCAAGTTAGTTCTTTTCTTTTCCTTCTATGGTTGCAATGTGGTTTTTATTATAGAATTCACTTTCAGCTCAGTGCCTGTCTGCTGCACATCAGCTCAAGCAGAGACTTGCTGGAAAATCTAGAAGAGAAAGATTTGGTCACAAACGTTCCTAGAAGCGAATCAAATCCATGCAACAGATGCATTTTGTTTTCTGGGGTTTTCTGGATCTTTATTTAAAATACAAATCTCTTGATACTCTGATACTGAGAGTTAGTGGGAGCCTTTAATGGCTTCCCACTGCCAGGGGGAATATGGGATGGGAGATTGGGAAGGAATTGTTCCCTAAGAGGGTGGGGAGGGGCTGAGCTGGAATTGCCAGAGCAGCTGGGGCTGCCCCTGGATCCCTGGCAGTGCCCAAGGCCAGGCTGGACACTGGGGCACCCTGGGACAGTGGGAGGTGTCCCTGCCATGGCAGGGGCTTGAAAAGGATGGGATTTAGGATCCCTTCCAACCCAAACCGTCCTGGGATTCTACTGCCAAACTATTGTGTCCCAACTCAAGCATTATTTGGTCTTTGCAAAGAATTTGCCTCTTGCCTGCTGCTGCCACAGCCAGAGCTGTGTGTGGCCACTTCACCTGCCTTGAAGCTTCACCTTCCCTTTGCTGAATTCAACCCCAGCTTCCATCCTTTTCTTTCCTAGAAGCTTCCAGGAATTATTGCCTCAGGGTTTAGAGCTCTGCTTTCCCCATGTGTGTTTGTAACAGTCCTTTATCCTGGTGGATTTTTGGGAGCTCCCAGTGCATTGGGTTTTTTTTTTTTCTGTACTTCATTTCCAGCTGTGGATTCGGTGCTTTGTTCCTTCCCTGGGTGCTGCAGCAGAGTCTGACCAGGACTATTCATTACAGAGCTGTTCCCCCTCCCATGAGTGGCACCCACAGAACAGCTCAGAGAGTGTTAATGACCACGATAATGAACTTTTAACTCCAGCCTTGTGTTCCCCTGCAGGCGAATGTGATCAATTTAAAGACTTTCCTTTCAGCCGTGAGACTGGCTCACCAAGGCAACGACACCGGCGTCCTCCCTCTCTCACCTCTGGTCCCAGCAAAGAACTCCGACGTGGAGAAACCCAAAACCAAAATGATCATCACTTCCAGGAGGGATTATCCCCTCACCAAGAGCTTCCCTTTCTCCCTGGAGCACCTGCAGACCTCGTACTGCAAGCTGGCCAGGATCGACAGCAGGGTGCTGTGCCTGAGGAGGCTGCGCAAGCTGGACCTGAGCCACAACCACATCAAGCAGCTGCCGGCCACGCTGGGGGACCTGGTGTGCCTGCAGGAGCTCGACCTGCACAACAACCACCTGGAGGCCTTCAGCGGGGCCCTGTGCAGCTCGGGCCTGCAGAAATCCCTGCAGCTGCTGGACCTGAGCCAGAACCAGATCCAGGCGCTGCCGCTGGAGTTCTGCCAGCTGCGGGGGCTGGTGCAGCTGCGGCTGGACGACAACGCCCTGCTGCGCCTGCCCTGCCGCATCGGGCAGCTCAGCCGCCTGCGCTTCCTGTCGGCCGCGCGCAACAAGCTGCCCTTCCTGCCCTGGGACTTCAGGAACCTCTCCCTGGAGAACCTGGACCTCTTTGGGAATCCCTTCGAGCAGCCCAACCCGCTGGTTCCCAACATCCAGCTGAAGATCCCCCTGACTCTGCTGGAGTGTGCTGCCAGGGCCACGGTCAATCACAGGTAAGGGCAGGGAGGCACACCTGGCACTGCTCCTTCACGCCTGCCTCCCTCACCTGCTTCCCTCCTTTCCCCTCAGTGCCTGCTTTTGTTGTCATTACATTGCAAGGGTTCCATATTGCCAGAGTTTGGTACCTCCTTGATGTTTCTCACGGGCAGCTCCTCCAGGCACTGACTCTTCCTTGTCCTCACAGCACCCAACTGACTCCAGTTCCCCTCAGCCAACCACTCCACCCTTGTATAACACTCTTCTTACTGGCTACAGCTGTGGCCTGTTAACATCAGGCCTGTTCCTAATCTTTAATAATCAACCCAGCTGCAACTCTTTAGGGGGTAAGATTGCTTTCTATACTACCTTTATTTACTTCTATTCTATCCCCCTACATGCTTTACCTATTAACTTCATGACATGAAAATTCCTTTGAATTCCCCTTGTGAAGTCATCAGGATAAGGCAGGGAATTGATGCCTTTGGAAGCATTTAAGGAAAGGCAGAGATTGAAGTGTTTTCATCCACCAAAGGGGGATGAACAGAATATTTTTGACCAACTTTGGGAAAAGAGAATCAGTTCTACAACCCTGAGCCACTTCTTCTGCAGGCTTTCCCCTGCCATAGGTTTTCCTTAAGCTCCTCATTTCCCTTGGTGTTGGAGTGAGGGTGTTCTGACTTATTCAGAAAGCCCAGCTCTTAGGTAATTTAAAAAAATATTATTTCACCAAGTAAATCCCACCCTCCCAGGCTGCTGTTTGTTATCAGCTCTCTCCTCTTCCCCCATCCCTGGTCCTTCGTGTCCCAGGAGCCTCCAGGTACCAGCAGCTGCTGCTCCCACCCTGCTCTGGGTGGGAAGGGAGCACAAAAACAGAGATTTGGCACAGGAAGAGAGGAGAGAGAGGCTGTAAGTGTCCCTGATCTTCATCCTGTGCCCATTCCTGCCTTGAGGGTGGGCAGTGCCCCATAAACCAGGGGTAATTGTGCAGAAATTTGCACCAAAGGCATCCACAGGCACACCCTGAAGGGAGCTGAGCCACCACATGTTCTGGCCAAATCACCCACTGCTGACCTTGCTGATTCTGTAATTAAACCCCACGTGTCTCCTTTCCCAACTTTATATAAATTGCAGTGGGTTTGAGGTAAATATTAAGGCTTTTTTCTACTTCTAGAAATCCCTCAGCACTGGTGAGATTTCAGTTACTGTAAAAACCTTGAGAAAGGGATGAAACAGGAGAAGGTGCAAAAATAATGTTTGGAAATCAGTCTTCATTCTGGGAAAGTACCAGACTTCTTGATTATGTTTTTCCCAGAAAAAAAAAAAAAGGATGTTCTGAAATTAAGGTGGTGAAAAAGAAAACCCAGAGGAGTCTTAGCTGTGTGGAAAGATTTGGGAAGGTGTAGGTGGAGGCAGGATGTGAGTCAGTGGGATCTGTGCTGAGTCTGGAGTGCCAGCTGGGCAGTGCTGAGCCCCACACCTCAGCCACCCCAACAGAATTCCTCGGGGGAGTTACTGACTGTACCCCAAGCTCCTCTGTGAATTCCAAAAGCAGCAATTCCCCTTCCCAACTCTGGGTGTCATTGCTGACACGGCGGATGGAGAGAGCTGGGGAGCAGCAGAACTTTTCATTTCATGCCTGCAGGGAGGGCAGTGCTGCTGCAAAAGGCTCCGTTCATCTCTCCTGCTTTCTCTGAGTTGTGTTTTAGCACTGCTGCTCCTCGGTGTGAGAGGGAGGAGTAAATGGTGGGTGCTGTGTCAGGCACAGAGGGTGTGAGGGAAGAACAGAACGTGCCCAGTTGTCTCATTCTTCTTAATCTTCCTTTAATTCTCTAATTCTCATTACTCTTAATCTTTCTAATTCCCTAGCTGGCTGTGGCCCAGGCTGCCAGGATTGCTGTGAGCTCCCTGCTGGAGTTCATGTCCTTAGGGCTGCCTTGGGAAGTGGCATTTCAGCCCTAAAATTGCCAATTTCATTCCTGAAATCTCAGGAAGTGGCATTTCAGTCCCAAATCTCAGGTTTTTCATGTCTGTGTGATGCCTGGAGAGGCTCCCTGGAACAGAGCTGGGCAGAGTTAAACGAATAAAGCAGGGATTTATTAAAAGGCCTCACAGGACACACCTTGGGCAGTGCAAGAGCCCAGCCAGGGCTACACCCAAGATGGACTCAGAGTCACAAGTTTTCACACTTTTAAAGTTTTGGTCCCTTTCCATGTTGGGGTTCAGTGTCCAATTCCAGCTCCAGGTGATGCAGTGCCACCCTCCCAGATTGCTCTCCTCAATTCCCTGGTTTTACACTTCTTGGGCCCAAAGCTGCAGTGATGTCCTTGGTTCTGGGGCTGGAAAAGGATTGAGAGTGCCTGAGGAGAGGAAAGGATTGAGAGTGTCTGAGGAGAGGAAAGGATTGAGAGTGTCTGAGGAGAGGGAAAGGATTGTTCTGTGTGCCTGAGGAGAGGAAAGGATTGTTCTGTGGGAAAAGGATTGTTCTGTGGGACTGAGCTGTGAGGAGAGCTGCTACCACCTTATATGAAGTTCAAAGTTACATATGTGTGTGTGTGTATGACATATTTTATGAGTATATAATACACATATATTATATGTGTGTATATGTGTGTGTGTGTGTGTGTATGTTAGTGACATATTTTCTGAAAAATCCCTTTGCCAGGATTTTTCTTCTGAGAAGGCTCAGAAAAGAAATGTCAACAATAATTATCTGATTGCTTGGAATGTGGTTTGGAGGTTGCTTACCAACAGGTGCATCTTTGATTGGTTCAGTGTGAATTGTTTTTAATTAATGACCAATCCCAGTCCAGCTGTGTCAGCACTCTGGTCAGTCATAGGGTTTTTATTAACATTTCTTTTCTAGCCTTCTGATGTCTCTTTAGTATAGTTTTGGTATATCATTTTCATGTAATATAATATAACAATATAACACAACACAATATAACATAATATAACATAGTATAATATAGTATAACATAATGTAACAATATAACATAATACAACATAATATAACAGATATGATATAATATAGTATAATAATATAATATATATTATAATATAATATATAATAATATAACATAAAATTAACATAACATATATTATATTATATAATATGATATATGAGATATAATATAATATACTTTAATATAATAATATATAATAATATATCAGCCTTCTGAGAACTTAGAGTCAATTCTCATCTCTCACCTCTTCCTGAGGACCTCACAACACCTCAACAATTAATAACCACATGTATATATTTTTTAATATGTATATAAATACTATATATATAAATATATGTGTGTATATACATATACGCAAATGTAAATATATATACATATATTTATGTGTGTATATATAGATAGATGTGTATATATATAAAATATATACATTTAGAGATATATATTTTGTGTATATATATATATATCAATAGATATATACTCACCAGTGCAGTGCAGAGTCTGGAAAACATGCAAGCTGAACCTGGAGTCATCACATGTCCTGGGAGTGGCTGGTGCCTGTGTGCTGTCCCTGCCTTTGAGTGACCCAGCTCCCTCTGTGCCGAGCTCACCCCGTCTCCTCCCGTCCCACAGGATCCCCTATGGCTGCCACCTGCTCCCTTCCCACCTGTGCAGGGATCTGGAGGTGGCCAAGACGTGTCGGTGCGGCAGCGCCTGCCTGAGCAGCTTCATCCAGATCACGGTGACCATGAACCTGCACCACGTGGCGCACACCGTGGTGCTCGTGGACAACATGGGCGGCACCGACGCGCCCGTGCTCTGCTACTTCTGCTCCCTGCACTGCTACTCCCAGTTCCTGGACAGGCACCTCCAGAGCCACGGCTGATACCGGCCAGGACGGGCTGCCTGGCCATGGAGGAGCCTGGAGGTGGCACCTGCGGTGTCACCAGAGCTCCCTAGGGGACAAATCCCTCTGGGAGGGAGGGGACACGGACTGGCCTGGCCTGGCTTAGCTCTTCTCCTGCTCTGGGAGGGAGGGGACATGGCCTGGCCTGGCCTGGCTCTTCTCCCACTCTGGGAGGGAGGGGACACAGCCTGGCCTGGCCTGGCTCTTCTGCCCCTCTGGGAGGGAGGGGACACGGCCTGGCCTGGCTCTTCTGCCCCTTTGGGAGGGAGGGAGGGGACATGGCCTGGCCTGGCCTGGCCTGGCTCTTCTGCCCCTCTGGGAGGGAGGGGACATGGCCTGGCCTGGCCTGGCTCTTCTCCCACTCTGGGAGGGAGGGGACACAGCCTGGCCTGGCCTGGCTCTTCTGCCCCTCTGGGAGGGAGGGGACACAGCCTGACCTGGCCTGGCCTGGCTCTTCTGCCCCTTTGGGAGGGAGGGAGGGGACATGGCCTGACCCGGCCTGGCCTGACCTCCTCCCCCTCTGGAATCTCCTCTGCCTGGAGCACAAGGCAGTGTTGAGCTGGAGAGAACCTTCCTTGGAATGTATTTCCCTTTTCCTGCGTGCTCGGGGCTTTCTGGGTTTGTGGGTAAGTGGTTCCTTCTTGGAAGGACAAAGGGAATTTGAATTTATCCCAGATTTCCCCATGTGAGCTCTGAGCTCTGCCAGGGCCAGCACTGCACTCCGCTCTTGCCAGTGGAGGAGAAATCACATCCAGAGCAGTTGTGGAATCCCAGGTGCTTCTTTTTTTAAAGGTTCTGTTACAACATTCCCACTCGGAGCAGGGACCAGCATTGCTGGGTTTTTACCAGAGCAAATGTTTGTTTTTGGGGTTTCTCTCTTTGTGATACCAGAAATGTCTTTTTTCTAAATATGTGCCTGAAACTTTGTTTCTTAATCCTCCTGTTTTAACCATTCTGGAATTTGTTTCACTGTGTTGACTGATTAAATTTTGAAAGCCTTCCATGCACGTGTGGATTGTGTTTTGTCTGAGGGGTTTTCCATCCAGTGTACTCCAGGAATTAACTGCTGGTATTTTCCTGGGGATGACACCAAAATGTTGAGCATATCCATCAATTCTTTTATTTCCTATCTTGTCAGCTGCTCCATGACTGGGAGATGGGAACAACAGGGAACAAATACTTGTGATTCTAGAATTAATCTGATTTTTTTTTAATTCTTACCGTTCAAGAATGGGTTCATAATCCTAACCTTTCAAATCTAGAATTATTTTGAGAAGTTTTTAGGAATCCCATTCCCTGGAAGATGTGATGGCTTGGAGCACACTGAGTGCCAGCTGGGGGAGGTTTAGTTTGGATTTTGGGAAAATTTCTCCATGGAAAGGGGGGTTTAGCATGGGGCACTGATGGAGTCCCCATCCCTGCAGGGATCTGGGACGGTTTCCTTGTCTTCTTCTTGCAATTCTGGAATTATTTTACTCTTACATTAATATTGAAAACTTTGGAGTCATTTTATACTTGTGACTCTAGAATTAATTAATCTGATTTTTTTAATTCTTACCATTCAAGAATGGGTTCATAATCCTAATCTTTCAAATCTAGAATTATTTTATTTTATTCTATAAATATTAGATTTTTTTCTCTCAATCTTAGAGTTATTTTATCTAATTCTTTCAGTCCTACAGTGATTTTACCTTATTCCTGCATTTCTAGAACGATTTCTCACCTTATTCTTGTCTTTGCAATGCTTGTCATTGCTTTTTAACGTGCTGTTTTTCAAACCTAGTGTTGACTTGTTTTTTATGTTACTCCCGCGGATCCCGGCTGGTTTCCGTGTGTTTTCCTCGCATTTCCAGAGTTCTTTTCCCTTTTTTCCACAATCCCGAAGGATTTCGCTGCCCCTTCCCGCCCTCCCGTCACGCCTTGGCCCCGCCCCCTCCCAGCGCCGCCCAATCAGAGCGCGGTGCGGCTGCGGCGGCTGCGCGGCCCTCCCCTCGCGGCGGAAGCGCTGAGGAGTTGATTGACGGCTCCTCCGACCAATGGCGATGCCGCGGTCGCCGCAGCGGCGGCCAATGGGGCGCGGCGACGTGTGCGCGCGGGGCGGCGGCGGCGCGCGCGCGCTGGGAGCGGGAGCGGCGGCGGCGGCGGCGGGAGCGGCGGAGCGGGGCCGCCGCCGCCGGGACGATGCGGCTGCGCGTCTACAAGCGCAAGGTGCTGCTGCTGGCGCTGGCGCTGGCGCTCTGCGCATTGGCGCTCTGGGGCACCGGCGGCGGCGGGCGGCGGCGGCAGCAGCAGCTGCAGCAGCAGCAGCAGCAGCAGCAGCAGCGGGGCGGTCCCGGTAGCACCGGGGAGCCGCCGCGGGTCAGCGAGCCCCCGCCGCCGGTACCGCGCCGCCCCGCCGCCAACGCGTCGGCCGCCGTGGCGGCGGAGGTGCTGTCCGAGAACGCGACGCTGAGTTACCGCTCGCTCGTGTACCGCCTGAACTTCGACCAGCCGGTGCGGAACGCCGGGCGCTTCCCGGCGCGGCCCGACGTGGTGCTCGTGGTGCAGGTGCACGACCGCGCCGAGCACCTCCGGCTGCTGCTCGAGTCGCTGCGGCGGGCGCCGGGCGTGGAGAACGTGTTCCTGGTGCTGAGCCACGACCTGTGGGCCGAGGAGCTGAACCGGCTGGCGGCCCGCGTGGACTTCTGCCCGGTGCTGCAGGTGTTCTTCCCGTTCAGCATCCAGCTGTACCCGCGCGAGTTCCCGGGCCACGACCCCCGCGACTGCCCCCGCGACGTGGGCAAGGCGGCGGCGCTGCGGCTGGGCTGCATCAACGCCGAGTTCCCGGACTCGTTCGGGCACTACCGCGAGGCGCGCTTCGCGCAGACCAAGCACCACTGGTGGTGGAAGCTGCACTTCGTGTGGGAGCGCGTGCGGGCGCTGCGGGAGCACGCGGGGCCCGTGCTCTTCCTGGAGGAGGATCATTACCTGGCCCCCGACTTCTACCACGTCCTCAAGCGGCTCTGGGCGCTGCGCCAGCGGGAGTGCCCCGAGTGCCAGCTCGTGTCGCTGGGCACCTACAGCCCCGTGCGGGGCGGCTTCGCCGGCCGCGCCGACAAGGTGGAGATGAAGACGTGGAAGTCCACGGAGCACAACATGGGCATGGCCTTCGGCAGAGACACCTACCAGAAGCTCATCGAGTGCACGGACGCCTTCTGCACCTACGATGACTACAACTGGGACTGGACTCTGCAGCACTTGACTGTCTCTTGTCTTCCAAAGTTCTGGAAAGTGCTGGTTCCCGAAATCCCCAGGATTTTTCACACGGGGGACTGTGGCATGCACCACAAGAAATCCTGCAGACCGTCCACCCAGAGTGCCAAAATCGACTCTCTCTTGAACAGCAACCAACAGTACCTGTTTCCCGAGGCGATGAGTGTCAGTAAAAGGTACTCCATGGCTCCCCTGTCCCCTCACGTCAAGAACGGAGGGTGGGGAGACATCAGGGACCACGAACTCTGTAAGAGCTACCGCAGACTCCAGTGAGGATCCTCCTCGCAGCGCCTTTTCTCCTTGACTTGTTCCATTGTGTCCTTTGCAGGCACACACGTGTATAAACAGCATTTATGAGTTGGTTTCTGCTTTAATATGAATAAACATTCTTGTTAAAGGTGTCCCAAAATAGTAATCTCTCATGTTTGGCAACCACGTTTTGGAAACGGGTGACGTGCTGCAGCCCCTACGCAAAAAGTGACCTGCTGCTGTGTTTGCTGGGAGGAGGAGGAGGAGGAGGAGGAGGAGAACACTTTTTAAGTGCATCTTTTTTGGTGCTTCAAAGCTCTGGTGGTGCCTGGGGTCCCACCCAGGGTCATCCCACGCCTGATCCCCGAGTCCCGGTTCGGTTGCGCCGTGTCGATGAATATATGAAGGATGAAAAGAAAATAAATCTCATTGTTTTTACTACGATGTAGATAAATATATGATTTTTTTAGTTCTGCCGAAATAAAAAATTCCGTTGTTTTGTATGCCTAGAGGAGTTCTTGATTGTCAGCAAAAAGGTGATGTCACCTCGTGTTCCTAAAAAGTCAGGATGGGAAGGAGGGGGGAGTTTCTCTTCTTTAATCCCGAGGGCTGGACCTGTGCCATCACTCCTTCCAGCAGTGTGCATTTAACTTCATTACATTTTTAATGATAGTCATTAATTGAGGCAGGAAAGGGTAGCAAATTGGTGGCACAACACCTCTTTTGTTTGGATTTTTTTTAAAAAGAAAAGTTGTTTCAAATTAGCTGTGTGAGAACTGCTGCAGTGTGGTGGGAGTGGGGGCCACGGAGCCATCTGTGAATGCTCCAGCAGCTTCAGTGCCACTCCTCTGTGAACTCAGCTGTGGCAGAAGCACCTCAGCAGCTTTTGTAGAACACAGAAATATGCCAGAGAAAGAAAATGCTGCTTTTTTCTTTTTCCAGGGGTTATTTAAACACAATTTTGCAAAGTAACTGCTCTGTGTTCTGTTCCATTGGGTTGGGGCTGGTGCTGGAGCCTCGCCCTCGGAGGCCTCTCCCAAAAAGCTGAGGGGGTTAAGCTGAGCCCAGCAAAGCTCCAGCAGGATGTGCCACCAGGGAGGGCAGGGCAGGTGTTCTGGGCAGCTGTGGCTGCTGCTGAACTCTGAAACCACTCACACAAACTGGAATGTGACAGCAGTGCCAGAGCAGCCCTGAAACGAGGCAAAATTAACTCTCCTCTAAAGCACCTCTCAAACTAAAACAGAAGTTGGTTCAGCAGCAGTGAGAAAGAGGAACAGGAAGTTTATTATTAGATGTGTTCTCCGGGTTATTCTGCTTTAGGGAGGTGAGAAACGCTGACACTCGAGGGAAACTGAGAAAAATAAATCTAATCTGGCTAAAGAGAATCCATTTCACCAGTTGTAAATACTTCAGAGCAGACATGCACCCAGAGGATGTTCTTGTGCAATGGAATTTGTTCAGCTGGGGGATATCTGGGTGCTGCAGATCTGAAACACAGCACTAGGATGGAATACAGGGTATAAATGTTGATTATTTCTAGGAGACTAATTAGAACTTCTCTGGGTAATTAGAAATTTCATTTGATTGCTAAGAATCACTGTGAGTCTAATCCTGCAGTTATCACAAAATGAAAGGTTTGGAAAATGATGACTACTGCTCAATTCCCCAGGGAGCCATTAGACTGAGGATATATACAAATAATCCCTGAAACGTGGGAAGAGAATAAAAAATTTATGTAAACAATAAAGATACATTTTTTTTTCCAGGAGCTCAGAGTCACCTCCAACTGCAACTCTTCTTACAAGTAAAATTATTGCAACAAATTGGGGAATTGATAAACTGTTAACCACGGAAAGTTTTGGTGTTGCACCAGTTTCAGTGGGAACCCATGGCCTCCATGTCACCCACCAGCACATGGAAGTCAGAACAAGCATCAAACAAGGAGGGAAATGATAAAACAAATCAATCCAGCTGGTAGAGCAGGGAGCTGTGGAAGTGCACGGGGCAGTGCGTGCGGTGATGGCACAGGATGCGCTCGCTGCCGTCCTCGGGGTTCACCTCCCTCAGGACGGGGCACCCTGCCCCATCCCCATCCCCATGGAAGTCAGAACAAGCATCAAACAAGGAGGGAAACTCTAAAACAATGAAATCAATCCAGCTGGTAGAGCAGGGAGCTGTGGAAGTGCAGGGGGCAGTGCGTGCGGTGATCGCTCAGGATGCGCTCGCTGCCATCCTCGGGGTTCACCTCCCTCAGGATTGGGCACCCTGCCCCATCCCCATGCCCATGCCCATGCCCAGCCCCGTCCCCACCCCCCTGCCGCTCTCCTGCTGCTCCCGGGGCTGTGGCTGTGCCTCCTGCTGCAGCAGCACTTTCTAAATCGGGCTCGGTTCTCTCAGATCCGCCGGGAGCGGCTGAGCTGGAGGCAGGAGGTTCAGGCTGCAAACAATGGGGTGAAGCACAGCCGGCTGCCGTTCCCATTGTTCCCGCTCTGGGAGCCGGGCTGGCTCCTGCTGCACCTCCCTCGGCTGCAGGACACTTTGTTTCTGCCTTTGTTTCGGGGTGGTTGCTGTCGGTCTGTCCAGCAAGGGCTCCCCCCGAGCTGCCAAGAGTTCCTCGTCCATCACGTTCCTGTGGCTGTCAAGGAAATAAATGAATTATTTCATAGCTGGAACAAACTGTGCACACAAAGACAGCAGAGGTTTGTTTGTCCAACAGCTTAGCTCCACTGGGATAGTGGAAAGTGTCCCTTTGGAAGCAGATGATCCTTGAGGTTCCAAACCAGGTTGTGATTCCGTGATTCTCCTTGCAGAGCAGGTGCTGAGGTTTTCCTGCCCTTGTCTGGTGTGTGGGAATGAGGGGCAGGGAGCCCCTTCTGCTTCCCCAGGGTTTCCTGCTTTCCTTTTCAGCAGCAGCCACTCCCCACACCCAGCCTGATCCCAAATCCCCAAATCCCCAAATCCCAGAGGCCACAGAATCAGCCAGGGGATCTCAGCTCCTGCTGCAAGGTTGGAGCTTTGCAGTTAGGGAAATTCCTGGCCTGTGGGGCTAATCTGGGAATTGCAGTTTGCCTCGGGAGAGCAGGAGCTGGGAGAGGTGCTGAACAACCATTTCACCATTACTGGGAGTTTTGGCAAAGAGCTGCTGGTAATTCACAGGTCCCAGTCAGTGGAGAGTCAGGATCAGGCAGGACCCACCCAAGAGCAGCTGGTTCATGGATCCAGGGACAGAGCCTCTTCCTAACACCCCAAAACCACAGGAAACTTGGGAAACACCAGTGAGTCCCTCCCAAACTGGGCAGTTCTCCCACAGGAACATGATCATGAGCTGGAAGGGACCCTCAGGAATCTCCAGCTCTGTGCTGGAGTTTGTATCAATGGGATGGGACTGCTGGGATGTGGGGTTTGAGTTTTATTGTGCTATTAGTCTTATGATATGGTTGAGATAATTGAAAGATGGTAATAGTTTATATCTTGTTAATAGTAAAGATTTTTCTGCTACAGAACATTTTAAAAACTTTCTAGCCAATAGCATATTAAACATATTTTTCTACAATCTTAAAATCTATCTTAACCAAATCTAAAACTCAAACTATTATTTCATATCCTTACTTACTACACTATTACAACTTTTCTACTTTCCAACTTTCCAACTAACTCTAAATTTCTACTCTTTCTATTTTTAAAGCCTGCTTTCACAACTTCCTAAAAACTTCCTCACCTTTACTGTACTTCCCACAAACTCAGCTCCTGGCCCCACACAGGAGCAGGAATGGGATCATTTAAAGTATCTCAGCTGCCCTAAGGTCCCCAAAGGGACTCATCTGCTCTCCAACATTTAGAATTTCATTTTTTTGTGTCCAGCTGCCCAGAGCAGCTGTGAAAGCTGAGCTGGCTCCGGTATCTTTGGGAAGCTGCTCGTGCTCCAGCCCAGTTCCAGAGGTCATGTTCTTCCTGTGAACGTGGCTCCCAGTAACCCAGCCACACATTAACCCCAGCTGAGCCCCCAGTCCAGGCCCACAGCAGGGACCTGCTTCTTCCTGCCTTTTATCTTCCCTTTAGGAAGAGCTTTATCTGAATTTTGGATGCAGTGCCTACCCAGGAATCCCAGTGAACGTGGGGGGGTTTATCTCACACTTTCCTCCTCACAAAATGAACATTTTGATTTCTTCATCTGCCCATCTATTTTGCCAAGGGAGGACGATTTAATCCCGTGGCAGATCCCAGAAACAGCCTGGCTTGTTCTAGGCAGAGGAAGGAGAGCCTGAATGAGGCCTCAGACTACAAGGATTGAATTTGAGACCAGTGTTTAAGATTAATAGCCTCATGTTTAATTATCTACACAACAGGAACCCACCAAGTATTCCAATACATGGACTGAATAAAGATGAGGCAGGATTCTTCCCAGACAAAACCCTCCAGGATTTCTCTACCTGTACAAGGCTGAGTGGGTGAGCTATCACTGCAAGGAAAAATCACTTTTTAAATGTCTGGAGCACAGTTCTGCACCTTCCAAATGAAACAGAGGAGGTTTCAATCCTTGGGTGACATGAAATGGCACGAACACAAGTTTTGCTTCTGAAAACTGACATTTACACTTGCAAATAACCCCAGTGCTGGGCTTCCCCAGGACAAAACAGGAACAAAGCTGTTTCAGTGGGGTTTGATAGGATCTTTCAGAAGAACATAAATCAGCCTGGGCTGCTCCTGGGTCCTTACCTCCACCCTGATTTGAATTCTGTCCTCAGTAACATCCAGCACTTCAATTAATGGCTGCCTTTCCAGGGCTGATTGGGAGCAAGGGGAAGGGCACAAAGCAGTGCCTAGAAATCCATCAACGTTCTCCTCACTGACAAACAACCTCTCCTAAAGAAAAAGAGAGAAAACAGCAGGTTATGTTCTTTTTGTGCCACACTTCAGGGGTACTGGGGCTAAAAACCCCTTGCAAAGAAAGCCAGGACAGCAATTCCCAAGTTTCACAGCACACTCAAGCCTTGACGGAGAAATTCTAAGCCAGACATTCAAAGAATGAGGTGAAATGAATTCAAACCAGTGCTTAGCTAATTTTGAAAGTACAAACCTGCATGGTATCAAATATAAAGGAAATATTTCTCTCTCTGGATGGGTGACTAATACAGAGATGCAGACTCTCTCTGGAAAATGATTTTTTGTCCCAGCCTCGTTGCAGCTTCCCCACCTGTGTGAGCAGCAGGAAGGTGTCAGACTGCTGGGGGTTTGTCTCCTGCTGCCTGCAGGAGAACACAAACACCTCCTTGGAGAGGCACTGCGGGATCCTCGCTCCAGGATCAGATCTGGAGCACCCAGGGCTGGATCCATTTCACACCCAGCCACGGAGGCTGCTCTGATCTCCGTGCAGACAAGCCAGTTGGAAAAACAAACAAAACAAAAGCAAGAAAAGGAGAGGTATCCACAGGCAGAGACACAGCCTGGGGTGTGTTTCCAGGCTGTTCATAAATAACCTCAAACGTGTTGCAACGGGTTCAGAGATTTACATCAGTTACAGGTAATTAAAGGTCCTCAAATATATCCTGGAGGGGCTGTTTGATAGGAACTGCAGAGCCTTCCCTGTCCTTGTGTTATTCACACATCATCTGTGCAGGCTGAGGGCAAGGACAGACAAAATCCAAATGGTCTGACCTAGAGGAGCAGCTTAGGTTCTGGGAATTACCTTCCTTATTTAATTGGAAATAACAGGGACAAGTTGCAAACCTTCCACATTAAGTCACACTTTTAAATTTCTCGGTCCAGTTCAACCTTCCTGTCAATCCAATGAAAGTTAAATTCAATTATCGCTGACATCTTGCAGACCAAGAAGCAAAAAGGCAATTCTGCACATTTTTGGCCCCCTGTGGATGGAGCCTTATGCACAGCCAGATGTCACATTGTGTCTGAGGTACAAAATTTCACTGTCATCTTGGAAAAAAAACAAAAAAAACCAAACAAGGATTGGAAAAATCAGCCAGAGTCCTATTTTTTCCACTAGTTAAATTAGAAATCACAATATGGAAAGTCATAACACACGAACTGTTGGTTTTCCAAGGCAGAGGATTGGATTCATTTTCTATCCAGCAAGATTACAATCCAGGCAAGGAGCCAGCACTGGATGCTGGGATGGTTTGGGGAGAGATTAAAGTGCAGCAGAGCTGCCCTGACTGAAAACCCTCTCAGAACATCCCTGCTTCTTGCATTTCTGCATGCAAAGCCTGAAAATTCTTATTCCCTGGTGCTGCATCCTCTGCTGCCTGCCAGAGAGGGATCAGCCAGAGCTTCAGGCTGTGGGAAAGCTCTGCAGAGTCCAGGGGAAGGTGTCAGAGCAAGGCAGGGGCTGCAGACACAAAATCTGTGCAGCACACAACTCCCACAGGCTCCTGAACGCCAGCCCTGGGCAGCTCAGGAGGAGAATTCCCAGCTCTGCCCTGGATTTTGGCCCACAGAGCCCAGCTCAGCCTCCTGGAGGAGATTTGGGATTTTGGTGCCTGCACTCCCAAGGAGAGCAAAGCACAACCCTCCTCAGAAAGAGGAGAAAAATCAAATTTTTCTCCCAGCAGAAAAATGGAAGCCAGGGAATCACAGCACGGTTTGGTTGGAGGGAACCTCACAGCTCAGCTCATTCCTACCCCTGCCATGGGATGGATTTCAGGACCTTTAATTACCTTCCACTAGACCAGGCTGCACCAAGTCCCATCCTACTTTTCCTCCATAAAAATAGGGAAAATAATCTCTTTTCCCTCTGAGTCTGCCTCTGGCACCCGTGGCTGTGTGAGGGACACCCTCTCCTCCCCAGAGCAATCAGGACTTTGCAATTTGGATACAAACGCCCTGAATCTTTCTGGAGAAATTCTTCCTGATTAAAAGCAAAAGAATTTGTTTTCTTCACAGAAAATACAGTTAAAAAAGAAGACCTGAATGGGAGGTCTATTATCAGGAAAGGTTCCACTACTCCAGAGGGTGCTGGCACTGCCCAGGCTCCCCAGGGAATGGGCACAGCCCCAGAGCTGCAGGAGCTGCCAGGGATGCCCAGGGTGGGAGTGTTGGGGCTCTGGGCAGGGCAGGGGCTGCCCTGGATGATCTCTGTGATTCCATAATGATTTCATAATTCTGTGATTAATCAGTGCTTCAAAGGAGGGTAAAAAGGAACCCCTTGTGCTGTCGCTCCGTTAATTCTGACTCACTGCACAAACCAATCTTACCAAGTTTCACCCCAGCCCAGCACTGAATTCCCAGAAGTCTTTACCATTTCATCCCATCCCCACCCATGGCCTGCCATAAATCATGGCCCTGGGGTGTGTTTGTTGTCAGGAAGGTGATTCTCATTAGCCTGCTCCACCAGGCACTGGAACTCAGACTTTGCATTCACGGGGAGCACTCACCGAGCCATTTATATTACTGCAGATGTTATCAGAGCACAGACCTTGGAAAAAAATGATCCAGGAATTTATTCTAAAGCCTGCTCTGCCTTCCAAGCCAGAGCAAACAGAGGACAACCATCTGCAGCTGATTTCAATGACCCTGTAAAATAATTCTTCAATTTAAGCCGTTTATTTTCTGGTATTTATGATGCTCTCTTAGCAACTTCGAATTTAATTTGTTTTTCCCTGCACACACTGTCATCTGCTGTTTGGTACACATTCATTCTTCCCTGTGACTAAACTGAGACCAAATTAACATAAACCTTAGCAGGGATGACTTTGGTTTCTGGAACATTCATCATTCAAACCCGTCCCCGTGTCTCCCAGCACCGGGAGCTCCCCTCCCGGCTGCCCCCAGCTCTCAGATGGGCTCATTCTGCTTTCATTTCTCACACTGAAGACACTTTCCATCCAGAGTTACCTCCCACACAGCCTGCAAGTTTAAAAAGCAGGACAGATTTCAAGCTTAAATTATTTTGGTGGTTCCTGTAATGAGTGGATCAGGGAATCTCAGCATGGGTTGGGAGGGGATTTAAATCCCATAGAATTCCAACCCTTCCACTGTCCCAGGCTGCTCCAAACCCCATCCAAGCTGGCTTTGGGCACTTCAGGGATGGGGCAACCACAACCTCTCTCATCCAAACCCAACAACTGATGGGAAAGGACCTGGATTTCCTGACCTCTGCATTTGTGGGATCCCAGCACAAACCAGCTCTGAGAGCTGAGAATTTGAAAGTACCCGGAGTGAAATGAAAACTTTTCTGAGGTGCTCATGACTGCAAAGATGAAACAGCTCCAAAGAAGCTTTGATGAGCTTCATCAGCAGGTTAATAATGTTTCCTGACATAACTGTTTTGTGTAGTCATGGTATTCCCAAAATGCAGCTACCAATTAAAGATTATTCAGAAATTAGTTTGTTTTATAGCAGAAGCAAACTAATTATGGTCCTTAATGTAGCTTGGGAAAGGGATTACTTTGAAAAATGTGAAATAATAAGTTTGTTGTGTTCTCCTTCTTTGTCCTTCTCTGACCTCCCAAAAAAACTTGCCAAGAGTCTTGAAATGCTGAGCACAGAATTAACTGAACCAAAAATAAACTGTTGGAGGATTACATTCAACAGCCCCAGTTTCCAGCAGCATCTTCTTAGAAGCAACCCCTGACTATTACAATAAGTCTTTATAGTAGCTTGGAAATGGAAAATTATAAACTCCAAATAGCTTGGAAATGAGAGCAAAGCAGCTCTCCAGGATGGATTTCTCCATGAAAGGTGGGAAAGGTTTAAAACATCCATGTCTGACACGTCCCAACACAGCTCTCAAGGCTGCATGCTTGGCTGACTCTCCAACCAAGGAACACTTTCACCCACAAGAGCCCAAATTCTGAGCACAGCAGGAACAAAAGGACAGCCCAGCATGGCCCAAGGGGACATTTCCAGCCCTTGGGGACACTTCCAGTCCTTGGCCCTTTCCACATGGTCCCAGTGCCAGGAGCAACAGAACTCTGGCACCTCCAGCTCCACACAAGGGAAATGTAGCTGGGATATTGGGAATTGGGAATTCCTGGCTGGGAGGGTGGGCAGGCCCTGGCACAGGTGCCCAGAGCAGCTGTGGCTGCCCCTGGATCCCTGGCAGTGCCCAAGGCCAGGCTGGATCAGCCCAGATCACCTGACCAGGCCTCAGCCTCCTCTAGGGGCACTTATCCCAGAATCCCAGAATGGTTTGGATGGGAAGGGAACTTAAATCCCACCCAGTGCCACCCCTGCCATGGCAGGGACACCTCCCACTGTCCCAGGGTGCCCCAGTGTCCAGCCTGGCCTTGGGCACTGCCAGGGATCCAGGGGCAGCCACAGCTGCTCTGGCAATTCCAGCCCAGCCAGGAATTCCCAATTCCCAATCTCCCACCCATCCCTGCCCTCTGGCACTGGCAGCCATTCCCTGGCTCCTGTCCCTCCATGCCTTGTCCCCAGTCCCTCTCCAGCTCTCCTGGAGCCCCTTCAGGCCCTGTCAGGGGCTCTGAACTCTCCCTGGAGCCTTCTCCTCTCCAGGGAACATTCCCAGCTCTCCCAGCCTGGCTCCAGCCTTGGAGCAGCTCTGTGGCCTCTCTGGACTTGCTCCAACAGCTCCACTTTTTTTTTTTTTTACCAGCTGCTTTCTGAAGGAAAAAGCACCAGGAGCCTCCAAAGGGTCTCCTTCCCAAGGCACTGGTGGCTGTGCCCAGCAGAAAAATCACACCCATGTAGAACATCCTGCATGGAGGCCTCAACGCTCCCAGAAAAGTTAAACAAAACTTCCCCTATCTCTGAGCAATTCCCATTTGGATCCCTCACACACAGCCTAACTCAGAGCCAGCTCCAACCATGAACTCCTCAGGAATGTTCAATATAATCTTTTTCAGCCTGTAAATGTGAAAAAAAAAAAAAAAAAAAAAAGCAAAAAGCAATGCATAGGAAAGCAGAGGAAATATTTCCTCTGTTTTCCTCTGCTCCCTGCCGCTCTCTGGAGCCCCGGGGGGGTTTGTGTGAGTTAAATCTGAATATTCTCCACAAGATCTGAAGGGGGCTTTTAGGAAAGGGATGGGCTGGCTGCAATTCCCTGCCCAGCACGGGGTGCCCAGGGGGAATGGCCAGAGGAATGAGCACACATCCTCTGAACAAACCCACTGCAGGCCCCTGAGAAGGGCAGGAAGGGTGGGGATCAGCCCAAACGGGAATTCCTGCACGAACCAGGCTTTTTCTAATCCTGTGAAAATGAGCAGACACGACCCCAAAACTGCAGAATTCACTCCCTGCCAGCTGTGTTTCACATGCTCCAAGAAGTGAGCCCCCAAGTCTGAGCAGCTCAATACACCCCCAGAAAACTGCTTTTTATTTCTGTTAGGAATGGAGCATTTAACCCCAGCAGGCCAAACATTCCCAGACATTCCAAGTGCTTTCCAAAGGCACAATTTCCATAATTGCCCAGCTCCAGCACTACCATAAACCAGGACACACTGGGACGTGTTCTCAGAATCCCTGCCTGGCAGGCTTACAAATTGTATTCATGGTTATTTAACTCCCAACCCTTCTCCTTCGTCATTTTCTCCCCAGGCTGTGTTGTCTGGAAATGAAAGGGAAAGTCTCTGATGCAGGAGTTTCCCAAGCCTGAATTCCCAGGATTTAAGCACAAGGTGTAGAAGGTTATGGAGGGTGAACTGCAATGAAGAGTAATGGGGAGAGCACAGCCCATGGCTGGAATTTTGAGGCAAAACGCAGAGATTTCGGCAGTGGGGAAATCAGGCAGCTTCCTCAGGTTAGGAAATTATTCCCTGGAAAAAATGGGCCTGAAGAAGGATCAGCACTGTGGTCTCTGCTGCAGTGACTGAGCAGCGGGGCAGTGACAAAAGGTGGCCTCTAAACCCCTGAAATGTGTGACCCTACGCTCACAACGCTCACAGTTATGGAATCTTTATTCTTTAGAGGATTTCTGGTCACCATAACCAGTCATGGAACCAAGAGGATGGAAAAGATCTCCGAGATCATCAAGTCCAACTTTAGCCTGGCCATTCTGCTTTGGCCAAGGAGGGAAACTGCTCACAGTGAGAGTCCAGGGAGGAGCAGGGCACTGTAGAGATTTCCTGGAAAGAGGCAGGGGTGGGAATTCCAAGTGCTCAGCATCCCTGGAAACTGAGCTCTAAATAGATCCCTCTTCCAGCACAGGCATTCAGGCACTGCTGACTGCAAAAGGAAAAGCAGCTCCTCAAGTTCTGTTTCAAGCATGGTGCTCTAAGGATGAGCCCAACTCATTCTTCTACCAGCACGTGGATCAGACCACATTCCAAGGGGGAACTGGAATTTAATGGGAATGATCTGGGCAGGCACTAAAAAGCCATCATGGCATGGAAGAGCAGCCTCTGAACTAACCCAGGGAGGGATCTGCTCCATGGAACAGCACAGCAACCCCCAGCCTCCATCAGCCTCCCAAAACGGAGGAATTCCAGTTAAAAACATTGGACAGGACTTGGAGCAACCTGGGATAGGGAAAGGAGTCCCTGCCTGTGGGAATGGTTGAGCTTTAAGATCCCTCCCAACCCAAACCAATCCATGATTCACTTTTGCCAGGCACCATCCTCTGGAGAGAGGAGAAGCAGATTGGGAGGTGCAGGATAAAATTCTTGCTCCAGGAAGAAATTCCTGCTCCAGGATAAGATTCCTGCTCCAGGATAAAATTCTTGCTCCAGGAAAAAAATCCTGCTCCAGGATAAGATTCCTGTTCCAGGATAAGATTTCTGGATCCAGGATAAAATTCCTGCTCCAGGATGAAATTCCTGTTCCAGGATGAAATTTCTCCTCCAGGATGATTCCTGCTATAGGATAAGATTCCTGCTCCAGGATAAGATTTCTGGATCCAGGATAAAATTCCCACTCCAGAATGAAATTCCCGCTCCAGGATAAGATTCCAGATCCAGGATAAAATTCCTGTTCCAGGATGAAATTCCTGCTCCAGGATAAAATTTCTGGATCCAGGATAAAATTCCTGCTCCAGGATGAAATTCCTGCTCCAGGATGAAATTCCTGCTCCAGGATAAAATTTCTGTTCCAGGACAAGATTCCTGCTCCAGGATAAAATTCTTGCTCCAGAATGAAATTCCTGCTCCAGGATGAAATTCCTGCTCCAGGATAAGATTCCTGCTCCAGGATAAAATTCCTGCTCCAGGATCCAGGATAAAATTCTTGCTTCAGGATAAAATTTCTCCTCCAGGATGATTCCTGCTCTAGGATGAAATTCATGCTCCAGGATAAAATTTCTGCTCCAGGATAAAATTTCTCATCCGGGATGATTCCTGCTCTAGGATGAAATTCCTGCTCCAGGATGAAATTCCTGCTCCAGGATAAGATTCCTGCTGGCCTCAGCCCCAAAGCTCCTTCAGGCCCTGGCACTGCTCTGCACTCTGCAGTGACTGATGTGACTCCTTACAGGTCTCAGTGCAAGAACCACAGCTCTGATTTATAGAATGAGACTCGAGGCAGAAAAACCCCCAAGGTGGCACCAGACAAATTGAAGGAATCAACTTAAGTAGAAGAAAAGCGACCAGGAACAAATGGTTAATGGCCAGAAGGCAGCAAGTAATAGTGGCTCTAATTAAATATTCATTTTTCTCCCTTCACTCTGAGCAGCTCTCAGGCACTTTGGGGAAATAGCACAGATTTAAAAAGAAAAGCAAACAGGACAAATGGCTTCAGTTTATTTCTCCTGCTTCAGTTTGCAGGCCCAGTGTCCAACAGGACTGGAGGCCAGGAGAATCTCTTGGAGTCTGCTGTGAATGAATGGCCAGGAAGCTGATGACTAATGCCCAACCTCTTTCTCCTACTCCACCCAAAACATTTTGCAATATATAATAAAATCAGCACATTCAAGGGGTTTTTGTAACTCACAAAGCCAAAAAATCTCATTACTGGGTGGCCTTTTAAAACCTTTCAATCACAAAATGTTCCTCCAACTGCAATAACAAATCCATATCCCAAACTTGCGGCCTCCACCATGCTCACCACTAACCCATGTTCTCAAGTGCCACATCCACAGGTTTTTTGAGCATTCCCAGGGATGGGGACTCCACCAGTGCCCTGGGCAGCCTCAGGACCTGCACAGAAACCAGGCAGGAGTTTACACAGTGGCTTTTTTGACGTGGCAGCAGCAGGCAGTGCCAGATCACAGCAGTGAACAGCAGCACTGAGTGTTCTGTGGCCCCACTTGCACAGACTTGCAGGCTCCTGCTCCGGTAAAAGCAAAGGAAACGCTCTGCAAACAGCTCAGCGTGGGTGGCTCTCCATAAATTCATCATCTTTGATACTTTCCCCGAAATGATCAGCTCCTCCTTCACAGGAATTGCTGCTGTAGAAGGTGTGTGGCTGCTAAATGGCAAAAACTCGAGGTGGTTTCAGCTGCACAAACACTAATTGGATAAATATCTCTCAAAACCATGCACAAGCCATTTCTAGTTGGAGGGATGGAGCAATTAAGCTGCTCCAAGCCAAGTCCATCCCAGTGGATGTGCCTGAAGCCTGCCAGCTTCCTGGACGTGCAATCCCACTGCACGTGATCCAGACTGCAGAGGATTTTATTGCTCTCAGCTCCAGCCAAACTCCAAATCCCATGGCTACAAGGCTGCACAAGAACTGTGCAGCTTTAATCCCTGCTCATGAGGAGCTGTCTGCAAGTCTGAGCTCACAGAGGAACGTGGCTCTCCACAAAACTTCTCTGAGTGGCTCTGGACAAAGAGTGTCTCAAGGTGGGCATCCCTTTGGGGACACTGGATGCAGCCACCTCACTGCCTCCCACCACGGGAGCACCACTGCCCAACAACCCATAAAATCTGAAAATACTAAATTAGAATCACCTTCAGACAGAGGTGGTAAAGATTTATCCCAGCAAAGTGGGACAGCTCACAGCTGCTGCTTGCTGTTCTTCTGCTCTGGTTGAACTAATGGGGGTTTCTGTGGCTGTAAATGGGAATTCTGTCCCAAAACACAGACACAGGGACACTCCCCCTACAC
The DNA here is from genome assembly GCF_023055355.1 of Agelaius tricolor. Classification (NCBI taxonomy): domain Eukaryota; kingdom Metazoa; phylum Chordata; class Aves; order Passeriformes; family Icteridae; genus Agelaius; species Agelaius tricolor. The sequence goes on from NW_027269265.1 coordinate 1,947,322, forward strand.
TTCATGATGGTGTGTGTAAGCCTGGTGGATCATAAAGAGCTTTCTTTATGTGAACAGGCTGCACGAGCAATTTACAGGGCTTTAAAAGCGAGCACTAATGACATAGAGGACATAGGCACCGTTTTCATTCATCACCAGAATTTCCCTTAGAAAAAAAAATTTGTATGGGAGGCAGAAGTCGTTCCAATTCCAAGGATGAAGGTGTCAGCTCCGCGGTGTGACCTTGTACAAGACTCGCACAAATCAGGTCACGGCACTGACATCCGGGAGCAGCTCTGGGAGGAAGCAGCAGCTCCGAGCTGCTCCTCGCACCTCCGTGAGCCAGCGCTGGCAAACAGCGGGCACACCCAGCCAGCATCGGGCAGGGACGCCCCACGCGTTACCTGCAGAGCGGAGGGCGCGGGGCCGAAGCTGAAGCTGTCCCAGAGCCCGGTGCTGCCGGGGGCCTTGGCCAGCCCCACCACGGCGTTGTGGGCAGAGATGCTGACGCTGCTCTCGGGGCTCAGCAGCGCTGCGGAGGGAGGGAAGCGCAGGAACAGGGCGAAGGCAGCGCCGTCGGTGCGGAAGCGGAGACTGTAGTGGTGGGTGCCCAAATCGCCGCGGAGGCTCTGGGGCTGAATGCCGGGCACCAGCAGGAGCAGCGTGAGGGACACCTCGTCCTGCCGGGCACGGAACGGAGGACATGTGGCCGATTCCATGGGAGGGCCCGCGGAGGCCGGCGGAGGGGGGTCCCCGATGGGCATGGCTGGATCGGGGATGGCGATGGGGGAAGCGGCGCCGGAGCAGGGCAGGGCCGGGGGCTCGGTGGGGGATTCTGCGGAGGGATCAGCGGCGGCGAAGGGCTCAGAGCGGGGATCAGAGGTTGGATCAGGGGCAGGTTCAGTGGGGGCTTCAGAGGTTGGATCAGTAGCAGATTCAGAGGTTGGATCAGTGGCTGGTTCAGAGGTTGGATCAGTGGCAGATTCAGCGGGGTGTTCAGAGTTTGGATCAGTGGCAGGTTCAGAGGTTGGATCAGGGGCAGTTTCACAGGTTGGATCAGTAGCAGGTTTAGCAGGGGGTGCAGAGGTTGGATCAGGGGCAGGTTCACCCGAGGGTTCAGCGGGTGGGTCACAGAGTGGTTCTAGGGGTGGTTCAGCGAGGGGCTCGGCAGACGGAGCAGCGGGAGGATCACAGAGTGGGTCAGGATCAGCCGGGGGTTCGGTGAGCGGATCACCGCGCTCCCCGCCGCCACACGTGCCCCGGGCCGCGCCGCCAGGCCCGAGTTCCGGGGGAGGAGCCGCTCCGCCGCCCGCCTCTGCCGGCGCTGCCTCCGCCTCCGCCGGCCCCTCGGCCTCCTCCAGCCGCTCCCCGGCCGGGCCCGGCGGTTCCCGCGGGCCGGGCGGCAGCACCACGGGCAGCGTCACCTGCAGCTGCCGCTGGGCCCGGTTGAAGGCGGCCCGGCCGCCGCTCTCGTCCACGTCGTAGGGGAGGCGGAGGCGCAGGCGGTAGGCGGGACACTGCGAGTCCAGCCGCAGCTCCCGCCCGCGGATCTCCAGCTCCGCCTGCTCGGCGGAGCGCAGCAGCGGCAGCTCCACCGTCACCACCAGCTCCCGGGGCACCGGGCTGGGCGCTGAGTCGCGGCTGTGCCGGTAGTCCTGCAGGTCCACGTAGGAGCGGTGCCGGATGCTCCAGCGCGGCGTGGTGGGGCCGGAGGGCGGCGGGGGCGCGGCGGGCGCGGAGCCTCGGGCGGCGGCGGCGGGCGGCGGGGCGGCGGCGGGCGGGAAGGGGAAGGGCGGCAGCGGGGACTCGCCGTCGTCGGGCGGCTTCGGGGCGCCGCCGGGCAGCGGGGAGCGGATGACGGGCGCCTGCGGGATGCCCTTGTAGGAGATTCCTCGCAGGACGGCGGCGTTGTTGCGGTCCAGCCGCACCCCGCACTGGCTCTCCACGGCCTCCAGCGCCGTGTCGCGGAGCAGGCGGTGGAAGCGGGCGCTGCGGGCGGCCAGGCGCAGCGCCGCGGGGTGGAACACCACGTCGTACAGGAGGCGGCGGCGGCCGGCGGGGCGCAGCTCCTCGCGGCCCGGGGCCAGGCTGTAGGGCAGCTCCCAGCGCTGCCCGCCGCGCTCGGCGCGGGCCCGCGGCTCCCCCATCAGAGGGTTGCTGCAGACGTTGATGTAGCAGCGGCGGGAGCCCTCCTGGCTGGTCCTCAGAACAAAGCCCGGCGTCGGGTGCACGAAGCGCACCTCCACGCCGCGCTCCCGCTCCAGCGCCGCCACCTCCTCCTCGTACAGCCGCCGCTGCTCGGGGTCGGTGAGCTCGGCCGCGAACTCCGCGAACAGAGCGCGGAACTGCTCGTCGCGGAAAGCGCGCCGGAGCCGCTCCGCCTCCTCGGCGCTGAGGTCCAGGTCGTGCAGCCGCCCCGCGCTCGCCATGGCCCCGGCACGGCTCGGCTCGGCCCGGCCGGGAGCGCTGCTATGGGGACGCCGAACAAGATGGCGGGCGTTGCCGTGGTGACGGTAAACAAGATGGCGGCGTCGGGGTGGCGGTTGCTATGGAGACGGCAAACAGCATGGCGGGCGGGCCCTCAGGGCCCAGGCCTCGCCGTCCCGGCCTCGCCTTTCCCCTCTCCTCAGCAGCTTCCAGCCAGCACCCCTGGCACCAGCAGGGCTCGTTTCCCACCGTCATCTCCTGATCCTTCTGCAAATTGTATGTTCCTCCCCATGCCACAGCTCCGAGCTCCACTGCCATCCCCTTACAGAGGAGTTTTAAATCCTCAGCAGGCCCAGCTTCCCTCAGAGCCCATATCCTGCTGAGCCTCCTCCTTCCTGCTGTGAAAAACCAGGTTCACTCTCCTGGTAAAGTTCAGTGGAGCTCCGAGCTCCACTGCCATCCCCTCACAGAGCAGTTTTAAATCCTCAGCAGGCCCAGCTTCCCTCAGAGCCCGTATCCTCCCGAGCCTCCTCCTTCCTGCTGTGAAAAACCAGGTTCACTCTCATGGTAAAGTTCAGAACTTTCATACAGGACAGTAGGATAGAAAAATAAAGCAAAGGTAACAGCTGTGTGCTTGGCATTCAGCCAAGAGCACTCCTGCTATTTTGGAGAACCCTTTACTATTATACTTTTACTATAAACCTTTTCTATTGCATCAGCCTACTGCATATTCAGCATTATGCATATTTAAACTTTTCCCCACAGTAGTCTACATGTTCTAAGAAGTGTTTAGCATCGGGTCCACCTTTTCAGAGCATTTCTTGGCTGTGCTTTTAGTCCATTGTTATCATCACCTCAGTCTATATTTTGGTCTATAATTTTTACAGCCAGGTGTTGATAGCAGTAGGGGTCTTCATCACACATTCACTGGGTGTTATCCCAACTAAGTAGGCAGTTCAATTATCACCAGCATAACTGTATCAGCTGTTTCACTACCATGTCTAAGTTTAGTTAATAGCAGAATAAAAGCTGTATAGCAAAGTTACTTTCAGATTATATGTATAGAATCCAATTAAGTATTAGTGAAAAGCCAATATTATGATATGTATTTATAACCCTGCCCTGGGCAGTGCCAGCACAGCAGGCAGGGCTGTGACACAGCTCCTGTGCCAGGGGTCCCCTCTGTGGGCACTTTGGGCTGCCCCCCCTGCTCTCCATGCCCACAAACACCTGGAGCAGGTTTTGGCTCAGTTTCCCTCTTTTCCCCACCAAGATTTCCTCCTCCCAGCCTTCTCCAGAAATTCTAAAGGATCATGTCCTTGATTTTACCACTCCTTGTCCTGTCTGCGTAACAGCATCCCCAAACAGCTGCTGCTATCATAAAACACCTCACAGATCCTGCCTGGGCATTTCCCAGACAAAGAAACATCCTACTCCCATTTCCAGGCTCCTTGCAGATAACCAGCTATCCAAGTTCTCCTTATCTTTAATTCTTTTTTTTTTTAATGCTCCTTTCCTGTTTGATACAGCTTGTTCCTCCATTTAACCTTTTTTTATGCTTTGCCAATTATTTTTCACTCTGACTTTACAATTTATCTAAACTGACACCAGTGTCTTTTCCTGTAAAAGTTTATTTGTGTACAAAACAAATCAGTTCTGACTTTTGACATTCTTTATAAAAAGTCCATGATATATCACAAAACTAAGGCTTGTAAATAAAAAAAAAATACAGTTGGCTTCCCATGGGTTCACTACCTTTTTTCAGTGCCACAGAAATTCAGAGTCCTTGAAGCTTGCTGAAAATACCAAAGAAAAACAGTATTTTAAAGGTTTAGTTTAAAAATAGTTCATAATGTTCCTCTATTTCTTTATCTAGGAAAGACTTGATAATGTTTTGAACTATTTAAAGACCTAAAGTATCTCATGGTGTGATATTTTTTATATTCAAATAGAGGTTAAATGGGCTGACCCATTATTAATTCCCTGAGAGGGCTTCTCCAACAAGGAGAAGATAAATTTATTCTTTTCCTAATGGGTTATACCATCATTATTTCAAACAGGTAAATTTTCATCCATTTTAAGCCCTTTGATACAATTTAATACTTTTTTGGTGTTACAACTGTTTTTTCTCCAGTCAGTGGAATGAATAAGTGCGGATTTAAAAATATGTGAAATCAAAGCCTGAAAGTGGCTCCTGGGCTTGATGGTTATCACAAAATGAAGCAAAAACTGGTCCTAAATTTAATTAATTTATGTAACAACCATCATCCCCAGAAACAAATCTGCTCCCCAATTAGTTCTCTATCATTGAAAATCAGGCAGTGCAATCATCTCCTTTCACTTCTGAATTGTGCTTCCCATCACTGATATTTGTAATTTCTCCATTTATTGCTTTAGTTCTGGCCATTTGGATTTGTTGCACTGCCTAAGTATGAAGTGTGAGTTAAGCTGCTGGAACATTCAAATATTACAAATTTTATGTGGGTTTTTTTTTTATGATAATCAGAAACTCAGCACATAAGAAAAACCTATTTACCTGTCCTCAACTGTCTTGTTGGAGGGGTAGAACACCTTGAAGCAAAACCCACTTCTGGGAAACGAACCCTGTGAAGGAAAAAGCGGGGAAAAATCCCCCATTAGCGTGAGGGGAATGGCAGTGCAGGGCTGAGGAGGGCGGCAGGGCTGCTCACTCACGGGGTTGATGCAGAGGCAGTCGCTGCTGGTGACAGTGAAGGGGTCGTGCTTGTCAGCGGTGACCAGCAGGTCTGGCAGGGGATAAACCCTCAGGGCGTAATCGTAGGCCCAGAACACGGGGCTGACAAACAGCGGCAGCGGGCTCAGGTGGGCCTGCGACAGAATGGTCTTCACAAACTGCAACAATGAAAACATAACCCATAAACACTTGGTTAGAAACATTACAGCTGGGGTAAAATGGGCTTCACAAACTGCAACAATGAAAACACAACCCATAAACACTTGGTTTGAACCATTAGAGCTGGGACAGAATGGTCTTCACAAACTGAAACAATGAAAACATAACCCATAAACACTTGGTTTGAACCATTACACCTGGGACAGAATGGTCTTCACAAACTGCAACAATGAAAACATAACCCATAAACACTTGGTTTGAACCATTACACCTGGGATAAAATGGGCTTCACAAACTGCAACAATGAAAACATAACCCATAAACACTTGGTTAGAAACATTACAGCTGGGACAGAATGGTCTTCACAAACTGAAACAATGAAAACATAACCCATAAACACTTGGTTTGAACCATTACACCTGGGATAAAATGGGCTTCACAAACTGCAACAATGACAACATAACCCATAAACACTTGGTTAGAAACATTACACCTGGCATAAAATGGGCTTCAAAAACTGCAACAACAAAAACAGACCCACAAACACTTGGTTTGAACCATTACACCTGGGACAGAATGGTCTTCACAAACTGAAACAATGACAACATAACCCACAAACGCTTGGTTTGAACCATTACACCTGGGACAGAATGGTCTTCACAAACTGAAACAATGACAACATAACCCACAAACGCTTGGTTTTAAGCATTACACCTGGGACAGAATGGGCTTCACAAACTGCAACAATGACAACATAACCCATAAATGCTTGGTTTGAACCATTACACCTGGGATAAAATGGGCTTCACAAACTGCAACAACAAAAACAGACCCACAAACGCTTGGTTTGAAACATATGAAGCATTTATCTCCTGGGATAAAATGGTCTTTACAAACTACAACAAAAACATAACCCACAAACATTTGGTTTGAAACATATGAAGCATTTATCTCCTGGGATAAAATGGTCTTCACAAACTGCAACCAAAAACCAAAAAAACCAAAAGGAAACAAAAAAATAAACTAAACAACAACAACAACAACAACAAAATCCCAAAAAAAACAACTACAAACCCTTGGTTTTAAGGATTACGCCTGGGATAAAATGGTCCTCACAAATTGTAACAAAAAACCCTATAAACAATTGGTTTTAAGCATTACTCCTGGGATAAAATGGTCTTCACAAACTGCAACAAAAAAAATCCCACAAACACTTGGTTTGAAACATATGAAGCATTTATCTCCTGGGATAAAATGGTCTTCACAAACTGCAACAACAACAAAAAAAAACCAAAATAAAAAAGGAAACAAAAATAAAAACCAACCAAAAAAAAAAATCTCAAAAAAAACCAGTGACAAATACTTGGTTTTAAGCATTACCCCGGGATAGAATGGTCCTCACAAAAAACCCCATATTTTTTGTAACAAAAAACCCCATAAACATTTGGTTTCAAGCATTACTCCTGGGATAAAACAAGTCTTCACAAACTGCAAAAAAAAAAAAACCACAGATATTTGGTTTTAAGCATTTTAAGCATTACCCCTGGGATAAAATGGTCTTCACAAACTGCAAAAAGAAACCCCACAAACAATTGGTTTTAAGCATTTATCCCTTGGGATAAAATGGTCTTCACGAACTGCAACCAAAAAACAAAAACAAACCCAAAAACAAACAAAAAACCCCCATAAACACTTGGTTTTAAGCATTACACCTGGGATAAAATGGTCTTCACAAACTGCAACAACAAAAACAAACCCACAAACACTTGGTTTGAAACATATGAAGCGTTTATCTCCTGGGATAAAATGGTCTTCACAAACTGCAACCAAAAAAAACCCCAAAAAAACAAAAGGAAACAAAAAAAATAAAAAACAACAACAAAAAAATCCCAAAAAACCAACGACAAGCCCTTGGTTTTAAGGATTACACCTGGGATAAAATGGTCCTCACAAATTGTAACAAAAAACCCTATAAACAATTGGTTTTGAGCATTACTCCTGGGATAAAACAAGTCTTGACAAACTGCAAAAAAGAAACCCCACAAATATTTGGTTTTAAGCATTACCCCTGGGATAAAATGGTCTTCACAAACTGCAACAACAACAAAAAAACCCAAAACCAAACAAAAAATAAAACAAAAAAAAACCCAACCCCACAAACACTTGGTTTTAAGCATTACACTTGGGATAAAATGGTCCTCACAAATTGTAACAAAAAACCCCACAAACACTTGGTTTTAAGCATTTATCCCTTGGGATAAAATGGTCTTCACAAACTGCACAAAAAAACCCCACAAACACTTGGTTTGAACCATTTGAAGCATTTACCCCCTGGGATAAAATGGTCTTCACAAACTGCAACCAAAAAACCAAAAATAAAAACAAAAGCAAACAAAAAAATAAAATAAAAAACAACAACAAAAAAAAAATCCCAAAAAAACCAACGACAAACACTTGGTTTTAAGGATTACACCTGGGATAAAATGGTCCTCAGAAATTGTAATAAAAACCCCCACAAACTCTTAGTTTGAACCATTTGAAGCATTTATCCCCTGGGATAAAATGGTCTCTACAAACTGCAAATAAAACCCCACAAACTCTTGGTTTGAAGCATTTGAAGCATTTATCCCCTGGGATAAAATGGTCTTCACAAACTGCAAATAAAACCCCACAAACTCTTGGTTTGAAGCATTTGAAGCATTTATCCCCTGGGATAAAATGGTCTTCACAAACTGCAAATAAAACCCCACAAACTCTTGGTTTGAAGCATTTGAAGCATTTATCCCCTGGGATAAAATGGTCTTCACAAACTGTAAATAAAACCCCACAAACTCTTGGTTTGAAGCATTTGCTGCACGCTCAGTTCAGCCCTGCACGTGTGGGTTAATAAAGAACCTTTTTGAACCTGGAAATGTTTGGGGGTTTCTGTATCTCATTCCTGCTGATCTTTAATGATTTCTGGAGTAAAGCAGTGAGCTGCTCTTTCCCTTCTTCAGTTGGGAGGTTTTTCATACACAAAAGCCTTTCTAAAGGCCAGCATTTGAAGATGTCACAATTACCTCCTCAATCAGAATCTCCAGGAGAATCTCCTTACCTGCTCCTCCAGCCCAGAAAGTACCAACACTGCTACAACTCTCATTTTTTTGGTTTTATTTTCCTTATTGCTTTCCAGTTAACCACAAGACTCACACTTAAAAAGTCTTTTCCCTGAACTGAAGAAATAATTTGATTCCCAGATGATTTTCCTTTCTTTGTGATAAAATTTCCCTCTTTCTTGTTTGTTTTACACTGATGGCTGCATTAAAATAGGCAAAAAAGGCAGAGCAAGAGTGGAGTATGCAAAAAACAACCAGCAGAAATTGCTGCAATTCTACATTTCCTTGCTGGAAAGCCCTGGATGAGGACAGGGAAGTGTCAGGAATGCAAATTCCACAAACCCAAGGTACCTCAGTGTCCATGGGGTGTGCACAGAGACCCTGAGCTCAAACACCTTTCTGAGGCAAACAAACACCAAAACTCCTGCAAAACAAATAAAACCTGACTCCATCCATCACTGCAATGAGCCAGCACCACCTGGATGGTTCTCATCCCATGATTTCAGCAAATCCCATCAGCTCCTGCTGTGCATTCATTTAGTGGAACCACAACCCTGAGCTCACTGCTGATGGCTGAGAAGCAGAATTTCAGTTTCAGCTGAGGAGACAAAACAAGCAGATGAATTTCAGAGCAAGTGAGGAAGTGACCTGCTGCTTTACTGCAAATGGCACTGGGTAACCAGTCAGATCTTGGAAAAATGGTAATTTCCATTAAAATTTGCCTTTAGGAATCAGTGATTCTTGGCAGGACATTGAGGGCTGGCTGCTGCTATGAAGTTCTGTGTTCAGGGGCAGCTCCAGTGTGACAGAATGACCCCATCCCACCTTAAACCATCATGGTTTGAGTTACTTTGCTGTCAAAATGTAAAGAAAAATAAGAATACTAAATGTATAAATCCTTCCTACAGCCCCTCTGGGTTACTCATGCAGTGTGGCACAAGAATGAAGATCAGAGCCCCCAAAATCCAGCCCTGCTGGTCAATAAAATCAAAAATCTTGGCAAAAATTGGTGAATTCAGCTCACTCACATGGTTGGGAATGTCCATGGTGCTGCTTGGGAAGCGAACACAGTTCCTGCACATTTTGTTGACCAAATCTTCCCGAAAAATAATGATTTCTTGGGTGCAGTACTGAACCCTGAGGGAAAACAGCAGTGAAATTCATTAAGGTTAACCCAAAAATGAGGAAGATGCATTAGAAAGTTGATCTCCCTCTAATACAGACAATTGAATGAAAATAATACTTTCCCTTAAGATGGTTTTCAGCAGGATTTTTATATTAAATATCATTTTTTTAGCACTACTTCCTTTCTTCACTGATTTTTTTTATGTCTTAGTGTATTTAAAACTAGTTACAATTCATGCAAGTGAAGAATTCTATTAATTTGAAAAATTTAAGGCAAATTTTCCCCAAAATCTGTAGGCTTTGAAAATTATATTTGCACATAATTTAGTTTAAAAAGATTTTTAAAAAATAGCAGTTACATGGTTACCTGCAGGGATTTGTGGTGAAAACTGAAAATGGCACCAGCTGTCTGAATTCCTGAGTGATATTTTCAGCCAGGGGAGGTCTAAAATAAATAACAGAGGTATCAACAAAGACTCTTAACATCTTTAACTCAAATTTCACTCAAAATTCCAAGATGTGAGGAAGGGAAGCAAACTGACCTTGGTAAAATAGAACCAGGCCCAGGATCTTCAGGGCCAGGGACAAACACAAATCGACTGCTGCAAAAAAAAACCAAAAAAAAAACAAAAAAAAGAAGTTTAACAAATCTCCTTTGTATAAACTGATCCTAAAAACTGGGTCTGATGCTCTGAATTCAGAGAGCAGGAGCCAGGGAAGTATCCCAGGGAGAGACCTTGGCTCCCTCATTGGCACTTTCCATGCCCAAGCTATTTCAGATAAAATCAAACTCGCCCTGCTCCCAAACAAACCTGCGGGCCTGTTACAAAAGCAGCTTTTTATCTGATCACAGCTGCCTCACACCACAGAGAAAATAGGGTAACTCTCAGCTTCTACAAGCAATTAAAGGCTTCACAAAATAAACAGATTTCCCCTTGCTCTGTACCTTTTGTGGATGCTGGGATATTCACATATAATATCTGCCAGAGCCTTCAAAGAACCTGGGCAAAACAGGGCACAAGACCTGGTTAGAAATGAACACACCTTGGGTCAATCCCCCCTCTGCTGCAGTGCACTTAAAACAAACAAAAAAAAGGATTTATTTATTTTCTGCTCTCTTCATTTGTTTGCCATCATTATTTTAATTCAGTGCACATGTCTGGCTGTTTACAAGGACCTCACCTTTCAGGGACTGGATTTGATTTTTGCCATATGGTGCAGATGAAAAATTTCCACAGAAGAAAAAGCAGGTGGGAGGTGCAGAGGAATAACCTGGGAAAAGAGAGGATCTGTGAGTGTACCCATGCACTCCAGCACCTCCCAGCACTCAGCCCATCCCAGGAAAAGCAGGAACTGAAACAGCACTTCAGGCTCTGTGCTATTCATACACCTGACTGATTTTCTTGATCCAGGCTGTTTTTAGCTCAGGAAGGGGATGGCAATGTACAAATGTCACTTTGAGGGAGCCCTGTGGCATTTACAGGCTGAGCTCCAGCAGTGTTTGTGTGTCTCCAACTCCTGCCCCAGCCACAGAATTACACCAAGTGCAATTATAAGAAATAATGCCATTTTTAAATGTATTATTGCCCTCAAGAGGAAAGCAGCAAGCAGGCAGCACCGGGTTGCTATTAACCTCCCTGATCATTCCAATTTAAGGACTCTCCCAACATCCAATTCCCCCCTGGCATTATAAAGCAACAGTAACTGGAATTGCCTGAGCAGTTTGAGGATCTGATGAGTGCTCACAACCTCACCCATTAACTGCTTCAAAGCAAAGTGGGGGGAAAAAAGAAACCTGATTCCCATCCCTGAAATAAAAATAGAAACAGCTACTCAGGCATTCATCTCACATCCCAGCTCCTCTCCATTTTCCTGACACACAGAATCACACTTGGATTTACTTCACTGCTTTTCAAAGGGCTGGTAAATAGAACAGAATTGCTTATCCCAGAGAAATGGCTCATCAATATTTTTTTCCCTTGCTCTCCCCCACAGCTGCTCGTTTAGCTGATAATTAAGAAGGTTATTACTTGCCTGTGAAAGTCTCAAAATAGCAAATGCAAGGTGTGCATCTCTGCCAGGTGAGCTCAGCACACAAACCTCCCTGACCAAGGTCCCTTCCTGCCCCCAGCACCTGCAGGCCTGGCTCAAGCCCAGTTTGCCCAGCTCTGACCCAGACACTGAACTGGTTTTGTAACTCCTGCGTGACTCTGCTCATTTGTGTCCAGCTCCCTTTTGGTGAGGAGCAGCTTCCCACCCTGAATTCTGGGCTGTTTTTAAATTCACACTTCCACTGTGCCCCAGGCAGGAGGGACAAGCTGTTCCCAACCTGCTGCAATGCAAAGGAGCCATTCATAAATGCTCCTTTATGTTGCATAAATGTTTTATCCAGAGCTGTCCCCATTACTGACCTGGGGACATTGAATGGAATGAGTTGGGTTGGAAGGGACATTAAATCCCATCCCATCCCACCCCTTTTCCATGGCAGGGACACCTCCCACTGTCCCAGGCTGCTCCAAACCCCAGTGTCCAGCCTGGCCTTGGGCACTGCCAGGGATCCAGGGGCAGCCCCAGCTGCTCTGGCAATTCCAGCCCAGCCCCTCCCAGGCAGGAATTCCCAATTCCCAATCTCCCATCTGGCAGTGGGCAGCAATGCTCATCTCTCTGAACTAAGGAATTAGACCAGGAAGAACTTTCAGGAGCAAGGGAAACATCTTTATCACAGCCCAGAAAATGGCTCCTGGTCTAACCACTGTTTGTATTGAGAATTTATGGAAATAAATCAGGCAGACAAGGTTTAGAGTGAAAGCAGCCCTCACCTACCTGAAAACATCATGTGAAGCTTTTCCAGCACCTCTGCTTGGTCCAGCCACACGTCAGACACAAACACAAACATGGCATCCTCATTCTCTTCCTCCAGCTGCTTCAGCTTTGCAGAAGCCTTCACTGATGTTGAGGAAGGGCCTCCAAAGAAGTTGATGTTCCCATAGAAGGCTCTGCATCATTAAAATGCTCCAGTCAGGATCCCAGCATGGTTTGGGTCCAAAGGGACTTTAAAGCTCATCCCATTCCAGTGGGATGGGATCCATTCCACTTCCACTGTCCCAGGGATCCACTCTCTCAGCAACAAGGAATTTATGATTCCCATGGAACAGTTACCTGGCTTGGCCATTGAGAAGGGTTTACATCCCCATTTCCATGAATAAGCACAACCCAAAGGCTTTTGGAAGGGTTTTTGTGCCAACAGTGCAGTGCCTCTGAGCCCAGAACTGCTTCCTCAAAATGGTATTTATTTTAAAGCATTTGGGGAGGAGGAAGAACAACATACTTGAATGTCAGAGAGATTACAAAATAACAATGCTCTTACTTAGAAAGCCCTAGGAAAACATGGAGTGAGGCTGCCAAAAGTCACTTTTGTACCTGGTGGTAGCAGAAGGCTCGGTGGGCGGAAATCCAAAAGCGTTCACATGAAAAACTTCATCCTCATACCAGCCTAGGAGGTTTTGGAAGAGCAGAACAGCAAAAGAAGCCTTGAGTTTTTCTAACAGCCTCATGTCCTAGACATTACTCAGAGCTGGCAGCCCCAGCCTCCATCAATCCCTCTCTTGTGGCAGCTCCACACAACCAGAGCAGGGAATGGGCTGGGTGGAAAAAGGGCTGAGAAGGAAAATCAACTTTTGTTTTAAAGCCCAGCCACTTCTGTGAGTGGATTTGGTGCACAGCCACAGAACAATCCCTGGAGCACACAAGGATTGCCTGAGTTTGCTGGCCCCATCCCACTGCTCCTTGTCTCAAACCCCACTGTTGAGAACAGAAGGAACTTGGTGATTTTTTTCTTTATTTATTTATTCATCCCCGCTCTCATTTCTGCTCCCAACTTCTTCTTACAAGCATAAAACAGCCCAGAAAACAGACTGAGACTGTGCATCTTGCACAGAGGAACATTCCACATACAGAAATAGCCTTTTTTTTTTTTTTTTTTGCTAAAACAAGGCTCCAGAACTGCAAGCTCTTACATCATCCTAATGAGAAGCCTCATTAAAAAGCTTTGCCAGCACACAGCAGTATTTTCAGATCATTAAATCATTCCTCTGCTTATTCCAGGCTGTCTTCCTAATCCAGTCATAACTTCTCCAAGCATGCTGGGGCCAATCCTCAAAGCTGCTCACGTTCCCCAAAACCCCCAGATTCCTCCTCTCTGCCTCCAGAGTCACAGCAAAAGCTGAAGGCCAAAAATCTCAGTCCCAAACTCACTGATGGTCACCAAAATGAGACCTCTCTGCTCAGCCACAGCTTGAACAGAATAATTTATTACAAGCTCAAAAATAAACCCAGGCTGCTTTACCTTCTGCCAGAACAAAGGAGGATTCAGTGTATAACCCACTGTGGAACTGGTGCAGGAAGGTTAAGGAATGTATTTTTCTTAGATTCAAAGTAGGTTTTTGAACCAAAATTTGCTTTCCAGCTGGTGTAATGGATTTGGACAGCACTGAAAGTTCACAGGCTGCCTGAAGAGCCTGGAAATTGCCTGGTCCCTGAGCAGGTAAGCCCAGAGAGAGCCCAGGAACTGGAACAGGCTCTGCTTCCATGGGGAGGGAAAGTCACCATGTCCAAGGGAAAGGCAGGAGAAGGAAGAATTGCAAACAGAGGAGAAAGACAGAGCTGCAGCTCTCAGTATGGAATTCTGAATGGTCAGCACTGATTTGCTGCTCAATTTCAAATCCTGCAGGTCCACAGGAAACTCCTCCAGCTCTTCCCTCACAACAAAAGGATATTGCTTTACTAAGGTCTAGCTGGACCACTCCTGTGGGGTCTTCTAGGAAAAATTTCCCCTACAAAACAGGATTCATTAATAAAGCAAAATATACCAAACAGACAAATGCTTCAATCACAAACATCTATCAGGCAGCATTTAGAAATGTTTTGGCTGGGTTTAATGTTTTAAGCTGGCAAGAACTGAAAATAATGTCATTTATAGAAAATGTATCTCAGCAGCTTCCCTGGGAGCTGTTGCAGTTGGGATTGCTGGTGCTCCCCTCCCTAAAATCACACTCCAGGGCATTGGCAAGTCCAACTCAGCCACTGGAAGCTCCAGCCCCTCAAGAAGGGACAAGCCAAAAAACCCTAACTGCTTCTGGTTGCTGACATAAAAATTTGATAGTGGGAAGGCAAAGAAAGACATTTCCACACACACTGGCACTGAATGCTTGTGGAAAAGTCTCTCAGAATGGGTCAGTGTGAGATATTGAAGTTTTCTCATTTTTAATGTATTACAGCACTGAATGAGCAGTGATCAGAGACCCCACAAGAAAAAGGACCTCACCTCCTTGAGCTGAGTGATCATCCCAAGCACAATCACTTCTCCCACTTTAGCTGGGCTGCCCAGCAGAGTCTCTACTGTCTTCAGCTGGGGTCAAAGGCAAAGAATCCAATCAGAGTCAAATCAAACTCCCCAAACTCAAACTCCCCTGCTTGCTTTTCCCCCCAGAGCCCCACACAGGACATGGCTGTACATGAACACACAGCTGAGCCAGAGGATGCAGGCTCATCACCAAAATCAGAGCCTTATTTCTGAATGTGCCTGAGGAGAAGGTTCCCAATAGTGGCTGCTAGCACAAAGAACTGCTGTCATTATTTGGGTTAAAACTGGAAAGAACTCCCATTTTTTTACCTGGAATTTGTTCTTGCTGTCATCAGGATGAGCATCAATTGGTGAAGGAGTGAACAGCTCATGTCTGTGAGTCCTCTGCACAAACCAGAATGGAAGTGATTCAGTTTAAAAAGCAATGAGCACTGCCAAAGAGCCAGTTTGCTACAAGCACTGTGCAAAACACTTCAGAAAGTTCTTACTCCATCCAACAACTTTTAATAATTCAGTCCTTTCGACAAGAATTTACTCCCAAGAAACAGATGATCAATAACACCAGATCATAAAACTAAGCCTAAAAAATACACCGGGTAATAAAGCCTAAAGAAAGCGTCATGGAAGCATCTGTAAGGCTGCTGAAGAAGTTATTTGTGACAAGCTGGAAGGCAGAGGCTTTCTGAGGCAGAGAGCAGGGTGTATTTCTGGAAGGAGAGCGGGATCCATCCATCCCTGAGGATTCCTGACCTGCTGCAGGATGGAGTAGCGCTCGCGGAACAGCTCGGCCTTGTCCCGGGCAGTCCCAAATAAACTGGGCCTGGGCAGGTCAGTCATGGGCAGGCTGCAAGGAAATAACACAAGCACAGGGTCAAAAAGATGAGTTATTGATCTAAAAACTCTGGGAGGCTGCAAAAGCTGCTCCATGATTTAGGTACATTCCTGCTCAGGACCCTGTGCTTCTGCATTTCTGCCTCCATTTCATTCCCCTCTAACTCCCAGGCCTTGAGATTTATCTTTCCACCCAAAGAGAACTCTGCAGAAATCCATTTTTAAAAAAAAGCAGTTATGCCTTTAAGCAGTTGTGGACAAAAGCATTATTCCTCCAGTTTCTCACCAGCTGCTCCTAATTTTTCTTTGTTACTGTTTGGAGCTCTCCTTAGAAACCCCCCAGGGCTTCAGGGAGCTGCAAGATACAGACTAAGAAATAAATACAGGCAACAGACAGATCAAATTTATTAAAAAAATAAATTTAAACAGCCCAATGTGAGAAAAAAATAACCCCAAACTACCTTTGGTGATGTATGACCTTAGCCTTGCTGTCTTTTTTATTCATTAGGTGGAATAAACTTGGTTTATGGTCTTAAACTTTTATTACTTTTCTCACTCAGGCTTCAGCTGAACAGAGCCAAGAGGGAAAGATTAAAACCAGACTTATCTTACAGAAATAGAGGCTTTGTTCTTAAAACAGAAAAGTGCTTGAAATTTAAAATATGGGGGACTTACGGCAGAAACTTCTTTCTTTCTGAATTATAAATAAAACGTGGAATGTCAAAGGCTCCGATAATGTTGAAAACATTTTCTCTGAAATAAGAACAGAGACAGCATTGACTGAATGTTACCTTCCAAGCAAAACCATTCTGTGATTCCATGAAGTGGGTGAAACAAACTGACAAATATGTTGGCTAAAATGACATTTTTTTTGTTCAGTATCATCACCATTTCTCTTTCTATTTTATATTCTATTTTCTAGTCTATTTTCTCCTTCATCTTTTAGTTAAATAATGACAAAGACTTGTCCCTGTGATCTGTAGAGCTTTTCCCTTCAGGACTCTGCACTGAATCTGTACATATGGATTTCTCTTCACTTCTGGAGCAGAAAATACCTACATTAAGTATAAAAAAGCACCACAAAGAAAAGTCACACTCACAGCATCTGCATCATAAAGATTCCAATGGCAAGAATTAAACCCAAATTTTCTCCACCCTGAGAGAGGCTGGGGGATGACAGGATCTAATTGACATGCCCAGCAAACAATCTCTGTTCATGCTTGGCATCAATGATGTGAACAGGAAAGGAAACACATCCATCAGCATCACAAAGTTCTCAGAAACTCCAGTAATTGCTCCACACTTTGTTATCACAGAAGGGAAATCAATCAGGGCTTCAAAAAACTAAACAAGAAAGCAGGAGCAGGCACCCCAGAGGAAAACTCTTCCAAAGTGCTTTCAGAAAAGAAAGGAACAAAAGCAACTTGAGATAACTTTCATCTAGAGAAAGGAAATAAAGCATGGCCAGAAGTGCTGGTTAATATTCCACCTGCAGCACACCCAGCACACAACCCCAGCAGCTGAATTCCACAATTCCAGAATTCCAGGTTCTGTTCAGGGCCCCCTGGAGGCCCAGCCATGAGAACAAACACTCCAGGAGCAACCTGGTGATGCCTTGTGCAGGCTGCCCTAGAGCAGAGGCTGGATGGAGTTCCAGAATAAAGCAGGGATTGATTCAAAGCATCTCCTCCATGCATCCACCTTGGGCAGCACAAGAGCCCAGCCAGGCCTGCACCCAAGATCAACCAAAATGGCCCCAAAATGCACGGCCGGGCACGGGGTCTCTCCCTGGGATCAGTTCTGCTCCATTTGCACCTTGCAGTTCATTGTCCCATTCCAGCTTTAGCCCCTGCAGTCCCACCCTGCTTGTTTTTCTCTCTCCAGCCCACGGGGTTTGTGCTCCTGGGCTGAGGTTTGGATCATTTGTCCTTGGTGCCCAGCTGGAGCAGGAATTGTTTTGTCTCCCTGCTCTGTGCACAGAGCTCAGAACTGCACAGCATCAGAACCATCCCCTGAAATGAAGTCCAGACCCATTAAAGCACCACAGAATGTGAAAATACAAAAGCTCAAACCTGAGACATCAACTCCACCCCTGCCCTGGGTAACTTTTCCATGAAGAAATGTTCCCAATTTCCATCCAAACCTGTCCTGGCCCAGCCTGAGGCCGTTCCCTCTGCTCCTGTCCCTGTTCCCTGGAGCAGAGCCCGACCCCCCCGGCTGTGCCCTCCTGGCAGGAGCTGTGCAGAGCCACAAGGGCCCCCTGAGCCTCCTTTGCTCCAGGCTGAGCCCCTGCCCAGCTCCCTCAGGGATTCTGCAGCCCCTGCCCAGCTCCCTCAGGGATTCTGCAGCCCCTGCCCAGCTCCCTCAGGGATTCTCCAGACCCTTCCCAGCTCCCTCAGGGATTCTGCAGCCCCTGCCCAGCTCCCTCAGCCTCTCCTGGGGCTCCCTGTCTCAAGCTGTGCCAAGGGAGATTCAGGTTGGATATCAGAAGAAGTTTTTTACAGAAAGAGTGATAAAGTTCTGGAATGGCTGCCCAGGGAGGTGGTGGAGTCCCCATCCCTGGGTGTGTTTAACAAAGCCTGGATGTGGCACTGGGTGCCAGGGGTGAGTTGCTGTCTCCCTGCTCTGTGCACAGAGCTCACCATCCCATAATGTGAAGCCCAGACCCACCCACTAAAGAAAGCAGCACAGAATGTGAAAAATAGAAAAGCTGAATCCTGAGGCATCCCTGGAGCAAAGGCAGCAGCAGGAGGGCAAAAGCACAACCGAGCAATGACTGCAGACAGTGCCTGGCACTCCTGTCCCCAGGAGGAACAAGGAAATGCCAGCAGCTCCCAGAAGTCCCCAGATCATTTCTAATGTCACCCTTACATGGCCTCATCCGGGGCCCGGCTGCATTCCTGGACCGCTGCTTCCACCAGGGGCTGCTCAATCATGTTGGATGACACTGGAAAGAAAAATCCCAAGGATTAAACCTGCAGCAAGGAAGGAAGTGAGTCTCCAGTATTCCACGTTAAATGGCTGAGCCTCCTCCCAGGAACACACACAAATAATTCATGTAATGAATTTTCTGTAATGACACACAGATGGATCACTTAATATTGCCACCAAAAGGACACATTCCTGGGGAAAAAATACCCCAAACATGGAGAACAAGACAATTATAGTTGATGCAAAGCTGCCAAATATATCACAAATGTGTTAGAGCTGAGCTCTCACATTCTGGAGGTTAATTTGGTTCCAGAACAGTATCACAAGGATTGCTGCCTTAAGTATTCCAACACAGTTCTGGAGACAGGCACATTGTTGTTTTCATTAATTTAAACTGATAATTGAAATGAGTTTGAAGGCTTCCCCATCCTAACAGGTAAAAATTCCTTCAAAATATTCCATCAAAATATTCCTTCAAAATATTCCATTCAAATATTCCTTCAAAATATTCCTTCAAAGTCTCCCATCCATCCCTGCCCTCTGGCAGTGGGAAGCCATTCCCTGTGTCCTGTCACTCCATGTGTAAATAGCCACTTCTCTCCACTCTAACATTTAAAATTACAGTTTCAACTACAAAGATGTCCAGACAAACTTTTAGCAACTGTCACTGAGAAATGTCACTACTCTTGGAAAAGTCAGGATATTCTGCACTGCCAGCTCTTTATATGGCACAAGTGTCTGCTGACAATTAAAACCTCAGTGTTTAACCAAAATAAAAGGCCAAAAAATACATTTATCTCAGTCAACCCCTTACACTACAAAGACACCTCAGTGCCTCTGCTGCCAGTCACTGTCTTTGTCTTGATGGCATCAGGAATGCCAGGAAAATTGGCTCAAGAAAAAGAAATTGTTTACTTACAAGGCTGTTTTTCAACTGCATCGATGACATTTTCAATTATATCATCAAGTTCTCCCTCACTGGTGGACTGGAAAGCTTCAGTGAGATACTTCAGGGCATCCCTAGTCCCAGAGGAGAAAGCACAAAAAGCAATTAATGTTCAATAGTTGACACAAACTGTGCTGATTTTAGCAGGTGCGCACATCATCACCACATGGTTTGTGGTGAAAAAGCAGAAATAATTAGCTCTGCATAATAGCACCTTGGTTCAAGTCAAAGAAAAAAATCATTGGGATTGAAAATATCAGGGAAAAGACGGGGAGAACCTCAGCCTCACACAAAAAATTCCATGTGGGAAGGGAATTCTGGAGACCCTGTGGTTGAACCTTCTCCTGAAAGCAGGGTTTGGGTTACACTGTCCAGGGCCCTGTGCAGCCAAGCCTTGAGAGCTTCCAGTGGGGGAGATTCCAGCACTTCTCTACTCCATCAACTTCCAAGTTTAATTACAATTTCAGTGAAGAATTAAATGTCTCTTGTCCTGTCACTGTGCATCCTTGAGAACACTTCTCATTTTTAGGAAAACTGGGATTAGCTCCTCATGAATTTTCCCTTCTTGAGGCTAAATCAACCCAAATCCTCCACATCCTCCCCATGCCAGGTTCTCTGACCTTCTAATCACGGAATCCCAAGTTGGTTTGGGTTGGAAGGGTCCTTAAATCCCATCCCATTCCAACCCCCTGCCATGGCAGGGACACCTCCCACTGTCCCAGGGTGTCCCAGTGTCCAACCTGGCCTTGGGCACTGCCAGGGATCCAGGGGCAGCCCCAGCTGCTCTGGCAATTCCAGCCCAGCCAGGAATTCCCAATTCCCAATCTCCCACCCATCCCTGCCCTCTGGCACTGGGAGCCATTCCCTGGCTCCTGTCCCTCCATCCCTTGTCCCCAGTCCCTCTCCAGCTCTCCTGGAGCCCCTTCAGGCCCTGCCAGGGGCTCTGAGCTCTCCCTGGATGCTTTTCTTCTCCAGGTGAACATTCCCAGCTCCCCCAGCCTGGCTCCAGAGCAGAGGGGTCCCAGCCCTGGAGCAGCTCCATGGATTCCTCTCTGGACTCACTCCAGCAGCTCCACATCCCTCATTTTGGACTCCAAATCCGGGTGCAGCCCTGAAGCTGGGATGTCACCAGAGCAGAGCTTCCAGCTCTTGCAGCCCCTTGTGCTTCCCCACAGCCTCTAGCCCAGGACCACCTCAACAGCCCCCACAGGACCTGCTCCAGTTTAGCAATATATTTGAAATAGAAGTTATTTTAATTCTCAATAACACAAGAATTAGAAATCCAGTTCTTCCCTCAACCTTAGACAAGAGTCTCACATTAAAGATCGCAATTTTCTTACTCATGTTATCTGCTGGCCAACCAAACTGGCATTTTGGTGATCAGCCTGACCTTCAAAGTGTCTCAGCTCATGGAACTGTGGAGTCAGGAGTTCTGCACTTGTGCCCCTCTCTAATGAAAGTATCAGGGCACTGTCCAAAATAATCACATTCCCATCCATGACAGAGAGAGAATTTAATTGATATTAACACACACCAGAAAGAAAGGGAAAGTAAGAGCAATGGGAGACCCAGTTACTTATAAATCATGACACCTTCCACTGCAAGCACGAATCCCTTTTCGTTGGCATCCCTAAATAACATATCCTATTATACTGGAAATACACCATTCCTGTCTTTGGAAATGCCATTCCTTCCTCTAGCAAAGAGCGCTGAGCACAAGACTGGCAAGTGGAACTCAGATCCCAGGGCTGTCAGGGTCAGAGGCTGACAAAAAACCCCAACCAAACACCCGGCACCAGCAGCAGGGAGGGCTCCAAGGGGAGACCATAGGCGGCCTTTGGTGACACCCAGGGTCATGAGAGGGACGGATGGACGGACGGAAGGACGGACGGACGGATGGAAGGAAGGGGCCCGCAGCAGCAGGACAGGCTAAAGATGGCTTTGGAGGAGCCCTCAGAGGCCTCGATGCGGGGGAAGGAGGAGGAGGTGGGAAAAGCAGCCCCGGCCGCGAGGGACGCGGAGCGGCCCCATCCCCATCCCGCACCGGCGCTCCCCGGGCCCGATCCCCGCAGGTCCGCGGCCAGAGCAGGGCCCGGGACCGGAGCAGGGCCCGGGGCAGTGTCCGGGACCGGAGCAGGGTCCAGGACCGGAGCAGGGTCGGGCCCGGCGCTACTCACGGGCGCAGGACGAGCCCCCGCAGCCGGAACGCGGAGCTGAGGCGGCGCCGCAGCCGCTCGGGCTCCATGGCGGCGATGGCGCCAAAAGCGGCCGGGCCGCCCCCTCAGACCGGGCCAGCCCCGCCGCGGGAGGAGCCGGGCACGGCCCCGCTCTGCCCGGCTGGAGACAGCGCCGGTGCTGGACCCGGCTTGGAGCGGGGATTGTGCCCCGAGCTGGCACTGATGGGCACCGCCGGTCCTGAGGGCAGCTCCGGGTCCCTCTTGACAGGAGACATGGAGGGGCTGGAGCGGGTCTGGAGAAGGGAGCGGAGCTGGAGCTCCAGGAGAGGCTGAGGGAGCTGGGAAGGGGCTGGAGAATCCCTGAGGGAGCTGGGAAGGGGCTGCAGAATCCCTGAGGGAGCCGGGCAGGGGCTGCAGAATCCCTGAGGGAGCCGGGCAGGGGCTGCAGAATCCCTGAGGGAGCTGGGCAGGGGCTGCAGAATCCCTGAGGGAGCTGGGCAGGGGCTCAGCCTGGAGCAAAGGAGGCTCAGGGGCCCTTGTGGCTCTGCACAGCTCCTGCCAGGAGGGCACAGCCGGGGGGGTCGGGCTCTGCTCCAGGGAACAGGGACAGGAGCAGAGGGAACGGCCTCAGGCTGGGCCAGGGCAGCTCAGGGTGGGCACAGCAGGAATTTCCCCATGGAAAGGTTTGTCCAGCCCTGGCACAGGCTTCCAGGGCGGTGGTGGAGTCTCCATCTTTGGAAAGCTTTAAACACCGTGTGGATGTGGCATATGGGGACATGGGGCAGTGGTGGCCTTGGCAGACTCCACATTTACAGAGGCTTTTCCTACCTCAACAATTCCCTGATTCCATAAAACACTTGCTGTGACTGACACAAGTTACAATTATCCACACTATCACTTTGTTCCTTTGTAGCTCACAATATTTCTCCCTGCTCTTTCCCTGTAGGCTCAGCACAGGCTCCTCTGCATCTCCAGTTCTCCAGAGTCTCTCACTTCAGATTTTCTTGGCACAAAACATCCATCAAACACATCTGACTGTGAATCGGTCCTGTGAGCACAGGATGCTCTCCAGGGCTGTTTTTATATAATCACAACATCACAGAATGGTATGGATGAGAAGAGATTTTAAAACTCATCTCATCCCACCCCCTGCCATGGCAGGGACACTTTCCACTGTCCCAGGTTGCTCCAAGCCTCATCCAAGCTGGCCTTGGACACTGCCAGGAATCCAGGGGCAGCCACAGTTCCAGGATTGTGGAGCAGCTGCCTTCTCTCCAGATGGAAAACACCTGATATTTCATTCAAACACTCATCCCCATCTTTCAAAGTACAGCTTTGATTCCACAGAAGGCTCACAAAGCAACTCTTGAAAGAGTTTGATCGAAAGACTGCAGGGATATGAAGACAGACAGAAAATGTCAGCTATTTTCTATAGCCCATTCTCAACTGCATAATTTATAATTGCTCCTCATCGGGGAGTGAGCTCATGGGTGAAGCTGCTGCTACTCTCTTCAGACAAAGAGCTGCCATCTGACAGGTCTCAGCTATTTTGGCAGGAAATATGATTCATTTTTTGTCACAGGCATGCAGCTAGGTGCACATTATAAGCCCAATTCTTACATAAGTACCTTCATTTGCTAAAATTACTGCTTATTCTCCTTCTAAGAAAACCTGGTCCTGCCATTCAGCTCCTGTCTCGCCACATGAAGGAAGGTGCACCTGGAGAAGGGATGTGCCCCTTGTCCAAAAATAGTTTTCTCTGAAGCTATGACCAACCAGGGAGTGCAAAGCACACTCCTACAGCATCCTGCTGGATTTGGGGGCTCTCTTAGCTTGCCTGGAGCCTCCCACCAGAGATATAAAAGTATTGCAGCGTGAGCTGCAGCCTTGTGTTCCACTGAGCCATCTGCAGCTCTGCAGACCATGCCCAGATCTTTGTCTCTGTCACCTCCTGTGGCTTTGCTGGACATCACAGCAGCTGGAGAGGGACTGGAGGGAGCCCAGTGCTCCAGGATCAGCCAGCATGGATCTGCCTGGATCCATGGAATTGTTTTGTTACACTGACAAACAGCTCATTTCCAGGTCTGTCACTGCTCCACTGGCAAAATCCCATCTCCTGAGACAGCACAAGGCAGCTCTGTCTGATCTAGAGATCTGTGGATAGGGTTTGTCTGCTTCCATGGCTTTTTTACCTCTTCCAAATGCTGACTCCTGCATTTTAACCACCATCCCAATGCACCAACAGTAGCTTGCCTCATTTTAAGAGTTCAGGACAGGTCCTGATCTCTGTGTCACCACTGACAGAACACCTGGAGCTGTGCCAGGGCAGGTTTGGGTTGGATTTCAGGAAAGGTTCTTCCCCCAGAGGGTGCTGGCACTGCCCAGGCTCCCCAGGGAATGGGCACAGCCCCAGAGCTGCAGGAGCTGCCAGGGATGCCCAGGGTGGGAGTGTTGGGGGTCTGGGCAGGGCAGGGGCTGCCCTGGATGATCCCTGTGGGTCCCTTCCAATTCAGGAGAGTCTGTGATTAATATTACCAGTTTATCAATGTGAATAATTAACATCTTCCCTCCTAGATCCAACAGAGGATGTATGTGTCCTACTCTCACAAGAAAATCCTGACAATTACTTTCTGATGCCCTTTTATAAGATGCTAAAGTGCACATTTCTCCCAAGTTCTACTCTACTATTTCTTAAGAGCTGTACCTGTTTTATTTTGAAATCCATTCATTCAGCTGGACACAGAGTTCAGCTGGAACTGACTCAGTTGTTGATAAAACAGAGTAAGAACTGGAACTGCCCAAGCTGTTTAATTACTATCAGGTACTATTTCATAGCTGCTGCTTCTGGCTTGTCTCACCTTCAGAGAGACAGGGAGTTCTGCTGTGCTTGCCTGATCACAGAATCCACAGGATCACGGAATGCTTTGGGTTGAAGTGGACATTAAAGTCAATTTCATTCCACCCCTGCCATGGCAGGGACACCTCCCACTGTCCCAGGGTGTCCCAGTGTCCAACCTGGCCTTGGGCACTGCCAGGAATCCAGTGGCAACCACAGCTGCTCTGGCAATTCCATTCCAGAACCTCCCCATCCTCCCAGGGAGGAATTCCCAATTCCCAATCTCCCACCCATCCCTGCCCTCTGGCACTTTGAAGCCGTTCCCCCTTGTCCATCACCCCGTGCCCTTGCCCGGAGCCTTAAACCCCGTCCCGCTTTGGGACCCGGCTCCTCCTTCCCTTCTCGCCGTGTGGTTTGCGTTTAGCTCTCCTATTCCCGGTGCTTCCTTCCTCCTCTCGCGCCCATTATTCACATCCTCCCGCATTATTCACATCCTCCCGCACGGTTTATTCCGCCTCACGCCTCAGCCCGCACGGCCGCCCGGCACCGGGGCCAGCGCGCTCTCCCCGTCCGCTCCCACCCCGACGCGCGCCGGGTGCCGCCCCACACTTTGGACCCTCCTCGCTTCCCGTCCGCCCCAGGGGAGCGACCGGCGGCGGAGCCGCAGCTTCACCCGGAGGAGGCGGTGGCGGGACGCGAGCCCTGAGGCGGCCGAGCCGCTTCCTCCTCCCTCCTCCTCCTCTTCTTCCTCCCCCCCAAGATGGCGGCGGACCCAGCGGATCAGTTCTGCGTGGCCGAGGAGCGCAGCGGTCACTGCGCGGTGGTGGACGGCAACTTTCTCTACGTGTGGGGAGGATACGTGGTAAGGCGGGCGGGGGAGCCGGCAAGGAGCGGCGGGAGCGGGCTCGGAGCGCGGGGAGCGGAGCTCCGGGCGGGGCAGGGCAGGGGGGGTCCCCCCGCCGGCCCTCAGCCCTCGGCGGGCGCCCGGGGCTGTGGCGCGGGCGCTGATTGGCTGCGGCGGCCGCGCGCCGTTCGAATGGCGGCGGGGACGGCGCTGAGGGGACGGCGCTGAGGGGACAACACTGAGGGGATGGCGCTGAGGGGATGGCACTGAGGGGACAGCGCTGAGGGGACAGCGGGGCCGCTCCGATCGCCTCGTCCCGCAGGCTTTCCCTGCGCGATCAGCGCCCTCCTCCTGCCCCGCTCGCCCGTGTGGGGCAGGGCTGGTGGAGCCGGTTCGCTCCTTCCAAGCCGCCCTTCCTTCGCTCCTCAGCGCGTCTCCCTTCAAAGTTTGACGCTGTAATTTGCGGCTCAGTTTTTCCAGGGTGTCATTCGTGTTCTCGCTGCTGAGTCCCCGTGTTTTTTATTTTTTAGTAGTTGTGTGGTGTTTACAGCGCATTTTCCTCCCGTAGAAAGCGCTGCTGTCACCTCAAAAACAAGCTGGTGGCAGGCTGAAACGCACCCACAATTTAATTTCTTATTTTTTCATAAAAAGAACACTTCTGGTTCTGTCATAAATAAGTTTAACTCTATGAATACGACCCAAAAAGGAGATAAGAATGATACTACATCAAATAGGTCCACTTAGTTTTACCTATTGTTTTTCTGTTTATATTTATCTGTTCATCTTGTCTGGTTGTGCACATTGGCCATGAAATTGCAAATACCTGTGCTTGGTGTAATTCCTGGTCTTGATCAGGTGGAAACTGTTATTTCTGTAAAGAGATTTCATATTCCATATATATTCTCTCAATATATAGAATATATATATATAGAATACTTAATATTCTATTTATAAATGTTCTATAATCTTTTATATATCTATTCTATATAAAATATTCTATATCTATTTTTCATGGTCTAAGGTAACTTTAAAGTGTTCAAAGCTTATCCTTGTGTACTCAAGCAAAGAACTCTAGTGGGAAACTCCTGGATTGAAACTCCATAATATTCTGTAGAATTAAATATCCCCATAATCACTTCAATCTTCAGTAGTTTTTAGGCTCTAGCCTTTAAAACTGTGCTCATTTGAACTAATGAGCACAATTTTTCAAAGGTTTTCTAATACAAAATTGTGTATTCGTGGCACATTCAAAACAGAAAGTGTACATGAAGTTTAGCAGAGAAACTTTACAAGTGTTCTTAGTAGTTTTACATGTTTATCTGTTGAAAATATTATGAAAATTGTTGCTCTGTAAGCAGCCCTTTCCCCAGATAAATCATTTTTCACGTGTTGCTGCTGGACTCCTGCCCAGCAAACTCTATTTTTGGCATCAGTGTGTTTGCTCAGAGCTGGTTCAGGAGCAGGTGCTCGACCTCTGACATCTGCAGATGAAATTGAGACAACTTGTGCTGCTTGCAGAGGCTGCCAGGGCCGTGCACCAGCAGAGCAGGAGTGCCTGGCACAATAAATCACCAAAAATAGGATGAACCTGCCTGTCTGGCACCTTTCACAAGGAGGAATTCGTAATCAAACATCATGTGCAGGCAAGTCATCAATATCAGTAGCTGGATTGTCACTAATTAAATTTCAGTTTTGTGTTTAACTTCCCCACATTTGTTTAATTTTGAGCCAGTTTTTATTTGTTTACTGGCTCTGGCTGCTTACTCACTGCCAGGCTTTCATTTCTTCCTGGTGCCAAGGCAGTAATTAATGCTGTAGTTCTTACTCACTGCATTTTTTTGGGCTTCCTCTACTCTTTGTTGTTTTTCCTCATCATTATTTCCCAAATTATTTATCTTTCTTAACGACCTCTGTTCAGGACTCTTCATAAAGCTTTTTTTCCACAGAAGAATTCATTTTCTCCTTTATATTTGACACCTTGGTCTTTCAAGTTTCTGCTGCAAGTAACTTTTTGTGTTTCCAGTCATTTTCATATTCTATTTTCTATTTTCCACTATGCCAATGGAAATAGCTCCTGATAAAAAGTACCTAAATGAGTTTTCATTCAGGAGCTTCAAATCTGCTTGATGTTGTTACACATCTTTTCTTGGCAAAAATGTGAAGCTGTTCAATGTGTGCCTTTATTGAGAGGTCCTGAGGAGGAATGAGCTGTTTCTTTTTAACATAAATTCATTTTCTGATCAGAGCAGGAACACTGGGGTGTGACTTCTGATTTCCTTGAGATCCTTCAGTGTTGCCAAGTAACCTGGCTTGGCATTTCACGTGCAAACACACAAAGCAGAGCTGATTGAACATTTGACTGTTCTCCTTTCAGTCCATTGAAGAAAATGAAGTTTATCTGCCCAGTGATGAGCTCTGGATCTATGACATGGACAGTGGGCTGTGGTGAGTGCACCATTTCTATTGAATTATCCCCTAAAGGTGATTTCTGTCACTGATCTGCAGGGAGGAGCCTTCAGGGCCCTTGGTCATGTTAAACAGCAGCTGCTGAATGTCAGCACTGAGGGACAGCCCTGGCTGGCAGGTGAAACCAAGGAAACAAAGCCCTGCTGAAGGTTAATTAATGATGGTGTGCATGGGACTGCTGGCTCCAGGCTCTGCCAGCACAGCTGCCTTCACCTGCCAGTTTGTCTTGGCTTGGGATTTTACATTCACTTTTATGGCAGAACACTCAGACCCTGGCTACTCCAGCTCTGATCCAGTTACAGTTACACATTTGGTATTTTTGGTGTTAATTCCATGTACACTGCAACTCAGAACTAACTCAGAACTTCCCCTTTTGCTCTTTCCTTCCACTTTCTTTTTTCCTCCCAAAAAGAACTCAGAACTTCCCCTTTTTCCTTCCACTTTGTTTATTCCTGTTTTTTTTCTCTTTCCCTCCACTTTCCTTCATTTCCCCCCTTTTTTTTTGTTTTCTTCTTCCCCCTCCTTTTTTGTTTCCTTCTTTTGTTTCTTCTCTTCTCTTCTCTTCCCTTCCCTTCCCTTCCCTTCCCTTCCCTCTCCTTCCCTCTCCTTCTCATCTTCTCTCCCCTTTTGCCCCTTTCCTCTCCTGCCCTTTCTTCCCTTTTCCCCCATTCTCTTGCCCCATTTTTTCCCCTTTCTCTCTCCTGCCACTTTTCCCCATTTCTTTCCCCCTATGACCACAATTTGCTTTTTCCCTTTTTGGTTTTCCTTCCTGTGCTCCCAGGGATCAGGAACAGGATCTGGGTCAAACAGAATTTTCCAGGTTCTGTTTAACCAGGATCTCCTGGCCTGCCTGAGCTCTTCTCAGTTTTCCATTTCTGCCATCCCAGCACTGCCAGATTCTCATTTCAGCAGTTCCTGGAGTTAATAATATTTCCACATTCTGAATAATTAATATTTCAGCTCTCCTGAAGCTCTCCCAATGTGAATCTCAGCTCCAGAAAAATCAAGATACTTTAGAAAACACAATATCCACCTGGAAGTTCTCTTCCACCACAGGAGCCCAACCTGCAGCTCCCACTCCTACTCCTGGCCCAAACTGTATTTTCACCTTTAGGTCTAAAATTTCTGAATAAATCCTGTTGGGATTGTTACATTTGGGCAGGTTGGAAAGGGTTTCATGTATTTATTTATTTTGTTTTAATTGCAGGACAATGCACCTGATGGAAGGGGAGTTACCCACCTCCATGTCAGGCAGCTGTGGGGCCAGCATCAATGGGAAGCTGTACATTTTTGGGGGATTTGATGATAAAGGATACAGCAATAGGGTATTGTAGTCTTTTTTTCCCCATAACATTTTATTTTAATAAGTACTAATACTCTTTATCTGGTGTGGTTTTATTTGAATTAAAGAGAAATTTTTATTTATTTAAACTTTCTATATTTATGCCAATGCTTTCCCCATTGGTTTTTAAAAATACTCTGACAACCTTAATTGAGACCAATATCTGAACATGACTTTTCTTTTTGCTCTCTGATAACAATTCACTGCTTTAAGTGATCAGGTAATAATTCAGGTTAAAATAGAGCTACCAGCTTTTCTTATGACTGAAAACTGAATTAAGAAAATAGATTAAATCAGTTATTTTATCATTGAATATAAATGAAGTCAGAGTTGACTCCTGACTAGAAAGTCAGTGAAATGGAGCCTCTGCTGAAACTTTCTGCCCATTCTCCACTTTAACTTTGTTTTTGTGGTGTATTTCCCATTTTAAACTCACTGCCACTTCCTCTTTTACCTGCAGGCTTCTGGGGGTGGTGGGTTGTTTTTTCTGGTGGTGATTTGTGGTTTTTTTTCTGAAAACATTGTCATTTTTTCTTTCCTTTCAAGCTGTATTATGTCAATTTGAGAACAAAAACCGGAACCTACAGGTGGAAAAAAATCACAAATTTTAAAGGTCAACCTCCCACACCTCGGGACAAACTCTCCTGCTGGGTGTACAAAAACAGGTACAAAAATATTGAAAATGTTACAAAGATTTAATTTGTGTTCATTGCAGAGAGAAGAGGTTAAAAAGTGAAGAGAACTCAGGTTTGGGATGGGGGAAACTGATTTTTAGCTTGACTTGCTGGGAGATTTTGTAACTTTGTACAGGAGTTTCCTCACATGTGAGCTGAACTAATGGTGAATAAAACCCCACTTTAGGAGATTTGGGGTAAATTTGTGGAATGTTTTATACTTTAGAAAGCAATCATCCATCTATTATATGATTTTAACCCATTAAAAACAGTATAAAATTACTTTCTCTGCCATATTCATTATTTTAAGCATTAAATTTACCTGCAATAAATCCATTTTTGTGGATTCCCAAGGATTTGAACAGCTGCAGAGGCATTTCAGGGATTATCTTTATCTTGCCAGGGCTGAGTCAGCCTGGACATTTGTGTTGGGAAAGTGCCTTAAGTGTGTTTAGAAAACAGAAATACCCCAGGTTTCCTGTTTATGATGGCAAATGTTGGGTAATGAAGCAGAAGTGATCACAAGCAGTGATTTGTTATTAAGTGTGTTACAAACAGGTCAGAATGTGATTTATGGTGAGCATTATCAGATGGCAATGATTTATTTCTCTCTGCACTCCACATCTAAAGAGGTTTTGCATAAGCTGTGCAATGGCCCTGGGTGCCAGATCTTGGGTTTGGAATTCTAATTTAACTGCAAGAGATAAGAAAATGCAGATATTTGAACAACTCCCTAGCTGTTAGCACAAGATTATTCAAAATTAAATGCATTTATTCAAAGCATTGTGTCACCTGCATGCTGAGAAAATCACCTGGGTTAGATGATAAAATGGAACCTTTGGATGGAAAAAAGATCCTTTATGAATGGCCCTTTCCTGGGGCTGGCAGGTGTGTGAGGATCCTTCAGTAGTGCTTGGTTGAAAATTTTTATTTGAAGCCAAAAAGAGACTTTTTGTGTCCTGTGGGACAGAGCTTGGGAACATTTCTTGCCAAAAATTGGACACAAAAGGTAAAAAATGCAGCAGGAGCACAGGAACTTCACTAGGGAAGGGCAGAGGAGGAGGCATTTCACTGTCCTGGGTTTGATTTCCCAGTTTTGCCTGAAAACAGCCCTGGAAATGAAATAAACTTTTGGGGAGAGGAGCAGAGCCTTTGAAGTGTCTTGAATCATTTCCTTGTGTGGGTTTCAGTCGGGTGTGCTGAGGGCTGTGACCTTCGCCTTGTTTGGGTTTGCATCATCAGGTGCAACACAAAATATTCTCCTTGTATCACTGCTAGTGCAGCATGACCCAAAATATTCCTTAGTGCAGCTTCTTGATTTTCACCCTGTTTACAAAAGAGTGAACTTTTGTTGTTCCAGGCTGGTTTATTTTGGAGGTTATGGCTGCAGGAAGCACAACGAGCTCAGTGATTGCTTCGATGTCCACGATGCATTTTGGGTGAGAGATTTGCCCCCATCCCCGCTGATTTCTGATTTAAAACACAAAAAGATCCTTTGTATCATCCTTGATGAGCGTGAAAATCTGATTTTTCTTTGATTTATAGCATCAGCAGAAATGCAAATTTGGAATCTGTTTAGGTTGGAAGTTCCAGATGCTGCACGCTGGGAGTGGTGGTTGTTCCAATATTCCATGTTCCCAGTGCTGGCCTTGGAGTGCAGTGAATTAAATGCTGTCAAAGCAGCAAAATGCTGGATTTTAATCTGAAGGCATATTTTAAAGCTGAAAATCACAGAAAATTTATTTAAATTTCATAATTAAATGTAATAATTCTTATAGTTCATTTTTTGAAGAAACATGAGGGAATTTATAACTTCCCAAGTCTGGCTGACAAATACTCTGAGTGAATTTATTGAGTTTATTTTCCAGAAAGATGCCTGGATTATCAACTTTCCTGCAGTAATTTCTTATAATTAATACAAAGATGACTGAGCAGAGCATTGACAGGAAGCTCCTGACATCAATTGTTCAAGACTGACACCCAAGAATGGTTTTTTACAATCTCTTAATTTCCCAGTGTGTTACAAGGAAATTTAGAAGGTGAAATTTGCTGCAGTGTCTGATGTTGGGGCCCAAAGCCAATTTTCAGGGGTCACAGCCTGAACATCCCTGGGTGCTGCTGACCTTCAAGTGAATCTAAGCTGCTGCAGCATTCTTAAAAAATCACCACACATTTTCATGTATTTGGTGTATTTTAGTGAATCTAACCTGCTGCAGCATTCTTAAAAAATCACCAAACACTTTCATGTATTTGGTGTATTTTTGTGTATTTTAGTGTATTTTAGTGAATCTAAGCTGCTGCAGCATTCTTAAAAAATCACCACACACTTTCATGAAATTGCCTATTTTAGTGTATTTTCTGTTTGGACAGATCCCTTGCAGGTTTGTGTCCTTCAATAAGCAGCGAGATTTTAAAATAAAGGATGTATTTTTAAAAATTTCTTCTTTTTTTTTTTAGGAAGGACAGATATTCTGGGGATGGCACAATGATGTTCATGTTTTTGATACAAGCACACAGACCTGGTCTCAGCCAACAATTCGAGTGAGTGGTTTTTGATCTCCCATCCTGACACAAGTGGGATTTTACTGACTTTTGAATCATTATTGTGCTCCAGAAACTGGGGACACCTCCCACTGTCCCAGGCTGCTCCAGTCCCTGTCCAGCCTGGCCTTGGGCACTGCCAGGGGCAGCCACAGCAAATCTGGGAATTCCCAATTCCCAATCTCCCACCCATCCCTGCCCTCTGGCACTGGCAGCCATTCCCTGGCTCCTGTCCCTCCATCCCTTGTCCCCAGTCCCTCTCCAGCTCTCCTGGAGCCCCTTCAGGCCCTGCCAGGGGCTCTGAGCTCTCCCTGGAGCCTTCTCCAGGTGAACATTCCCAGTTTTCCCTGGAGCAGAGGGGCTCCAGCCCTCTGGAAATCTGTATCCATGTATAATTCCCATGGAAAACCTCTCACAGGAGGGCTCTGCCTTATTGAGATGAAAATATTCTCTAAAGTTCATAAAATCCAGGTAAGTTTATTTAAGTTTTTTCTAACTCAGCAGAAGTTGTATCTTTTAAAGAATGTCTGGCAGCTGTTTATGGTCTGTACAAGATGTTCTAAAATCCCTCTAAATGCAAAATGTAAAATGACCATTGCAAAGTAACAGCCAGCTTGGCCACCTTCAGTTCTGGTTTACACAGGGAGAGCGTTTTGGCACGTGGATACAACATCAAATTTAAGATGTGATTTCCAGGGGTTTCAGTAGCAGTTCTGATGATTTGTAGGCCAGGAAACAAAAGTGGCCAGGAGGTTTTGTGCTGTTCTGAAGGATTCTTTTGGTTCTTTCAGGGTGGAGATCCACCTCAGCCTCGAGCAGCTCACACGTGTGCTGTGCTGGGAAATAAAGGTTACATCTTTGGAGGACGAGTGCTGGTAATTCAATATTTTCTTAGCTGTCATATTATTCTCTTGGCAATTTTGTTTTTCTTTTTTCTTCTCATTTTGTAGTAAGAAAAAAAAAAATCCCAAATGTTTTTGGCCTAAGCTGGATGTTCAGGGCTCTGTATCCAGCATGCTGCTTGTCATCACCCTCTCCAAAAAGAAGAATATTTTTATCTGTACTATTAATGATTGTCCCAAAAAAGGTAAAACACAGATGATTGTGTGGTAAATAACAGATTTGAGTTGGCTTTCTAATCGAATTTTGCCACTTTTTGCACATAAGTGACTGAAGTAGAGAAGTCTGGAAGAGGTCATAGACAAAAGGATGTAATCTGTGCATAAATAATTTAGGGCTGGATTGTGCCTGTGTAATTTTTACTCTTCCTGACTCTCTTTAACTGAAACAAGCCATAGGCACCACCCCCCTGATTAAAGCAGGGAGATACTCAAACCTCTCAGCAGCACTTGGAATTTCTCCAGTGCTAATTAAAGGAGATTTTCTCCTCAGTTCCTCTCTGCTGAAGCACTGATGTGAGAAACAGATCCTGTAAGGCAAGTTAAAAACCCTCCCAATTCCAGTGACTGTGCACTCTTGTGTTTTATTTTAATTGAAGTTTTTAGCTCTTTTCACTGCAGCTGATTTAGATCCTTTAATCCTACTCAGCTAGAGGATGAGCCTGGATGTTTTCTGTCTCCAAAATTGCCAGTGAAGAAGCTTCTGAGAGCCCCCAGTGCTGTGTTCCTGTAGTTGTGGTCTGAAAAAGAGAAGGAATTAGTTTGGGAATGAACATATTCCAGCTCCAGCTTGGAAAGCTGCCACAGCCTCAGCCCTGTACTCCCAAATCCTGGCAGACAAAGCAGTGTAAAACTGCACTTTGTTCCCCATTCCCTGATCTTCCTGCTGCAACATTCCTTTGGCCAATCTGCACCCCTTCCCCTCCTGCTGCTCACATTGACCACACCATGGCCAGCCACTTCCCCACCTGCAGGAAGTTTTTATTCCAGAGCAAACAAAAAAAGAAAAGAATTCAAATGGCTGCTGTTTGTTCCTGCCATGATGTGAGCTTTGGTTCAGGATCTCTGGAATTGTTCCTCAAGGCTGAGAGAGCTGCACTCAGCACCTCCCAGAGCTGTAGCTTTGATAAAGTGGCTTTGCAGATACCTGAAGGAAATCAAGAGATCTGAGGGGAGTGAAAGATGAGGGTTATGCACACCCTGAGTGAGCCCTGTGCCCTGTCCTGTGTGCTCCCAGCTGACCACAGCCAAGTCCTGCTGTCCTGCTCCTCCCTCAGGGAGCTGAGAGGGGAAAGCCCCAAATGTGGGGGTGTCAAGGTCCCTTGGATGGTTTGGTGCTGCCTGGCAGTTCCTCCTGAGCACACAGAGCTCCCTGCCCAGGGCTCTGTGCCCACCTCTGTGCCCCTCTCGGCCCAGCTGGGCTCCCTCCCATGCAGCCTCTGCCCCTGCAGTTCCCATTTAGCTGCAGCTCAGCTCTCATCCCTGCACTGCCCTCTCAGGAGTTACCCTCAGCCTTCTGGTTAACTCTGTTTGACTGCAGCATTCTGACCTTAAAAGGGTTTTTTTTTTTCCTTCAGCTTCCCTAAAATCTTGCTAAATTTCAGTGAAACCACTTGGGAAGCCGTGTCAGAGAAGAGTGAAATTGTGGAAAAAGCTGTGCTTAATTCTGTAGGAGAGCAGCAAGTGTAATTTTCATTATTGATCCATTTTCTGTCCTAGGAATAAATGGAAGGAAACATAAAAAAGGTGAGGGATCATTCAGTGGGGTTTGAGGAATTAATGTAAGTCATGAAAAGAAAAAGCTAAAGACAGCAGAAAACCACTCAATTTCCTGACACCAGGAGTAATTCCTCCCCAAAGGATGAAGTTTTGCTTTTCTCCAGAAATTGAGGAGCAAACACGGGGTTGCTCTGCTCCTCCTTCTCCTTCTAGTTCACCATAATACAAATCTTCCCAGGGAAAAGGCTCTGCAAGGAACCAGAAAGGGCCAGGAAGTGTCATGAGGCTTCTCCTATTCATCTTTCTGGGAGGAAAGGGCACCTTTTTCCAAACTTGGAGCTAGAACTGGTAAAAGAAGATGATGATGATGGTGATGATGATGATGAGAATCAGTTGTACCAGGAATCATTTGAAAACAGGCTCAGAAGTGTTATGTGGACTCAGTTCCTTCAGGTAAGCCCCTGGAAAAACAGAAATGGGAGAAAGTGGGAAGGAAGGAGAGTTAGTCCAGAAGTTGATGTGAGTCTTATGTTTGATTTAAGTGGAAAAGTTTTGTGTTGAGAATGAAGTGAATAAAGCAAAGTCTTTGCAGCAGCTCTTTACACATCTGGTGCCTTCATGTAAGCATGTTTGTATTTCCTGTCAGCCAAGCTCAGAAGATCCATGGAGCTGCAATCCTTCTCTTGGCAAAGCTTGGAGCTGCAACAGCTTTTGGTTGTAAATCCAGGAGGCAGAGCTGCAGAGTTCCCTGTGCCACAGGGAGCTGGCAATAATGGCACCCTTAAAGCCTCTCTGTGTGCTAATCCTGAGACCGAGCAGCTCCTGCCTCACCTGCCCTGGGCTGCCAAGAAATTACCTTGCAGAGATGAGCAGAGTGTCTCAGGAGCCCTTGGAGCTCCAAGGGAAATTCCAGCCCTCTTAGGAGGCTTGGTGCTTTTATGCCAATTAAAATCATTTTAGGATTGGCAGCAGAATGATGAAATAGAGCAGGCCAGAGAAGCCATGAGGAGCTGCAGGAGGGCTGTGGCAAGTGATGCTCCTGTAGAGCTCTGTGTGCTTCCAGCTCCCAGAGAGGGCTGGGCCAGAGAGGTGCTTGTATTTGATAAAGGCCTCAGTCTTGGACAGTTGATGGTGTTTTGAATTCAAAATGAGGTTGCTGTAATGCTGCATCTGCCCAGCTGTTGAATCGTGAGAATGCCAAGATTTTTTGATTTCCCAGGGAGCAGGAAAGAGAATTTCTCCATCTTCTGCCTAATGCCCAGGAAAGGAAAGTCAGCGAGGAGGTTCTGAACAGGATCCTCTTGAAACCTTAATTTTCACCAGAACAGCAACTCTTTGATAGATACCCTTTATATCCAATTGTATTACTCCAACAGGATTGAGTATTTCCAGTTGTAGAGGCCAGGATGTTGGGTTTGCCCCCAGAAGATCCCAAGTGCATTTTTGCTTTCTGCTTGGATGATTTGATCCCCTCATGATTTCAAAGGAAGGAGTAGGAAACTGGAGAGAGGAGTCATGAAGACAGATCTGTTCCCCTGGCTGTCACCTGGACCACACTTGGTTGGTTTTAGGTTGTTTTTGGGCAATGCCTCAAACCCTCACAATCTGCTTGTGTTTATCCCGTGTCCCTGCCCCAAATGCTGCTCCCCATTCCCCTCCCAGCCCAGCAGGGTTAGCAGTGCTTGGCAGAGGAGGTTGTGGCATTCCTGAAATGCCTGGGAGACTTCCCAGAGCTCTACTGGGCAGCCCTGGGGGTGCCTCAGCCTCCCTGCTGGGGCCCCAGCCCTCCTTCCAGCCTAGCTGTGCCTCAGAGGATCTGCCACGGAGAAAAATCCTCTTGCTAATAGATCTATGGACTGCCCAGGGAGAAAAGGAGTTGGAAGGTAAGGCAAGAAACATTTCCCTACTTCCCAGCTGCTTTTGTAGTTCCCAGGGGAATCCCAGCTCCCAGGCAAGCAGAGGAATCCTTTTATCAGCTTGTGCACCAGCCCCAGGCAGGCAGAGAGTTCCTCTTCTCAAACCCCAGGCAGATGAGCAAAGATTTCCCATTTGATTTGATGGCAAACGCTAAAGGGTCCTGAATAAAACCTTGCTGGTGGTCACTTTGTGAAAGGAAAAGAGAGAAAAGCACAAATGATGGACATTCCTGGGAATAGCCAGAGTACAGCACTACCAGGATACTCCAAGGAGTAGTGACAGACAGGAGGATCCAAACTTCTGATCACAAAGCCAAGGAAAATAACAGCAGGCAACAATAGGAGAGTAAAACACCTTCTGCACTGCCCTGCCAGGAGCTCTGTGGATGGAAATTAAAAACTGTGGCAGGAACTGGATAAAATCCCACAAAGTTCTTCACTTTTACAAGCTAAAATTGGCCCCATAGTGCTGTTGCATGACTGGAAATATTTCTGCCAGGCACTTTCCTGAGTGTTGCATGGTTTTTGTGAGAAGAAAAGCTTTTCTTCTGCCACATAATTCAGATTTATATTAAGGCAAGTGGGTACAGATTTCTTCAAACTATTGGTACTTGGAATATTCTGTCCCAAGAAGGCCTCACTGAAATATTTTGTTTATTGTTTGCTCAAAATAACCCGAGTGGGATTTTATTTCTTTGTTTTAGCAAACCAGAATGAATGATTTGCACTGCCTGAATTTAGACACTTGGACGTGGTCTGGAAGGTAGGTTTGCTTTTGTAACACTTCCAACTGAATTTAGGAGATGGAAACATATTGTGAAATAGTTCCAGAGCTATTCCTGCAGCTTTTCCAGGAGGAGAATGAGGGTTTGGGGAGCCCTAACAGCTGCTGGCTTGTGATTTCAATGGAATTGAATTTTGAGAGTGGTTACTGAGCTTTTCCTGCTTTGATGGTGCTGTTTAAAGCACAGCATGGAGTGATTTAACACCCTCATTTTCAGCCTGGCTCCATTTATCCAGATGGAATTCCAGATTTTAGGGCTTTTTGAATGCTGGGTTTAATGTCTGTAGTTACAGCACAAATTGGGGAAAGGTCGCTTCCATAAAAGGCCACGAAATCCTTAAAAAATGAAGATTTTTCCAAAATTCAAGTTATTTCCATATTGTGATCCTAGAAAAGCTCATAAGATTTATCCATTATTTAGTGTAGTGTGTGTGTATATATATATATATATATATATAGGATCACTGTGCATTTATATATTAAATATATAGACATTTATATTTATATATTGGATCACTGTAAATTTATTTTTTTAAATATATAAATATTTATATACTTATATATTGGATCACTGTAAATTTAGGAATTTTCTGTTCAGCTCTTGCAGCACCTCTGCAGAGTCTTTTAGAAACTGAAAAAAAGACTTAAGACTAAAAAAACCCTTAAGATATTGGTGGAAAAAAAGAGTTTTCACAGGGTCTGCTGCTGTTGGCACCTCACAGGAGATACAATGTTTGTATTTATTCATGATCATTTATTCCTGTGATCACAGAGGGAGCCAATGATTATTTATTAATAAATAATGGTTTTATTTACTAAACAGTCAAGTGTTTTTCCTTCCCCACCTCTGCCCAGCTTTCTTAAGGAGTTGCAGCAGATGAACCTGCTAACCCAGGATTAGCATCCAGCAGAGATTGCAAAACCCATTTCAGCTGCCACTGCCCAGAAGTTGCTTTCCCTGCCTTGAGCTCTGCTGAACTCATTCAATATTTGGTTATTTCTGGTACTGAGATTTTTCCTTGTGCATGAAAATTGAAATGTTATCAATTATCAGTATCTGTGTGATATTTCTTTAATCATCAATGGCCAGGCTGCCCCTTGGCCAATTTTAGAAGCTTCTTTTCTTCACTTGGATTCAAACAAATGTTGCAGCTTGGCCTTGAGTGCCAAATTGAGCAGGGCACTCTGCAATCCCTGTTTAATTCTCTCTGATAACTGGGTTTGGGAGATCAGGATCTTTACTCTTCACATGCTCAAGCAAACCCAACTACAATAAAATCCATTTCAATACAGCTCAGCTGAAATAGATTTCCAATGAGATTTTATCAATAATACATTTCCATCTGTTCTGTACTTAAGAATTCCCCTCTTTACTAATATTTATTCCAAAGTCTGGGTGAGCCCCAGCTTGAAGAGGTGGTAGCTGTTGGATCAGAGGTAAAGCCACAATCCTTGTGTCATTTCAAATGATTTTCCTTGGAGTGGAGAGCCTGGAGCCCCTCAGGATTCATCAGTTTGATCCCAATTCACCATTTCCCTACGTGTACATGGAATTTATTTGGGTATTTAATCTCTTTTTTCCCTGGGAAAACACCCAAGGTGGTTCTAGGACAACCTGAACTTTTCTGCCAAATTCATTTAAATGAAACAGTTCAACAATTTCAGCATTGTTTGAAGATTTGGGGGTTTTGTTTCTTTGTTTCCCCCAGGATTAATATCAGTGGAGAGAAGCCCAGAGATCGCTCCTGGCACACGCTCACCCCCATAGGGGAGGACAGACTTTTCCTTTTTGGAGGACTAAGCTCTGATAATGTTCCTTTGAGTGAGTAATTAAAAGTAAAAATGTAATTCTAATTTGTAATTCTGATTCTCTTGTGCATTTCAGGTCACACAAACAGGGGCTGGGCTGGCTGACAGGAGTTGCTTTTGTAGAAAAGGCAACTTGTTTCCATGAAAAAACCTGAACTTGGCAAAAATAATTGGAAGATAAATAATAATTTCACAGACAAATCCACTGGGAGGAGATGATTTGCTCAGTTTACCCAAAAGAAAGGGACTGGGGGTGTTTTAACTCCAGATTCCAGGGCAGGGAGGGTTCTGGGACAACATTAAATCACAAAGAGTGAAAAGATGCAGCTTGATGGAGTGCTGATGTTTCTGCTACCTCATAAACGTGCTCTTGTGTGAGCACAAAGCTAACTTTGTATCCCAAAAGCCCCACCAAAAGGCTCTATAATAATAATAATTATAATAATAATAATAATTCTGCCATTGCAGGTGATGGTTGGATCCACAGCATTGCAACAAACGGATGGAAGCAGCTCACCCACCTGCCCAAGAGCAGGCCCAGGTACACAAACTGAAATCCTGAAATGCAATCCTTCCTCAAAATGAACCAGTTTTTCAAGTCTTGAGCAGTACTTTTACAGAATATTTTAGAATATTCATGCAGTGTGGTTGAATAGTTTGCTTTAACACCTTTTTTTGCTTTTATACCTCATTTTAATTTCTGTATTTGATGCTTATTTTCTTATTTTGTGGTGAAGGATCTGGGTGTCCAGCTGACCTGGGACTCTGTAGCCAAATTATTGTTCTATAAAAAAATAGAAAAATTGGAGGAATAAATAACCAAGGAGAATGATAAAAGCTCATTAATATCTATAAATTATTAGAAACAGGGGAGACCATGAAAAACTTGATTCCTCTTTCAGGGTTCAAAAGCAAAATTGAGTGTTAACCCAGTGTTTGAAGCATTATCTGTGTTTCTAAGTTAAAAACTATTGAACTGATTTGCTGAAGATAATAAATATTCAGATTTTCATTGAATTCATTCCCTGCATTCACCCAGGAACACCCAGCACAATTTTATATCATAATATCTATCACAATGGGCTTTTTTATTACAATATTTATATTATAATAGATCACAACCATGGATATTTTCCAGGAAACCATGGATATTTTCCAGGAAACTATGGATATTTTCCAGGAAACCATGGATTTTCCCAGGAAACCATGGATTTTTCCCAGGAAACCATGGATTTTTTCAGGAAGCCATGGATATTTCCAGGAAACCATGGATTTTTCCAAGAAACCATGGATTTTCCCAGGAAACCATGGATTTTTTCCAGGAAACCATGGATTTTTCCAGGAAACCATGGATTTTTTCCAGGAAACCATGGATTTTTCCCAGGAAACCATGGATATTTTCCAGGAAACCATGGATTTTCCCAGGAAACCATGGATTTTTTCCAGGAAACCATGGATTTTTTCCAGGAAACCATGGATTTTCCCAGGAAACCATGGATTTTCCCAGGAAACCATGGATATTTTCCAGGAAACCATGGATATTTTCCAGGAAACCATGGATTTTCCCAGGAAACCATGGATATTTCCAGGAAACCATGGATATTTTCCAGGAAACCATGATTTTCCCAGGAAACCATGGATTTTTTCCAGGAAACCATGGATTTTTCCCAGGAAACCATGGATTTTCCCAGGAAACCATGGATATTTCCAGGAAACCATGGATTTTTCCAGGAAACCATGGATTTTTCCCAGGAAACCATGGATTTTTCCAGGAAACCATGGATTTTTCCCAGGAAACCATGGATTTTCCCAGGAAACCATGGATATTTTCCAGGAAACCATGGATTTTCCCAGGAAACCATGGATATTTTCCCAGGAAACCATGGATTTTCCCAGGAAACCATGGATTTTCCCAGGAAACGATGGATTTTTTCCAGGAAACGATGGATTTTTCCCAGGAAACCATGGATTTTTTCCAGGAAACCATGGATATTTCCAGGAAACCATGGATTTTCCCAGGAAACCATGGATTTTCCCAGGAAACCATGGATTTTCCCAGGAAACCATGGATTTTCTCCAGGAAACCATGGATTTTTTCCAGGAAACCATGGATTTTCCCAGGAAACCATGGATTTTTTCCAGGAAACCATGGATTTTTTCCAGGAAACCATGGATATTTTCCAGGAAACCATGGATTTTTCCAGGAAACCATGGATTTTTTCCAGGAAACCATGGATATTTTCCAGGAAACCATGGATTTTCCCAGGAAACCATGGATATTTTCCCAGGAAACCATGGATTTTTTCCAGGAAACCATGGATTTTTCCAGGAAACCATGGATTTTTCCCAGGAAACCATGGATTTTTTTCCAGGAAACCATGGATTTTTTCCAGGAAACCATGGATATTTTCCAGGAAACCATGGATTTTTCCCAGGAAACCATGGATTTTTTCAGGAAACCATGGATTTTTCCAGGAAGTCCCAGAATTGTTAGGGTTGGAAGGGACCTCTGGAGATGCCCCAGGGCAGGGCCACCTGCAGCAGGTGACACAGGGATGTGTGGGTAAAAGGAGCCTCACCAAAAGCCTGTCCATACACTGGACTGTTTAAGGGTCAAGGATTTGTGCCATAATTCTATTTTCTGCAGCAGGAAAAGCTTTAAATCAGTTCAGCTGCTCTTCAAATGCAGAGCAGTAACACATCAATATATTTGTGTGTACTTCTGTTATTCCTTTCTCTTACTTTGTAATGAAATTTATTGGTGTCTTTTCCTGATGCTTCTGCAGCTCTGATTCCCTCCCTAAATTCTGTAGAGAATAATTTCCTTCAACCTTCACTTTGAGCAGTTTCTTAAAAATTGCCTTCTCAGGTGATCCTGAATTGGTAGAAAATGCTATTCCTCTCTCTATCCATCAATTTTAGTTTTGCATGCTGGGTTGAAATAAAGAACAAATTTTAACCCCTGGGTTCCCAATGCTTTCATACCCAAAATTGGTAGAAAATCCTGTTTCTCCCTCTTTCAATTTCAGTTTTGCATGCTGGGTTGAATAGAGCCCAAAGTGTTTAACCCCTGGATTCCCAATGTTCTCATTCCCATAACTGTAGAAAATCCTGTTCCTTTTCCTGTCCATTAGTTTTATTCAGCCAACGTTTTGCATGCTGGGTTGAAATAAAATACAAATTTTTAACTCCTGGATTCCCCATATTTTCATACCCAAAATTGGTAGAAAATCCTGTTCCTCCCTCTGTCAATTTTAGTTGTGCATGCTGGGTTGAATAGAGCCCAGAGTGTTTAACCTCTGGATTCCCAATGTTTTCATTCCCATAACTGTAGAAAATCCTGTTCCTCCCTCTGTCCATGAATTTTAGTTTTGCATGCTGGGTTGAAATAAAATACAAATTTTAAGCCCTGGATTCCCAAAGTTTTCTTTGCCATGATTGGTAGAAAATCCTGTTCCTCTCTCTGTCCATCACTTTCAGTTGTGCATGCTGGGTTGAACAGAGCCCAAAGTGTTTAACCCCTGGGTTCCCCATGTTCTCATTCCCAAAATTGCAGAAAATCCTGTTCCTCCCTCTGTCCATGAAATTTAGTTGTGCATGCTGGGCTGAATAGAGCCCCAAGTGTGTAACCCCTGGGTTCCCCATGTTCTCATTCCCAAAATTGCAGAAAATCCTGTTCCTCCCTCTGTCCATCACCTTTAGTTTTGCATGCTGGGTTGAACAGAGCCCCAAGTGTGTAACCCCTGGGATCCCCATGTTCCCCTTGCCATGTGATGCTGTTGCTGTGCTGGAAGAGCCCTGTGTGATTGAATAACATGCTTTGTTAGAATGTTTAGGTGATAAGTTAGAGCAGCCCATGGGAGGCCAGGAGCTCTCAGGCAGTAGGAAAAGCCTCAGGTTTCAAGCTAGGATGTCAGCAGAGCCCAGGCAGGAAAGGCTTCCCCGTGTTCTCCGTGACCAAGCCCAGATTTCCCTAATGCAGAGCAGGCAGAGACAGATCTGGCACAGGTATGAGGAAGGGAAAAGGTGAGGAACCTGCTAAGGACTGAT
The DNA here is from genome assembly GCF_023055355.1 of Agelaius tricolor. Classification (NCBI taxonomy): domain Eukaryota; kingdom Metazoa; phylum Chordata; class Aves; order Passeriformes; family Icteridae; genus Agelaius; species Agelaius tricolor. The sequence continues at coordinate 1,990,947 of NW_027269265.1, forward strand.
GAGACAAAGTGGGAACGTTGATTTTTGCATGAAACTTCAGTGGTGTGTTTGATTTTGCTTCAGTGGCTCTAAAGTCCATCAGCAGTGGTGACAGAGCAGAAAAATCTAATCCTGAAAAATCAAATCCCCACCCAGGGGTGGCTGCTGAAGGGGCAGGATCTTTCTGAAAGTTATAAAGTCAGGATTTGGTTCTGTGGGGTCTTCATGATAAAACTTCCTTGGTGTGCTGGAAGTTACTGACAGAGAGTGATCCCAGGAATCTCTGGGGAAGGGTAAGACTGGAACAGGAGAACTGGAGATCCAAGTGGCAGCACTGAGAACCCCCCAGGCTGAAAGCCACGAGCAAATTGTACTTCTGAAGCAAAGAAAGTGGAAAATTGCAAAAGGAAAAGCTTGGCAAAAGCTTGGTTTGTAGAGCTGCCAAAAAAATTTTCCACTGTGGTGATAAATAAGACAAAGTTGATATGCCCAGAATACAGAAAAGTCAAATCATGCCAAAATATATTGGTCTGTATGAAAATAACTCTCATGAGCTGGGGAGTTACATTGCTCTCTTCTTTTATATTATTGAACAAACAAGTGATAAATTTCAAGGTGTTATTTTTTACCTCTGAAATCGTGGTTTTGTCTTGCTGCTTGGGCACTCACTGTGTCTGTGTTTGATTTGCAGGTTGTGGCACACAGCCTGCCTTGGGCAGGAGGGAGAGGTGATGGTGTTTGGGGGCAGCAAAGATGATCTGCTTTTCATGGACACGGTCAGTAAACTGAGAACCAAATCTCATCCCTGGCATAATTATAATTAATATCAAATGATGGGGTGGTTGCAGTTGGGAGGGGCCCTAAAGCCCATTTAATCCACCCCTGCCTGGGCAGGGACACCTCCCAATATCCCAGGTTGCTCCAAGCATCATCCAGCCTGGCCTTGGACACTGCCACAGATGGGGAGTCTAAAACCTCTGGGCAAATAAATAAATAAATAAATAATATATTAATACATATATTAATTGAAGAAAATTAATTGAACTTGGAAGAAAAAGCTGCAACATCACCTGGTCTCTATAGGAAAACTTCAGTGTATAAATATATTAATTGATTGATTTAAATTTTTCAATTAAAATTCAGTTTAAAACCAAATCAGGTAGAATTTGGCTCAAACAATTTGCTCAAATTGGTAACTGAAACCATTACAAATTACACACCACTGAGGAAATCATTATAATTTACACAGCTCAGATTATAAATTAATTATAGTTTACACACTACTGAGGAATCCCCACCTGAGGCTTTCTTGACTGACAGAATAAAAAGGAATTTGTAATTCAGGTTCCTTATAAATGCTCAAGGAGAGTGTTTCTAAATCATGCACGTGGCAATAAATGTGACATGAATGTGGAGGATTGCTGAGGTGGGGAAGTTGTTTGCCATTCTCATGGCTCTTTTCTTCTCTTGCTCAGGGTCACTGCAGTGACTTGTTGATATTTCAGACTCAGCCTTACTCCCTGCTCAGGTGAGTTGGAGTTACAGAAGCCAGGAGGGTTTGGGCTGGGCTGAAATCCCATCCTGTGCCATGGGCAGGGTGTCTCCCCCTAGCCCAGGTGTTGTTTCAGCACCTGCTCCTGCAGAAATGGGGTGAAATTCCCAATTTCCTCCTCAGGAAATCCCTGAACCCTTCAGTGTGTGGTGCTGCACAGCACTTGGGTCACTGGTGCTGTGTAATTCCTGCACCTGTAATTACCACCTGTAATTCATGCACATCAGCTTTTGCTAGGTGTCATTTGTTAGAATACAAACCATTTACTTACATTTTTTAAATTTTTTTCCTATTTCCCTTCCTCAGGCTGTGTCTTGACTGCATTGGGAAGAACGCAGCTCTCTTGGAGAAGCAAATTCCCTGTTTGCCACCCAAACTTGTGCAGGAAGTGCTGAAAAAAATCACCTTTTGGGCTGCCATGACCCACAGGCAGGAGAGGAAGGCTGAGACTGAGAGACAAAGCCAGCTGCACTGCACATGAGGCAGGCCAGGGACACCTCCCAGGCTCTGTCCAGAGCTTGGAGCTCTGCTGCATTTCTGAGGGAAGTTTGACAACAAATCCTTTTTTTAGGAATCTCTCCTTTCCTGCGTTATGGAGAACTGATCCAACTTCATTTCTAGATAATTGTTCACCTCTGCTCTCGTGGTTTTGGCCACACAGCCCTGCCAACCTTTTGTTCTTTTGGAAGGATCCATTTCAGCTGGATAAAATATGGTTTAAGTTTAAAAACCCTCCTTGGCCTTACCTCCATCAGTCTTCCCAAAAGGATAAATTCACCTCGGTGTCTTGGGGACATTCACACTTTGTCAGTCTCAAAGGTAACAAATTTACCACCCCCAAATGTTGCTTCCACCAGGCTCTGACCAAAATCCAACCCTGGAGCCTCACACCTCACTCTCCAAGTAGGAAAATCCACCTGGGAATTGTGGAACTTGGCAGAAGAAGCTGCAACATCACCTGGTCTCTATAGGAAAACTTCAGTTCATCACCTGGTTTGACTGGTTCTGTCATCAGGAAATCCTTTTGGAAATAAGTTGTATATTGTATTTTGGATGTGCAAAGTTTATATTTCATTCTTGTTAAAAAAAAACCAACAACAACAACAAAGTTGCTTATTTATTGTTTAAAAAAAAAAGCAAATGTAGTACTGATTATTTTTCTGTTTCAAATATTTACTTAACAGGAGCACAGTCATTAAAATTTTATAGAGAGTTGAAGCAAGAGGCATTTGGACACATTTCTGATGGTTTTAAAGTCTGCAAAAATTAATTATTTGGGGAAAAGAGCTTTGTGGGGAGCAAATTTGTTTCAAGAAGGAAGTTTGGTGATGTGTTATTTTAACAGCCTCATTTTATGTGCTGAACTCCCCTCCTTTTTGGGAGGGGGAGTTCAGATGCCCCCTGAGCCCCAAGGTGTGATTCTGGGGGGCTCAGGTGCCCCCCAAGGTCTGATTTTGGAGGTTTGGGATTGGCTTGCTGGATTCAGATACCTCCAGGGTTAATTTGCAGGGGCTCAGGTGCCCCCAGGGTTCATTTTGTTGGCTTCAAGAGCTCCCAGGGTTAATTCTGGGAGGGCTGAGGTGCCCCCCATGGTTAATCTGGGGCTTTCAGATGCCCCCTGTGGGAATTTTGCTGGCTTCAGGTGCCCCCATTGGGAATTTACAAGGTTCAAGTGCCCCTCAGGTTAATTTTGGGGTGGTTCTGATGCCCCAAGGTAAATTTTTGGGGTGGTTCAGGTGCCCTCATGGTTGGTTTTGCTCCCAGTGATGATTTTTGGGAGGTTCAGATGTCTCCAGTGTAAATTTGGGATGGTTTGGGATGTTAATTTTGGGGTTATTCAGGTGCCCCCAATGTTAATTTGGGATAGTTCAGGAACCTCCAGTGTTAATTTTGGAATGCCCGTGTGCCCCTAGGGTCAATTCTGGGGTTGTTCAGGTGCCCTCAGGGTGATTTTGTGGTGGTTCAGGTACCCCCTGGGTGAATTTTTGGGTGCCTGGTGCCCCCAGAATAATTTTTGGGGTGGTTCAGGTGCCCTCAGGGTGAATTCTGGGGTATTTCAGATGCTCCCCGTGCTAATTTTGGGGCGGTTCAGATGCTCTCAATGTTAATTTTGGGGCAGTTTGGGTGTCCCAAGGTGAATTTCAGAGTGCCTGAGTGCCCCAGTGTTAATTTTGGGGCGGTTCAGAAGCTCCAAGGGTTAATTTTGGGGTGCCCTCAGGGTGAATTCTGGGGTATTTCAGATGCTCCCAGTGTTAATTTTGGGGCGGTTCGGGTGCCCTCAGGGTGAATTTCAGCGTGCCTGGGTGCTCCAGTGTTGATTTTGGTGCGGTTCAGACGCTCCCAGTGCTAATTCTGGGGTGCCCTCAGGGTGAATTTGGGGTGGTTCAGGTGCTCCCAGTGTTATTTTTGGCGTGGTTCAGGTGCTCCCAGTGTTAATTTGGGGGCAGTTCAGGCACTCGCAGCGTTAACCCTGGGGTGCCCGGTGCCCTCAGGGTGAATTCTGGGGCACCTCAGGCACTCGCAGTGTTAATTCCAGGGTGCCCCGTGCCCTCAGGGTGAATTCTGGGGTATTTCAGATGCTCTCAGGGTGAATTTTGGGGTACCTCAGGCACTCGCAGTGTTAATCCTGGGGTGCTCGGTGCCCCCGGGCTGAGTTCGGGGGTATTTCAGATGCTCTCAGGGAGTATCTGAACTGTGGGGTAGTTCAGATACTCCCAATGTTAATTTTGGGCCGGTTCGGGTGCCCTCAGGGTGAATTTCAGCCTGCCCAGGTGCTCCAGTGTTAATTTTGAGGCAGTTCAGACGCTACCAGGGTTAATTCTGGGGTGCCGGTGCTTTGAGGGTGAATTGTGGGGCACCTCAGGCACTCGCAGCGTTAATTTTGGGGTGCCCGGTGCCCTCAGGGTGAATTTGGGGGCACTTCAGACGCTCGCAGTGTTAATCCCGGGGTGCCCGGCGCCCCGGGCTGGGTTCGGGGGTATTTAGGGTGAATTTGGGGGCAGTTCAGACGCTCGCAGTGTTAATCCCGGGGTGCCTGGCGCCCCGGGCTGGGTTCGGGGGTATTTAGGGTGAATTTGGGGGCACCTCAGACACTCGCAGCATTAATCCCGGGGTGCTCGGTGCCCCGGGCTGGGTTCGGGGGTATTTAGGGTGAATTTGGGGGCACTTCAGACGCTCGCAGTGTTAATCCCGGGGTGCCCGGAGCCCCGGGCTGAGTTCGGGGGTATTTGGGGTGAATTTGGGGGCACTTCAGACGCTCGCAGTGTTAATCCCGGGGTGCCCGGTGCCCCGGGCTGGGTTCCGGGGGTATTTAGGGTGAATTGTGGAGCACCTCAGACACTCGCAGCATTAATCCCGGAGTGCCCGGCGCCCCGGTTGGGTTCGGGGTGCCGGAGCTTGCGCGCTGCCGCCGGAAGGTGCCGCCCGCCCGGCGGATGTTGCGCCGGGGCCGCGGCTGAGGGAGGGAGGGAGGCAGGGCCGGCGGAGCGGCAGCGGCGGGGCCGCGGTAGGAGCGGGACGGGCCCGGGGCCGCGGGGGGCTCGGGGGGCTCTGAGGGGACGCGGGGCGGGCTCGGGCCGGGCCGGTAACGGCGGCGGGCGGCGCTCGGACGGCCGCGATGTCGCGACAGTTGAGCGTGTCGTGAGGAGCCCGCCGGGCCCACCCTGCGCTCAGGCATGTCGCGACAGGAGAAGGTGTCGTGAGGAGCCTGCTGTGTGTGAGGGGGGTGGGCAGAGCCGCAGGGCTGCGGGGAGCTGAGGGGGAAATGGCTGAAGGGACGCGGCCCAGCGTGTCTGAGGGGCAAAATGAATAGCAGAATATTGTACATACCTATTATAGATAAATATTTTATCGGTGTTATTTCTCCGAGGCGGTGAAGACACCGCTAGCTCGAAGCAGGCAGGTTTCACGGGGCTGTGGGCAAGGCTTGCTAATCTAAATTAGAAATCGTAATTAAAGCTCACAGATAACCCCCCGGAGGTGGTGCAGCGTCTCCGTGGCGGGAGTGGCTAAAATTAAACACCAAAAACCCCTCAGGAGCAGTGTATGGGAACAGCAGGGTATCAAACCTGGAGTGCCCGGTGTGATTGTCCCACTGAGGTCCTTTTCCCTGGATTTGGATGCACAAATTTGGGCTGTTAGGCTTCCCCGGGCTTTGGATCTGTGTTTTCCCAGCAGTGTCTGGGGTTTGGAGCAGGGACATTGGCTCTGTGGGATTTTGTGTAGGACGGGTGACATTGTCCTGCACTGAGCCGCCGTGGGAAGACACTGAAAAGCTCCAGGATTTGCTGCTATTGTGGGCAAAGCTGTCAAATTTATTCCCCTTTGGATTGGTTTTTTTGACATCATGGGTTTTTCTGACATGGTGTGGGTTGGAAGGGACCTTAATGCTCATCTTGTCCATGGGCAGGGACACCTTTCACTATCCCAGGCTGCTCCAAGCTGGCCTTGGACACTTCCAGGGATCCAGGGGCAGCCACAGCTGCTCTGGGCAAATCAATCTTATCTTATAGATAAGATTTTAAATATTTTTGAAAACGGTCGCTTTGAGTCACAGTGGCAACTGTAACCATTACAAACCGTGCACCATTGAGTCCCTACGTGGAACATTTCTGATTCCAGCCGTGTGTAGCCCATCCTGGCTTTTCCAAGCCCCACGCTGTGCCAGGGGAGGGTCAGGATCTCCGGGAAAGCTCCCACTATTCCAGAGGGTGCTGGCACTGCCCAGGCTCCCCGGGGAGCGGGCACAGCCCCGAGGCTGCCAGAGCTGCAGGAGCTGCCAGGGATGCTCGGGGTGGGATTGCTGGGGGTCTGTGCCGGGCCCTGGCCGACCCCGCGGAGGGAATTCGGTGTCGCTGTGCCTGCAGCACGTCCCGACATGGCCGATGAGAACGAGGAGCTGCCGGCGGACGAGGAGCTGCCGGCGCCGGCCGAGGAGGGCTTCGAGCAGCTGGAGAACGACAGCCCCGCCGAGCGCAGCGGGCACGTGGCCGTCACCGACGGGCGCTGCATGTACGTCTGGGGAGGATACAAGGTACAGCTGCCCCAGCCCGGGAACCGCGTCCCGTCCGTCCACCCGGGCCGCGCTCTGGGCAATTATTCCTCCCCCGGAACGCAGCAGCAGCTCCAGCGAGCGAATTTGTAACACGCGGCCCTCGGGGGTGTTTTGCAACGCCGGGATAAATCACTGGGTGTTAAAAGCTTGGCAGATAACACGGATTTTTGGGGTGTCGTTTGCCTTTGGCAAAAGGTGAAGGGAGTATTGTCTGATTGGAGTTGTGCATCCTGGGAGTGGTGATTTTATTTGCACAACTGTATTTTTGGGTGGTAATTTGTAATTACGTTTTGTAATTGTAATTTGTACTTTTGGGTGGTAATAATTTTTTGGGGCGGTAAGGATGCCATGTTTGTTGTTGTCACACTGTGTGCTGCAGCACCACAAAATCATTTCAGTGACAAAATGAACTCAGTAAATAAACTCCTGTCTTGGAGGGGGTGGGGGAGGGAAAAAGGAGCTCTTGGCTCATTTCTGCTGCCTGGCTCAGGCTGTAAACCAGAGGTTTAACCTCCATTTAGCCCTGTGTGGCTCTGTGGGAGCTGACTGTCCCCAGCAGGTGCTGAAGCAGGCTGATTGCTGCTCTCCGTGCAGGTGGGAGGCACAGGAGTGTGGGAAGTACAGGCACTGCTCCTGCTGTGATCTGTGCTGGGATTCTGTCCCAGAAGGGGTGCAAACCTTCCCAGGAGTCTGAAATTCCCTGTGTCAAACACCCTTCTCACCCTGCCTTTCCTTCTGCAGAATGCCCAGGTCCGGGGGTTTTATGACTTCTACCTGCCTAGGGATGAAATATGGATCTACAACATGGAAACTGGAAGATGGTACAGTAAATCATTCACTTGGGGAAGAAATCTGATAAATCCTTGAATTGGCATGGAAAGGGCCTGAGCAGGGACAGAATTCCCTGATCTCTTTGTTCCCAGCTATCAAACTCTTGCAAAAGTGGGTCAAATATTTCAGGTTTGGGGTTTTTTTTTTTCCTGTGAAAGCATCCAAAATGTTTTCCCAGGATGGAGTAGGAGAGGCAGCTGAGGCAGGCAGCCTGGATAGGAGTGTGGGCTGTTTTGGGATTCCTGGGACAGGACAGAGCAGCTGGAATTTGTGTTTGTACCACTTTGGATGCCCGTGCTGGTCAGGGAATCCCTGCTGAGTTCAGGAGTTGTTTTCCAGGGCTGATGCAGCCAAAGGAGCTGCTCAGTGCTGTGCAGGAAATGGGATTTCAGGTGTGCCCCAGCCCTCCCTGGGGTCAGGGACAGCCTGGGGCACGGGCTGGAATCTCCTCTCTGTGGTTATGGTGTTTGCAAACAGGAAAAATCCAGGAGCAGAGTGGAAACCTGCAGTTTACACAGGTGAATCCTCTCTGCCTGAGGATTCTGAGCATTCCAAACCCCTGAGCTGGGCAGATGGGATTCCTAACCCCCAAAAAAACCCATGTATTAACTAAAGTGCCTTTTCCTCACCCCTCCATCATAACAGAGAATAATTTTGTGAATTATTACATCTGAAAAGGTGGGAAGGACAGGCTTGAATATCCACAGTGAGCTGTGGTAAGCAGAACCCTCCAGATGAGGCCATCCCTGCTGGCTGGGGGCAGGTGAAGATGCCAGCCTGGTTTTGCAGGAAGAAGAGCAAGACTGAGGGAGACGTTCCCCCCTCCATGTCTGGCAGCTGTGCCGTGTGTGTGGACAGAGTTCTGTACCTCTTCGGGGGGCACCACGCCCGCGGCAACACCAACAAGGTCAGCAACGCCTTTCTAGTGGAATAACACAACAACAGAATCATCATCATCATCATCAAATAGAATCCCTTCCCATGGGCTTGTGCCCTGGAGGCTTCACAGCACTGCAGGAACAGCCCGAGCTGGCACCAGCTGTGTCCTTGTGCAATTCCCCTCAGCAGCTGGATTGGGTCCCTGCCTTTGAGTTTGCTGATTTTAAAAGATGGGAGTTGCCAGAGTTGCCTGGATAATATCAGGAACTGATCTGGAATTGATCTGGGGTGGCTGGAAGTGTTTCTGTTCCCTCGAGTCTGTGGTAATCCCAGAATCCCAAAATCATTTAGGTTGGAAAAGTCCTCCAAGATCACTGCCCCATCCCCACCCCTTCAACTAGAACTAATTAATGATCTTTTCTGATAGTCTGGCAATGGGGTTTATATTAAATAGTTTTGGTCTATATAAATATGTAGTTTATGTACTTGAATAGAAGATCATCAATTTCTGATGTAAATATCAACTAGGAGGAGTTGGAAGGAGTTTTTGCAGACAATTTGAAACAAACCTCATTTGTAAGGTGGGATTTCTTCCCCTCCTGCTGTGGCATTCTTACATTTCAGTTTTGGGTGTAAGTGCAGCAGCTGGTTCTCTTCCTGTACAATTATATAAATGCAGAGAAGGGGTAATCCTGTAAAAAAGTCACTTTGCAAACTTCTGAATAATTTTTTAGTTGTAAGACAGTTGTGCTCTGTACACACCTTCAGTGTATCCCACAGCAGCTTTTGGATGCTGAAGCTCAGTGCCCAGAACCCTGTTAGTGCTGTAGAAGGTGTTTGAGTCTGAAAAAGGTCAGAACTTTTTGATTTGTGAATCCATCTTTTCTTAAAAAATATTTCCAGTGCTCTTCTTTTCAGCTAGGAAAAGAACTTTTCATTTATTACTATTTCTATACCAACACATGTTCATTTAAAGTTGCTATTTTAACAGCAGATTTAAGCTCGAAGCTGATGATGTGAGTTCAAAAAAACCTCTTTATTTTCCCAGTTCTACATGTTAAATGCCAGATCCACGGACAAAGTGCTGCAGTGGGTGAGAGTGGAGTGCCAGGGGGTGCCCCCCTCGTCCAAGGACAAGCTGGGGGTGTGGGTGCACAAGAACAGGTGAGGCCCCAGCGAGGCTCTGCTCCCTCTTGGCTTCTCCCTCCTCCTCCTCCTCCTCCCTCACCTTGGGGCTGGCTGGGAATGCTCCCCTGGAGAGGAGAAGGCTCCAGGGAGAGCTCAGAGCCCCTGGCAGGGCCTGGAGGGGCTCCAGGAGAGCTGGAGAGGGACTGGGGACAAGGGATGGAGGGACAGGAGCCAGGGAATGGCTCCCAGTGCCAGAGGGCAGGGATGGGTGGGAGATTGGGAATTGGGAATTCCTGGCTGGGCTGGGATTGCCAGAGCAGCTGTGGCTGCCCCTGGATCCCTGGCAGTGCCCAAGGCCAGGCTGGACACTGGGGCACCCTGGGACAGTGGGAGGTGTCCCTGCCATGGCAGGGGTGGCTCTGGGTGGGGTTTAGGGTCCCTTCCACCCAAACCATTCTGGGGTTTTGGAGTTTAACTCTTGTGCTGCCCTGGCCACTCCATGGAGGAGCTCCCAGCTCTCTCTGTGATTTGCTGGGGATTTGCTGCAGAGACTCAGGGAATGTGGGAGCCCCTGAGTGTCCCTGCAGCTGGGGCTGCTCCCTGGTTCTGTGGCCTTGCCCTCAGTGCTGCCTTTTCAGCTCCTTGGTGTGGGGAGTGAGCTCCTCATCAGCACAGCCGACAGCATCAGCTCAGCTGGGAACCTGCAGGGCTGCACCTGTGGGTGGCTCATGAGGTGCTGCACGTTGGTTTTGGCACTCCATAATCCTGTAGGAATTTCTGGCAAAGCCCTGCCAGTTCCTAACACAGGCCGAACCCCAAAGGCAAAACCTGGGGGTAATTCCCACTTCAGCTCCAGGAGAACAAGGTGGCAAAGGCCAAAGTGCAGTGACCGGGCTGCACATCCTGCCAGCCTCAGAGATCTGCAGGTGGAGCAGAGCTCGGGAGCCTGGGGCTGCAAACTGCTCCAGAGGGGTTCAGTGGGGCAGCAAACAGAGCCCTCTCCTGGAAAACCAAAGGAGCTTCCCTGGTTTTCTGAGCACAGAATTTACAGTTCTAGTTATATCTATATTTATATTTAAAAATTATAATTACATTTAATATTTATATTTAATAGTTATACTTTATATTTATATTTATATTTATGATAACAGAATTTATCACAGCTCTTGCTCCATGTTTTCTTGCAGGCTGATATTTTTTGGAGGCTATGGCTATTTTCCTGAAGGGAAGCAACGTGGAACATTTGAATTTGATGAAACTTCTTTTTGGGTAAGTAACCCTGGGAACCATTTCTGCTTCAACTTTTAATATTTCACCGGTGCTTGTTAAAACTTTTTGCTTCTTTGTGTTGTTGGTTTTGGTTTTTTTTTAAGAATTCAGGCCTTCCTAGAGGATGGAACGACCACGTGCACGTTCTGGACCTTGAAACTTTCACTTGGAGCCAGCCCATAACTACGGTAATTAATGCTTTGCTGTCATTTAATTAAGTCACAGCTCAGTAATGGTATTTAGGAGTGTTCATTTAGACAGTGGATCTGTCTAAATGAATTTAAAGCATTCATTTAGACAGATCCACTCTGCAAAAAGAGGAAATTTTGATTTGTTTTATTTTGATTTGTCTTCATGCATTTTTTCCTGTTGCTTGCTTTGGGTGCTGCTGCAGCTGCAGGGCAGTGGGGTTTGCTGTCACCCTCAGTGCCAGGGCATGCCTGGTTCCTGTCCCTGGGGGGCTGAGTGTGCTCAGGAGACAATTAAACACTGCTAATTGCAAATACACACATTTGGAGTGTGCAGGAACAGGGAAATGGGCTGGGGTTGCCACAGGGTTGGGGGAAGTGAAATGTGAGACCAGGAGCTCCAGGTTGCCAAAGAATTGCTCTGATTGCTCCATTCAGGTCTCATTGGTTCAGAAACCCAAGGAAAATGGAAATGGTGTTTAATGGGATCCCAGGGTGGTTTGGGTGGGAAGGAACCTTAAAACTCATCCAGTGCCACCCCTGCCATGGGCAGAGACACCTTCCTCTGTCCCAGGTTGCTCCAGACTGTCCAGCCTAGCCTTGGACACTTCCATGGGTTATTAATTTAAGGATTTATTATGTCACTGTCTCATTTACAGTTTGTCTTCTGTGGCTGAACCCTGTGCTAAAAGCAAAATTTATAAACCCCATTTTTAATGAGTTCCCTGGCCTTCCATCCATCCAAAACCTGCACACAGGGGGATTTACAGGCTGTGTTTTGTCACTCTGATCCTCGCTGGCCTTCAATCTGAGTTGAGCCTGGTCTCTCTTGTCCTCTGGTGCCTGATCTGTGCTGTCCCTGTCCCCTCCCAGGGCAAGACCCCGTCGCCCCGCGCCGCCCACGCCTGCGCCACGGTTGGGAACAGGGGCTACGTGTTCGGAGGCAGATACAGGGTAAGGCCAGGCTGCCCCAGCTGTGCTGAGCCCAGAGCTGAGCAGGGCCTGAGGTGTGAGCCACGCTCTGCTCTCTTGCAGGAGTCCAGAATGAACGACTTCTACTGCCTGAACCTGGACACGTGGGAGTGGAACGAAATGTGGGTGCTCAGACTCGATTTCCTCTTGTGACTGAAGAAATTCCTGTGGTCCTTGGGTCACTGCAGTATCCTGCAGATAGCTGAGAAATGATCAGGAAACAGAGAAGGATTTTGCTGTCCCTGTGGTGATTTGGGTGTTTTTCTTGCAATGCAGACTCACCCAAGGCGTCTGCCCCGTGGGCCGATCGTGGCATTCCTTAACGCCAATTTCCTCGGATCACCTCTTCCTCTTTGGAGGCTTCACCACGAACAAGCAGCCCCTGAGTAAGTCATTCCAGAGGGATTTGGTGGTGGCTTTTTGTGCTCTGGAGCAGCTCTGCACGGGAGCTTTCATGACTGCCTTGAATTCCTTCTAAATTCCTCCAACTCCTCGTTCCACAGAGCAGGAGCTGCTGAGGGTGTGGAGACACCACAACTTCCAGCAACTGATCTGCTCTAAAATTGTATCTAAAAGTGCAAACTGCAATTGGTGACAGCTTTACAATTCTCCACCTTCACCCCCATAAATCTCTGTTACATTGAACACCTGTTGTCAAACAGGAGCCAATGTTTTATAAGGTTTTTCCTAAAATATTTGATTTATCTAAGGACAGAAATGGGATGTACTACACCAGAGTATTTGTATATTGCAGCAGCTTCCAGAACTGACAGAATCCCGATTTTATCTGGGATTTTGCTTGTTTTCAGGTGATGCCTGGATTTACTGCATCAGCAAGAACGAGTGGGTGCAGTTTGAGCATAACTACTCTGAGAAGCCAAGGTATGGCAGACAATTCCCTGGAAACGGGGACAGAGGGGCTGTGGAAGCACCTGGTGGTGGCTGCCAGAGAGAGGAGCCTGGTTCCTCCTCCCTGCTCTCCTTTCACAAGCCCCAGAGTGCAGTGGGTGTGTGCCCCCAGAACTCCAGGGCAGGCAGCCTGGGAAACAGCAGGAAGCACAGAATTGAGGGTTTGACCCTGGGATTTGGGGTTTGACCCTGGGATTTGGGGTTTGACCCTGGGATTTGGGGTTTGACCTTGGGATTTGGGGTTTGACCTCGGGATTTAGGATTTAGGGTTTGATCTCAGGGTTTAGGGTTTGACCTCAGGGTTTAGGGTTTGATCTGGCTGCAGAGGACTCTGAGCTGTGAGTGCCAGCAGAGCTGACTGGAGCCCGTGTCCTTGCTCTGCCACCCCCCAGGCAGGGGCTGGTGTCCCCAAGGCCCTGCCCGAGGCTCATCCTGTGCACGCCCAGGGCTGTTCTTGGCTTCTTGCTGAGCAAACAGGGGTTGGTGACCTGCAGTTTAAAGCCCCTGTGATGCACTCATGGGGAGCACGAGTCTTCCTCCCTGTGCTCAGGGAAGTGCCCTGAGCCAGGTTAAGCAGTTAAAGCTCTGCTGCTTCCTGGTTTTCTCCTCTGGGCTGGCTGGGATGAGGAGGGAGCTCCCCAGCGCTGGGGTTTGGGTTAATGCAGGGCTGCTCTCTGTTCCCAGGCTGTGGCACACGGCCTGTGCCAGCGAGGAGGGCGAGGTCATCATCTTTGGGGGCTGTGCCAACAACCTGCTGGCCCATTCCAAAGCTGTGAGTTGGTTTTGAGCTTCCCCTTCCCGTGGAGTCTGCAGTGCTGGTCTCGTGGGGATCACAAAGGTGCAGGGACAAAGCCTGAGGGGGAAATGCTTTGCTCCTGCCCCAAGTCCCTCAAGGCTGGGAACCCTGAAGGCTTCCTCCAGCGTCCCTGCCCAGGCCAGGCTGGAATGGGATGAGCTTCGAGCTCCTTCCAGCCCAACATTCTGGGGTTCCCTGGCTGTGTTCCCTGGGCTGCTCTGGCTCCTGCTGAGATCCCACAGAACCAATTTTCTATCTCTGTCCTCCTTCAGGCTCACAGTAATGAAATCCTGGTATTCTCCCTCCAGCCAAGATCTCTTGTAAGGTAAGAGAGCAGGAGTTCAGCATGGAACTGTCTGTCCCAGCTTAGCTGGCAGGGGGACATTCCTGGGAGGGTGGGGAATGGCTGGGGCTGCCCCTGGATCCCTGGAAGTGCCCAAGGCCAGGTTGGACAGGCCTTGGAGCACTAGGATGGTGAGACGTGTCCCTGCCCATAGAAAAAGGGTGGAATGGGATGGGATTTAAGGTCCTTCCAACCCAAACCATTTTGGGATTCTAAGACAAATGAGGCAGAGTTACCATTAGACCTGTTCATGTTCCTAAAATACTGGAAACCATTTCTGCCTCCAAATGCTGCCAGAGCAGCAGCCAGGGCTGAGCATGGAGCATTCCCCTCCCTCAGCACCTCTGGCACGAGCTGCCAGTGCAGCCTGTCCCTGCTGACAGAGCCCCATGTTCCCAGTGCAGCCTGTCCCTGCTGACAGAGCCCCATGTTGGGGTTCCCAGTGCAGCCTGTCCCTGCTGACAGAGCCCCACGTTCCCAGTGCAGCCTGTCCCTGCTGACAGGGCCCAGTGTGTGTTGGGGTTCCCAGTGCAGCCTGTCCCTGCTGACAGAGCCCTGTGTGTGTTGGGGCTCCCAGTGCAGCCTGTCCCTGCTGACAGAGCCCCATGATCCCAGTGCAGCCTGTCCCTGCTGACAGAGCCCCATGTTAGAGCTCCCAGTGCAGCCTGTCCCTGCTGACAGAGCCCCATGATCCCAGTGCAGCCTGTCCCTGCTGACAGAGCCCCACGTTCCCAGTGCAGCCTGTCCCTGCTGACAGAGCCCTGTGTGTGTTGGGGCTCCCAGTGCAGCCTGTCCCTGCTGACAGAGCCCTGTGTGTGTTGGGGCTCCCAGTGCAGCCTGTCCCTGCTGACAGGGCCCTGTGTGTGTTGGGGCTCCCAGTGCAGCCTGTCCCTGTGTTGCAGGCTGTGCCTGGAGGCCGTCATTTGCTTCAAGGAGCTGTTGGCCAGCTCGTGGCACTGCCTGCCCAAGCACCTGCTGCACAGCGTGAACCAGCGCTTCGGCAGCAACAACACCTCGGGCTCCTGAGCCCCGGGGCACGGCCCGTGCCCCACCCTCTGTGTGTAGGTAGTTGCTTCTCGCCCTCCCGTGCATGTGAATGGCCTAGAGAGAACCTATTTTTGTGTGAGATGTTCCAATAAATGTGTTTGATGCCAGAGGAGATGAGCCTGAGCTTCAGCTGTGAGCAGGTGTGGGGTTGTGCACCCCGAGAGCGGGGGGGATGTCCTTGGGGGCAGAGCTGGGAATGCTGAGCACACCACGGCTCTGAGCGTTGCTTTGGTGGTGTTTAGCCCACAGCTCCACGTTGTGCCACAGATGTTTCAGGTCAGAGAAGCAGGATGTGGAAGTTAGGAGCAGGATCTGGAAGTTGTCCCGTTGTCAGTTGATAAACTGTTGTAAACCTAGAGATGTTAAAGCACCACTACTCTCTGCTTGGCTGTAGTTTGGTTTTGGTTTTTTTTTTTTTGAATTTTTATGTTGTGGAACTTCAGTTGTGAACCTTAGGTAGCAGATATTCTGCCCTGTGAGTGTAACTGGGAGTGTTTGTGCCTGTTGCCAGCCCTGTGGAGCTCCCCTGCCCCTGGAGCAGCCCCAGGGATGTCCCCTGGCTGCAGGGACATGGAGAGGGGACACGGGGGACAGGGCCAGGCTGTGCTGCTGTGGGGAAGGGGGGGGGAATCATGTTTTAAGCTGTCTTCAAAAACTAATTAAAAACGTTGACTTGTAGAACAATTCCTGTGCTGTAATTCCTGAGAGATCCTGGGGTTTTTCCTGACTCCCAGCCCTGCTCTTCCTCCCCTCCACAGGGTTCTGGCACAGCTGGGCTGGGGGAAACTGGGCCTGCACCTTCCCTCTCTCCACAGCCAGGGAATGTCTGGGGGGAGACAATTCCCCCTTCCCAAAGGAAGCTTTCTCCACTGGCACAGCCCTCCTGGAGGCTCTGGAACTGAACCCCCTGGAACTCCAGAGCCTTGGCCCAGCAGTGGGGAACGAGTGCTTGAACAGAGAAGCAGCAGCAGGGGAGGACATTCCTGACCAAATGCCAGCAGTTTAATTCCACATTTATCTGCAATTTGTATCAGAGTCCAGCTAAACCACCAGGAATCTCTGGGTGCAGGGATTCAGTCCTGGTTGTGGGTCTGTGTCCGTCTGTCCCAGCCCCCGGCATGGAATCACTTCCTCTTCATGTTCTGGAGGTGAGGTGCAGACACTTTCACCTTCCCAGGAATATTTCTGGACAGATCAGTGTCCTAGGGAACAGGGCAGAGGAGAAGGTGACCACAGCAGCAAAGCCTTTCTGGAGCACTGGGATCATCCTGTCCTTGGCCCTGGTGAGCACCAGGACAGCTCCAGCCTCAACTCCCCGTGCCAGCTCCTGCCCCTGCTCCAGGCATTCCCACCCCCAAACCCCGAGGGTTCCTTGGGAGACGCTGCTGTTGTCAGACAGTGACAATGCACAAACAAGGCCCAGGGCTCCCACTGAGGCTCAGGTTCTCATGGTCCCTCCCAGCCTGGGCAGCAGAGCTGGGCAGTGTCCAAGGCCAGCCTGGATGGGGCTTGGAGCAGCCTGGGATAGTGGGAAATGTCCCTGCCCATGGATTTCTAAGATCCTTTCCACCCCAAACCACTGCAGGACTCTCTGGCCTTCCCCAGGAGCACAGACAAACTCCACTGCTAACAAACCCAGCAGCAGCCTCAGTCTGGCAGCATTTCCTCCCACAATGGCACCTGTGGCCATTGGGGACCCTGCGGGCCAGGCTCACCTTGACGCTGCGGAACAGATCCTTCTCTCGGGCACTGGCCTCCTTGGACTGCATGAAATTGTGCAAGGCAATCTTGGCAGCTGGAAAAAGCCAGAGAAGAGTGAAAGGGCCTGGAAAGCACCCAGGCTGCAGCAGGCAGAGCACAGCAGGGGGCTCGGGGCTCACACCCTACCTTTGCCCTTCTTCTGGGTGCCCGGAGTGAGCTTGACTTTATACCTGCCCAAAGGAAAGGGCTCTGTCAGTGAAACAAAAGCCCAGCACCTGCCCTCCCAGGAAGGGGCTGCCACTCACTTGTAGTTGGTCATGGCTGTGTAGGGAGCACAGATGGGGACAGCAAAGAGCAGGATGTCCTCGGGATGGGGCTGGCCTGTCAGGGAGTCCAGCAGGGCCTCGCTCTCCTGGGACACACAGAGCTGCACTGGGCCTGTGCTCAGCCCTGCTGGAGCCACAGGGGCTGGGGACAGGCAGCCTCCAAGGGCCCTTCCAACCAAAGCATCCCAGGGTTCCATGAGCATGGAACTGCCATGGGATGCCCAAGCCAGGGCTTGTGACTGATCCTGTTTCATCACTAAAATCACATCCTTGGCTGGATCTTGGTTTTGGGCCAAGGGTCACCCAAAGCTCCCCCAGCAGACACCCTTATCCTCCTCCATGGAGGAATTTAAAGGAATTCACTTATTCCCAGCCCTGGGCAACACCCACAGCCTGTAATTACACAAAAGTAATTACAGAAAAGTTTGAAGCAATTTGATATGTAAATAAACTTCAAACTAAAGAAGAACCTGCACTGCTCACTGTGTCATCCTCCAGCCCAGAGCCACCAAGGCAAAAACCAAGGGCAAACATCCTTGGAGCCAGCTCTGGGTGTATGGAGGATGTGGAGATGAGCAGAGCAGGCATGGAGGTTAATTTTAATGAGATTAATTTTTAAAATACAATTAAGGTGGGTTTAAACAGTCCTGGAGGGGTCCCCCATGTCCCAGTCCCAGCAGGAGCACAGCCCCACCTCAGCCCTTACAGAACTGAGCCTTTACCTCCAGTCCTGGCTGCTCCTGGTCCTGCTCCTCCTGCACACACAAACAGAGGACACATCAGGCCTGCAGAAACCAGAGCTGCTCCTGCCTCCCCTGGCCCCGAGAAACTCCCTAAGGAGCAGCCTCAGAAAGCCCCATTGTCCCTGCACAGAGAACTCTGGTTTCACAACCCAGGTGAGAGCAGCGCTGCCGTGGGTGGGAGGGTGGAGGTTTCTTCCCAACCTCTCATTTGCCTGGCACACGCCGAGCTGGGAGGAGGAGATGGGGCTGAGATAGCGAATCCCAGCAGCAGGGCTGGGAGCGGGGCACGCCCGGTGAGGGGGAGGTGCTGGGTGAACCCGAGCCTCGGGACTGCTCCGAGCCCCAGTTCTGCCTGTGCTGGCAACAGGACGAGCACAGGGATGGCTGCAGGGCTCTGGGCTGCTCTGGGAATTCAGTGGGATCCTGAGCCCTGGCAGCACACACAGAGCTCTCTCTCCACTGTGCCCAGGATCCAAGGGGAGCTGCTCAGCCTCCCAGGCACGAGAGCTACACAGAGCCAGGACAGACACATGGGAGAGCTGCTCACCTTCCCCTGCTGCTGCTGCTCACCCTCCCATCCCACTGCTCACCTTGTCCTCCTGCAGCTCCTCCAGGGCTGGCTCCTGTGCCTCGTGCAGCACAATTCCTGCCGGCAGGGTCTCCTTGCCCCCTCCTGCTGCACGACGCTGGGGTTTGGGTTTCTGCTGTTGCTTCTTTGCCGCCTCTTCTTTTGTCTTCCCCTTCTTCCCTTTTTTCCCTTTGTCCTCCCTGTTGGAGCCTGCAGACTGTGGTGGCACAGGTGGTCAGGGCTGGTGAGCAGAGCCCCCACACCCCGGGCAGGGCACAGCTCCCCCCTCACCCCCAGCAGCTTCATGATGAGCTCCCTGTCCTCCTCGTCCTGGTCCCTGTACTTCTCCTTCATCTTCTTCATTTTACTCTGCAGGAGGAAACACCAACAGCTTCAGAAATGACAACTCTTAGCAGAGTGTTTGCAACCACAGATGCTCCTCCCTTCCCAGTATCCCAGCCTTTCAGAGCAGGTCACCAGTAAGCAAGGCACTGGTTCTAACTGGTGCTAACCCCCAGCACCACCATCTGAGACTGCCCAAAGCACCACAAGGCAGCCATGGGTGTCTGGAACATCTGGCATTGCTGTCCCCGTTTCCATGGCCCCTGGTCCCTGCCCACCTTCTGGCCCCTCTTGATGGGCTGAGGGGCTGGAGCTGCCTTGGGGCAGTTGGGAGCAGCCACAGGTTGGGTCTCTGGCTCTGCCTCCTTCTGCTTCTCCTCCGACAGCTCCGAGTTCTCAGAGTTGTTCTGCTGCTTCTTTTTCTTCATTTCCCTAAGGAAAACAATCCCAGCACCCCCATTTGTGGTGATGAGAGAGGCTCCTGCTCTCCTGACAGCATTCCCAGGACCCAGAGCAACACTGGACACAGCCCCTGCTCAGAAAAACCTCCCCAGCCCAGCAGTACAACTGTTCCCAGGCAGCATTCCCAAAGGCCAGGAGCAGCACCTGCCCTGGAAATGCAGGATGGACAATGGGCAGGGACTGGGTACAGATGTGCCCAGGACATGGGGAGGGAATGAGGAAGAAGCATCTACCCAGAGCAGCTGTGGCTGCCCCAGGGCCGGGCTGGACAGGGCTTGGAGCAGCCTGGGATGGTGGAAGTGTCCCTGTTCATGGCAGGGGTGGAATGGGATGGGATTTAAGGTCCCTTCCAACCCAAACCATGCTGGGATTCCCTGGAACAGCCACTGGCTCTCACCTCCTCTCCTTGGCAGAGAGATGCCTCCGGCCCTGGGCCCTGCTGTCACCCTGAGGAGGCAAAGGCAGTTCAGGGCAGATCCTGCCCACAGCTCCCACTGCTCTGGGCCACCCACGGCAGCTGGGACCTTACCAAGCTGGGCTCCTCCTCTTTGGGGATGATTTTCTGCAGGGATCTGTGGGGAGATGCAAAAGGAGCTCACCATGGACACACCAACCGCTTCAGACCGCCCAGACTTCAGCAGCCTGGCTCTACCTTTCAGCTTTCAGAGCTTGGCAATCCCAGCTTTGCTGACTGGAAAAGGCAGGAACCCTGGGATTCACTTTAGAAAACAATCTTAGCCCTCTGCCAGCTCCTCTCTCACACACACAAGCACCAAACACAGCCTGGGCACTGAGGGAGCCCCAGTGTGCAGCTTCCCATGAGCCTCACCCAATCCCTGCTCCCTGCACCCTGCAAGGAGTCCCAGGCACTGCAGGGAGCTGAGCTCATCCCACAGCCTGAGCAGAGCAGAGGCAGCTCAGGGCTCAGCTGCTCAGCATTGCCACTGCTGAGCATGGAAGGAAGGGAGGGATGGCAACACATCCCAGCCTTGTCCTGGCAGTGTCCAGGAGACCCTCAGGTGTTTTAGGAGACCCTCAGGTGCCCCAGCTGCTGCTTCTCTCACCTCTGGGGCTGAAGGTGTGACAGGTCGATTGTGGTGTCTGGATAATTCACCTCCTCCTCCTTCACTTCCCCCTTGGGCTCTGGATGCTCCTCCTCAGAGTCTCCATCGTCCTCCTCGGAGTCAGCCTCTGGAGCAGGAGTGTTCCCTCCTCCCTGCTCGCCCTGGGTGCTTTCAGCTGTGGCTTCCACATCCTCTGCAGCTTCCTCACCTTCTGCAGCTTCCTCAGCCTCTGGAGCTGCCTCAGCCTCAGCTTTTTCCTCCTCACTGCTGCTGTCTCCTCCATCTGGGGCCCCCAGGGCAGGGAAACACAGGAACACCAAACTGATCCATCATCCCAGGATGGTTTGGGTTGGAAGGGACATCAAAGCCCATCCAGTGCCACCCACACCTTCCACTACTCCAGGCTGCTCCAAGCCCTGTCCAGCCTGGCCTTGGGCACTGCCAGGGACCCAGGGGCAGCCCCAGCTGCTCTGGGCACCTGTGCCAGGCCTGCCCACCCTCCCAGCCAGGAACTCCACCCCAATATCCCACCCATCCCTGGCCTGTGTCAGTGTGAGACCATTCCCCTTTGTCCTATCAGTGACCCAGACTGGGATCCCCCAGCAGCCCCCAGAGTCCCCCTGTACCTAAGAGCTCCAGCTCCTCAGCCACCAGCTCGCTGGCACTGCTGGACACCGTGTCCAGCTCCTCATCCTGGACCTTGACCTTCCTCTCCTCGCGGTGCCTCCAGACACAGCTCTCATCCACCTGGAAATGAGGAGCCTCTGGGTCAGGCCTGGCAGTGCTCACACAACACCTCCCTCAGCTCCTCCTTCCCTTTTTAACACTTCCTGCCATCAAAAGGCAGGAAAATGAAACCAGACCCAAGTGTGCCAAGCCCACAGAAACGTTCAGATTGCAAAGAGAGCTGGGAGGGCAGCCCGGCAGAGGCAGGAAGGTGCAGAGTCTGTCTGGAATGCAGACACAGCTTCCATTTCCATCTCTGCCCTGAGTCATTATCAGCAAGAAGCTCTTTATGGGATTTTTCCCAGTGGGAAAAGAAGTAATTGGGAATATACTGATAAGCAAGATGCAGAAAATAAACCTCCTGCAGCTCAAAGCAAATTACAAAAGCCAGCAGGAGCTGCATGGGAAAAGCTGTACCTTAAACAAGAAGCTGAAGCCCATCATCAGATAGGAAGGTGGAAGGAAATTCTTTTTCCCTGAAAAACAAAGGGAGAGTCTCATGAGGAGGTTTAGCAGCCATGCTGCAGGATGTATTTCCAAAATTCATTTTTATTAGAGGCTTTAGGCTACCAAAAAATTACACTGGGGGTTTTTATCTCTGGGATGAGAACAGGAGAGCTCAAAAGCAGCTGAGTTAATGAACTTCTGCCCAGGGGGCTGCTGCAGCTGCCTGATACTCAGACTGAGCCATTCCCAACAGATTTCTGGGAGAAGGGTGGGATCTGCTGCCACTGCAGGACACCCCAGCACCTTTGGGAAAACATCCCACTGCCACTGCTCCCCTGTGCCTCACCTCGGATCATGAAGCTGCCAGTAGTGAGATATTCTCCCGTGGGGGCAGTTTTAGAAACCTAAAAGAAAACCACAAGAAACTGTAAAAAATCTCTGTGACAGAATGCCAACATCAGGTGACAACAGCACCAAGAGAAACACTGGCTCATCAGGAGCTGAACTCCTGGGAACAGCTCTGCAGGACTCCCTGTCCAAGGGGCTCTTCCTCTCCTTTGCAGGGAGTTTTCCTAAGGGATGCTTCAATCCAATCACACCCTACCAGCACTGAGTTTTAGGAGTCCTGGGTGAGCAACCCAGGAAATAAATCCAGGATCTACTGAGGAAATAAATCCAGGATCTACTCAGGAGCATTCAGGGGATAATGATGCCTTGTGCAGGCTGCCCTAGAGCAGAGGCTGGCTGGAGTTCCAGAATAAAGCAGGGATTGATTCAAAGCATCTCCTCCATGCATCCACCTTGGGCAGCACCAGAGCCCAGCCAGGCCTGCACCCAAGATGAACCAAAATGGCCCCAAAATGCACGCCCGGGCACGGGGTCTCTCCCTGGGATCAGTTCTGCTCCATTTGCATCTTGCAGTTCATTGTCCCATTCCAGCTTTAGCCCCTGCAGTCCCACCCTGCTTGTTTTTCTCTCTCCAGCCCACGGGGTTTGTGCTCTTGGGCTGAGATTTGGATCATTTGTCCTTGGTGCCCAGCTGGAGCAGGAATTGTTTTGTCTCCCTGCTCTGTGCACAGAGCTCAGAACTGCACAGCATCAGAACCATCCCCTGACATGGAGCCCAGACCCTCACAGTAAGGCAGCACAGAATGGGAAAAATACAAAAGCTCAAACCTGAGGCATCAACAAGACCAGCACACCTTTGGTGTGATCTCCACACCCTCACACAGAAGTCTGACCCAGAGCCATGGGCTCGTGTCTGGGGTGCTGTGCCAGCCCCTGGGCCCTGTGCCAGTGCAGCCTGCAGTGCTCACCTGGCTGTGGGACACCCACCAGGCGCTGGTGACCACGCGGGCGTCCCAGGCAGCGCTGTAGCACAGGGCCATGGTCCCCGCCTCCGTCAGCGTCCGCGGCGGGATGGGCTCACCTGCAACACCCAGAGCCCTCAGATCCTGCCCTGAGCCAGCCTGGCAGCCTCCCAGCAAGGACTGATCCCCATCCCAAGGGAAGGCACTGCCAGCTCCTGTCCCCAGGGCTCCACAGGTACCTGAGGGGTTCTTGATGACGCAGCTGGTGGCTCCGTGCAGATCCGCGTGCACGTAGATGTCCCCTGGCAAACAGAGACTCCCCTCAGACCCACACAGCCCTGGAGCCAGGGAATCTCTAAGGTTAGATGGAAATGCCTGCTCTGGCTGCAAGGGGCAGGGTGGGGACACAGAAGTGTAGCCATGAAATTTTCTGAAAAATCCCTTTGCCAGGACTTTTCTCCTGAGAAGCTGAGAGGCCTCAGAAATGAAATGCAAACAATGATTATCTGCTGCTGTGGGATGCAACAGGGGCACCTGGGATTGGTCTCATGTGCTTGTTTCTAATTAATGGCCAATCACACTCAGCTGGCTTGGACTCTCTGGTCAGTCACAAGATTTTATGATCATTCCTTCCCTATTCCTTTCAAGCCTTCTGATGAAATCCTTTCTTCTATTCTTTTAGTATAGTTTTAACATATCATTTTCTTTTAATATAATATATATCATAAAATAATAAATCAGCCTTCTGAAGCATGGAGTCAAGATTCTCATCTCTTCCCTCATCCTGGGACCCCTGTGAACACCAGCACACACCCTTTCAGCCCATCCCTGTCCCAGGGGGAATCAGCTCCTGAAGGGAGCCCATCCAAGCTGCTCTCGCCCCATGGTACCAGAGGAACTCCCACCACCAAAATTCCCTTGGATCCAAGGCCCAGCTCAAGGACAAAGCAGAGGGACCTTGCCCTGTCACTGCTGGACACTGCCAGAAGTGGGACAGAGGAGGAAGCTCCCCATGGGCTCACCTGGTTTGAGGTAGCGCTTCACGATCAGCTCGTTCTGCTGCTGATCCCTGCCAGCAATCACCAGGTAATTCTCAGAGCTGATGAACCACAGGAACTTCTCAAACCTGCCAAATTCCAGCAAATCCACAGTGTGAGTAACACCTGGAACTAACAGGACATTGCACAGGTGGTTTTTGATACCAATCTCAGAATTTCCCCCTCAGCACCTACAATTTATGAGACTGAAAATGTTTTTACTTCCATCCACAGGCCTGGGACATAAAAACAAGGCATGGGACAACTACAGCATCCCTGGCAGGGAGATTTGGAGATGGAACAAGAAGCACAGTCCCCCTATTTGTTTTTGCTTTAATAATTAAAAGCTTTGAGGTTTTGTTTCATTTGTTTGTTGCTTTTTAAAGCACAGAAGCCCAGAATGGTCTGGTTTGGAAGGGACCTTAAAGATGATCCAGTCCCCCTGGACCACACCTTCCACTGTCCCAGGCTGCTCCAAGCCCCATCCAGCCTGGCCTTGGACACTTCCAGGGATGTGGCAGCCACAGCTGCTCTGGGCTGCTGTCCCTGGGAACCATTCTGGGATCCCCTGACTCTTTAGGAGACTCCAGGCACAGTGCAGAGCTCAGAAATCCCAAAGAGCTCCACTCCTAAACCAGGGAAGGTCCATCCTGACACAGGGGAGAAGGACAATGGAGCTGTACTTGCCAATAGACCTTTCTGGCCTTCTGGATGGTGGTGACAGTCTGCACTTCCCTCAGTGTTTGCTTTGTCTTCTTCTCAGCTGATTTAAAAGCCTGTTTGGACAGAAAGCACCATCACCAACCTGCAGGAATCACAGAATTCCCCACTGAACACTGGGAAAGTTGGGAGGAAATGGCCTGGACTTGATCACAGTGCAGGCTCCCCCCAGCCCTGCTCTCAGAACTGCACCCTGCAGAGCTGCTCCCTGCAATGATCAGCCCTTGGATAGGAAGGATTCCCACTGATTTTCCCCTCTCAGTCCTGGTCTGTCAGTGCCTCCACCTGCTCTGAATATTCCCAATGCTGCTGGAAAAGGAGGATCCATCAGGGATCTGCATTCCTCCACGAGCTCCAAATGTCAGGAATAAAACAATTCTGGGTGATTGTTTTTCCCTTTCATGTTTTGTTAGGGCTGCTCAGATCAGCTCAGGATTTCCCACTGAGGAGTGGCAGGGATCTTCCTTTTAAATATCTTCTAAAATCCAAGAGAAAAAAATACCTTTTCTGCAGCTTCCACCGTCTTCTGAGTTTTCTTGGCCGCGTGTCTTTTGTGGTCATAGTACCTGTGAAAAACAAGTGTGTGTCCAGATCCACTCCTTCATCCCCATCCCACTCATCCCAGGCCTCTGCCTTTCGTTCCATGGGCAGAACTGGAGAATTCAATCAGTGTGAGCCACAGAGCAGCTGCTCTGCAGCAGGGAATTCCCATCCCAGAGCTCAGGACAAGCTGCTATTTCAATTTTTAACTCTTATTTTTTACAAGATATCCCAAAACCCTTCCTCCTGCAATATTATCACCAACAACTGCACACCCAGAGAAATTTCTGCTTCAAAAAACAAACATTTTTTTACTGAAAAATCTTACTTTTTGGCATTGGCATAGGCAGACAAATTGAGATCAACATCAATCAATAAGGGTTTGTTTTTCTGAGGTTTCTTCAACTGTTTGGTTTTATTCTTTTTCTTTTTTCCCTTTGGTTCTTCTGTTTCTTCCTTCTCGACATCAGCATCATCTTCCTCCTCTTCCTCCTCAGATAACACATAGGGGTTCCTAAAAACACATGAGCTCATAAGATTAAGGTAAGAGAACTGGTTCATTTTTAATCCTTGGTGCAATGTGCTCTTAATTTCATTCTCAGAAATTTAGAAGTTTAGAACGGCCCAAGGAGCCTCTGAACCATTCCCAATTGGAGACACAGGAAGCTTCATGTGCCAACCCTTTTTTGTCCTGGAGTCAGCCAGATATGGGGAGAAAAAGAAACAAAAGCAGAAGATAAAGAGCCCAATTCTTCCAATCCAAGGAACTGACTGAAAACAATAAACTGCTCTGCTATATAGGTTTATTCTATATAGGTTTATATATAAGGTTTATTCTATAAACTGCTACTTCTGAAAGCGAGGGAACCAAAAATTCACTGATTAACTCTGCCACTCCCAGCTTTTACACCACAACTTCTGGGTACAGAAAAGCTGTTTTGGGGTATTTTTAAATCTCTGGGCTCCTGCTGCAGTGCACTCACCTCAGCAGCATGGTGATGTGGTTTGTCTGCAGCTTTAACTCTTTGATTGCCGTGGCCACGGGGTCCCCGTGGGCCTGGGCCTCCTTGACGATGGCGCCGATCTCGCTCCAGTCGATCTGGTTGGCCAGGGCGCTGCGCACCACCTGGATGGCCCTGTCCACCACCTCCAGGTTCATCTCTATCAGCTCCCCCTTCAGCTTATCAGCTTCCTTGGGAAAGGAGCAGCTTGGAGCAGTGCAGCCAAACACTCGGCTCAGTGCTCAGCTGAGGTGTTACAGAAATGGAAACAGCGGGGAAGAAATGCAAGGATGGACTGGAGTGGTGGCACGGGAGAAGATCCAACCCCAGTGCTGCCAACCCCCGGGTACTGGAAGGTGTCCCTGCCCCTGGAGCTGGGTGGGATTGAAGTCCCCTCCCAAGCAAACCATCCCATGGTGCTGTGATCATGCACCTTTTTAATTAAAACCCAAAACCTGCCTTACCTGAGCCTGCTGGAGAGCTTCCAGTCTATGCTCGTGGTCCCTACGGACATTTTCAAGTTTCTTCAATGCTTGTTTCTCCTTTTAAATAAAAGATATAAATAAAAATATATTTCTATTAAAATATATTTATATTAAATATATTTCTATTAAAATATATTTCTATTAAATATATTTCTATTAAAATATATTTCTGTTTCTATTTAATCTTGCAGTGATTATCTGATGCCATTACCAAATGGCATCAGGTAATCAGTGGAAGAAGCAAGAGAAGCCTCTGGAGATGTGGGAGCCATCCCAGCTGCCCAGCCTGGATCAGGACTCACCTGCTGCAAGGCCTTCAGATCAATCTTCTGCCCCTCCAGCTTGGAGTAGAACTCATCTGTAGCCTGCAGGAGAGAGTCAGGTTGGAGAATCCCCAGGCTGGCCTGACTCAGGGCAGGCACAGGAGGGGCCCTGCAGAGAAGGGGCTGCAAAGCACTAAAAGAGGCTGAAACACCTCCAGGAGCTTTCCCCATTTCCCATCCCATGGGAGGAGTCCAGCAGGACACTCAGGGCTGAGTCTCAGTGCAAACACAGAAGGAAAAAGTGCCCAAGCAATGGCTCACCTGCTTTGGTAAGGAATGATGGAAAAGCTGCTTTGGTTCAGATTAATTGGCTGCACAGGCAGATGTGTGTGCCCTGAATCCCTGCTGCTTCCCTGGGTCAGTTAAACAAGCACAAAGACCCAGAGTGCCAGAGAACTGCTCCTGGTGTTCCAGCTGTGCTTAAAGCACGAGGTGAGGAAGGTTTGGGGCTGTTTAAAGCACGAGGTGAGGAAGGTTTGGTGCTGTTTAGATCATCAGAGGGACTGGGGACAAGGCATGGAGGGACAGGAGCCAGGGAATGGCTCCCAGTGCCAGAGGGCAGGGATGGGTGGGAGATTGGGAATTGGGAATTCCTGGCTGGGCTGGAATGGCCAGAGCAGCTGTGGCTGCCCCTGGATCCCAGGGTGGACACTGGGCTGGGAGCAGCCTGGGGCACTGGAAGTGTCCCTGCCATGGCAGGGGTGGCACTGGGTGGGCTCTGAGTCCCTTCCACTCTGGGGTTCTGTGATCACTGAAGGAAATGACAGAAATTCAGGCAGGAAGCAGGGCAGGAGCGTGGAGTGGGAATTCTGGAGCTCAAGGTCAAGAATAAGAGGCAATTAATGACTCCAGATGTTAATGAGTGGAGGAGCAGAGAGGACACTGCCCAAGGAAACACCAAATAAGAGGCCTGAGGCTTGCAGAGCAGGAGCAGAGGTGTAAATGTGATGTCTGCCACAACTGTTACTCCAGGCACACTCAGACTCCAGCTCTGCAGAACAAAACATTTGGGATTCTCTGAGAGGAGCCTCCACCTCCCTCACTGCAGGACCCGAGCTCAGGAGCCAGCACTGCCCAGCTGCAGCCCAAAGGCCCTGCTGGGGGTGGCCTCTTCTCATCAAACATTCACCCATAAAATGATTCATCCCTTCAGGGTCTCTGCTTCCATTAACAACCCTGCACCGTGTTTTAATTACTCTTTTTAGCAGCAGTCAATTCAAGCACTCAAGTACAGCATCAGCAAAAGCACTGTACCTTATTGAATGAGTCAAATTCCAAGTAGGGACATTTTGAATGTTGAGAAAACAAGAAAGGATGAAATTCCTCATATCTGTAAAATACACATTTGATATTATCACCTGAAAACTAATTTCTGTCATGCAGACTAGTAGAAATACTTCAAATATTTACGTGTAGATATCTTCTGCTGGTTTGTCTGGTTCCAGACTGGGCTTTTTCTCCCTTTTCTGGATAACATAACCCTGCAAGAAAACAAAAATATCATTTGTCTGTGGAAAGGTTTAGGTATCAATAAATAATTCCAGCAGGGAACATTGTGCCTGACCCACTGGCTTGTCTTGACTCCAATTTCTTCTGGAAAAAGAAGTGAACTTCTTCCAACCCTCAGGACTATGCCATAAATGCAGAGTTTCTGTGCAGGAATTATTGCAGAACCTACTAAAACCCAAGTGCAAATCTCCCAGGATTCACACAATCTGCCTGTGCATTATTCAGTTGCTGCCCAGCTTGTGGAAAGAAGCAATTTTTATTCCACATCAGCATCTGACACCCAGGGATAAAATGCAGAGCTGGGAAGAGCAGGAATTGGGAATTCCTGAGGAATCCCTGCTTGCCAGTTTCACTCTGCAATTCCAAATCCCTGATAACCCACCCAGACCCACCTTTCCACTGAAGTTGTCAGTGAGGGCCATGTATTCTTCTGCTTTCTCTAGAGCTGAAAGAACCTTTTCAAGGTTTTCTGAAGAGAAAACAGCAGAAATATTTCATCCCTGCAATTACTGCTCATTTTCAACAGGAGGCTAAGTTTACATCTGGGAAATTTTTAATATAAAAATTTATTTAGATGCTTTTAGCACATAATTATTCAAGTTTCAGGAGGAAAAAAAGACCCCACAAATATCAGCACTTTATGAAATTAAAGCTGCAGAGGTAAAGCATAAACCAGAAGCTGTGAGAAGTTATTTTTTTACTGCACAGTAGGAAGGAAAAAACCCTCTGGATTTATGGGAAATATAAAACACATGAGGAAAATATGACTGCAGGAAAATATTTTCTGATTTTATTACCCAAATCTTTAATTTCCCAATAAATGTAAAGCTGCTGCTTTACCAAATCCCCAATGTTTGCTACAAATTAAGACTTGGATATTAATTCTTCTTGTCAAGCACCCAGAACTCACCTCATGGCTGAGGTGGAGTCAGTATAAAATTTTTTAGATACAGGAACAATCTGACATTTTATCTCTAATTTATGCACAAATCAACAGTTTTAATGCAAACAAGGATGGTCCCCAAGCTAAAAATATTAAAAAATAAAACCACATGGTCAGAACCACAGGTTCACTCATCTCTTTGGGAAAAAAAAGCACTACAAAGACATAAAACTCCCCATGTTTGTGGCCCAGCCTTTAAAATATTACACCTTTATTTTCCAGATGTTGATCTATTTTGACAGCTCCAGAAAATCCAGCTTCTATTAGGCAGTGCTCAATGAGAGTGGCCCCATAAGCTGTTCAAAAAAAAAAAAAAAGAAATAGTGAAGGATCATCTGTAGAAAATATTCACAATTTGCATTAAAAACAAAACAACAAAACTGGACATAAGAGTGTGAGAAGAGGGAGAAGCACCAAAAATCAGGGAAGGGGCAGGAGGGATGGGTGGGTAAGGAGGAGGGGTAGAAACAGCCAAAATTGCCAAAAAGGGGAAAATGGTGGGGATTTTAGTGGAGTAGCTGTGCCTGGTGACTGGATCAGTAACACAAGTGAGGCCAAGGCTTCCTACACAACAGGATCAGAAACACCAAATTCCAGCATGGATACAGCACAACTGGCATCAGTGGGGGACACTAATTAGCAATTCTACATTATTACTACTACTATTATTAGTAGTATTATTCATTATTATTATTATTATCATTATCATTTAGAAATTATTTAAGAGAGCAGGGTAGAGAAAGTGAGAGAAAAGGATGGTGAAAAAGAAAATCAAGAGATGGGGAAAGTCATGCTCAGGTGTGATTTGAGCTGCTCAGGAAATTCTCTGCTTGAGCAGCATTGGCAGGTCAGGAGGAAAACCAATTTTGTTCTGATGACCTCAAACATGACAAATTTGGTTCTGGGCTCAGGAAAAACTGACTTGGCAGCTCCTGTGTGGTACCAGGATGGTGCAAAATGCCCCAAGGCAGAGCCACTGCCAGGGCTCATCACTGCACCAGGGCAGGCTCAGCTCTGTGAAGATGCCTTGGAATCACCAAATCCCCGTTTCCCAAGGCAGCCTGGCAGGGTGGAAGGTGTCCCTGCCCAAGGCAGGGGTGGCATGAGATGGGATTTAAGGTTCCAAACCCCAGCCAAACCACTCCAGGGTTCTGTGATAAGTTATTGTCCCAGATTGCAAGGCAAGATGTGTCCTATCACCATCTGTGTGGCAGCTGTCTCTTGTCAAGGGGGCAGTTTTTCCTTATCTCTTCCACACCCACTCCTCCCTCGGGGACACATCTGCTGATAACAGCCGTGGAATGTCCCTGCATGGCTGATAAGAACTACAGCATCCCATTGGGAGATGTGAGCCCAGAGGGAGGAGCCAAGCATTCCTGCCTGGATAGAATCTGGAGATTCTGGATCTCTGGATCCAGCTTCTGCACTGGATTGCCCAGAGGAGCAGCAGCTGCCTCTCCTTCCCCTGGATCTGCAGAGGAAGACTCCACCCTTCTCCAGGATCCCTGCTCCAGCAGAGCCACCCCTGGCACTGCAGGAGGGCTGAGCCACAATTCCAATGGGGCTGTGCCAGCACCCTGACCCACAGGGTGTCAGGCTGGGTTCTGACTCTGGCACTGTTGGTTTGGTTCACTGCATTGTTCATTTTATCCTTTGATTTTCTTCCCTATTAAAGAACTGTTGTTCCTGCTCCCATATTTTTGCTTGAGAGCCCCTTAATGTAAAATTTATAGCAATTGGGGGGGGTTTCACATTCTCCATTTCAGGGGAGGCTCCTGCCTTCCTCAGCAGGCACCTGCCTTTCCAAACCAAAGCTGTTATTCCAATTTTCCAGCATGGCAGAGCACACACTGAGTGACCTCACCCCATCTCCTGACAAAGGCCAATCACTTACGAAGGAGTGGGTTGAGAACCCTCTTCAGCTGCTCCCCTTTGGGTGCATTTGATATGATTTCAGTTAACCTGCAGGAGAAAATAAAAAGTTGCAATTCCAAAGAATAATGTGTTTTAAAACAACATTGCATTGCTTAGAAGCTACAAAACATTTCCAGCCTTAAAAAATGAAACTAAAAATGGCCTGAAATAAAATACCCAGAGATTTTCATAGCTCTGATAAATTTGGATTTGTCCCAGTAAATACACAATTTACGAGCTCTGAAATTCATGGGGATTTTTGAATGAGTTAGAGATGGGACCTCTGAGATTTTAGATTTTGTGATTTATTTTCTTATCTTGTACAGGAAGGGTGAGTTGGGCTCACATCTTCACTGCATGGCTCAGAAGGTCACAAGACCCCCAGGTACAAGACTTTTTAAGGATTTATTGACCAATAAAACACCGCCAACAAGGATATTTATGTTTTTAACCCAATCCTTAAATATTTCATCTTATGGACCCCTGCTACAGTGTGAGCTTCCTTAGCCACTCATGTTATGGCACACAAACTCACAGTGCTGCATTCTAAACTCCTTGTTCACCTCTGGAACTACTTTTATTTTTATATCTTAAACTCTAAAACTCTAAACTTTCCTTTACTTAGCTTAATGTGTCTCTGCTTTAAACTACAAATCCACATTCTCACTTCTAGCACCTCAGTTTGGGAGCCTTTTCCAAGGCCTCAGATGAAATCCTGTGTTTAATTCTAAACTTTGCCTTACAGGCTCAAAGTTCTGAGAATTCCCTGCATTTCAGATTCCAACAGTAATTGGAATTACCTGTCCAAGGTGGGCAGGGGCACGGCAGCTTTGGCACTGGCCACAATAAATGTATCATTTATGAGTTGTGAAATTGGAGTTACCTGTCCAAGGTAGGCAGGGGCATGGCAGCTTTGGCACTGGCCACAATAAATGTATCATTTATGAGCTGTGAAATTGGAGTTACCTGTCCAAGGTGGGCAGGGGCACGGCAGCTTTGGCTCTGGCCACAATAAATGTATCATTTATGAGTTGTGAAATTGGAGTTACCTGTCCAAGGTGGGCAGGGGCACGGCAGCTTTGGCACTGGCCACAATAAATGTATCATTTATGAGTTGTGAAATTGGAGTTACCTGTCCAAGGTGGGCAGGGGCACGGCAGCTTTGGCGCTCTCCACCGGGTACCGCTCCCTCACGGCAAACCGGACGTCGTCGGCGCCGTCGGTGCGGAACCTCAGGATGTTGAGGATCAGGTACTCGTGGTCGGTGAGGACAACGTTGCCCTGCGAGCACAGGGACCCTGAGCAAGGCCAGCACGGTGTCCCTGCCCCAGGGGACACTGGCAGCCTGTGGGAACCCAGGAAATTCCTCTGGCTGCCCTGGAGGACTCGAGACCCAGACCCCTGTGCCTTTGATTTAGCCCTTGGAAAAAATTACCAACCTCATATGAGCATTTACAAGCCACTAAAGTTTAAGCAGAATGATAGTTAGTTTGTCACAGGGTGAAAAGTAGATTAGAATGGGGGCTCAGGGTCCCAAGATGGAGAAATTTGGGTGTGCCTTGTCCTTTTTTCTCCTTCTTCCATCTTTTGGGTGACGGTGGCACTTTTGGATTGGTTTAGGGTAGAGATGGACTGTCTAACATAGGTGATAGGTATTGGCAAATTATTGTAAATAAAGTACACGTAGTTTTTAGTATAAAAAGTAGTAGGTTTGGAATAAAAGGTAGTAGGTTTAGAATAAAAAGTAGTAGGTTTAGAATAAAAAGTAGTAGGTTTAGTATAAAAAGTAGTAGGTTTAGAATAAAAAGTAGTAGGTTTAGAATAAACAGTAGTAGGTTTAGTATAAAAAGTAGTAGGTTTAGAATAAAAAGTAGTAGTTTTTAGTAGTTTTTAGTATAAAAGGACAACACTGCCTGAGGGCAGGGAGCGTGCCACTGACTGACCTGCTGGGCAGACCTGAGCAGGCCAGGGAAAGGATGTTACAGACCACAGAAAATGACCTTGAGAAGCAGAACAGAAGAGTGCTGAGCCCCGAGAGGGGCTGGCTCACCCTGTCATAGAGCTCCAGGATCAGGTGGTAGGCAGCCTGCTCGCTGCCGAACTGCAGGTCCACGATGCGATCCACGCCCAGCTGCCGCACGCTCACCAAGCGCCGCGTCCTCAGGTGCTTCCGGCACTGCGGGGAGGCGCAGGTTGGAGCTTTCGTGGTTTTCAACTCAGCCCTGCCTCAGGGGGGAACTCTACAAACTCTCTCAGCTGCTGTTCCCTCCTGTTCTATGCAGATAAAATGATTCCACTCTAGGCCTGAAACTCAAGGATGCCTCACTGGCTCAGGGCCCAAAAAATGTAACCAGCAGTGAATGAATAACAATCAGTGAATTATTTTGTTGTTTAATATTGTTCTTTTTGTTTGTTTGTTTTTGTGCTGGTGAATGCTTTGCCTGTGAAATAAACAGCTTTTTCCACTTTTCTCCAAGGAAGTGTTTTTCCTGAACCACTTGGGTTGAATTGAATCTGCTTTTTGAATCTGCAATTGAATCTGCTTTCTATAGAAACCTATTGAGAGGTTCTCTCCCAAATTTGCCCTAAACCAGGACAGGGGGCAAACTTGGAGTAAGTGACTTCATTACCTGAAGGTATAACTGGACAATTAACCTCTGATATGCAAATGGACCAAACTTTAATCTGTCTGAAAAACTCGTGCTTGTTGTCCCACCTGGGTGTGGCCTCTGCAGGAATCCTGCCTGCCCAGGGTGTGCCCTTTGAAAGCCTTTCAATAAATATCGACCTTCATCCTTTAACTCTGTCCAGCCTCTGCTCTAGGCAGCCTCTCCAGGCATCAGAGGAGTGAGGAAAACGTCTGGGAAACATCTGAAAACACCTGGGAATGGCTTGGCTATAGAGCCCTCCTGTGGCACCAACCGCTTCCCATTTAACTCAAATACCACAAGAGTAAAAATGCTGGTGCTCATCAAACACTTCATTGTTATAATTATAAATATAATTGAGCCCAAATCTTAACATTAAGATTTTTTTTCCATGTTGTTTGTTTAGCTCAAAGGAGCAGCTGGTTCAAATTCTAAGAGTTTATTTGTAAAGAGAACTGGGATTATCCCTGCATTCATCTCTGCTGTGGAAAGCCACCCTGGAAATCGCTGCTGAGTCACTTCTGGCTGCACCCAGAGGTTAAAGAGATCCATGGGAGTCATCCCAGGCTGTATCCCCATGGATCCACCCATGGATGCACCTGCAGGAGCCCAGCCTAAGAGCCTGGAGCAAGGCCTGAACCCCCAGAGCTCAGCAGACTGAAGAGAGAACTCTTGAGCACAGGGTGCTGCATCCTAAAAATTCACACAATCCAACTGGAATGACAAGGACTTCACTGGGGCAACATTCCAGAAGGAATTTATAAATAAAGTTTTTAAAAAAACTGTAAGTAAAGTTTATAAAAAGTCTATAAATGTTGACTCTTTCAGGCACTGAACACAGTGATGTGAGCCCACGTTTGCTCTTCCCTTGTCCTCAGCCACCTGCAGGACCAGGATTCACTGGGATAACCCTTCCCTAATTTCCTGCCTCCGAGGACAGAAGGTGAGCACTCCTTCCTGATGTGCAGACACTTTCTAAAACCCAAGCCCTGCAGGGCTCACCTTCATGGCAAAGCTGGATGGCATCATGTTCTTTGGCCACTCAAACTCCGTCAGGTGGATGCGGATCCCCGACTCCAGCAGCAGCGTGGCCTTGCACTCTGGCCTGGGAGACAAACAGGGCAGCTGCACCCCAAAACCCCCAGCTGCACCCCAAAACCCACAGCTGCATCCCAAAATCCCCAGCTGCACCCCAAAACCCACAGCTGCACCCCAAAACCCCACAGCTGCACCCCAAAACCTCCAGCTGCACCCCAAAATCCCCAGCTGCACCCCAAAACCTCCAGCTGCACCCCAAACCCTCCAGCTGCACCCCAAAATCCCCAGCTGCACCCCAAAATCCCCAGCTTCACCCCAAAATCCCCAGCTGCACCCCAAAATCCCCAGCTTCACCCCAAAACCTCCAGCTGCACCCCAAAATCCCCAGCTGCACCCCAAAATCCCCAGCTGCACCCCAAAACCTCCAGCTGCACCCCCTCCAAATGAGGACATTCTGGGATCCCACGTGTCACAGGAGCAGCCACCCCACCACCCACCCATCTACACAGGGTTTTCCCATTTCCTAAGAGCTTTCTGGGTAAAAATTACTGCATTTTACCAAAAAACCAGCAGAATTTCACTGGAAACAAGTCAGAAATTACTGCAGACAATTAAAAAAATCTGGTTTTCACACAGCATTTAGAAAGAATTTGTAAGTAAAGACATTTAAAGCTCTTACTTTTGCAGGCGAATGAGATAGGTCTTGTTATCCACATCATAAACATTGTTCACTCTCATTCCCAACAAGCTGCCAAAAGGAAAACAAGGAATGCCTTAGAGAACCCAAAACACAACTGGCTGGGAAAAATCCCAGTGGCAATTAAAGCACACAGAAGAGCAAGTTATGATAAATTACCATGTTATATAAATTACCAAGTTATGATAAATTACCAAGGAGTAACCAAAAGGGCAGCAAAGGAAGATTAATGGAATGAGCTGGAAGCAACAACCATGGAGAGATGGAGAAACTGCTCTTAAGACACAGCAATTAAGAGAGGGAGAAAATTAGATGGAGAAATTTATATTAATGGATAAAATGGAGAAAGCTGCCAGGTCCTGCCCGTGCTCCTCTTTGTGGCAGGGATGTAAAATGAAATGGTGATAGTGCAGCTCCTGGGCCTGCACAGGGCACCAGTAATCCCAGTATGGGCACTGAACTGGCCTGGGGGTGTCAGTCACTCCCTTCAGAGCAGGGATGGACACCAGGAATGTGTCAGGAGTTTCCCAACTGGGAAACTGGGGGTGCTCCCCTGGAGAGGAGAAGGCTCCAGGGAGAGCTCAGAGCCCCTGGCAGGGCCTGAAGGGGCTCCAGGAGAGCTGGAGAGGGACTGGGGACAAGGGATGGAGGGACAGGAGCCAGGGAATGGCTGCCAGTGCCAGAGGGCAGGGATGGATGGGAGATTGGGAATTGGGAATTCCTGGCTGGGCTGGAATTGCCAGAGTGGCTGTGGCTGCCCCTGGATCCCTGGCAGTGCCCAAGGCCAGGCTGGACAGGGACTGGAGCAACCTGCCCATGGCAGGGGTGGGATGGGATGGGATGGGATGGGATGGGATGGGATGGGATGGGATGGGATGGGATGGGATGGGATGGGAGCGGGGCTGAGGAGGTTCTATGCTGAGGGGCAGAGCTGTGACAGCGGGACACGATGGAGCAGCAGAGCCCCCACAGCCCTGAGACTACGGCCGGGACCAGGACCACGGCCAGAAGGAGGAGAGGGGACAGAACCAAAACCAGAACCAGGGGCCCGGAGCGGGACGCGGGGCAGGACCAGATCCCACCGGGCCGGGCCCCCCTCCCGGAGCCGCACAGGCGGGGAGTGCCGGTACCTCTGCCGCAGCTCGGCGAGCACCGCTCGGATGTCGACGGTGCTGAAGCGGGACTTCATGGCGCCGGCGCCGGCGCCGCCCGCCGAGACCCACAGGGATCCCGGCCCGCGGCCCCCCTCAGCTCTCGGTCCCGCACGGCTCCCGGCGCTCCGTGGCCGCCCCGCGCCTGCGCCCACAGGCGCTACGGGTCGCGCCCGGTGCCAATCCCCGGCGCTCCGCGGCCGCGCAGCTGCCGAGCCAAGCGGGGCGGCGCCGCGCGCGACCGGCAGGAGGCGCTGTGAGCGAGGGGGCGCTGAGGGAGCGGGCGGCGAGCGGGGCCCGGCGGAGACAGAAAAGAGTCTGGGAGTGACAGAAAAGGGTCCATGAATGACAAAAAAGACTCCGGGAGTGGCAAAAAAGGGTTCTTGTATAACTAAGGGGTCCCGGGAGAGGGCGGCGAAAGGGGGACAGAAAGGGGCGCGAGAGGGTCCCGTGTGTGGGAAAAGGGTCCGTGGTGAGAGGGGCAGGAAAGCGCCCCGCGTCCCTGTGTGCTGAGCAGGGCAAAGGAGCCCAGGTGTGTCCGTGTCCGGCAGCAAAGCGATCAGCGGGACCCTTTCATGAGTGTTTGTGCACATTTATTATTTCAGGGCTGATTTGGCTTCAAAATTTGCTTACAGCTGAGAATTTAGTGATTGAGCGGCGCGGCGTTGTTGCGGCCTTTGGCCAGTAGGAGGTGGTGTTTGCGTGTCTGTGTTTGGGGCAAAAAGGGGATTTTTGGGGGGTTTTGGGGTGTGTTATTCGTGCAGTGGGGCAAAAGGGGAGCCCGCGTGTCTCTGTATTGCCCAGGCTACGCTGGCGTGGCTATTCACAGGCGCGATCCCGCTACTGACCGCCACGGGAGCTTTGACCTGCTCCGTCTC
Organism: Agelaius tricolor; assembly: GCF_023055355.1. NCBI lineage: Eukaryota > Metazoa > Chordata > Aves > Passeriformes > Icteridae > Agelaius > Agelaius tricolor. The sequence goes on from NW_027269265.1 coordinate 2,028,466, forward strand.
CGACCTGGGCCGGTTCACCCCTCCTTAGTCAACCTGGTGTCCCGCAGCTCCCCGCGGGTCACCATATTGATGGCGGCCTTAGCTTGGACGCCCGCTCGGCACAGCGCACGGCAGCCCAGAACTCCTGGGCTCAAGCGATCCGTCGGGCTCAGCCTCCCCAGCAGCTGGGATTACAGGCACGCGCCACCGCGCCCGGCGTTGGCAGCTCGCTCCGACAGCGGTACGGTTTGTGTGGAGCCGCCCCGCTCCGCCCCCGGCCCGCCTCCTGCTGCTCCTGACCCTCCTCCTGCTGCTGCTCCGCCCTGATCCTCCTCCTGCTCCTCCTCCTCCTCCTCCTGCTGCTGCTACTCCGCCCCGATCCTCCTCCCGCTGCTCCTGCTCCTCCTCCTGCTCCTCCTCCTCCCGCTGCCTCTGCTGTTCCCGCTCCTCCCTCCTGTTTGGCCTGCTCCTCCTCCTTCTCCTCCTTCTCCACCTTCTTCTTCTCCGCCTTGTCGTCCTCCTCTTTCTCCTTATTCTCCTTCTTAATTTCTTTCTCTTCCTCCTCCTTCTTCTCCTTTCTTTCCTTTATCCTTTTCCCCCTTCTCCTCCCCCCCTTTCCCCTTTCCTTTTCCCCTTCCCATTTCTCCTTCCTTTCCCCCCCCTTTCTCCCTTTCTCTTCCTCCTTTTCTTTCCCCATTTCCCTTCCTATTTCCTTTCTTCCCCCTTCTCTTTTTCCTTTTCCTTTCCCATTCACCTTTCCCCTTTGCCACTTTCACCTTCTTCCCCATTTTTCCTTACCCCTTCCCCTTCTTCCTGTTAAAAACGCCAATCACTTGTTTCCAAAATTTTAAAAGTTTAAGAGTAATAAAATGGTTATAAAAATAGTCATACAATTAGAGTAATAATAATTTGGACAAACTGAATTAGGACAATATGAGACAATAAAGACAAAGAGTTACGGACGTCCAGGTACCTTTTTCTGGGCAGCACGAGCCTGAAAAAGGCCCCACGTTAACAGAGGATTAACCCTTAAAAACAACAGCCTGTTGCATATTCATACACCTCATCCATGATGCAGAAATTCCATTCAAATACAGGATTCTGTCTGGTCACCGTCAACTTCTTCCTCCAAATCCTAATAGCGCCTTCAAGGTGAGAAGAAGTTCATTTCTTCTGATAAGAGGGCAATAAATTCTTCTTCTCTGAAAGATTTAGGTGTCCTGTGGCTGCTGTCTCACTGCGAGTCCTTTCTTTTTAAAAAAAGTATCCTACATAGCATCGTTTCTATTTTAACAATTTTTTTATAACTTAAAACTATATTTAATACAGTACTTAAGAAAACTAATACAGCATTACTTTCTAACACAACACATATAATATTCATTTTAATATTTGCGAAAAGCCAGTCATAAAATACATGTGTTTTTCACATTCCTCTCATCCTTTCCCATTCTCTTTCCCCTTCCCCTTCTGCTTTCCCTCCTCCCTCCCTTCCTATTTCCCCTTTCCCTCCATCCCTGTCTCGCCCCAGCACACAGTTCAGTTTTCCCTGCTGAGGAAGCAGCCAGCCCAAGGACAGAGCTCCCCTTCCCCATCCTTGGCACAAACTTCACTTCCTACACAATTTGGGCGTTGTTCCCAGAGATTCACGGTGGGATTTGGGATCAGGGGCTCCCTCAGGAGCACCATATCCACACTGAACTTCCACCAGCACAACAACCGCAGCCCTAAATCCCAACCTCAGCACTCGGATCCCAGAAACCACCAGATCCATCCATTCTGGAGATTCCTGCCACCCGAGCTGTGCGAGCTCTGCCTGGCCACACAGTGGCAGTGAGGAACCGAGGGAACGTCCTTGAGCTCCCTCTGCTTTATGCTCCAAACCGCTTGGAATGGGTTTTGGGGAGGTTTGAGCTGCTGAGGAAGCCCAAACCCCCACTGGCAGCCAGAGCAGGCACACGCTGGTGCTGTTCTCATTCCGAGCCCCGAGCTCTGTCCCCGGGACAGCTCCGGACAGAGCAGACCGGGGATGTCCTGCTTTGGAAAACTCCTCCTGGAGCAAAGCTCCCCGATTTGCCAGCGTTGTCCTCACCCGATTTGCCAGAGTTCAGAGCCGAGGGCACCGATGGGCTGTGACAGAGAATGCCGGGCGGAACAGAGTAACGAGAGGCTCCTGCGAGCTTCCCCAGCCCTTGAGGGCGGGATGGGACTGACTCGCAGCCAGAAACACGACGGGAATTCCTGCTGGCCGGCACAGGAACCCGGCATTTCCCAGTTTTACATCACATCTGCTGGGATCCCAACACATCCCACCAAAACCTGAGCGCGCCTGGGTGGGCGAGGCTGGCGCGGCATCTTCACGAGGAGCATCCCTGGGAGTGCCGATGTGGCTGCTCCGCGGCACGGAGAGCTGACAAAGGGGGCTGGCTCCGAGGGGAGATGCCAAAATGTGCTGGGGCCAGGGGATAAGATGCCAAAAGAGGCTGGGTCCGAGGGGATGAGGTGCCAAAAGAGGCTGGGTCCCGTCCTATCACCCGGGCTGCGCTGCAGGCTCTGTTCACAGGCGCGGTCCCGCTACTGACCGCCACGGGAGCTTTGACCTGCTCCGTCTCCGACCTGGGCCGGTTCACCCCTCCTTAGGCGACCTGGTGGCCCCCGGCTCCCCCAGGGCCACCATATCGATGCCGGCCTTAGCTTGGACGCCCGCTCGGCACAGCGCACGGCAGCCCAGAACCCCCGGGCTCAGCGATCCGCCAGCCTCAGCCTCCCCGGAGCTTGGATTACAGGCACAAGCCACCGTGCCCGGCTGCTCCCGGCGCTGCCTCCGCTCCCCGTCAGCCCTGGAGCGGCTCCTCCGGCCTCGGGAGCTCCTCAGAGCTGCAGCAGCACCGTGGGAAGAGCAGCAGGCACAGGGAGCAAAATTTAGCTCTTCAAGTGAGCACCCAGCACAATGCTTGGGCTTAGACAGGGCAGGTTGTGCTGGTGTAGGCTGAAAATTTAAGTTCATGGTCCTGCTCTGGGATGTGCCCAGAGAGAGCTCAGAAGGATTTACAAATACTCTGAAGGGCAGCTGCTCCCTGCAGGTGTAATGAGCTGAATGATGCTCAGCAAGGGATACAAAAATAACAAAAACCTAAGAAGGCAAGGAATAAAATTCAGGAGCTCCCTGCTTTTATCCATTCCCTGCCATAACAGGCAGCTGCCTCATTCACTGAGGATTTTTTATCTTGACTCTGTGTTTTGCCTCTGTCAAAGTGTCCTGCCCAGGTATCCCATGGGAATAACTGCAAAGTGTCCTGCCCAGGTATCCCATGGGAATAAGTGGCTGCTCCCTCTCATCCATGGATGGCTCATGGAATTGTGCTTCTCCAGCACAGGTCAAGGCAAGGGCGTCCTGCCCAGGCAGGGCCACACCTCCTGCCCTGCCAGAGCCACTCTGAGGTGTCCGAGCACTTCCTCCAGCCCCTCCCGAGCTACTGGAGCAAAGTCCAGGGCTAAAGTCCACCGGGCAATCCCATCTCCGAGAAGGAAAATAAGATTTTCCCCAGTGCTGCACAAGCCTGAAGCATTAAGGGTGTCAGGACTGCACAGGAGAGATCCCAGACCTTGTTCTGGGCTCTTTTTATCTCCTTAAGGAAGAGCTGTTGGTGACAGCTGGAGTTTTGGCTAAAGGCATTAGGATAATGATTTAGGGATCAAGGCATGAGGAGAGGGGGGGCTTGGCATCCACAAACAGGGGAGAAAGGCAAACCATCCCCACAGAAACAACACTGAACACATCCAGTAACCCCTTCTCCTGCCACTGACACAGGGGTTTTTCCTCATGTGAAAAAACCACAGCAGGAGGGATTTGGGAGAGCAGGGGCATGATTTCCTGAAAAAAAAATGTGATGGGAAGGGGCTTGGCAGCCTGAGGAAGGCCCAGGCACAGGGAGGATGCAGACAGAGGGTCTGACAGAGCTGGGCAGCACCAAAGCAACAGCTGAGATGGCAAATGAGCCCCCTCGGGCTGGCACAGCCAGGGAGCTCATCCCGGAGCCCAGGGGCTGCCCTGAGCTCATCCCGGAGCCCGGGGCCTGCCCTGAGCTCATCCCGGAGCCCGGGGCCTGCTCTCCCCTCCGGAGCTCATCCCGCAGCCCAGCCCTGCCCTCCGGAGCTCATCCCTCAGCCCAGGGGCTGCTCTCCCCTCCGGAGCTCATCCCGGAGCCCAGGGCCTGCTCTGCCCTCCGGAGCTCGTCCCGGAGCCGTGGACCCGCCCAGCCCAGCGGGAGCAGCTGCCCCAGGATCCCGCTGAGCTCCCCGCGGGAGCTCTGTGCACAGCCAGGGCTAAGCCAGGCTCCAGCCCCACAAATCACCAGCCTGGGGATCCCGCTGAGCTCCAGAACTCCTCCTTCCAAGGGCCAGGCCACCACAGAGGCACGGAATAGAACCACACAACACCCGGAGCTGAAGGGATCCAGAAGGACCATGGAGTCCAGCCTCTGGCCCTGCACAGGACACCCCAAAATCCCACCATGGGCCTCAAATTATTCCTCTTGTTAAGGCTTCAGGATTTTCCAGGCTGGTGTTGCCATGGTGGGGATCCAGGATTTTGGCAGGTGAAAGTTTGGTCAGGCAGTATCCACCTCCCTCTTCGTTTCCTCTCTCTGCTCCTGAGAACACCCTGGGAAAGGAGGAGCCAGCTTTGCCAATAGCACCTGTAGAGACATTTGGATGTACTTAAGATATATTAGAAACCCTAAATATTCTGGAATCGTAGAATCCCTGAATGATTTGTATGGAAGGGGAGCTTAAATCCCATCCCATTCCATGGGCAGGGACACCTCCCACTGCCCCAGGCTGCTCCAAGCCCCAGTGTCCAGCCTGGCCTTGGGCACTGCCAGGGATCCAGGGGCATCCAACAGTGCTTTTTTTGAGTGTGGGGTTTTTGTGGGTTTTTTTGTGTTTTTTTGTTTTTTGGGGGTTTTTTGAGGTATTTTACCTTGAAAATCAATCAGCAGTGTAAGACGGAGATATATGGAGTAGAGAGTGCCCAGAGGTGCATTTCTTTCCCTGAGGATGGTTACAGGGAGTAGATTTATATATTGAAAACCTGATTGCAATACCTCACCACCCTCTGAATAAAGAATTCCCAATTCCCAATCTCCCACCCATCCCTGCCCTCTGGCACTGGCAGCCATTCCCTGGCTCCTGTCCCTCCATCCCTTGTCCCCAGTCCCTCTCCAGCTCTCCTGGAGCCCCTTCAGGCCCTGCCAGGGGCTCTGAGCTCTCCCTGGAGCCTTCTCCCCTCCAGGATGTCAGACAGGTTTTCCTCCTTGAGAGGCCACTTTGGAGAATCTCTTCCTCACTTCCCCAGGGTGCTGGAGACCAGGACAGGGCTTTTTCCTGATGATACCTGTGGGATTTTATTGGTGCTTCAGGATCCTCAAGGCATCATTTCAGCACACTGGGGCTCACAGAGACCTGCTGCAGTCAGGATATTTTTTGCTCTATTAAATTTCATCTGTGGTGACAAATTTCCACCTCACAGTGGCTAAAGTTGCTCTCTTAACAATAAGGGCCTGTCTTTCCCAACAAATTCCTGTATTCTCCAACACCCCTTCCCATCTCTGCTTCTTAACTCAAGGATGGGAAGATCCAGGGATGCCTCTGATGCCACTGCCTGTAGCACACACACACACACACCTTTGGAGGTCTCAGGTTCAGCTTCCTGCCAATCCCAGCTGCTGCTGCAGCCCAAATCACAGGAAACAGGGCTGAGACATCCATGGGAACCATCCCCACCCCTCCCTGCCCACAGGGAGGCAGGACCAGGGCCAAGTGCTCTGGGAAAGGCTTCTCTCCCTGAGTCACCCCGGCACAGGACACTTGGCCCATTGTGTCAGATATCTCCATGACAAATCTGCCCCTGGAATGCCATTGTTGTATCGAGGATGTAATTTGTTTTCACAACAGGAGAATTTATCTAACACAGATACTGAAGCCAGAGCTGTTATTATATTCCCTTTTCCTTCCTTGGAAAGCCACAAAGGTCTTTGAAGGATCAGTGAACAAAGGCTTTTCCCATCTCTGTCAGGAGGGAAGCAGGGAAAGATGCCTGCACCCCTCAAAACAGGTTTGACCCGATGGTCCACAGTGGCTGGAATTTGATTTATAGCCAAAGAGATAAAAATTATCTAATTGATGAGCATCAGTTTCCTCAAGGTTTGGTTAATCTGGTGTTTCACATTGCTGTGACAGCACCTGGACCTCTGGTGGAGGGCAGAACATGGAACCACAGCCTGCAAATCCGTGGAAAACAATAAATGCAAACCTTGGTACCTGCACTGCCCAGGAGTTGCTTCTGGATAAGGAAAGATAAGGAAAGATAAGGAGCAGCCAGGCCCAGCTGAGCCACCACAAGGTCCCACAGGTATTTGCTGCCCTTCTCCCCAGGCTGTAAGCCCTAATCACTTTATAACCATGATTGCTTCTTACCCTCTGGGCTGTAAATCCTCAGCAGGTACAGGGACAACCCATCCACTGACACAGCATCAGCCAGTGCTGGCTTTTAAAACACTCACCTCATTTTCAAAACATTTAACTCACTTTTAAAACACTCACCTCACTTTTAAGACGTTCAGCTCACTTTTAAAACATTTAACTCACTTTTAAAACATTCAACTTACTTTTGAAACATTTAACTCACTTTTAAAATATTTAACTGACTTTTAAAATATTTAACTCCTGCAGGCTACCCAGTAACTCACTGAGGGTTGCCAAGGACCTGAGAAGGGTTTGAATTCTCCAGCAGGTGTGTGAAACTGAAGCCCTCCTAAGAGCTCACGTTTTTCAGGTAATTTAGAACATTTTTGGGTATTTTGAGTGCTTTTTTTGGTGTATTTTATCTTGAAAATCAGCCAGCAGGGTAAGGCTGAGCTCTATGGAGTGGACAGTGCCCAGAGGTGCACTCCTTTCCCTGAGGGTGTCACAGGCCCATCTGTAAATACAGATTTATATCCATCCTGAGGGGAAGAACCTGCTTTGCTCAGACCATCACACTTCATCTGTGGTGACAAATTTGCACCTCACAGCAGCTAAATCTCTCTGTTAAAAATAAAAGCCTGTTTTTCCAAACAAATTCTCATTGGAAAGGCTGTGCTCTCCCAGAGGCTCAGCAGGGATTCAGCAGTGGGATCCCTCAGACAGCAAAGCCTTTTTTTTCTTTTCTGAAGTTATTTCCATTTGCTTCCTGTTTACCCTCCTTCCCGTGCACTCACGGAAACCACCAGGACTCCACTGAACTGTTCCAAAAGTAGGTGGTGCTCTGTCCCCAGCTTCTCCCCATTCCCCGTGGGACTGGGAACCGGGAGCTGCCAGGACTGACTGCACTGAGTTCATCAGTGACTAATTTGAGATCTTAACTACCCAAAGTGCTGAGTGCTCAAATGGTTCCTCGCTATCTGTCCTCCTCAAGAGCAGGAATATTTGCTTTAAAAGCACAGCCAGGCCATGGCAAATCTTCCCCTGGTGAGGTTGGGAAGTTTTCCTGAAGGGCAGGGAGGATCCTTGGGAATGAATCCCAGCACAGGTGGAAAAGCATTTGAGTGAATCCCATTTCTCTTCTGAGGAAGAGCTTGTTACTGTGCAGTGACCAGGCACTGGAACAGATTGCCCAGAGAGGAGTCTGCACTCCTGGAGACATTCCAGACCCAGCTGGGCACAATCCTGGAGCAGGGAGGTGGCACCAGGTGACCCCTCTGTGGTCCCTTCCAACCCGAGCTGCCCAGGGCACGGAACCACATCCCCCCATCACTGTGGGGTTTCTGTGGGAAGAAGGGCAGCTCATCATTCCCCTCTGGCAGGTTTGGAGCCGTGGACGATCATGGGAAGATCAGGTTTGGGTGCTCTCAGTGTCACCCAGAGGCAGAAGCTGCAACCACAGCCCAGAGCAGCTCAACTCAGCCACGGGCCCTGCCAGGGATCCAGGGAAAGGAGAGCAGGCTGCCCTAGAGCAGAGGCTGGATGGAGTTCCAGAATAAAGCAGGGATTGATTCAAAGCATCTCCTCCATGCATCCACCTTGGGCAGCACAAGAGCCCAGCCAGGCCTGCACCCAAGATGAACCAAAATGGCCCCAAAATGCACGGCCGGGCACGGGGTCTGTCCCTGGGATCAGTTCTGCTCCATTTGCACCTTGCAGTTCATTGTCCCATTCCAGCTTTAGCCCCTGCAGTCCCACCCTGCTTGTTTTTCTCTCTCCAGCCCACGGGGTTTGTGCTCCTGGGCTGAGGTTTGGATCATTTGTCCTTGGTGCCCAGCTGGAGCAGGAATTGTTTTGTCTCCCTGCTCTGTGCACAGAGCTCACCATCCCCTCATATGAAGCTCAGACCTGCACACTAAAGCAGCACAGAATGTGAAAACAGCACAGAATGTGAAAAGCTCAAACCTGAGGCATTGTTAGCAGGCAGAGGGACAACAAGGATTGGAGCAGGGGCACTGGGAGGGGCCGATCTCCACAGGACTCCAGGGCAGGAGCAGCTCAGAGAAACTCTGGCAGGGGCTGCACAGGTCCCATCACTTTTCCAGGAGGGAAAGGACAGAAGGAGTTCAGAAAAGCTTTCTGACAGGTGAAATGGGCAAAGCCAAAGCAGGTCAAGCCCTGTTTGCACCCAGTGCCCAGGGATGATGGACAATGCAGTCTCCAACAAAACAAACAAAGCCAAGATTCAAGAGGAGAGGCCCGAGGAACAGCAGGGCTGGGTGCAAAGTGGGGAGTGGATGATGGAAAGGGAACTTCCCCACCCTGCAGGTGCTCATTCCAGGGGGTTTTGTGGTACCCTGAGGGGGTGACACAGCCCCCACCCTGTGTTCCAGCACCTGTGCTTTATTCTCACCTAATCCGTGAGATCCACGCTCCTCACCTGCTGGTCCTGGAGAAAGCCCCAGAGGAGCCTCTCAGCTCTTACAAAGGAAAGCAGAACAACCTCAGCACAGTCACACCCTCCCCTCAACGCTCTGCACTGTCAGAACAAAAGCACCAAAAGTCATTTCCTGACAGCACAAAAAGCTGCTCTGAGGCTGAGGGAAGAACTCAGATTCCGGCTCATGGGCAAAGGAAGGACCTCAAAGCTCCTGGCATCACCTTTCTCTGCTGTTGTAACCCTTGTGGGCTCGTGCTGCCTGACTGAATGAACTCAGCAGCACAGAAATGGTCACACTGAGCAGAGCTGAGTGAAAACCCAGCAACACCCACAGCCTGATGGTAATTTTAGCCCTGCAAATATTCAGCTCTCTGTTTAGATAAATACCCCATGCTAGTGAGAGAGGAGACTGAGCCAGCTGCATCCAGCAGGACCAGGGCTTGCTGGAAATCCCAACCCAGTGTGATAATTAGCAGCATTATCTGCTGGTTTAATCAGCAGAGGTGAACTCTGGCAGTGCCCGGGCAGGCAGGGACACTCCTGAGCCCTGGGGTCAGCAGGCCGTGCCCTGGCACGGCCTCTCACCAGGACAGGCCATGGATGCTGTGTTTGCCTTGGCATCCTCCCTCTTGGCTCGCTGCAGGAAAGAGCAAAGCCTTCCTCAAAGAATCCTCCTGACATCACAGAATCATGGAAAATCCTCAGCTGGAAGGGACCCCAGGGACCATGGACCAACCCCTGGCCCTGCAGGGGAAGAACCTTTCTTTCCCTATCTCCCAGCTAAACCTCCCTGCACAGCTCCAGCCCTTCCTGTCCCTGCTCACCAGAGGGAAGATCCCTTATTAATTGATCCCTTAATAATTCTGCAGTTTAGGAGACCTCCCGATCTCCTAAAGACACCAAAGCATTCCCTTGGCAGCTCCAAGAGGGATTGCTTTCCATGTACCAGGACATCAGCCATAGAAATCAACCTACAGTGTGGTGGTTTTGAAGGGAATGGGAAGATAGAGTGAAGTCAATCCTACACAACCTCAAGGGAATGCACACCGTACTCTCCAGCAGGAGACCCCAAAGTGACCAAGTGGGAGGTGTCCCTGGGTGTCCCTGCCCACGGCAGGGGTGGAAGGGGATGGGCTGTAAGGTCCCTTCCAACCCGCACCAGTCTGGGATTCCACGGTTTTGTGGGATTTGTGTTCCAGGCGCCGCTTCCCCCATTCACTCCCCGAACTCAGGAGCAGCCACCAACACAGGCGGGCACTCACAGGACCCGGGTGGGCACCCGAGCCCCGGCCCGGAGGACCGGCTGGCACCGTTCCCGTGTCCCGGTCCCCGGCACGGCCCCGGGGCGGGGTGTGGGCAGGCCCGAGCGGCGGGACCGGCCCGGCGTGTGCGTGCAGGAGGCGCCGGGCCGGGCGTGCCCGGGCACAGCTCCGGGCACAGGGCAGGGACGGGCCCCGGCCGCCGCGGGGTATCCCGGGCGCTGATCCGTGGAGTTTCACCCGCCGGAATCGCTGGGAGTGACCCGAGACAAGGAGGAGGCACAGCCCCGATGAGGCAGCGCTGAATCACGGGCGGAGGGGCTGGAAGGGCCCTCTCGGCCCGGCCCATGGCAGGGACACCTCCCACTGCCTCGGCCGCTTCCAGCCCGGCCTCGGACACTGCCGGGGACCCGGGGGCAGCCACAGCCTCTCCGGGCACCTGTGCCAGGGGCTCCCCATCCCCGCTGTGCACACCGCCCGTCCCGGACAGGGTTTATCTCCCGGGCACGGCTCGGTCCCGGGCGCGGTCCCCTCTGGTCCTGCCCCTTTAAGACGCGCCCCGCGCTGACGCGCGATCGCGTGGCGCCTCTCCCCACTGCGGCCCCGCCCCCTCCGCGCGCCGCGCACGCGCGGCTCCGCCCCGTCCAATCAGCTGCAAGGCCCCGCCCCCCCGTGGAGCCCTGGGGGCGGGGCGGCGGCGCAGGCGCAGGCGCGCGGGGCGGGCGGGAAGGCGCGGGCGGAAGGGGGGCGGGGCCGCGGCGGGGCGTGGCGGGGTCCGCGCGGGCGCATGCGCGGGGTGGCGGCGGGGCGGAAGCGGGCGCGGGCGCGCGCGGCCCCTTTCCGGCGGCGCGGGCGGAGGGAGCGGCGCGCGGGGCCCTCAGGTACGGCCGGGACGCTCCCGGGCCATCGCGGCCACTCCCGGTGCTCCCCGGCGCTCCCCGGCCCTCGGGACCCTCCCGCCGCCGCCGCGCCGGCACCCATGAGCTGAGGCGCCGCGGCGGGAGCCCAGGCAGGAGCGGGCGGAGCCGCCGCCGCGGGCCCGGCGGAGCAGCGGAGCCGCCTCCCCGCCGCCCCATGCGCGGCCCGCGCTGAGCCCCGCCCGCCCTTCCCCGCCGGGCCGGCGCTCGCCCTCTCGCCCTCCCTTGGATGCCGCCGAGATGGGCAAGGTGCTGTCCAAGATCTTCGGGAACAAGGAGATGCGGATCCTGATGCTGGGGCTGGACGCGGCCGGCAAGACCACGATCCTGTACAAGCTGAAGCTGGGCCAGTCGGTGACCACCATCCCCACCGTGGGCTTCAACGTGGAGACCGTCACCTACAAGAACGTCAAGTTCAACGTGTGGGACGTGGGCGGCCAGGACAAGATCCGGCCCCTGTGGCGGCACTACTACACGGGCACGCAGGGGCTCATCTTCGTGGTGGACTGCGCCGACCGCGACCGCATCGACGAGGCGCGGCAGGAGCTGCACCGCATCATCAACGACCGGGAGATGCGGGACGCCATCATCCTTATCTTCGCCAACAAGCAGGACCTGCCCGACGCCATGAAACCCCACGAGATCCAGGAGAAACTGGGCCTGACCCGGATCAGGGATAGGAATTGGTATGTGCAGCCCTCCTGTGCCACGACGGGGGATGGACTCTACGAAGGGCTGACGTGGTTAACGTCCAATTATAAATCCTAATGGGAGAGGAACTATTTAGTCTACAAAGAATTAAAGAAACAAAACAAAAAAAATTAAACAAACAAAAAAAAAGAAACAAAAAAAATTAAAATAACCCACGTGGCTTTCCAGAAGAATGATTCTCTACTGAAAAGTAAAAACAAAACCGCATCCATAGGATTATGATCACCTTTCTCCAGTTGCCACCCTTTCCTCCTGCACCCTTGGCTGGATTCCTGTTCTAACTCCTCCTGCTTGGCGTTAGGATGCTCTAACCTCCGAATGTGACACGAACACAGGCACTAGATGCTATGGCAGACTTCCAGCAAACAGGGGAAGGACACATTATAGACTTGCTAAGTAACTTTTTTTTGGTTTTTTTTTTTCCTTTTTCCTCTCGTTAGCCCTTTGCTGGTTTGATTATTTTGGGGGATGTTGGGGGAGGGGGTCCATTTTCAGTGTATGCTTTCTGGGTCTACTTTTTTGATTATATATATTTTTTTTCTCTCTCTTCTCTCACTTTGCTGTAGATTGCTACTTTTTTGCATTCTTGCAGGATATGTTGCTAGGTCGACTTCATCTAGTAAACTGAAAATTGTTGCTTAAAATCAAACTGCAGTCTGTCTTTTTATATTAAGGACTTTTTTTTTAAAAACAAAAAAAAGTTCTGTTAATCTGTAACTAAACAGTGACTCAGTCTGGCTCCACGGCTCAGGCTAACGAGGGGAATTCTTGCCTGCAGTGGCAGAGAGTGGGAATTCCACTGTAAGGTGTTCAAAGTGCGTGTCGGGCGCTGGGAAATGTAAGATCTGCTTTGGAATGTCAGCTGGGAAGTTCTGACCCATACATCATGCATGAGGAGGGATGCAAAACCAGCTCCCCACACCACATAGCAAACCAGGCATGAGCGATGCTGTAGTTCCAGGGCAGGCACTGGGCAGGTTTTTTGTCTTAAATGAGGTTTAGTTGCAGTTTTTTACTCCTTGGTGTCGGTCCTCGGGCCGAGGCTCTTTCCAGCAGATGCAGCAATAAAATGTTGCAATGAGTTTGACTTTAAATCAGATGTTTTGGCAAAAGTCCAGCTCTGACTTGCCTCTCGCTTCCATCTCAAGGCAGCTGGAGACACCTAAACCTTGAAAGGATTCCTGTTTCTTTCCAACAGCCAGAAGGAAATTGTTGTTGTTATTATTATTATTGTTCTTTTTCCATGCTGGAGCCTTGCGAAGGGGCGATTCCGAGCCGAGCTCTGCTCGAGCCCGGGGTTTCTGCCATCAGGAATGGCCATTTTGAGGAAATCACTGCTTGCTTTGGTTTTCCAAGCCCGGCTGGAGGCTCCTGCCCGTGTCCCGGGGCTGCTGCGGTCCTGTAGCAAAGGGAACTATGTTGGATGTCTGAGGCCCATTGAGGAACTGCTCGTGAGAGCGGGGAGGGCAGAGAGAGAGAGAGAGAGAATCGACGCTGAATGTAAACTTCCATAATTAGTTCTTAAAGGGCAAAGCAGCTCGTTAGCCATGTCACAGCCTGTAGCTGGGACTGGCCAATCAAAAACCCCACCCAGAGCGAGTATTTGCATAAAAACTCAATCAAGTATTAATTAACGCTGGGTGCACAAACTGTTAAAGCAGCTGGTTCTTATTCAGCCTTAAGGATTAACTTCAGATTTCCTCAAGGAGTTAAAACTCCGTTGGGGAATTCTAGGAATGTATGCTACAAAACCAGAAGAAAATGGCTTTTATTTTCCATTTTTTTCCTTAATTGTGTTCTCTTTTCAAGAATATAAGTTTTACATGGAATTGGGGGCATTACACTACATTGCTGCAGTGGTGACTCTGCATGCTGAGTACCTTGTACATGGAGCTCTTACCAAAGATGTATGGGAAGATAAAAATCCTGAATTCACTTCTGAAATCCAATGCTTTGGAGCACTTCAAAGTCCTTTTAGAGTATGGTTCCAAAAAAAGACTTTTCTGGATGTGGGTTGCAAATGGGACTGGATGGGTTCTTGGTGCTAGAAGATAGAGCATTGATGGACTTTGTGAATTGTAGAGAGTCTGCAGAAGCTTAATGTAGAAATAACTCTTCCATCTCAGCCCTAAAGAAGAGGAAGTGAGATTAGTTTATTTTAATCCAAGGCTTTTTGCCATTGGAATATCATTGCTCTATTTTCTAGCTTTCGTTTTTCTTTTCCTGTTGCTGTAACTTAATGAACAGTGTGGTGGTATAAAAACTTAAAATTACAACAATATGGTTACTGTTTTCTTCTGGAGCATCAATAAAATAGCCAAGCACAAAGTAAATGCCTAAACTGGAAAACTTGAAGCTCTATTAATGGTTCTTGAACTTTCTTAAACCTATTCTCAGTCAACATGAAAACTTCAATACCTTCATTTTTTGTCTGAGTTGGTTTCCTGTGTTTCCAAGCGCTGGGGCAGCCTTTGCATTAAGTTGATTTTGCAATTTTGTATCCCCTTAGAAGTAACTTTGTAATTCTGTTTTGTAGGTGAAAGGAAATCGCTTTTGCTTCTGGGTTTTTAAAAAAATTTTTTTTTGGGTGGGGGGGAGTGGGGAGGAAGAGGTGGGGGAGAAAAAGTTACTGGAAGGTGTGGCAGAGCCGTCAGAAATAAACGGCCGTGGCCACCGAACAAAACCCCACAGGTTTCACTTCCAACACGTCCTTTCTAGGCTGTAGCAGGACCTCAGCACGAGGGAGTGGCTGTCAGTAGGATAAAGTGGGAATTCTGTACCAAACAAACCAGTCTGGAATTCCAAGTGCATCGATTTGTGTTCGTGTGAATTTATGGAGTAAGTTTTGAATGGCGTTCAATCGTGTCCGACCAAGTGACTGAGTTTGTGGCCTGTGATCTCCCTGACTGAAGTTCCCAGGAATTTTGTGTTCTCAATATGGCTGTAGTGTTGGTAAAGAACTAATAAGCAGAAAATAAAGCAATTATACAGCGGAGCTCTCCTGGTATGTTACTTGTATTGAATTATGAGAGAAGCAGAAAGGGGCAATCTGGTGCTGGACTCGGGCGCTGTGCTGGCATAAAGAGGGCTCTGTTCTGGATCTCCCAGATTGGAAGCCTGGCTGTAATTCCTTTGAGAATTAGATGAGAAAGTGGAAAAGGAAGATGCTGCTTTAATATTCCCACTTGAGCAAACTTTATTGTCAGGGCTCTCCAGCCTCGGTGCCGGCCCCACCTAAGTGGGCAAGGTGAGGGCAGGGAGGGGCTGTCCCTGCCGTGTTCCAGGCAGGAAATTCCCTGGAAAGGGCAGCACGAGGCCGGTGTGGAGCACAGGGATGGACAAAGGGGCTGATGAGTGACTAGGGGTGCTTGTGGAGTGACAGATGTGACGTTGGGACTCGCTGGTGCCTGAGTAGGACTCGAGTGAGCTGATAAAAGGACTGGGGCAGGTGCTGGGGCTGCGGGGGGGCTGGGGAGCAGCGGGATATGGACCCTGTGACAGCTGCCATCCCCTGGGACAGGCAGGGGGTCACAGCCAGGGCTCTGCTCCGAGGCTGCTCCCACAGCTGCAGGTGCCAGGCCAGGTGTCAGCCCTGGAACTGGCTCCTTGCTGCAAAGCTTTGGGAATGCTCAGGAGCATCGTTACCTGCTCTAGTGAGCAGCATCCCTGCCTGTGGGACGAGCTGAGCTTTGAGGTCCCTTCCCACTCAAACCATTCCGTGATTCCGTGATTATCCAGCCAGGTGGGTGCAGGAGCCTTCCCCTTCCAGGGTGTTCAGGCTCTGCCTGGCTGTCAGACCAGGGTGTGGCTGTGTAAATGAAGTTACTCTGAGTTAATTAAACTGCTCGGAGCTGGGAGACAAGCAGGGGAACCGGTGTCTCTCTGGCTGCTGCCGTGAGTCACATTTCAAAATGCCGGCGCTTATCGCGCCCCATCGGAGCGCGGTGAGCCCGGAGCGCGCCGTGACTCAGCCCCAGCAGGGCCCTGTCCTCATGGACGGGCCTTGCAAAAACTCTGCCCACCATTCCTAATTGGAAATTATCCCTGTTAATGCAAGTCCTCCCAAAGGAATGTGTCTCGCTTTAAAAATGTTGTCGGAGCAGCTGGCGCGAGGGCTGGGAGAGCCCGGGGAGCTGAGGTGAGGTCCCTTCTCACTGGCCTTTGGGAATGGGACAAAAGGGACTGCCAGGAGCAGAGACCTTGCTGTGGATGTGGGAGCAGCCTCGGTGGGAGCTCTGTGACTCAGAGTTCCCTCTAACACTCAGCTGTGCTTTTATCTTGGATTTGCTTCTAATATCTGTCCAACCTGGCAGCTCGCTGCGGGCAACCTGAAATCCCCTCAGCTTTGGTGCTTTCTGGAAGTTGAAATAAAAACTTTCCCCCGGTCTCGTGGGGAAGCATCAGCTCCCAGGGGCTGTTGGTGAGTGAGTTCCAGCCCTGCTGACTGCTCAGTTCCTCTTTGAGGTCCTGCACATTCTCGTGTTTCGGAATTGCAGCTGAGCAAAGGCTCTCAGGGCTTCAGGCCCAGCCGAGCCCCACAATCCATCTCCCTTTCAAAAGGGGGAGCACCCCAAGAGCAGCAGGGTGCCATTTGCACCCTGGGTGAGCTCTGGAAGGTGCAGGGTGAGTCAGAGCCCAGCAGCTCTGTGCAGGGTGGTTTGTACAGGCGGGAAATGGGGTGTGCTGGGGGTTCTCCAGGAAGTGGCTCTGCTCTTGCTTAAGAACAGGTATCTCTGGCCTCCTTAAGAAAGGAGGGGGAAAAAAGTCAAGATGTGACTCACTGCTGAGTCTCACAGTGGTTTAACAGGCTCTGGGCCCTGCTTTGCCTCAAGTTTTCCCTTCCAGAGGCTGCACTTCACTCCTCTGTTCCTGGTTTTTTTAGTTGCATCTTCCAAGACAGCTTTAGTTAGGAAAAATGCTTCAGCAGGGTTTAATGGGTGTCCTGTGAGATGGAAATTGGTGATGCTTGGAAATTGGTAGCACTTAGAACACTTTGTTTTCCTTAGGAGTTTTCAGGTGAGAGCAACCCCCAGGGGTGGCACCAACAGCTCCTGGATCTGTACAGGATCCCAGTGCTCCAGCTGCCTTTCAGTGGGTGAAAACTCCCTTGGTGGTTAAACAGAGAAAAGGAGGGAGCCAAGGTGTAGAAAAGAGCCTGAATTCCTGGCTGGGAGAGTGGGGAGGCCCTGGCACAGAGGGCTGTGTGGCTGCCCCTGGATCTCTGGAAATGTCCAAGACCAGGCTGGACAGGGCTTGGAGTAACCTGGGACAGTGGGAGGTGTCCCTGCCCATGGCTGGGGTGGCACTGGATGGGATTTAAGGTCCCTGCTTGAACCATTCTGGGATGCTATGATGTTGTGAGCTCCTAAAATTATCCCCATGTTGTGCCTAGAGTGGATTCCTTGTTTGATTTTCCATGCATGGACCAGGCACTGGCTTCATCTGAAGTTTCTGATGGAGCAGGAGGGGAGGTTTTCTCTCTCATCAGTGCAAGGCATGAAAACCTGTGGAAAGCTGCAGCAAATGCTGCAAGAATCAATGATTCTGCAAGAATCCAGTGATTCTTGAGCTGTTCTGTGAGAATGCACTTTCATTTCACATCTTGGGGGAAAAGGTGAAAACCTCAAGCGGCCTCTGTAGTTACAGGAGAGTAGGACACAGGGTGGGCTGGCTGGGAGACCTCAGAAGGAAGGGAAGCAATTTCCCAGGGTTATCCTGGATTTCTGAGAAGACCACATTGCTTTTTTTTATGGCTGAGCTCCAGCAATTCTCATCCCACCAGGGTCCCTCAGAAGAAGGCACCTGCCTGGATCATCACTGCAGGGCACAGAGAGGAGCAGAGGGAAGCACCCAGAGCCAGTCCAGCCCCAAAATGCCTCTGCCATTCCTGCAAAGCCGCTCCTGGGGAAGGAGCTCATTCCATGAAGGCTGGGAGTTCCAGGCTCTGCTGTGCTGACAGCTCCTAACTGGGCAGCACCGTGTGCCTGCTCCAAGGGAGACTTTGCACTTTGGGAGTGGAATGTGGGATTGCAAAGTCCCTGTGCTGCTGATATTTGTTCTTTTTGCCCTGAGGAGTGTTGTACATTTTCCCCCAGGAAGGAAGGGGCTCCTGTGGAGCAGCAGGACCCTGAGGCTGGGCATTCCCACCACCACCACCCACCACTGGAGCGGGATGTGCCCACAGTTATCCCATTAGCTCAACATCTGCCTGGATGCCTTTCCCCACAGGGGCTGGATTAGGCTGGAACTGACCCAGCTCTCCAGGAAGCTTTTCCTATCATGTTTTTGTGGCTTTCAGGCTTCTGCCCTGGCTGGAACCAACCCCAGCACCCGCCTCACCCCGCCAAGAGGGAGCTTTGGCAGCCCAGCAGGGAGCTGGCTTTACCTTTGCCTCCAAAGAATGTGGAGTGTTCAAATTCCATCCTGGGTATTCTGGAGCTACTCATATTTTCAGTAGAATGAGTTTTTTGGTCATCAGTGATGACCTGATCAGCACTAAAAATAGGAGCATGTGGGTAGGGAGGTGAGGGCCAGCAGCAGGACAGACATTGCTGGTGTGCTCAGTGGCTCCTTGCTGCCTGACACGAAGGTTTGGGATGATCTTCCCTGGCATCTGCTGGCTGGAAGAAGAGCCAAGCTCAGCAAGGGCTGCTGTGGAAGCCACTGGCCCCTGGTGCTGTGCTGTGGAAGGAGCTGAATGGCTGCCAACGAGCTGTCCCTGGATCTCTGGCTCATCTTACAGCCTTGGACCCTTAATGAATCCAAAGTCCTCCAGCCCTTGCCTCCAAACATTCTGTGAGTGGCATTTGAGAGCCAGGGTCACCATCCAGGCTGGGCTCTGGTGATGCTCCTGGGCTGCTCCTGCAGCTCTGGATCTGCTCCTGGCCATGCTGGCTGCAGTGCTCTGGCCTCTTTAGGGAGGGCTGGGGATGTTGCAGGGAGTAGGGCAGAGGTCTGTTCTCCTTTAAGGAACACTGCCAGCAATCTCAGGATCTGCTCCTGCCCTGCCTGTTTGGCTGATGCCTCGTGGAGAAATCCTGCTCTGTGTTTTCCCCTGGATCTGAGGTTACACTTTTAACCACAGCACCAGAACTTCCCAGCTTTTCATTTCATCATGGCCATTATGATGATTTTTGGCAGGGGATGCATCTCCCCATCAGGACGAGCTGCAGCTTTCCCACCTTGTTTGGAGTGACCTGTGGGTATCCCTGACCCAAGACCTGCAGGTCAAAGCCTGGAATCTCCTGCTCTAATGCCACACTCGCTTTTTCACCCCTCACCATTCCAGTGTCCCCCCAGCCCCGCTCTGCCGTGAGGGAGAAGGGGCTCCACAGCTCCTCTTGCCTTCTCCAGGCTTTCCAGCTCCCGGAAACGCTCCCAGTAGTGAAACTGGTTAATCACGTTGTCACTGGAGGAGTGCTGGCATCCAAGAGGGATCTGTGGATTAACTGGTTCCGGTGTTTGCCAATTTCTCGGCAGCCTGATGCATTATTCAGCAGCCGGGCTGCTTTCGGGCCTTCGGAAAATCTGGAGCTTCCCAACACTTGAGGGTTTATGAATTGACGTCTCTCCTTGCAGCTTCCTCCTCCCTTGGATTGCCAATTAACCGCGGGCAATTAAACACCAGAGCCGGAGTGTTTTGCCGCCGGTCCCGCAGTCTGCAGAGGAGGCTCGGGGCACCCGCAGCTTCCTCCTGGGCTCTATCCCACCTCCCAGCATCCGCCCCGGGAAACCAGGTGCTATTGAAGGCATGGCATCGGTGGACTCGTTTAACATCTGCCAACTCCCCGGCATTCCCAAGTTGCCAAAATTGTGCGCGGCGGCAGCGGGGAAGGCTCGGGGACAGCCGCGGCTCCGGAGCAGCCCGGTCCCAAAGCTGCAGTTCAGGCCGGAGCACTTGCAGATGGCAGATAGGGAGGGAGAGGTGACTCACGGAGATTAAATATCCTCGTGGGCAGCGATGGCTCAACACAGCAACGGCACTCACTGCCGGCTCCGGCATTCCTGCTTTTCTTTTGCCTCCAGGTAGAGGGGAAAACTGGGAAAGGCAGAAGCTGTGGTGGCTGGGATGGCCCTGGGGGAGGCAGGGGGTGGAGGATGAAGGGACAAGAGGACAGAGAGGCACAGTAGTGCCGGGGGGAGGTTCGTTCTTCCTCAAACACGTTTATATCCATTGGTTTCGATGGCAAAGCCCGGATTGCCGCATCCTTTCCCACGCCGCAATCCCGGCGCTGACTCGGTGCCAGCGGAAGGCGCTTGCGGGGCCATCGGGTCCGAGACAACGAATTTCCATCTTCTCTGATTGTTCCAGGCACTGCAGAGTTGTTGTCAGAGCCTGTTCCCCGTTTTGGAAACATAATTGGAATTATGCAAATCCCGGTGCGGCACCGGTGAGTGACTGACGCGCTCCTCGCCCGCAGTTGGGCTCTTGGAGCAGGGAAGGCCGGCTCCATCCCGGGGGCACCGGGGGCTCAGCCCCGCTCCTGCTGCACCTCCTGAGCATCCCAGACCATTCAGTCCCGCTCCTTCCATAGATCCTGAGCATCCCAGCCCTCTCAGCCCAGCTCCTTCCATAGATCCTGAGCATCCCAGCCTGCTCAGTCCCGCTCCTAACATAGATCTGATCATCCCAGACCATTCAGTCCCGCTCCTTCCATAGATCCTGAGCATCCCAGCCTGCTCAGTCCCGCTCCTTCCATAGATCCTGAGCACCCCAGCCCTCTCAGTCCCGCTCCTTCCATAGATCTGATCATCCCAGCCTGCTCTGGCAAAGCACAGAGCTCATTCCTGCCCAAACACCCCGTGCTTGGAGCTGTGACACCATCACTCGGCCATGCTGGTGTTGCCAAAATTCCTGATGGTCGGGGGCTGGAGGTGTTTTGGGGATGTTGAGCTTCCCAGTGGCAGCTCGGGGGGCTGTTTGGTGGGAGCAGAGTGGAATCTGGAACACAAGGCTTGAGGGACTGGAGCAAGACTCCGTGTGAGGGTTGGGACTCCGCTGCTCTCCAGACACGTGGTAGGATCGGGCTGCGGTTCCCACCTGGAATGTGCTTTGGGGCTGGGAGCCAGCTGGGCGCGGGGAGCTGCTCTCGGGCCTCTGTGGCTCGGCTGTGCCGGTGGGAGCGGTCCCTGACCCACTCCTGGGAGCGGGATCCCGGGAGGGGCTCGGCCTCACACACAGGGCTGGTGCTGCACAAAGTCCTCCCGTGAGGAGATCTGCGTGAGGAAGGAGGGATTTTGCCAAAATAACAGCACTTCCCCCCCCACACCCATCTCAGCCTTTCCATCCGCGCGTCCCGCAGCGGTTCCTCTTTTAGCACCACGTCTCCTAAAAAAAAAAAAGTGTTGACTGCAGCTTTTCTGGAGGCTGCAGCGCTCCCGCCCCGCTGACTGCACAGCTCTTCCCAGCCTCCTTCCCGCTGCGGTTCCCGGGCTCAAGGCAATCTTTTCCGGTCTGATCGCATGGCCAAGGAATGTACGTGCACATACAGCGAGTCTGGAGTCAGCTCAGTGCCGGCAGCCAGGATTTTGGGAGCAGCACGGGGGAAAAACGACGCCCAAGCTGCTGCTTCTCCAGCTCCCTTTGGGACTGGGACGTCCATCCAGCTGCCCCGTTCCCGACCTCGGTGCCTCTGCCCGTGTTGCGGGTGTGTGGCAGCGATTTCTGCCTCTCCACGGTCTATAAAGTCTTGGCCAAGTGGAACAAAAATATTCAATCCTGTTAGTTTGGGAGGTAATTCCAGCTAATAAATAAACGAGGTTGGGAAAAAAACGCCGGTGATCCGGCGTGGCCAACGAGCGCATCATCAGCACTCCCCCAGAGACGCCGTGAGGGGAATGAGGGTAATTAACAAAGCAATTAATGCAAGATAAGAAGCTGCTTCCCAAATACACAAGGAAATCCAGACTCCAGCTGTGCTGGCATTGCTTGTGCTGGCAAAGGCCTTGTCTGGGTTGGGAGGGGGATGGATGCACGTGGCGTGTTGGTTTGCAGGATCCATTACCCAGGAGAAGCAGCAGGGTGGGGATTTGCATCCCCCAGCAGGTCCCGAACCTCTCCTTGAGCTTTGGTGGGATCTGTGCTGCTCCCTCAAAATAAAGCTGGAAAAGGCCAACTGGAGCAGGAGGACCAGCAGCTCTTCCCAGCTGCCAGGGCTGGGTGATCCAGGGCTGGAGCTCCCTGAGCATCTTTCCAGGCCAGCTGCTTTGTCAGCTTGGAGCTCTTGGAAAGAAGAATGGGATGATGTTTCTGCAGCACAGCCAACATCCAACACGCTCAGCTTGGCTGCAGTCCATGCGTGGGGCTGTGCTCAGGCCTGGAGCTGGATGGAAATGCCTTTAAATGTGGATCTAAATTGGATCTAAATCTATTTCTGTGCTGGGGGTGAGCTCAGGGAAAGGGGGGAAAAAACCCCAAAGACTGCTACTGGCTCCAATTGCAAAGATTCATATATATTTATATATAGATAAATAAATGGAAAGGTTTATCTCTATTTGTGTTGAATGAATCCCAGATTTTATGGATCAGATAAACCCGATGACACCACACGTCACAGAATCCCAGAATGGTTTGGTTTAGAAGGGACTTGAAAGCTCATCAGTTCCAACTCCCTCCCATGGGCAGGGACACCTTCCACCATGCCAGGTTGCTCCAAACCCTGTCCAAAGTGGTCTTGGACCTTTCCAGGGATCCAGGGGCAGCCACAGCTTCTCTGGGCTGCTGGGGGATCATGGCAAGGAAAAGAAAGCTCTGATGTGGCTCCAAGCGCTACCATGTGATTTTTTGGGCAGACACATCATCCTCTCTTGGTTTGTGGGAGACTCAGGAACTGGATCTGGGCATTTCTGCCCTTTCTTTACACAGTGTGAACCCTTGGGAACACCTCCCCATCTCCCAGCCGTGTCTTCCCAGCACCAACTTCCCTCTTCCCAAAATTATCCCCTCCACAGAGCTCTCACAGCTCAGGCTGCCCCAGCAGCGTTCTCAGGGCGTTGCCTGCGGGCCTTCCCACTGAATTATATTTAACACTTGGGTTTGGGGTGGGATTTTTGGGAAGGAAAACTGTTGCCAAGCAATGGAGCTGTGGCCTGGCTGTCTCCTCCCAAACTGAGAGTTAGAAGTGTGTGTAAAATATCTGAGACATCTCAAGTGGGGTTGCAGGAGGCTGGATCATGGGAATGTGGTGGAAAAGCTGCTGCTAGGCTTGGGAGAAGGTTTTCCTTTCATTTTCCAAAATGGGAAGTGGAGAGTTGTTTGATCCCAGAGGCAACAAGAGATATGGGGGATCATGAGAAATCCCCCAAGGGTCCTGTGGGGATGTCCCCATGGGTTTATACTCAGGACATGTCCTGGACAGCATTAATAAAACATTGGATTTTATCCCTAAAAGGAAGGTGGGACCAGCCCCAGCATGGAGATGTTGGGGGATCAATCTCAGTACCACAAACAGGAGCATGAACTTCAGCACTCACTCCTCAATCCATGGCACCCACAGTGGGTGTGGATGAATCAGAGGGGCAATACTGACCCACATCCCACAGCTGGGGCTGGCAGTGCCCTTTGGGCTCCCTGGGCAAGCTGCAGTGGGAATGGCAGTGCCAATCTAGGGACTGACTTCACCCCGATGCCCACGGGCATTGCCCATGCCACAGCCCCGGGTGGGAGCCCCTGCTTTGCTCCAGGCCAGGAGCAGCCCCACAGGAGGGGTTCAGCTGACAGCATTCCAGAGGGATACAAAGTTTTCCTGATGTTTTCCCCAGCTGCTCAGCCTGGGAGGGAAATCCCACCGGCGTGCTTTCCTCATTAACCGCTGTCACATTTTCCAGGCAGAGCCTCGGTGTGCCAGGCGCTGATTTGCATCACCAGATCACAAGGATGTGACCTAATTAAATTTCAGCTCTTTTCAATATGATTTTCATACTCACACAGGGGGTTTTTTTTGGACCTGTGGAACCAGCTGTCTCGGCAGGGACGTTTCAGGCTTGGAATGGAAGTGCAGAAAACATCTAATTTCCCACTGGGAGCGGCTGCGGAGGCGAGCTCTGGGGTCTCTCCAAAGCCTTTCCCTGCTCCCAAAGTTTGATTCACAAGAGTGAATTGTGTTATTTTTTTTAGGGCAGATTTTTTTATTATTATTTATGCAGAGGGGAACATGTTAGTCCCACCCTCTTCCCATGCAGATGGATTTAGGTCACGCTGGGAAGAAGGGTGGGAGAACTTGAGGTGAACCACATCCCTCCTGGAACAAACAACCTTCCCAGGCTCAGCACTGGATCTTACAAGATGCCTCCAGTCAAGACAGGTCCCATCAAAACCCACCAAGGCCCCTCAGCACAAGGCAAATCCAACCATTCCATGCACCTAGACCTCCCCAGGAGTCTTCTAATCCCAAAAAAATATTACTTTGAGTCTTAAGTTTCCCTGGGAAGGGCCCATTCACCAGTGAGGGTGACACAGGAGGGTATCCCAGCTGGATTTTTGGCTGAATAAGCAGAATCCCCCGTGTTTTCCCGTTGCTATGGCAAGGGGGAGAGCCGGGATTTTTGTGCATGGGTTGGTAAATCCGGCCCGTTCCGCATGGCTGATTCGCCCTCCAATTAATTAAGGGCATTCTTCACTTCCCCTCGCAATTAACATAAAGAAAACCCAATTAACTCCTGCACAGTGGACGCTGAGCACAGCCTTGGGCAGTGTGAAACCTCCCTGCTCTCCTGCAGGAAACATCCAAAGATTGCCAGGCTGACCACGGAGCCCAGAGCAGAGCCCAGAGCCTGTTGTGTTGCCATCCCACCCCCATGGAATCACCCAGTTTTCCCTGAGTGAAATCACATTCTTGGCTTTGCCACACCTGTGGATATTGGCTGCAAGCTGGGAATTGGGCTGGAAAAGGAGATTTGGGTGGAAAGGGAGATTTCTGACCATCCTCAGGCAGGCTGGTGCCTCTTCCCACAGCTCCTGGGCTGTGATGGTACAAAGGGCAATTCTCCTGATCCCTTGGTCACTCACCCTCCTTTTGTTATGGCTGAAGCCATGAGTCTGGGAGCAGTCTGGGAGCAGAGTCTGGGAGCAAAGTCTGGAGCAGGGTCTGGGAATAGAGTCTGGAGCAGGGTCTGGAGAAGAGTCTGGGAGCAGGGTCTGGAGAGAGTCTAGAGCAGGGTCTGGAGCAGGGTCTGGGAGCAGAGTCTGGAGCAGGGTCTGGGAGCAGGGTCTGGAGCAGGGTCTGGAGCAGGGTCTGGAGAAGAATCTGAGAGCAGGATCTGGGAGCAGGATCTGGGAGCAGGGTCTGGGAGTAGAGTCTGGAGAAGAGACTGGAGCAGGGTCTGGGAGCAGAGTCTGGGAGCTGAGTCTCTCTCAGTCCGTGGCATCCACGCCCCCTGGCCACGCCCGTAATCCCTGCCATGAGGTGCAGCCGGTATTTCCTGCTCCCGGACTGCTCCAACTTGCCCTGCTCGGCTCCGGCTGCCCCGAGCAGCTCCCGGCGCTCCCCGATGGATTCGGGTCCTGCTGAGCAGCGTGGCTGCAAGGACGAGCCGTGCTCTCTCCAGACTCCCAAAATAAATACGGGAGGAGGAAGGGGAGGGCAGTGCCCTGCCAAGATAAAGGGTGACACGGCCTGAGCTGGCTCCTGCTGCCTCACCAAGTCCTCGGGATTTGCCCCCAGGATTTGCCTCTGGAATTCCCACAACTTGAATTTGCCTCATCCAGGGGATGCCTGGTCTCTGAGTAGGGAGGTGACTTCCAGCTACTGTCCTATGTTGCTTTCTCACCCACACACTGGCTTCTGAATTTTGGGTTGGTTGGATAAACCATGGTTTATCCATGGTTTATCAGCTCCCAGATGACCTGGAGCAGATCCAGCGTCCTCCCCAAGCTGGGAATTGACAAAAATCCCAAGTGCTGCCACCACCAAGCTTTTTTTTTTTTTTTAATTTTTTTTTCTAGTTTAACACTTTTTAGGTGTTTGTGTCCAGTGCATTGGACAAGCCCTGGGTTTGGATGAGGACAGAGCAGCCTCCTCCCCACAAAGGCACCTGGAGCATCCTTCATTTCCAGCCTGAGGAGAGCTGCAGGTCTGGCCATGGAGGGGGTCAATCCCATGTCCCCCACACCCTCCCCGGGGCCACCCACGGCGCTGTGCCAAAGCCACCACACCAACCACCATCACACCGACTGCAATTCCTGAACATCCAGCCCCCAATAATCCTCGGGGACAAAAGACCCCGAGGGCAGCTCCCGCCCCCGCCTGTAATTCCTCCCCTTCACCCTAATCCCCTGCAGGCCCTTCTGTCGCAGCAGCCAAATCCCATTAACCGCGCAAGGACCGCTCCGCCGGCGCTCAAGGGAAGCCGCGGCAGGGGTGGGAGGGTGGGGTGGTAACGCTGGGGTGGAGGAGCCATCCCTGCCTTGAGTGGGGTTTATTCCCAAAAAACAAAAAGACCTGAGAGCAGGGAGCTGTGTCTGGCCAGGGAGAGAGGGAGGGGAGATGGTCTGGGGCTTGTGGCCATTGCTCTGCTGGTGGTGACTCTTTTGTCCCAGTTTCCCAGTTGGCTTGGCTGTGGTACCAGCTTCCAAGGCCCCACTCCAAACACCCCCGTGGTCCCACTCAGCCTCCAAGACTTAATTTCCACTTGCTCAGGGTTTGCCATGAGCCTCTGAGCTCTGTTTCATGTCTGGTTGCAGAGGAAGATGCTCTAATCCTCCTCCAACCTGGCAAGGAGGATGGCTGGGGATTGGAAGGATGTCCTCCAACCCGGCCACACTCCCAAGGGTCCCAAGTCATTTTCCCATGATCTTGTTTGCCAAGAAGAAGAAAAGACTCAGCATGGAGGTAGCACAAAATCAGGATGGTCCCAGTGAAACCCCACCAGAACCAGAGTGAAGAAAAAGAAAAACCAAAGAAAAACCCAACAGTTTGGATTTGCAGCTTTTGCCAGGTTGAACTCAAGCTGCAATTGGGATGTGCAATCAGATAATTGTGGGATGGTGAAGCTCCTGGGATAGAAAGGAGGAGAGGGGCAAGGGGACCTGGAGGGTGCACAAGCAGCAGAACAATGAGAAGGGCTTTGGTGGGGGCATGGAGGATGTGCCAGGGAGATGCTGCTTTTCCAGGCACAGACTGGGTAGAAGGTGAATTAATGATGGCTGGCCCCAGGGGCTGCAGAAGGACCAGGCTGTGCCTTAAGTGAGGTGGAGGAACATGTGGAGGCTGAGTCACAGGGGACGAGGTCCAAGCAGCCTGGGGAGGCTGAGGGCAGCACACTGACCATGGCAGCTGCTCCCACACCTGAGCTAATGTTTAGCTTTGGACTTTGCAAAGTTGTCCAAGGGGCAAAGGAGGAGGAGGAGGAGGAATGAGGGCAGGTGACCTGAGGGGGGTTGAGGGTGGCTGTGAGCTGGGCCGGTGCCCAGGGCTGTGACTCCTGCACGAGCTCCGGGTCAGAGGGAGCCACTTCTGGGTGTAGTTTCTGCTGGTTTGGTCCTGGTTCAGCAGGACATTCCCTGACAGGGCCTCACTGAGCTCCTCCATGCAGCTCAGCCCTTCCTGATGTATTTTATTCCCAACACATCAGGCTCCAGACAGCATTTGCAAGGGCTTCCCTGAGGGGACACTGGCGTGGACAGGGTGAGGAGCCCGGTGGCACCACTGACAAGGCTGCAAACGTGTGCCCAGCACTGGGCCAGGGCTGAGCACGTCCCATTGGCCTGGATAACCCACCCTGGCAGGTGCCTCGTCTCTATTTAAACCCCCTCTCCTGGGATGTAATTAAGGACGTGCCTATTAATTGCTGTGTCACAGCAGCACGGATTGTCCCTGTCACCACCGGTGCTCCCTGGGCAGCTCCCACCGGACCACTGCCATGTGTGTCCCCTCCATCCCCATCACCTCAACCTGCAGCATCCCAAACCTTCACATTTTGAGTTCTACCTTGCAGGCAATTTTGCACAGCAGCATTCTCCAATCCCAGATTATTCTAATGACACCGTGGAAGAGCTAAAAATAGCAGAGCAGCAAAGCATTTTGTGCCTCTCCCCCAGCAGCCGCCGCCGTCGGGAGTGCAGGGGAGCCTCTGAGGTGTTTGCAGGGAGCGTTTGGAGAGTATCACACCTCCCCTTTCCCTTGCCAGCCCTGGATCTTTAAATATCTGGCCCAAATCCACACAAGCCTGTAGCTGCTTAACTCCTTCCTTGCACTCAAATCCAAAGGAAATTGGGCACCTGGATGGGATGGAGAACATGGGGTGGTGGGTGCAAAACACACCTGCAGGAGTGACTCAGCCATGGTGTGGGTGGTGGGATCCTCTCGGCTTCCCTGAGGACCTCCTTGCTCCAGTGGGAGCTTTCCAGCTCCTGTGGGATGCACAGAGCCCACCTGCCCCATCCCACTTCACTTCCTCTCCTGCCAGGGCTCTCAGATGTCTCAGGGTCCTGCATATGCCAGAAAATGCTGTGGGAAGCAACATCTGAATCCACACAGCTCTCCTTAAAATGAGCATCCCAAAATTGATGTACTCACCCAAAAATGGTGTACTCACCCAAAAAAGTGATGCCCTGCTCCCAAACCAGCCATGCTGGAATTAGCACCTGAACACACTTGGCAGGGTGAAGCAGCAGCCTGGGGGCAGCTGTTCCAGGTTATTTCTGTGTTGTTTTTTTTTTTTTTTTAATTATTTAAGGCATCCTATGGGATCCTGAACTCAGCAAGGGTGGCTGGAGCTTGGGAATCCCATGGAAGTGTGAACAACATTCCTCCACACAGCCCTGCCAGCCCTCAGAGCCCACCAGGCATCAGCTGGGCAGGGGGAGCACAACCCGCAGAAACCATCACCAACTTCATCCATAACTTCATCCATAGGTTCAGAGCAGATTCCCATTCCTGCACTGGGAGTGGCTCCCTGCTGCACTCTGGGCACAGCAGCTGCTGCTGGCAGGAGGGCACGGATGTGTGTGGAAAGGCAGGGAGCAGCCAGGGAGACATCCAGCCTGGCATGGGCACAGCGGCACTGCGTGCCCTCGGGGGATGCAGGGACCCAAACCGGAGGGGTTTGGATGCAGGGACCCAAACCGGAGGGGTTTGAGCGCCTGCTCGGAGGGTGTCGGGCCAGGACTGCGGGACGGGCAGAGCGGGAGGAGAAGCGGCCGATCGCTGCCCCCAGGGGGACAGAAACACCGTGAGCTGCCCCCAGGGGGACAGAAAGGCCGTGAGCCGGTGGCTGCCACGCGCCAGGGATGGCACTGGAGCGGAGCAGAGACGGATGAGTCAGAGGATTCGGGCACAATGGGAAGCGCGGGCTCAGCACGGCCGGGGACACGCAGGGACAGGGACATGCCGGGATAGGACCTCAAGGCTGCCAGCGCTGTATCACCCTGAGCAAAGCCTCCTCCAGAGGGGAAAACGTGGCTTTTTTCCGCTCCCTGGTCACAGGGAGAGGAAGGAAATGGGTGAACTCATAGCAGCGTGCATGGAAAGGGCTCTGCCACGCGTCCTCCCCGCCCTGCTGGACACGGCGACACGGGGACACGGGGCTGTCCTGCACTTCCCCTGGCGCTGGCAGGGTACCAGGGACCACAGCCCAGCCTGGCTGCTTCCCCAGGCACCCCCACTTCCCTCCTGCCTTCTCACTTCCACAGCACTCCCTGTTTTATAGCTTTCCTTTTTTTATAAACACCCAAAAAAGCAAACCCAGGAGCACAAGAGGATTAAGGAACAGGCACACCAAAGCAGGAGCCCTGTTTCACCTCCTGATCCCAGTCACCCCATAAGCCCTCAGCTGCTCCCACATTCCTCAGGGGAATGGGGAGGGCAGGAATAACTGGCACAGGATAATTACAGGGCTGAAGATGGAGGTGCTGCCTGGGCACGAGGTTCCAAAGCTCTCAGGGATGGGAGAAACCTCCCATGGCAAACCCGGGCTGGACCCAGACAACATCCCACAGGGGAATTTGGGAAACATCCTTCAAAAATGTTTCTGCAGGCCAAAATAGTTTGACAGAATTTCAGCCACCCCTTTCTCTGCTCCTTGTCATCTTTCTTCCACTTCACACAGGGTGGGTGCTGGGAGAAGCTGATCCCCAGAAGAAGACACTAAACTTGGACACAAACATGGGCCACCATCACCCTGGAGGTCCTGGTCACTCCCTGGGGGCTGGAAACCACAGCCCTGGCTGCCCAGGGGTGCAGGAACAGGAGCTCCAGGGCCCCTGTGCTGCACAAACCTCATGGTTTGCATGGCCTCAGAAAAGAAACTCTCTTTTTTTTTTGTTTCAGGATGTGAAAGGAGATCACAAGACTGTGGTCCCATGGCTTCCCCACCTCTGGATGACAGGACACTGCACCAGCAGCAAGCAGATCAATCTGACACCATTGCAGGAGGGGAAGGCTGGGATCCCTCTCCTGGCATCCCACACACCCTAGAGGCACTCGTGGGGCAGTGCTGGGCCAAGGAGCCACATGCACACCACCACTGTCACCAAGGAGTGACCCCATCCCCAGCCTGGGCTGCTAAAACACCTGGGGTTGGAAATCACGAAATTCCTGAATGGTTTGGGGTGGAAGGGACCTCAAAGCTCATCTTGTTCTACTCCCTGCCATGGGCAGGGCACCTTCCACCATCCCAGCTTGCTCCAAGCCCTGTCCAACCTGACCTTGGACACTTCCAGGGATCCAGGGGCAGCCACAGCTGCTCTGGGCACCTGTGCCAGGGCCTCCCCACCCTCACTGCCAAAAATTTCTCCTCAATATCCAGACTAACCCTGGCCTCTGGCAGGGGGAAGCCATTCCCCTGCTCCAGGCCCTCCATGCACTGCCCACCTCCCAGGGCCCCATGAGGTGGGGGGCAGGTGCAGCAGGGATGGGAGAGCCCCCAGATGTGACCTCCTGTCACTGAGCTGCTGGGTGATTGTCACCCTGCTGCTGTCACTGTGCTGTTTGCTCCTTGGCTGGGGCTCAGGAAGTGGCACAACAGCAGCAGCAGCCACACAATCAACCCAAGGCACCGTTTAACGGACTGGGAGCCCACTGCAGCCGGGGGGAGCAGAGCCACAGCAATAAAAACCCTTTTCCTTAATGCTGCAGGCAAGAAGTGGCATTTTCTAAGAGGAGAATCCATCTGTCCAGGCCTACAGGGCACAGCAAACAATTACACAGCTGGGGAGAACACTTTCCCAAGCAAAGCCACCAGCCCTGAGGGATGAGTGGGAGCAGTCCTGGCCTCACACAGTCCCAGGGGCTCTGCAGCAGCACCAGGAATCACCCATGGATGGCCAGAGCTGGACACCAGCACTCCTCCTGGCAGCTCCCCTGCACCTCCTGCTTGTCCTAGAAAAGGGAAAAATACCCAAGGAGCACTGAGGGTGCTGCAGCCTGTGCCTGATACCATGACAAGAAGCCATCAGTGACTGATGTGGCTGGTGCTGAGCTGGCACTGCACACCTTGCTCCCTCCAAGTGGAGCTGGAACAGCTCCCCTGGCTGCCACAGCCAGCAGTGAGCAGCCCAGCAGAGCCCCAGAGGCACCACGGGATGGTGGCACTGCCACTGCTGGCACCAGAGGGACAGGGCAGGGCACCCTGCAGGGCTGGGGGCTGAGCCAGCACAGGAGCTCTCCCAGGAAAATCACGCGTGACCTCCGCACCACAGCCCACACAGTTTCCCATGGCCGGGGCTGCTGTTGAAACCATGCCAGGAAATGATCCACAATTTAAGCATGACTTCAGGCAAACGCCTCAAACTCCCAGATGTCCCTGCCTGACACTAAAGCAGCTCCCACAGCAGCAGCAGCAGCACAGGGAGGTTTCCTGCTCTCTCTTGTGAGGACAAAGCTCAGCAAGGTGAGGCACGGGGTGGGTACCCAGCTGGATGTGGTGGATTTGGTGCTGCTGGCTCCCACCACAGCCAGCCTGGAGGCAGAGCCCAGGGCTGAGCTCTCTTACATGGAGAGCTGGGACAGATTTGGGCTGGCATGGCAGGAGGGACTGCCAGGGACAGGAATTGTCCTGAGCACCTGCTGTGCCCCAGAGGCCAGGCAGAGCCCGACTCTGTCACAACCAGACTTCTCCAAAGAACCCCTGAGTTCCATGGAAGTGGCACCAAAACTCTCCTAGGAATTAGGACAAGTCCAACTGGGACAAACAGGACAGGTGAGAGAACAGAGAGGCTGGCAAGAGGCAGGATCAGCACCTCCCTCACATCCTGTTTTCCATGAGAGCTCCACACCCTCTCCTAGCTCAGAGCAGGCAGCCATCAGCCCCTCAGCCGCGATGGAGCTGAGCCCCAGCAGGATCTCATCCCCTCTCCCAAAGCCCTTTTTGCTCCCCAAAAGCAGCCGTTCCACGTGGTGGCTCTGGGGACAGGGCCCCGCCCTGCTGCCCTGGTTAGCAGCAGTTTCCTCTCCCAGCTGCAGCAGAGCAGCAGCACCAGCTGGGTTTTACACCCCCCTTGCTGGGTGCAGGCAGTGACAGGAGGTGACGCAGGGGGTGACACGACCCAGCCCCCTGTCACTCAGGGACAGTCACAACCTGAGTGACACAGGCCCAAAGCTGAGGGCACAGCAGAGCAGCAGCCAGCAGGGAAGAAAAAGCACAACTTCTTCCCTTTTTCTTCTGAAGAAGAGATCCGAGCCCTGTGCAAAAGGAAGTGCTGATACCACACATCCTGCAGATGAAACACAGCTATTCCATCAGCTGCAAACCCTCGGGAAAAGCTGCTCCCCTCTGCACCACCCCCAGCACCGAGCAGGGTGCCAGAGTGCCCCAGTGTGACATCATCCCCAGCACTGCTGGGATTTGGGCATCTTTTCCTCATTTTTCTGCAATAAGAGCTTCCACTTGGGAAGCCACGTTGGTGTAAACATTCCAGTAAATCCCTTCCTGCAGGCCACTGGGTAATTAAGGAGCTCTTTTCATAACAAGGTAACAAATAACACGTGTGGTTTGACAAATTAAGTTCTCGTGTTCGCTAATCATGGCTCGGCAAGCCAGGACAGTGGTTTAGGATGTGGGAAGTTTGCAAGGAATTCTCTTACTGGAGATAAAGGGAGCCTGAACTCAGGGCAGGTGCAGGAAACTCCTGGGAGCCTGCAAACAAAACCAGCTTCTTACAGAAAACTCAGCCACAGTGCCTCTGTCACAGACCCAACTTCCACAGCTGCTTCCACCACAGAAAAATGAGAATTCCTGCAAAATTCCTCCTCTAAGCCACCACTGAGCTCCAAGAGGCAGAAACACCGAGAGCCACAAGGAACCTGCTCATCAGAATAACCTGAAGGTGTCAAACTTGAACACTGCAGATCCTTGCACCGGAAAAGCACAGGTGAAAACAGAAGGCAGAACAATTTTGCACACGTGTGTTTTATCTGTGCAGGAGCCACCACCACGACAGCCCCAGCACCTGGAACGAGCCTCCCAGGAGGGAACGACACAGGAAGCACAGGATGAATGAACAACCCACATCTGAAACCCAACTCCCGTGCCCAAGTTTTATTGACCGGCCGTTCGAGCCACTCCCATTTTCCCCTCTCGGCGGTGCCCTCGGAGGGGCTCGGTGAGCGCTCGGCAGCGCCGCTCCCACAGCGGAGGCACCGGCAGAGCCCCCGCGGCGCCCTCGGAGGGGCTCGGTGAGCAGAGGCACCGGCAGAGCCCCCGCGGCGCCCTCGGAGGGGCTCGGTGAGCAGAGGCACCGGCGCAGCCCCCGCGGTGCCCTCGGAGGGGCTCGGTGAGCAGAGGCACCGGCACAGCCCCCGCGCCGCTGGCCCGGCTCCATTCCCCGCCTCCCCGGGCCGCAGACACGGGCAGCCCGCAGCTGTCCGGCCGGAAGGCGCTGTCAGCCACCTCGGCTGCCGAGTGGGCCAGCCAGAAGCTGCTCCGTGCAGAGGAGTCACAAGCACAGCGCAGACAGTCCCTCTGTGGTGTTATCCCATCCCCGCTGCTCCAGAGCTCTGCCAGGGAACCCATCCTGTGCTCAAAGATCTCACGATGGGAAATTCTGTCAAGAGATTTTCACAAAGATGACAGATTTGTAAGCGGCCTGGTTTTGTTCAAGAGCTGAGCCTGCATGTTGTGTAGCCCAATATGCAAAATATTTTCTTCACGCTTCATCAGTTAACCCCAAAACGATCAAAGCAATCCTGGCAGCTGCTGGGCATCACATCTAGAGCCTGGTTTGGGGAGAGGGCGACACAGCAGAGCCCACAGTGCCGAAAGCAGCACCAGGCATTTTATTTTTATTACTTTGGAGCCTCTAAACTCCAGTTTGGAGATCCCACCCCACCAGTGCATGGAAGCAGGAGACACGTGAAGCTCAAAGGTAGTGCTGAAGAGGAGGGCTGGCACCTGGAGCACCAGGTTTGGGAACAAAGCAGCTCCTTTGTACAGCAGGGCTGTGGCTCCACAGGGTCCCAGATTTCACAGTCAGACTGGAGCTCCACCTCTGGAGTGCTCGTGCTGTGCCAAGAAAACAGCAGCTCTGGGAATTGCTGGCAGCAGTTGCTGTGCTGGTGCCATGAACCATGCCAGTGCAAGGTGTCCCTGCCCATGGCAGGGGGTGGAATGAGAGGAGCTTTGAGGTCCTTTCCCAACAACCCAAAGCATCCTGGACTCTGTGCACCTACCACCTGCTTCCTGTGGATGCTCACGATGTGGATGTCCTCGCTCCGATACTCCTCGTCGTGCCTCTCCAGGGGAATCTTCTCCAGCTCAAAGTCCCTCTGGAGCAGCTGTCCCACAAAGAGCAGTTCCACAACCATTCCAGACATTCCCCACCATGCAGCACCTCACCCTCACTCAAACTGCTCCAGCACTAACTTGAAGCTACAGGCATCTGCAATACTCCAGAAAATTCTATTTAAGCTTGTGGTAAAACACTCCTGGAGGGATTTAAGAGATGTGTGGATGTGGCACTTGGGGACATGGCTTAGTGGCAGTGCCTGAGGGATGGTTGAACTTGATGATCTCAGAGGACTCTTCCAGCCTAAACGATTCTGTGAGTCTGTGATTTTGCTTCAATCCCTAAAATGCTAAGCCAAACCACAGCACCTGCCTGTCTGCCAACCCCCTCAACTGAAACAGAGAGGAGAGAAAAAAACCAGACTAAAATCCCCCAGCATCAGCTCTGGGCTGTGCTCAGATTGCCTGGGCTGAACCTGGCAAGGAAGGAAATCAATCACACAAAAAGCAGAAATCAGCCAGAAACACCAAGACCTGTTGAGTTTATTGTGGGAGCAGCACCTCAGCAGAGCCGAGCACAGCCCTCCTCACTGCCAGGAGTGAGAGGCACTAATTATCAAACAGCTGCTTTGATTAACACCAATTCCCTGGAATTCTCAGCCTTTTCATTTCCTTTTTTGCAATATTACAGGTATTATATATATATAACCCTGCACAAGAGCTGCTTCTCAGCAGTCACCACAGGTGCAGAGTTAAATCTGCACTGACCATTATCTCCCCACAGGTGTTCCCTGGGTTGCTTTTCCTCACCTGCACATAAGACACAGCTGGAACATTCAATTAAAACACTTATTGTTTTAATTAATGGGCTCTCATTAGAGAGAAGGAATTTTTTCAGAAGCACCTCTATCACTCAGGAGAGAGTTTTGAGCTCCAGAGCAAAACTTTGTATTTTCCCTCTACTTTCAATGAAGCAGCCTAAAAGAAAATATGCTTAAAACTCACTTACTTCAAAGTATTTTCTCTCGATTTCAGGGTTCTTCCCCATAGTCCTCTGTTCATAGCAGCACAGGACACAAGTGTCAGGGCCTGTCAGGTCCTTCAGGGTCTTCAGCAAGGGCTCCAAGGACTGCCCAGAAAAGGTTAAACATTTTCCACGTGGATTTCAAGTTCATTTCACTGGTTGCAATACCCTCTAGCTAAAGTCTTCACCCAAGGGAGAACCTCCCAGTTTCACTTT
This sequence comes from Agelaius tricolor, assembly GCF_023055355.1. Classification (NCBI taxonomy): domain Eukaryota; kingdom Metazoa; phylum Chordata; class Aves; order Passeriformes; family Icteridae; genus Agelaius; species Agelaius tricolor. The sequence goes on from NW_027269265.1 coordinate 2,064,133, forward strand.
TCTGCTGGTTATTTTTAGTGCTTTAACTGGGACAAGAAGAATATGGGGAAAAAGCTGGGAAGCAGAGGAGAAAAGGGGACTCACAGGAGAAGAATTTCCCAGACTGACCAAGAAAACTGAACTGGAATCCAAGCCAGAAACAGCCCACAGTGCTGAGTGGGCACTTCCTTGAGGCACACAACAATGAGTACTCCTCAGTGTGCTTCAGAAGTGAGAGTTTTCTCCATTATTCCTGGAGGATGGCTCAGATCCAGACCACAGTGGAGGGAAATGGGACCAACAGGCAGGGACTCAATGCCAGGGGCTGGTAAAGCCATTGGAAGGACACTGGGACATGGGGCTTTTCAGGTTATTTCCCTTTTCCTGCAGCTTCCCTCAGCTCTCTGTGCACATCCTGCAAGCTCCAGCTGAGGACACACGAGGCAGACTGCAACAACCACTCAGCTGTGGCAGGATTTCTCCTCCTGCCTTCCCAAGGAAAGGGTGAGGAGAACCCCAACATCAGACTTAGCACTTTTACATTTCATTTACCAACGATTTCAACAGTTCACATTTTGCTTCACCATCCTCAATGTTAAAAAAAAAAAAAACACAGGGAGGGGGAGGGCACAAACATTCAATTTGGGATTTTTAACATAAAAATAGTCTCTGGTTCTATGTCAAATGGCCTTACATCTATTAAAATGCATTGTCCAGTCTTGTTCTACCTATTTCTATAAACCACAGGGACCATGACATGAGCACAATATTTTTCTGAACACTTCTCATAGTAAAGACACTGATCCCACCCTCTTCCTAAGAAACCTTTCTGTAGGGGCTTAGCAAAGTCCTCATTTACCTCCTCATAGTAAATGCAATCAGCCATGAGTATATAATCAGGGGGAGGCTGAAATTCTGTTACATCTTCACCCCTAAAAAAATAAAGAAGAAAAAACCAACAAGAAGTGAAAAGAAGTTTTAGTAAAAACACATAGTAAAGGACTCAGCACAAAGTTAACTACTGTGTTCTCATATTAAGTTTCCCTCTCACAGCGGGAGGGGAATTTAATGAAGGCAGTGCAGAATCCCAGAATGGTTTGGGCGGGAAGGGAACTTCAATCCCATCCCATTCCTTCCCCTACCATGGCAGGGACACCTTCCACCATCCCAGGCCGCTCCAAGTCCTGTCCAACCTGGCCTTGGACACTTCCAGGGGCAGCCACAGCTTCTCTGGGCATCCTGTGCCAGGACCATCCCACCCTCACAGCCAGGAATTCCCAATTCCCTGTATCCCATCCAAACCGACTCTTTTTCAACCTGAACCCAGAATCCCCGTTAAAGCTGAACAGAGACATTAAATAAAGGCTCATACAAACCATTTCAGTACCTTGGCTCGGACGGACCCTGTGACCAGGTGCTTGTTATTCTCAATATTAACCATCAACAGCTCCTGCAGCTCCTCCAGGTCTGTGACCGTCACGTTCGCCCTGTAACACACACACGTGGTTAGGGAGTAACGCCATGGCAGGGGACACTCCGCACTGCACAGAAAACAGGGTTTAAAGGAATCGACAGGCTCTGAGGGAGCAGACAGCGCCGGGCAGGGAATCCGCTCACCCCAGCGTGGCTGCCATGATGCCGACGGCGCCGGTGCCCGCGCCCAGCTCCAGGACGTGGCGACGGGCGAGGGGGCAGGCGCCGGTCTCCAGGAACTTGGCGAGCACCAGCGCGGCGTCCCACACCACACAGCCCACGCCGCCGGCCGCCCGCTGCTCCAGCCGCAGCGCCGGCCCGGCCCGCCGCTCCAACTCCCTCACAAAGCCCGCCATGGCCGCGGCTCTGAGGCGGCGCGGCCCCGCCCCGCCAGGAAATGGCGGGCGGGCCCTGAGGGGACGGCGCTGCCCGCCCGCTCTGGGCGGCGGGAAAGGCTGTGAGGTGTGGGCATGGAGGCTTTTCCAGCCGGAATAATTCCAGGATTCCGGCAGCCGTGTCCAGGCGGAATGGATTCCAGAATTCCGGCAGCCGCGGCCCTGAGGGAGCGCGGAGCCCTCAGGAGCCGCTCCCTCATCCCTCCTGAGGCGCTCCAGCCTGAGCCCTCCTGAAGGTTTTGTCACAAACCGCCCTCACACAAATTACAAAAACTCTTACAAACCTACAAAAAAGGTCTTAATAAACTTACAAAAAAGTTTTAATAATCCTAGAAAAGTCTTAGTTAAGTCTATAAAAAAGGTCTTAGTAAACGTACAAAAAGGCTTTAATAAACTTAAAAAAGGTCTTAATAAATGTACAAAAAGGTCTTAGTAAACCTACGAAAAGGTTAATAAACCTCTGAAAAAGGTCTTCATAAACCTATGGAAAAGGTTTTAATAAACCTACAGAAAAGGACTTAGCCTACAAAAAGGTCTTAACAAACCTGCAAAAAAGTTTTAATAAACTCATAAAAAAGGTTTTAATCAAACAACTGAATATGAGTTGATTCTGCGTCGACATCTTGAAATGCAAAGGTTTTTGATTTTTCCCCCCTTGGATATGTGGAAGAAAGTTTTCTTACTTTATTTCTTCATTTCTTTTAGAGCAATGGGAGGCCTCTTGGTGGTCGGCAGATTCCCCTTGGGAAGAAGTTTTCTGAGGCAATTGCCTTTTCCCACAGGAGCCAACTTCAAACCCAAACTTCACATTTTTCCCTTCCAGCAGTTTTTTTGTTGTTCTTTTTACCTAGCCCTCTAATTATGAAGTAACTGAAATGGTATTTATTGCTCTCTTGAACCATGCTGGTGGGAATCTCACTGCCTTTGACCACTTTCCATGGCCATATTATGATCTATTTTACTGTGGAATATTCAAAATGGTTCTGACATAAGCACTTCTACAGGAAGGCATAAAGCTGACATCTGTATTTTCTAAAATGTGGCAGAGAATTTTTTCCTCTTCAACAACACAGAGAAGTCTGAAAAAATATTATTCCTTGTTAAGCAATAGCTGCTGGTGGGGAGTTCAAAAGAGTCAATGCAAATAATCTAAGAAAGAATTCCACTTTTCCAAGTCATCCTCCATTTCCTACCTGCACTTCCAGTCTGTGCATCACAAATTTGGGACTTCTTGAACCTTATTTTAGCAAAATGAAGCAGCTCTCCTGTAAAAAGTGTGAATGGATTCCAACCCTCTCTTCTTTCTCAGGGAAGGAGCACAGAGGAGTCAGGCAGTAAAGAAAAAAGACAGAAAGATAGAAAAATACATCTGAAATTGGGAGGAGGAGAAAACTGGGGGATCTTGGTATGATCCTGTACAGGGCCAGGAGTTGGACTCCTGATGGATCCCTTCCAACTCAGGGGATTTCTAATTAACATCCCTCTTCAGTCCTATCTCCTTTCCAAAAAGGAGAATTTTCCAAATGGAATGCCCAAGACAATGGGAGCAGCTTAGGCAGACTGATGAGAAGCTGGAGTGTGATTTGGAAGCCTGGGATGAGCCAAAGTGAGACCAGCAGCATGGAAAATTGGGCCATTCTGTACTGTCAAAAATGCAATTCCCAACCTTGTCCTTGCAAGGAACACGCACTGCTCAAGCTCTTAAAAATTAAGACTGGGGTGATTTATTAATCTTGTTAAGAACTCTGATACAAAGCACAGTAAAAGGCCACAAACCAGTAAATAAAATGTGAAGGCCACTTTATAAATGCTGCTACAGAACTACCAGTAAAACAGACTCACTCTCACACCAGTTCAAACACGGCCGTTTGACTGGCAAAGAAAAGTTCCATTCACTTATCAGTTTAAAAAGTTTAATAAAGCTTTAAGTGTTTGCTGGTTTAAATGCTACCAATTTCCAAAGTGGATTCACAAGTTAAGTGTAATCTAGAGGGAGTTATTAGGTCTGGAAGGCAGGACTGTTCCCAAGCCAGAGGAAACGCTGCTGGCCGGATCCAATCCCAGGAGTAGCAGACTGTGTTATAGGCCTCGAAGTCAACTTCAATTTATACAGGTCATTAGCATATCTGGAAATATACAATATAAACAATTGTACAGGCGCATAGCTTTGTTCTCCACAACAGCAGACAAACTCTTTAGCTTAAGACACCTTTGCCTATCAAAACAAAAAAGGCACATCTGAACAGGATGCACGTGAAGTACTCGGGATCCTTCCCGACATCCGAGACGGGTACTCCTCCTTCATCCTTTCTCCAAAGAACCAAGACCAAAGGAATATTTTGGTATTTAGATTTCAACCTATTTTCTTTTCTTTGTCTTCAGCAGCAAATCAATGGCAATTAAGACATGGCATGAGAATATTCCAGAACAGGAGCTGTCACTCAGGAACCTCAAGGCAAGTGGTCAGAGGTTTCAAATCTGTGACTCTCTGGAATCCTGGTGTTGTTTGATCACCCCATTGCTGGGTGTCCTTAATTTTAAAAAAAGGCCACTAGTGCTCAAATTTGAAAAAAAATTCCACAGACGCACCTTTGTTTTTTGGCTCAGTGCAATTAAATGATGTCAGTTTAAATTCACTTAGTGTAGTTTACAGTGCAAAAGGTCTGTTTTGTGTCCTGGCAGAACGGTCGGCACTGAGGATGTGAACCAAGGCAATGCTGCTGCTCACCTGAGGGTAATGCTGTCCAACCACACAGGCTGGAATGTGTGTAGTCTGAATTTTTTCCAATTTAAACCTTTTTTTTTTTTTTTTTTGATCAGCAGCACTTTAAGAGCATAATTTGTGAAAATACTAAAATACACTGCCTTTTTTTTTCGAATAAATTAAAAAAAAAAAAAGAGGAACTTTACAAACAGTATTCCAGTGTCAATGACTACTATGGCTAAGGTCATTGAGGAGTTTCTGCATTTTCTAGCAAAGACAGTCTGTGCAAAGGAGGGTGGGAGAGCTCCCTTTTGTAAGTCTTTGGCGGCAGTTTGGGCAGCTGGGGGCTGGAGTTGTGCCGGGGCGGCACGGGGGGCACGGGCGGCTGGGCCAGGTTGTTGTGGCTGGCGCTGAGGACGCAGCAGCGGCGCAGCACCCGCGGGGAGGGGGTGCTGGGAGGGGTGCCCGGGGAGCTGGGGCCGGAGCCGGCCTCCCGCAGCCACTCGGGCTCCCGGGGGAAGCGGCCCAGCGGCGGCGGCTGCAGGCTCAGCGGGCAGTTGATGAAGTGCTCGGGCGGGCGCAGCGGCACCGGGGGCGGGGTGTCGGGGACGGGGTCCCTCGGGGGAGGAGGAGGAGGGCTCTGCAGGGGCTGCTCCAGGGCGGCGGTGTAAGCAGGAACGCGAGGTTGGATCTTTGGAGGCGGCGGCTGCCGAGGTGGGATTGCTGGAGGATCGTCATCCGACTTGGAATTTCCCTGTGGTGTGGTGGAGAAAAGGGAGGTGTAAGAAATGGAGAGCACGGAATGCCAGAATGGTTTGGGTTGGAAGGGAACTTAAATCCCATCCCATTCCTCCTCCTCCCATCCCATTCCTCCCCCACCTCCGACTATCCCAGGCTGCTCCAAACCCTGTCCAACCTGGCCTTGGGCACTGCCAGGGGCAGCCACAGCTTCTCTGGGCACCCTGTGCCTGGGCCTCCCCACCCTCCCAGCCAGGAATTCCCAATTCCCAACATCCCATCTAAACCTCCTCTCCTTCAGTTTAAAGCCATTTCCCTTGTCCAGATGTTTGGATAAAGAGCAGTCTCATTCAGATGAGGAATTCTCCTGACCTCTGCTAGTGGTGCTGTCAGAAGCACAGCAGCTGTGCCCTTGATGGGAATGTGAACACTCTGTTCCTGAAATTCCTAGCAGGGATTGGACACTGGGAATCCAAAACTTAAAACCAGGAAACTGGAGCTCTGCATCTCAAAGTCTTTTAGACTGACAGAGCCCTGTTTGGATCAATGGCTGAACTTGACAATCTTCAAGGTCTTTTCCAAGAGCAATGATTCTAGATATTCCCCAGTTTATCACCACAGTTATTCCACCCAGGACAGCAATACCTTAGCATTGGAAGCATCCTGATCCATCTTTTTTCGTGGAGGAAGTGGAGGAGGGTTCTGAGGCTCATCACTCAGTTTAGGGAAGCTCCCCCAGGAGCTGAAGAAAGTCTCTGGAGAAGGAAGAGCAGATCTTTTACTCCTTGTGCAATATCTGAGGAACATATTCTGGAATATCAAGCCAAACTCAAAGCAACTCAAGTAAGATCTTTGTGCTCCACAGCAACATGAACCAGTAACTTCAGCAGCATGAAATCCTTTAATTCACTGCTTTAATCAGATCTAGGCCTCACAAAGTGTTCTCCTATGTCCAGTATCAAAAAAAGGCATCAGCAGTCTGCAGGCAATGCTGAGAGACAGGAATATAAATCCAGGGAACTCCAAGTGACTTCTTACAGAGGGAGAGAAAAAAAATCCTCAAATTAAAACACAACACAACCCCTGACTTGTATTGGTGATTTCTGTCACACCTTTGTTTTCCTCTTAGGAGTGCACTGAGCTCTGTGTCTACATCAGGCCTGTGCTCTCCAGCTGAAAATTAAATTACTCATATTTTAAAAAAATGTGTGTAGAATAAATAAAGAGGAACAGCTGAAAACCCAGGTGAATGCAGGATATCCTTCACAGATGTAGCACAAAATGTGTCTCTTCCTTCCCAGCAACAGAGCAGTTATTTTCATTACGTGGAATTAGGAAATTATCAAGTTGCTTTATTTGTAGCTTTAGTCAAACAAAACAATCATCAAGGACATTCAAAAACAGAAGGAAAATCATGTGAGAGCCTGGAGATAAAAACCCAACCCAAACTAAACCAGCAGTTTAAGCTTTAGGCTCTACATTCTTTACTGGACATCTGATCTAAAAGGAGCCCTTCTGAATGCAGCCCACATTCTCATCCCAGATTTCAGATTTTAGTCCCCACCGAGCTCTCCTGAACCCAGGAAAGGCAGAGTTAAAATTTAACAGAGTTCCAAAACTCACTCGACTGAGGCAAGTTCACAGGAGCGAAGATGCTGTTGTTACCTGGGAAATAAAAAAATCCATTAAACCATTTCCAGACACAACCACTGCACTGCAGCACATAACAAATGCCTGAATAACCTGAGAGATCAGAAAAACCCCAAGTTTATCTGCTGCAAACCTGAATGAGAATTTCCTGTGGAAAACACTCCTGAACTGGAGAATTTAACTCACGCTGGGAATTAATTTAATCACTTCACATTTTGCAGTTTATTTTTTTAAATCCTGGCACACCCACCCACACCCACACACCCCTCCAATGCATTTGGGAAGCCTGAGGGACAGCACCAACGATTATGGACCCCTGGTAAGTGGTTATTTACCATAAGAGCTGTTGAGGTCAATGTCCAGGAAGACGCTGAACTCGGAGGAGGCCGACACGGGCGGCGTTGAGGGGGTGTTGGGGGAGGTGGGGGCGGACGCCGCCGTCTCCTGCTCGGCCTCGGTGATCCTGCTGAAGCTGATCTTGCTGGGCTCCTTCTCCAGGGGCAGGGGGTGGCTCCTCAGCGTGCCCGACGTGGAGCCGTGCCTGCCCGTGTTGGGCCTAATCCCCGGGGATTTCAGGGGATACGTTGTTTTCCTGGGCTGGATGGAGACAGGGGGGCTGTTAGCACTGCAATGTTCCCAACACTGCAACCTTCCCAACACTGCAATGTTATCAAAACTGTTCCCAACACTGCAACATTCCCAACACTGTAATGTTCCGTATTGCAACATTCCCCACTGCAACAGGGTCCCAACACTGCAACGTTCCCAACACTGCAACGTTATCAGAACTGTTCCCAACACTGCAACGTTCCCAACACTGCAACGTTATCAAAACTGTTCCCAACACTGCAACGTTATCAGAACTGTTCCCAACACTGCAACGTTCCCAACACTGTAATGTTCCATACTGCAACATTCCCCACTGCAACAGGGTCCCAACAGTGCAACGTTCCCAACAGTGCAGCATTCCATACTGCAACATTCCCAACACTGCAATGTTCCCAAAAACTGCTGCCGTTCCTCACTGCAACATTCCCAACACTACAACATTCCCAAACACTGCAACATTCCCAACATTGCAACATTCCCAAACACCGCTGCCATTCCCAAACACTGCTGCCATTCCCCACTGCAGCATTCCCAAACATTGCAGCCATTCCCCACTGCAGCATTCCCACACTGCTGCCATTCCCCACTGCAGCATTCCCAAACACCGCTGCCATTCCCCACTGCAGCATTCCCACACTGCTGCCATTCCCCACTGCAGCATTCCCACACTGCTGCCATTCACCATTGCAGCATTCCCACACCGCTGCCATTCCCCACAGCAGCATTCCCACACCGCTGCCATTCCCCACTGCAGCATTCCCACACTGCTGCCATTCCCCACAGCAGCATTCCCAAGGCTCTGTGAGGTATTTTTGCAGTATTTCTCAACGAGCAGCACAGGGGTTCAGCTGATGGGAGGTGCAGCGTTATTTACACAGCAGGGGTTTGCTGGGAAGCTGTGCATGCAGCTGAAGAAATCTCTTTATTCCCCACAAGTATGAGGAATGAAGAGTCCAGGTTCTGCTGCCAACCAGGACAAAACACTGGGAAAAACAGCCTTGGGAAATAAAAATTGGCTTTAGGTGCTGCTCAGAGCTGCAGCAGAGCCCAAGAGCAACACCACAGAAACAGCAAAAGCACAGAGGGTCACCGGGCCCTGCACACATCCAGGACCAAGGACACACTTGGAAACACGTCCCTGTCCTCCAGTTTATCCAGGACAAAATTCCTACACCAGGTCACTGTGTGGACAAACCCAGCCTGGATAGGCTTGGGTTAATCCAGCACAGATCAAAGCTGAGCCTTGCAAAGTGAATTATGTCCCCATCTTTCAGCAGTGTCCAGCACATTATAGCACCCACAACTGGATTTTCCTGAAATTCCAGTAAGATTCTCTCTTTGGAAATCATGAGCTGTTAAGAATTCCTGCCCAGCTGACTGGACTCCTATTTTTAGAAAAGATTTTAATAAAATTACTGTCAGAAGCATTTTTGCAACAGCAATTTCTGGTGTTTTCTTGCCACATTTGTAACATCATCTTACTCATTCCTCTAACAAGAGATGGCAAAAATGATTTATAGCTCTCCCAAAAAATTAGACATGGCTCCAGTTCCTCAGGCAATTACAACATATAAAAAAAAGTGCTCTAAATTGTGATTTTCCTGCTTAAAAAAGAACTCTGAGCTCCAGGAGCTGGGTTTTTTAAACCCAAAATTGCTACTCCTTTACATGGAACTGTATTTTTTTCAGCAAAAAGGGTTGCACCTGGTAAAGTCTGCAGTTTTTGCAATAATATAAAATATTTAGACAAAACAAAACCAGAAATTATCTTAAAGAAAATGGAATATATTACATATAAAAGTAATATTTTAATTAGTATTAATATAAGACTTCTTGGTATTATGAAATGAAAAATATTACTCCCTATTTTATCATATGACTGTATGATAAATACAAATTTAACACCAATATTTCAAGTTTTTTGGGGAAAAAAAAGTGAGTTTTAAAATCAGACAAAGGTAATATATTTTAGTAGTGACAAACATCAGGAGTAGAAGTATTTTTGAATCAAGTTTAGTTGGAAAATCAACTCAGGATAAGGAATTTTGAAGAAAATATATCTGGCTTATTGAGGTAACCCTGTGTTATTTTCAGAGTGGTCAGTAAATTTTAGCAATTTAATTTAAATTAAATATTGCAGGAATTGGACCTGATGATCCCTGTGGTTCCCTTCCAACTCAGGGTGTTCTCCTGAAATTTCAGGGAAAAACTCACAAATCGAGGAGGTTGCTTGCAGTTCCGAGGTTCAATCTCCAAGGACTTGTTGAACAGATAATCTGTAAACTCCTTTTCTGGTATTTTCCCCATGGGATTGAGATTTTCAAAGAATTTCTGAATGAAACAAATTCAAAAGAATATTTAAAAAATAAGCACATAGAGAAAATGTTAATGAAATACTCAGAATTCAGTGATTCAAAATGTCATTTTTCACCACTTTTGGCTGCTCCTTTGTGTGGTTCTTTGTTGTCTACCACCCACTGCTCCCCCCTCTTTTGATAATCACTGTTCATGCAAAATTAGTCCAATGTTAGAAGATTATTTGGCATTTTCCCCCTCTCCAATCCCCAAAGAGATTTTTCATGGCTGCTTACCCGGATTTCTGGCTCAACCCGTAAGCAGTAGGGCTGGTTTTGATACTGCTGAATTTCCCCTGTAATTTCAGCCACTTTTCTCCTCTTACTGAAGTTAATTAATTCTTTCCCTTGTCTTTTAAGGAAGTCAGGATTCCCTTCTTCTGTCTTCAAGATATTTGTTAGGTATATTCCTGATTTAAAAAAAAAAAAGCAGTTTTTAACCATATATCTGCAGCAAACTCAACTTCAGAGTGACATCCCACAAAAAATTTGATGCCACTTACCAAAAAAAGGCACACAGGGAGGGTTGATTGACTTGAGCTTAGCTAAATACTTCTTAAAATGATCTTGGCTTAATTCTACTGCTTCATCCAAAACTCTTTTCTTCCTTTCTTGGAGTGCCTGAGTTAAAATTAAAAAAAAAATAAAAAAAATAGGCATGGAAATGTTCTCAACAGCATGGTTAGCAAATCCAAGGCAAATCCCGGGCTCTCTGAGCAAAATTTGGGAATTGGAATGAAGGTTTCAAAGAACCTCCTGTGGCAATGGGTTGCTCTGGATTGCAGCCCCCAACAATTCAGGCACGTGGATCCCGAAGAAAAGATGCCAGATTACTGAAAACAGATTGTTATTTTAAATTTAAAGTTAAAAAATTTGGTATTTAATAAAAATTAAACATTTGATTTTAACTTCAAGGCCTTGTGCTGCCTATCAGAGCCATACAAAACCCAAAGCATTTTATTCACCTTCTTCTTTTTCTGCTTTACTCCAGGGAGGCTTTGCTGCCAACAATGGATTTCACTCCAGAACCCTGTGGGACCCAGCTCTGGATTCTGATTTAATTTCCCCTTTCATGCCCTAAACTCACCTCAAATGTGTGATCCAGCCTGTACACAGAGACAGAGTTCACAGCACTGACAATCTCCAGAACTCCATTGAAATTATTGAGGTCTTGGAAGACCTGCAGGATTTCTATGATCCTGCTCAGCACAGCCACTCGCTCCTCAAAGTTCTCTGTTTCCACGATGCACCTGATCAAAAGATGGCACTTGAGAAACACTGAGAAATAAAACCTGACACTTGCTGAATTATGAAATCAGATTTTTTCCATGAAAACCCATCCAGCATGCAGATTTTGGCTCTCTCTCCAGAATCTCAAGTATGAATTTCTGTAATCACATCTTACACATGTTCGAGTTGGAAAGTCAAGGGAGGATTTGGCAGAAATGAAGCAGCAAACCCCAAGCACATCCAGGGGAAAAGTGCTCAATGGCACTGCCCTGCACTCACTTCTCAAACCACAGGGTGAGATTTGTAGTGTGACGAATCATTTTCAAGAGATTTGGGGAGTTTATTTCCTTATCTTCCTTCGTCCACACGCTGCCAACGAGTTCAGAAGGCTGCACAGCCCTGGCAATGACAAAACAGGAGGCAGAATGCTCAGTACCAATAAAAACTGTCATTTCTGTCTTTGCATTAAAAGATTATTTCTACAATAATTTCTAAGTCAACTTTTTGAGTGCTCGAGTACAGGAGGAAATACATTTTTATCTTAATTGAAATTGGGTAATTTTGAAGAAGCATTTTCAGATAAGAAAATTACAAAGGAGTGACATTTAATTTTCTGAAAGGGCAAGAAAACAACTTCAAAAGAGTTAAAAACTGAAAACAAGAAGGTGAAGCACTTGCAGCAACAGCTTGGTTTCAACACAAAATCTCCCATCACTGAAGCAGGAATAGGATTTTATAATTTGAATTTTGTAAGACTCCTGAATTTTCTGCCCTGCATTTCTGTTATCACAAGTCTGATATGGAGATAAAAACTCTTTTTTTGCACTCCTTTGCATATTTTAACATAGAGCACACAGCAAAGAAACCTCTTCCTGTAAACTCTGCAAGTCCCAGTGTATTTTTGACTGATGGTGTAAATGGGGAGCATTTTTTTGGCTGAAATATTGACAGAAAAAGGTGCGAGAGTGTGGGAACCCTGATGCTGAGAATTTTAGACTTTCTGGGTTGAAAGATGCTGACCCTCAAACAAACATTACATTTAACCTGAAGCTGTAGAGAAAGCTTCCAAAAGTATACAATAGCACTAAGATTATGAGTGTATAGTTTAAACAGAAGTGTGTAATATCACATGGTAGAAAACTCAGAGTTTAAAAGTTTTAAAAGATAATAATAGATATAAAACAAGATAGAAATATTAAAGCAGTAGCTAGTTCTTCTTCACCTTTTTCATGAGTTTAAGTAGTATTATATACATAGAAAAATCCATGTTGCAAACCACAAATAATTAGTTATTAGGTTAAAAATAATTTAAGAGTCATTTCTTAATTAAACAGTTTGCCATTAAAAAGCCTTGTAGAAAGAGCTAAACAATGCCATTTTGTAACTTATTAGTGAAGTACTATAAAACTCAGGACTTATAACACTATAATAAAAATAAAAAATAATAAACACTTAAGTCCAAACACAAAAAATACCACCTCAAGCACTTTTAATCCCAACCTTAACATAAAAAAAAAAAAAAAAAAGTCTTAGGTTGGAAAATGGGGGTGTGCATTCTATTCCTATTGGATGGGGCAGTTCTCTGCTGTCCATGGGGCAGTTTTTTCTTTATCTCTCCACAGCCAATCCTCCCTGCAGGAGATCTCTGCTGTCCATGGCCACTGAGTGTCCCTGCAGGGCTGATCCAATCCCATCATCCCATGGGGAGATGCTGCATTGCCCAGGGGAGGAGCCAAGCATTCCTACCTGGATCCAATCTGAGCTTTGGGACAGCCCAGCAGCCTTTGCCCAGTGCATTGCCAGAGGAGCAGCTTCTGCTGCCCTGCATGGCCAGAGGGAGCCCAGGCCCATCTGCAGCAGCCCTGGAGCTGCAGAGGAAAACTCCCCCCTTGTGCAGGATCCCTGCTCCAGCAGAGCCACAGCTGGCACTGCAGGAGGGCTGAGCCCCCATGGGATGGGGCTGTGCCACCCCCTGACACACAGGGGACAGAGCATGGGCTGGCTGTCACTGTTGTTTTGTATTACTGCCTTTTTTTTTTTTTTTTAATTTTCTTCCCTAGTAAAGAACTGTTATTCCTACTCCCATATCTTTGCCTGAGAGCCCCTTAATTTCAAAATTACAACAATTTGGAGGGAGGGTGTGGCATTCATATTCCCTGGAAAATCCCTACACCCAGGATTTTTCTCCTGGGAAGCTGAGAGGCCTCAGAGAAAAAGGAAAACAATTCTTATCTCATTTGCTTCTCCTGTGTTGTGCTCATGTGGAATGTGTTTGGAGATTGTTTACCCACAGATGATTTTTCATTGGATTCTGCTGGGAGTTGTTTTCACTCTTTGGCCAATCAGGGCTAAGCTGTGTTGAGACTCTGGAAAGAGTCAGGAGTTTTCATTATTATCTTTTAGCATTGTTTAAGTATCCTTTCTGTATTCTTTAGTATAGTTTAGTTTAGTATTCTCAAATACATGATAGTATCATAAAATAGTAAATGAGCCTTCTGAGAGCACAGAGTCAGATTCATCATTCCCTCCTTCATCAGGGCATCCCGCAAATACAGCGGGGGGGTTTTTAGATGTTCCATTTCAGGGAGGCTCCTGCCCTCCTCAGCAGCCCCCTGTGTTCCCAAAGGCAGAGAGAACAGGAGCAGAGAGGGAGGGGGCCGTGCCTGTACAGGTCGGACTCGAGCAGGGTGAGCTGCCGGGCGATCTCGATGGGGTGCAGCGTCATCAGCTCCAGCGCCTCGCCGTGCCCCACGCGCCACAGGTGCCACTCCAGCGGCGGCGGGGGGCTCTCGAACGTGATGTTGTGGCTGACCCCGTCTGCCTGGGCTTTCTTCCTCTTGATGATCTTAGCAATGGACTCCACCCACTTCTTCATGGATTTTCCTGTAGAAGAGAAATAGTTAAAAAAAAATCCCCCATACACGGGTTTTTTAATGCTGTTGTAAGTTTGGTTTTAAACTGACAGAGGGTTACAAGTCCAAGAGAGAGGAAAAGTGCATCAATCTTGCTACAATAAATTGCTTTTTAATTAATTCATGTTTTTTCATAAATGTCAGTGTTACAGAGCAATCTCTGGGGAGGGAATATTTTGAGTTTGTAAATAAATGTATTTGGGAACTGGAGCTGAGGCAAGAGGGATTTTGGACAAAGGATGGAGGGACAGGACAGGGGGAAATGGATTCAAACTGTCAGAGGGCAGGGTTAGATGGGATATTGGGAACTGGGATTCCTGGCTGGGGGAGGCCAAGAGAGGCTGTGGATCCCTGGCAGTGCCCAAGGCCAGGCTGGACAGGGCTTGGAGCAGCCTGGGACAGTGGGAGGTGTCCCTGCCATGGCAGAGGTGGGACTGGATGGGCTTTAAGCTCCCTTCAACCCAAACCATTTTGGGAACCTCTGATTTTAAAGGACTTTTGGTAATTGAGTGAAACCAACTCCCCAGAAATTTGAATGTACGCTCAGAATTCTGCATTTCTGCACGTAGATTAACTAGCTTTGTATTTCTCTATTTTTCCCTTATAGGTTTTTGCACCTGTATCAGCTGACAAATAAACACATGTGAAACTTGTTCTATTTAACCACATCCTCTGACAGTTTTGGTGTGGGAAAAAGTGATCCTGTGTCCAGGGTCTTTTAATTGTTTCAGAATTATGTTGCCCAATGCAAGACCTGGCACTCTAAACACGAAAACCTGGAATTGCCAGGATAAGGATTAAACAAGCCAACACTGTTGCCCTCCACAGAGGCTGCCAAAAAAAATTTAGTTCATAAAGAAGAGATACCAAATGGGCCCAATATCCTCTTCTAAAAGATTAATGATTTTCAGTTGGAACTTTATATAAATGGGAAAAATTAGGATGGAAAAAACTCAGTAAGCGAAAGGAAAGGAATTCTCTATGGAGAAGGGGAAGGTGACAGCCTGAATTACAGAGTCAGGCAAGGATGACCATGCTGTCCAGAAGGAAATATATTTAAAGTATTATTATCATCCTCATGCTTGAAATCATTTTTAGGAGCTGTTTAGGCTCCATGCCAAAGCTTCCTCATGTAGAGGGGAGCCTCATAAACAGCTCAATTAAAGGCATTCAAATTACTCATGTGTGTAAAGGTATTCTCAGGCCCAAAATCCACCAGGATCAGCCTGGGAAGTTGTACCAAAAGGTGGGAAGGGAACAGGACCCCCCCTTACTGCACCTCTGACACTGGCAATGAAGGTCTCCAGCCTCTCCAGCAGCTCCAGATCCCTCTCAAAATCATAAAAATGGTGCTCGACCCAGTGCCGGAAAACATTCAATATTCTGAGGAAAGAGGAAAAAATATTAACTCTCTTTTAAAGGACTTCCATGGCTTATCCCATAAAAATGAACCACAATCCTACAAAACTCAAGTTCCAGATTCGTGTACTTGGTGACTCTCAAAATACACATGGACAAAGGAGCAGAGCGAAGACTGAGCTTGGCAGGGGTTTAAAATCTAAAAACTATTTATGCTAAAACTATTCCTTAAAAACTATTTTATAGGTTCTAAAGAATAGTTTTAGCATAAATATAGCTTGGTGCTATTTTAAAATCTAATATAAAAAATGCCAGTGTTGAGATGGTTTCAGATGAGGAAGAGACTTAGCAAAATCAGATGAAATTGAGATTTCTAATTTTCCTTGTAATTTCCTTTTTTTCTTCGTGTGTTTTTTTTTAAATGAAAAGCTAATTAGGATCTCCCACTTGTTAAGAAGCAAATTTGTCATTCTTTCTTTCCTACACATAAATTTCAGCTTCAAAATTGTTGTTACTGCCCTGCTTATTTTTAATGACCCAAAGGGCCTGATTAGATCCAGTACATCCTTTAAGGATAACACTGAACTTCCTCTTGATTTTTCTCTATTCTTTCTTACACAAAGCATTAATAAATCAGTCTCTAAAAGTGAACTCCAGCTGCTTTTCAGCCTTCTGCACTCAGGATAAATCAGAATAAAAAACTGGTTTGTCTCTTCTTCAGGTAAACAAGCTGAGCTCACACCTTCAACACTTTGATTTATCCAGGTGCAATTTATCACCTAAGCAAAAATCAGCCCTACATTGAGGACAAATGAAGGACACACAGAAAATTCCTTAACTCTCCTCTTCCCAGTGTGCAAGGTAAAAAATAAGGTTTATTCCATAAAAGAATTGCTGCCCAAACAGATCATTCAGGCTGGAAATCAATGCCACATTCCAAGAGTTTTAATCCAAGTTTCATGTAACAGGATCTTATCTAATCCATCTCTGCCCTTGAGATCCCGTGGTGAAAACTCTGGGAAAGGCAGAGAGTGCCTGGATCTGCTGACTGCACTTCCAGCTCAGCTCCTCCTCCTTCCCATGCCCTCATATTTGTGTCCAAGCCCTTTCATGCCTGGCCACTGCATTTTCTACAAGATGGAGAGTGCAGGGAAGCAGGGAAGGACTAAACACCTTCATTTCTCCCCCTTCTTCCCAAACTGCAGTCTCTGAAGCAGAGGTCAATGTTTTTAAAGCACTGGAATGCACTAAGTGCTGAGTTTATCCACCAACAGCTCAAAGTCACTCATTTGCAGCTTTAAGACAGCTTCAAGCTGCTGGAAGTACACAGTAAGGACCAGAAACAACTCCCAGAAAACAGCAAAAGCAGGGAGAGCACGAGCTGAGAGGCAGCTCTGCCAGGAACTGATAACTGTGGAGACTTGTGGTGCTGCTGAACCCCCAGGAGCTGATAAAGTGGGAACACCAAGGGCCTGATAAGCTGCCCAAGGCCAGCAGCATGCAGGAGGACCAAGGTTACAGTGAGGTTGTGTGACTTGGATCACGTTCAAGAAGGTGGTGGCAGCTCTGTGTGGAGGAAAACTACAGGGTTACCCACAGATTTATCTTTTAAATATTTTATATATATATATATATGCACACAGGTTTCTGATAAAAATGGGACCCCTGAGTGACTTTCTGAACACCTTAGAGGTACTGGCATGTCAATGTGACCCTCTGAGTCAACTGCTGTTGTTTCAACAGGAATGTGTGTTAGCAGAGTAACTGAGGGTTCTCTGTGTGGGTAATTAATAGTAATAATTACTATTAGTAAAATTAATGTGCCATTAATAGGAACATCTTGATGTTACTCATCAGAGTAATGACTAAAAGTTGCTCAAGCAAACACTGCTTGTGATCTGTGTCTCCTCCTGTCTCGATCCCCAATCAGGGCAACAATTACTCTCATTCATGCTAGAAATGCTTAATTGTTCCCCAAATTAGCTTGGTCAGCAAGACCTTGAAGATTCCCTGCCGCCCACTGCAACGTGCAGCACAGACAAGAGCCTCCCTGTCTGTGAGCAAACACATCCACGGGGCTGGGAAAGGGTCTGAAACACCAGCAGGGCTGGAAAACTGGGAACAGAGGAATTATCTTCCCAGGGCTGGGAACAAGGAATGCTTTGAGAGCGTGGCCAGCCCTGCTCTGAGCTCCACATCCCTCAGCCACAGGCGCCGTGGGTGGGGATCCCAGCTGGGCCAGCTCCAGCTCCAGCAGCCGCTGGGATAATCAGGACAGGATTTGGGATAGGATGCTGGCAGACATGGCTGAAGTGTCCAGCAGAGACTGGAGTCTGCAGGAGCTCAGGGCAGGCAGGGGCACACACACACACACACACCTGAGCTGCACGGGCTGCACGTACTCCTTGCGGAAGCGTTTCAGGTCGGCGCTGATGGGCTGCTCCCCCTTCTCGATGGCCAGCCTGTCTGCCTCCGTGGGCTCAGGCTCAGGGATCTCAAACCTGGGGAAAAACACCACACAGGGATGGCAAGCAGGATAAAACACAACCCCTCTGTGCACAAGGTGCAGATTAGAGAAATGTTATTTCTATAAACTCAGCGTGGGGAGCAGCAGGTGCTGCTCTGCCAGCCGGTTTGCCCGGAATTCCCTAACCCCAGCTCCACACCCTGCTAATTCTCTGCCTCTCTGCTCATCACACCATGTCTAGACTGGGATAGAAGGTTTTTAAGGACCTGCTGGCATGATTAAGGGAAGATTAGATGAGAGCTAAAGAGCAGCTTTACCACACTGCATTAAAATGCTGTTTACCTTAATTCTGTGCCTTCAAACAAACTGCCTGGAACATTTCTGTCCTTATTTCCATCGTGCACTCAACTCTCTCATGAGCAAATTCAGCAGCTCACAACATCACCACCCACAGCCCAGGGACACCAGGTGCTCCAGCTCTTGCCTCACTCAGGTAACTCACTTAAACTGGGAAAAGGAAGTTTGCACTGAAAACCTGGATGATTGTTTGAAAGTTCCTGGTTTATAAACTTCACTAGAACACTGAAATTTGACACTGGCATCCTGAGCAGGAAAGGAGCACTTGGAATCTCTGATTTTTGTGGGTTCCCTCCAACTCGGGATGTTCTGTGATTGCAAATATACAAAACTCATCAAGAACTGGAGTGACAGGACAAGGCTTCAAACTGCCAGAGAGGAGGCTTAGATGTGATTTGAAGAATAAATTCCTGGCTGTGAAGGTAGGAAGGCCCTGGAACAGAATTCCCAGAGAAGCTGTGGCTGCTCCATCCCTGGAAGTGTCCAAGGCCAGGCTGGACAGGGCTTGGAGCAGCCTGGGATAGTGGAAGTGTCCCTGCCCATGGCAGGGGGTGGCACTGGATGGATTTTAAGGTCCTTTCTCAAACCATTCTGGGATTTTATTCTGTGATTCCAAGCCTTTTCCATCCTTCAGAAAGGAGGATCACTGCTCACCTTTCTATCAGCAAACTCAGCAGCTCCTGGGGCTTGCAAAAGGAGCGGTAGGTGGTCAGGAAAGTCCGGACAAAATTAGGATCTGTAAGGATTGAGTAAGAAAATGACAGCAGTGGGTTTTTATCCAGTTGCAAAAGATCAGAAATAAAAGACAAAGACAAAGTTTAACATGTAGAGAAGACACTGGGGTTGTGAGGCAAACACTGTATTTGAAAAACACCAGGAATGACAGGGTTTGGGAAATTTTCACTCAGTTCTTTGGTGCATTTCCCTGAAAAATACTGAACTGCACATCCAATATTCTCTTAAAAGCTCTGTCTCAGCCTGCCCTGAGAAATGACTCTCCCTGACCAGCTGAGCTATTGGGGAAATTTAACAAAAATTGCACATCAGTCCCAAGAGCTTCCCCTTGCACCCCAAAACTGAGAGCAAACATTTTCCTCAGCATCAGCACTTCATGGAACTCCTCAAGCTTTCACTTCTGGGCCTTTCAGACACTGAGAGGCTGAAAAATGCTGATGGTGATTGGCATCCACTCCAACCCAGATACTTCACAGAGTGCAGGCTGAATGTAATAAAGATAAAAAATACAGTAAATATAATAAATATAACCTCCAACCCAGATACTTCACAGAGTGCAGGCTGAATGTAATAAAGATAAAAAATACAGTAAATATAATAAATATAACCTCCAACCCAGATACTTCACAGAGTGGCAGGCTGAATGTAATAAATATAAATACACCAAAATAAAAAATAAAATAAAAATTAAAACAAATGTAATAAATATTACCTTCAACCCAGATGCTTCACAGAGTGGCAGGTTGAATGTAATAAATATAAATACACCAAAATAAAAAATAAAATAAAAAAAAAAATATATATAATAAATATAACCTTCAACTCAGATACTTCACAGAGTGGCAGGCCAAATGTAATAAATATCAATAATACAGCAAAATAAAACTAAAAAAAAAAAAAAAGTTAAAAAAATTAAATAAATATAATCTTCAACTCAGATACTTCACAAAGTGGCGGGCTGAATGTAATAAATATAAAAAATACAGCAAAAGAAACCCGAAAAACCAAAAAAAACCAAAACCACACCTTCAACTCAGATACTTCACAGAGTGGTGGTCTGAATGTAATAAATATAAAAAATACAGCAAAATAAAAAAATAAATAAAATAAATTAAAAAAAAAAAGTTAAAAAATGAAATAAATATAACGTTCAACGCAGATACTTCACAGAGTGGCAGGCTGAATGTAATAAATATAAAAAATACAGTAAATATAATAAATATAATCTCCAACCCAGATACTTCACAGAGTGGTGGTCTGAACGTAATAAATATAAGAAATACAGCAAAATAAAAAATAAAATAAAATAAAAAAAAATTAAAAAATAAAAAAATATAATAAATATAACCTCCAACCCAGATACTTCACAGAGTGGCGGGCTGAATGTAATAAATATAAAAAATACATCTAAAAAGAAAAATAAAAATATATATAACCTTCAACTCTTTTCTTCCTTCACAGAGCCTCAGCCTGTAACAACTCCATTGAAACATGGCCATATGAAACATGGAAACATTTTGGTGTTTTTTTTGGGGGATGAAAGGTTTGCATACGCAGAATTTTCTCACAGCTTTGCCTGCAAAGTCAGGTGATTTAATAACATATCTTTACTCCCTGCAGATCTTACTTTACATTTCATTACAAGCAGAAAGAACCCTAAAGATGAAAGGATTCAAACCCACAGCTGAGGATACCTGCATACATATGGTAGGTCAGCCTCTCGATGAGCTTCACCACCGTGCCCCCTTTGATGATGGGAATTCCATTCCTGCTCTGCAGGCTGTCCTCAAACACGATGTTCTCCTCGGAGTCCTCCACCACGAAGCGATAGACGCTGGGGCTGGGCAGCCTCAGGGGCTGCTCGTTCTCCTCCTGCAGCAGCACCGAGTCCAGCATCCTGTCCAGGGTGCTGCGGTACTGCAGCGAGATCAGCGCCGCCATCCACGTGCTCTTCTCCTCGGCCGACCTGGCGGCGAACAGCACGCTGCTGTCGTCCTTGGACACCAGCTCGAAGGCGTGCCTGTACTCTGCAGTGTCCTCCTTGTCCACCACCTGCATCTTCCTCATGACAATCTTCTCCTTCAGCCTGTACTCGGCGCTGCTGTAGCCGGGCAGGCGCGACTGCCCGTGGTTGGCTTTGCAGCTGATCAGCAGCCCGTCGAAGAGGAAGATGTGGCGCTCGTGTTTGGCCCCGATTTTTGTCAGCCCCCCTTCCATGATGAACTCGTTGCAGCACTGCCCGATGTCTTTGCCCTCCCAGCCGTCGATGTTTTTCTGGATTTCGTTCATTTTTTTGATGGCCAAGTGTTTGCTCCTGATCTGCCGGTGATAGAAGCGACAGACCGGCTCCCTGTGAGGAGGAACAGAAAATGTCACACCGGGGACGTTCCAGACTTGCCATCCCAAAAGACTAAAATAATCAACAGAATTCATTGCTGAAATCTGGATTGTTTTGCCCTCAAAATGCCCTAATCAAGTTCCAAATAAGCCACATGCACTGCTTTGGCTGGGCAGGAGTAGAATATTGTCCTGGGTTGTAAGATGTGGTTTTGGGGTATGTATTCTATTTCCCATCTGTTAGAAGTAGGGCAGTTCTCTGCTGTTCTTGGGGCAGTTTTTCCTTTATCTCCCCCCCAGCCAATCCTCCCTGCAGGAGATCTCTGCTGTCCATGGCCACTGAGTGTCCCTGCAGGGCTGAGCCAATCCCAGCATCCCATGGGGAGATGCTGCATTGCCCAGGGGAGGAGCCAAGCATTCCTACCTGGATCCAATCTGAGCTTTGGCACAGCCCAGCAGCCTTTGCCCAGTGCATTGCCAGAGGAGCAGCTTCTGCTGCCCTGCATGGCCAGAGGGAGCCCAGGCCCATCTCCAGCAGCCCTGGAGCTGCAGAGGAAAACTCCCCCCTTGTGCAGGATCCCTGCTCCAGCAGAGCCACAGCTGGCACTGCAGGAGGGCTGAGCCCCCATGGGATGGGGCTGTGCCACCCCCTGACACACAGGGGACAGGTCCATTTCTGATTCTGTCACTGTTGTTTTGTATTACTGCATTTTTTATTTTTATTTTTATTTTCTTCCCTAATAAAAAACCTGTTATTCCTACTCCTATATCTTTACCTGAAACCCCCTTAATTTGAAAATTATAATAATTCACAGAGAAGGAGTTTACATTTCCCATTTCAGGAGAGACTCCTGCCTTCCTTAACAGACACCTGTCCTTTCAAACCAAGACAAATATTCACATTATTCTTACAAATGGATAAAGTTTTGCCTGCTGCTCCATCCACAAAGAAAACTGGCAACAACACGTGCCTTGAAAAGGAAATATCAACATTCTCCAGCAGGAGGAGGGGATTTATGTGCCTCCCTGGCAGCTGTGGGCAGGCAGGGAGGCTCTGGGGTGCTTACCCGGGCCGGCGGCGCGGGGAGTGCTTGCTGTAAATGCGCTCCATGCTGCACTGCAGGTTCAGCAGGGCAGTGATGGCCTGCTTCAGGCACTCCCTGTCCTCTTCATCCTCACTGCACTCCTGCAATTGCTGCACACAACAAACATTGAGTTTCTTTCAGATCTGCCTCATTTCCAGCAGGGTAAGAAGACTGAAAGAAGCACTCCGTGAAATTTCGGTGATTTCAAGTCAGTGACTTTTTACAGAGCCCCAACCAAAAGTAGATGTGCATGAAATTAAATATATTTGTCAGAGGTTCAGGAAAAATCAGTGGATATTCATCAAGTTTAGAAACCTTTGCCCTTTAATTTACCCATCCTTTACCCTTTAATGCTAATTGTCAGGTGTTATTTTGCCTGTTTCAAACTGGTTAAATTCAAGAGTTTCAAAGTTTGAAATAGCCAAGGGTTCAGAGCTGGTTTATGGAACTCTTGTCTATCTTCTTTCCATGAGTTCCATCTCAACAATCCAAATTTAAGCCAAGAAGGAGCAAGATTCTCTTTGCTTCTTATCATCCTGAATTCTGCCACCTTCAGCGAACTCAAGGATTTTGCACAGAGCAAACAGTAAAAGAAAGAAAGTCTGAAATTCAAGATTTGCTACTACAGAAAAATGTAAAGACAGTGAGAACAAATGTATTGCCTTTGTATAAAGGCTAAATCCATCTCCTCCACTCAGCAGAAACTTCCTGCATTAGGGAATTCCACAGATTTTCATATCATCTCCATCCACCTGGTAGCAACATGCTTTGAGCATAACCTGAAAGTTCCTCTTTGGTTCTTTAAGGTGGTGCCTAAAAAACTTGAAAAATCTGAAAAAATAAAGGATTTTTCTTTTAAAACCTTTTCACATCCAAGATCATCTGAACTTCCCATGGCAGGGGCTGGAATGAGATGGGTTTTAAGGTCTCTTCCAGTCTGGGATTCTGTGAATTTTTTAAAGAAAAATTCAAGCTAATAAATTGGTGGGCATAATTATGACAACTTGCCATGCAGTTTGGGATAAACTCTGTTTTGCCAACAGACTTGAAGAGAAATCTTCCTTACACTCACTGGCATGGCAGAATCCTTCTTTTCCTTTCCCCACTACATTCCCTCAGCTGGGATCCCTCAGTTTATTCTAAAACCAATTGAGAGAACAGGATTTGACCACTCCTGTGTTGTTTAAATCACTGAATTTTTAGTTTTCCGTGCCCAAACAACTCCATATTCAAGAAAGGAAGAGTTTTGTGGCTCAGAATTTCTGGGAAGCTGAGGAACAGTACAGGGAAGGGAAAAATCAGATGTCTACCTCTGGAAATTCTATTTTTCCTTGCTGCCAGCCATGGAAATGCAAAGAGCATGGGAAAGGTGTGAAATGCAGAATCCTGAAGGTGGGAGAAGCAATTGAGGGATAATTTCAGATGTTGCTGGATGAGTCAGGAGCAGCAATCAGGGATAATCCTGTGCCTGTGGAAGGAAGGATTCATCCAGCACTTTCAGCCCTTTGCTCAGGCAAAGAGGAGGCTCTGATGCAGATCCTGAAGGTTTTTCCACCAAGGAGGAAAAGTTCTATGGTTTGAAAGAATTTTCAGGCATTTCACATTTTATTTTTATTCATTTCAGTTTAGCTGTTTTGCAAAAAAAGCAAATATTGAGGCCTGTGTTTGTGGAAATCATTATTTTATTCACCTGCCAATTCAGAAGGGGTTTTGGTAACTTTCTCAAGGAGTAAAAGTCTCAATCTGAGCTTTTCTCCCTAGTGAAACTGTGAAAATATGGGTGTTTTGTTGCTTTTCTGCTTTCATTTTCGTCTTCTTCAGCCATAATTCCCAGAGGAAAATGCAATGGCAACAGAGAAGCAATAGCACCAGTTTTTAATGTTATATATTGTATTAATATAACATATAATATAATGTTATGTAATTATTTTAACAGATAATAATATAATATAATACATATAATTGTAATATTAATTATTACTATATTTATAATAATTATGTATTCATTCAATATTTATAATAATATTTATAATTATTACAATAATATATTATAATTGTTGAATAAATACTATTTTTATCCCCAAAACCACTCTGATTTCTAAAAATCCCTTTTGTAAATTCAGGATTTTTTCAAAGTACAACATAAAATGCAAATTTGAAACTTGTTACTAATGGGAACACAACAAACTACTCTGGGTTGACCATTTCTCCAGGGTGATATTTCAGATTTCTGTCCCGTGCTCACAAGGTTGTGAGACAGCCAAATATCAGATTCTACTCAGAAATCTCATACACTGTGGATAAAGGTCAAACTTAAATGTTTGCACTGCTAAAATGATCATCTTTCATGCTGTATGATCCTTTAAAAGAAATAAAAACACGACAAAATTATTTTGCCAGGCTGTATTTATCAAAAATAGGAGAAAAACTCTGCTCTAAAGGGCACCCATGGTAATGTTTCCCTAAAAAGGGGAAAAACACAAGATCTTTTACACTTGTAAAACCAGCTCCAGGTTCAGAATCCCCCAGAGCTGTGGCACACGTGATTTCATCCTGAAATTTCATCCTTAAATTTCCTCCTGATGCCCTTTCCCAGCTCTGAGACACAATGGGGCATTAATCAGCCTCACCTTCAGCACCAGGCAGGTCCCTGCCCCAATTCTGGCTTTACAACCTGGAAGATTTCCAGGATTTCCAGAGAATTATCCCACACAGGTGATGATCATGGAAAAGGAAGCTGCATTATTTTGAAAGAGACTTTTCTGAAGAAGGAATTTTCCCTGATATCCAATTTAAACCTCCCCTGGCAGAGCTTGACCCTCCTGTCCCCCACCCTCCTGTCAGGAAGTTGTAGAAAATTGAGATTGTTTGAGGTTTTTTTAGTTTTTCTGAACTGTCTTCTAAACTGACTATCACTAGAAATGCTTAATAGTTGAAAATGTACTGAAATCACACATATTTAGGTGTACTGGAAGCTGTCCCAGCCCATGGTAGGGGTTGGAACCAAATGGTTTTTAAGGTCCCTTCCAACCCAAACCATTGTGGAATTTCAACTTTTCTGCAAAATGTTGGCAATCCATTCACTGGGGAGAGGTAAAAAAATATCATCCCTTGTTTTTACTTATTTAAATCAGGATATGCAAAAAATCACAGCAGAAATGAGGAAAGCTAGAGTGAAATGAAGTAGAAATAAAAAAAAAAAAAAGGAGTTTGTGCTAAATATTGATGACAGACCTGGTATTAACACAACTCCTAGAAATATTCAGGTTGGATTATAGATAAATTCTGTTTTCCTCCTTCATACAAGTAAATCCTTTAAAACACAAAGGAAATCCCTGTAACTCACCTGTGCAGCATCAGATTTTACACAGAGAACCTCCCAGAGTAATTTCTGCTGCTGTTTCCAAATGTCAGCTATAGCCACAGGCTGTTTAACCCATTTAATTGAAGTTCATCCCTGTTAGTTAATAATTCATTTACCCTCAAAGCATTACAAACTTTCCCCCCACAATGGGGCAAACAGAACCTTTTTTACATTATCCTCAGCTAATTCCAGTTAGGAATCAGGAGAAGTGGTTGAATATTAAGAATGGATTATTCTGAAATAATAAAAATAAACAGAGCTGCAGCTGGAGTGTGACCTGAGACTGAGAATTCTGACTGAATCCTGCCTAGCTTCTGAATGGACAAAAAAATTCAGAACTCAGAGAAAGAAGAAATTAGATTTGTGTATTCAATTTTTAGATTTAAATTTTTAAAATTTTTAATTAAAATTTAAATTAAATTAAACTTTAATGAAATTAAAATTTAAATTATTTTAAATTTTTTTCAACTATATTAGAACTCAAGTTCAATAAAGATTTGTTTAATAAAATGTAGTTTAAATGTTCATATGAGAGCAACAGATGCTTTTTAAGATTTTTTTAATATGTCTTTTACTTTTCAGAAACTAAGGAACAGCGTCAAATAATTTTAATTTTCTGAGGGATTAAGTAGAATATAACCAGCTATTTAAAAGATCAGATTCTCTACATTAATAACTCTTTTCAGTCAGAAATGAGAGTGTGGCTCCAATTACCTGCAGCAACTCAAAGTAGTGCAAGCAGTGATAGACTGGGATCAGCATGAGGCGAGGCAGGACATACTGGACAGCCTCCTTAAATCCTTCAGCTGTGGACTGCAAAGGAACAGAACCAGCATTATTTACACTGAAATATTCACAATATTCACTGTGCTCCCCTTCTGTTCAATATATTGCACATAATGGGAGCCCCCACAGATACATGGAGGCCTCACTGGGTACTGAAGAAATCAGTATCACTCTCAGAAACTGAGAATCACAGGTTTATCACTTCAAAAATGATAAATATTTTCCATTCCCAGGAGTTACTAAGGCAGTAATTCAGGCTGTAAGATGAGATTTTTCCAACCAGTGGTGAAATTCCTGCCACCTTCCATCTGAGGAGAAACTGAATTACCTCAGGGACAGAAAGGAGGCCAGATTCACCACCTGACTTAAATATCAATTGAATCTGGAATCTGGAATTCCAGCTTTGAGCTTTAAATTTAGGGGGGGCAGGGAGCAAAGAGCCTTCCTTAATATTGAAGAAATACTGAATAGGAATTTCCTTCATATTGAAGGAATATTGAATTTAATATTGAGGACTATTGGAGAGTGAGATGATCCAGCTCAGCAAGGAGATGCAGAGGAAACATCCCCTGAGGAAAGGCTCAGAGGGATCTCATCCTGCAGAGATGCCCCAGTACCCCTAAACTGGGCTTAACTGGGTTTAACTGGGAGCACCAGTGCCCCATCACTTGCTCAGCAGCTTCTCTAAGGGCATTTCTGAAAACCAAGCCAGCCTGAGCAGCATTTTTAATAATTTTGATATTTATTAAAATATTTTCTGATATTTTTAATTAATAAATCTGCTACACTAGGAATGAAAAGGCAAAAAGAAGCAATAAACCAATAAAAGAATTACAGATTATCCTGCTGGCCAGCAATGGCTAAGGAATTACTGCAGAATTATTCCAGAAAAAGAACCAGTCACAGCCTCAGGGCGGGATATGCACAGAAGAAAATGAAAAGAAAATGGTGTTTGTGTGCCTGTGGTTGGCTTTAAAATGTAAAATAAAAGTGGCAGTGTGAGAATTCACCCTCTGTTCTCATACAGGGTGTGAGGAGAAAAACACCTGCAAAACACCCATGGATGGGTCAGAGCTGTGCCCTGTTTTTACAGCAAGAGGTAAAGTCAAAATATCCCAAAGTCAAAATATCCCTAAGTAAAAATATCCCAAAATATCCCAAGGAAGGGAAGGACCTTGAGGATTTCTTCCTTAGTTGAAGCAAAGAATTACTGACAGAATTCCAACCTTTGAAATGTGAGAATTGGAGCCATTCAGTATTTCTCATGTGCACCCACCTGGAAGTGGAGAGCCACAGCAGGTTTGGCCATTAAGTTGTTAAAATGCTCATGAAATTGTGGAGAGAGAATATCCTGGGACAAGGTTTCATATGGATCAAAGGCTTGCTCCTAAATAAAAACAGAATTACACACAGAGGTGAAGGATCCAAACTATTTCTGTCCCAGCTGCTACAATAATTTCCTTGAATCAGCTGATGGAACTTTTCAAGAAAATATTGATTTTGCAAAATAAATATTGAATAAACCACAATCTTATTTCACTTCCAGCTTTTCAATGCCCACAATTTTCTTGGAATTCCTCAACCTCCCCATCTTTATGGCCAACACAAAGGTTGTTGTACTGAAGCAGTGGGAAGCAAGAGAAGTTTTTGCTTTTCACATGGAATGGCAATTTTACTTGCCCTCTGTCCATAAGGATGGACAATGTGCAAACTTGGGACACTTTTCCAGTGAAAATGTCTCACCTGGGACAGAGCAACCAGTCCCAGGGGAAAGTCCTCAAGTGCCATCAAGGGTTTGGATGCAAAAATTATGGTTTGGAGTAGGCAGCTCCACAGGATCAGCTACAGCAGGATGGGAGGGAAGGAAACCTGGAGGCACAGGGATCACTTCTGGCTGCAGGAATCCCACAGGAATCAATCCTGGTTCTACAGGAATCCCTGCAGGAATCATTTCTGGTTGTAGGAATCATTTCTGGTTGCAGGGATCCCTGCAGGAATCATTTCTGGCTGCAGGAATCATTTCTGCTTGTATAGGGATCCCACAGGAATCATTTCTGACTGTACAGGAATCCCTGCAGGAATCACTTTGGCTGTACAGGAATAATTTCTGACTGCAGAAATCCCACAGGAATCACTTCTGGCTGCACAGGGATCCCACAGGAATCATTTCTGGTTGCAGGGATCCCTGCAGGAATCATTTCTGATTACAGGAATCATTTCTGCCTGTATAGGGATCCCACAGGAATCATTTCTGACTGTACAGGGATCCCACAGGAATCATTTCTGGTTGCAGGGATCCCTGCAGGAATAATTTCTGGCTGCACAGGAATCATTTCTGGTTGCCAGAATCCCTGCAGGAGTCACTTCTGGTTGCAGGGATCATTTCTGGTTTCAGGAATCCCACAGGAATCATTCCTGGTTGTACAGGAATCCCTGCAGGAATCATTTCTGGCTGCACAGGGATCCCACAGGAATAATTTCTGATTGCAGGAATCCCACAGGAATAATTTCTGACTGTACAGAAATCCCTGCAGGAATCACTTCTGGCTGCACAGGGATCCCACAGGAATAATTTCTGGCTGTACAAGAATAATTTCTGGTTGTAGGAATCTCTGCAGGAATAATTTCTGGCTGCAGGAATCCCACAGGAATAATTTCTGGCTGCTCAGGAATCATTTCTGGTTGTAGGAATCCCTGCAGGAATAATTTCTAGTTGTAGGAATCATTTCTGGTTGCAGGGATCATTTCTGGCTGCAGGAATCTCTGCAGGAATAATTTCTGGTTGTAAGGATCATTTCTGGCTGCAGGGATCCCTGCAGGGATCATTTCTGGCTGTAGGAATCATTCCTGGTTGCAGGAATCCCTGCAGGGATCATTCCTGGCTGCAGGGATCATTTCTGGCTGCAGGGATCATTTCTGGCTGCAGGGATCATGTCTGGCTGCAGGAATCCCTACAGGGATCATTTCTGGCTGCAGGGATCCCTGCAGGGATCATTTCTGGTTGCAGGGATCATTTCTGGCTGTAGGAATCATTTCTGGCTGCACAGGGATCATTTCTGGCTGCACAGGGATCATTTCTGGTTGCAGGGATCCCTGCAGGGATCATGTCTGGCTGCAGGGATCATTTCTGGTTTTGGAATCCCTGCAGGGATCATTTCTGGCTGTAGGAATCATTTCTGGCTGTAGGAATCATTTCTGGCTGCAGGGATCATTCCTGGTTGCACAGGGATCATTTCTGGCTGCAGGAATCCCTGCAGGGATCATTTCTGGCTGCAGGGATCATTTCTGGCTGCACAGGGATCATTTCTGGCTGCAGGAATCATGTCTGGCTGCAGGGATCATGTCTGGCTGCACAGGGATCATTTCTGGCTGCAGGGATCATTCCTGGCTGCAGGGATCATGTCTGGCTGCAGGAATCCCTGCAGGGATCATGTCTGGCTGCAGGGATCATGTCTGGCTGCAGGGATCATTTCTGGCTGCAGGGATCATGTCTGGCTGCAGGGATCATGTCTGGCTGCAGGGATCATGTCTGGCTGCAGGGATCATTTCTGGTTGCAGGAATCATGTCTGGCTGCAGGGATCATTTCTGGCTGCAGGAATCCCTGCAGGGATCATGCCTGGTTGCAGGGATCATTCCTGGCTGCAGGGATCATGTCTGGCTCCCAGCTGGGCTGTGCCAGGGCCTGTCAGGCTGATCCCAATCCCTGCAGGGACTGATTCACTCCTGAGTCACTGCTGGGCTCAGCACATCCCTCTTTTCACCCCAGTGCTTGCCAGGCTCTGGATTTGGGAATGCCCCCCACAAAAGGCTTGTTTGAACACTGGTGAAGTCTCAAGTCACATGGAATCCACAGTGCAAACCCACTGCAGGAGCCAGGCCAGCATTCCCTGACTCTGTGCTCTCTTCTGCAATTATTTTCTATTTTTACTGCATTTACAAGTGCTTTTAGTTTCTTCCACTTAGACTTCAATCAGTGTTTTTATGTTTTGGCTTTGTTTTATGAACATGAGATTAAAATGAACTGCATTAGGGATCTTCCTAAAAAGAGATTAATTATTTAAAAAAGGTTTTATGCTTGCAATGCTGCAAAAGTGGCTGAAATATGGAATTCTGGAATATTGAAAGGGATGGCTTTTGGCTGAAGGAGGGCAGGGATAGATGGGATTTTGGGAATTCTTCCCTGGGATGGTGGGGAGGCCCTGGGCAGGAATGCCCAGAGCAGCTGTGGCTGCCCCTGGATCCCTGGCAGTGCCCAAGGCCAGGTTGGACACTGGGGTACCCAGGGACAGTGGGAGGTGTCCCTGCCCATCCAGGGGTGGCACTGGCTGGGATTGAAGGTCCTTTCCAACCCAAACCATGCTGGGATTCTGTGGAAGCACCACCCTGATGTCCCTGTAAATGATCTCAGTGCAGGATGTGGCCCTGGAGTGGGGTCTGCCCATTTCACCCCTTGCTGTGGGCACTGCTTCCCACCTTTATTCATTTGTGGATACTTAAAACTCCTCTCATGGAAACAAAAACACCAGAAAATAAATTTACAACCTACTGACAATCCCCTTGTTTCATCAGCTGCCCTATGAAGATCCCTTCAGAAACCCTCTGCCTGTTCTCAACCATCCATCTCCACTTCTGGGTGTCAGCTTCTGAATTTCCTCCACAGCAGCAAGAAATATTTGCTTTTCCCCATATACAAAATCAATGTTTTCTTTTCCCCATACACAAAATCAATGTTTTCTTTTCCCCATACACAAAATCAATGTTTTATTTCCCCCACACTTCCTTATCTCAAAACCACGACAATATTTATGTTTTTAAACCTTCCAGGGAGCTGATGCAGAAAAAAACCAGACAAAGCAGGAAGATTCCAGCTTGCAAGGGTTGTTTGGTTTTAATTATCCTTCCCAAGAAGTTGAAGGACCTTTTTAATGGAAACACTGCATGAACAATGCTGGCAGGGAGATAAGCAGAGCAAATAAACACTTCACTCTCCTATGTCTCTTTAATGACTCCTTTTGCAAACACTGACACAAAGATGATCTCACCCTGTGACATGATCAGATCAACAGCTCCCTCATTGAGCAGGTCTTGCCCCATATTAACTGAATTCATAAATTCAAATATATTACCTTCATAAAAAGCATGGAAAAATAATCTGGATTTCATTTCCTCTTCAAGTTTTTCAGTGAATGAAAAATCAGATGAGATTTTCGCTCACTGAAAAGGATTTGTTTCCATTAAAGCACTGGATGACTCAGAGCAGCTTTTGCAATAAAATCAGATTTTTTTTTTTTCCAGGATAATGCTGCACTATTTCAAATTTAAGGAGTTTTTTATAGTTTCAATATCATAACTGCTTTAATCCATTGATCAAACAATCTCCTTATCATTATAAAGCAATTATGCTTCAATAACTGCTAAGATTTGGTCAATTGGACTTTCCTACATCAGTGATTTATTGAAGCAATGCCAAGAAAACTTTATCTTTATGGTCTACTCCTAAATGAGTGGCACCTGTGCCCAAAAATCACTATTTTTTATAGCCACAAAAATGTAATCATTCTCCAGGTGGTGCTGGGGTGCTCATGCAATCCTCAGATCTTAAAAATGGAAGATGTATAAAAGTAAAATTAAAAGTTAATATAATAAAAATTTTAATTAATATAATTATATAAATAGATAAAATATCTAAAATATATAAATTATATATAAATAGAAATAAAAACTTTAATTTTTAAAATAAACATCATCATTTTAGGATAAACCCAAAAATTTGCCATTCACCACATGGTTCACCTGATACATCTTCTGTCAGCTCAGAACAATTAATTTCCTCTCTAATAGGTGTTTATATGATTGCTCTCATATTTTAGAGCCAAAACCTGGGATTAATACAGGTTACCCAACACCCAGGAGTTTTCCCCCAGACAATTAAAACTGTGTGGTTTATTCTAAGCTGAACTGTCCTCCTGCCTCTCAGATGCTCCTTTTTCCCTGTGCACCTCCTTGCTAATTCCAGAGTCATTCTGCACCTATTTTCAGGAATTCTGACTAAACTGAGCTCCAGCCCTCTTCAGCTTTGTCACTCCCTTCTGTACTTCAGAATAGAAATATTTAAGGATAATATGAAATAAAATATATTTATAATACAGTAAATGTATTATGTAGTAATATATCATTAATTAAGAATGGTAATATTAATAGTTATTAAAAATATATAATATAACATAATATAATATAATATAATATAATATAATATAATATAACATAATATAACATTATACTGTATTGTCATATTATGTTATATTATATATTATTACATTATATATTATTATATTATATATTAAAATATATTAAAGTAAAATAATATTTAAGAATATTTAATAGAATAATTTTAATATGGAGTATTTGAGAATTTTAAAAAATTTCCTTCCAGTATTTCAGTGCCCATTCAAAACAAACTAAGAAAATAATGAATAACCTTCCAGAAGGAGCCACACCCCATCCCAGTGCAGTGTTTTTCCCTATTTCTGTCCTTAATACCCACTTTAGAGCTCAGTGGGTATCAACTTTTGCTACAATCCTAAGCCATAAATCGCTGCTTCCTGGAGCCCCTGAAGATATTTCCCATTCCAGATGGGAATTTGGAATGAAATCCCATGGTTTTGCTGGGGAGGCATTTAGGGGAGTGATGCAAAGTTCCCAAAGGGAACTGAAGAAAAGCTTGTTCTAGAGGTGGCAAAGTGACTGAAATTTTGGTTTGTTTCTTTACATTGTCAGTGGGAAAGGAAAGTTTGTGGGGGAGGAGAAGTGTTCTGAAGGGTTTGTTCTGATTTTTACTACTCTTTCTTTTAGTTGCTGTTAATAAAGTTTTTCTTTAGACCCTTTTAAGGTTTTGAGCTTTGCCTTTCTCCCAATCCTCCCTCCCAGCAGGAAATGGGTGCTGGGGATTGGGCAGCACCGAACCCTCCACACTCCAGGAAATCTCAAAATTGGCCAAATCTCAAACTGCTGAACCAAAACCACTACACCCAATTCAAGTGATTTAATAAAAACAAACATAAAAAACCCCCCTAAAGCAACCAAATGAAAGACCAAACCTCTGCCAGGTCCTCAAAGCAGCTGCCAGCCAGAGGGTGAGGGCTGCTTTCATCTGTCATTTCCACAGTGTCCTCAATCAGGCCCAAAAGCTTCACTGTCAGCTCGTGGATGTCTGAAATGTTGCTGAATATCACATCAATGTCCTGCAAACACAAAACAGGGCTGAGTCCTGCCTGGGATGATTTACCTGCAGCATGTAAATATTGGAGTGGGTTTTGTCTGAATCAGGAGGTAAATGGAGAGGTGTTGAGTCTTCACTTCTTTTTTGCCAGGGTTGGGATTAAATACATGAGATGGAATTTCTTGTTGGGACTCAGATGTTTATCAGTTCTTATCTCTGTCACAGCCTCACAAACCCTGAGTTCTGCAGCACTTCTCTCTAACAAACTAAAAATGGAGCCCATCTCTCTCTCTCTAAGGCCTTTAAGGATAAATTGTCCAATTAAGAAATGACACCTCAATTATTTTCACTTTTAACCCAATAACCAACCACCCCTGCCCACAATGGGGACTTTTTTATCCAATTACACAAAACCACCCAAACCCATGGAGAAGAAGGTGGAGAAGAAGGTGAAGAAGAAGGAGCAGCCTCACCCTACAACCTCCATCTTGCTTATATCTATTATTATATTTTAAACCCCAAACTCTGAGTTTCCCCCCTGTGATATCACACACTTCTATCCAAACCCCACACCCACAATCCCAGTTCTGTCATTCCATTTTGGGAGCTTCTCCAGGGCCTCAGGTCAGTGCAGTGTTCTCTTGGGGGCCAGAGCCTGGCAGCACAGAAAGTCTGAAATTCTCAGCAATTCCCAGGGTTCCACCAGAGAGGAGCCAACAGAAAGCAGGAAAAGTGAAGCTCTGTGGGGTTCCCAGCCCTCCAGGCTTCCCTGAGCACATCCAGCCTTGCCCAATTTCCAGAGCATCCTTCCCAGGAGCTGCTGGAAAGGCATTCCTGGCCCCTCCTGCTCCCTCTGCTCCTCCTTGTCCCACCAAACACAGCAGGAAGGAGGTGATTTACAGGAGGGATTTACAGCAGCTCCAAGCTCAGAAGGAGGTGATTTACAGGAGGGATTTACAGCAGCTCCAAGCTCAGAAGGAGGTGATTTACAGGGGGAATTTACAGCAGCTCCAAGCTCAGATCCTCCAAACCACAGGTGCAGCTAAAGCAGCTCCTGGGCTGGCAATGGAGCAGGAATTGGCAGCTTCCTTCCCAAATTCTAATTGTGGATTTTCAGTTCCCCACACTCAATGAGGGAGCTCCTTCCCCAATTCAGTGTCTTGGATTCCTCCTCTGAATTCCCTGCTCAGAAATTTCTGTGCCCCAGCCTGCCACTGACCTCCAGGCAGTGCCCAGAGTGTGCCCACCCTCTTGTGGGAACATGAAATCCTGAAATTTCCCACTCCCATTCCCAAAAGAATATTCCTCAGCTCCAAAACATGGCTCCCTTCTGCTCCCATCATCTTCACTGGAATTCCACCCCCACATCTGCACAATTCCATCAGCTCCTAAGGACTTTTGCACAATTCCATCAGCTCCTAAGGACTTCCACCCCCAGCTGGGATGGGGATGGCTCCTGCTGCCTCTTTTGAACCTGCTGGTACCACCTGCAAATGCCAGCTCAGGTCCTGCTGGCCTGTCCCCTTCTCCCTGCCCACAGGAAGGACTCACCAATCCCTCCTTACTCCTCCTGAGAACAGAATTTGCCACAAGGACAATTTCAATCAAATCTTTCAATCCTTTCTCAAGCAGAGGTTCCCTTCAGAGTTAAGAGAATCCACAGCCAGGGGCTGCTTTAATTGGAATTTCTCCAGATAAGGGGGAGCCTGTAAATGTCAGTTCAAGCACTCACTGCACATGCAGGTAGATGACTTAATTTTTGTCTTAAGCAGAAGTGAACCTATTACCTAAATGACCAAAATATTCCAGCTGCTGCTGGGTCTGACAGGGAATTGTGTCCATTAAACTCCATTGCCATTAATGGCAATTCCCCCACTGGATTTCACACCCAGACAACTCTCATTATTCACTGACAGCCAATAAATCAAATTTGATTTCACCTCCAGCACAGTAAATGCAAAATGGGTAAGTTCTGGCTGCTAATGAAGCAATTAGCACTGCTGGTCAATAGAGGACTCACATGAGGTGTGAAGAGTCTCCTGTTGGACAGAAAAGCTTCCCGAAATACTTTGATGATGAGGTTGAGCTCCCTCAGGTACTGCCTCTCTTCTGCAATCTCATTTCTCACCAGGTCGTAGTAGTTGAGCTCTCCAGAAGAAGAGGGCTCATCCTCACACAGAGAAACCAGCCCAATCTCATCCTGATCAAACATATCCATCAAAACCTGCCAAAGAAATCCAGAAATTACACCCAGCCAGGCCTTCACACGTGGCTCCAGCTCAGCTATTTCAATGTGTTCAGAGAAATCCTTGGAGTTTTTAATACAATTCTTGCTGTGTTCACTTTCACAAGGGAGTAATATTTCAACTTTGGCAGCAGGAGGCTGCAGCAGTTGCCAAAGCCATTTTCCCCCTTGGAAGTGAGCACGACCTAGAAAACAAGTTACAATTCATGCAGAATCAACTTGGAAAACAAGGAATCTTGCATAAGCCTTGGACAAAACCTCCTGCTGAAGATAAAAGCGAACAAAAATGTTTCTCATTTTAATGGGCATGAAAACTAAAGGTCTTTTCTGTGTTAGGAAGGAGAGCTGCCATGACAAAGTGACATCAGGAGGGTGTGACAGCAGAGCAATGAAGGACAACATCATTTTCTGGCCTTACACTGCTTGTAAAGGCTCCTGCTGTTCCAAAATTGATGCAGGCTCAACTTAAATTTCTGCTGTGACAGATCTGCCATGAACAAGGAGAGAAGCTTTGCCTTTGAGTTAAATTTTGCTGTGACAGGTTTGGCATGAACAAGGAGAGAAGCTCTGCCTTTGAGTAAAAGCAGGCTCTCCCTCTGATTCTCCCTTGAACACACCTTCCAGATCAAATAAAATGGAACAAATCACCTCTAAATACTGTTTTAATCCCAAGCCCTTACCTTATCAGCACACATTGATACTTTAATGTCCTGCTGGGAGATCTCAAAGTGTCGGATATTGAAAACATAATTTCCAGCCAGCTTTAAAATGTCAGCTGAGATGTATTCCAAGACAGCCACAATATAGAGAGAGACATGGTAATCCACCTTGTAGCCCAGGACCTCCTGCAAAGTGAAAACAAGAGAAAACAAATGGAATTTATTCCAGAAATTCATCTAGAATGACAATAAACACATTGAATTCTCTACTGAAATGGATTTTGGCTGTGGTGATAATTTACAGTAATGGAACACCCAGGGCTGAGACATCAACTGGAAATTGGAACATCAGCCTGGAAGGAGATGCTTGTGAATACTTGTGTTATTTTGCAGTGTTTTAAGAGAGGAAAAGCTACAGAACTTGAAATAATCCCTCCTCTAAAAATGACAGTCCTGAAAACAGAATTCATTTAAGGAAGAGACTTCAGTGGAATTACTCCTGAACTTAAATTTCCATCTCTGCCTTGCAGGACTCTGACCCCAGTGTGGACTCTTGGGAACAGAGTAGGTTTCACTTTCAAGGAATCATGGAATAGTTTGGGTGGGAAGGGACCTTAAAGATCATCTCCACCCCCTGCCACAGCAACTGAGCACTCAGCACTGCATAAAATAATGGAACATGAATAATGGAAGTCTGAAGAGACAAAAGCCAGGATGAATGCAGCCCATGACCCCTGGGAAGGTGCTCCATGGCCTGCACAGCCTGCACCCTGCAGCCTTTCACCTGCCAGTGAATGCAGCTGACTCTGTGCATTTGAATAAGGCAGGCTTGTTCTCATGATGTGTTGGTGCATCCTCTAAAAATCACATTCTGGGCCTGTTTTCACACTTCTGAACCACATTTCACCAAGGAGCACCAGTGGTGTTTAGGAAGATCTTATTTAATGCTGTTTCCTCTCTTGATATCCCTCCCCCTCTCATTAACCCTCAGGAACTGAGATGTTGTGTATGTGAACATGGCAAGGAGAGCTGGAAAAGTGCTTTAATTTCTGCTTATGCTCCAACAGAGTTTTCTCAACAGCTGGAAACACCTCTGCAGATCTCTTGATCTTAAACCTGAGGCAGCAGTGACATTCAGCAGTGGCTGAAAGGACACTGACACATCTTGGTTGACAGTACACAAGGAACAGGATCTGCTGGTCCCTCTTCTTCTATTTTGGCTTCTGCAGCATTTTGAAACAAATAAAGGCATCAGAGCAGCCCTGCTGAAGTGGGGAAGGTATCTGAGTTTTGTTTATGTTAAAAACTAACTAATCCTATTTCCAAGTAGAGTAATGGATTAACACACTGGTGTACTGATGATGAATTTAAGGATTTACTTTCACTACACACTATAATAAATTCAGCTTTGTGGTGGGTGATTCTTTACTCCCTCTGCCAAGAAGAGAAACTTTTTAATTTCATTCAAATTAAAGAAATCCATGAAAGTGTCGGGTCACGACATAAAGCAGAGCCTACAAGCAGTCTCAGTTGGCAACACTTTATTATTGAACATGGCTGACTTTTATACATTTTCCAATTGTTTATGCTTCTTCTATCTTTACTATTGGCTACAATAAATCAACATAATACTATTAGTAGGAAGTTACAGTGACTTAACTAACTTTCTAAAAATGCTTCATCCAGCTGCAAAGTTCTTTTATCTTTCTTCTCTCAGTCTCTTTAGTTACAACTTTAAAGAGAGCTCTTTATCAGCTTCTTCTTCCTTCTCAGCTTCTTCTGCTCCTTTAGCTAACAGGCCTGCTGTTAACCCCTTCCACAAGCAGCCCTGCTGAAGTAGGGAAGGTATCTGAGTTTTGTTTGTTAAAAACTAACTAATCCTATTTCAAAGTAGAGTAATGGATTAACACACTGGTGTACTGATGATGAATTTAAGGATTTACTTTCTCTACACACACACTATAATAAATTCAGCTTTGTGGTGATTCTTTACTCCCTCTGCCAAGAAGAGAAACTTTTTAATTTCATTCAAATTAAAGAAATCCATGAAAGTGTCGGGTCACGACATAAAGCAGAGACCACAAGCAGTCCCAGTTGGCAACACTTTATTATTGAACATGGCTGACTTTTATACACTTTCCAATTGTTTATGCTTCTTCTATCTTTACTATTGGCTACAATAAATCAACATAATACTGTTAGTAGGAAGTTATAGTGACTTAACTAACTTTCTAAAAATGCTTCATCCAGCTGCAAAGTTCTTTTATCTTTCTTCTCTCAGTCTCTTTAGTTACAACTTTAAAGAGAGCTCTTTATCAGCTTCTTCTTCCTTCTCAGCTACTTCTGCTCCTTTAGCTAACAGGCCTGCTGTTAACCCCTTCCACAAGCAGCCCTGCTGAAGTAGGGAAGGTATCTGAGTTTTGTTTATGTTAAAAACTAACTAATCCTATTTCAAAGTAGAGTAATGGATTAACACACTGGTGTACTGATGATGAATTTAAGGATTTACTTTCACTACACACTACAATAAATTCAGCTTTGTGGTGGGTGATTCTTTACTCCCTCTGCCAAGAAGAGAAACTTTTAAATGTCATTCAAATTAAAGAAATCCACGGAAGGTCATGCTGGGGGGCAGGAAAGGTGGGAGGTACCTTCAGTAAGGGATGGATTTTGTCCACAGGGAGCAGGAGGGGGTTCCTTCTTTTCCGTTTCTCGATGGCCGACTGAGCATCAGCGATGGCCCACTTGTCTATGGGGTGGGGAAACGTCTTCTGAACCCGCTCCTGCCAACACACACAGCTCTGAGCCCAGCCACAGCCACCAGGGAGGTTTAAAGACAACAGCACAGCAAATTACTTCCCCTCCAGGACAGGCAATTATCCTCCTCCTCAGTGTTTGCAACATGTTCTCCTAATTGTTCTCTCCTTACCCAACCTGGCTTCTCTCTTTCAGCAATCCTGAACAAGCTCCCTTCCCTGAGCACCAAGAATCCTTCAAATCCCTTCAAATCTGTGATCTTTTCAAGAGCAGCAGGGAGGTTTCAGTCTCCACTTCAGTAGAAGATGTTCCTGCCATGGATGGTGTTTAAGATCCCTTCCAACCCAGACTATTCTGTGAGCCAGGATCCCAGAATACAAACACCACCAGGAAGTACTGAATGGTTTACAGCCTCCAAAAAACCCCAAACTCATATTGTTCCTACTTGAGAAAAGAGTGTAACTTGCCCTACATCAGATCAAGTTTACGGCAGGAATGAAAAGCTGAAGGAAGAGCTGGCAAAAAATGGTGAAATATTTGTGTCCCTTTGATGGAAAGACTTTTGCACATATCCCAAGCCCTCACAGAGAAGCAGATTTTCTTAGAGGCTGCTTTTAAACCTTTGCAGAGGCCATTTAATGCCCAGTTTTCTGACCAGCTCCCAGGCTGTCACAGGGTGACATTCCCACCTGGACAGCAGCCCCCAAATGACCCTTCCTAGGGATCCTACCAGGACATGCTCCCAAAAATGCAGCTAGGGTGGCATTCAGCCATTCTGCAGTTTAGAATCATGGGAGTTCCAGACTGGTTTGGGTTGGAAGGGACTAAAATCCCATCCAGGGACACCTCCCACTGTGCCAGGAATTCCATCCCAGCCAGGAATTCCTTCCCAACATCCAACCTAACACAAACCTCCTGTGCTCCAACACTGCTTCCCTCTGTTCCTTTAGGAACAATTTGAAGGGCTGCTTCTATTTATAAAACATTCTTAATTCGAGATTTTTAGACATTGATCTGGCAAATACTTAAGGACAACATCTTGGACAAACAGTTCCATTAGCTCCAGGCTGTTATGTAAATATCTGAGGATAAACTTCAGAGATCACAGCTCCCATGTTTTCCCTTTACAGCTAAACACAGCTAAGAAGCAGATCCAATCCCAAGAGCTCTTGAGGAACTAAGCTCTTAAGGAACTATTAAATTTTGCTTTTAATTTAGTGATATAATAATCTTCATGCATCAGTATTAAAAATCCCCATAAATTAATAATTAATGTTGAATAAAGGGCATCTAATAAAAATCTAAAACCCTTTGGGCAATTATTGGGCCAATACATACATACATACATACATACATAGATATATATTTAAAAATATAAAAGAATTCTTTATAAAATATATGTAATTAACATAAAGATATACATATCATACATATATATTCAAATATACAATTATATACATTTAACTATATATAAAATTTTCTTTCATTTCCATGACACACATACATAATTTATATTAATACATATAATTGTAACACACATAGAATTTTATATATATATATATATATATGTAATTCTTTTAATTTCCACGTAGAGAATCCCATACAAAGAGATCATTTTGGATGAGGCTGAAAAATCCTGGACCTACAGATTGATGTCAAATTAATGCTCCACAAAGCTCTATTGGGGCACAGCCACATGGAAGCATTTTCTCCCTCCAGACTCCATGAAACCCTCATTTTGGAATGATGGCACAAAAGCTGACAGCTGCAATAATACAAGGGCCTCAGTGAGCCCAGTAAAGTCCCAGGAACATCCAACTCTACTCCCTCAGCTGCACAACCCAGGCATGACAACAGTAACCTTTCATTGAAATATTTAAATCTTTTTCTTGCATATTGATATCAAAAAAGTAGGAAAAATTCTTAAATCCATGGTGCAATCGACAGCAGGAAATCCTTGGAAGCATTTTGCATTTATAGGAGGAATTCACAGCAGCTCCAAGCTCAGATCCTCCAAACCACAGGTGCAGCTAAAGCAGCTCCTGGGCTGGCAATGGAGCAGGAATTGGCAGCTTCCTTCCCAAATTCCAGTTGTGGATTTTCAATTCCCCACACTCAATGAGGAAAAATTCCCACAATTTCCATCCTGAAGCACTGGGTAAATAATGACTTTCCAGTTAAATTTGCTTTTATAATCTAAATAGAATCAGAGAATCCCAGAGCAGTTTGGGTTGGAAGGGACATTAAAGCTCATCCAGTTCCAATCCCTGCCATGGGCCACCCTCCACTATCCCAGGCTGCTCCAAACCCATCCAGCCTGGCCTTGGGCACTGCCAGGGATCCAGGGGCAGCCACAAAGTCAAGTCAGGAAGCTCTGGGTGTCACTGGCACATTTTCTGAAAAATCCCTTCCCCAGGATTTCTCTCCTGGGAAGCTGAGAAGCCTCAGAGAAGAATGAAAACAAGAATTATCTGATGGCTTCTCCTGTGTTTGCTGCTTTGCAATGTGGTTTGGACATTGTTTATCAACTGGTCATTGTTTGATTGGTTTCATGTGAATTGTTTTTACTTAATGGCCAATCACAGCCAGCTGTGTTTGGACTCCAGAAGAGAGAGTCAGGAGTTCTCATTATTGTTCTTGTTAAGCCTTCTGTCTGTATCCTTTCTCTATTCTTTAGAAGAGTTTAGTAGAGCATTCTTTAATGCAATATAATATCATAAAATAATAAATTAGCCTTCTAAGAACATGGAGTCAGATTCATCATTTCCTCCTTCATCCTGGGCTTGCACCCTGCAAATTCAACACTCTGGGCTTGCAGCCTGCATTGCCCAAAATATCCCCAATAATTTCAGCAATTCCAGAGGCCAAGCTGAGCCCCAGTCCTACCTCCACGTCCTGCACAGTGCGTGGCTGAGCAATGCACAGTTTGTTCAGCAGCTGCAGGATCAGCTCCTCAATGTAGTACAGGGAATCCTCCTTTGCTGACAGGTTGGGGTGAACCTGCTGCTGCACCTGCCCAAAGCAAGTCAGAGAATCAGTGTCACCAGCACATTGTCTGAAAAATCCTCTTTGCACAGGGCTCTTCTCCTGGGAAGCTGAGAAGCCTCAGAGAAAAAAGAAAACAATATTATCTCATTTGCTTCTCCTGTGTTTGCTGCTTTGGAATGTGGTTGGACATTGTTTACCCACAGGTCATTGTTTGATTGGTTTCATGTGAATTGTTTTAA
The DNA here is from genome assembly GCF_023055355.1 of Agelaius tricolor. NCBI lineage: Eukaryota > Metazoa > Chordata > Aves > Passeriformes > Icteridae > Agelaius > Agelaius tricolor. The sequence goes on from NW_027269265.1 coordinate 2,106,775, forward strand.
CTTAATGACCAATCATGGTCAGGCTGTGTTAGGACTCTGCAAGGAGTCAGGAGTTTTCATTATAATTTTTTGTAGCCTTCTGTCTGTATCCTTTTTCTATTCTTTAGTATAGTTTTAGTATAGTATTCCAATATAATAATATAATATAATATAATATAATATAATATAATAATAAAACATGTATATTATATTATATAATAGTATAATATTATAATATTATATATACTATATTATTATAAAATATTATTATATCATATATTATATAGTATTATATAATATTATAAGTATATAATATAATATAATATAATATGTAATATAATATATAATGTAATGTAACATAATATGTAATATGATGTAATGTAATATAATACCATATACCATATATAATACAATAATAAATTAGCCTTCTAAGACCATGGAGTCAGATTCATCATTTCCTCCTTTGTCCTGAGGACCCAGCAAATACCACAAATTAGGATTTTTTTCATGGAAAGCTGGGCCTAAAAACGAATCCCAGCAAAAGCAGGATAGCTGTGGATTGCAGTGCTGCAAATTCACACACTTTTGATATTTCTCCCGAGTTTTCCTCTGGAGTTAAGGTGGTCACTCCTATTCCTGCCAGGCTGGCCCCTCTGTGCAATTCCAAGCTCTGTGTTTCCCCATGCTGGTGGGGAGGAGTGTCAAGGCAAGGCAGGTTTCTGCCAGCACTGCAGTGAAACCACCCCTGTGGGTACCTGTGGGTTACTCATGGCCTGGCTGAGTAACTGCACTGAGGTTACCCACCCTAAAAAGATGATGAATAAAGGAATGATGGAGTCACTGCCTGCAGCAGCTCACCCTGAACACAGAGCAGCCCAGACCCACCAGGGAAGAGCAAGGAAAAGCTGCTTCCCACCTCTCTCCAAGGCAAGGCAGGATAATTCCTTTCATCTCAACTCATGGAGATGAATCCCAGCTTTGGTTTCCCAGGCTAAACCAGATCAGAACACCCAAACCAGGCAACCTCAGCATGTGCAGGTGGAGGAAGGGCTACAATGAACTCATCCTGGGCCAGCAGAGCTATTTTGCTACTAAAAATCCCCTCAGACAATCCCCCCCATCCCACCTTAAAAAGAAAAAACAAAAAGCACTCAGGGGTTGGTCTCCATACTCAATTTTCCCTGGCAGCCTCTCAGTCAGGAAAGTGCTCACTAGATCTCAAACTATGGCCAAAAGACTTGTGAGGAAGACAATCCAGGGGAATTCCCTGCTCTCCCCATACAAATCCCATGTAAATCACCTCCAAAAGCTCCTGTGACAGCCTCACCTTGGTATGCACAGGACAAATGGGGTGGGCAGGACAGAAACATCTTTGGGCTGAATTCTGATGCTCTGAAATAAAGGCACAGCCCCTTCCAAAGCCCAGGGAGTAGGTCCCAAAAACTGGGGGGCTCTGAGGGCTTCCCCCAAATTAAGGAGGATCCCAGGATGGTCTGGGCTTGAAAGGACCTTCAGGATCATCCTGTTCCTCTCCTGCCATGGCAGGGACACTTCCACTGTCCCAGGTGCTCCAAGCCCTGTCCAACCTGGCCTTGGGCACTGCCAGGGATCCAGGGGCAGCCACAGCTGCTCTGGGAATTCTATTCCAGGGCTCCCCAGCCAAGAATTCCCAATTTCCCATCTAACCCTGCCCTCTGTGAGCTTGAATCCAGCTGCCCAGTCTTGTTATGAAGTTATTTTATAGCCCTGTAAACCTAATTTTGCCTTCTGTGCCTCAAACATGAATCTCTGCTTTACACAACTGATTCCCAGCTGACACAAGATCCTGAAAGAAAGAAAAAAATCCTCAAGAAAACCAAAGCCACTCCTTGAAAACTCCTCCTTGAGACAGCAGCTTTTCAACAATAGCCAGGGCATTTTGTGTTCTTCCTGAACATGAGAGTTTAATTCACAAAACAATGGCAGACCAGGAAGTGCTGGGTTCAGGTCCTGCCGTGTGTCCCAGAGAGCAGCACTGCAGCAAGAGCAGGGCCCAGCAGGGAAATCAAATGAAATTCTGTGTCCCTGCAGGGAACCCCTCATGGTGCTCCAGAGAACTGACGAGAACAGCGACAGTCGGGAGAGGAGGAGGATCAGGAGAAGATGGGAACTCCCATTCCCCGCTCAGGCTGCAGCGTTCTCCTCCCTCCAGTCGCTCATTTCAGACCTCACCGCACAAAAAATGATTTTATTTGGACCCGACTTCAGTTCCCAGGTGTGAGCAGCTCACGGCACAAACTTTCCCCAACAGCACAACCCCTAAACCTCCCTGGGAGCAATGGATGTGCAGCAAGGCTGAGGAGCAGCAGAGGAGACAGAGCCCCCCTTCCACAGTGACAGGGAATCTCAGCTTCACTTTAGGAACAAAACCGTGGGATCCTGGATTAGAAGGGACCTTTACCACCATCCCATCCCAGCCCTGCCATGGCAGGGACACCTCCCAGTGTCCCAGGGTGCCCCAGTGTCCAGCCTGGCCTTGGGCACTGCCAGGGATCCAGGGGCAGCCACAGCTGCTCTGGCAATTCCAGCCCAGCCAGGAATTCCCAATTCCCAATCTCCCACCCATCCCTGCCCTCTGGCACTGGCAGCCATTCCCTGGCTCCTGTCCCTCCATCCCTTGTCCCCAGTCCCTCTCCAGCTCTCCTGGAGCCCCTTCAGGCCCTGCCAGGGGCTCTGAGCTCTCCCTGGAGCCTTCTCCTCTCCAGGATGAACATTCCCAGCTCTCCCAGCCTTCCCCCATTACTGTTCCATCCCCCAAATCACCTCTGTGGCTCTCTCTAAGTCCTGGAGTTAATTTTCCTTCAAAAGGAGCAAAACCAAGAACCAAGCCCAACATCTCCTGGTTGAGAGAACTCTCCCCAGAGGGTTTGGAAGCTCAGCTGCCTCTTGAAATGAGTCTGCAGCCTCCTGAAAGCTCCCAGAGGTGCTTCTGCACTCCCTGCCTTTCAGAGCAGTCATTTTGACATAAATGCTGAGAAGAAAAAACCAATTTCATTTCAAGACAAGTGTTTTTCAGAGCAATACAAAAATGCTGTAATAAAAGCTGTGCAGCAGCTGATGCCATGAGATGCCACTGGATCAAGGAGAGAACATTTATTCTTTAGAGAAGTCCCCAAATCCTGACTGAGAGGACTGGAAAGGCAGGGAGAGACTGATCAACACTCAGGGCATGGAGAAAAGCAGGAGGAGCTGCTGGGCATGGTGCTCACAGAAGGGACATTCACTGACCTCTGCTTCACACTGCAATATCTGAGCACAGCTACATCAGCTGGCATGGAATAAACACACCACAGCTACCCAGCCTGAAATTTGCCTGCTAATTATTGCTTTTAAGGGTCAAAAATACCCTTTAAAACCCACAGGGGCTGCACTGATGAGCCAGAGCTCTGCTGCAGGAAGCTGAGCAGAAGGGAGCACAGAAAGCAGATTTTTTACCAATTTTATCTATGAAACAGCAGTGTCTGAGTCATTAAAGAGAGATTAGGATTAGCAGAACTCACTAATTTTTAGTGTCATTTATTTACACAGGTTTAGTCCAAGTTGTTCCAATGAAAAGAGATTTAATAACAGGAGCAAGGGTGGCATTTCAACTTGGCCTGAACCCCTTTCTGGGGGACATCATTTTATTTTACATTGAAATTCCTAAACTGCTCCTTCTCTTGCTCCTTAGTTTTTCCCTGTTCTTCCAACCCTTCCAATGTGCATTTGATGAAAATCCTCAAAAGCTTCTCCTCAAAATTCCTTCTCAGTGAGAGATTATTAATCCTCAGAGGAAAGAGTCTGTTGAGAAAAGATGAAGATGAAAATTTTTCATGGAGATAAATGGTATTAAAACTGGAAAAAACTGATCTTATTTCTTTTCTTTTCTTTTTTGTTTACCAATGTAATGGCAGGGTTAATTTTGAATTCAAGATTTGAATTCAGGATTTTGAATTCACAGGAATTCTGGATCTCAGACCTGAGGAAATCCAGAAGTCCAGAGTATAAAAGAAATTATCAAAGGGTTTCATTTGGAATGACAAAAAACTGAGGGGAAAAAACAGAGAAAATTAGAGACCTGCATGGAAATTCTTTTTAGCCTTTTCCGAGACAAACCAACAGCTGGGCTACAACACCTAAATATATTTTTACTTAATAGATTATTTTGATAGTGAAAACACATCCAGAAAGCTCCAGCTGTTCTACAGACAGCACTTGAGCAAAACAAGAGATTTTTCATTTAAAAAACTCCCAAGAACAGAAAATGCCCAAATCCATGATGTGCACATTGAGTCTGCAGGCAGCACATTCCACCATGAAAACATGGATGCATAGTCCTGAAATATTTGGTAAAAAATATCCCAGTTTTCTACTCATATTCAAAACTGCATTTTCAGAAAATGGAATTCCAGCATTACCTGAGATTTCAGAACAAGAAGTATCTCATTTAAACTTTAAAAAAAATTAATTATTTTTTTTAAAATCAGTGTTTTAATTCCTTCTTATCTTTTCTCTCCTACAGATAACTCTGACCACAAGAAACACAAAACATCTGCTCCAAAGGCATTTTTAATCCCTCCTCTGGATGATGCTCCAGAGGAAGAAGGGAACCAAATGGAGCAACTTAAAAGCTCCATTATTCATTGAAAGGGGACAGCACTGATATTCCCAATTTTCAAGCATTATTCTTTAGAAAGAACCACAAAGATTTACATACTTGAAGAGAAATCCCCAATAAAAATGCACTGTCAACTTTTAAAAAATAACCACTCTGATTTCTTATTTTATTTCCAGCACAGCAATTTCTGGCTGGCCTGTCTTTCTTAAATCAGACTAAAGCATGCTGAGAGAGGAACAGCACGAAGCAGTTCCTTAATAAAAGAGAATTTTTATCTACACGCAGCATTTGGCTTTTTTACTGAAGCGTGGTTAGCAAAATAAAATTATCCCTCAACTGACTGAACAGGGGCATTAAAGAAATCATCTTACTCCACCACTTTGGTGTAAATGTGATTTTTTTCCCATCTTTAGCTATTTCTATAATCTTCTCCCACTGTATATTCTAGCTGAGGAGAGGGTGAATTAAAGCAGGAATGATGGGGGGTACAGACAGGATCTGACTCTGAAACTACATCAAAGACTGTCCTAAAATCTCCTGGAAAGCTGCTTGGTGCCCACAGGAAAAAACCATTAACAATGACACAAATCCACACAAATTCTTCTTTCTCCAATTAATTGTTGTTTTCTTTTATACAGAGTCAAGGAGACACTAAAAGTGGGTTTGTTCACACATCCACAAACTATATATATATATATATACACACATTTTAATCTTCAAACCTGATGGAAAATGAAGTGTTTGGATTTGATCCATCCACAAAATGCTTTGCTGAAATTGAGATAAAGCCTGAGGGAGCCCAGCACAGCCTCTGGCTGGGACAGGGGAGGGAAACACCACGAGGTGGCTGTGCCCTCATCTGAATGAACACCTGGGGGCATTTCTGAAGGAGTTTGGAATGACTTAGAGATGGGACCTCTGAGATTTTAGATTTTGTGATTTATTTTCTTATCTTGTACAGGAAGGGTGAGTTGGGCTCACATCTTCACTGCGTGGCTCAGAAGGTCACAAGACCCCCAGGTACAAGACTTTTTAAGGATTTATTGACCAATAAAACACCACCAACAAGGATATTTGTGTTTTTCACCCAATCCTTAAATATTTCATCTTATGGACTCCTGCTACAGTGTGAGCTTCCTTAGCCACTCATGTTATGGCACACACACCCACAGTGCTGCATTCTAAACTCCTTGTTCACCTCTGGAACTACTTTTATTTTTATTTCTTGAACTCTAAACTTGAAACTTTCTCCTGCTGAACCTAATGTGTCTCTGCTTTAAATTACAAATCCACATTCTCACCTCTGGCACCTCAGTTTGGGAGCCTTTCCCAAGGTCTCAGATCAAATCCTGGGTTTAATTCTGACCTTTAGCTCAGAGCCCCCACGTTCTGAGATTTCCCTGTATTTCAGATGCCAGCAAACCCTGACACTCCCAGTTCTCCCAGAACTCTCCACAGGGAGCTCAGAGCTGCTCTGGGCTCTCAATTCAGCACTCAGGGTCCCCAGTTTTTACAGCCCACCCTTCCCAAGGAGCACGGCTCAGTGAGGCACACTGAATTATCCAACCTGCACTTTGAATGCCAGGATGGTTGGGCTGGAAAGGAGCTCAAATCCCATCTCATTCCAGCCCTGTGCCACGGCAGGGACACCTGACACACCCCAGGCTGCTCCAAAGCCCAGCCCTGGGACACTGCAGGGATGCAGGGGCAGCCCCAGCTGCTCTGGGAACAATTCCTACAATCTGGAGACAGTGAAGCCTCAGAGTGATTTCCCCATGCCCCAAGTGGTCACTGAGGTGACATTAAAAATTAGGAGAGCAGGGCTGTGTGTCACAGACACTTTTTCTGAAAAATCCTTCCCTTAGGATTTTTTAATCCTGAGAAGCTGAGAGGCCTCAGGAACAAAATGTAACCAAATAACAAAATAATTATCTGCTGCTGTGGAATGCAACAGGGGCATCTGGGATTGGTCTCTGTGGTTGTTTCTAATTAATGGCCAATCACAGTCAGCTGGCTCAGACTCTGGTCAGTCACAAGATTTTATTATCATTGCTTCCCTTCCTTTCAAGCCTTCTGATGAAATCCTTTCTTCTATTCTATTAACTTCTATTCTATTCTATTATTATTCTTTCTTCTATAAATGATTTGGTATAGTTTTAATATATCATATACTTTTAATATAATATATATCATAAAATAATAAATCAGCCTTCTGAAACATGGAGTCAGATCCTCATCTCCTCCCTCGTCCTGGGACCCCTGTGAACACCAGCACAGCCATGGGTGCAGGAAAATCAGGTTTTCCACATGAGTAACCTCAGGAAGCCCTGATGGGAAAGGCTGGCACAGAGGCAATCAGTGAGGTCATTAGGAAAGCAAATCCCAGAGTGCACAGCTCCTCTGGAACTGATTAGATAAGAGCTGCACTGAGCAAAGACACATCTGAAAGCAGGGAGAGCAGCAGGAGGCGGGCAGGAGGCACTGCAGGAGGTGAGGGGATGAGAGGATGGGAAAACCACACAGAACCGGGGTTGGGATTGGGACTGGAGCCCAAAGGCCCCACAGGGAGGTGAATCACAGCAGCCAAGGGCTCTGGTGGTTTCTAATCCCTGTGCCTGCTCCCCAGGCCAAGGCAAACACTAATTCCCATTGAAGAGCACAGGTGGGAAGTGTTTTATTCTGTTGGAGCTGCCAAATGGAACCCCAGCGCTCCCACTGAACACCTGGGAGCTAAAATCCACCTGCAGCTCACAACTCTGCTGCCACTGCTGGCCAGGCACACATTCCTGTGCCAGGAACTTGCTTACAATGACAAAAAAGCATGAAAAGAATAAGATTGAAATAAAAGGAGCAGCCCCCTTGCTTCCAGGCTGAGGCATCCACAGAATCCCAGACTGGTTTGGGTTGGAATGGATCTTCAAACCCATCAAATTCCAAATCCCTGCCGTGGGCAGGGACACCTTCCACTAGCCCAGGGCACTCAAATTCATATTTGGAGCAACTGCAGGTCTGCAAAGGTCCAGGCTTCTGAGCTCAAAGAAATGTATTTATGAGAAGCTAAATCACCTGAGAGATCCCAAATGTAACCATTTCTTTTAACAAGCAACTTTCCTGTTGGAATGATAATGCATTAAATAACAATAGATGCTAATGAAATTAAAATGCTTTAAATAAGAATCCATTATAATGAGGCTAAAATACATTAAATAATTCTAATCCAAGGGGAGCCTGATCCTGGCATGGAAAACATGCATGGAATAAAGCTGGACACCCCTGCACCTCCTGACCTCAGCCCCAACCTCACACATCACAACAGAGGAACTCCCACATGTTTAAAAATACAGAAGCACTGAACTAATGTAAACTCAAAAAAAAGTCCTCAAAATGGTCCTTTATATCTGTCTATGCAACGTTTGCTAAGAATAAACCCTTTAGTCATGCTCTAGAAATTTGATGAGTGGTCCAGAGCAATGGTGGAATTGTTTTAGAAAATGCAAATAGTGCCCAGAGCCAGGATTATCCCAACATGTGGTGCCTGCAGAGCTGTGGGGTTTAACTGTGTGTGGATCACAGAGAAAACCCAAAACAAGAATCCCTGGGAGATGCTCCTGGAATTTATTAAGAAAAATCAAAGAGCAAAGCAGCTGAACACACAGCCCTTGTTGACAGAAACACATTCTGAATTTACCAGGGGACACAAATCCTAATTATGGAATCCTGGAATGCTCTGGGTTGGATTTAAACCCAGCCAGTGCCAGCCCTGCCATGGGCAGGGACACCTCCCACTGTCCCAGGGTGCCCCAGTGTCCAGCCTGGCCTTGGGCACTGCCAGGGATCCAGGGGCAGCCACAGCTGCTCTGGCAATCCCAGCCCAGCCAGGAATTCCCAATTCCCAATCTCCCACCCATCCCTGCCCTCTGGCACTGGGAGCCATTCCCTGGTCCTGTCCCTCCAGCCCTTGTAAAATGTAAGCTCAGGACACACAAGGATATTTTAAGGTGAATAAATCCATCTCTATACATTCCTCACTATTTTCAAACTTTCACTCTAAATCTATGGGGTCCCCTATGGGGTTTGTTTTAAAAATCTGTTCCAATGGAATCTTTTTGCAACTGCACCTCATGTTTGGGCAGATGCTGGTTGGTGTTTAGGGGCTGCTTTAGGTCAGATTCCAGAGAGATCAGGAAAAGAAAATAAAAGGAATAGAAATCGATTCCAGGTACCAGTGGAAGGTATTTGGTACAAGTGAATTCTTCAACTACAATTCCCAAAAACCTTTGTGCAGCTGACATACAGGATATTAAACTGGGACCTCCTGTGGGCTGGAGGGAGTGACACACTCAGCTGCTGCCTCTGAAATTCCCACAGGACTGGGATCCCATTCAGTAACTGATACAGCACTGGGATCCCAGTATCAACCTGCAAAATAATTCCCACAGGACTGGAATCCCATTCAGTAATTCATACAGGACTGGGATCCCAGTATCAACCTGCAAAATAATTCCCACAGGACTGGAATCCCAGTCTCAACCTGTAAAATAACTCACACAGGACTGGAATCCCTTCAATAATTCACACAGGACTGGCATCCCAGTCTCAACCTGTAAAATAATTAATACAGGACTGAAATCCCAGTATTAATCTGCAAAATAATTCACACAGGACTGAAAGCCCATTCAATAATTCACACAGAACTGAAATCCCAGTCTTAACCTGCAAAATAATTCACACAGGACTGGAATCCCATTCAGTAATTCATACAGGACTGGGATCCCAATATGAACCTGCAAAATAATTCCCACAGGACTGGAATCCCATTCAATAATTCACACAGGCCTGGAATGCCAGTCTCAACCTGTAAAATAATTAATACAGGACTGGAATCCCAATAGGAACCTGCAAAATAACTCACACAGGACTGGAATCCCATTCAATAATTCATCCAGGACTGGAATCCCAGTATCAATCTGCAAAATAATTCACACAGGACTGGAATCCCATTCAATAATTCACAGAGGACTGGAATCCCAGTATCAACCTGTAAAATAATTCCTACAGGACTGAAATCCCAGTCTCAACCTCCAAAATAATTCATATAGGACTGAAATCCCATTCAGTAATTCACAGAGGACTGAAATCCCAGTATCAACCTGTAAAATAATTCATAGAGGACTGGAATCCCAGTATCAACCTGTAAAATAACTCATACAGGACTGGAATCCCAGTATCAATCTGCAAAATAATTCCCATAGGACTGGAATCCCTTCAACAATTCATGCAGGACTGAAATCCCAGTATCAACCTGTAAAATAATTAATGCAGGACTGGAATCCCATTCAATAATTCATACAGGCCTGGAATGCCAGTATCAACCTGCAAAATAACTCATACAGCACTGGAATCTCATTCAATAATTCACAGAGGACTGAAATCCCAGTCTCAAACTGTGAAATAATTCACACAGGACTGAGATCCCAGTATCAATCTGCAAAAATAATTCATCCAAAACTGAAATCCCAGTATTAACCTGCAAAATAATTCCCATAGGACTGGAATTCCATTCAATAATTCATACAGGACTGGGATTCCAGTCTCAACCTATTTTATGAAAATAATTCATAAAGGACTGGAATCCCAATATGAACCTGCAAAATAACTCACACAGGACTGAAAGCCCATTCAATAATTCATCCAGGACTGGGATCCCAGTCTCAACCTGCAAAATAATTCACACAGGACTGGAATCCCATTCAATAATTCACACAGGACTGCAATTCCAGTATTAACCTGCAAAATAATTCCCACAGGACTGGAATCTCAGTCTCAACCTGTAAAATAATTCATACAGGACTGGAATCCCATTCAATAATTCATGCAGGACTGGCATCCCAGTATCACCTGCAAAATAATTCCTACAGGACTAAAATCCCAGTATCAACCTCCAAAATAATTCATATAGGACTGAAATCCCATTCAGTAATTCACAGAGGACTGAAATCCCAGTCTCAAACTGTGAAATAATTCCCACAGGACTGGGATCCCATTCAATAATTCCCACAGGACTGAAATTCCAGTATCAACCTGCAAAATAATTCCCACAGGACAGGAATCCCTTCAGTAATTCACAAGGTCTGAAATCCCAGTATCCACCTGTAAAATAACTGACTCTGGGCAGTTCCATCTGGAATTCAGCAAGAACCAGCTGTGGCACTGGACCTGTGCTAGGAAAGGTGATCCCAAACCCAAAATGCAGCTTTAGAAAAGGGTTTCACCATTTGACATCTCCCCCAACAAAGGCCAGGCTAAGCAAAACCAACCCAAACACCAAAAAACCAACAAACAAAAAACCAAAACCAAACCAAAACCAAAAAAACCCAAACCCAAAAGCAGCTGCCAGGTTAAAACCTTTATCAGGATCTGTCTGGGGTGATTCACCTGCTCCAAACAGCAGCTCAAGTCACTAAACCTCAGTGATCACATCAAAATAATGTTTTCTTCTGATTCATCTACTCTGAAAGGGTTTTATAGCAAATTACCCTCACTCCCTGCTCCATTTCCAGCACAGCAGCAGAGGAAAATAAAGAAATAAAGTGGGTGAGAGCAAGGATGTGCTTGTGCATCTCCCAGCTGCAACAGAGGCAAATCCATGGAACTGCTTCTAATTTCCCAACCTACAGGATTCCCAGGTGCCAGTGCTAAGGAATGTGGGCATGAAAATATAAAAAATCTGGTTTAAAGATGTTTTACCATTTAGCTTTGGGCTTTTCCTAAAGAGACTCCCACTCTAAGGTTACATTTGCCACTCTCTATTCATCTTAAAGAGTATAAATGCAGATGAAATTTTGTTCAAAAACAGATTTTCTCTTTTTTTTTCATATATTAAAGTAAGAACTGATGTGTTTCACCTTTTTTAAGTGTCCACTGCATAGAATTAAAGCAAAGCAAGAGTTTAAAAGTGGTTTGATAAAAAGAAGTTACCTTAAACTTGCTGAGTGCATAATAAAGAGATTGGAGCTCTTCAAAGCACGTTCTGGACTTAAAATCCAAGCAATAAAGAAATATTCTTTATTGTTAGTGAACTGCATGGGCTCCTTCTCCAGCTCCACATTTTGGGGCATTTTAGAATTCAATCTTTTTCCCACTTTAACATGCACAAAGAGAACCAGAATTTATCTTCTTTTTCTGCTTTCTGTTTCTCTTCTTCAAGAAGTGCTCATTTAAAGGAAAAGCTTTCAGGAATGGGAAATAATGCCCAGGACATTAAAAACACAGCTTAAGAGTTAAAAAGATTCCTTTATTCTAGGTGTTTTAACTAAAAAAATACTAAACTTTCTTTAGAGATTTCATCACAGAGCAACCTGCTTGGAGAAATCCCATCTCAGCTGGCCAACAAGTGGATTTTTAACTATCTGCCAACAGCAGTGATGATGTTTAATGAGTTGGGAAATTAAGAGAAAATTTCAGGATTTGACACTCTGGATTCAGGGCCAGCTCTTCTGCTCCTCTAGAAATGATGGAATAGTTATTTTGGATAATTTCCTGCCCATTTTAAGATCTCCAGTGCTTGTTTTTATTAAGGAGTATCTTTTGAAAGTGTTAACACTGAGAGTGCTTCCCCAGTAGGCTGACAATGATACAATTTTGGGTTGACTCACTGATACTGTGTGTTCACACCAGAAATTCACATTACAGCCCGATTGCCTCATGCTCCAGGGTGGGTCCTGCACACAAGGAACTTTCCCAGGGAGGAAAAACCTGGCTGTAAGCAAATACACATTTTTACAGGCACTCACTGGCATCACAACCCTGTTTCCTCTGCTTTAGAAAGCCGAAATTGCTGCTTTTTTCACCAAAACCAAATGCATAAATAGAATTGGTAAAGCAGCATGAACCCACCAACTTTTGCTGCATTTGTGTTTGAGGATGAGGAAAGCACCTCTAAATTTTAAGGGAATCCTTCTGCAGCCACAGCTCACGTTTGGGCAGATGCTGGTTGGTGTTAAGGGGCTGCTTCAGGTCAGACTCCAGAGAGATCAGGAAAAGAACAGCCTGGCATTCTCCAGCTTCCATCAGCAGAAGATTTTAGGGTAAAGAGCAGAAAATCCAGGATTCTTCAGACAGGCAATTAGTGGTTTCTATGCCAGCCACAAGACCACTTAGGCACCAAAACCAAATGCAAATCTTTTATTCTATTAAAAAAAATAACACAGAATCATTATCCAACAGCATCACCACATCTATTCTTGGGGAAAAAGAGACAAACAACTCACCACTGCCCAAAGTATTTGTATGGCAGCACCAGAGATGCAGATCAGCACATAATGATGGTCAGAAAAATGGAATAACCCTCAACGTTGGCACATGACACACAGCAGGGCACTGCTCCCTCCAGCCTCAATTTATCGCTGTATTTACACTGCTGGGGGTGAAAAGGGGAGCGGGCTGGAGCTTCCCTTAGGATGCAAACACATCCTAAAATCACGGATTCACCTCCTGTGTGGCTCCCCACTCTGAGCTGTGCAGCGGCAGATGGGCCACAGGGTGGCTGATCCCTGCAGCACAGGTGGCCGCTGGCACAGGTGTCACCTGAGGGTCAGGAGCACCGCGGGGAGGGAACCCGGCTCGGGAAAGAGCCTGGAGAGGGTCAGGAGAAACACGGGGGAGGGCATGAAGGGATAAAGGAAGGGGAGAAGAAAGGGGTGAAGGAGGGGATGAAGAAGAGATGAAGGAAGGGAAGAAGAGGAGAGGAAGGGATGAAGGAAGAGGTAAAGGAAGGGATAAAGGAAGGGGTGAAGGAAACCATGAAGGACGGGGTGAAGGAGAGGATGAAGGAGGGGACGAAGGAAGGGACGAAGGAAGGGATGAAGGAAGGGATGAAGGAGGAGATGAGGGAAGGGATGAGGGAAGGGATGAAGGATGCCATTCCCCGGCACATCAGCAGCGCTATCAGGGTGCCCAGAGCAGCTGTGGCTGCCCCTGGATCCCTGGCAGTGTCCCAGGCCAGGCTGGACAGGGCTTGGAGCAGCTGGGACAGTGAAAGGTGTCCCTGCCATGGCAGGCAGTTGGAAGGGGATGAGATTTAAGATCCCCTCTAACCCAAACCAAACCGGGACACCAACCCCTGGAAGCGAGAGCCCCAATTAAAGCGGAGAGCGAAGTTCAGCGAGCGCAGGTGCCGGAGCAGCAGCAACTCCCGCCCGCTCCCTCACGCCCGCAGCATCCCCGGCCCGCAGCGGCGCTGAGGGAGCCCGGGGGGCTCGGGGCGCTGCCCCAGGGCAGGGCGGGGGCCGGGGCTCCCCCTGCCCGGAGCGCGGGGACGCGGGGCCGGCTCGGAGCAGGTGCCGCCGGGACTGACCTTGCGCAGGGCGGGCACGAAGAGGCCGCGCCATTTCGGGCCGTTCTCCTCGCCCAGGAACTCGTAGGGCTGCGGCGGCGGCTGCATGGCGGCCGCTCCGCATCGGGGCCGGCCGGGCCGCCGCGGTGTCGCTGCTCACCCGCCCGGCCGAGCCGCCATGGCTCGGCGGGGCCGCTCGGGGCTCGGCGGGGCCGCTCGGGGCGCGGGGAGGCGCCGGGCGGGGGTCGGGACGGGCCGGGCCCCGCTCGCTGCGGCCCCGCTGCCGCCGCCGCCCGCGGCCGCCGCCCTGCGCGCCTGCGCCGCCGCCCCGCGCGCCCCCTGCGGGCCGCGCCCGGAACTGCGGGCACCGAGCGGGGACGGAGCTGCGGCACCGAGCGGGGACTGCCCGGCCCGGGGACGGCTCCGAAACTGCGGGGAGAGCTCCGAAACCGGGGGATCATTGCTTAACTAGGGGACAGCTCTGAACTGGGGAGAGCTCCTGAACCGGGAGAGATTTCCTTACCGAGTGGATAATTCCTTACCGAGGGGAGAGTTCCTGAACTGGGGGAGATTTCCTGAACTAGAGGAGAGCTCCTGAACTAGGGAAGGTTTCCTTACCGAGGGGATAATTCCTGAACTGGGGGAGATTTCCTTAACTGAGGGAGAGCTCTGAACCAGGGGAGATTTCCTAAACGGGGGGATAATTCCTGAACTGTGGGAGAGCTCCTGAACTGGGGGATAACTCCTTAACTAGGGGAGATTTCCTTACCGAGGGGATAATTCCTGAACTGGGGGATATCTCCTTACTGAGAGAATAATTCCTTACCTAGGGGAGATTTCTTTACCTAGGGGATATTTCCTTACCTAGGGAATGTTTCCCTTGCCCTGAGGGAAATTTCCTTGCCTGGGGGATGTTTCCTTACTGAGGGAATATTTTCTTACTGAGGAGATGTTTCCTTACCTAGAGGGTATTTCCTTACCGAAGGGATATTTCTTTTCTTACCTGGAGGATATTTCCCTGCCCAAATGATATTTCTCTACCTGGAGGATACCTGGAGGATATTTCTCTTCCTAAAGGAGATTTCCCTCCCTGGATGATATTTCCCTGCCCCAATGATTTTTCTCTACCTGGAGGAGGAGATTTCTCTACCTAGAGGACATTTCCCTGCCCAGAGGATGTTTCCCTTCCTAGAGGATATTTCCCTTCCTAGGGGATATTTCCCTGCCCAGATGGTATTTCCCTGCCTGGATCAGTTTTTCTGCAGGCTCTTCCCCTCCCTGCCCAGGGGCTGCTCCTCTCCCTCCCTGGGGCTGTCCTTCCTCCCTGGGTGCCATTTCCCTGCCTGCAGGCTGTGTTTTACCCTGCCTGGAGGCATTTTCCTCCCTATTTAGAGACTGGTTTATTACCTGGAAGGAATTTCTCTCCTTGCTTGGAGCCTGTTTTCTGCGAACTCTTCTCCCTGCCTCAAAGTGATTTTTCTCACAGCCTGGAGCTCTTTTCCTCCCCAGCTGGAGAATGTTTGTCTCCCAACCTGGAGGCAATTTCCATCCAAACCTGGAGGCTGTTCCCATCCAAACCTGGAGGCAATTTCCATCAAAACCTCGAGACAATTTCTACAATTTCTATCCCAGCCTTGAGGCTGTTCCCATCCCAGCCTCGAGGCACTTTTCCTCCCTCTCTGGAGGATGTTTTCCTACCTGCCAGCAGTTTCTCTCCATACCTGAAGGAGTTCCTCTCCCTTTTTGGATGCAGTTTTCTCCCTGCTCCAGAGAACAACATTCCCTTCACCCACTCATCACTCAAATCCAGCTAAATTTTCCCCTCATTTCCCTCCTGACAGCAAAATATTCAAATCTCACAGTTTATATTCCCTCCACTCCCCATTTTTAAGACTTGTCCACAGAGGGAATGGATAAATTAAAGCAAAGGGGAAAAAAAATGTACCTTCCTGGATAAATTAAAGCAAAGGGGGAAAAATGTACCTTCCTGATAGTAAAATTGTGATCCTTCTTTGTAAGATTTCCTGGAGGAGCCTGATACACCCAGAGGCAGAAACTGGCTCAACCCTTCTGCCTCACGAGAGCAGCCTGGGAGCTTCCCAAGAAATATTTATTTCTGTATTTATATCTAGTCTATCTATATATCTAAATGATCTATTTCTGTATTTATAGTCTATTTATTTCTATTTTACACCTGTTCCTCAAACCCAAACTGTGAGCAAAAAGGAAAATAGGGATAACGGTGGCACAACTCCTCCCAGAGTGCAGGGCTGACCCTGCTGGGCACTGTTTGGGGGGACATGGGGAAGGAATTCCCTGGGAGTGCCCAAGGCCAGGCTGGGCAGAGCTTGGAGCAGCCTGGGAGGGTGGAAGGGGTGCAGTGGGATGGGATTTAAGGTCCTTTCCAACCCAAACCAGCCTGGGGTTCTGTGATTCTGTAACACTTCTGGGGAACAAATGCTGTTTGTCCAAATATTTATTCAGAGTTTCAGGAATTCTCATCCCACCTGTCCCAACAGGCCCAGACCAGAGCAGTCCTGTCGAGTGAGGAAAAGCTGTGAGGTGTGAGGAGCACAGATAAGATAATTTAGGAAGACAAGTTTGGTCATGTGTCCCCCTCCTGAAGTGATTTCTGTGACACAGAGTGATATCCTGCCCAATTCAGCTGAGAATTAACAAATTCCAGTCAAACTCTTCTCTGAGTCAGGAGAAATACACAGATTTTACAGCATTTAAAAAAAAACCCACCACACCATTTTAATCATAAAAGGCACATTTATGAAATCATCAAAGTGAGGCTCATTTGGAAAATAAATTAATGCATTTTCACACTTGGTGAGCAACAAGATTGATGCCTGAAACCCTGGTATCACAATCTCTGAATTTATTTTTATAACAAAAGTGTAAAACTTTTATCTCTGAAAACATTTCCATTTCACAGAATGCTACATCAAGGTTCATAATTTAAATTTCAAATAAATTTTACCCCCAAACAATCATCACCTGAGAGGAAAAAAGCAGTGCACAGGGAAATGCTGACTCAGGACTCCCCCTGCTCTCTGTCTGCTTTGCATTTTAATGTTCTTTATTCTGTTAATACATGTCAGGGCCACACCCCATGTGGGAGGAAGTGGCTTTTGCAATCCTTTTGTAGGATTTACTGTTGATAGGCAACACTTCTGGCAGGGAGGGAAAACAGGATTGTTCCACTGTGGGAAGTTTTACCCAGCCCTGTGGCACTGGATCACTTGGAACAGCTGAATCTCTGCCTGAAGTGACCAAAACTTTGCTCTGAAAGGGTTGGTATTTGAATTTCCAGCAGTCAATTTGCTGGTCAAGTAGATTTTACCTGGGGAAAAAATTATTATTATTATTATTATTATTATTATTATTGGCAGATTAAGCCCTTTTTCCCCTCAAAAATGTCTCCAATCTGTACAGTAAGCTCAGCCTCACAGCTGCCCTCCTGTGCTAACCCACTCCCATCAGAGGAGCTCAGGAAAGAACTTTTTAAGGAGAAATTCATGTCCAATTTTCTGGTGCAAGCTCCCCACAATTATCTGTGCTACCCAGCAGCTGTTATGAAATCCTCAATACTTTGTCCCTGAGGCCACAAAATTCTGCTCTGCAGCAATTCTGCAGGACACTCCCAGATCCTGAGCTCAGCCCTGGTTTACTTCACCTCTCCCTGCACACAGACTCCTCCAGGTGTATCTCTGGTAAGAACTGGGGATCAGTGGAGCTCAGAGGAGTCACCAGCCCTGTCTGAGCTCCCCCTGTGCTCAGGGAAAATGGGAAATCTCCCTGACTCATCCCTGCTTGGGCTCCAAGGGAAGCAACACCAGCCATGACTCAGGGCAGGTTTCTGGAGCTTCCCCCCCTTCACATTTCACATTTCCTGTTCCAAAGACCATTTTCCCTGATTGCTCAAGTGCCTGGACAAAGATCAGCTCCTTTTGCATCATCAGCATTCAAAGGAAGAAACCCAAAGCCACTGATGAGGTTTCTGACCCGGTGCTGATTTCCCAGCTGTAAATGAAATGAAAAGTAAGAGATTGTACCCATGTTTTGATTTCTCCTCTATAAAAAACACAGACAGTGATCAGACAGAGTATCTGAATTGCAGATCTAAATTGACTTGGCTTTGGTAATCCTCTTTAAGCTTATTTTTCTGTGAAATCCTCTACATTCACGTCGAAGGCTCTGAATATTGTTCTCAATCTCTGCCAAAGCCTTGAATTCCACATCAGCAGGGCTTATCCTCCTATTCCATCACCTCCACGTCATCCAGAGGGCTGCACATCCACGTGCAATGGAATCAGAGCCACCCCACACCCGTGGCTTGTCACACCCCTCTGAGGAGGCAGCACTGTGAGCACAGCCATGGCAAATCCAGGTGGAAAATGCCCCAGACAGCGATCCCAGGCTGCTGTGCCTGTGCTGCAGACCCCGCCATGGCTGCTCCTTCCTCAGCAGGCCGAGGAGCCGCAGAGCGGGCACAGAGCCTGCCAAGGCTGCCGGGCACTGCCTGGTGGCTGTGTGTCCCTCAGGAGGAGTGCCAGGCTGCAGAGGGGCACAGGCAGGGCTCCTGCCGGGATTCCTGCCGGGATTCCTGCCGGGATTCCTGCCGGGATTCCTGCCGGGATTCCTGCCGGCTCAGAGCCGGAAGCGCCGCTGGGCCTCGTCGGCGATGGCGGCGGCGATGGCCAGGGAGGAGGTGGCGGCGGGGGAAGGAGCGTTCCTGACGTGCAGGATCCTGCTGCCCACGGCCCCCGAGCCCCCATCAAACACAAAGTCATCCACCAGATTGCCCTCACTGTCCAGGGCCTGGGCTCTCACTCCAGAGGGACCCCTGCAAAAAGGAGGAGGAGCGGAAGGAAAATGTTCCTGAGTTAGGAAAGGAATTCCCGTGAGGAGGGGTCCAGGGAGACAGGGAGGAGGGCAGGGAGTGGAGACAAAGCGTTTTTTGGGGGAGGTTTAACACTCCAGAGGCAGAGTGGGGGCATCTGACAGTCATGGGACCATTGAGGTGCCCAAACTGTGAGCTCAAAGCCCACCCAGAGCCACCCCTGCCATGGCAGGGACACCTCCCACTGTCCCAGGGTGTCCCAATGTCCAGCCTGGCCTTGGGCACTGCCAGGGATCCAGGGGCAGCCCCAGCTGCTCTGGCAATTCCAGCCCAGCCAGGAATTCCCAATTCCCAATCTCCCACCCATCCCTGCCCTCTGGCAGTTTGAGGCCATTGCCCCTTGTCCTGCCCCTCCCTCTCCATCTTTCTGTGGGCTCTCCTCAAGTACTGCAAGGCCACAGTGAGGTCACCCCAAAGCTTCTCTTCTCCAGGCTGAACAATCCCAAAATTCTCAGCCTTTCCTCCCAGCAGAGCTGCTCCAGATCATCCTGATGCCTCCTCTGGATTGAGGAGCTCCCTGTGCTGGGACCTCCAAGCTTCTGTATCATACTTTGGTGGAGGAAGGGACTAAACCCCTGCCATGTTTTCTCATGTGCAAATAGGAGATTTCCCAAGAGAAGAAGTTTCCTTTACCTGAGAACATCGTTGGTGGTGACCTCAGGGATGAACCTCTGCAGCTGCCTGACCTGGGCACTGAGGGAGAAGGCTCTGTACAGCTCCCCCAGGCCGTAGGACACGTTCCTCAGCACCAGCTTCCACAGCCCACTGTGGACAAAAGGGGAGAAACAACTGCACTGGGGCAAAGCCTGCCTCCAATGCACCAGCTGCTGCTGCAGGAGGCAGCAAATGCAACCGCAGGGCACGAGTTCCCAAAATTCATTCATTCCCAAAATCAGGAACCACATCATGCTCTGTGTTTGAGAAATACATGTTTGGCCTTCTCTGCCCCAACAAACCTTGCTCACAGAGCTGTGGCGGTGAATTAATTCTGAATTCCAGTCCTGGAGGTGTTCCAGGACTTGATGAGCTTGGAGCAACCTGGGCAGGGACACCTCCCACTGTCCCAGGGTGCCCCAGTGTCCAACCTGGCCTTGGGCACTGCCAGGGATCCAGGGACAGCCACAGCTGCTCTGGCAATTCCAGCCCAGCCAGGAATTCCCAATTCCCAATCTCCCACCCATCCCTGCCCTCTGGCACTGGGAGCCATTCCCTGGCTCCTGTCCCTCCATCCCTTGTCCCCAGTCCCTCTCCAGCTCTCCTGGAGCCCCTTCAGGCCCTGCCAGGGGCTCTGAGCTCTGCCTGGAGCCTTCTCCTCTCCAGGGGAGCATTCCCAGCTCTCTCTCCCAGCCCTTCTCTGCTCCCAGCACCCTCTGCAGGTATTTAATGATGCTGTCTAAGTTGATTAAGTTATCACAGTGCAAACCAAGCCTGGAATGGCTCCAGCAGCACCTTCCAGGGAGCAGCCACATTCCCAGACTGGCTGAGACATGTCCTGGCACAAAATTCAAAGATGAGACCACACAAAGTCAAATGTCTTGGGGAAGTCCACCCTTATCAGCACAAACACCCCAACAAGGTGGGAAAAGCAGGATTTGGGGCAGGAAGAGGCTCCCACAGCTCACATCTCAACAAGAGCAGCCACAAGCACAAGGCATCTTTACCTGTAGGTGACAGCATCTAAAAAGTCTCCAGGGCTGAAGTCCAAGAGTTTGTAGCCCTCCCTCTTAAAGGCCAGCACTGCATTAGGGCCCAGCCAGACACTGCCATCCATCCTGGGAGTGAAATGGAACCCCAGGAATGGGAAACGAGGGTTGGGGACCTGAAATGGGACACAGGAGTGAGCAGAGCTCTTTCCAACAGCAAATTTGTCATTTTATTTCCCACCACAGCAACAAAACTCTGAGCCACAGAACCTCAGAGCTGGCTCTGAGCTGGTTTTGTTATTTGTTAATTGTGCAGTTGTGGCATGTCATTAACTGAAACACTGGAGAACACAGCAGGGCCAGGTAAAGCTGAATTTTAGGAAAAAGGAAAACAAATAACAGAGGAAAAAAAAGTCCACATGATTTCTCAGGATATAAATCAACAACACCCTGATGTTATTCACCAGGAGCAATCACACTGCAATAAAATAGAATAGAAAATATTGGGGAACCCTTACTGTGTGTACAAACCAGCCTGAACTGAGCAGGTTAATGCTAATAATAATGCTAATAATGCTAATAATAATAAATCTGCATCTTCTTTTTTTTCTTTTTTTGTTCCACTTCCTCCCTCCCATCCCAAGACAGGGTCCTGAACCATTCCCAGGTGAGATCAGACAAACAGCAATGGCCAGCATTCCCAAAGATCCAGTGCTTAGCAGGCAAAGTTAATCTCACATTCAGAAAATCAGGATTTAAATGGACAGAATTAGCTAAAATGCTGCCCTAGGAATTCTCTCCACTTGCTCTGTAATTCATTTTCTGTCTGGGACTGCTGCTCTTCATCCCATTATTTGTCTATATTAGATGGTAGAAAGGTTGTTCCCTTTTCTCCCACGTTTGTTTTTAATGACAAAATCAGCGAATTCAAAAATAAAGTTGAGAGGAGAATACCTAAATCTGAGTGTTGGGCATTAGCAGAAAAGATTAAACCCTTTATCAATAATTCATCCCAGAATCCCTGAGGTTGGAAAAGACCTCCAGTGTCATCTGTGAATCTCCTGAGGGTACATTCAACACCTTTGTCCAGATTATCCATAAAGAGATTAAACAGGACTGTTATCATTATTAAATAATAAATAATAATTACTGTAATCTCTCCCTGACTTCTGAATCCTGTCTATAGGAGATACAGAAATAATTTAGAGTTTTCTGGATATGAGGCAATGTGACACTCCATCTTTTCTCTCTGAAGTATAAAAACCCCAAAAATAAAACCATAAACAAAACAACTGGCAATAACTTCCCACATGGTACTTCCCACATGTTTTCCTCAATTAAGAAAAAAAAATTAACAAAAAAATTAACAAAACCCAACTGTCCTGTCCCAAACCAACCCAATCTCCACCCACGTGTGCGCGTCACTGCCTGACAAAAACAACCACGGAATTTTTCCTTTTTCTTGCATTTTTAGCAGCTCTTGGGGCACCCAAAGCAGGGGCACTCACTGGATAAATATTTCCTTTCACCAAGTAAGACTTTTCTGGTTTGAGCAGCAGATAATCCCCTCGGAAAGGGACAATCCTGGGCTGGGGGCTGCAGCCGCTGATCTGCGCCAGGCGGTCGGAGTGGAGCCCGGCACAGGTCACAATGTGCCCACAGGACACCTCCTGCCCCTGGGGACACCAAACACCAACAAAATTACATTAATGAAACAAAGAAACAAAGAAAATTAAATCAATAAAATTTATCTAGCTTTTGTTAAAAAAAAAACACATCAAAATTCTATTTATTGGCTAAGAAAAACAACCCAGGAAAACCCACAGGCATTTATTTAAATCAATAAAATTTATTTAACTTATTGAAAAAAAATCAAAATTCTATTCTATTTATCTGCTAAGACAAACACCGAGAACAACCCCACAGGCCTTTATTTAAATAAATAGAATTTATTTGACTTATTGAAAAAATTTATTTAACTTATTAAAAAAAAAATCAAAATTCTATTTTATTTATCTGCTAAGACAAACACCGAGAACAACCCCACAGGCATTTATTTAAATCAATACAACTTATTTAACTTATTAAAAAAATTTGACTTATTGAAAGAAAAATCAAAATTCTATTCTATTTATCTGCTAAGACAAACACCGAGAACAACCTCACAGACATTTATTTACATCAATAAAATTTATTTGACTTATTGAAAAAAATTATTTAACTTATTAAAAAAATTTGACTTATTGAAAAAAACTCAAAATTCTATTCTATTTATCTGCTAAAGCAAACACCGAGAACAACCCCACAGGCATTTATTCAAATCGATAAAATTTATTTAACTTATTAAAAAAAATTATTTAACTTATTAAAAAAATTTATTTAACTTATTGAAAGAAAAATCAAAATTCTATTCTATTTATCTGCTAAGACAAACACCAAGAACAACCCCACAGGCATTTATTTAAATCAATAAAATTTATTTGACTTATTGAAAAAATTTATTTAACTTATTGAAAAAAAAATCAAAATTCTATTCTATTTATCTGCTAAAACAAACACCGAGAACAACTCCACAGGCCTTTATTTAAATCAATAAAATTTAACTTATTAAAAAAAATTATTTAACTTATTAAAAAAATTTATTTAACTTATTGAAAAAAAACTGAAATTCTATTCTATTTATCTGCTAAGACAAACACCGAGAACAACCTCACAGGCATTTATTTACATCAATAAAATTTATTTAACTTATTGAAAAAATTTATTTGACTTATTGTAAAAAAATCGAAATTCTATTCTATTTATCTGCTAAAACAAACACCGAGAACAATCCCACAGGCATTTATTTAAATCAATAAAATTTATTTAACTTATTAAAAAAAATTATTTAACTTATTAAAAAAATTTGACTTATTGAAAAAAACTCAAAATTCTATTCTATTTATCTGCTAAAACAAACACCGAGAACAACCCCACAGGCATTTATTTAAATCAATAAAATTTATTTAACTTGTTAAAAAAACCCCAAAATTCTATTTATCTGCTAAACAAAACACCCAGGAAAACCACAGGCATTTAGTTAAATAAATAGAATTTATTTAACTTATATATAAATAATTTATTTAACACATAAAAAAAAAAAATTAAGTTATTAAAAAAAAAACCAAAACACATCAAAATTCCATTTATCGCTAAAAAAACCCCAGAAAAACCCCAAAGCCATTTATTTAAATAAATAAAATTTATTTAACTTATAGAAAAAAAAAAAGAAAAAAAAAGAAAAAACACATCAACATTCTATTTATCTGCAAAAAAAAAAAAAAAACCAAACCAGGAGAACCCCACAGGCACTTATTTAAATAAATAAAATTTATTTAACTTATAAAAAAATTATTTAACTTATTAAAAAAACCAAACAAAATACATCAAAATTCTATTTATCTGCTAAAAAAAAATCCAGAAAAACCCCACAGACTTTTATTTAAATAAATAAAATGTATTTAATTTATTAAAAAAAGTATATAACTTATAAATAAAAAATTATTTAACTTATTAAAAAAAAAAAACCAAAACACATCAACCTTCTATTTATTGCTAAAAAAAAACACCCAGAAAAAGCCCCCCAGGCATTTAAATAAATAAAATTTATTTAACTTATTAAAAAAAATCCAACAAAACACATAAAATTCTATATAACTGCTAAAAAAACCACCCAGAAAAACCCACAGGCACTTATTTAAATGAATAAAATTTATTTAACTTATTAAAAAATATTTACTTAACTTATTAAAAAAACCTGAAAACACATCAACATTCTATTTACCTGCTAAAAAAAACCACCCAGAAAACCCCCCCAGGCATTTATTTAAATAAATAACATTATTTAACTTATTTAAATAAGAA
Source organism: Agelaius tricolor (assembly GCF_023055355.1). Classification (NCBI taxonomy): domain Eukaryota; kingdom Metazoa; phylum Chordata; class Aves; order Passeriformes; family Icteridae; genus Agelaius; species Agelaius tricolor. Next base: position 2,131,179 of record NW_027269265.1, read on the forward strand.
ATTAACATATTTAAATAAGGATGTTCACTGATTTGACCCCACAGGGTGGGAGCAGCTGCACAAATTGACAGCACACAGGTGTGGAGAGCTGCTAAATATTAAACACCTTTACCATCTAAATAAAGAAATAAATACATAAAAATCAAAAATTTATCCATAAATCAATTAAGTATAAAACTTATCCATAAATCAATTAATCAATACATAAAAATCAATTCACTTATTTAAAATGGGCAATCCATCCCCCACTTCAACCAGGGCAGCTGCTCTCCCACAGCTGCTGCCCCAAAGCTGATCCCTGCACCCAGAAAAACCCCAAATGCTTTCATTTCTTTAAATAGATAAATATTTCATTTATTATAAATATATTATAATTCTATTAATTACATAATATATTATTATATATTATACATATTATTATATATAATATATATTATATAATTATAATATTATATATTATAAATAAAAATAAATATTTAATTCATTATAAATATATTATAATTATATTAATGATACAATATAATACATATTATTATATATTATATATATTATTATATATTATATATACTATAATTATAATATTATATATTATAAATAAAAATAAATATTTAATTTAATAAATTCATTGAAAGAAATAAAATTTATTTCACTTATTAAAAAAAAAATAAACTTATTAAATAAGTGAAATAATGATGTTCATTGATTTGAGCCCACAGGGTGGGAGCAGCTGCACAAATTGACAGCTCACAGGTGTGGAGAGCTGCTAAATTAATGAACCACCTTTACCATCTAAATAAAGAAATACATAAAAATCAAAAACTAGTATCTGTTTATTTACCAGGAGCAATTATACTGCAATAAAATAGAATAGAAAATTTAAAGAAATAAAATAGAATATTATATATATATTCTATTATATTCTATTATATTATTTTATAATAATATATTATATATAATAATATATTATAATATTATATATATTATTATAAATAATATATAATATATAATATATAATTATTATATAATAAATAATACGATATTTTATATTATAATATATTATATAATATTATATATAATACTATATAATTATATATAATATATAATATATTATATATAATTTATTATATAATATAATATATATTATATTATATATTATATATTATATTATATTATATTATATTATATTATATTATATATTAAATAAATAAATAAAATAGAATAGAAAATTCTTAGCTTAGTATCTTCCCTTAAATACGAATTTCTTTTTCAAGTGAAAAAGAATTCACAAAAAGAGAAAAAACCCCAGTATTTGGTAAAAAAAAAAATCTTAACAAATTTTGGAAGCTACTTTTTAATGAAAGAGCAAAAAAAATAGGCAAAAAAAAAGCAGCAGAAGTAAATGTAAAAGTGACCAGAGGGGTTGTGAAGTTGTTTTTGTTGCAGATATTCCCTCCTGAAGGTGAAGGGGTGCAGGCTCAGCTCCTGACTGCAGGAACAGCAGCTGCCATGCACCTGCTCCACTGCTCTGATGAGAAAATGAAAATAAAATGATGCTAAAAGCCTCCTTATCATTTTATGGATGCCAGAGCCCAAAAGCAAACATGAAAATTGGTGTTTGTCACCAGATGAACAAGTCATAGAGGAGTTCTTGGAAGCACAAGCATCAGATTGTGCAAATAAAGCAGATAAGGGATGTTAAATGTCAGGGAGCAGAAAGTTATCACTTAATATTTTACAGAATCACCACCATCATTATTATTATTATTTACTTATTTGAACACCCTCATTGTTAAGAACTGATTGCAGTTGTTTTATCAAACTGCTCATGGTGCTGAACAGCAGATTTTTAATATTTTGGTTTTGGAAATTATTAATTCACAAGAAAAAAAAAATCTGAAGAAAAGGAGAAGCAGCTTCCTGGAAGGAATTCAAACTTCTGTTTCAGCCTTACCTTTTTGCTCCTAACAATGACTGGGTATTTCAGCCCTGAAATGGAATTAGACAAGAGAAGGAATTACTGGAACAAGCACCAGAGAACTGACAGAACAGGAAGGAATTTTCCTCTGGAATATCTCCCAAGCTATGTAAGAACTACTCTTGTCATAATTAATGTGGTTGGACGTGACTGGATTTATTAATTAATAGGGGTTTTATTCTTCCCTCTGTGTGCCAGCACACATCCAACCTGCCTTCAGGATAAGGAACATCACTATCACAAGAATAAACATGCAAGATTCAGCTAAATCTGAGTTTAAGAGAGAACCACTTGATTTCTCTATTTTACTCTCACTTGTTTCAGCTGAAGGGTGACCTGCCTGCAAAAACCCCCAAGTGAGTTTGCTGAATACTCTCACTAAAATAATTTTGCCTTTTTTCTCATCCCTAGGGGATAGAAAACTTCAGATTTGTTTAAAAAATTGTCTTTTGAACAAAATCTTTGTAGTAAATGGAGGGCAAAAAAAAAAAAAATACAGCCTTACCATCTTCACTTTCTGCAGAACTTTCCTTGGCCATCTCCATGTCTGTGACCTCAAAATCAGTCAGGATTGTCCCCCCTGCTTCCTGGAAGTCTCTGGCATAGGACTGGGCCACTTGTTTGTAATCCACAATGCCAGTGTAGGGAGAGTCCAGGGCCATCAGTCCCTGGCAGGGTTTGACACAGAGGAAGATGAAAGTTGGAATATTTCATCTGGAATACCTGCACTGCATGGCAAGGGAGGGCTGGTGTTTGCAGGGCTCCCAGGGTGAGGGAACAGATGAGAATCTGAACTCCATCTTTCAGAAGGATGATTTATTATTTTATTATATATATTATATTAAAAGAAAATGATGCATTAAAACTATACTAAAAGAATAGAGAAAGGATTTTATCAGAAGACAAGGAAAGAAAGGAATGGAATGATAATAAAATCCTGTGACTCTCAGAGAGTCTGAGCCAGCTGGGCTGTGATTGGCCATTAATTAAAAACAACCACATGGGACCAATCCCAGATGCCCCTGTTGCATTCCACAGCACAAATAATCATTGTTTGCATTTTGTTCCTGAGGCCTCTCAGCCTCTCAGGAGAAAAGATCCTAAGGAAAGGATTTTTCATAAAATGTGTCTGTGACAGTGCTGCTCTCTCCCCTTGTGCTCAGCTGGATCTGGAACACTCCCAGGATGTTTTAGGGAGCAGATCCAAAATGTTTACAGGGAAAATGAAAATATTATTTTCCAGAAAATTTCTCTCTGTATCTACAATCACTCCTGAGTGTCACAGCTGCACCAGAGCAGGCTGCCAGATGAAACAGCACAGGGAATTCACACCTAGCTTTTCCTTTCAAACAAAGACAGACTAATCAATAACAAATCTGTGTTCCACACATTCCTCCTGCTGTGAAAATAAACAGGCTGAGAAGTGCTACATAACAACCTCACTGAAATGGGCTTGATCCAAAAACACTTTTATGGATGGGAAGGAATTTTCAGGCTCTTCTGAACTTGAAGCTCAAGGCCAGAAAAGTATTTGTTAAATTTTGTTAAATTAAATTTTAGAAATTGTTAATTTTTTAAAAATGTGTTAGATTAAAATATGTTTTCACTTGAGAAACAGCTCTTACAAGGTAAATAGAAGTATGGCAACCCCTTACCCTGCAGAAGGGCTCCTTCTCCTGGATTTCCTTGGCTCCAATGAGTTTCAGCCCTGGGACATTGTTCTGCAGGCCCCTCTCATACAGAGCTTTGAGCCTTGGGATTTCATCCTGTTCCACAGCCACAATCAGCTTTGGGAAAGGAAAAAAAGGCACAGCAGTGAGCAAAACAGAGCAGGGCAGGTTTGGCATCAAGCACAAGCAGCAGGGAATGAGTGAACAATGAATCCAGGGGGTGAAGAATGGTTGGTGCCATTAATTGCACAGAATTCTGTTGCTGAGGAAGCACTAATATATCACAGAGAATGAAAAAATAAATGCTAAACTGTAGCTTGAGTTACAATCAATTGAGAGTATTTGTCAGAAGCAGCCTGAGATTACAAGTCTGCATGTGAGAGAAGAGAATTTGAATTTGAAGAACCACTGGGATGCTTCCAGAAGTAAAACTGAACTCAACCCAAGATGTACCAACCTCCAAGAGCCTCAAGGAGAGAGTGAGGACATGTTCTGACATGGCCTGAGTGGAATTGTACCAGTTTCACTTAACCAAGGAGGCTGTTCACAGCTATCTCAGGAGATGAATGCAGACAGAATCACCTGTGCCAGCTTTGCACAGCCCATGATCCTCCCAGGTGTGAGGCTCTCCAAGCCTGGGGCTGCTCCAGGGACAGCTGGTGAAGTTTCACCATGACCTTCCCTGGAATGAACTGCCAGGGAGTGCCATGGAATCATGGAATTGTTCAGCTTGGAAAAGCTCTCTGAGAGTCCAACTGATCCCTCAGCACTGCCAGGCCACCCCTGACCCGTGTCCCCAAGTGCCACATCCACAGGGATTTGAAATCCTTCCAGGGATGGGGACTCCCCCACTGCCCTGGGCAGCTGTGCCAGGGCTGGACAAACCTTTCCAGGAAGGAATTCTCAATATCAGAGCTAAAGCTTTGTGGCCCAGCCTGAGGCCGTTCCCTCTGCTCCTGTCCCTGTTCCCCCCGGCTGTGCCCTCCTGGCAGGAGCTGTGCAGAGCCACAAGGGCCCCCTGAGCCTCCTTTGCTCCAGGCTGAGCCCCTGCCCAGCTCCCTCAGGGATTCTGCAGCCCCTGCCCAGCTCCCTCAGCCTCTCCTGGTGCTCCAGCCCCATTCCCTTCCCTGGACATGCTCCAGCCCCTCCTGTGGCTTTGCTGGGAGGGGCCCAGAGCTGTCCCAGCACTGGAGGTGGCCCAGCAGTGCCAGCACAGGGGACAAGCCCTGCCCTGCTCCTGCTACCACCCTGCTCCTGCTGCCACCCTGCAAAAATATAAACCATGAGCATAAATCATCAACCAATCACCCACCAAATTTTACGTTCTTGTAGCTTATAAACAGCATGACACTGAAGATGTCCAGATGGTTGCCATACACACCCAAGGCCAAAAGACTCAGTGCTAACCTCACTGTTAGTTTCTGCTAGGTATATACATGCAAGTATCCACGCTCCAGTGGAGATGCCCTGCACATCTTGGTACAAAACACAGAAATTCAGCTCCCCCAGGCTCCCTTGAGGACAGCTCTGAGCAGGCTGTCCCCTCAGGTGTGCTGCTGCACAGACCCACAGTGCCACCCTGTGCCCAGCCTGGCACCTCAGGGAGCACACACCAGACACAGCTCCAAGAAAAGCCCTGGAATTCCAATTTATCCCTCAGGGCCAAAACCTTGGGGTCAGGACAGAGTCCTGTGGAAACAGCAGCTCAGTGCCCAGTGAGAGTGGAAAACCTGACCTGAGTGTTAGAACAACAGGGAAATGGGCACAGAACTGTGTTTCACTGAGCCTGACCACACCTGGCATGCTCTGCCCAGCCCTGGTCCTCACCTTGCACACAGTGAATTAAAAATGGTTCAGAGCATGAAGGCAGCGTGGGGAGATGATGGAAAACCTTCTCTCAAACTGAAAGGGATGATGTGGGGGCAGGAGGGGATTATGGACATTATACACATTTCTGTGTAAAATTATCTGCAGCTTGTGGAGAGAACCCACAAGCAGGCCTGTGCCATAGGTGGTACCACACAGCCTCAGTTTCCAAGGGTGAAGCAGGGAAGCCCAGGATTCCTGTACCTTCCCACACTGCTTGTAGGGAATGCCCTTCTGGTCACAGTATTTGTAGCACAGGGCTGCCCCCTGCACACACAGCTTGGCCTTCAGGGAGCCAGGGGTGTAGTAAATCCCACTGTGGATCACACCACTGTTGTGGCCACTCTGGTGATGGGCTGAAGAGAAAGAAAAACACATGGTTAGAACTCAGTTGTTCCCACTTCATCACTTCTGCTGTCAGAAACACGAGTTCACTGAGGTCCTGCCTTAAATCAGCATTATGAGGCATGATGAGGTGAGAGAACAGCACAGTTAATTCCTCCCCTGGCCTCAAAAGGTCAGAGAAACACTGACACAGCCAGCCCTGGTTAATGATAATCCATCACAGCCTGCATTGTGTTGGACCAACAGGAAAAAAACCTGAAAACCACAATTTTTTCCTTCAAGAACAAACCGATCAATCAAAACAGGCTAAAATTCAATTTAAAAATCCAATTTTTACAATTAAATGCATCTCCTAGGGCCTCATCCAACATAGGATCTGTCCAATCCACAATTCCTTTGGACATGCTGGCAGGCCTGGGAGGATAATTTTGAGTATTTGTGAACTGGATTAGGTTGCTATTTCCTCTTTGCAAATAGATAAAATAGAGGTGAAAAACAGCACAAACATTTTTACTGAAGTCATTTGGTCAGGTTCTTCTCCCTCTTTAAGGTGTGGATGCCCAAAGGTCACTCCTGCTTGGCACTCACACAGCTCTGTGTCTTGGGGATAAAAAGTCATTTTGTGTCATTCATGGAACATCTCAAAAGCAATTTATAGCCAGGCTGGTGGAGCTATTTCAGACAAGATTCTGGGCTCACAGGTCCTGTTTGGAGTTAATCATTGATGTCTATCCCTTGGGATTCTCCATGCAGAACCTGCCTGTGCCCTCCCACAAGCTGCACTATTCCTTATCCTGCTTATTCCCCTCCTTGTCCTCTCTCCTGCCATCCCCCTGCTGCTGCAGCCCCAGCAGTCACACTGCAGCTTGCACAGGAGTTTTTAACTCAAAATTCCCAATCTGCAGCCCCAGCAGTCACAGGGCAGTTTGCACAGGAGTTTTTAACTCAAAATTCCCAATCTGCAGCCCCAGCAGTCACAGGGCAGCTGGCACAGGAGTTTTTAACTCAAAATTCCCAATCTGCAGCCCCAGCAGTCACAGGGCAGCTGGCACAGGAGTTTTTAACTCAAAATCCCCAACCTGCAGCCCCAGCAGAGAGGCACAGACTGATGAAACTCTGCTGAAGGACAACCCTTGGGAGAAGGGTGGAAGAAATCCCTGTTAGGGGAGAGCCTTGGCACTGACATGCAGTCTCAAGCTGCACCAAGGGAAATTTAGGTTGGATATTAAGAAAAAGTTTTTTACAGAAAGGGAGATAAAGTTCTGGAATGGCTGCCCAGGGAGGTGGTGGAGTCCCCATGCCTGGGTGTGTTTAACAAAGCCTGGATGTGGCACTGGGGGCCAGGGGTGAGTTGAGCTGTTGGGGCTGGGTTGGACTCCATGATCCTGAAGGTCTCTCCCAACCCAGGGATTCTGTGAGAGCCATCACAGAGTCCCAGGATGGTTTGGGATGGAAGGGACTTTAGAGATCACCTCGTTCCATCCCCTGCCAGGCTCAGGGACACCTTCCACTATCCCAGGCTGCTCCAAGCCATGTCCTGGAAATAAGAAATCCATCACCCACTTCAACAACGAGGGCAGCTGCTCTCCCACAGCTACTGCTCCCTGCACACAGATATCCATGGGATGCTGAGGTTCTGGCAGTGTCCTGGGGCACAGCCTCCCCTGGGTCCCACTCTGTAACCTTTGCAATTTGCAGGCAACCCCAACAAGGGAAGAGGTGAGAATCTTGACTCCATGTTTCAGAAGGCTGATTTAGTATTTTATGATATATATTAAATTAAAAGAAAATTATATACTAAAACTATACTAAAAGAAAAAGCAAGGAATAGAAAGGAATGATCATAAAATCTTGTGACTGACCAGAGTCCGAGCCAGCTGGGCTGTGATTGGTCATTAATTAGAAACAAGCACATGAGACCAATCCCAGATGCCCCTGTTGCATTCCACAGCAGCAGATAATTGCTGTTTACATTCCGTTCCTGAGGCCTCTCAGCTTCTCAGGAGAACAGATCCTAGGGAAAGGAATTTTCCTCAGGTGTGACACGTACCTGGCTCCTGCTCCTTCTCCAGCACGGCCATGGCCAGCGAGGGGTGGCGCTGCAGGAGCTCCCGGGCCGCGGCCAAGCCCACGATCCCCGCGCCCACCACGGCCACGTCGAACGAGCTGCAGGGACAGGGACAAGGACAAGGGATGGTGTGAAAAATGCGCATTTTGTGATTGGCTTTTCGCAAATATTCAAATGAATATTATATGTGTTGTGTTAGAAAGTGATGCTGTGTTAATTTTCTTAAATATAGTGTTAAATATAGTTTTAGGTTATAACAAAATGTTAAAATAGAAACTATGCCATGCAAGATATTTTTCTAAAGAAAGGACTGGCAGTGAGACAGCAGCCACAGGACACCTGAATCTTTCAGAGAAAGAGAATTCATTGCTCCATTATCAGGAGAAATGAACTTCTTCCCACCTCACTTGGGCAGGGTTCAGAGGAAGAAGCTGACACTGCCCAGACAGAATCCTGTGTTTGGATGGAATTTCTGCATCATGGATGAGGTGTATGAATATGCAACAGGCTGTTGTTTTTAAGGGTTAATCCTCTGGTAACGTGGGGCCTTTTTTGGGCTTGTGCTGCCCAGAAAAGGTACCCAGACTGTCTGTAACTCTTTGTTTCATATTGTCCTAATCCAATTGTCCAAATTATTATTACTCTAATTATATTATTATTTTTATAACCATTTTATTACTATTAAACTTTTAAAATTCTAAAACCAAGTAATTGGTGTTTTTCACAAATAACAATAGGGGAAAAGGGTGGGGATAGGGGAAGGGCATGTCAGGAATAGAGGGGAAAGGATGGGGAAAGGGGAAAGGAAGGGAAAGTGGATATAAAGGAAGGTGATATAAGGGAAGGAGATCTAAGGAATAAAGAGGACATAGGGGAGAAGAAAATGGGATAGAGGAAAGGGGATAGGGGTGATTAATAATGTAAAGGGGGAAAGTATAGGGATGGCAGATAAAGGATATAGGGGAAGTGGCTATAGAGAATATAGGGGATATAGGAGAGAGGAAAAGGGGATAGGGAAAGGTGACATAGCAAACATAGAGGATACAGGAGAGAGGGACAGGGGATGGGGGAAATGATATGGAAAGTGTGAAAAACGCCAATTGCTTGGTTTTAAAATTTTAAAATTTTAAGAGTAATAAAATGGTTATAAAAATAGTAATATAATTAGAGTAATAATAATATGGGCAATTTGGATTAGGACAATATGAGACAATAGAAACAAAGAGTTACAGACATCTGAGTACCTTTTTCTGGGCAAAATAAGCCTGAAAAAGGCCCCACGTTAACAGAGGATTAACCCTTAAAACAACAGCCTGTTGCATATTCATACAGCTCATCCATGATGCAGAAATTCCATTCCAACACAGGATTCTGTCTGGGCAGTGTCAGCTTCTTCCTCTGAGTCCTGACGGTGTCTCCAATCCTGAGCAAGGCAGGAAGAAGTTCATTTCTCCTGATAATGGAGCAATAAATTCTCTTTCTCTGAAAGATTCAGGTGTCCTGTGGCTGCTGTCTCACTGTGAGTCCTTTCTTTAAAAAAAGTATCCTACATAGCATAGTTTCTATTTTAACATTTTGTTATAACGTAGAACTCTATTTAACACACTACTTAAGAGAATTAATACAGCATCACTTTCTAACACAACACATATAATATTCATTTGAATATTTGCGAAAAGCCAGTCATAAAGTACACATTTTTCACAGAAAGTCACAGAGGAAGTGGCTAAGTAAAGGTAAGAAGACAAGGGGAAGGGGTGAGGGGACGGGGGACAGGACGAGGTTCCGGTGCCGAGGGCAGGGAACAGGCAGGGAACAGGCAGGGTTGTGGAAGGTGCCGCTGGGGCCGGGCCCGCCCCGCTGCCCCCGGCCTCACCTGCGCCGCCGGCTCTGGAGCCGCCACAGCGCCGGGGCCCCGCCCGGGCCCGCGCGGCCCCTCAGCGCCGCCGCCATCTTGGGGGCGGAGGGAGCGCCGGGGCCGCGGCCGCGCCTCCTCCTCCTCTCCTCTCCTCCTCCTCTTCTGCTCCTCCTGCTGCTGCTGCCCCTGCTCCTCCTCCTCCTCCTGCTGCCCCTGCCCTCCTGCTCCGCTCCGCTCAGCCGGGCAAGGTTCGGCCGCTCGGCGCCGGGGCCAGCCCGGGGGCGGTGCCGGTCCCCCCCTGCAGCCGTGGGCCCTGCCGGGCTCACAGCCCCGCTCAGGCCGTGAGGGCGGCGCGGCCTCCCCCTGCTGCTGCTGGCGCTGCAAATAACACCCAATAACACCTCCCTTTCCCCTCTCCCGTCTGCAAGAAGGTGATGATGGCCTTGGGGACGCTCTTGAGGAAGCCGCCGCTGCCGCCGGGCAGTTGTAGAGCCTTCTGGGGATGGCTGAATGCCGTGTTCAACAAGTAAGAGTGAGTCGCTGGTTAATAATTAACTTGCAGATCCCTCAAATTCTCTGCGCGGTTTGTGAAGCGGAACAATCAAGTCCCTACGCTGCAGAAAACGTTTTCTGTCATTAATGCTCCTCTTTCCCCCCAGAGTGCATGCTGGGTTGTTGGCATGGGGTCATTCCGTGTCTGCTTCCCCTTCCAAAGCCGTGACCTTCCAGAGCAAGGTGTGGGCCCTGCCCCTGCCCTGGCCACATGGATCCCATCCCTAAATCCTGCTCTTCTTTGACCCCAAAACTCACCTTAACCAGTAGCACAGTTTTCTTTCCTTACAGACATGGAAGGAAACTGAGTTAAGCCCAGTTATATTTGTATTCTTTTTCTAAAGAGCATCTGCCGCTTAAGTTAAAAAACCTCACACCAGATTAATGTGAAAATCACTTGTTTTTTTTTAAATTTTAAAAGTTTTATAGTAATAAAATGGTTATAAAAATAGTAATACAATTAGAGTAATAATGATTTGGACAGTTTGGATTAGGGCAATATGAGACAATAGAGACAAAGAGTTATGGACACTCTGGGTACCTTTTCTGGGCAGCACGAGCCCGAAAAAGGCCCCACGTTACCAGAGGATTAACCCTTAAAAACAACAGCCTGTTGCATATTCATACAGCTCATCCATGATGCAGAAATTCCATTCAAACACAGGATTCTGTCTGGGCAGTGTCAGCTTCTTCCTCTGAGCCCTAACAGCGCCTTTGAGGCGGGAAGAAGTTCATTTCTTCTGATAAGAGGGCCATAAATTCTCTTTCTCTGAAAGATTCAGGTGTCCTGTGGCTGCTGTCTCACTGCCAGTCCTTTCTTTAAAGAAAGGATCCTACATAGCATAGTTTCTATTTTAACATATTTTATAATCTAAAACTGTATTTAACACACTACTTAAGAGAATTAACACAGCATCACTTTCTAACACAAACCATATAATATTCATTTGAATATTCGCGAAAAGCCAGTCATAAAATACACATTTTTCACATTAAGCACTGCACAGTCCAGAACTCACCCATTCTTAAACCCCTTCTAGTAAATCCCACCCTCACTTGTCTGACACACGGCCACAGATTTTTTGGGAGCGTTTCGATTATCCCCGGGATAACTGAGCCCCGCTCCGGGCGGGCTGTGGCTGCTCTCTGTGTCCCGCAGGGTGGATCACGAGCGCATCCGAGCCGTGGGTCCGGACCGCGCGGCCTCGGAGTGGCTGCTGCGCTGCGGGGCCCTGGTCCGCTACCAGGGCTCGCCCAAGTGGCAGCAGGACTACAACGCCCTGCCCACGGGGCCCCTGGGCAGGTACAAGATCGAGGCCATCAACGCCACCGACTCGTGCATCATGTACAGAGGATTTGACTACCTGGGTAATGTACACGGGGGAAAGCGCCACTCGCTTGGTTTTGAATTTTGAAAGTTTAAGGGTAATACAATGGTTATATGGATAGTAATGTAATTAGAGTAATAATGATTTGGACAATTTGGATTAGGATAATATGAGACAACAGAAACAAAGAGTTATGGACACTCCAGGTGCCTTTTCTAGGCAAAATAAGCCCGAAAAAGGCCCCACGTTACCAGAGGATTAACCCTTAAAAACAACAGCCTGTTGCATATTCATACACCTCATCCATGATGCAGAAATTCCATTCAAACACAGGATTCTGTCTGGGCAGTGTCAACTTCTTCCTCTGAATCCTGACAGCATCCTCAGGGCTGAGCAAGGCAGGAAGAAGTTCATTTCTCCTGATAATGGAGCAATAAATTCTCTTTCTCTGAAAGATTCAGGTGTCCTGTGGCTGCTGTCTCACTGCCAGTCCTTTCTTTAAAAAAAGGATCCTACATAGCATAGTTTCTATTTTAACATTTTGTTATAACCTAAAACTGTATTTAACAACTAGCTTAGAAAATTAACACAGCATCACTTTCTAACACAACACATACAATATTCATTTGATTATTTGCAAAAAGCCAATCATAAAATACACATTTTTCACAGTACACACGGTGATTGTTCTTAGTGGCTTTCATTTGAATTGCATCAAAATATGAATAATGGTGTCATTTTCTCATTCCTTAGCAAGATACTCATAAATAATTTGTGGGTTTTTTCCCCCTTTATAAATATTTATCAGTCCCCAGGGTTTTGCTGGAGGTGTGGTATGAAGTGGAAAGACTTTGGGAATTTCAGCTTTTACCTGAAGTTGCCATAGCACTAAGGAAGTGCCACAAATTTTGATGAGTTTGTAGCAAAAAGCACTCTAAATATTATTTTTCTTCTGCACCAAGGGATGATTTTGGTGTCTCTGAAGTTGTATTCTGCTCATTATCCAGGCATTTATGATGTCTTCAAAGACAAATAAAAAAGACAAAAACCAAGTGTTTCAGGTGGTCTTTAAATAACAGAAACCAAAAAGGGAACAGGCTGTTTTATTTTTTCATAGCAAGGGACCCTGAATTCCTGGCATTAGCACTTTCTTATGTCAGTCATTGTTTATTACCCAAAATTGTGTAGGTTTTTTGTTACTTGCCCATTTCAAAGCTCTGGAATTCTTACTGAAACAATTCAAACCCCAAGGTTTTCCTAAATCTGAAGAGCCACAAAAGGGCTTTGGAGATTCACTGTGTGTTACAGCCCCACTGTATAAAGGAATGTGTGGCTGGGTGGTTTTAGGGGCAGTTGTTAAATTGAGAATTTAACAAGCAGCACAGGCTTGTCAGTGTTCAGGAACACAAAACCAGGGAAGGATTCTGTGCAGGGGCTTTTGTTGGAGAGCTCTGGGTGTCAGGGGTACAGACCCAGAGCTGACTCTGACACGGGTTCAGGATCAACCCATAATGTTTTTATACCCTTATTGTCATATAACTGCATATTAATTATTAAACTTCTATTGTTCTATTGTATACATTGATTTCATCCAAGCATGGATTTTGTAGTTTTCATCAAACCCCTCAATAGTTTTTTATTATTCTTGTTAGGATTAAACAGTAATTACATCCAATTACCAAGCCATCATTGCATCTAACAATCCTGTCATTTATCATGGTCACTCAGTGATTATCCAGGTGCAGCCTAACATTTTCCCAGGGCCTACCAGGCCTAGCCTTCCTTTTTAACTCCCCTGAATATTCCACGATTTTAGAAACATTTTATCCCTGTAGTATCAGGCTGGAGCTGGAGTTGTGGAGCAAAGCGTCCCTTGTGCCCCTGCAGATGGCCTGGAGCACGTCACAGACATCAGGCTGGAGAAGTGCATGTACATCCAGGACCAGTGTCTGCAGAGGCTCAGCGACACCAGCAACCTGCAGAGGAGTCTGCAGCAGCTGAGGATCATCTCCTGTGGCAACGTCACTGACAAAGGCATCCTGGCACTCCACAAGCTGGCGTACGTGGGGCACCGAGGGCTCCCTGCTCAGGGCTCTGTGGCATTGGGGCATGGCTGGGGTGGCCTTGAGGATAGGTAATTAGTGATCAGCAGGTAATTAGTGATCAGCTTGGCTGCTGTTCTGAGCCCTGTCGTGCAGCAGCTCTGTTTGACACAGTTTGTGTCCTGCAGCTTTCAGTGCTTGTCCAGCTCACACCTTCCTGTCACGCCACCCTCCTGGGCCTCAGGGTCTGGGACACTCCTGGGTGCTCAGGAATGGGGTGCACTTGGGTACTGCAGCTAAAAACCCCAAACACCCACTTCAGAAACAAACTTCCAGTAGAACCAGTTAAAATACCAAAAATTCCAGTCACCATTTAAAATACTCAAAACTGCAGTAGAATAATTTCTCCAATTTCTCTGTCAGCAATTCAACAGCAATTGCTCATTTTCTTTTTGAATATTTACAGGAACCTGGAATATTTGTACCTGAGTGACCTTCCTGGGATCAGAGAGAAAGAAACAACCTTCCGTGTGCTTCAGCAGGCACTGCCCAAGCTGGAGCTGGAGCTGGATTTGGAATAAACACAGCAGCACAAAACTGAGATGTGATTTCCTAGGATTTGTCTTTTGTTGCATCAATGAAGTTGTAGACACCACTGTGCTTCCAGTAAAGCCCAGCTCTCCCAGTCCAGCCTCAAAGGTGGATGTGACCTTTTAAGAAATCATGCAATTAATTTTTATTAAGCTTAAACTCAGTGGTGGATCAACAGCAGACAGGGCAGGCCTCTGCACGTAGGCATCTGGTTCCTGTTTTTCTAGGGAGCTCTGAATAGCTCAGAAGTTCTCAGGGTTCTATTGCACAGAAGCAGAGTGGCAATGGGGGCAGTGTTGGGGTGTGTGTGGTCAGTGCCTGGTGTTGGTGCTGTTCCCTCTGGAGAATCTCACCCAGTAGGTGGGTGCTGATTAATAAAAGAGGTTCTGGGTCTTTTTTGTGTCCTTCACACTCGGAGTTTGTCTGGTTCCATGATCTGCAGGCAGGCAGGGTCACCCCTCAGGAGCACTGAGCTCTGTGCAGGAGCAGCAGCTCTTGGACACAGCCCTGAGTATGTTTGTGCTGTGTGCTGATGGACTGCAGCAGTTCTGTGCAGCTCTGGAGTTCCATCCTCATCCCTCCTCATAAGTAAAAGTCAGTGAGAATTGTTGAGGTTGGAAAAGTCCTCTGAGACCATGGGAGTCCAGGTGTTCCCCCAGCACTGCCAAGGCCATCACTGACCTGTGTCCCCACGTGCCACATCCATGTGGCTTTTCAATCCCTCCAGGGACGGTGAGTCCCCCACTGCCCTGAGAGCTGTGCCAGGGCTGGACAAACCTTTCAGGAAGGAATTCTCAATATCAGAGCTAAAGCTTTGTGGCCCAGCCTGAGGCCGTTCCCTCTGCTCCTGTCCCTGTTCCCCCCGGCTGTGCCCTCCTGGCAGGAGCTGTGCAGAGCCACAAGGGCCCCCTGAGCCTCCTTTGCTCCAGGCTGAGCCCCTGCCCAGCTCCCTCAGGGATTCTGCAGCCCCTGCCCAGCTCCCTCAGGGATTCTGCAGCCCCTGCCCAGCTCCCTCAGGGATTCTGCAGCCCCTGCCCGGCTCCCTCAGGGATTCTGCAGCCCCTGCCCAGCTCCCTCAGGGATTCTGCAGCCCCTGCCCAGCTCCCTCAGGGATTCCCCAGCCCTTCCCTGGACACGCTCCAGCCCCTCAATCCTTTCTTGTGAGAGACTCAGAAGTGCCCCAGGATTGGAGGTGGAGCCTCAGGTGCCAGCACAGCAGGAATGGCTCATCCTCAGGGAGAGCATTTTCACTCAGATCCCTGGGTCTGGGCTAGAGAAGGGCAGAAGGCAGTGGCTCCAAGCAGTCAGGTGCACAGTACTGGCTCAGAGGTGTTTTCCATGTGGAAGCAAACAGAAGGCCATCAGGCACACACAGGACATGGCATCTGTCCCACTGAAAGGGCTTTTACTGCTGTGGAACACAAAATGTACTGGCAAAACATTTTTGCTCTAAGTGTCAGTAAAAAGAGGATGTTCTTGCCCAGTAGTAAAGTTTTATATAGCAAAATACCTCCAGTAAATTGGAAAAAGCTAAATTTCTTTTATTCAAAATCATCACAATATTAAATTCTGAGATTCCACAAACCCCAGTCGTTCTAATACAAACACTTAGGTAGAATTCCTGCCTGTGTCTGGCCATTGTTATAAATTACATTCATGATTAGTTTTGATAAAATCATTTCTATAACTACAAGCAAGTGCCCTCACTCTTGTCAGAAGCAGAATTTGAGGATGAAACTGGCAGGAGAAGCTCTGGAAAGACTAAAAGAAACAGCAGGGATGTTGCTCTGTTCTCCTGGTGCCTCTGGAGCAGCCAGGCAGCCCCTCCCAGCCTGGGCTGCACCAACACAGCTTCAGCCC
This sequence comes from Agelaius tricolor, assembly GCF_023055355.1. Classification (NCBI taxonomy): domain Eukaryota; kingdom Metazoa; phylum Chordata; class Aves; order Passeriformes; family Icteridae; genus Agelaius; species Agelaius tricolor. The sequence continues at coordinate 2,147,334 of NW_027269265.1, forward strand.
TTCAGCAGCACAGGCACAGCTCCCCACAGAGCAGGGGCTGGGCCCAGCCCAAAGCAGGAGGGACCTGGGCCCAGCCTAAAGCAGCAGGGACCTGGGCCCAGCCTAAAGCAGCAGGGACCTGGGCCCAGCCCAAAGCAGGAGGGACCTGGGCCCAGCCTAAAGCAGCAGGGACGGACCTGGGCCCAGCCTAAAGCAGCAGGGACTGGTGTATTTGGCAAGGTGGAGCTCTCCTGCCAAGTCTGAAATGCAGGGACAGAGTTTTAAATTTCATCCTGTAAGCACTGGGTTGGGATAATCCTGCAGCAGGAGGCAATCAGGAATGAAAGCAGAATGCATTTGCCTTTGTACACAGAACACTTAAGATGAGCTTGGAGTTGTTTCTGCATCACTTCCTCTCCATCAGTGACCCAGAGGAGAGGACAGATCACTCTGTACATGCCAGAACTTTTAGTAATTTAGTTTTCCACTGTGTATCCTCCATTTATAAATCCTGGATGACTTCAAACAACTGAGTTTTAATCTGCCACCTGGTCAGATGTTTGGGAAGTGGTACTTTGATTTCCTTGTCTTGCAGCAGTTCTTCTTGCTGTCCAGAGCTGGGAGAACCTTGCTGCAGGTCAGCTGAGGCAGGTGCTGTAACTAAAGGAAAAGTTACACCACGTGTATTTGTTTGGAATGGGAATAAAGCACACATGGAATCAATCTTCATACAGAATATGAGCTATAAAACTATTCCTACTGTAATCCTGTATTTTTCAAGCTAAGATCCTGGGGTTTTATGACTGGACTCTAATTAAAGAATTCCATTAAACAAGGAAAATATCCCAGGTGATAGAAATGGAAGAGGCCAATCCGTGTGACCCAGAACTGACACCCTGTAGCAATTCTCCATCCCTCACCTCCAACCTCCCTCCTGTTCCCAGCTCAGCCTTAGAGCTGCCATGGAATGTGGCTCCCAGGAATGAAGAACTGTGCAATGAGGTGCATTGTGAGGCTGCATTTGGGACTTGGGATGGAGTCTGGAAAAGCCAGAGCAGCAGGGAGACATTTGCTTGGCAGCTCCAGCTGCAGAAACACCCAGTGCATGGGGTAAGGGGTGGAAGTGTTACAAACAGAAGTGGTGTTTATTCATCTCCATAATTCAGGATTAAAAAGCACCTGAGTACTCAAACCAGTGAGAGTGTGCAGTTTGTGCAGCCCTCCTGCTGCTGTCTGTCAGGAATGCACATTCCTGGATGAGCCTTACCCTGCCGGGGCTGAGCTGTTTATCCCCAGTGCCCCACGGAGCCGCAGTGCAAAATCCACTTTGTACAGAGTTACTCTTTAGCCAGGGGCTGTTTTGTGCTCAGGACAGAACCAGGAGCAGCCCAACACCCTCAGAGCCAGCAGGGCCCACCCTGGGAGCCAACAAGAGAGCAGCCCCTCCTCAGGGGGAACACTGAACACCATGGCAGCCTTACCCCTGGCAGGTGCTTCCGGGCCAGCCTGGCCGGGTTCCCAGCGCCCCTCTGGTGTTCTCTGGCCAGCTCTGCTGCCTCCCTGAAGCTGTCAAAATAGGGGTGCTGCAGCAGCTGCTCACAGCTCTGCCTCTCTGCAGGGTCCATCCGAAGGCAGCCCTTGAAAAGATGGAGGATCACACCAAACACTCCTTACCCAGCCCTGCACAATCCCTGTGCTCCCCACAGCCCAGGAGCATTCCCACAGGTACCTGTGTTAGCAGCTTTTTAATGGATTCTAAGAGTGGCTGTTCAGTGTCAGCACGAAGCTTGAGGAGCAGCTAATTATCCAACAATTATAAAAATTAATCATGGAATGGTTGGGTTGGAAGGGACCTTAAAGATCATCTTGTTCCAACCCCCTGCCCTGGGCAGAGACACCTGCCCTATCCCAGGCTGCTCTGAGCCCTGCCCAGCCTGGCCTTGGGCACTTCCAGGGATGGACAATCCACAACTGTAGGAGGAATTGTGGCTCAAGGAACTGCTGCAATCACATGGGGCAGCAAACCAGGTCCATTTCTCAGGGAATCTCAAACTCAGTCCCAGACTCTCACACCAGATGATTTGTTTATCCCTGGGCTGGGCTCCTCCACAAACTGGAGTTTCCTCACCTTCATGAGAGCCAGTGCAGAGTATGAAATATTGGGGAATTTCACTTCCAATGGTTCCTGCAGGGAAAAAAAACAACCAGTGAATGGACTCATATTAGCAAACTTTTCATTCATCAGGCACCAAGAGCCAGCTTTCCATAGGAACATAACCTGTTCCTCACAAAGTGCCTCCATCACTCCATGGGTTCAGAGGCCCAGCAGCTCTGAGGATGTGCCACCAGAAATGGGGCAAAGCAGCAGAGATTAAACATTTTTTGACTGCTTTAACACAGATTGTAAGCTAAAATGTCATGAGAGGTTCAGCCACCTCCAAATAATATTCTGGTGCACACTGGCAAAGTAGAGGACAAAGTTTTTGGATAAGGAAAAAACACTGCACAGCAAAGGACAGGGCAGGGTGGGAAGGGAGGGAAGTGCAGCTGCAGGCAGCTCTTACCATGATCTCTGGGTCTGGAATTCTTACCCCACTGAAGAACTGGTTGGTGCTGAACACTTGCTGGTGCCTGGGAATGAGATCCCCTTCAACCAAAAATTTAAAAAAGAAAAAAAAAAAAAATTGGAGTAATTTGCTTAATTTTACAGTGCCTGCATTGAATGTGGCTGCATCCTCTAACAAGGCTGATGCCATCCAAGACAGCATCTCAAGAGGTGGAGCATCACCAAGTGAGCCAAGGCAATGTCCTTTGTGACAATCAATGTCCATTTGGGCCACCCGTGATCCCACACCCCTGTGACTGTGCTGAAGGAAAGGCAGGGCCACAACTGTTCCAGCTGCAGGAGAATTTAACTCCTTTTGGAAGAAATTCTCTTTGGAACTCCTGAGGGTGGGGTACAGGACAGAGCTGGAACACAGCCCCACCTGAGCCTGCTGCAGCTTTTCCCCAAGGCAGCGTTTTTGAAGCTCAGAGCACCCCAGAGTGAGGAAAATGTTCAAATCAAATCCATAGCAAAGGAGTGCCCCAGTACAGTGCCCCATAATGGCACAGCTTCAATCAAGGAGCTTTGCTCTGCCTCACTCCAGCACCTGCATCCAACAATCAATGGGAATCTCCTCTGGCTAAAACCCTGCCATCAAAAATTAATTGTATCTGCCTAACACTGGCATTAATGAACTCTGGAGGATGAAGGAATTGGTGATGAACTATTTTTCTAGGTAAGGAGCTTATCTGTTTAAAGCCATTAGTCACCTTTGTAGTTTTATAAACTGCTCAGTTAAAATTACAACTCTCTGTTCATTCCAACAAATTGCAGTGAAAAGTGGGGGGTTGTTCATTGTCACCCAAGAAATCAGATGTTACACACCAAAACTGAAAAGAATCAATGGGCCTGGATTAGTTTAAGTGTTATGGGGGATAAGGGCTCTTTTATTTAACAAAGAGGCTCCCAAATCCATTGATGAACAACAAGAAACAGGTGGAACAGACAGGCTGTGGTGTTCACAGTCCCCTTCCCAGGCACACAGCCACCAACAGGCCCTGACAACACTGGAGACCCCCCAGGCTGGGATGAATTCAATCCAGCTGTTCATGGACCACTTGGTTTGGTAGCAAACCCTGAAACAAACACCTGGATCTTGGAAACCTTTATGCCAAACATTCCTGGTCCTTTCTGCTACAGACACCTCATGTTTTTGTCTGTGTGCAGGCAGCTGAAGTTGCTCCCCCACCCCAGCAGGGACCAGCAGGGGCATCCAGTGGTCACCAAACACATCCCACATCTTTCCTCATCTGCACCAGCCCCAGCTGCCCAGAGGGTAAGGACAGAGCAGGGATGGTTCCAGGCAGTCTGCAGGCAGTGATCCCAGCTCCCAGCCTGGTTCACTGTGGGCCTGTCAGCACCTGCACACAATGCCAGCAACACCATCTCAGCTCCTTCTTAAGGACAGGAACCCCTCAAATGAAACTGCACCTTATAGAGAGAGATCTGCTGGCTGAATCCCCCCTGGCTGCCACAGACACATTTTATGGAAAATCCTTTTGCTAGGATCTGTTCTCCTGAGCAGCTGAGAGGCCTCAGAAACAAAATGCAAACAAGAATTATCTGCTGCTGTGGAATGCAACAGGGGCATCTGGGATTGGTCTCATGTGGTTGCTTTTAATTAATGGCCAATCACAGCCCAGCTGCCTTGGACTCTCTGGTCAGTCACAAGATTTTATGATCATTCCATTCCTTTCTTTCCTTTCAAGCCTTCTGATGAAATCCTTTCTTTTGTTCTTTTAGTATAGTTTTAATATATCATTTTAATATAATATATAAAATAAGAAATACAAAATATTACATTATTATATTAATATATTTAGATATGTATTTATACTAATATATTTATGTTATATTTAATGCTATTGTTATTATTGTTATTATTATTTTATATAAAATAATAAATCGCCCTTCTGAAACATGGGAGTCAAGACTCTCATCTCCTCCCTCGTCCCGAGAGCCCTGCGAACACCACCGCACCTGGCCGCTCGCCGTTCCCGCCGCAGAGGGCACCATGCATCCCTCCGGGGCAGGCCCCAGCGGGGCTGTGTGTGCCGGGGACGCTCACCCAGCGTTCTGCGGATCAGGTACAGCTGATCCACGTCCGACTTGCCGGGCCACAGGGGCATCCCCGAGAGCAGCTCGGCGAACACGCAGCCGATGGCCCACACGTCCACGGGGGGGCCGTACTGGGTGTCCCCCACCAGCAGCTCCGGGCTGCGGTACCACCTGGTGGCCACGTAGTCCGTGTAGTAATCGCTGGGACCTGCTGGCTCGGGGCAGGGCAGAGAGACACGAACACAGGAACGTGGGGTCAGAGCCGTGCACAGGAGCCATCGTCACTTGTGACATTTTGGGGCATCTCCTGGCAGGCCAGAGCTGCAGGAGCAGCGTGAGTCACTGGCCACCAGCGGAACCCAACTTTGGAAACGCTCGGGAGCTGGTAAAAATCAAGAGCGTGTTTTCCTCCAAATGAAAATCTGCACAGCTCCACAGCCGGGCCCTGCACAGCCAGTGGGCAGTTCTCAGAACCCATGTGATTTATCTGAAGAGGAGCTAAAAAAACCCCAGATTAGGGGGTTTATTTACAACGGAAAATGTGAAGCCATTGTTTGCAGAGGCAGCCCGAGGGGCTTTTCCTGCCAGGGAGCTCCAGCTGTGTCTGCAGCCCTGCACAAACAACGGCTGGGCAGCTCCGAGACGCCAGGGCCGCTTCCCTGCCTCCCCCGTGCCAGCACCCCCCGCGCCCGGCAGGGAGCTCCGCTTGTTCGCGGCTGGTTCAGGAACCTCTACCCGGCCCTCAGCAGAGTTCCCTGGGCAAACACACAGCTACCACACAAGAGGATGTGCAGTGTGTCAGACACAGCCAGGCGAGGGCTGCGATGGCTCATCCCACACTCCCAGGACATGAAGAGTGCCAATAAATTCAGCACTCACTCAGTATGCGAGCAAATCCAAAGTCACAGAGTTTGATGACAGAGTGCTTCGTGATCAGGATGTTCTCTGGCTTCACATCCCTGTGGATGCACTGGAAGAAGAAAAAGAAGCAAGGTTGGAAGCATTTCACCTGGCCCTCAGATAAATTCAGCCAGACCCCTTTGCAGCACACTGTGGCAGGCAGCTCTTCCTGCTGAAGGGTTTCTGAGCAGCAGGACAAGGACCTGGCCACAGCCCAGGCTCTGTGCAGGCTCCCAGCTTCAGCTCTGCATCCCCTGGGAAGCTCCTGCCCAATGGTTTTGCTGACAAAGCTCAGCACGAGCTCTGCTCAGCACAGGTGACACATCCAGAGCTGGGGACCCTCCAGAGAGGGAGGATGTGACTCCAGTGAAGGGCCACTGAAATTTATGGGACTGGGATGTCACATCCAAAGAGAGCATGAGGGAGCTGGGACCATCAAGAAAAGGCTCCAGGTGAAACTCCTCAATGGGCATGAAATCCCTGATGGGGAGGAGGAAAGGGGACTGCTCTTGGTGGGGCACTGAAAGGACACAGACCATGGGCACAGACTGAACACAAAGGAAATTCCATTTAAACCTGACCAATTTATTTTATCTTTTTTACTGAGGGCATGGCCACACACCCAAACAGATTGTCCAGAGAGTCTGTGGAGACTCCAGCCTTGGAGCTTTGAAATCCTGACTGGAAAAGTTTCTGAACAGTCTGTTCTGGCTGAGCCAGACTGACTGCAAGGGTTGGATGAGGAGATCTCTAGAACCCCCTTCCAACATCAGCAATTCTGTGATCCTTTGGAGGTGACCTTGTCCTTCACAACAACCAAATTGGGGCCTGGCAAAGAATTTTTGCTGATCAAACTGACAAAACCTTTATTTCTTTTGTTCTGCTCAACTCACTGGGGTCTCACTCATGTTGTCCCTCTCCCATCATCACCTCAGAGCAAACCCCTTGGACTTTCCTTGCCAAGCTGGTGGTAAATTACTGTGTCTCCTCCTGAGGACTGAAATGCTGCTTATTAAACCACATGGAGCTCCAAAAAGGGCAGCTGCACAAAACCTCATCACCTGTGATCTACAGCAGCTCAGGCTGCAGCATCTCATTGTTCCCTCTGCTCCCAAACTCCACTAAATCTTCCAGACTGAGCAAGGGAACAGAAAAAAGACACAAACCAACAAATCTTGGAAGCAGGAGAGACCTGTGGCCAAGTTCCTGTGCCTCAACTGGACATCATTCCCTCAGCAAAGACCAAACACCCATGCCAGGCCCATCTCCTGCCCCACTCTTAAATCTCAAGTGTTGGCAGATGAACAAAAATAAAGACAATTAGAGCTAAGTTTGGCTAAAGAGCTTCTCCAAAAGGCTCCTTCTCCTTCCCTGCTTCTTAAAATGTTCCCACTGACATATCTGACACACACACAGCTCCAGAGAGCAGAGGAGGGAGTAAAAAGGATTTACTGTGTCTAAGTTTTGAAATGTCTTCACTGGTGCCATGGTTCAATCCCATGCCAGTAAAGTGAGGCACTTGCTGTGAAATCCAGCTGATGAGCTGCCAGGGCAGGTTCCTGAAGGGCAGCAGCAGTGCAGGGCCCAGGCAATCACACAAGGATCATTCCCACTCCTCCTGGAGGATTTTCTAGGGTCTTAGAGCAAATCCCTCCCTGACAGCCAAGCCAAGGGACTGTGTGACAGTGAAGGCAGCTGGTGTGGGTGTACACCAATATTTCAGGTGTGTTTCCTGTTCAGAACAGGGGATAGCACCTGCCTCCATCCCATGAAAGCTCTGGAATCAGGAAAATGCCAAGAGAGGCCCCCTCTCTGCCCCAAGGCCACGTTCCAGCAATCATTGGTGCAGCTCAGGGACTCACATTGTGTTTATGGCAGAAGTTCACAGCCTGCAGGGTCTGCCAGGTTATGCTCTTCACCAGGTACTCTGGCACCCTGTTGGAAAGAAACACAGTTTTATTTTGGCCATTAATAATGAATTGTCTATTTCAGGGGAAATGAGTGCTGACATTGTACAGGGATCTCTGAGCAAAACCATCAGGGAAGTCAGGAAACCCTTCCAAAGGCAGCCAGGGCAGCAAGAGAAGAGGATTTGTGTCTGGTGCCAGTGTCACAGCCAGCAAGGGCTGCCACTGTGACCACACAGCAAAGTGTGTGAGTCCATCCCAGAGCCTGTCCTACAGCTCCTGGCAAGCCTGAAATGCCAGCAGGAGTTTCTGCCTCTGCACCTCTCAGGGCTGGAGCTGCTGGGGTATCCATGGTACACACACAGGGAATGCTGCCATGGCACTGCTTGTCCCGAGTGGAGAGGTGAAAAATGGGCCAGGGAAGGGTGCTCAGACCAGAGTACAAAGCCCTGCTTTGGTCTGGATCTCCCTCCTTCCCTCCCACAGCCAGCAAACATTTCCCAGCCCCCTCTCCTTTCTTTCAGTTACTGGGCAACAGTTCTTGAACTTCCCTGGCTGTCTGTAAACATCTTCCACAACCCCAGGAAAGGCAGGAGCGACAATCTTGACATTTTCCAACTCCAACACAATTTTATTTCACATGTTTAGTGCTGAAAAGCTTCTGGTTCATAATAAATGAAAACACTCCCCCAAACTAAACCAAAACAATGCAAGGCTAAGTTTTTCTTTCACACCTGGCTGTCAGTGGGTCAGTGACACTCTGCTGACACTGTGAGTAGAGATTCCTTCCAGAAACATCCCAGAATGATGGCAGTGCTGCTGTGACAGTTAAAAAGGGGATGGAGTTGGTCAAATGAGCTGGAATCAGCCCATGCCCACCCATCTTCACCTGACCCCAAAAGACTTGACCATCTGCCCTAGCAAAGCTGAAAAGCAAAGCAAGCAGCCAGCTGTTACATGTTCCTTCTCACTGGAGTTGTTCTGATCAGCAGTCAGCAAATGGGAGGCATTTATTTCCTTCAGGAGAGTTTTCCATCCCCTCTTCAGATTCCAGGGAAAGGTTCAAAGTGGGATGGCAGCTCACAAAGCTCTCAGCTTTGTCACATGCTGTCAGCATGCTCCTTCCTCCCGGAGAAAGGGAGTCAATAACAAAACTCTTGTTTACTCAACCCCCCATGCTGCAGCAAATTCCCAGCCCCAGGCCTGGGAAACGATTTATGGACTCCTGCTTTAGCATTTCCCCAGCACCAAGGCACCGGGATAATTAGGGACAGAGGGAGTGGCCTTCACAAGGTGTGGACAGAACAAACCTGTGTGGAGCTCACACGTGGTGCAAGCACCTGTTGGAAGAGGAGTTTTGCAGAAAGCAAAAAAACCCCAAAAAACTGCAAGTTTTGCAGAGAGGTGCAGGCTCAGCTCTTAGGAATTACTCCTCACTCCAAGTGTTCCAAAGTGTAGATGTGGCACTTGGGGACAACGATTTAGTGGCGAACACGGCAGTGCTGCATTAACAGTTGCTCTCAGAAGGCTTTTCCAACCTGAAGGATTCTGCAAGTCCCTGATTCTGTGTTTGGGTGCCCATTGCCCGCAGTGATGGCAGCAGTGGAAGGAGCAGCTGCTCCCCAGCCCCGGTTCGCTGCTCTCCCTCAGCCGGAGCCCTCGGAAGGAGCAGAACACAATGACACAAGGACACAATGCGCTCCCCAGCCCCGGTTCACTGCTCTCCCTCAGCTGGAGCAGGACCCAATGACACAATGACACAAATTGCCCCCCAGCCCTCGTTCGCCCTCCCCGGCAGGTGGAACCCTCGGAAGGAGCAGGACACAATGACACAAGGACACAAATTGCTCCCCAGCCCCGGTTCGCTGCTCTCCCTCAGCCGGAGCCCTCGGAAGGAGCAGGACACAAGGACCCAATGACACAAATTGCTCCCCAGCCCCGGCTCGCTCTCCCCGGCAGGTGGAACCCTTGGAAGGAGCAGGACCCAATGACACAATGACACAATGCGCTCCCCAGCCCCGGTTCGCTGCTCTCCCTCAGCCGGAGCTCTCCCAGACGCTCGGCTCGGCGCTGCCGTCCCCGCGCTGAGCGGGGCTGTGCGGGAACGCGGCTCCCAGGCCGCTCCTGTGCCGAGCCACAGCAACGGAGCCAGTGCCCGGCACTGGGCTGCTGAGAAACTGTCGGAACTCAGTGCATCCCTCTGGGTGTCCAGAGTTGTCGGGACCCCTGCCAGGGGCTCAGAGGCGCTGGCACACAGCCCAGAACACCTGTGGGTTTGATTAGGACCCGTGGAGCAAATTACCGGCTTTGTATGAAGACCTGAAAGCCACAGAAGTTTAAGTAGTGTAATAATAAAATTATCACTAGATGAAAAAGTAGATTTTGGGGTTTTTAGAATAGGGGTTTTGGGGACAAGATGGAGGGACTTGGGCGTGTCCAGCCTTTCTTCTTCTTCTTCACTACCTCCATCTTCTGCTGTGATGGTGGCACTTACAGATTGGTTTAGAGTGGAAACTCACTGCCTAACATAGGTGATAGGTATTGGGAAGTAACTGTAAATGTCTTATATGTAGTTTGTAGTATAAAGAGATAACAGTGCCCTGGGGGCAGTCAGTGTGCCTGGAACTGTCCTGCTGGATGGACCTCGGCAGGGCAGCAGAAAAATTTTTATAGATAAGATACAACAAACAACTCTGAGACCGAGAAATGAAGAGCCCTGACTCATCCTTCGAACGTGCGGGCCGGAACAGAGACTGCTCACGTGTCTCGGGGCTGCCACGAACTGCAACGTGCCGAGAAGAGCCCTGGCCTGTGATGAATGAGCCGGCTCTGAAGGGCCCGGGGCAGCACCGGGGCAGCGCGGGGCGCTCACTCACCCGCGGGGGTGCCGAGAAGAGCCCTGGCGTGTGATGAATGAGCCGGCTCTGAAGGGCCCGGGGCAGCACCGGGGCAGCGCGGGGCGCTCACTCACCCGCGGGGGTGCCGAGAAGAGCCCTGGCCTGTGATGAATGAGCCGGCTCTGAAGGGCCCGGGGCAGCACCGGGGCAGCGCGGGGCGCTCACTCACCCGCGGGGGTGCCTGTCCAGCTCCTGCAGCACCGTGTGCTCGCAGTACTCCAGCACCAGGTGCAGCCGCCGCTTCCTCCGGAACACCTCCAGCAGCTTCACCAGGTTCGGGTGTTTGAGGTGCTGCAACACACGGGGGGTGGGCTGGTCAGAACTGCACAGGGTGAAGGGGTGGGGACCAGGTTTGTGTCCTGCAGGGTCACAGTTCCTTAAGCTGAACCCTTTCTACAAGCACAGCTCAGCCTCTGGGTATTTGTTTTGGGAGCTGACCTCAATGGGTGGGCAACAAGCTCTGCCCAGGGCTCCATCCAGGGCTCCATCCCTCTGGCACTGGGAAGCACCAGTATCCCCCTTGTCCTTGGGTATTGGGAAGGGATTCCTGGCTGGGAGGGTGGGGAGAGGCTGGCACAGGTGCCCAGAGCAGCTGGGGCTGCCCCTGGATCCCTGGCAGTGCCCAAGGCCAGGCTGGACAGGGCTTGGAGCAGCCTGGGACAGTGGGAGGTGTCCCTGCCATGGCAGGGGTGGGATGGGAGGAGCTTTGGAATCCCTTCCAACCCAAACCATCCTGGGATTCTATGGTTTCAAGAGTCTCCAAACTCCCACTCCACGTCCCTTGGCTCCTGGCCACAAAACCCCCTTGGTCTGCAAGGTGTTTACTGGACAGAAAAATGATTTATCAGGCCCATAATTTTCTGCTGATGAAACACAATCTCACTCCATCTCAACAAACAGGAGTTGCCTAAGCAAGGAGGTGCCTCAACAAACAAACAAACAAACTGTCACTATTTGCAGAGAAAAATCTGAAAAGAGTCAAGCAGGTCTGCACTTGTTCAAGTCAACAGTGATCAACACAGATCCTGCTGTGCCTGGCTGCAGTGGCTTTGGATCCTTAAGGATGATGCAGCTCCCAAGCTGCTTTACAAGGAACTTCTGCCATGATTATTTTCCTTTTCAGATGTTTAATATCATTTAAACCTTAATGTAAATCTAGCATTATTCACTGAAATAATATAGCTACACATCCTGTGTTTGCTTTGGATAAGAGAAAAACTTTGGCTGCTTCTTCCAAAATGTAACTGAAAAATAATTATGCTTTTTCCTAGATTATTGTTTTCCTAGGATAGCAGGTGTACAAATCATGAGCACCATGGAAACGGTGCAAAGGGGACACTTCCCATTTCTTGGAACACAAAGCTGAGGGTACTGTGTGCCATCACCCAGCAGCAAGTTTGAAACAAAGAAAAGGAATTTTTTTTTTTTTTTTCCCACAACACATTCCTAAAGCCTCAGGACACTATGGAGACCAAATGAACACATGAGTTCCAAAGAGATGGGACAGAGTCCCAAAGATCTGCAGATGGATGAAGCAACAGGCACAGCCTTTGCTGCAGAATCCTTGCCCAGGAGCTGGGAGGGTGAAAGGAAACCTTACCTGATCCTCTCCCCCTGTCTCCCAGATCTCTGCTCATTTCTGCATGCTGGATAGACCTGGGGTGTGACTCACTGCAGATGCTCCTGTGCTTTTATTTCATGGGGAAAATAAAGGCAGAAGCTGAAGGAGTAACCCATTTCTGAAGGAGTGACCCATTTTTGTGTGAGGATGAGCACTCACAGAGAGGTCAGGGAAGGATCAGCAAGGACAAGGCTCACTGGTGCCAGTTCTGCTGTCACTTCCATGTGGAATAGCTGATCCTGCATAGCCCCTGGCATTCAATCCACAGCTGGATCCTGCACATCCAGGGGCTCAGAAAGGGCGTTTGAAGGAGGAGCTGGGGCAGATTTATCAATTGTGGAGCAGGGAGAGCTGTGTCCCCTGGCTGTCCCCCTCCGCAATCAGCCTAGCCTCACTTTTTGCCCATGTGTTTTATATTGGCTCCAACTGTTCTGGTCAATCTCCCGGGCGCAGAGGGGTCTGTGACACACACCAAGGGCAGAGCTGTGCCCACACCGGCCAGGACACGGCTGGCTCCATGGGGACAGAGCCTGGCTCGCTCCCTCCGTGCAGGGCACACCGTGACTGCGCTGATGCTGCTCCTGCCAAGCCCGCCGGCTGCTCATGGCCGTGCCTCAGCTCCCATCTGCTCCTGCCTGCCCGCCCCGGCCAGGATCACCCGGCATCGCCATCTCTGGACAAGAGGGTCGGACATTCCTTGGCACTGGCTTTCTTTCAGAGGAACTGCCTGACCTGGGCACTTCATGGTGCTCCATCACCCCTGTCTCTTTGCTTCCCCCATCACCTCACAGATGCCCTCATGCCCCGGCTCTTCACGGCTGCCCTCACACCCCGTCCCCTCACGACGCCCCATCCCCTCACGACGCCCCGTCCCCTCAGGACGCTCTGTCCCCTCCTAGCTGTCCTCACACTTTGTAGCCTCACGATGTCCCCTCACGGATGTCCTCACACCCTGACCCCTCACGACCGTCCCCGGCAGCTCCCTCAGGGCTGGCCGCTCCCCGCCGGGGCTCGCCATGGCAGGCACAGCCCAGCGGGGTCCGTCCCGCCGCGCCCGCCCACCTTGAGCATGCGGATCTCCCTCAGGGCGATCTTCCGGATCACCGGGTCCTCCTCGGACTCCAGGAATTTCTTGATGGCCACAATCTGCCCCGTGTCCTTGTTGCGGCACTTGAAGACGACGCCGTAGGAGCCCTCCCCGACCTTGCCCAGCTTCTCGTAGCGCTCCATGGCCGGGCGGCTCCGCCGCCGCCTCAGCGCGGAGCCGGAGCAGGAGCCGGGGCGGGCCCCGGGCGGGGGAGCCTCCCCGGCGGGCACGGCCCCAGGAACCGCCCCGGGGACACCGCCACGGCCGGGGCGGGCCCGGGGGAAGGGAGGGAGAGCGGGGCTCCCCGTGGCCGCAGCCGGGGCCGTACACTGACTCCGCGCCTCACGATCCCCCCTTCGTGCCCCGCAGCGCCGTGTTCATGGAGTCACAGAACCACTCATGGACTGGACGGGAAGGGACCTTAAAGACCACCCAGCTCCAACCACCCTGCCATGATCACGTTGTTTCTGCACCTCTCTGCCTGTCCAGAGGATCGCTAGGTTTGACTCCTTTTCCTGCAGGGTTGGAAGAGGGCGCATCCTCCCACAGGCTCTGCCAGCCTCGGGCAGCAGCCGCAGTTCCCTCTGGCTCCTGGAGGTTCCCCTGGAACATCTTCCCACTGCACGGTGCCATTAGCTCAGCTCTGCCACTGAATGGTGTTGTAGTGCGTTCTTATATTTTGTAATACCTTGAAGTAGTTGGTTTGTATTCCCATGTTTTTCCCAAATGGTTTATCCCAGACTGCACCCCCCCCCCTCCTTTTGTGTTATCCCTTTCCTGGGATAAGATCTCCAAAACCCCCACCCTGGCTCTCTGCCAGTCACCTCGGCATCCCAGCCCCCTACCTAGAAGTTTCGGTCCAAGTTGTCGAGTGATTAGCCAGGGGCCAAGGGTCAACCCCCCAAGTCCTGCCCCATACGCTGTTTTGTATGTCTGTCCCCCCAGCACCCATCCCCCAGAGATACCTATTGGTCAGTAGGATTTTATCTATGTTAGTTTCCTCCCCCCTTTAAATGTAAGCTTCGAACATCCCCCAGCGCTCTCGGCAGGAGGAACCCCCTGAGGCAGAGGAGCTCCCTCGGGACTCCTTAATAAAACCTTGGAATATCCCCTGCTGGGAGACGGCCCCTTTCCTCTTCCACCGACGTCTCGGTCGTCTCTGCTGCAGCAAAGGCAACCAGCCTGAGTGCCCTCAGCACCCTCGGGGCACAGAGAGTGTCTCCCTGCAGTCGGCCGTGGTGGGGCTGCACCCCCCACTCTCTGCCGACCCGGGTAAGGCCCAGGGACATTGAGGGACTTGCAGAGGAATGGGCTCCTGCCAGCAGCCAGACCCTTTCTGGGAGCTTTCCAGCCCTGACCATCCTCTTCTCTGTCCTGGTGCATCCGGCTGGATCCCTGGATCCTCATCCCTCTCCTCATCCCCTGACCAAGGTGGCCTTTTGTGGTGGTAATTTCTTTCAATATTAGATCTGAATATGAGTGTGGCCACCCCACTCCATCTCATGCCTCCTCCCTCCCCAATCCTTCCCCACTCCTAAGTAAGATCCACTAATTATTTTTCTTCCCAAGCCATATTCATCAGGGATGTGCAGTCCTCACATTCCAGCTGCCAAGACTGACCCCACCAGAGTTAACCATCTCCTGCAGAGGAGGACTATTTATATTTATATATTTTATAGAAATATATTTATTTACAAATATATTTATAAATAATACATATAACTTATTTATAAATATAATTTATATTATTTATAAATATTTATTTATAAATATTGTAACAGTAACTGGCAGTTGTGTTGTGCAAAGCCACATTCATGACATTATTTTTTCAGCCTCGTCAGCAGATCCCTGAAGATCTGGGATACAGGCACAGCACCTGCAGCACCTGCAGCAAACAGCCAAAGTGTGTGTTTACACCAGGTGTAAACTGCTCTAGGTCCTCAGCTGTGTGTTTCCCTACTCTGGGCAGCCCTTTGAAGCCCAGCAGCCCCTGCTCTCTCCCCAGGTACAAGGCAGGAGCCTCTGCTTTCCCAGCCAACAACTCCTGAGTGGTTCCTCGGTGCTCCCAGGTGGCTGGGCTGGGATAACGTGTCCCTGTGGGATTAACGTGTCCCTGCTGCTGTGATTTCTCCCTGTGCTGTCCCCAGGAGCTGCTGCTGGCTCCCTGCAGCCTGCAGGACAGGGATCAGCGGCGCCAGGCCCTTCCCACAGCAGCCACAAAACCTGGGCTGAGGTTTTGAGTCCTCCCCAGAGCCTCTGAGCAAGGGATTGTTCCCAGAGAGTCACCACGGCCCAGGTCAAATAAAGCAGTTTATTTGGCATAGACTGAACTGCAACAGAAATTCCCGTGGAACAAAGCCTGGTTACACAAACTGAACGAGTGCAGTTTTGAGTCTCAGTTACACCTAAGGACTAAACAAGGTAAAAAAAGCACATTTCAGAGTCTCCCAGTCTGGTCCTTTCCATCCAGAGACACCGTGGCTCCCCTGATGCGTTGTACCTTTCTTCTTTAAAGAGATGTCAGCACAATTCCAGCTGTATTTTTCACTTGCAAGGAATTTGGTCAGGAAATCCAAAGAGATTAATCCACAGACTGCTCTTCCTATGCTGGTTGTACTTCCAAGAGCTCTGGGAGCCTGTTTTAAGGCTTTCAAGTTGGGTACGTGACCTCGTGCATCCAATAATTAAAATGTTGATAAATGTTGAGTGAGGAAGGAGGGGCTGAGCAAGCTTTTCCTTCATCACTCATGAGCTCCCCGTTAGGCTTCCTCAAGCCTGGTTTAAATTCCACAAAAACAAAGGTACAGACAATACCAGACGAAATTAAACAGTCAAACACAAATTATACTGATCAGAGTCACTGAGGCTGGCCGGAACACACAAATCTGCTCTGTGGTACGGAATAAAAGTGAGGTTTTACACTAGGAAACAGCATCTTGCAGATCATGTCAAAAAATGCCACTGTCTATGAAACCAGCACTAAGCATTTCACAACATGCCATTAGAAATGCTTCAACAGCTAAAAAAGGTTTGATTAAATGAGGACTTTCCTAAGTTTATTCTTTAGGATCCAGCAAAACATCAGCAATTCGTGTCAAAGAAAAATACTCTCTGCTTGTTATTCCTGCATGACAGTGTCATGACCTAGAAGTTATTTACTCCAGTTATTCCCCATAAATATTCAGATTTTATTTACAGGTTTCTCTAGTCTTTTAGAGATCTCCTTTAAGTGTTTTCAAAGATGAAGCTGAAATTACCTTCTGTAGTGAATGAGGTAAATTAAAAAAGTGTTTGCTCTACAATATCTACACCTGGTGCTTCACTTCACCTTAATTTTTGTTTTAAAGACCAGGAGAGGCACCCTTTGAGGTTAATCACCAGTCACTGTTACCTGTGGAGAAGTAATTTCAATACTAGAGAACTCTTTTAGAAGACAAAAATCACACGTCCTGCTTTTAATACTGCTGATCCAATTCCAGCTGGCCACCCCTAAAGCACATTTCTCATGCTCTGTGGAGTGATTTATAAATTTCATCTGTACACTTAGTACTTATTAAGCTTTGACACAGTGTCAGAACTGAAAAGCTTGACTCGATTTGGATGTCAAGTCAGCAAGAATTAGTTTTGAATGACAGTGGCTAAAATGCTGAATGTGTGCAGGGCTGTTTTCCCCTCTGGACCTTCCCACCTTGCAGCTGTCCTGAGTAAGGAGATGTCCCTGAGCCATCACGTGGGCCCAGACAATTCCTCCCTGGTAAATTATGGATCAGGGAGCTGGATGCCAACACAGCACCAAAGCACTCCCAGCTCTCACACACCTTTCCTGCTCAGCTCAAATGACCTGGGAATTCCAGCCTCTCCTTCCTAGGCAGCAGATCTCAGGAGCTGAACAGGCATTTAATTAAAAAACCCCTTCAATTCCAATGTTTCTGAGCATTGGAATTCTGCACCTGCCCGAGGAGTGTTCACATCAAAGCCAGCAGGGTAATGTGAGGTAGTAAAACCAGATGCTCTCCTGGAGTCAGTCTATATTTAATGGTACCTCAGGAATTTTAATTAATGAGGAAGACAAAAGGAACCGATGTGACTCTTCAATGGAGAAAAGAGAAAGGAAAAATAAAAATGCAGGTGACCAAAAAGTGATCAAAGCTTGGCTACAGAATATGGTTCTTATCATGTTTATTTATACTCCCAGCTGGGGCTGCAGCCATCCCCAAAGCACAGCAGCTGCAGTGCTGCTCAGGCTCAGCTGTGGCTCCAGGTCCCCTCTGCAGCAGCATAAATAAACCACACGTCGTGGGCAGTTGGATACATGATACTTTCATTCATTAAGGATGATGACCTGCTACAGTTTCCACTTCATCTCACAAGGCTTATCCCTAATTTATGAAAATAAAGCATATATGTTTTGTACATTTTTATATATATATGTATAAATATATATATAAAAAATACACACTGCCAGGCAACTTCACACACATGCACACGCACACACACATGGATATTGTACACAGCCACCCAGGAGCAACGAGTCTGATATCAATATTCTACTTTGTGTACACACACCCTACGTCTAGGAAGTAAGAAAATCCCTTTTATGGCAATTCTGCAGGCAGAAAAATCAGTACAAAATACTTTGTTGTACAAAACTGCATTTTTTTTACATGATCACCCAACATGGTAACACATCCCTCAGTAATGCACTACACCCCTACAAGGAAAAAGAATAATCAAATCTTTATACAGTTGTAAAAAAAAAAAAAAAAAGTAAGCTGCTCTGCAACCTTCCTTTGCTAAAAGTTAGACATTACCCCATCCTAGCAGCAGATTAATAAATAAGGATTAAATAGTCTATTATACAAAGCCATACCCAATGGCAGATTTAAAACCAAAAAGCTTTGCAGATACTTTCACTTCCTACACAAATCTTTGTTTTATTAAGAATAAGACTCAGTATAAAACAGGGCAACAGCCAGCACTAGATCTGTATCTACAGAATAAAAGGAAAACCCAAGGGAAGGGAAATATTTAACAGTTTATGGCACCTTTACTGCAGAACACGTTTCAAGGCTCTGTTTCCCTAGAACTAACAAGTAAAGGGCTCTTTATCTCAGCTTTTATTAAGCAAACTCGACATAACCAACCACACAGTGGCAAGAGACAGAACCAGCTGTTCCCAGCTGCAAAAATGGATTGGTTCCACCCCAAAGCCCAGCACAGCTCGGGTGCCAGACAAGGAGCAGCCAAGTCCCGGTTTCCTGGTGCTCCTGGCTCCCAGTTCCCTCTGCTGCCTGGGCTGGGTGCTGCTCAGTAGCTGTTCTCATGTCCAGCCAGGATGTAGAGGTTGCTGTGAGCTGTGGGGTTTTCTGTGGGTCTGCTCTCCAGCACAACCACTCTGCAACCAAACACAAATGGATCCACGGTTAGGGGCAAGGAACAGCTCCTGGTGTAACTCCTGAGGGGGAAACTCAGGGGTTTCTACAGGTTGGGCACAGAGGTTCTCCCAAATATCTTGGGTGTTTCCTTCTTTAACCAGTTCCCTCCTTTTCCACCATCACTTCTGATAAAAACACTCAAGGACAAGATATAGTGGAAGGGTTGGAACTGGATGATTTTAAAGGTCCCTTCCAACCCAATCCATTCTGTAATTCCATGATCCCATCATCTGCAGCCCAAATGTTTATCCCTCCTACATCTTCTGATAAGCAACCTCAACAATTCTCCCTCCCTCCCAAATATTTATTATCACCTCATGGGTTCACAGGGATCACTGAAGCCCATCTCTGCCCTTGTCCTGCTGGATCATGTTCCTGTGGCCACTCTGGACAATGATTCTCCCCCTGTCTTGGCACACTGACCACTGCTGGACCTTGACCATCAGCTGCTGTGGTTGGGCCCTCGAGCTCCCCTCTCCCTCCCAAATGCTGAGATTTCTCTGCACCAGTTCCTGCTGTTTTTAGGATTAAACTTGTCTCTGCTTTTTGTTTTCCTCAAAGAGTTTCCAAATGAAGTCTCTGTCCCTGATCCTCACCTCTGCACTCAAGCAGTTCTGGAGTGATCCAAGGTAAAAAGGAGATCCACATCTCACTGGAATGGCAGGAAAACTCCTGCTCCATTTGTACAGGGATGGAAAATACAAACCAAAGGGTCTGGCAGTTCCAAGGCCAGATGAGGGAGCAGAAGATCAGGGTTTTGAGAGCAGGAGGTGTTCAAGGCTCTGAGCCACCTGCTCTGGTGGAAGGTGGCCCTGCCCAGGGCTGGAACAAGAAGAGCTTTAGGGTCCCTTCCAACTCAAACCAGTGTGAGATTCTGTGGCTGAAGTGATTGCTGCACTCATCCCTGTCTGTTCCTACATTTATCCCCCTGGCTGGCTGAGAATCCACAAGGGAACAGGTCCAACCTGGAGCCTGGGGCAGCTTCTGCTCAGGCTGCAAACCTGGGCACAGCTGCACCTCTCCCCACCTGTGCAGCTGGAAGGGATCACCTGGATCTTATGGAAAATGTGTGGATTTGGATCCCTGGGACTAAAACCTGAGTTTGTTATTTCCTGACCAGCCAGGGTAATTCCCAGCTCACCAGGACAATCCAAAACCTGGAGCAGGCTTTTCCAGAAGTGCACTGGGCACCCTGCAGGCCCAGAGCATCTCTCCTCTCTCCCTGGCTCCTGGTGCCCACAGACAGAGCTGGGCTGGGCTGGAAGCCAGGCCCAGCTGGGAACTAGAAAAGCTGGTTTAAATAAAACAAAAGGTTTCTGTTTCTGCAGGGGGATTACCTGTCTGAGCCCAGCAGGCGGAAAACCCTGGTCTCATCAGATATCTCCTGGGTCACCTGCAGAAAAATGCAGATATTCAGATCCATTTCAGCAGCACAAGGGAATTTATTGGTCAGAGTTGGAAGAAAGGAAACAATCAAATGCATTTTAATGCAAAGTGCAGGACTGAAATATATAAATTGATGTTAAGCATTGTGGAATGTGAGCATTCTCACTTGGGAAGCAGAGATGATGCCTCAGGTTTAGCTTTTGTATTTTCACATTCTGTGCTGCTTTAGTGTGAGGGTCTGGGCTCCATATCAGGGGATGCTGAGCTCTGTGCACAGAGCAGGGAGACAAAACAATTCCTGCTCCAGCTGGGCACCAAGGACAAATGATCCAAACCTCAGCCCAGGAGCACAAACCCCGTGGGCTGGAGAGAGAAAAACAAGCAGGGTGGGACTGCAGGGGCTAAAGCTGGAATGGGACAATGAACTGCAAGGTGCAAATGGAGCAGAACTGATCCCAGGGAGAGACCCCGTGCCCGGCCGTGCATTTTGGGGCCATTTTGGTTCATCTTGGGTGCAGGCCTGGCTGGGCTCTTGTGCTGCCCAAGGTGGATGCATGGAGGAGATGCTTTGAATCAATCCCTGCTTTATTCTGGAGCTCTGCCCAGCCTCTGCTCTAGGGCAGCCTGCACAAGGCATCAGAGAGAGAAGGCAAAAAATCCAGTGGTAAATAAGGAACAGGAGGAATTCAACTGGAGAAATTAAACTGGAGATCACTTACTTCATCTGACTTGAAGCTCTTGCCCTGCATGCCATGTTTCCAGAAGGCCAGCACGCTGTCCTGAAGGCACACTGCAAAGCAGGGACACATCACACCCCATTCCCTGCAGCCCTGTTTGCCTCTGGAGAACCCCTCAGGAAGTGTAAAAACAAACACTGCCAAGCAAAGCATGTGGGCTGCTGGAAATGACACATCACCTGAATTATTACAGTTATTTCCAAACAGATGAATGATGGAAAATGGGAGTTTTCCATTCAGGGATGGAGAGAGCACAGAGCTGCCAGCTCTGAGTGATTTAATTCTGTGATTCTGGGAGTTTATGACAGCAGAAATTCTTGTTTGACAACTACAATTTAAAAAAAACTCCTGTCCTAGTCTAAAGACAGCAGCTTGAGAATTTGATTCAAATATTATTACCCTGACGATTAAAAAATGGATGTGCTATTACTTGAAATAAAATCTTAACTTTTAGAAGGCTAACACAGATTTATGTATTACTAAACCACTTTTTCCTGCCCAAGTTTTGTTCTCATTGCTATGGAAATGACCAGAACCCAGTCAGGCTTTCAACAGTGAGTTCTTAAACCCCTGAGAGACCCCAGAGCAGCAAATCACTCACCCACTGACTCGATGCAGAAATCAAAGCTCAGCTCAGAAGCCAACTTCTTGCTTGACTTCAATTTCCCTTGTAAATTCACTATTTTCACAAATTCTCAAGAGAAAGAGAAAAATCAGCATTAAAGCCCACTGCTGAAAAGGATTTAATTGCAAACTACAAATTTAACCTTTCAGGCACAAAGAAATATCCAAATTTAACATCTACAGCATTTGCTAAAATGAACCCATCTTTGTCTCAAAATAAATACAGAAAACTTTGTACACTTGGGGTGGTTTTACACTGACAGAGTGATGCACACATGAAGAGACAAAGTGGAATTACAAAATCCAGAATGAAATCCCACTTATCCAATCTATCTTTTTGGAAATATTACAACACAAATTAATAATGTAGGGAGGGGAAAAAAAAAAAACAACCAAACTCGTGGTGAAGCTCAAATCAACAACTGTGGCAACCCAAGTTATGCACGAGGTGTGGTGAGTTAGCCAAGAGAATTTTGTGTTACTCACTGTCCAGGCAGACCAGGACAGTGTCTCTCTCCAGCTGTGTCACATGAATGGCATCCAACTGCTGATTGCCTGGAGAAAAAACCAGATTATTTTATATTTTATATCACTATTTTATATTTTATATCACAACAAGAGACTCTGCTCCCCCACCAAGCTCTTTTCACTCTGCTATTCTTAGTCTGATTTTTTATTTTGTTGTTACTCTGATTTTTAGAGGCTCCCAGAATGTTCTGGGAGAAGCACAAAGCTCTCTGTTCAAAGCAGGTATTTAACAGAAAAACACAACTTTTACTGGATAAAACATATTTTATGCTATGGTTCAGCACAGCTTCTTTCATAGAGAGGCACCACAATAAACAAAAGGACTTTTAATTCCTAAAACCCCACTCTTTTCCCATAAATCCACATCTGGAAAGATTTTTGTGATGATAATAAACTAGTTCAAGAGATTTTTTTCCTGGTTTTTACTAATGAAGTTGTTCCTACAGCAATATTTAAAGGTAAAAATGGACATCCAACAAAGGCAAAGGAGAAAAGCAGCTGCAAAATATCAACCAGGTCTTAAAAATAACCCAAATCTTTGCTTTTTAAGAGCCAGCTGAAGATAACAATCCTCCCCCAAGGGCTGGAAGATGGACAAGAATCCATTTCTGGGAGTTGTTATGCAGGAAAGGAGGGCAAAGAACAGGATCCCAGGAAAGAGCATGGAACCACAAAGGAGAACCCAACCAGCAGGGTCTGCTTGATGTTTAAGGGAATTTAGAAAAGGTTTTTTGTTTTGAAGGACAGTTTGTGCAGATGTGGGGCAGGTCAGCACAACAGAAAATCAGGGAATCAGAGAATAACTGGGATTTGAAATTACCTTAAATCCCATCCCATCCCATCCCATCCCATCCCACCCCTGCCATGGCAGGGACACCTCCCACTGTCCCAGGGTGCCCCAGTGTCCAGCCTGGCCTTGGGCACTGCCAGGGATCCAGGGGCAGCCCCAGCTGCTCTGGCAATTCCAGCCCAGCCAGGAATTCCCAATTCCCAATCTCCCACCCATCCCTGCCCTCTGGCACTGGGAGCCATTCCCTGGCTCCTGTCCCTCTGTCCTTGTCCCCAGTCCCTCTCCATGTGGGATCAGCTTCCACCTGCTCCAGGCAGAGAAGCTGCCAATGCTCAAGGCTTCCCAAAGCACTCTAGGGAAGGAATTCCCACCATCCCCAGGCTTTCCAAAGCACTCCAAGGAAGGAATTCCCACCATGCCCAGGCTTTCCAAAGCACTCCAAGGAAGGAATTCCCACCATCCCCAGGCTTTCCAAAGCACTCCAAGGAAGGAATTCCCACCATCCCCAGGCTTTCCAAAGCACTCCAAGGAAGGAATTCCCACCATCCCCAGGCTTTCCAAAGCACTCCAAGGAAGGAATTCCCAGCACTCCCAGGCTTCCCAAAGCACTCCAAGGAAGGAACTCCCACCATCCCCAGGCTTTCCAAAGCACTCCAAGGAAGGAATTCCCACCATCCCCAGGCTTTCCAAAGCACTCCAAGGAAGGAATTCCCACCATCCCCAGGCTTTCCAAAGCACTCCAAGGAAGGAATTCCCACCATCCCCAGGCTTCCCAAAGCACTCCAAGGAAGGAATTCCCACCATGCCCAGGCTTCCCAAAGCACTCCAAGGAAGGAGCTCCCACCATGCCCAGGCTTCCCAAAGCACTCCAAGGAAGGAGCTCCCACCATGCCCAGGCTCCAAAGCAGCGGAGGAGGGAGCACGGGCTCACCTGCCCCGATCTCAGTGAACCAGGAGGAGGCAGAGTTGAGGTTGATTGTCTCAAAGTGCACCACCTGGCCGGGCTCCGTGCCCCGCGAGATGGCCACGCACACCATGGGGTACTCCTGCTCCGGGATCACCAGCATCTCAAACACGTGCAGCGGGCTGGGCAGAGGGAAGTCAAAGTGCTGCCAAAACAAAACAGCAGCTCTGGGTTTGTTTCTACCTTGGGATGGCTCTGCAACAGCATGCACAGAGTGGGAATACACAGAGAATATTTTTACCCATATTATTTGTAGTTATATTAATATTATTATATTTATATCAATTATATTCCTATTAATAAAATGCATTATAAGTCTATTTAATAAAAGCTATTTAATATATTAATTGTATACTATATGTAACACTTATATATATTTATAGAGATAATATATATTATATATAATATATAAAACAGATTAATTTATAAATAAATTCATCTATATTTAATAAATGTATAAAATCTAATATATTATGAGTATAATTATATTTACAGTAACTCTATTTCTATTATTAAAATATATAATAAATCTATTTCATAAAATATCTTTAATAAATTGATAATATATTATATATAGTATATATAATATATATCATGTATATAATCAATATAATATAAAATAAATTTCTTAAAGATATTTTAGATATAATTTTATATATACTTATTTCAGATATATTAATAATATATTATTATATATTATTATATTAATAATATACTAATTATATTATATTACATTACATTATATTACATTATATTATATTATACTATATTATATTATATATTTATAAATACATTTACTTATATTTAATAAAATATATAAAATAGAAAATATATTTATATAAATATTATATTTATATTATATTTGTATTATATAATAAAGTTAGAGTATATTTATAAATATACAAAGCATACAGAGTATACTCTGTATATAAATATTTATATTGATTAATATTATTAATAAATAATATTAATAATATGTATTAATATTAATAATATAAATATTTATTAATATTATTGTATGTCACTGTATTATTGTGTATTGTACATTACTGTATTATTGTGTATTACTGTATATTTATGAATTGTATATTTCTATTCTGTATACAGAGTAGAAATTTTGTATATATTGTGTATATATATTGTGCATTGTATATTACTGTATTATTGTGTATTCCTGTATATTTATAAATTGTATATTGTATATTGTATATACAGAGTTTTCCCTGCTTTTGAAGCTGGGCAGAGGTGGATCATGGTGCTTTATTGCCAGTGCTGGGCCTGATCCAGCATTGAAATAACTTTTCTATTACTTAAATCATTTCACTCACAAGATTTTCTGAGTCAAAATGTGTCCAGCCCGATTTTCAAGTGCTCCCAACCCACAAATGGCACCAGACTGGGGTGCACTTTCCACCCCAAACCCTGCAAAGGTTATTTCACCAACTGCATAATAATTCAGCTGCACCAGAAGTGAGTGCTTACCTTTATTAACATGAATTTCTGCATTGGCTCATACCACTGGAGCAGAACAATTCCAGACTGCAATGCACCACACAGGTACTTGTGGCCTGTGTAGGGATTTCGTACTACAGAAAATAAAAAAATGCCAGAAAACAGTCATTTTTAAAGCTCTGCAAGTTCAATTCATACTTGGAAAAAAAAAACCAAACAAACAAACAAAAAAACCAACCCTACAGCTAACTTTACATCTGAGTTAAGAAACTGCATTATAAAACCATCTCATGGCAGGATTAGGCTTGGAAGGGACCTTAAAACCCATCTTGTTCCATCAGTTTCCCACCAGCTGCCTTCTGGCTTCCCATTCCAACATCCCCAGTGATTACCATTGTGCCACATTCCAGAAAAATTCAATTACAGTTTTAATTAACAACCAGCTGCATTCCTGGAGTCCCAGTTCAGAGGCTGAGAGGGCAGAAAAGCTGCAGTGCCTCTCCCTGGGGCTGGAATAAATCCCCAGGCAGGGAAGGTGGGAAGTTCTGGGGAGCTCTGACAGCTCATGAAATACAAGAACCAGGGTTTGGGAGTGGCTTTTTAAGCTCAGCTGGACACAGTAGCAGCCTGATTTCAGGAATGATTTGTAAATGTGGCTGTTGTGGGCATTTTAGATGAGCTGAACAGGATCTCCAGGCATGCAGCTTTATGTTTATAATATTCAGATTTATATCTATATTTATAATATTTGAATTTATATATTTTAATATATAATATACATGATATATTTTATATTTATACTTAATATTTCTATTTACAATATTTATATTTCTATTTTAGGGGTGCAAAGGTACAATCTGCAGATGTGGTACTTGGGGATGTGGGTTAGTGCTGGGGGAATGGATGGATGATCTCAGAGGCTTTTCCAGCCTTGGTAATTCCAGGATTCTGATTTCACACAGCACCAGGGAAAGGACAGGACAAATCCACAACTTCCAAATCTTTAACTTTGCCCTTCAAAGTACACTTATGGCTCTGTCCTCCCCAAGCTGCCTGAATTTTTATTCCCGATCCTTTCCTGGTGGAAAATATTCAATTTTCCTCACTACAGGTTGGCCCTGGGTCACACCTTGAGGCAAGGTGACAAAGCAGAAATGCTGTTTGTGGGTGTGCCAGGCTCTGGGAAGGATTTAATCCCAATCTCCCATCCATCCCTGCCCTCTGGCAGTGGGGATCCCCCTTGGCCTGGCACTCCCTCCCTTGCCAACAATTTCTCTCCATTTTTCCTGTAGCTCCTTCAGGCACTAAAATGCCCCAATTAGGTAATTTTGGAACATCTTCAGGCTGAACCACCCCAATTCCCTCAGCCTTTTTTCTGAACAAAGAACTCTTAATTTTATTAAAAAGAAATGAGTTTCAGACATGCCACGGCCAGGGGAACAAACGGCAAAGCTGGATTTGTCTGCTCACCTATACAGCATTTGTGGCATCCTTTTGTGTCAGGGATCTTGGTTGTTAAGGCAAATTTCCTGGAATAATAATAATCACCAAAAACTGCATTAAGAACAGATAATGGGGCCCTTCACACACCAACTCAACAGCACCAAGACAATTTATGGCTATTTTCACTTATTATAATTGTCTTTAAGTGAAAGGTTTGTACCTTGGTAATATTTTGTCAGGAAATCTGTGGGTTTGAATATGAGCAGCTAATCCTGTTTTTTTGGCTTGTTCAAACAATGCTATTAAATTATGGGAGTAGAGCTGGAATGTTTTCCCTGCAAGAGAGAAAAGCACAGTTGACATCTCAGCCATTCCTCCACCACAGAACTGGTCAGGAAAATGCAAATAAGGAAAAAATTACCTTCTGCAAACAGGTGTCAGGTAGGTCAAGTCCAGATATGAAGAGAAATAAATCAAGATAAAAATAATAATGAATATAGAGATAAGAGCTTATTTCATTACATTTAGTTTTATGCAATTATTTTTAAAGGCTGTCATTACAAAACAACAATAAATTATAGGAAATAAATAATATATAGTGTAGAGTATATAATAGTATATTGTATATAATAGTACATAGTATATAAATAAATAATATATATTATTATATAGTATATAATTTATATTTATATATTTATATATTATAGTATACAAAAATATAAATATATAAATATTTTATATATAATTTTTATATATATTTATATATTATAGTATATAAATATATATATTTATATATTATTATATACCATATAGTAGAGAGCATATATACTATTATATACCATATATTATAGAGTATATAAATATACTGTTACATAGTGTAGAAATAAACAATCTTTTTATATTATAAATTATACTATAGTATGTTTATATATAATATTATAATTTATATTCTAAATTATTATAAATAATATATTTATATTCTAAGTTATACTTTAAAATATCTAAGATATTTTCTTATTGATAAACCAAGACAAGTGTTATATGAATCCTGCATGTTCAAAGGCACAGTCCCACCATCAGCCTCCATGGCACAGTGCCTCATTCCTGTCTGGAATGTTCTATTCCAGGACAACTGACTGCCCAGGAATCAGGAAAATGGCTGGATCAGCAGGACCTGAAAGGCACCTCATTCTCCTTCAAAGGGACACAGGTCTTGTTTTAGGAGCACAGAATCCCAGAGTGGTCTGGGTTGGAAGGGACCTTAAATCCCATCCCATCCCACCCCTGCCATGGCAGGGACACCTCCCACTGCCCCAGGGTGCCCCAGTGTCCAGCCTGGCCTTGGGCACTGCCAGGGATCCAGGGGCAGCCACAGCTGCTCTGGCAATCCCAGCCCAGCCAGGAATTCCCAGTTCCCAATCTCCCACCCATCCCTGCCCTCTGGCACTGGCAGCCATTCCCTGGCTCCTGTCCCTCCATCCCTTGTCCCCAGTCCCTCTCCAGCTCTCCTGGAGCCCCTTCAGGCCCTGCCAGGGGCTCTGAGCTCTCCCTGGAGTCTTCTCCTCTCCTGACTGACCCCAAACCTTGCATTCAGTCATGATTTAAATGTTTTTGTTTATTTCTAGCTGCAATCATTTCCCCTGTACTGAACTCACCTGACAGGGACATCAGGGTGTTGTTGATAACGTACAGCCAGGTGCACTTTCGAGGGAATAACTGGAAAAAAAGAAGAAAATTCCATTAATAGAAACCTACAGGAATCTTTACCTGAGATTTTCTCTGCTTGTTCCACATCCACCACCATTCCTGCAGGGATCCACACTGGAGAAAATCCCATCTTCTTGTGTATATCCTTACTTAGCCCTGCACAGACAGACCAAGGAATACCAGAACAAGTGTCCAAGGCCAGGCTTGGAGCTGCCTGGGACAGTGGAAGGTGTCCCTGCCATGGCAGGGTGGCACTGGGTGGGATTTAAGTCCCCCTTCATCCCAAACCATTCCATGATTCCAGAACACTTTGTCCCATGTGCCACTCCCAGGTGCAAAGTAAGAAAATAGGTGTAGGAGAAAGTGTGGACAGAAAAAATCCAACTGGTTGGACACAAAGCCTGAGTATCTCCCAGCAATTTTCTGTTTAACAAAATAGCTTTGGGTATATTCAGTGTTTCCAGTGAAAAACCACAAATGGAATAAAAAAGATCCTTCTGGCACTGGGAGATGTTAACCCTAGACAGACAGGAAGGTGTCTGGAAGACACAACCAGAATCAGAAGTTGGAGAAACACTTCAGAAAGTGCATTTGCAGGGGAGAAATCAGCAAATGGATAAAAGGAAATGTGGGAACAAGAGGTGTGGCAGAAACCTGTGGGGTTTGAGGTGGTCCCACCTGACCTCTGGCAGCTGGGAATGCTCTCAGGGAAAAGGAAATTTCGTTTGAAGTGCACTGAATGATCTCCCTACCCACCAGTGGCACAGCCAACCCTTCATTGGGACATAAAAAAGCACGTGGGAAAGCCCAGAGAGGACTGTCAGATTAAATAATTTAGGAAAACACACAAGGAATGAGATTCCAAGAACATCCTGACTCTGAAACACCAGATTTGAGACCATGACTGCAGGAAATGGCTTCAGAAAGGGTTAGAAAGCCCAGGAAAAGCTTCCTGGGGATAACAGCAGCAGCTGAATGAAATGATTGAGGGCTTTGCATCCAAGGAGCTGCCATGTGCCATCTAGTGGGGATGGGATGAAGGGAGAAGGGCAGGGAGTTGTTCTCCAAGGAGATGGAAGATCTGACAAGCAGCAACTAGAAAATACAGGTAGGTCAGGGAACAAATAATTTTCAGGTTTTCATTATTGGCTTTGATGGGAATCATTTAAGCCCCAGAGCCTGGTATCCACCTTCTCCTCCAGTGCCAAAGTTCACACCCCATAACATCCCCAAATCTGTTGTGTGTGTTCAGCCCTCCAGAACTCACCTGTTCCATGGTTGCTTCATGAAGTTCATTCAAATTCAGAGTGTAGATCCCTTCTTCTGTGCCAAAGATGATGTACTGATCTGAAAAATCAATGGAAAGGATTATTCCCTTCCCACTTTGGGAAGTTTCAAATGCAAACCTAAAATAACTTTACAAATTCTTTTCTTTCCCAACCCATCACCAAACCTAACACAACTTTACCTTTAGTATCTGGATGTATCCATGAAGTTGCACAGTTAATCTTCAAAGGACAACCATCAAAGACTTTGGAAAAACAGGCTCCCATCTGAAAGACACCAAAACTGAAACCTGAAACAAATTTAGAGTGTGAAGAACTGATTTTCTGGACACTCACACAGAGCTGAACACACACTGACTTTCACACCTTTAAATTGGAATTCATGGACATTCCAAAATGCAATGAGGGCTCAAAATGGTATCAACAACTGTAGGTACCTACTGGTACCTAAATACATCCTGGAGGGACTTAAAATCCATGTGGATGTGGCACCCGGGGACATGGCTCAGTGTGGCCTTGGCAGTGCTGGGGGAATGCTTGGACTCAGTGATCTTAGAGGGCTTTTCCAATCTAAATTATTCTATGTTATCTGAACATTGACTATTATCTATTGACTATAAAAATCATATGAATACTGAGTGCTTATGAAATGGCACATGGAGGGAGAACAGGCAAAACCCAGTGATCACTACAACCTTTCCCCATTTCTGTGCCTAAGCAGGGGCTGCCACTGGAGAGCACAACTGAGGGAGTCAGGGGAGCCTCCAACCCTTCCCATCCAGACTGAACAGTGACAGGAAGGTTTTAACAAATGGAAACAAATATCATGGATTCAGCACTGGAAAAGGAACTGCTGTGAGATGCAGAAAATCCCCCTAACTGTGGTGGTGCCTTATCCCACCCCGGAGAGAGGAGGTTTCCAGAACTCCCAGTGCACAGGGATTTCTTACCAGCACCTTCGGAGTCGGAGGCAAACCATTGATTGCTGGTTTCTGTGGGAAGAAGGAAAGAGAGATCATAAAACCCCCTTGTGCACTGATCAGCTGGAGGACATGGCAGTGCCAGCAGCCCCAGAGGCCCAACACCTACAGGGAAATCTCTCTTCTCCTTTTTGCGTGGCAGCTGAGGGATTTGTCCAGGTCCTTCTGCATTCTCCTCAATGTGTTTCAGCATCCCATTCCCATTGCCTGAAAAGGAGCCCAGACAAGGTTTGCAGCTTATTTCACACAGAGAAAGAAAATCTCTTCTCCCCTGTGCTGAGCTGGAGTGCAGGAGTGAGCTCTGACATTGCACAGCCACACCTCAGGGAGCTGAACTCTTCCCAGCACTGAGTTGCACATTTCCCATTATCCAAACAGTCCCTGGGACAAATCCCACTGAGAATAAAGCTGTGGTAAGGTCCTGCCCACACATTCATTGTTTTCCTCCTGTGGCAAGGTTCTCCCCACACATCCATTGTTTTACTCCTGCTCCTGCAGGCAACTCAGTAATGGCACTGACTGGCTGAGTGTCCTTGTTTTGGGGAGAACATTCCCACCATGGCTCTAATAAGAACCACACATGGAAAAAGGAAAACTTCACCTCATGACCAGCTTGTTTTAAGCTATTCTCTACTGGGAACAGCTGGCTCTGGAGCAATTCCTGTTCCAAGGTGCCAGGCAGCCTTGGGGCAGGTGAGGCTCTTACCCAGGTCGCTGTATCTGGCTGTGAGCAGTCCAGGGCTGCTGATGCTGCTGGTCATCCCCACGGGGCAGGAATCTGCCTGGGGCCCACAGGCTGGGATGCTCTGTCTCCTGTGGGCTGCTGGGGCTCTGCTCTGGGACTCTGGGAAGTGTTTTATTGTCTGGCATCTGTTGTCATCAGGGAGGTTCTCCTCGGGGTAACTGTTCATCCTCGGCTGCAGGGAACCAAAGAGGGGAAACGTGAGGAACTGGGAATGGCACCTGGCAAGAACAAACCTCAGATAAGCTGAACTTCAGTCCCACTGCTGCTACATAAAAATGTATCAGCCTTGGAAATGTGTGTGTGATTTTGGGCACCACAAGGTAAGAAAGATAAAAAGCTCCCCGGTGAGCAGGGTCAGGACCCAGGGAAAGGCTGGAGCTGTGCCAGGGCAGGTTTGGGTTGGATTTCAGGAAAGGTTCTTCCCCCAGAGGGTGCTGGCACTGCCCAGGCTCCCCAGGGAATGGGCACAGCCCCGAGGCTGCCAGCCAGGGATGCCCAGGGTGGGATTTTTGGGGGTCTGGGCAGGGCAGGAGCTGCCCTGGATGATCCCTGGGGGTCCCTCTCAGCCCAGAAGATCTGTGGCTCCATGAAAATAATCTGACAGCAGAATCATTTCAGAGCTTCCTCTCTGATGGAGTATCAGAGGCAGAATGCAGAACAAGAGGCCATCCCAGCCTGGCTGAACCCCTTAAATCCCACATTTCTCACCTTGGGAGGCAGAGGGGGTGGCCCAGCTCGCTTTAGTGTCGATCTGCAATGAGAAGAGCAGCAGTTGTGTGAGCTAAAGCAAAGCCAGAACTCCTTAAGGACTGGAAATAAGATGAACCAGAGGCACAGAAAAGGCAGAGCAGAGCTTTGCACACACAGGGTTAAACTAGAAATGCAAGAGCAGGGGAGAAGCTCATTAATCTCATCAGAAGTGTTGGCTTTTAATGAACTCCTGTTCTTCCATAAATACCAATGTTACAGAGCAATCTGTGGGGAAGGATATTTGAAGTCTGTAAATCAATTCAGGGACTGGATCTCAGGCTGGAGGGACTTTAGAGCAGGGCCTGGAGTGCCAGGACAAGGCGGGGATGGTTTTAAGCTGGAAAAAGGTGGATTTAGGTGAGATATGGGCAAGAAAATCTTCCCTGTGAGGGTGGTGGGGCCCTGGCACAGGGTGCCCAGAGAATCCCTGGAATTCTCTGGAAACTCATTCTGCCCAAGGCCAGGCTGGACGGGGTTTGGAGCACCCTGGGACAGTGGAAGGTGTCCCTGCCATGGCAGGGATGGAACAAGATGATTTTTCATGTCCCTTCCAACCAAACCATTCTGGGATTCTGGGATTCCAGTCTGCAGCCTTGCTTTGGGATCAGACAAACACTGGGACACCTGAGCTGTGCAGGATCACCCTGTCCCAGCCAGGCCTTGCTCATGATGGATTCAGCACCATAAAATCTGCTTTTAGGTGCCAGGCACTTGCACAGGGACTAAGATAACTCAGGAGGGAGAGCAGGGGAGGAAGCAGAGCTTTGGGATTTCTCCTGAGGATCGGGGAAGGAGCCAAGAGAGCAGCCAGCCCTCACTGGGTGAGTGGCAAAGCCTCCTGCAGCGTTTTGAGGGAAGAGGTTTTGGAGCAGAGCAAGGAAGGAGATGCACTCACTCTTCAACATCTTCACTCCCATCTCCAAACTTTGTGAGCAGTCCCCTAAGGCAGAATGTTTATAAAATTAAGAGCTCAGCTCTGAGGTGGACACGTGCAACTCAACCCCTCCCTGATGTCACTGAGTTTCACAACAAGCATCTCCCAGCTCTTTCCAAAACAAATAATAATTCTCTGCACTAAATTCCACTCTCTAAGGTCCTTTCCTTCTCCTCACCCCCTAAAAATCACTGGATTCTCTTCCACACCATCAGATTTCACTTCCCACCTGGCATTTCAGATATTGTTGAAATGTTTAACAACAGTACAATATAAAAAGAGAAAAAAGGAACAGAGGAAGTTACTGGGAGACAAATGGAGAAAAGCCTTTAAAGGGAAGTTTCCTTATTTATACATATACGCTAAAGACCCAGATTGTGTAGTGTTTCCCACTAGAGTGAGAATTTTTGTTTTAAAGCTACTCCAGGGACAACAAAAAAAGAGAAATTGTGACTAGAGGATCAAAGCAGCACTGAAAATATAACCTTGAAGAAAAAAAAAAACCTGATAAAAATTTGCAAAATGGCAATTTTCAAGCTGTGTCTTTAAAGGCCAATGACCAGGAAAACCCAGCCAAATTTGGATTAATGTGAAATATTCCTGCAAGTCACTTCTGAGGAAAAGCAACAGAGAGCTGCCAACAGGAGCTATTAAAAATTTAAAGGAGAAAAGGTTTGGTTTTTTGTTTTTTTTTTAAAGGTTCTTGTTGCCCAGAGCAGCTGTGGCTGCCCCTGGATCCCTGAAGTGCCCAAGGCCAGGTTGGACAGGGCTTGGAGCAGCCTGGGATGGTCAAAGTGTCCCTGCCCATGGGAGGAGGTGGAACTGGATGGGTTTTAATGTCCCTTCCAAACCAAACCTTCCTGGGATTCTTTGAAAACCATCAATAAAAAAACACCTCCATAATGCAGGACATTTTTACAAAAGCAATTTTAAAATGGAAGGAACCAGTTCAGCCACCAGGTACTCATTCTGCTGCTCCCCTTTTCCAGCCAAATAATTGCTCAGCCAAAGACATCCCTCAGCATCCACTCTGATAAAAGCCAAAGGGCATGGAAAGCAAGGACCCCCAGCACACATCCTCTCTGCACATCCCAGGGATTACTCACAACTGCTGGGACACAGGAGTTATGCATTTCCTGTTTATCTTTCCAACTGGAAGTGGTTTCCAAGTGAGCAGCACGGATCCCCCATCCAGGACTGCTGTCCCTGCCCTCCTTCCCAATCAATCTGCACCTATTTATTGATTTACAGCCCTGGGAATGTTTGCTGCAGCTTTAGCACAGCCTGCTGCAGACAAAGCCACAGGAACAGGATCAAATCCCTGAGTCCCTGTGCCAGGGGCAGCTTCCCTGCCTCCCTCCCTGCTCCTGCACCCCACAGATTCCAGCTGGCTGCAGAAAATGCAGCAAAGCTTCAATCCACAGCTCAGCAGGGTCACACAAACAAACCAGGGCACAGGGAGGGGAGGGAAACAGGCCAGGGGAGAGCCAGAGCCCCCCAGAGCTCAGCCCCAGAGCCCCCAAACTCCTGCTCCAAGGAGGCTGGGAGCAGGAAAACCAGGATGCTGAAAAAGGCTCAAATCCTGGCAATGTCCCCCAGCTTTCCAGGGCTGTAATGTCAGCTGACAGCTTATGCAAGACTTTTATCTGCAGCAAAAAAAGGCAGAGGAATTCACTGTCTGCTGCTGAGTTCCAAATAAAGATGGGAAACAGGCTCTTTGAGCTGAGCAATGAGATGATATCTGAGCCCAGATATCATCTCTGCCTGCATCTGAACCTCCACACTCCTGACTGCAAATCCTTTAAAAGGCAGAATTCACTTTTCAGCAGCAAAAGGAAGGTACACACCTAAAACAATTCAGTCCTAACCTGGAGAGAGTTGTGCTCCTGTGCTTCAGGCCTGCTTTATCCCAGGGAAAGCAGCCACAGACAAATCTTTCCCTAAAACATTTCACCCCAAACCCCTCCATGGCTGGGTTAGAAACTCCCCCAGAGCAGCAGGGGTGGTGCAGTGTTACTGAGCTTGGTAAAAGTCAACATTCAGAACTGGCTTCTCCTTCCCTTTCTTGAGTTCAGGCCTTGTCACAGGATGTCACAACCACAGCCACAGCTCAGAAGAGAAGTGTGAGGCCAGGGCAGGATCCTGAACCCAGCTCTGCTGCAGGAAATTCACTGTGGCTGTGTTATGTCACTGTCCTGGCTGTGCATTTACACCTCACTTCCCACCTACAAACTTAAACCAAGCTACTGGTGGTGGTTCAAAGAGATTAAAAGTCACTCTGCAAGAGAACTGACCAAGCACCTGCAGGAGGAGGGCTGCACACTGGGTAACAGCTCCTTGATTTATCAATATTCAAGTGAATCAGGGCTTATGGTTGAATTTTTTTAACATATCTCATTTTTCTTTCAGTTTCATAATTAGTCACAGAAATAAAAGCTGGTTTTATCTGTACTTACTTGTTGCTTCCATCAACAAAAGGATTCCAATGTGAAGCAAAGTCACTGCCAGCTGCCACAACCTGAAGATGCAGAAATTGTCCTTTTACTTCCCCCCATCAAACTAAAGTATCTTAAATTACCTTATCCACAACACACAAAGAGACCTGAGGGATTTCCCAGCCCTGCAGAACAATCCACAAGCAGAAAAATCAAATTCCAAAGAGAAGTATCATCTTACAGTCTATAAATTTATATATTCTTCTTAGAGTTGAAAGCAGCACCAGGAAATGGTGTTATGTCCAGATCAAGCAGCAATAAGTAACAGGAAAACAAAAACTGATGGTGAGAAATCCAGTAAGGATCATTTAGGGGACTTTAAAAACATTTTTCCAGTAAGCTGCTAAGGGTTGAACCACAAAATATTGAAGATACTGTGATTTTAATAACTAAAATTATTTTATTTCTACCAAATTTGTCCTTACCATTTCATCCCGAGCTTCTGTTTCTTTCCGTAGAGGGGGCTCAAACTGCAGCTTATCAACTAAAAATACAATAATTTCATAATTAATACACACAATCTTGCACTGGGATCCTTTCAGTGCTCACTACAGTGAAAAGCAGGCAGGAACAGATATAAATCTTGTGTACACAACTCTGAATTTGCCTCTCAAAAGGAGCAGCACTTCACTATCAGCCTCATTGTCTGAGTGCTTGAATTTGCAAATATGAAACCCACAAGAAAGGCCAAAGGCAAATACCAAGTCACAGAAACGTAACTATTTAACCACTTGTCGCTGTAAAATGCATGTGAAAGAGGAGAAAAAGGCTCTTCAAGAGCAAATTTCCCAGAGTGTGATGGAGCTGCCACTATTGGTGCCACCAAAGGCTTTTGACCAAACCTGCAGATAAAACTATTTCTACCCTCAGCATTTCAGCTCAGATCCATCAGAGTAAATAAATAATAAAAGTAAAGAAATAAACTAAGTAACTAAGTAAACTAAGTAACTAAGTAAATAAACTACTACCAGAGTAGTTTATTAATATTAATCTTAGTTTTGAACAATTTTTGTTGAAGATTCACATGCTGCTGCTTCTCCAGGGTTTGCTTCCCAAATGGAAAGAGGTTTTTGGGAAGTGACCCCAGAGGCAAACCACCCCCAGGAAGGGGAAAGCAGAGCAGAACTCACAGTTGATCTCTGATGCTGTCCTCTCTGCCCGGACGTTCCTGTTGGTGGAGCGGATGGTGTGGCGGATGACGGAGTGAGGCTGCAGGGACGGCAGCACAGGTGAGGGAAAAACCAACAAGAACAGGAGCAGCTGCTGTTTCAACTCCAGCTTTAAATTCCCAAAGCAAGCCAGGCCATTTGAAGTGCCAGTTTTAATAAAAGGCAGAGAATAAAAAAGATGTTCTCACCTCAAAATCGTCATCGTCCACTTCACCGTAGTGCGTGTGGTTCTCGGGGTTGTTGACTTTGTCCAACAGCTCAACTGCTAAAGACCTGGAGAGACCAGGCTGCCCCACAAAGCTGTGCTGTAACCACAGCAAAGAACACAAAAAAACCAAGTTTTAACATGCAATTGATAGATAACTTTCAGTAATAAACATTCAGCAGAGTTAATGATTTTTTTTGTGCTTTCGCTGTTATTTTAGTGACTCCTCAATGCTGGATTTCCTAAGAATACCAATATGGAAACACCACACTCTGGGCCACTTGCAAATTAAACTTGAGTCAAACAAATTATTACACCTGAACTTCCTTTTTCCACATCAGTAGTTCAGAGCTTGGGAAAGCACAGATACATCAAGAACTGCTGAAATGTTTGGGAGTCAGGAAAATCCAACTTCTGCACAGCTCCAAGGCTGAGGCAGCCCCTTCCAGGAAGGCCAAGGTTGAGAACATGAAGCTAATTTCTGTAACTGGCCAAAATTTGCATAAAACTGTGCAAAAATACTACACAAAACCCACTTGCTAACAGCTGATCAACGTGTTCTTCCTTCAGATTTCACCACCTGAGTTATAAGATTTAAAAAAATTGGTTTCCCTTCGGTTTTCTACTGATCTGTTCCTCATTTTGAAGGTAAAGATCCCTTCCTGAGGTCACCAAAGGTCCCAAGTCACTTACAGAGAGAAGTCTGTCTGCTGTTGGTCTCTTCTTTGGATTTTTTGTAAGTGCTATTTTGACAAAATTATGGAATGTTGCTGACCTTAAAGAAAAAGAGGGTTTATGTTGAATTTTTCAAGGTATTATTGGTTTTAAGACAGTTGCTAAGCAGATTACAAAAGGGTGTGATAAAGTACAACACTGTACAAGTATCTCACCTCAGGTTGGAATAATTACATTCCCAAATTAACAAAATAAGGGAAAAAACTCATTTGATTCATGAAACTTGCACATAAAACATTTTGGTACAGAAAACAAACCAAGAATGGCACCGGGAAATTCTCCCAGGAAAGGATTAAACCATTACCTGTCCCAACGGCAGGGGCAAGGTCCCCATGACAGGAATTAAGGAGAAAGGATAAAGATTTTTCTTCTAGAACATACAAAGAGCACCAAAGAAGAATCTCTTCTTCAATAATAACAAATATTTTTGCCCTTTATCTATAAAATCTTAGAATGGTTTGGGTTGGATCCTAAGGATCATGTAATTCCAATAAAATATGGATCAAAGGAAGGAGCTCCACCTACCATTTTGCTTTTTCCTTTAGCTTTGGAGGTTGAAAATTACTTTTTGACATTAAAAACAGAGCCCTAAAGGGAAAGAAAGAAAAATGATTGATAAAAATATAATTAATTTCATTCTAAAATCTAAATACTTTAACACTTTATGGTGAGAATCATATTGGTGCAACTGGATTGCAGTTTCACTGGGTTAAAGGAGAAATACAGGGAATCTGCTGATTTTATCTTTAAATAAAATATTTTTAGTGCCATAATCCTGTTAAACATCAGGGTATGGCTTCTCTAGTGGTTTTCTATCAGCAGTAAATCTGTCCCTGTTCTTCATCAGATTCTTGATTCCAGAATCCAACAATGGTTTGGGTAGGAAGGGACCTTAAATCCCATTTCATTCCAACCTCCTGCCATGGGCAGGGACACCTTCCACTAGGCCAGGTGCCACCAAAAATGTAACAACTTCAAGATTTTGCTTCTAATTTCCATTCTGTCTTAGGCTGGAAATGGGGCTGTGTAGTCCATGTCCATCTGTCAGAGCTGGGGCAGTTCTCTGCTGTTCTTGGGGCAGTTTGTTCTTTCTCTCTCCCACAGCCAATCCTCCCTGCAGGAGATCTCTGCTGTCCATGGGCCATTAATTATTAATTATCTTCTGTCCATGGCCACTGAGTGTCCCTGCAGGGCTGATCCAATCCCAGCATCCCATGGGGAGATGCTGCATTGCCCAGGGGAGGAGCCAAGCATTCCTACCTGGATCCAATCTGAGCTTTGGGACAGCCCAGCAGCCTTTGCCCAGTGCATTGCCAGAGGAGCAGCTTCTGCTGCCCTGCATGGCCAGAGGGAGCCCAGGCCCATCTGCAGCAGCCCTGGAGCTGCAGAGGAAAACTCCCCCCTTGTGCAGGATCCCTGCTCCAGCAGAGCCACAGCTGGCACTGCAGGAGGGCTGAGCCCCCATGGGATGGGGCTGTGCCACCCCCTGACACACAGGGGACAGGGACTGCTCTGACCCTGGCAGGGTTTGTTTTCTGTTTTTGTATTATTGCATTTGTATTTTTAATTTTCCCAATAAAGAACTGTTATTCCTGCTCCAATATCTTTGCCTGAGAGCCCCTTAATTTGAAAATTATAATAATTCAGAGGGAGAGGTTTTACATTTTCCATTTCAGGGGAGGCTCCTGCCTTCCTTAGCACACCCCTGGCTTTTCAAACCCAGACATAAAAAATGCAAGATTTCAGCAGATTGATGCCTTAAAGACAGACATGAAAATATCCAGCAAAGGAATCTCAGTTTGAGTTTCCCCTCCTGAGCTCCAGAGAAGCTCCAGCTGCATCCCCACAATTCCAGCTGGGATTCAGGGAGGGGCAGGAGGCAGAGGAGCCCCCAGGGCACAAACCTCATGGGGTGCAGGTCGAACATGGGTGGCTGCAGCTCTGCCAGCTCGATGGCAGTGATGCCCACGGCCCAGATGTCGCACAGCTGGTTGTACCCCCCGTTCTTCTCCACCGCCGCCACCTCGGGGGCCATCCTGCAAAACCAACACCTTCCTCAGGGCCTGCTCCCATGCAGAATTACACAACGTGCATGTGCATGAAAAATTCGTTGAATATTAATTATAAATAAAAGAATATTAAATAAAATTAAATAAACAGTAAAGTTATGTTATTGATTAAATTTTATTTTATTAAATACTAAATATTTATTTTATTTTATTTTATAAAATATTAATTAAAATAAATTAAATTCACAGAATTCGCAGAACCACTGGGTTGGGAGAGACCTTCAGGATCATGGAGTCCAACCCAGCCCCAATAGCTCAACTAAACCCTGGCACCCAGTGCCACATCCAGGCTTTGTTAAACACACCCAGGGATGGGGACTCCACCACCTCCTCGGGCAGAACATTCCAGAACTTTATCACTCTTTCTGTGAAAATCTTTTTCCTAATAACCAACCTATATTTCTACATATATACATATAAATAAAATAAAATTTTTAAGAAATTACACATATTTTAATGTGCAATTACTGGATATCTGTGACAGTGATTTGTAATTTTAAATATCTCACATTCTCCCCCAAGAAAGAAAGAAAGGGGGGGGGAATGAAGAGGAGGAATACAAATATTTTTATGTCTTACAGAGTAAGTTAAGGGTTTTATGTTCAGATCATTACAGAAATACTTTTAAAGTTTTTAAGTTTTTATTAACACTTTAATGAAAACTTTATTTCAAAACCTCTAAATTTAAAATTTAATTTATTTAAAAATTAAAACTTTATGAATACTTTTATTAATACTTTTAAAGTTTTTATTAACATACACATAAAATATTACACACTAATTTAAGCTATGTATGTATGTATGTATGTATGTACACCTGTACATACATTTTTTTATGTCTAATGGAGTAAGTTAAGGATTTTATGTTCACATTGGGTTTTAATCACTACAGAAATACTTTTAAAGTTTTTCTTAAAGTATACATAAAGCATTACACACTAATTTAAGCTATACACTCATGATGATTCAATTTGTCTCAACATTATTCTAAAAAGTATGTATTTCAGAGGTTTGGATTTGTTGGGTTTTTTTTTCCTAAAGCTCTGTAAATATCTTGGATCTAAGGACAATTTAAGCTATACAATTATGATGACTCAATTTGTTTCAATACTACTCTACAAAGTTTGTATTTCAGGGGTTTGGGTTTGTTTTTTTTGTTTTTTCCTACAACTCTGGAAATATTTTGGATCTAAGGATCTAAGGACAATCTTTTCCACAGAGGGTACAATCTTTTGAAATGTGTGAACACAAAATAAATGTGCTGAATACATCATCACAAAAACAAACAAAAATACAGCAAAAAATGTCACATTAAAGAGTAAGGTAGGGACACAAAGTACTCAAAAGCTCCTTATGGATTTATATAAGCATCTTAGGAGGGGGATGCAATTGGATCACCTCTGGACACATTATTTGCATATGATTATTTGCATATGATTATTTGCATATTAAATGCTGCCTCGTGCAGACATTAATCAGTAGGGATAATTAAAAGGCAGTCTGAAAATCTGGTTTCCTTTCTGCACACAAATCACTTTTCATCACTGTTTTAAGTCACTAAAAATGCAAGGCTGAGAAACTAAATAACCATTGGTATCCCTCAAAAAGGGAGAATAATCTGCAAAAAGAAATGTGGGAGAAACAACAACCCTGCTCAAATTCAAGCAGCTTTTGTTACAGCAACAAATCAGTGCTTCCCAGATTTTTACCCTGTGGGCATTTTACTTGGAAGAAAGGGAATTGATGCAATTTCTACAGACATATGTGTGTATTTGAGGATTTTTGGCATAAATACAGGCTCAGCTTTGCAGCACAGCAACCAAAGTGGCTTCTTACCAGTAAGGGGTGCCAATGAAGGATTTCCTCTTTGCAATAGTGGCTGTTATTTTTGCTGCTACCCCAAAGTCAGCTGGAAAATAAAATCAAACCATCAGAGCCTTAGAAATCACAGCTGAAGACCCCAATCTTACAGTGTTAAAAGAAAGAACAATCATGTGTTTCATGCAAATTAAAAATTCATTAGGGAAGCAGCTGAAGATTGATAATAAGATCACTTATGTCTTCACTGACATGACTTCAAAGAGTTTTCTTTCTACACACAGTTCCTCTCTTAGATAATTTTTTCCATCTCACAATACATCCACCAGAATTTTTGGATATTCAATTTAAGAGGAAAAACAGCATAATGCCTTGGAAAAGGCACTTTTTGTGTTTTATTTATGGAGGAACTGTGATGGGGCAGCTGCTCTCTGCCCTGGACACTGTCTAGGGGCCAATCATCCCTTGCCTCCAGAGCTCTCA
This sequence comes from Agelaius tricolor, assembly GCF_023055355.1. NCBI lineage: Eukaryota > Metazoa > Chordata > Aves > Passeriformes > Icteridae > Agelaius > Agelaius tricolor. The sequence continues at coordinate 2,189,123 of NW_027269265.1, forward strand.
AACATCAGGTGGTCCTGCAGAGCCAAAAATCATTTAAATCCATTTTATTTTGATTGATTGATTGATTGATTGATTGGTGGCATGAAAGCTGCAGGATAACTTGGGAAAATGCAAGAAGGCAAAAGGAGGTACCCCTGTGTATGCCAAGTTTAATGCAGGGAGTGCAACCTCCTCTCAGTGCTGGGGTTTTACTCCATTTTTTCAGGTTTTACTCAATTTTTTTCATTTTTAAAAAGCTTTCATTTCCCAACACAGCATTCCTGCTTCTCCACAGGGGGCTGGAGCTTGAGCTAAGGCACAGCTGCCCTGAATCCAGGGATGGTGACATCCCATGGCAGGGGATGGTGACATCTGTGGGATGGTGGAATCCATGGGATGGTGGCATCTATGGGATGGTGGCATCTATGGGATGGTGACATCCCATGGCAGGGGATGGTGGAATCCATGGGATGGTGGCATCTATGGGATGTTGGCATCCATGGGATGGTGGCATCCATGGGATGGTGGCATCTATGGGATGGTGACATCCATGGGATGGTGGCATCTATGGGATGGTGACATCTATGGGATGGTGGCATCTATGGGATGGTGACATCTCATGGCAGGGATGGTGGAATCCATGGGATGGTGACATCCATAGGATATTGGCATCCATGGGATGGTGGCATCTATGGGATGGTGACATCCATGGGATGGTGGCATCTATGGGATGGTGATATCTTATGGCAGGGATGGTGGCATCCATGGCATGGTGACATGGTGACATCCCATGGCAGCTTCTCCCTGCAGACCTGGGAGTTTTCCTCTCCTCCACCTTTGTGGAATTGCCCAACACCACACACAGAGCCAGGATCAGACCCTACTTTTGCAGAGGCTGCCCCAAAAAGAGGATCCTGAAAGGCTCTGAGGGATAAAAGTAACATCCAGGTAATGGCAGCCTGGCAAATTCCAAGAAAATCTGGGAGGCTGAAAGGCTCAGCGGTTGAATGATGAAATTATCTGTAATTTCTTGACAGAATACAAAATTTCTCATCTCCTCCACAGCCTAGCCATGGATACACACTTTGTCATCACCTTCTAGCACCATCTATTGCCCCAAATAATGATGGAATCATTTAGGTTGGGAAAAACCTTTAAATTATGGAGTCCAGCCCTTCCCCAGCACTGCCCCCTGTCCCCAGGTGCCACATCCACATGGCTCCATAAATGAAATGAAATTCAATCCATATTACAGAACTCAGGCAACTCACCCAATTTAACATCTCCATGGTCTGTTAGGAGAATGTTTGCACCCTAAAACAAAATAAATTCAGAATCTTTATCAGGAATATTTTCCCTGCACTTGGAACTGTAAGATCAATTTCTCAAGGTTCCAAGTTATTACCTTTATATCTCTGTGCATTTTGCCCTTCATGTGTAAATAAGCAAGACCCTGGAAATAAAAGACACAATGAATTATTCTGCCATTTGTTAACATCCCACAAAGCCTATTCTGTTTAATAAATTTAATTTTCTCAATCTCTTTGATTTGGAAATGGAGACATTTGAGATTTGCAGATAAGGGAAGCTTCATTTTGTAATTCTTTGCTATCAGCACTCACAAAATGAATTTTATTTATCTGGTTGCAATATTTTACCCCCACGCATCATTAAATTTACCACCACAGGGCAGGCAGGCAGTTCAAAATTTAAGCAAATATAAGTAAATATATCACACTAGAATTTCTTGGTCATTTTATTTACAGTATGGGAAACAACAGGTTACCCCTGGTGAATTGGTGTCTGCTTGATTCCCAATAGAAATGCTGGAATGGAACCAATTTTCTGTATCTGCTTTATTTCCATGGAATAAACACTTCATTGTGCACCTGCACAAGTACAGTACCTGTAGAGTTTCTCTGCACACATAAGCAATTTGCAGCTCTGACAGAGGTCCTGTTACTGGAAATAAAGATTTAAAAATTAACTTTACAGCACAGAGCACATAAATAATAACACTGTGAAGCAGCCAAGAAGTGATTTGGCCATGCCAAAGCTAAAGGCTGGTTTTACATGATCTGCATTGTGCACTGAGCTGAAAAGAGGGGTTTGTTTGCTTGTTTTACAGAAAGCTTTCTGTAAAAAAAAACCCCAAACAGCACCACCACAGAGGACAATACCCACAGAGAGAAGAAAACCTGCTTTCACAGCATCTAATTATTATTTTATGAGTGATTTTGTAGTACTCTGTTGTTATCAGGAAACTAAAAGTGACATCTGCTAATATTTTTATTTAAGAAATGGGAATGTTTCATATCAGGGACTGTCTAAAGGGCTTGGAATTGGTTTAAATTGTTTCAATTCTTTTAAAATTGTTTTTAACTGGGTTTTTTTTGGTACTAAATAGTTGAAAAATAAAGCAGAAAGAGCTCAGGCATCCAAAAATTCAGTGCTATCATTTAAAGGCACAGCAAGTCCCCAGCTGTTTTTCCAACAATTCCAATAAATTATTCTACAGCATCAACAACTCCAGATGAAACTTCAGGAAGGAAAATAATACAGAAGTGAGATGGTATTTCCCAGGGGGAGGAATAAAAGTCATTTTTCCCCTTTAAAGCTCAAATTTTGAGATTTCCCAATGAAAACTCCTTCCTCACCCCATGCACAGTGTCCATATCCAACTGTTCTGCCATAAAATGTCAAATATTAAATGTCAAATATGATGTCAATATTAAAAATATTAAAAATGCTGCTCACCCTATCTGGAAAGTGCTCTCAAAATCCATTCACTGTAGCTAAAAACCACTTTATGCCCCCCAAAAACCCCCACATCCAGTGCCAACTGTTCCCTGCAGGTTTCTTATTTATTTTTCTTTTTGCAGAAAGCTTCCCAAAGTAAAAAAAGTGAAAATAATTGGCCAAGTACCGTGGTAAATGTCCTGGAGGGATCCCCCACCACAGTATTCCATGCATATCCACAGCTTCTCACGGCTACAAAACAAAATTCAATCAGAACCTGACTGATCTGGATGCAGAACATCATCATTTCAATTATTTTCTATCATTTTTGATCACTCACTGTTAAAAATACACATTCTGGTACATGACCAGCAGTTACACTGTTATTATTAAAAATTCTCGTGTTATTAATATAAATGCTCATGTTATCAATATAAAAATATTGATATAAAAATATAAAAATATAATTTTCACCAATCAAAACATAAGTTTTATGCCAAAGTCCCCTGAGAAATATTTAAACATCTTTAAACATAAAAGGTGGTGCTTTAACTCTGCAATAAAACACCTGAGGTTTATCTGCTATCAGCAAAATTACATTAAATATCAATTAAACTCAGTGTTTCAATCTTAAATTGAAATTACCTCATTATATCTAAAAAGCTCTCCTAAATTCAGAATTAGAAATTTAGTTCAAATTGAGTCCATTTGGGCTGCAGGGATTATATAAATACAGCCCTCCAAGAAAAAGATGAATTCTCACAGAAAAAAGACCAAGCAGGCAAAGTGCAGATTCACATTCCCACAGAGCCAATTGATAAATGGCAGAGTTGCACACAAATTGAGAATATTCCCTGAATTCCTGTATAACATTTAATGTATAACATTTAATATTTAATATTTTCCTGTAGAATATTTAATGACACAACCTTGGTTCTGCCTCTGTTGCACCAGAACTGTGAGAAATGTTATTTCCAGCAGCTCAGATTTTTAACTCCCCAGCCATACTTTCATGGCCCAGACAACTATAATTAAATAAAATATCCAAAGGCAATTCTGCTCTAGAGAAATAATGAGCTGCTCCTATATTAGAGCTGATAAATGTGTGAGTAGGACTGGATATGTTGCAAGAGTCTCCAAGGGAAATGTTTCTTTCTGTTCCTAGTGATAAAAATATTCCAGCCTTTTGGCCAGCAGAGAAAACAAAATATTAGTCACTTTTGGTTTTTAAAGCCAATTGGGTTGGCTTTAAAAATAAAAAAAAAAAAAACCAAAACAACAAAAAACCAAGGGCAATTCAACCTCTGGAGGAAGATTTAATGAGGATACAGGACTAAACCAGACTGGGATTGTTTTAGGAGAGAACCAGCAGGAATATTGAGATAAAAATTGGGATTTACCTGAGATAACTCCCAAAATAGGCGACTATGTTGCAATGCTTGCATTCTTTAACCATATATATCTCCTGCTGGATCAGGGAGAAGTCATCTCCTGCAAAACAGGAAGCAGCCAGGGTTACACCATGAACGTCCAGAGAGCTCTGCAGGGATGCACAGCATTTGGGAAAACGTTCCAAGGGTCTGAATCCTGGCCAAACCCTGGAGCACCAATCCCCCCAGCTGGATCCCCTGTGCTGAGCTTTGCTCAGGTGCTGGGCTTGGATTCTTTTTCCACCTCTGTCAAGGTCAGGACTGAAGGCACTCGAGATGATGGTTCAGGGTCAGATGTTTATCAGTTCTTATCTCTGTCACAGCCTCACAAACCCTGAGTTCTGCAGCACTTCACTCTAACAAACTAAAAATGGAGCCCATCTCTCTCTCTACAAGGCCTTTTAAGGATAAACTGTCCAATTAAGAAATGACACCTCCATTATTTTCACTTTTAACCCAATAACCAACCATCCATGGCTGCAACGGGGACTTTTTTATCCAATTACACAAAACCACCCAAACCCATGGAGAAGAAGGAGCAGCCTCACCCTAAAACCTCCATCTTGCTTTATATCTATTACTAATCTAAAACCCCAATTTCTAAGTTTCCCACCCTGTGATATCACACACTTCTATCCAAACCCCACACCCACAATCCCAGTTCTGTCATTCCATTCTAGAAGCTTCTCCAGGGCCTCAGGTCAGTGCAGTGTTCTCTTGGGGGTCAGAGCCTGGCAGCACAGAAACTCTGAAATCCTCAGCATCCAGAGCTCCAACAGTGAGGCACAAATATTTTCTGAAGACCAAGAGAGCAGGGCTTGCACAGGTATTTTGTGAAGACCAAGAGAGCAGGGCTTGCACAGGTATTTTCTGAAGACCAAGAGAGCAGGGCTTGCACAAATATTTCTTGAAGACCACCAGAGCTGGTGGCCTGAGAATGATCCATGAGTTCAGAGGGCTCCAGGAAAGCAGCACAGGGATCCAGGGAGGGACGGGAGTAAATTCCAAATTTACTTTTCAAGCTTTGTTTCCATCCAGCTGCTCCCAGCACAAGGCTCCCAACAGGAGTGAGGATTGCTGGAATTGCAGAGCCTGGAAGGAGTGGAGCCCACGTTCCACAGGCTGGTTATGGCTGCTTGTGAGGAATATTTCATTCCCAAGGGACCTGGATGGAGCATATGAGCCTGCACACCCACTCAGCTGACTCAGAGCTCAGGAGGGGGGGTTGGGGGGTTGTGCACATTGGCACATCCTAAATATATTTTTTTTTGGTGAAAAAAAAAGGATCTACTAAAAAATCCATTATGAGCAGGGCATGATCTGCCACTTTAACATAAAAGGATAATTTTTTGTAAATTTAAAAAGCAATAATTTCAGAGATGCAATTTCTGTTTGTATTTATACAGGTAATAAATCCCCTTGAGAGAATTTCCAAGCAGAGGATGTTCTCCCCAGAATCCTGAACTCAAACCCTGCAGCTCTGCTTTCATTATTTTATATATTATTAACTTTTTTCATCCTTTGACATGGAAGGACAAAGGGGAATGGCTTTGAGCTGGAGAAAGGGACATTTAGATGGGATATGAAGAAGAAATTCCTGGCTGGGAGGGTGGGCAGGCCCTGGTACAGGTGCCCAGAGCAGCTGTGGCTGCCCCTGGATCCCTGGCAGTGCCCAAGGCCAGGCTGGACAGGGCTTGGAGCAGCCTGGGATGGTGGAAGTGTCCCTGCCATGGCAGGGGTGGAATGGGATGAGCTTTAATGTCCCTTGAAATTCAAATTATTCTGGGATGTTTACTTTTGTTTCAAGTTTCCCCAGTAAAATTCCCTCCTATATTAAAGTCAGGGATGTCCAACCCAGAAAACATGAAGAGCTTTATCCTGCTCCCTTTAATTGAGATGATTTTGACAAGTCCAAGAGGATTCAAGCACTGGTGTAAATTGAACTCTTCACGTGTTTATTTAAGTAGCAGCACAGCTAATATTTTTTAATAACCTCTTTTAAAGCAGATGTTTGTATTTGCTGAGCTGTGAGGCAGCTTCCCTGAGAACAGTGTCCCTGGCAAAAGAAGTACCAGTGTGTTATAAAAGAAATCATCACAACCTTTATGTCCCAGCGACTGCCAGGCTTTCATTTAAGAAAATAACTACAAAATACAAAAGTTAAAGGGAACCAACTCACAGGAATCCACCCCTGACTGATTTAAGTAAATCCTCAAGGGCTTCTTGATGTTGAATTATGTGAAGAAACACTTCACTGGGGCAGGAAAACAGTAGTAGAGAACTTTCAAATGTCAAGAGGCTTTTTATAAACATCAGTAGTATTTTTTTAACCAATGAAAAAGAGAAAAGGCAACACAATTTCCATAAAATTAGCACAGATTTCACACTGGGCTTGGTTTAGGGATTCCTTGCAGCTACAGCTCTGCTTGGATTCACACATCCTGGTTATAAATGATCACTGTGAGTGAAGATTCCTGAGTTTAGAGAATCATGGACTGGGTTGGGTTGGAAGGGACTTAAATCCCATCCCATCCCACCCCTGCCATGGCAGGGACACCTTTCACCATCCCAGGTGGCTCCAAGCCCTGTCCAGCCTGGCCTTGGGCACTGCCAGGGATCCAGGGGCAGCCACAGCTGCTCTGGCAATTCCAGCCCAGCCCCTCCCCACCCTCCCAGTCAGGAATTCCACCCCCATATCCAGCTCAAATCAACCCTCTCCCAGTTTAAAGCCACTCCCCTGTCCTGTCCCTCCATCCTTGTTTAAAGTCCCTCTCAATAATTTTTATAAGATTCTTTAATTCAAGCTTAAATCTCATGGATTCATTCCTCCCACTTCTCCAACCAACTTCCTAAAGGAAATTGTTGAATTCTCGCAGACAACAACTGAAGAATTTTCAAACTATTCAAGCATTTTCAAGAAAGTAAATCTGAATAAGAGTGAAAGCAAAATCCTCTCACCCCACACTGAAAAAATTCCATCTTTCTCCACAACCCCTTGTCCATGAGCTCAGAGGATCCAATGCCAAATGCCAGTGGCCTCTTCAAACCAAGGAATCCTTGAAATGTCAGCTGCAGCCTTTCAGCACAGCTGAATCCTGACCTGCTGGAACCCTGGGAATTGCTGAGAATTTCAGACTTTCTGTGCTGCCAGGCTCTGGCCCCCAAGAGAACACTGCACTGACCTGAGGCCCTGGAGAAGCTTCCAAAATGGAATGACAGAACTGGGATTGTGGGTGTGGAGTTTGAATAGAAGTGTGAGATATCACAGGGGGGAAAATGTAAGAGTTTGGGGTTTTAGAATATAATAATAGATATAAAGCAAGATGGAGGTTTTAGGGTGAGGCTGCTCCTTCTTCTCCATGGGTTTGGGTGGTTTTGTGTAATTGGATAAAAAAGTCCCCATTGTGGGCAGGGGTGGTTGGTTATTGGGTTAAAAGTGAAAATAATTGAGGTGTCATTTCTTAATTGGACAATTTATCCTTAAAAGGCCTTGTAGAGAGAGAGATGGGCTCCATTTTTAGTTTGTTAGAGTGAAGTGCTGCAGAACTCAGGGTTTGTGAGGCTGTGACATTGTCCTGGTTTGTAAGATATGTGTGTGCTCCATCCCCATCTGTCAGAGCTGGGGCAGTTCTCTGCTGTCCATGGGGCAGTTTTTCCTTTATCTCTCCACAGCCAATCCTCCCTGCAGGAGATCTCTGCTGTCCATGGCCACTGAGTGTCCCTGCAGGGCTGATCCAATCCCAGCATCCCATGGGGAGATGCTGCATTGCCCAGGGGAGGAGCCAAGCATTCCTACCTGGATCCAATCTGAGCTTTGGGACAGCCCAGCAGCCTTTGCCCAGTGCATTGCCAGAGGAGCAGCTTCTGCTGCCCTGCATGGCCAGAGGGAGCCCAGGCCCATCTGCAGCAGCCCTGGAGCTGCAGAGGAAAACTCCCCCCTTGTGCAGGATCCCTGCTCCAGCAGAGCCACAGCTGGCACTGCAGGAGGGCTGAGCCCCCATGGGATGGGGCTGTGCCACCCCCTGACACACAGGGGACAGGGCATGGGCTGACCCTGGCAGGGTTTGTTTTCTTTGTTTGTACTATTGCATTTGTATTTTTAATTTTCCCAATAAAGAACTGTTATTCCTATCCTGCAGGAGGGCTGAGCCACCATGGAATGGCACTGCTGCCACCACCCTGACCCACAGCACGACAGGACCTATTCTGACTCGGGCAGTGATTTGTTTTCTGGTTTTGTACTATTGCATTTGTATTTTTAATTTTCCTAGTAAAGAACTGTTATTCCTATTCCCTTATCTTTGCCTGAGAGCCCCTTAATTTCAAAATTATAATAATTCAGAGAGAGGAGGTTTTACATTTTCCATTGCAAGGAAGGCTCCTGCTTTTCAAACCTGGCTTTTCAAACCAAGACAAACATAAATAAGAACTAATAAACATTTGAATCCAACAAGAATTACTGTCTTGTGCATTAAAGACTCCAGACTGCCCCATGTGAAAATCCTGTTGGGAACACCCCCAGAACAGGAAAACCTCCCAGGCAGCAGCTGGAGCTGCCGTGGATCACTGCCGAGCGCCAGGGCAGTTCTAGGAACTGTGACTAATGAGGGAAATTGAGGGAATGCAGAGCTTTGGGCTAGAAAAGGACTGACAGTGAGAAGATAACAACCTCCATGCACATAAAAGATGGCAGGGAAGTGGGGAGAAGGGATAATCTGTCTGCAGTTTTATAATAGGGTAATCAGCAATGGGCTTAAATTGCCTTCACCTACATTGCCTGGGCAGTTGAAAAGGTTTTCCTAACTGGAGAAATATCAGGGATGGGAAATATCTGGGATGTTTACTTTGGTGTAAAATTTCCAGCATATTTTTGGTTGAAATTTCTAACAAATGAAAAAAAAAAAAGAAAAGAAAAAAAAAAAAAGAAGAAAACACTCAACAAAATCCACCAGGAATGACTTGGAATGATGCTGCCTGTAGTAGAGTGAGACAGCAAAGATGATCTTGTGATTTGCTATTTATAAATGAAGGATTCATCCAAAAAATGGGGCTTACTTATAGAGAAAGGGGGGGAAAAAAGGATTTGGAAGAGAAAGAAGACAGGGAGCTGATAGAGAAGTAGCAAACAGATGGAAAGAAGAAAATTTATCCACGAGAAAAAATTGGCTAAAATATGGAGGAAATAATTCTGAAAGATGAGACACAGAGATAGGAGAGAAGATGTATAGCTGCTCAAAGATGACAAGAATGAATACAAAACAAACCAATTCAGAGTTTCCAGGCAGCTGCAGTATTAATCTTGGCAAGAGGCACTGGAATAGGGCAAAAATTAAATATCCTTGGATAGCAGGAAAAAAACCAGACACAATTTGTAGAAAATACTTCACTGAGAGTGAGACAGCAAGATAAAAAGAATTAGACCAAAGGTGACAAAACATCCATACAGAATAATCTGGTTTAGCAGTCAGAGATTTGATGGTGAACAACAGGGAATTTGGAGGATTGGGTTTGCCTGCTCCCATTTTGGCAATTTTGGGATGTGTGTCAGTTTTGGGATGTGTGGCAGTTTTGGGATGTGTGGATGTTTTGGGATGTGTGGCAGTTTTGGGATGTGTGGCACTCTGGGTGGGAACATCCATCAGGGGAATGCTGCAAAGTTTGGGACTGAGCAGGGACTGAGCCACTGCAGCCTCGTCTGCTGTGGGGTTTTAGCTCTGCTGAGAGCCCCACAGTGGAATTTTCTCCTTGGACAGCACAAGAGGCTGCTTGTCCCCAGCTGCCAGGGAGGGGACTGCAGGAACCCAGCCCCTGCCATGGGATGGGATCTGAGCCCATCCCAGAAGCTGAGCAAGGTAAGGGCTGCTAAATTCATGATAAATTCATGATAAATCTGAATTTAAATGGGCGATCATGGAGGAAACTGGTGGCACATCAACTGCTGTGAATTATTCTACTTGCAGAGCTCACCTGTGGAACAGGCTGGGAGAGTTGGGGGTGCTCCCCTGGAGAGGAGAAGGCTCCAGGGAGAGCTCAGAGCCCCTGGCAGGGCCTGAAGGGGCTCCAGGAGAGCTGGAGAGGGACTGGGGACAAGGCATGGAGGGACAGGAGCCAGGGAATGGCTCCCAGTGCCAGAGGGCAGGGATGGGTGGGAGATTGGGAATTGGGAATTCCTGGCTGGGCTGGAATTGCCAGAGCAGCTGTGGCTGCCCCTGGATCCCTGGCAGTGCCCAAGGCCAGGCTGGACACTGGGGCACCCTGGGACAGTGGGAGGTGTCCCTGCCATGGCAGGGGTGGGATGGGATGAGATTTAGGTCCCTTCCAAACCAAACTAATCCATGATTTCATGATCCTGTGCACAGCTGGAATGTAGAGGGATCCTGCCAGGTTCTCCTGGATGGAGAGCAGCTGCTCCCTGGGTGCTGCAGCACAGGAAGGCTCTGCTGGCTCCAGTGCCCATCACACAGCACTGCTGCTCTCTGGGCCTTCCTCATCCTCATGGTTTTTAGTTTATCCCTGCACATATTTTCACCTGCTCCACTGCTCTGAGTGTTCCCATCCTGCAAGAAGGCCCCAGGTCACTTGTCACAACAACCCCTTGGGAAGAGCTGTGAATCCTTTTGGTGTCCAAGAGGTGACTTCTTGGGGAAGAAATTCATGGGTTTTGGTTTAAACTGGTTTATTCTGCATGACTTCACAGCTGGTGCTGTGTGGGAGCAGAGGGAGGAGAGAAGTGATGGCACTCAGAGACACCTCAGTGTCACCAGAGGGTGGGACAGAGGCACATCTGAAGGGAACAGACCTTCAAGGTGCAGCACTCCTGCCCAGCCTCCCTCACAGTCCCACCATGGACATGGACATGATGGACACCTCCTGATGGACATGGAGATGTGACTCCCAAACCTCTCCAGGCAGCTTGACCTGGGGTTTGTAATACTACAGCGAAAATTTGGGATTTTTAACACTATAATTAACATTAATAATTTAAATATTAGATTATATTTAACAACAGGATTAGAGGAACACTTGTAAGGGGCACTGAAGGACAAAGAGCAGGGTTACACCACTGCAGCCTCTGCTGGGACCATTCCTCAAACATTTCTTATTTCAACAACCTGACTTCCCAAACTAGGAGAGGAATCCCTATGGGAATGACAACTATTTGTAGGGGGATAGAATAGAAGTAAATAAAGGTAGTACAGAAAGTAATCTTACCCCCTAAAGAGTTGCAGCTGGGTTGATTATTAAAGATTAGGAGCAGGCCTGATGTTAACAGGCCACAGCTGTAGCCAGTAAGAAGAGTGTTATACAAGGGTGGATTGGTTGGCTGAGGGGAGCTGGGGTCAGTTGGGTGCTGTGAGGACAAGGAAGAGTCAGTGCCTGGAGGAGCTGCCCATGAGAAACATCAAGGAGGTACCAAACTCTGGCAATATGGAGCCCTTGCAATGTAATAAAAACTATTTGTCCCAGTCTACAGCTCCTCTCCAGCTCTCCTGGAGCCCCTTTAGGCACTGAAGGGGCTCTGAGCTCTCCCTGGAGCCTTCTCCTCTCCAGGTGAGCACCCCCAGCCTCTCACACAGGTGAGGTGTGTGCTGACTCCCCAACACCCCTGTGCTCCAATAGATCCCAGTCATTCACTCCAGACCACTCTCCTGAAGCTCAGGAAGGTTCAGGCTGTGCTGGTCAAAGGGATGGCTTTCCCAAAATGCAGGATCTTTCATCCTGTTTTATCCATATCTTCTACAGAAATTTTTTATATGCTGTTTTATCCAGACTGCTTTTCACGGGACTCATGGAAACCTGCAGTCTGGCAGAAAGAATTTCAATTCCCCAAACTTGAAACTCAAGAAACTTGATTCCAAGCAGCAGCAGCTATTTGGAAACAGTGATGTTTCCAGCAGCAGATTTTCCTGCTGGGCATGGAGCTGCCAACTGCTAACCACTGATGCTCCTCATTATCTCTCTGCTGATACTAAATATTTCTGATGGAGATGTGCTGCCATGAGCCCCACAGCAAGGAGCACACCAGAGTTTGGAGTGAGTGGTCCAACACCAGAACAATTTCCCTGGGGATTTTCTCTTCTGCTCTGCCTGGGTCCTGGTTATGAGCAACCTCTCAATATATAATTGGTAACTAAAAATATATCATTGGTAATTAAAAATATATCACTGGTATTGCCCATAGAAGCTGTGCTGTCCCCTGGAGTGTCCAAGGCCAGGCTGGACAGGGCTTGGAGCAGCCTGGGATGGTGGAAGGTGTCCCTGCCATGGTAGGGATGGACTGGGATGGTCCTTAAGGTCCCTTCCAACCCAAACCATTCAGGGATTCTGGGATTCCTCTCTCTTAGCAGCTGCTTCTCCTCTCTCCTTGCCTCACCTACCCACTGTTGTACAGCTCAGTCTTTGATCTTCACTCCCTCCTCACTGTTGCTGTTTTTCTTGATGTATCTAGGCAGATGATGTGCTCTAATTCACCCCAAGTGTCACACTCTGCACTCCTTTCCAACTCAAATGTGGGACTTTGCAGCTTCTTCCCTACTTGCAGGACTTCCTTCTCCCACCACAACCCCTTCTGTCCACTTTCCCCATCCCAAAAACTCTGTTTTAAGTGAAAACTTGCACTACCTGGATCCTCCTCTGGATCCACACATTTCTTAAGAAGAACAGTGAATTATAAATTCATTATAAGGACACAAAGTAAAATCTGATCCCATTTCAACAAGTTGGATGTAATTAAAATTCTGGGCACTCTGGATTCCAACTCCACACTGCCTTTGCTTTGCCCTGTGTGGGGCTGAGCAGCTTTGAGGCTGTGGCAGCACCACATGGGACAGAGGATGGCACACACAGGCCATGTCCAGCCTTTAATGGCTCTGGACCTCCTGGAACCTCAGGAATTTGGCCCTGGACACGATCCCAAACCCAACCAGGCCGCACAGCACGAGGCAGGGAAGGTGTGTGGGTGCTAATGAGAAGTTATTTTCATATTTCCTTAACCCCAGGTGCTGCCAACAACAGTTCAAGCCCAGCAGGCTCAGTTTAAATCGGCCTCAGGCTCAGGTTAAATCAGCCTCAGGCTGGTTCTTCTCCACAGCTCCTTTGGGGAATTCATTGTATGGGAAATGAGGTCCCCAAAGTCCTGGGCTGGCAGGGCAGCTCTGCTGTGCTGCTCTGGTGGTGCAGAGGGGTCAGACCCCCTTGTGACCCTGCTCCTCTTTGCTGTGTGGAAAATCCCCTTCCTGAGCTGGCTGAAGCACAGGGCTCAGCACACACAGACCTGGCTGGGAAGCTCTGAGCACACCTCACAGCTCTGCATGGCTCTGCTCCTGCAGCTCCCTGTCCAACTTGAAATAGGTAATTGCCATTTCTGGGATCTCAAATGGAAAATGCAATCACTGGACCAAAAAAAAACCCCCAAAAACCCAGCAGTGAGATTCTTCTGTAACCTTGCAGAAGGTTCTGAACACGACAGAGGACATCAGTTATCATGACAGCAGCACTTAAAACAGACATTAGCATATTTAAAAATACTTTTTGTGATATTCTCCCAGGGAGAAAGTTCCATGGCTGAAAACTCCACTGGCAAACAGTTCCCTCTTTGTATTGAGTCCCCTCTAGATTCATCTGCTAAACCCATAGAAGGAAGAGGCTTTAGTGTTTCAGACAGTTTTGGCTGCTGTGCTGCTGAGTACAGTTGGATTAGTTTCTGAAATAGAATTGGCTCCCAAATTATTTGAAGCATTTGTACTCAGGGAATGCTGGGAAATGTCATTAGCGTGCCATAATACTTTTGCCTAATGCTCTCCAAAGTCTGTGCCAAAAAAATTAAAAAAAAAAAGGGAAAAACACTATTTTGACTCCAAGTGACTGTGGGAGCAGACCTAGAGAACTGCCCCAAATTTAAATAAATTGGTGACAGCAACCTTCCAAGCTGAGTTTGTTTTCTTTGTCTGGAGAAGAGACAAAGGTAAGAGCTGATGAAATAAAATACAGATCCATGCTGGGATCTGTTTCCAGCTCTCTTTGGGTACTCACTCAGTACCTGCAGGAGATGAGGGAGGAACAGGAACAAGCCAGGACTCACCCCTGCCATGCCAGCAGTATCTCCTCAAATCCTGCCATTTTACTGAGTGCAGTTTCTTCAGCTTTCATTCAGCACATTCCTCACCTCTGGAGCACTCTCTGCTTCAGAGCCTTTTGTCTTTTGCTCCCAATTCCCCTGTCTATGGATTAATCAAGTGTTGAGTTTGGAGCTCTTCTTTTTCCATCAGCTAATTAATTGCCATTGATGAGCCTTCTCCTCCTCCTCTCCAGAAGATGCTGTATGTAACTCCCAAGCCTATTTCTCCACTCTCTAATTTAGGAAATTTATTATTAATTTTATTCCAGCTGTGCCCTACTGCGTGAAAGGAGCTTGTGCTGGTGTTTGGAGGGGCTGCCCTTCCCAGGAAACCACCACAGGGAATTCCAAGAGCTCCTGACCTGGTCCAGGAATTGATAGTGCCCTGCAATTTACAGTCTTCAAAAACTACTCCAAATCCTTAAAATTAGTCAGAAAATTGAAGTGTGTAGCAGCCAATTAATAATTTCTTTAAAAATCTGGAGTATTTTAAACATGAGAACTGAAAAAGGAGTAAGTAAGTAAATAAATGCTGTGAATCCTCCTTAAAAACCAAACACCCAACAAGATCCCTGCCAGGAGGCTGTGGGTGTACATGAGATGGATGGAGATCAGGCTGGCAATGTTTAAAAGAAGATGGATTAAAAAACCAAACCAAAACAAACCAGAAAAAATGGCTTCCCTGTGGTGATCAGACCAATATAATTAAACACAAGAATTGGTCATCAGTGCTAATTAAAATTGGGGCCAGAGTCTTGTGTTTATCACTGGAGTGCTTAAGCAGCACCAAGGAAAGGCAGAATCCTGCTCCTCCCTCAGTTCTATCCTCAGAGGATTCAGCCTCTGCTTCACTTCAGCTTCCAAAGCAGTCCCTCAAATTCAGAATAAAACCAGATCCACTTCATCTGGATGAGCTGCAGTGACACAGTGCTGGAGGAGGCTCCTCTCCAAGGTAGCAGTGGGTTATTATTGTCCTTTTTCTGTACTGAAGCATCATCTGCCTCAGCACAGCCCCACTGCCCCAAGCTCTGGCCACAGCAGTGCACACAGGGTGTGAGGGATTCCCCTGAGTCCCCACTGCCTAATTAACCCTAGCACTGCAGCCCAATTAACAAACCCAGCCTGCTCTGCCAGGGGGGCTGAGCAGTCCAGGCACCCAAAGGCAGTGATTTTCACTTCTCCCCCGAGTATCCCCCTGCTTTTTCTACCTCCAGCCTTCAAACCCATTTCTTTTTCTGCACAGAACCAACCAGAAATAAAAATTAACCCTCCCCTCAGGCCTTCAGCCCCAGATGGTCTTTAAGTTCTCTTCCAACTCAAATCATTCTGGGATTTTGTGATTCTCTGATTTCCACTCAGGACACAATTTCAGATTTCAGCTCTCTGTGCAGGACTCAGCTCAAACTTCAGCTCAGGAAATCTCCTGGGCAGCAAGGGAGATCCCCATGGTCTCTCCTGCTTTTAGGAGGAGTGGCAGGAACTCCATGGACAGCAGGAGCCATCCCCCTCCCCCAGCACAAAAAGAAAAGATGACACATCCAAAACAGGGCCCTGCTTCTCCCAGTGCACCTTTGGGGGGAGTTGGGATCACTGCCTGATCCCTTCCCCCTTTCAACTCCCACAGCTCCCCACTGGCTCAGAGCTCACAATTTACCATCTGTCCCTGATCTCCTCTTTGTACCAATAACACGGTGTAATTGCAACACTTCTTCATGCAGCAATTGATCAGGCAGATAAGAACAAACAAGGAAATAGTGAGCATGACACAGCCAAGAGCAGTGGTACATCCTGCAGGGCTTCCTGTCATCTAACCACTGAAACTACAAAAAAAACCAACCCCAAACACTTCTTTTGTCTAGAACTTCACAGTGGGTGAAAATAAACACATGGAAAAAATGAAAATGTGATTCAAAAATACAGGAAAGAATGTAAAACTTACCAGGCTCTAACTTGATTATTTTTACAGCAGCCAGTTCTCCTGTATGAAGATTTCTAGCCTGAAACAAGAGAGTTAAGATATAGTTATGATAGATATTTAGATATTTAGCTATAGTTAAGATAGATTTAATCATAAATCAAGGCACCTCACAGTCTTACAGATTGTGCAAAAATAAGATGTTGTCTGATACAAATACAATGCAAAGCTGAGACCAACGTGGGTGAGGATAATTTGGGCTTGGAATTAGCACAGCACCAGCCTGGTTGGAATTGTGAAGTGTTCCTGACAGTTCTTTTGCAGACTTTAAAACATCAAATAAGAGAATGACTGAGGCTGGAAAAGCCCTCCAGGGTCATCCCATCTGTGACTGTCACCACCTTGTCCCCAGCCCAGAGCACTGAGAGCCACATCCAGTCATTCCCTGCACGCCTCCAGGGATGGGCACTCCAAACCTCCCTGGGCAGCCCCTGAGCACCCTTTAGAGGAAGAAATTCCTCCTCATGTCCACCCTGAACCTGGAAATGAGAGCTCACCCCTCTCAAACACCATTTTTAAGGGAAGTTTCTGGGACTCGAGGATGCACCAGGGGCTGACCCATCTGAACCTCCCTCAGTGTGCCCCAAAAGTGGAACTGAGAGGGGCAGCAGAGGCACTGCAGAGGCACCAGGGATGAGTCACAGCTCCCTGCAACAACTTCACTCTGCAAACTCCTTCCTTGGTCCCTCCTCCTCCTCCTCAGAAGCAGCAGCAGCTCCAATTAAGCCCTTACAGAACTGTCCTCTCTGGATATGCTCCAAATTTCAACTGAGAACTCAGTGCTGGAAGAAGATGACACAGGAACCTCAGATACAGAAAGTTTTAAGAGGGGATTTTGTGAACACTTTCTAGTAACTAAATAATTCAGGCACCATCACCAGAGCTGAACTATTATTCCTGATTTAATAAGGCTGAACATCCAAGAGTTACAGGAATTTATCCCCAGCTGTTTCATTCTTAGACCCTAACAAATATGCAGAGTCTTCTGAACAGCTGAAATCTGGTGAAAAGGTGGATTATAGAAAATGGAGAGAAAACTGGCTTCAAATTAAATCAATTTGGACTTAAGATGAGGATGTAAAGGAAATTTGACCCTGTGAAGGGAGTCATTACAGAACAGGCTTCTCCTGTGCATGGACAAGAAGTCTTAAAAACTTCTTGTTTAGAAAGTCCTTTAAAAAGGAAGATCAAGAGCCTGAAGGATTAACCCTTGAGTTTTATCAGTATTTAGTCAAGCTTCAAAGTAGGGAAAGGCTTTCCAGCCAGGAAAAAAACCCAACCAAACCCAACCAACCAAACCAAACCCAACCAACCAAACCAAACCAAACCCAACCCAATGATTGGCCTTTCAAAGTCCTGCAGTGCTAAGACATGAGATGGGTTTCAAACTGCAGGCCAAGGACACAAATATGACTCAAGCTGATCTCAAAGAGAATCTGAACAATTCTACAAAGGACCCAAACATCTGCAGACCAAATCACTCAGAGTCATCTGCAAACCACAAAGGAAACATTCACCACTTCTAAAAGCACCTTCCCACCGAGGTGTTTTTTTTTTTTTAGACCACAGCAAAATCTCTGGTGTCCTTCAAAATTCAGAAGGAGCAGGTGGATCCCAGTGGGATAAAGGATCAGGATAAAGGATAAAGGAGTGCTCTGGTCCTGTTAGAGCAATGTGAAACAGGGATGTTCCCAGCAGGGACACAGACTCTGCCTCACTGAAGCCAGGGGTGCTCCACTATCCACACTTTTATCCAGGAGCAGCTCAGCTGTTCAGGTGAAGTGGCCTGCACCATTTCCAGAGTATCAGCCTCACTTCTGGAGTACTAAAAGGATCATATTCCTCACAAATATTCCTTTTCCACACCAGCAGTAAGTGCCACTGTCATGCTGAAGCCTGCAGGAATGGATGGAGTCTGCCAAAGGTCTGCTTGGCTGGGAGCTGAAGGTTCAGGCAGGGAACGCTGCAGTTCCTGGCTCCCAGCTCTCACACACGACACAGCTCCACTAAATCCTGTCCTGCTGCTTTCCAGTATCACCACTAAGCTCATATATAATCTATAGCTTGGACTATTTTGGGTTTCAACCATCAGACTCTGCCTGCTGGAACACAGCAGTCCCCACTGGGCTGATATTTATGACCTAAACCTATCAAGTTGCCTGTGTTTTCTGGTCCCACAGCTTCCCTCTTCCACCAGACACATTCTTCAGCTGATGACACCAAGACCACACGTGATCATTAATTCCTGCTGTGCCAGAACCAAAAGCAAAATCCCAAATATTCCCTGATTCCTAAAATCCCTGTGTGGATGCTCCCAGATAAGGAATGGTTTTAGATCTCCAGTCTAGACACTGGCACTGTGAGCACACAGCAAATCACCCCAAATGCTTCCCAAGGGACGTCACCCAAATGTCACCAGAGGCTCCTGTTCCCTGCTCTTGGCTGGCAGCAGCTCCACCTTCCCTCTGCCACCTGTCACTGAACACTCCATCAATAATGAATTACTGCTCTCATTAAAAATGCAACAAGGCCAGGGCTAAAAACTGGTTCTCCCTGTACACACCTAGATGTGAAAAGTGTCAGATCAGGATTCCTCAGATCACTCTGGGATGTGTTAGTCAAAGAAATCTTCATTTCCCACGAGTCACTGCAGTTTGCATCCTTCTATTTTTTTTTTTTTTAAGAACTGTGCAGTTACCAAGGAAGTCACAGACAGGAAGGCACCAAAGCCAACATCATTGGCTTTGTGAATCAAACCTGAAATTTGACTAGAAATTATATTTGACACAAATGTAAGTCCCTAATGTGAAAAATTAATTAATGATCTATCAGACTGTCTTATTGATATAATTCTGCACTGCAGAGGGGGAACTACAGACTGAGAAATTACAGTTCTTCAACTCATGTTATTTACATTTCCTGAGCCCAACAGCAAAAAATCTGCCTCCTCCTCATCCCTTGAAATTTCCTCTGTATTTCAAGTCTCAATGTAAAATCAGCTGAAATTTTTGAAATTAGCCAGAGGCCAGGGAAGCTATTACTCCATGCCAAGTTATCCAGACCTGTTCAGTATCTTGTGAGCTATTACTGACAAAGGAAATAATCATTTATATGCATTTATCCCATAAAGATGACATATATATAATGAACCTTGATGATATATTTCACTTTTAAGGAAGATAAGATGTCTTATTGTCTTTAATTCTTCTGGTCTTGATCCCTTCAATATATAAGAATCTCCTAAGAATTTATTTGACACTAAAGGCTGAAAGACTCAGTGCTGGTGTCCACATCTCCATCAGCAACGTGGTCCAGTTCCACAGGACAGAAGCAGATCCCAAATTTCCAAGATATTTGCTGTCAGACCTTCTCCAAGAGGAAGACAGAGCTTTTGCCCTTTATTAGTATTGATCCTAATTTTATTTCATGAGACTCAAAGCTGAAGATCATGTTCCCTACAGGATGAAAATTAAAAGTGCAGGATTTTGGCAGAAGGATTGCAAAGCTCCAACGTGAGCCACACAGGAATGGGATCAGAACAAGAATGTGTTTGAATGAGGTGAACCACAGCCAAATTTTCATTTGCTCAATGTCATTGACAGAGTTTATTTACTGAGAAAGAAGAGTTTGGCAGCAGCCTTTTGGTCACCTCTTCAGCTGTCCCACATCCTGACAGAGGGTGAGTGACAGCATCCCACCGAGCTCAGCTCTTCCAGAATATTTTAGCAGCTGAATACTAACACTGCAGAACATCACATGGAATCTGTGTTCAAAATAAAACAAAACAAAACACAAAGTACAGACACAAGTACTCTTATTTTTTTTTTTGGATATCCCATTGCGTTGATGTAGTGATCGAGCACATCCCACCCCACTGGGACAGCACTGTTAGTAGGAGTATTTTGGGGAGCTGGGAGAGTTTTGTGGGATTACACACAAAAAAATCATTGGGTTTTCCCACTGAGACTTGACTTTCTTCCCCAACAGCTGCTGTGGGACAATGGGACCCGAGGTGAGGCCCGTGGCAATCCCTGTGTGCAGCGCTTCCCACCGCACACCCGAACAGCACACCTGAGAAAACAGGCTGGGGAGGGCATTTCTGCAGCCAGTGACCAGAAATAACACACAGAACTGGTTTCAGAACCAGTTATGCACTCTGCACTTGTGTTTTATTTGTTTTCAAGAGTTCAAGCCAAACAGTTCCAGCCCAGGGGGTCCACAGTGCTGAGCCATGTGAGACGCTCAAAATGGGGGAATCTCGGATATTTGAATCTGTGCTCAGGGTCCTCTTCCTAACCACAGAGAAAGAGAAGATCCATGCAGCAACATCCCTCTGACAGGCTCCAAATTAGTATTTTCAACTTCCATGGTGAAATCCTCTCCTCTCCCCATGGTCACTGTCTCATCTCCAGCCTTGGATCAGCAGCCCCATTCAGAGAGGAGCTGTTTGCTGGAGCGTGTCTGCATTAATTGAATCCTGACTGCAGCTCCTGTGGCAGCCCTCCCTCCCTGCCTGCCCAGCTTATTCACCCCTTGCCAAGCTTCACTCACCCCTGGCCACGAGCTGCTGCTGCCTCAAGGGCTGCCTGCTTGTCCCCAGGCACTGAACATCCCCTCAAAGGTGCCTGACCTCGTGCCCTGGCAGTGAAACTCAAGCTCCTCTGCTTTCCAGTTGGACACTTTAGAATTCCTAACCTGCTCTGTGTGGGTTGGAAATTCCCATTATGCTGTGTGTTTCTTTTCATATCTCACAGCATCATCAAACTGAGCCTTGAATTCACCTTCCTGCATCTCTGAATTCACATCTACCATGTCAAGAGCCCTCACCCAGATTAAGTGACCCAAAGAAATACCTCTCATTTTAGGGGCTGCCCTAAAAGCATAAAAACAGGGAATTCTTGGTGGATGGTGATCTGCTGGACTCTAACAGAATGTGAATTATATCCCAATGCAAAGTTTCAATAAATGTTCCTAGTGTTTATTACAATTAACTGTACAGTTCTGCTTACAATTAACTGTACCTGATCTCATGCCCTGGGAGTGAAACTCAAGCTCCTCTGCTTTCCAGTTTCTGACCTCTGACACTTTAGAATTCCTAACCTGCTCTGTGTGGGTTGCAAAGTCCCATTATGCTGTGTTTTTCTCTTTGTATCTCACAGCATCATCAAACTGAGCCTTGAATTCACCTTCCTGCATCTCTGAATTCACATCTAGCAGTACCAAGAGCCCTCACCCAGCTGAAGTGACCCAAAGAAATGTCTCTCATTTTAGGAGCTGCCCTAAAACCACAAAAACAGGGAATTCTTGGTGGATGGTGATCTGCTGGACTCTAACAGAATCTGAATTATGTCCTAATGCAGAAGTTTAAAGAAATGTTCCTAGTGTTTATTACAATTAACTATTCAATTCTGCTTACACCTGTGATTTACATAAATCTGACAGATTTAAAAAATGCTTTCTAACTAAAGCTGGAAAAAACAAATATCAGCAACATACTCTTAATGACTGGAAAGGAGATGTTTGCTCTTCTCAAACACAATCTCTTTACCAGTTCAGTTTAACACCTCAAATGTAGAATTGAGGATTCTTAAAATGTCAGCTGAAGCCAGAAAATTACTCAGAAAGGCCAAATAAACAGCAACAAGAGTTAATCTGCACTGTGTGAGCTAAAATTGCCTTCCTTCACAAGAGGACATCACGGTTTCCTGCAGCGCTGTACATTCAGAAAGAACTTTTGCAAAAGAAACCAAACTCTCTGAAAGGTCTAAAAAAAAATAATCCTTGAAAATCTGCAGGTTAACCCCACCCCAAATAAACAGCAGCAAGAGTTAATCTGCACTGTGGGAGGTAAAAGTTTCCTTCCTTCACTAGAGGACATCAGTTTTCTGCAGCGCTGTACATTCAGAAAGTAGTTTTGCAAAAGAAACCAAACACTCTGAAAGCTCTAAAAACTAAAAAATCCTTGAAAATCTGCAGGTTAACCCCAGCCCAAATAAACAGCAGCAAGAGTTAATCTGCACTGTGAGCTAAAATTGCCTTCCTTCACAAGAGGACATCACAGTTTCCTGCAGCGCTGTACATTCAGAAAGAACTTTTGTAAAAGAAACCAAACACTCTGAAAGGTCTAAAACAATAAATCTTGAAAATCTGCAGGTTAACCCCAGCCCAAATTAACAGCAACAAGAGTTAATCTGCACTGTGTGAGCTTAAAGTTGCCTTCTTTCACTAGAGGACATCACAGTTTCCTGCAGTACTGTACATTCTGAAAGTAGTTTTGTAAAAGAATCCAAACTCTCTGAAAGCTCTAAAAAACCCCAAACTTGAAATTCTGCAGGTTAACCCCAGCCCAAATAGACAGCAGCAAAAATTAATCTGCACTATGTGAGGTAAAAGTTGCCTTCTTTCACTAGAGGACATCACAGTTTCCTGCAGTACTGTACATTCTGAAAGTAGTTTTGCAAAAGAATCCAAACTCTCTGAAAGCTGTAAAAAAACCCCAAACTTGAAAATCTGCAGGTTAACCCCAGCCCAAATAAACAGCAACAAGAGTTAATCTGCACTGTGTGAGCTAAAATTGCCTTCTTTCACAAGAGGACATCACAGTTTCCTGCAGTATTGTACATTCAGAAAGAACTTTTGCAAAAGAATCCAAACTCTCTGAAAGCTCTAAAAAACCCCAAACTTGAAAATCTGCAGGTTAACCCCAGCCCAAATTAACAGCAACAAGAGTTAATCTGCACTACATGAGCTAAAGTTGCCTTAGCTCACAAGAGGATACAGCAGTTTTCTGCAGCGCTGTACATTCAGAAAGTAGTTTTGCAAAAGAAACCAAACACTCTGAAAGCTCTAAAAACTAAAAAATCCTTGAAATTCTGCAGGTTAACCCCAGCCCAAATTAACAGCAGCAAGAGTTAATCTGCACTGTGTGAGGTTAAAGTTTCCTTCCTTCACTAGACACAGTTTTCTGCAGTGCTGTACATTCAGAAAGAACTTTTGTAAAAGAAACCAAACTCTCTGAAAGGTCTAAAACATAAATAACCCTTGAAGATCTGCAGGTTAACCCCAGCAGAGAGGCCAGAGCCAAGGCAGATCTGCTCAGAGCAGATCCAAACCTCGGTGGCAGGGGAAGAACCACCTTGCCCTGGCTCCAGCCCAAAAGAGCAGCTCCCACCACTGTTTCCCAGTTTTGGAGTGAGTGGAGTGTGCTGGTTCCTCTCCAAGACCAGCACACCCCAAAGCACCTCAGAAGACTCCTTGGAATGGATTCAACCCACAGATTCCACCCCCACAGCTGCAGTTCTTGGTTTGGGGCTTTAACCCCTCTTTTGTATAAAACAAAATAAGCAAAATCAAGCTAAAATTCCCCAACAGCCCCATGCCAAGAAAACCCAACCAGAGCGTGAGACTGGATAAATGCCTCCTGCTTGGTGCTGACAGTGTTTCTGTACCAGATACTGAACATTTCCTTTCACCTCTGAAGGTCTGTGCAGGGATTAAAAATGTAATTGGAACCAAGGAGGAAAGCTTAAGAAAAACCCAAAAATTGGACAACTCTGGCAAATGATAATGGACATTTTCTTACTGGACAGGCTGATTTGTGCCAGACAGAACCAATGGCATAGAATCACAAAATCCTGAATGGTTTGAGTTGGAAGGGACCTTAAAGATTGTCCAGATCCAGCCCGTGCCATGGTCAGGGACATCTCCCACCATCCAAGGTTACTCCAGCCTGGCCTTGGACACCTGCAGGGATCCAGGGACAGCCACAGCTGCTCTGGCAGAGCAGTTCCAGAGCCTCCCAGGGAACAATTCCCTCCCAACACCCCACCCACCCCTGCCTGTGGCAGTGGGAAGCCATTCCCTGGGTCCTGTCACTCCAGGCCCTCACTCAAAGCCTCTCCATCCTTTTTCTTGGCTCCTTCAGGTCCTGAAAGGCCACAATTAATTCACCCCAAAGCTTCTCTTCTCCAGGCTGAAGAACCCCCAATTTCTGAGCCTTTCCTGCCCATGGGGACTCTCCACTCCTCCCTGCAGCTGTGCTCACACCTGGGCAGACCTGGCTGCCCTGTGCTGCTGGACAAAGAAACCTGAACACCATTCTGCATTTTCAGTGCTGTTTGTCTTTTAAGAAGCAGAAGGATGCAGAGGAAATTGTTCCCCCTGAAATCTCCCAGCTGGATTTTTGGAGGTGGAGAGAGCAGTACCAGACTCCTTTGTAGTGGAAGGCACAGAGGCTTTCAGAAATTATTTCCCAAACAGAGACTTTATAGATTCAAGACACTAAAAAAGAATGGTCTCTTCCAACCAGCAGGCACAGCTTTTTGGGATAAACCCAAAATGAAGATTTCCATGCTAATTTTGCTGGTTTATTCTGTAGTTGCAACAGAGCCATCACTTTGGATCTCTGAGCTGAATGCTGTAGGAGGACAGATATTGATTTTGTGGGTGCTCTCCAGATGGGTACTGCCAGTCCTCATCCCTCAGAACAAGCAGCAGCACGAGGCTGGATGAAGAATTCCCAGCTGTCATTCCCTATTTCCACATTTCCACACTTCCTGCTGAAAGGACAGAACCCAGAATATGCACAAGTGCCAGGATTTCAATAAATCCCACATGAAAACCTGAATCCCAAACCCACCACTGACCCTAGAATGCAAACAAGGCTTAAATGGATTTACTTTTGGTGAAATTGAGATAGTTTATCTGTGGTAGGGAAAATTGGGAGGAGGAGAACCCACCTTTCACTGAGAGACTTGTGACACTTTCTTACTCAAGGCCAATTAACTCGAGCAGCAAGGGATTAACAGCTCATTAATGATGTGAGGCCCACTCCCTTTATTCCCCAGAAAACCAGGCTGAGGATTTGTATAAGCAGGGAGGTTTTGTAGGGTTCAGTAGCCACTAAAAACATTTCATTCTCATCCCTGGTAATAATTACTGAAGGACCTGGGGCAATAAAGATAACAATAATAAAGCAAAGATCAATGCACAACTTAACATTTATTTAGAGGGAAAAAACAAACCCAACAAAAGAAGTCAGCTCTGTGCTTCCCAGCAGAGGTTGGTTGCTCTCCTATGAAATTTTCTTGGCAGATCCTCCTTTGCAAAATATTTGGCATCATCCTTCTAAAACTGAAAAGCTAAAGCTAGAAACAGACCCTGACCACAAAAGTATTATTTAGCAACTAATGCAGCACAAAAGATACAAACAAATACCACATGAGGAAAAAAAAAAAATTTAAAAGGTCCCAATTTTGACTCAGCTGGAGAAGAAAACAAACCAGAAAAGAACCTTTTCAAGTTACAACTGTGTGCATTGCAGTGGTTTGAAAAGCTCCTAGAAATAGCTCACTTTCCTGGGGAATAATAAACATTTTTGAACATCAGATCATGAAAATCAAAGAATGCCCATGGAGCTGCTGATAGACTCAAAAATGAACAGATGCCCAACAGCTTTACAGGCCAGGGTATAAAATAGGGGAAAAAAAGAGAGAGAAAAAAAAGAAAATATACCTTCAAATACACTAAACTACAAACCAAGATGGATTTTAAAAGGATTTATTCACCAGAAGATAGGGAGAATAATGTAAAACAATTTTATTGTATCCCTGTGTTGAATGCATAGACCACAACAGCAAAAAACCCCTCACAGTATTATGGAGTACAAACCCAAGTAACATTAAAAGATGATCCATTTCATCAGCTGCAGGGGAATTTATTTATTCCTTAGAGATGAAAGAACTAAGAGATGTGACAACCAAAATATTTGAAAGAAAATATCTGCGTGTCTTCTTTTACTGACAAAAAAAAAACCCTAAAAAAAAGAAAAAGCTAAAAAAAAAACAAAAACTAAACAAACAAAAAAGACCCAAACCAAACAAAAAAAAAACCTACCAAAAAAAAAAATAATCTGGCTTTCCAGGCAGGGACTAAACAAATTTCTGAAGGTAAAGATGGGTTGCTTTTTTTATAATTAAACCCTAAAGAATTTCAGACCATCATTTATTTCTTTACCAAAGAAAAAGGTTATTTTTTTACTGCTTTGTAAATATGACCTAACCCCCAGTGAGATGTGTCCCTCAGAAAGGCAAAACTGAGGAGCCTCCACTGGCATTTTAAAGGGGAAAAATAAAGGAATTTTGAGATTGCAAATGTTATCTCAGACCCTCCAAACCAAAGGTAAAAAATCCACATCAACTCCTTTTCCTTATCATTATTTATCTGATAGAATCTAGAGAGATTCAGGTAGATTTAAGTAGAAAAATCTACCTACAACAAAGTTGCCCAGTAATCACCTCCTTCAAATTTCAGTTCCTCAGAGATGAACTCACAATTACAAAATTAAAATGAAATTTAAAAGAATTAAATAATTAATTCAATTAATTAAAGTTAAAATTAAAATTAAAAAGCCATAAATTTGCCTTGATGAAGAAAACAGGTCAGTGTTTTTACTCTTTATTGTTAAATAAACCAGGGACCAGAACAGAATTATTAAAGAAGTTGTGTAATTGAAGAAGTTAAAGGAAAATCAGCTAAAAATAGGAGTTGGAAGATTCTTTTTCTGTTCTACAATTGAGCTTTGTTTTGCATCTGGAGTGTATCAATTGTCACCTCCTTGGGGTGGGAGATGGGTGAGATTTGATGCTTCTTTCTGATACTGGAACAGCTGTTTGGACTAAAATAAACCCCAGGATTCATTTCCAGTCTCCATTTTATAGGGGTGAAACAGTGATCAGCAATTCTCTAATTCAGGAGAAAAGAATCAGAAGGTGGAATTCTGTAGGAATCAACAGCAATGACATTTCAGGAGGTTTTTTAGTGAGGAGAAATGCAAGTTCTAAATGTGCTGGTACATGAGAAAGGTTACAGATAAAATATGGTTTGCACTCGTGCTGATGAAGCAGAGAGGAAATCTGCTGCCATTTCATTACAGATGATAACCGAAAAATCCTGCAAGTTATCTCATCCTCTCACTTTATTTTTAGCCAGAACAGAGGAAAAAAAACCTGCTCTGATTTTTTACTATCATTTTTTCTTCATTTTAACCAATTAACTCATGCAAATGATGTCCCCTGGAAGCAAGACTCTTTCAAGGTGGCACATGAAAATTAGAATATTTTTCTGCATTTTCATCTGCAGCAATGGAGCACCAGTTTCACATCAGTCACCTGATTTCAAGCACTTGGCCAGAGACTTCCTCACTCTGCTTTGAAAGATGAACCAAAACTGTGCTGCTCAAGTAATATGTGTTATTAAATAATTAGAAAATTCTGGTAACTTTGGCCTGATGATTTAAGCGGAATTTTAAAAGAATTTTTTTGTTTGTTTTTAAATTTTAACACACTTGAGAACATTTTCCATCTTGCCTCATTTCTCTTGTCTATATGGATTTTATTTTCTTTATTGTGTTTCTGTAGGTTCTTAAATTCGTATTTGCTGCATACCTGGGTATGGGGATGTTTGAAGGAGTTTTGAAGGAGTCAGAGATGGGATTTCTGAGTTCTTATTGATGATGTGGTTTATTTTCTCATTTTCCACATAGGTAGGAAGGGTGAGGTTGGTTTACATCTTTTTATAGTTTGGTTTAGAAGGTTGTAAGATTCCTAGTTATAATATTTTTAAAGGATTTATTGATTAATATAACACTGTTGATAAGGATATTTATGTTTTGATTTACTCTTTAAATATTTCATTTTATGGATTGATGTTGTAGTGTAAATTTTCTCAGTTAATCATGTTATGACACACAGATTTATAGTACTGTATTCTAAACTCCTTGTTTAATTTTTAACGACTTTTATTTTTTTATATCTTAAACTCTAAAACTTTAAACTTCATTTAACATGTTTCTGGTTTAAACTATAAATCTATATTCTTGCTTTTAGTACTTCAGTTTGGAAGCTTTTTCTAAGATCAAATCTTGTGTTTAGTTCTAAATTTTGGTTTACAGGACCAAAGCTCTGAGAACTCCAACACATGGGGGGGCCCTCAAGGCCACCCCTCCATGCCAGGCTCTCCCCCTGCTCCCATCCCCAGGGAATGGAATCCTCTCCTAAAATTCCTAAAATTCCTGAGAATTTCAGATTTTCTGTGCTGCCAGGCACTGACCCCCCAAGAGAACACTGCATTGACCTGAGGCTGTAGAAAAATCTTCCAAAATTGGTTAACAGAACTGGGATTATGGGTGTGTAGTTTGGATAAAACTACATAATAAAATAAATAACAATATATAAATATAAAAATATAAATAAATATATATTTATATATATTTAATATATATTATTTAATAAATATATTATCTGTATTATATATCATATATAAATATATAAATATATATAATATATATAAATATATAATATATACACAAATATATAATATATAAAAATATTAAATATATAAAATTACATATATATTAAATTTATATATAAAATATATATCACATTTATCAATAAGCATATAAATAGAAATATAGTATATATAAATAATATATAAATATATAAAGTAATATAATAATAAAATAAATAATAATATACAAATGTATAAAATAAATATATTAAACATATAAATTGTATATACTATATTAAATTTATAAATAAATTTATATATAAATTTTTATATATTTATATATTTACTATAAATTAATATATTTTATATATTTATATATTTATTAATATAAATTAATATATTTTATTTTAATTAATATATTTATATATTTAATATAGATTAATATAATTTATATATTTATAAATAAATATATATGCTTATAAATAAATATATAAAATATATTAAGTTTATAAATAAACATAAAATATAAATATATATAAGTAATATGTAAATATAAAAATAATATAACATTATAATAATAAAATAATAATAGAACAAGCAAATAATAAAAGAAATAATAAAATAAATGAAACAAATAAAAATAAAAATATATAAAAATATATAAAAATAAAATATATAAATGAATAAAAAAATGACATTAAAATTAATTTTAAAAATCACATAGTAGAAAACTTAAGAGTGGAATGTTTTAGAATATAGTAATATCTATGAAACAAGCTAAAAGTTTTGTGTCTCCCTGCAGCAGCTGTGTGCATTTTCCAAGGAGCAGCCTTCCCCAGGCAGCCAGCAGAAGGAATGTTCTGGAGAGAGCCAGAGGAAATCGTGGTGCAGGCTCTGCACAGCCTGGCTGCCTCCCTGCTCCCCAAATTCTGCCTCAGCTCCCCTCGAGGAGGCACAACAAAGCTCTCAGGGAAAGTTGTTTAAAAAGTCAAGGAATGGTTTGGGGTGGATCAGCCAACAGCACCTTTAAAAAGTCAAGGAATGGTTTGGGGTGATCAGCAAAGAGCACCTTTAAAAAGTCAAGGAATGGTTTGGGGTGATCAGCAAAGAGCACCTTTAAAAAGTCAAGGAAAGGTTTGGGGTGATCAGCAAAGAGCACCTTTAAAAAGTCAAGGAATGGTTTGGGGTGATCAGCAAAGAGCACCTTTAAAAAGTCAAGGAATGGTTTGGGGTGATCAGCAAAGAGCACCTTTAAAAAGTCAAGGAAAGGTTTGGGGTGATCAGCAAAGAGCACCTTTAAAAAGTCAAGGAAAGGTTTGGGGTGATCAGCAAACAGCGCCTTTAAAAAGTCAAGGAAAGGTTTGGGGTGGATCAGCAAAGAGCACCTTTAAAAAGTCAAGGAAAGGTTTGGGGTGATCAGCAAAGAGCACCTTTAAAAAGTCAAGGAAAGGTTTGGGTGGATCAGCAAAGAGCACCTTTAAAAAGTCAAGGAAAGGTTTGGGGTGATCAGCAAAGAGCGCCTTTAAAAAGTCAAGGAATGGTTTGGGGTGGATCAGCCAACAGCACCTTTAAAAAGTCAAGGAAAGGTTTGGGGTGATCAGCAAAGAGCCCCTCGTGCTGGGAGCGGGGACATTTCCCCTGCAAGGCTGCTCCAAGCTCTGTCCAGCCTGGCCCTGAAGGCTCCAGGGATGGGGAATTTCACAGGATGCTGCCATGGAGCAAAGCCTCCTCATCCTCCTCCTCCTCCTGCAGCCAGCACAGTCTGTGTGCCCCAGACACCCCACTGCAGGAGTTACACAAACCTCAACACCCACGGAATGAGAAAAAGGAAAAATCCACGTTCATGTGCCCTGGGCAGGCCTGATGGATCATGGAACCAAAACTGGAGATCTCCTTATCCTATCCTGATCCAGAAATCCCTTGGTCCTGTTGGACACTGTGAGCCAAATTTCAAAACAAGACTCTCAGGACAGGAACTGTCTGAACTGGCAGACTTTAGAGGGCCCTGTGTTAATCCAGAAGTTATTTCTACCTCTTCATAATTAACCAAGAAGCAGAGATGAGAGCCCAACCAGTGCTTTAAATTTAATCACACACATGCCTGAGAAAACAAAATGGTTTTATCAGAAACTGCTCATCCTGGGGACTGTCTGAGGTCAGGGCTGTGAATATTTACAAGGAACACATCAAATTCTTGAACTTTACTCACTGCAGACCAAATGCTTCAAAATTTCAGCTGCTCTTGTTTCCCAACCCCTCATAAATAAAACACAAATACCTGAAGCTGTTCTATCCCTGAGAGCAATGAGCACCCCTCAGGCGCTGCTTCTGTCAAATTTTAATTCTTTTACTTCTATCAAGAGAAAATACATCCATAAAAGATGGAACTGCCCCACTTTTATTCTTTCTACCTACCATGTTTACACCTCAGTGCCTGTGCAAGAGACTTTACCATTTATCTTCCCTTGGGATTAATGACTAAATCCCCCAAACATTTTTTGGGAGCCTGGTGTTTATAACTCAGCTCTGATCTTGCATGTCTGTACATTAAACAGCAAGTTAAGGCACACAAATTCAATTCTTTATTGCTTCAACAGCAATGATCAGCAAAAAAATCACCCACACAGCTGAGAACAGGGCAAAAATACTGGGTTTTGGGGTGGATAATCACAAATGCAGCTTTTTGGGGTGGATCCTCACAAATAAGAGCTTTTTTTGGGTGAATAATCACAAATGCAGCTTTTTGAGGTGGATCCTCACAAATAGAGCTTTTTTGGGGTGAATAATCACAAATGCAGCTTTTTGGGGTGGATCCTCACAAATAGAGCTTTTTTGGGGTGAATAATCACAAATGCAGCTTTTTGGGGTGGATCATCCCCTCAAATGTAAGAAGCTATGCCTTTAATGCTGCACAAGACAAAGCTATTTAAAAAAATCCCTTAAGAATGATTTCTTATCAATACAACAATAACCTCTTCACTCAGAAGAAAAACAGCACTTGCCTTTCTGGAACATCTCAAAATTCACATTTCAAAGACACTACAAATCCAGCTTTTTCCCACTGAGCTGAAAATATGGTTCATTCAGCTTTCTTTTTTCAGACATTCTTTCTCCAGCCAAATCTTCCTCATCTCTATGAAAACATGAACCTCCTAGACACGATATTCATGCAGAAGACACAAAAATACACTTGGGGGAGGAGTAATTCCAATGTGCCAAGATATTAAATCTGGCATTAAAGATGCCATTTTGAAGGATCAATAAACCCAGCAGTTTTGGACACCAGCACTGTGTGCTCTGAGGGTATCCATGACTGTATTTGTACAATATTTTTGCTATCTTTGGGAGAATAAATTAAGTGGAAACACATAGAGCAACACAAAGGATAAGGAATTAGGAAAAGTACTGGAATAGGACAATCCTGGAAGTAATTTTGTGGCTCAGCCTCCCATGTGCTCTTTCACTCAAGAGCTTCAAAGACAAAGGTGAAGCTGCAGCTTCTCCTCACAGAGTTTTCCATCCATCATGGAAAAAGGTAAGTTTTGGCTGAGGAGGGCCTTGCAGACATATCCACTGTGCTGGATGAAATGAATCACTCCAGCACTTGGGTGTAAGAATTTAGAAAGCTGAAGAGCAGAACAGAAACCTCTCTGTGCCAAACTCACAAATTTCTGTGCATCTAGGAAGGAAGGGTTTATCCAGCCTCCATATGTGATTTTTTTATTGGAAATCCAGAATGGATCAGGGACCAGCATAACTCCCCAAATCAAAGGTGGCTGTGTCCACCAAACCTTGCTCAGGGATTTACTGCTAGAAATCCTTCAGAAACTGGGGAAGAACTCTTCTGGCTCCTTTGGAAAATCTAAAATCTGACAACTTAATGAAATGGCAAAATGTGACAAAGTCCCAGAATGGTTTGGGATGGGAGGGAATTTAGGAAGGAATTCCACCCCCTGCCATGGCAGGGACACCTTCCCCTATCTCAGCTTGCTCCAAGCCCCATCCAGCCCTGGCCTTCCAGGGATCCAGGGGCAGCCACAGCTTCTCTGGGCAGCCTCTGCCAGGGCCTGCCACCCTCCCAGCCAAGAATTTAATCCCAATATCCCATCTAACCCTGCCCTCTGCCAGTGTGAAGCCATTCCCTTTTATCTTATCACTCCACATCCTTGTGAAAAGCCTTGGCAACCCCAACCACCTGGCATGGAGATTGCCTTGAGCTGAAGAACAACTTCATGAATATGGAGATGTCTCCCTGAACTGCAGTCAGCTTGGGCTGATGCTGCCTCTCCTCTTCCCTCCCAAGCAAGCAGCAGGTGCCAAAGCAGCTAAAGGTAGCAGGGAAGGTTGTTTTCCCAGCTGCAGTGAGCAGGGACAGTTGCTGCTGTCAGCAGAACGTGCTGCCAAACTCCGTCACGGCCTCGCTGACAGGAAGAGCTGCTCCCTCTGCCAGGGATGATCTGTGAGCTTCCACCACACACCTCTGGGACAGAACTGGGGCTCACACACAGCCCAGAAATGCTGGAGGCTTTCCAGGTTATCCAAATGCTGGCATTGAACCTGACCACTGCATCTTCTGGAGACAGAGAGGAAGGAAGGAGATCCTGGCAGGCAAATGTTCTCAGCTTTGATCTGTTCTTCCCTCTCAGGTCTCTGCTGTTGGGGGTGAGTGCTGTGTGACCTGCACTGTTTGCTTCCTCTTAATGGACATCTCACATTGAGAGGAAATTCGATTTTATTCACAGAATTCACAGAACCACTGGGTTGGGAGAGGCCTTCAAGATCATGGAGTCCAACCCAGCCCCAACAGCTCAACTCAACCCTGGCCCCCAGTGCCACATCCAGGCTTTGTTAAACACACCCAGGCATGGGGACTCCACCACCTCCTCCATTTTTAAGATTTTGGAGAGTGCCTGGCTCCTCAAAGTAAGAGCCAGGGAGAAATAACCATAGGGGAAACAGCACTCCCACCATGTAACTTCCCATTAACACCAAGAATTCCAGAATGGTTTGGGTTGGAAGGGGCATTAAAGATCATCCAGTTCCATCCCTGCCATGGCAGGGACACCTTCCACTGTCCCAGGTGCTCCAAACCCCGTCCAACCAGGCCTTGGACACTTCCAGGGGCAGCCCCAGCTTCTCTGAGCACCCTGTGCCAGGGCCTCCCACCCTCCCAGCCAAGAATTCCTTCTGAATATCCAACCTTAATTTCCCTTCTTTCACTTCAAACCCATTACTCCTTGTCCTGTCACTACAGTTCCTGCTAAACAGAAACATGAGTGACAGGATATAATATTTAAAGCCAAACAGCTTGGAACATCCCACATCAAAGACCAAATCCTTAATAAGAGAAACTATTACAAACATTTCAAATGGAAACCCAAAGTTTTCACCTTCCACTGCTGAATATCCTCACAGAGGGTGCCAACAAGCCACAGAGCACCTTATTTCCAAAGGAGAAATCCTACTGACTGCATCCTAAAAGAAAAGCGTGCCATTCCCCAGAAGAGGAACTCCACAGCAGTGAGAAAGAGCTCAAGAGCCCTGGTTTGATGTCATTCCAAACACCATTTCCATGGAAAAAAAGAGCACACAGAGTACAGGCATAGCTACAGCAAACACTGCTGACCAGAGGGCTTTGATCTGCAGGGCAAGAGTGGAATCCCCCACATGACAGATGTTTTATGGTCATTTATATGTGGAAGCAACAGATATTCACCAGGGACAGCAGTGCTGAGTCAGGGATGGCCAAATCCAATTGGCCTGCAGCTGCCAAAACATGTTGGTATGAAAGTTGGGAATATGAGATTAAAAGCTGTCACAGCCATAACTGTTCTCTGGTATCAAAAAAAAGCTTTAGTACTCTGTTCTTAACCTGTTGACTTAAGCAGTAAAACACTGATAAAAAAAAACAGATAAATTTTCATTATCTGAGAGATTAGAATGACATTGAGAATTATTTTCTAAACATCAAATCCAGGTTCTCTGCAGCCTTTGGCTGCACCAGGAATTAGGATCCAGAGCTCTGAGACACAAGGCAGTGACCACACAAGCAGAGCTGAAACCTGATTCAAACTGGACAGAGTCCCACTTTTATGGCAACCTTGAAAAAAAGAAAACACAAAGAAAGTAAAACAAACTTTTCTGTTGTTTGTTTGAAATTGAATTTGAGCAAAAAGTCTGTGTGTGCCACAATCCAATTTCATTGCTCACTATTTTCCAGCAGCAATCAGTGGCAAAATGCTGCAGGTTTCGAGTTGAAAACACTGCAGGTTTCTTCTAAGCTGATGCCTTTATTTGGTGCAGGAGATTAAAAAAATAATGACAGTAATCTCAAGAGAAGAGAGACTACAGAAAGAATGAAATTTTCATGATGAATATAACGAAATAGAAGATCATGGCATCAATATAAAACGTGCCCCTTGTTTACAGGCAGTTTCTGCCACGAATTTGGTGCATTCCTTGTCCCTTGTGCTTACTCTTCAAGAAAGCCACTGTGGCACTGCTCACAATCCTGCTTGGAAAAGCCCAAACAAGCTAGCTTTAGAATTGCTGCACAAGGTCATGTTTGATCATCGGGGAGCACAGACATGCTGCTGTTCATCCCAGCTCAGCTGCCAAACAACAGCCTTCAACAAGGATGGATTTACACCCAGCTACATCAACCACCCTTTTGTTCCCCTCTGCAGAAGCAGGGAGCAGTTCAAACTCTCTTTGGGGCACTTGGAATGAAAAACACAAAAAGCTGAGCCCTGGGAATGGTTTGGGGTGGGAGGGACCTTAAATCCCATCCCATTCCAGCCCTGCCATGGCAGGGACACTTCCACCATCCCAGGCTGCTCCAAGCCTCATCTACCTGGCTTGGACACTTGAATATTCCCCCTAAATCTCTCCAGCAAACCTCTTCAGAGCCATTAATAAACACTCCTATAAAAAATCCATACAGGAAAATGTAGGATTGTCAGGAAGGACGAGCAGCAGGAAATTATGCTCTGAATTCAAGTCCTGTTTTCCAAAGCCCCTTGAGGACACCAAGATCCACAATTACACACAAGCAATGTTGTGATGGATGCTGTGATGCAACCAAATTCCACAAGTTAAGCAAAACAGCCCAGCCTTCTGCTATTCCAAGTACTTCCAGAAAATATCATGGAGTGCAGGAACTTGTGATGATCCAGCTGATGGTGTGACCTTGGTATCAACCCAGCCCTAAACAAATTAGGACTACAAAGCCCTACTGAAAAGCTGCAGGTTCACCCACAGGTCATGCTGGTGTGAAAAGCCATCCTGGCAAACATCTAACCACACTGGGGATTTACCTGGGATGGGATCTGACCAGCCACTTCCCACTGCTGGAGGTTAAATTCCATTTACAGTCTCCAGCAGCTTTTTAAAATTTTCTGCTCCAAGACCTCAGTCAAAAATGTGTTTCTTCATTAACCACACATAACAACTATTTCAGCATGAAACAGATGCATTTCAGAACTTCTGAATGCAAACAGAACAAACGGATGTCATTTTCAAACACTGCCTTGAGGTTTTAATTTTTATGACCACGGTGGGAAGACCTTTCCAGGAAAGCCAGATTAGAGTGACACTGGGGACATAAAAATACTGTTTTTTAAACAGCACATTATTAAGTTCCAGTTCTCATCTTTGCTATTACAACCTCTTCCACGAGTCAGTAATTCAAG
The DNA here is from genome assembly GCF_023055355.1 of Agelaius tricolor. Taxonomy (NCBI): domain Eukaryota; kingdom Metazoa; phylum Chordata; class Aves; order Passeriformes; family Icteridae; genus Agelaius; species Agelaius tricolor. The sequence goes on from NW_027269265.1 coordinate 2,225,339, forward strand.
GTATCTTGGTGCAATGCTGTGAGGGATAAATTATTCCAATGGTTTAATATTAATGTCTTCTATTAAAAAGAAAAAAAAAAAGCTTTCCCACCACAGATGAGACAACTAACAAGTCAGGATTGTAATGGAAATTACCTCCAAGACTGCTAGACACAAACTTGGATCTATTTACACAGGCTGTGAATAGACAAGAGTTTATTTACAGATGGTTTCTCCCCAGCCCTGAAATGCATTTTGGGGAAAAAAGATATTAAAACAACATCAACAATCCAGCACTTAGGAGCAATCCTACAATCAGCCATTGTGTGCCATGTGACAGACAAGAGAAATAAACCCCACAAACACTAAGAAAACACATCTCTGTTTAAAGCTTCCATGGTAGTAATGAAAAGCAAAGTGGGCAGGAGAATTTTGGAAAAGCCTTTAAATATTCTTCTGTAACCTAACAGTGAAGATAAATATTTGCTTAACCTCCACCTTCACCATCCAAAAAAGAGCCAATTACTCTAAAAGCAACCAAATGCCCCAAGAAGAATTTAAAGCATTAACCACAACCACCAGAAAGCATCTGAGGAAGAGGCAGATGTCCCACAATCAGAGAGGCTGCCTGGCTTAGACATCCCAAAAACAACTGTGCTGGAGACGCTGGTGACTCATTATTAGTGAAGGAGCAGAGAAACCACTTGAAGAGGTGAAGGGAAAATTCCATTTTAATTTAAGAGCCCTCTCTAGCAAACCCTTCCTGAGCTCTGCAACATAAAAACACTTGGATATTTGCTAATAAATTCATTTTATAAACACTTCCGACAGCCCTCAGCCAGCACAAGATGTGCCATCTGCACTGAGACTTACCAGGGGCTAAGAAAAATAAAAGTACAATGTTTATACATTAAGTCCTTTCAAGAAAAAAAGGTTTACCTCACTTTTAAAATTACCATAACATCAGTGACTTTAAAATGTAAGTTTGCTGTGCATATTTGTCATAAGAGGCAGTGCCATCTGATTCAGTATTCCCTTGATACAGTTCCTGCTGCAGGACTTCACAAAAACAAAGAGCAAACCAGTGACCTAGAAACAAATGCAGCCTCTCAAACTCCTTTCAACTCATTAACTTTATACTCGTTTCGGACTCATACCAGCGCCTGGAACTCCTGCCAAACGCTTGGACTGAAATTTGCCAGGCTGCACGAGGAGCAAGTTTGGGTTTGCTCCTTATCTGAAAGCGTTTCAGGAGTGGAAGGAGCGTTTGTCAGGAGCCAAGGAGAGGAGGAGGAGGGGGCAGAGGGCTGTGGTTTTTCTGTTTGGAGGGGATGGATGTGTTTACATGGCACGGAGCAGAGCCATGCATCCAGCCCAGCTCCGGAAGCGGAAGCTGGATGACATGTCAGCACAGCTCTCCACTAATTACCAGGATAATGAGAAGCAGAATATTTCTTTTTCCACAAAGAGATGACACAAAAACACTTCCCTGCAATGCAACTAGTTATTTCTTGTCGTGCTGCCTGGTTATTTCTTGTCATGCTGCCCTGCACTGGGCAGGCACACACAAACAAAGCAGCTCAAGGTAGGCAGAGTTCCAGATTTATGACAGTTGAAATGTTCTTTTAAAGGATTTAGTGCTAGAATCCCTAGGAAAGAAGCTGACTGATCTGTGCACAGCACTACAGGATTAAAAAAAACAAAAGAGGAAGGTAAATATGCACCATGAAAACTTTTAAAAATAACTCCCTGAGGTCATAAGTAACCATTTCAAAGGGGTGGTGGGAACAGGATCCATCCATAAAACTTCAATTTGAACATTAGCAAAGAGCCCTCCCCCAGCAGGAGCAATTACTGCTGCCTTTCATGTGGCACAGTAACACACCTTCCCTTGCACGCTTGGCTGTGTCAGGTCTATTTTAAACACACTCAACAGCACTACAAAGGAAAACATCCCACAGCTCCCTCCCCGTGCAGCTGAACACGCACATTGCCAAGCACAGGTTGAAAACTTTTGAGGCTTTCTTCATAATTCACCCAGCCCTAAAAGCTGCTGAGCATCCCTGAGGTATGAGGAACATCTCTGAGGTATGAGGAACATCCCTGAGGTTGTGAGGAACATCCCTGAGGTTCGGAGGACAGGGCTCATATGAGAAGAACACACGACTGCCTGCACCTCCTGTCCCCCACACCCGTGGTTCTGCTGATGTGAGCACCAATATGGAATTACAGAATCCCGGAATGGTTTGGCTTGGAAGGGACCTAAAAGATCACCCGGTTCCAACTCCCTGCCGTGGACAGGGTCACTTTTTGTATGCACCATTCCAAGAGCATCTACTTGATGTGCTGCACTAACTCTACCTCGTGCTGCAGCTCCGTTCCAGCTTCTGAAGAGCTTTAATCTGCTTCTGCCTTTCACGGGCTATTATTAACCTCGGGGATAAAGTGGCACCCTTTTAATCAGGTGCTTTAACTGGATGCGTTCTGCAAACAGGTACAGCCAAGAGATATCCTCTACCTCCCGGGGCAGTAACGTGGGAAGAATCGCCTGCCATATTCACCAATAAAACCTCCAAGAAGGGCAGCAGAGAGAGAACCTTCTCTGGTGCTGCAAGCACCACAGAATCCCAGGATGGTCTGGGTTGGAAGGAACCTTAAAGATCTCATTCAGTCAAACTCCTTAGCCATGTGCAGGAACACCATTCACCATCCCAGGCTGCTCCAAGCCCGGTGCAACCCGGCCTCGGACACTTGCGGGGATGGCCGCAGCCTCTCTGGGCACCCCGTGCCAGGGCCTCACCTCCCTCACATTCAATCCTTTCCCACACAATTGGGAATCCTCCGGCTTGGCCAGAGGCTCACCTTGTACACGTCGCCGTAGGTGCCGCTCCCCACCCTCTGGATCAGCTCGTAGTCCTGCTGCGGGTTCCGCCTCAGGATATCGCCGCTGGCCCGCGCCGCCGGCTCCATGTCCCCGCCGCGTCCCCGCCGGCCCCGGGATGCTCCTACCGCGGCGGCCCCCGGCCCATGGCTCCTGCGGCGGCAACGGCGGCTCAGGGGGGCTCCGGGCGGCCCAGACAAAGGCGGGCGGGCGGCCGCGCCCTCCGCGGCTCCCGGGGCTCCTCGGGGCAACCAGGAAGAGCCGGGGCGGGCGGGGAGCGAGGCCGGGCGGGGAGGGAGCTCCGGTGCCGCCGGCGCTGCGGCCCGTCCGCCGGGGCGGCCAGGCCGGGCCGGCTCCTACCTGCGCGCCGCAGCCCTTTGTCCCGCCGGGGAGGGAGGGAGGGAGGGACGGACGGAGGGGGGAGCACCACCACCGCCGCCTCCTCCTCCTTTTCCTCCTCCTCCTCCTTCTCGTTCTCCTTCCGCGGTCGAGCCGGGCCGGGTTCGCTCGGCTCGGGACGGGACGGGACGGGCCGGCAGCGCCTCCGCGCCGCCGCAGCGCCCCGGCGCGGCCAACGCGGGCCCCGCTCCGAGCCCGGCCCCGCTCCGAGCCCGGCCCAGCCCCGCTTCAGGCTCGGCCCCGCTGCAGGCTCGGCCCCGCTCCGCTCCTGCCCGGCGCCGCTCCGGGAACCGCTGCCGAGGGGCTGTTACGGGGCGCTGCCCGCCCCGCGGCCCGACGGCTTATGGAACCCCAGCGTGGTTTTGGTTGGGAGGTAGCTTAAATTCCATCCATTCCCACCCCTGCCACGGCAGGGACACCTTTCACTAGACCAGGGTGCTCCAAGCCCCAGTGTCCAACCTGGCCTGGGACACTTGCAGGGATCCAGGGGCAGCCACAGCTCCTCTGAGCCAGGGCCTTACCCTCACAGCCAAGGATTTCTTGCCAATATCCAACTAAAATCTTCCCTTTCCCAGCTTAAAGCCATTCCCTGGCTCCTGTCCCTCCATCCCTTGTCCTCAGCCCCTCTCCAGCTCTCCTGGAGCCCCTTCAGGCCCTGCCAGGGGCTCTGAGCTCTCCCTGGAGCCTTCTCCTCTCCAGGGGAGCATTCCCAGCTCTCCCAGCCTGGAGCAGAGGGGCTCCAGCCCTTGGAGCATTTTTGTGCCTCTTCTGACCCTGTTCCGACAGGGAGAAGTGCAGGTACGGGCAGGGCTTTCAGCCTGTACCCATTGGTTTGAGGCAGGAAAAAAGCCCCCAAGTTGGCTACACCTCCTATATTTTATATATATCTCAATCCATATAGCTGCTTATACCAAACACCAGGCTGAGCTTTCCATCTTTCACACCAGAGGCTGGGATACTTCCCAAGAGACTTGAGAAGGAAAAGGAGGAGGAACATGTGGAGGATGTAGGACTGATCTGGATTGCAGCCTTGCAGCCACATCATGTAATCCTTCTCATGGGCTAGTCAGGTGGCATTTATCTTTGTGGGTAACCAGTGCAATGAAAGTCACACCAGAATTACCTCAGACTTGTTGGGACTTGTCTCCCTGGGCTCCATAAGTCAAAAAAAGCTTCTGTGAACCTGCAAAGTGGAAAGCATTTATAACTGCCTTTCTCAATTATTTTCAGCAAAGCAGCTGAAATTCTGGGCAAAGCTCACCCATGGTCTCTGAAATGAATGCTGAACAATTTAAGAAGCCCAAAGGTGGGGATAGGGAGTAGAGGAATGCTGGAATTTGCAGTAGCACTTGCTGCAAGGAGAATCATTAGAGCCTGAAAGGAGGTGTGATTTTCTAGGCGTCAAAACTACCACATACTCAGAGCAGGAAATACGTCTGCAGAAGTTAGGTAGAAAAAATTCAAATGGATGCCAGATGTAGGAGTCTCTGGTGTCCAGGATTGCTTATTTCACAACAGATTTCTGCTTCTTTGGCAGCCACACAGCCCAGGCAGGCCCAATATAGTCTAATGACAACGTAGCCAAGCACTGATCTTGGGTTTTAAATGGAGTCTGGGCTTTGAACTTGCTCTTACATTTAGAAATCCCACAAGTAGTACCTGACAGAGTGGTGTGGATTGCATAAGATTTTCCTTCAGACCACAGGCTCCACAGCAGACTTCATTAGGATCTGTGGTGCTTTAGGTTAAACTCAAAGGCATGGTGTGCAGACTCCTGGGAATTGCATAGTGGCCTTTGGGTTTATTGGGATTTATTTATGGGCTCATTTGGGCTGCAAAATGTAACCTGCCCCACCTCCCAGAAACAGGAGAGCTCAGGGCTGCTCGCTTCAAGAGATTCCCATTTAATTTCCCCTTGTACTCTCCAAGCCTTCTGCATCCTGTACGTCCTTTCCAACATAAATACCTAAGTTTTCCTGAACCCCCAACAAACAAGGAACTATTTACCCTTCAGAGAGCTGTATTTCCTCAAGTGATTTTTAACAAAGCAATTACCTTTCCCCTCATAAATCAGCTTCCTGTGCTCCCAATAGGGAGCTGTTTGTGTCCTTTTTCTTTCCCCTTCCTCAGCTGATGCTTTTCACTCTGCTGACTTGCTGCTCCTGACAAGCCATGGGGTAACAGTACAGCAAAAAGGACATTTCATTTTCCAGTGGCAGATGGTGCATTAAGACTTGGCCTCCTAGGACACCTGTCAGATCTGAGAGGCTGCAATTCACTGCAAAAGCTGCTGTATTTAGCCCTTGCTGGGTTAAGTTTCACTTCCCACCTGGAGGGGAAGTTTCTCATCCCATCTTGTCAGTGGTGGAGAGTGAGCTCTCAGAGCCCATCTCATGTTCTGAGCTTTAATTCACCTTTCCCAGCTCCGTTCCCTGCTGGAAGAACATCTGGGAGGTGTCCATAGATAAAAGCAGCACTGGGACTGGATTATTGTTACCATTTCATGATTAGGAAAATGAGGAAACTGCCTGAAATTGTGCCAGGAGAGGCTGAGGTTGGATATTAGGGAAAATCTCTTCAGGGAAAGGGTGGGCAGGCATTGTTTGCCCAGAGCAGTGGTGGAGACCATCCCTGGAGGGTGACAAGAGCAGTGTGAAGGTGGCACTTGGGGACATGAGTCAGTAATGACCATGGCAGTGCTGAGTTAAGGCTTGGGCTCAATGGTCTGAGAGGGCTTTTCCAACCTTAATGACTTAATTAATGATTCTAATGAGTTTTCAGTGCAAGGCACGGACCCTGTGCCCTGGCAGGCCCATGCTCCTGAGCACACACTGCATTTTCCACCCCAGACCACGCTGCCTTTCTGGTCAAGCGTGTTCAGGAATGTGCTTTTATGCAGCATCTTCCATCTGAACAGGTCGCAGCCCTAGAAGGAATGTTAAGTGGTTTTACATAAGGCATTCTGTGGGTTTGGAGAATGGGATCTGTTTGTGCTGCAGTCTGAGGAGGGAGAACAGCCACGAGACACCGAGGAGCACCAGGTAACGGTGGCTGCAGAGCTGGAGGAATTTCTGACTGAACTAGACAATAAAGGTGGTTTTAAAAGCAGTGAAAATACTTCAATCCTGGTGGTTTTTCTGACTACTAAAATATCTTGAATTTTTATACAGTCTAACAAGCTGACGTGGGAGGCATTCGTAACTGCTGCAGCCCCTTCCCTATGATTTGAATTTTTTTTTTTTTAAGTTTGTGGTTTGTGTTTTTCAGGCTGGTTTTCCTCCCCAGTGGAACACACACTTGCTTCACCCATGGCCACAAGTGAAGGGCCTGCAGTGGAGCCATTCCCAGGCTTTCTGTGGACAATTTTCCACCCCTGAGTCTAGTTCAGGATGCTGAACCTCCTAAAGCTTCTTGGCATTCCTTTAGCAGCTTTCAGTGCTGCTTTACCTGCTCTGCTATCAGAATTCAGAATAAGAGGGATAGGGAGGATTTTGTGAGATCCTGAATGTTTCTTGTTTCTGGAATGGCCCTTTGGGGGACAATTGGGATGGCAGCAGATGTGGGCACGTGATGACAAGTACAAAAATTTCCTGGAAAAAAATAAAGAGCAGAAAGAGAGAGAAGTCCTGGCAAGATGGATGGAGAGAACACAGCCAAGGGCAAGAGAAGGAGGAGAAATCCAGGCCTGTTGGATGTTTCTTATGTCCAGCTTGGGAATTCACGTGCTCAAGGAAACATCAGTCTGCCATAGACTAAGGATCTCTCCAGGGGTTGTGCTGAGATGCTGTGGGAAGAGAGAAAAGACACTGCAGGGAGAGAAAAGCCTTTTGTCCCTTGCAGGAGCAGGAGAAGTGAACGAGACACAGCCCAGGCCTGTGTGCAAGGATTTGTTTTTCACGGAAGGAAGAGGGGCACTGTGGCTATACATTATATTTGTGTCACCCCGTTTACGTAGATGCATCTCAGGAGACTTTGCAGCTGATTGTGCTCTTTGCATTCAAAGGAAGGAAACCAGCTGGATGCCCTTCCCTCCCACCAGCACGCACAGGAGGGCAGAGGTGAGAGCAGACAGCAACTGCTCAGCACAAGGATGCAGGAAAATGTGGCCATTTCCATGAAAAACAGCATTAAAAAGGGAAATTCGGAGCACTGCCTGGAAACCCGGCTGCTTCCCCAGTTTCCAGGTGCACCAACCTGGCTGGAGCATTTTGCAAGTATCCTGCTGAATCATCCAGGCAGGTGGATTTGGTTGGTTCTGCCAAGAGGAGCTGGAAGCCTTTTTTTTCTGGCTGAGGTGAATCTTCAAGGGGAAATCCTAGAAACAAACTTGGCACGCACAGATTTTGGCTTGGGCTCACTAAAGCCACGTTGCAAACAAAAAGGAGGCTGGTGAGGAAGGATGTTTTCAATAGTGTCCATCTGCCTGTCAGTGCAGAGAGAGGGCACAAATTAAAAACAGGATCGGAAATAGATGGGAAGTTTGGCTTAGGAGAGATCCTCTCTCTGCCTTGCTGACCTCTAAATTGTAGAATCGTGGAATTACCCTGAGGATCATCCAGTTCAACTCCTGGCCCTGCACAGACACCCCAAAAATCATGAGAGCCGTCCTGGAGCTCTGGCAGCCTTGGGAACGTGACCATTCCCTGGGGAGCCCCACCACACTCTGGGGAAAGAACTGATAAACAGAAATAAAAGGATCAGATGGTGCAAAGGCAGCCACCGAGGTAAAACCAGGCCTGGGCTGATGATTCTTTATCTCCATGTTTATTTTATTCTTAAGTAGCTCCTTTTAGTTTATGGAGCATCTTCCAGAAGGAAGAACCTCCACACTGATTGATTAAACAAGTCATTTAATTAACTACTGGAATTCTGTCTCCTCCACAGTGAAATACCTCTGTGCAGCCCTAGTGTGCAATTGTGTTTACAGAAGCAGCAAAGAAAATTCCTTTGGCTGCACAGCCCATGTAAATGTGGGCGGTCACAGCACAATTTGGGGTGAGAAATGGGAGCTGCAGGAATAGCAGGATTTCCTAAGCAACAAAGATCTGCTTCACTTAAAATATTTCAGGAAGAAAAAAAAAAAAAAGAAAAATCAAACAACAGAAAGATGTCAGGAAGGTTTTAGCTTCAGGACCAGGGAAAAGCTGATTCGGTTTTATCCCTTTTTGGTATTACCAAGGAATTGAGGCCTTCTAACCCTAGAAAAAGGGTACAGAAATGAAACCAGTGATGAGGAATCCCTGGCAGGCAGTAAAACCAAGGAGACATCCCCCTGCAATGCTCTTCAGACACATTTGACACATAGATTCCTTTTCCCATGCAATTCAGCAGAAGCAGTGAAAGAGCAAAACCCGAGAAGGCAGAAGTGATAATAAAAACTAAACTAACGCATCCCAGGCCCTCAGATAACCACTGCAAGAACAGATCTGTCACCCAAGGCCTCAGGCAGCGCCTTGTCCAAGGAAAACTGGTGGGGATGGCAGCGTTTTGCTGAGCAGCAAGTCCCAGGGAGCCCGTGGTGGCACCTGAGCAAGAGCAGAGCCTTGGCAGCGTCCCTTTGGCACCTCTTACATAAGCGTTGCACAACGCGCCCGGGTTCTGTTTGCAGAGGGCTGGGGATATGAAAAGCAACTGGAAATGCTGCCTGGGTAAGTGGGACATCAAATCAAGGTAAATTATGAAACAGCTCCTGCCAGTGGAATGCAGGATGGATTTAAATCCAGGTTTTCTCCAAATTCCGGGGCCTTTTCTGCGCTGGATCTCGCGGTGTTGAACTCCAGCCGTGCTCTCCCTCTTGGGGTATTTTCTCTTTTTGCCTTTTCTCCATTTAGCATGGTTTTTGCTCAAGAATTCTTCCAGTCCACGACCATTCAGCACATCTGCTGTAAAATCAGCTCTTTGTGAGCTGGCAACTTGGGCAGCAAGAATGTAAAGATGCTTCCTAGGAAGGGCTGTTTGCAACTGGGAAAATAAAGGAAAGATGAATCGGTGGAGAGAAGGGATGGATGAAAATGAACAAATGCTGAGTCACTCTTTGGAAAAAAAGATCACCCCTGACTTGGGATCATAGGAAATAATGCAGGAAAAGGCCTTGGGAGTTCATGCAGACAATCCCCACAGCACAGCACAGGATCAAACCTCTCTGCTTCTCTTTGACTGGGATACCATGTGCTGTAATGGCAAGAGAAAAGGAGAAATGCCAGTAAATGGGGCAGTACAAGCTTGACCTTAGCAGCAATTCTCAACAGAATGAGGAAAACAGGACCTGAGCCCATCTCAGTTTAATTAGACTTTCAGATTAACACATTTCCTTTTCCATCCTCTATTTTTTTTCTCTCTCCTGTCCATTTCCCAGCTGCTTTTCTTTTAATCTCCTCTTTCAACCTATCTGAACCCCTCTGACAGTGTCCAGCGTGAGAAATCTCTCCTCACAACACCTGTCTCTTCTCTGCTGCATTGAAGCAGCAACAGGGCACGTGCAACCTCAGGGATTACTTCTAAAAACCCTAATGCAGCTTCTGCAAAGCCCAGGGAGCTCCTCGTGGTCGCAGTGCCCGGCAGGGGTGGGCAGGATTCAGCTGTCTGCCACGTGAGAGAGCCAAAATTACATGTTTGCTTCTGATGCTGTAAACACAGGGAAGAGGCAGTCACAGAGTGTTGGAGGAGGCACTCAGGAATGAAGTATCAGCATATCAATGGGAGCCCAACAACACATGGCTTTGGTACACATCGGACACCTGGAACTGAAGATTGGTTCGGTTTTGAGTGTTCTTCCTGCTGTCAGGAGTGAAGAGCAGATCCTGCTGGCTCCTGTGAATCCAACAAAGCTGGATGGTCACTGCCTTTCCATGACTGCTGTGGGCCAGAGTGCAGAAATGATCAGCACTCGCCCAAAATCTCCTCTTGCAGATACAATCTGGGGCTCAGCTCCCTTCCCATCCTGCTGGATTTTGTCCCTCTGGTGACCACCACATTTCCAGAGTTTAATCAGCTGATCTTTGAGTGCTGTGCCACGTGCCTTCCAAAGAGCATTGGGCTCTGGCTTCAGAGTCAAGTTGATTCCAGCAGCTTGTTGGTATCAAGAGTGTGGGCAAACAGTAGCTGAGGACGAGTGTGTGCACTCCCATGCAGGCCCACATGGAGTGGGTGGGAGTGGGCAAGCTCCCCATGGAGCCCAGAAAGCCAAACACAGCATGGGCTGCAGCCCAGCAGGGTGGGCAGGAGGCTGAGGGAGGGGATTATTCCCCTCTACCCTGCTTTTGTGACAGACCCCACCTGCAGTGCTGCCTCCAGCTCTGGGGCCCCCAACACGAGAAGGATGTGGAGCTGCTGGAGAAAGTCCAGAGGAGGCCACAGGGCTGGAACCCCTCTGCTCTGGAGCCAGGCTGGGAGAGCTGGAGAACAGAAGGCTCCAGGGAGAGCTCAGAGCCCCTGGCAGGGCCTGAAGGGCTCCAGGAGAGCTGGAGAGGGACTGGGGACAAGGCATGGAGGGACAGGACACAGGGAATGGCTTCATCTGGGTTAGATGGGATATTGGGAAGGAATCCTGACTGTGAGGGTGGGCAGGCCCTGGCACAGGGTGCCCAGAGAAGCTGTGGCTGCCCCTGGATCCCTGGAAGTGTCCAAGGCCAGGCTGGACATTGGGGATAAGAAAAAGGAAAGGAAAGGAAAAGGAAAGGACTCCCACCCATGACAGAGGGTGAAATGAAATGAGCTTTAGGGTCCCTTCCAAGCCAGACCATTCTGGGATTCTACAGTATCAACTGGGCTGCACTTAAATCCTCCCCAGAGGTGTCCAAGTCCAGTCCTTACCCTGCCTCCTTCGTGCCCCATCTGTATGAGCACAGTGTCTCCTGCTGCCTGCACAGCTGGAACTGGGGAGCAGGGCCTGGCTGACCCCACTCAGGGTCACAGGATCTCTGTGGTGATTTCTCAGCCCAGGTGTCCCCACGCACTCACCACAGTCCTGGTTGTGCAGGGTTCCCCTCCCAGCCATGGCCCCTTGTGGGTAGGTGCCCCACATGAGCTGGGTGCCCTGCCCTGGGGTGGGTGTCTCCAGCGTGTGGGTGCCTCCAAGTGCATTCAGTACCCCCAGATTTGAATACTCCAGCTGTGGGTGCCCCAAGGATCCCACTGCTGTGGCAGGAATAACCTGGATGTCGGATCCTGCTATCCGTGCTGAGCCCCCCACCACCACCCCCCCGTCGGGAGGGGATTCAGCACCCACGGGGGTGCGGCTCGCCCCGCCCGCGGGGCCCCCCTGGCTGCGCGCACCCCGAGCGGCGGTGCCGGGGCGGCCCCGCGGGTGCCGTGGGCGGGTGCCCCGGCGGGCCGGGCCGTGCCGGGCCGTGCCGCGGTGCCGCGCCGAGCGGCGGGCGGGGATGCTGCTGCTGCCGCCGCCGCCGGCTCCCCCGCCCGCCCCGCGCCGCCGCCGCAGCCCCGCCAGACGCAGCGCGGCTCGGAGCGCGCACGGAGCCTCCCGCAGCCGCCGCCATGGCCCGGAACCGCCGGGACAGGAGCAGCTGGGGTAGGGCGGCGGCGGCAGAACCGGGGGGGAGCGGGGGGAGCGCGGACAATGCCGGGCCTGAGGCGGCCGCGGGCCGCGCCGGGGCGGGGCTGCGGCGGGAGGACGCGGGCGGGGGGCTCGGCTGGCCCGGGCGGGGCGGGGGGGCTGCCCGGTGCCGAGGGGACGCGCGGGTGTCCGGGACACCCCGGCGCTATCCCTGAGGGGCCTGGGGTCCGCCCGTCCCGCCCGGGCAGCGTGACGGGGAGCGGGGCTGAGGGATGGGGCGCCCCTCGTTCCGGGGCCTCCTGAGGCGAGGTGTTCCCGGCTTGGGCTGGTCACCGCCCTCGGCTTGGCTGCGGCGGGACCCCCTGACACACCTGGGGCCGGACAGCCCCGGCAGCTCCCTGGGGAGCCTTTGGGCTGCTCCTCCGGCTTGCCCTGACACCCCTTAGCCCGGCCCTGCTGTCCCCTCAGCCCCTGATGGGGGATGACACCTCAGCCACCACCCCAGCTCATCCGGGAGCAGCGATCCCGCTCACCCCGCCTTCCACAGGCAGAGCCACAAGGCCACCCCGGCTTGTCACCCGTCCAGAGGGGTTTCCCCATTTCTGGAAGCCGTAGGATTTAGTTGTCGAGTCACCCTCCAGACAGGGCCCATTTTGAACCCATCCCTCAGAGCCCCCTGATCCCGGGGAGCCGGGGAGCGGAGGGGGGGACGGCAGGAGGAAGTTCTGTGCTGCCTTCCTGCGAGGCTTCGGTTCCCTCCAGAGGCGCCTGGATCCTCCTGGATCCTCCGGCAGCTGCTGCTTCCCCCTGCATGGACCCCCGGCTGGTCCCACAGGTGGGCAGCAGCCAGCGAGGGGCTCCTCCACCTTCAGCCTGCCTGTTAAGGATGGCTTCACCCACTCCCACTGACACGCTGTTCCGTAGGAAATCCGATTTTACCCAGCCAGTTCCCGTTATTTGACGAGAGTAATTTGTCGTTTCCTCCGGAGCCGTAATTCCATGTGAGCTCACTCACACGGGTGCCGGCGGTATCCCGGCTCCTCAGGCAGAGCGGGTGAGCTGAGCTGTGATGTTTAGATACACAAATTACATTCTAATTTGTGTAGATGAGCGTAGGATTTCCCATGGCAATGATTAACAGCTCGGAGGCATGCTGGAGGAAGCGCTGGGATAACAGAGCTGCTGATCCGGTGATGGGCTTTTTGGGATGGAGGGGGGCACAAAATGGGCCAAGCTCATTTGATCGGTGCCGTGTTCAGCTGTGACTTAATGAAGGTCCTCAGATCCTTGGGTAAACCGGAGGGAGAACTTGCCAGGGAATGTGGTGCCATTCTCAGCTTTGTCTCGCGGAGCGTGTGACAGACGTGGCAGCCCTGACTCCGTGCGTGCTGGGAATTGCACACACGTCCACCCGCCTGTGCCTTCCCTGCACACCCTGAGAGCAGGAGGAGGGAATGCAAATGATGCCGGATGGAAGTGGAGAAAGCATCAGCCTGCACCCAGCAAGGGATTTAGGCACATTTCTCAGCCTGCTCCCGGGAAATGTGATGTGTCACCGAGGGGTGAACTCTTCCTGAGCTTCCCTGCAAGAATCTGGAAGCGTCCATGGATCCAGGTGGATCTCTGTGGGATCAGCTGCCTTCTGCTGCCACCCATCCACAGCTCAGAATAATTCCCTGTATCCCACAGACATCCACCTATTCCTAGAGGATTCCCTGGCTTTTTGCCAGGCTGGTTGACATTGTGAGTAAGAAATTGAGTGAAATGCTTCAATTTTTTTTTTTTTTTACTAGGAAAGAAAAAGAAAAAGCAGCCTTTATAAATTTATTTATTCTATTTATACAACAAAACCTCATTGCCTTGAAAGCTGTGTTTACATCCAGTGACTGCAGCATTGTGTGGTGACATCAGTCCATGGGGTGACTATTCCACTGCTACATTTTTCAGCTGGCAAAGGAGGAGGCTTGGGCTTTTCCTGAAACTAAGGCAGAAAGGAGAAAGTCCTTGCTTTGTTCTAAAAGTGGGCTTATGGGTCATTAAAAATATTAACGCTATTTTGAAACGGATCAAACTTTGCCCTAGTTACTCAGGCCTGGAAACAGGCAGCTGCTTAGTGTAACCCTCCTTTGTTTCATAAAAATAATTTGCTTTTTTAAAGCTCACAGAGCAAATTAGGATGAGTATATGGGATTGCCCCTGGTCATAGCTGGGTCGCTGTCACATCCCCGGGAGCGCTGTAGGGGTGTGTGATGCATCCAGAGTAGGATTTAGCCTTGGGCTAAAGGTCAGCATCAGGTTATGCCTCATTTGAGGCTCTTCCTGAATGTGCCAAGCGGTGCACAGACCTCACAACTGCTGCCAGTTGAATGGTTGAGGCAGCTGCAGATGAAAAAAAGAAATCCCAAATAATTCTTTGTTGTGAGTAGTGGACCCTGCTTTGCCCAAAATGAGGATTGTTAATCCAAGTTCTGCTTGGCACAGTGAAATCCAGCCAGCTCCTGGAGGTTTGTAGTAGATTACACTGAATTTTGTCTGAAATTCTTTGTGCTTGGCAGGTGCAGATGTTCAGCCTGGTCCCTCTGATCCAGTGAGATCCCTGCTCCCAGTCACTCCTTTAAGCAGCACAGACTGGAACAAATCATGTGAAATCTCATTTTCCCCATCATGGCCAATTTTGTGTTGAAATTGGAACGGTCCACCTAGCAAGAATTCGGTTTTAAAACCATAAAAGGGATTATAGAAGTTACAGATACTTCTTGGTGAGGGTTTTCAAGGTGGATAGGGGATTTAGGAGAGCTCCTAAAGGGAGCCAGGAAAAGCCAAGGAACTATTTTGAGGATAAGGGGCTCCTCTCCAGCACAGGCCAGGGATCATCCCTGCCACATTTTAGACTGTACACAATGGGTTAAACTGAGAAGAAAACCATGATTTTGGTAGGTTGTTTTTCATTTTAACCGTGTTAACATCCTTTGTGTTTGTTGTTTGATTTCTGCCCTTTTATGATGGATTTTCAGTTTCCACTTCCTGGCATTTCTTTGTGACTCTGAATGCTGGGAACCTGACAAGGGAAAGCTGAGATGTTTCAGACAGAGGGGCCTTTACACAAAAAGCCAGAAATATTCACAACCAAATGACTGGCTTGTGAAAGAGAAATGAAAATGAAGTGCTGGGACTTGAAAGAAGTCAACATTTCAAGCTGAATGTGATTATAGAATCATGGAATGGGCAGGGACACTTTCCAGTAGATCAGGTTGCTCCAAGTCCCATCCAACCTGGCCTGGAACACTTCCAGAGATCCAGGGGCAGCCACAGTTTCTCTGGGCACCCTGTGCCAGGGCCTCACCACCCTCACAGGGAAGAATTTTTTCCTAATATCCAATCTAAGCCTGCCCTCTGGCAGTGGGAAGCCATTCCCTGTGTCCTGTCCCTCCAGGCCCTCATCCAAAGTCGCTCTCCCGTGGTTGTTGTGCAGGGAACTGGAAGAGCTGGGACCCACCAGATGAGCAGGAGCAAGAGCAGCCTGACTTTCTCCTGGGCTGAGCCTGCCTGGGAGTGGTGACATGGTGCCCTTGTCCTGCCTCGTGTCATGTCCTTGGCTGCTCTGGCCTTGGCTGCCTCCCTGATTCATGGGAGTGGGAAGCAGCATTGGTTGTGTCTTGCTGCATTTTCCCTGCTCCATGGGTGACAAACAGCACACTAAAATGTGCTTTAGGGCCTGGGTGATGTTCAGAGGCAGCAGGTTTTCTATCAGCTCCCCTGGATCACTGACTGGAACCTTGTCCAGCGGGGGAAGGAGGCTGGGGCAGGTGTTGTCATGCTCTTGTGTCATGTGAGGCACAAGGTGTCCCACAGGTCACTTCTGAAAGCCACTCCACTCTAGAGAGCCCCCAGCTCCTCTGCTCCTGCCAGAAATGCTCCCTTTTGCCATCAGATCAGGAAAAGTGAAGTGTTAACAGCAGGAAAATAACTGAACACAGATCTCCCAAATGGGGTGCAGACTTTGGAGAAGGGGCTGAGCTCTGCCAAGCCCATAAAGCACATTTAAAGCACTTCATATACATAAGCATTTTATGCAGAGTGTAATTACCTTTCATGTTCTATCCTAAAATTTCATGGCGTGTTTACCAAACTTTATTTTCAGACAATTTTAGCAACAAAAGGGTAAAAATAATTTAATGTCAGAAAAAAACTAAATCCAGTACTGGTGGTGGAGCTGAAGGGAGGCTGTTGCTGACAAATGGCAGATGAAGGACCATGCAGCAAACGTGTGCTGGGAGGGAAGAGGGAGTTCTGAGATGGATCCCTGGCAGTGTCCAAGGCAGGTTGGGTGGAGCTTGGAGCAGCCTGGGACAGTGGAGTGTCCCTGCCCTTGACAGGAGGTGGAATGAGATGTTCTTTAGGTTCTCCTCCAACAGAACCATTCTGGGATTCTGTGTTGCCCTGCAGAATGTGGGCTTAAGTATGGGAATTATTTATGGGAAATATGGGAATAGGTTTAAATGTGGAAAGGGAGCAGGCCCAGGGTTTGCACCTGACAAACAGATCATGGCTTTTTGCTGGTGCTCTTCCAACAGTGTTTTGCCTGTGGGAGGTGTCCACCTTGCCTCTGACTCAGCCATTCCTGCTACCTGAGCTGTCATGGGCACAGCCACATAACTGTCTGACCTGACCTCAAACTTGCTGAAAAAATTCTACAAAACCCCCTCTGATTTGTTTTGTTCCCCAGGTAGTTGCCTGCCTGTGTCTCCAAAGCTCAGCCTGGGAATTTGACAGCAGTAGGAGCTGCTCTTGCTTCAGAGCCAGCTGAGCACTGGAGCTTCATGTAGTAGGTGTTGTAATTAAAAATTTCACATCGTACTTTGGCATTTGAGATGTTGTAACAGGCAGGTTTGGGGAGCAGTTATCATCCAAACTCTTGCTCCTGTCAGCAATGGGAAGGTCCCAAACCACTCCTGCTATCAGCAGAGTCATTCATCCCTTGCTCCCTGTGCCAGAGGGAGAAGGGGCTGAGCTGGCCAGGCAGAGCTGACGCTGTGCTGCTGCCAGCTGGGTGACTCGGGCCTGGCAGGAGGAAGGTGCACTCCACATCTCCACTGCTCCAAAAAAAGCAAAGGGTGAGTGAGGATGAAGCCTGGCAGCAGCAGCAGCAGCCACCCTGCTCAGCTCCCTGCTCCAGCCATCCCAGGCTGCAGAGCAGGGTCCCTGCCAGGAGAACGTGGGAGTGCACACTGGATTGGCAGAGCTGGAACACAGCTGGGCAGCTCAGCTCTGGGAGCTTGCCCTGGCTGCTTGGGATCCCAAAGGGAGACTGCCAAGTGTGGCCTTTCACAGAATCACAGAGTTAGTGAGGTTGGAAAAGACCTTTGAGATCATCAGGTCCCAAACACCGCCTCGTTAAGCAGACACTGAGTGCCACACCCAGCCTTCCTTAAGCACCTCCAGAGGTGGTGACTCCACCACGTCCCTCAACATCCATTGCTATTAATCTGCCACTCTTGGCTGCTGAATGACAGGGCTCCTTTTTCCATAACAGTTTTCTTCACCTGTTTCTGATGCCCTGCAGCTCCAGGGACTGTCATTGATCCATCATTTCCACGGATTGATGGCAGCTGTGATTCCAGCCAGTCTGAGGAGGTGCAGATGATTTCCTAGTTGGGCACTAGAAGTTCTGGCCCTGCCTTCCCCTTCCTTGCTGCATTTCCCAGCTCAGCAGCCCCAGGTGGAAGGGATAGCATAGCAAGAGAGCCTGACAGAGGAGCATGTGGCACTTCCCAGGTCCCCGTGGGTCTGGTCAGTGCGTGGGCAGCATTTGGTGCTTCCCCTGCTTGGATCTGGGCTCCTCTGGTTCTGTGGACATGTCAGAAATCCCAGCAGAGGTGTGAGCAGAGTAAAGGGAAGGCTGTGTGTGAGACCAGTTGTGTCCTGAGTGCAGGAGAAGCATGGAGAGAGATTTATTTATTTACAAGACTACATAGAACCAGGATAAGGGGGACTGGCTTCCCACTGCCAGAGGGCCAGGTTCCATGGGATATTTAGAAAAAGTTCTTCCCTGTGAGGATGGTGAGGCCCAGAGAAGCTGTGGCTGTCCCTGGATCACTGGAAATGTTCCAGACCAGGTTGGACAGGGCTTGGAGCAGCCTGGGATTAGTGGAAGGTGTTATTTGTGTAAGGCTTGAAGCTGGCTGGGCATTAAGATCCCTTCCAACCCAAACTATTTTGGGATTCTGTGCCCCAGCAAGGCGCGGTGAATGTGTGCGTGTGGTTAAACCCAGCTTGGGAGGATTTCTGACCTGCTGGCCTGAAACCTTCGGGGCTGTGGTGCAGGGGTGGCTGTCACACAGGGCTCTGCCCGGCCGGGTTCCCTGCCCCACCCTCTGCAGGGCTCTGGCTCCCGGGTTACCTCTGTCCGGACACCTCCTGGCAGCCCCTGCCGCGGGGATTTGCGCGCTCTCAGCTCCGGGGGTGTATCCTTTGTGCAGAAGCAGGGCAGGGTTTGCCGGGCACCACCCTGCTCTGCCTCTCCAGTGCACACCCATCGCTCCCACCCTTCATTCCCCGTTTTCCCCTGGTTGGCTGGATCAGGTGCCAGCCGTGGAGGGAGGAGGGAGTTCCTGTGCATGCTCGGAGCTCCCTGCCCCTCCCGGCCTCCTGGGACCATTGTGGCGCACGGAGCTCAGCGCAGCCCCGGAGCGCAGAGCTCGTGTGCCAGCAGCAGCCGGGCCGAGCGTGCCCGGCGCAGGGGAGGCTCTCGGGGAGGGTTCTGTGCTCCCCAGAGCTGTTGTGGAGGGCAGATCAGCTTCCTGCAAACTGCAGCTCTCTGGAGAGCATCCGGAGCGATGGAGGCTGACTGCAGGCTCTGTTCGGGGCTTGGCTCTGGTGCTGTTGGTGGCAGTGTGATATGTTTGGGATGGAAACTCCAGAAAGGAGCCACACAGATATCGCTGCTGGTCAGACAGATCCCCTGAGAGCTGCTGATAAGCAGCCTGACACTGTGCATACAGGATACTCTGTTCCAAGGAACAAGCAAGTTCAAGCTTCCCATCAAACCTCGTTTTTCTCTCCCTGTTAGTTTGTTTTCCGTGCAGTAATTTGGTTTGAATGCCCTGAGAATGGCAGCACTGCCTGACATTGGTGTTTCTGTGTGTGTGACATCTGAGCTGGGGTTGTTTTGCCTGGAGAAGAGAAAGCTCCAGGGACACCTCACTGTGGCCTTCCAGGACTTGGAAGTGGCTTATAAAAATGGAGAGTGACTTTGTACATGGGCAGATAGTGATAGGACAAGGGGAAATGGATTTAAACTAAAAAAAGGAGAGATTAGATTAGATAGGAGGAAAAAATTCTTCTCTGTGAGGGTGGGCAGGCCCTGGCACAGCTGTGGCTGCCCCTGGATCCCTGGAAGTTCCAAGGCCAGGCTGGACAGGGCTTGGAGCAGCTTGGGACAGTGGAAGGTCCCTGCCATGGCAGGGGGTGGAACAAGGTGATTTTTAAGGTCCCTTCCAACCCAAACTGTTCTGGGATTGTGATTTCAGCAGGAGAGTTGGGGCCCAGGCTGCAGCTCCTGCTTTCCACAGGCTAGCTGAGAATCCTGGGGTCCAGGAGAGCCTGAGAGCAGGGCTGGCAAATCCTCAGGCTCTGCTGAGGGCAGGGTTTGCACAGATGGGGGGACATGGCTGTGTTTCATGCTCTGCAATGAAATGTGTTTCTTGTGCAGGCTCACACGAGGACAAGGCCGATTCCTTTGTGGCACTCTGGGAAGCAGTCAGCATTTCTGTGACCTGTTCTTCCATGCCTAAGGAGAACAGGCTTCAGCAAGCACTCACCAAACACTGCATCGTTAGTGGCTTGTAATTAACTCCTAGAGAAGAATAAATTAAGTAAATTACATTAGACATGTCTGTGAGTCTGCACACAGGCACAATGTGAAATATGCTGTTTCAATTTAATTAATTTAGTCCAAAGCAAATCTTAGACCAGTTCAAGAATTCTTTGCCTTTTTTATGCTGGCTGACAGCAAATGCTGCTCTCCTTCCCCTTGCCACTTGCAATGGCCATATGGAAAAGAGCTGTGAGTTCCACCCCGCTCCAGAGCCACGGGAATGAGCTGTTATGAGATGGGGAGAAGGAGCCGGATCCTGTGAATTTCTGAATGAGCAGCTGGAGAATTGACGTAATTGCAGGGCCGAGAGAAAGGAGGAGTCAACTCAGAAAAGGAGTGAAAACAAGAGTGTGTTCAGGAAAGCTGAGCTCTCCTTCCTTTCCTTTTTGGCTGGATGAGTTTTTGCCACTGCCAGGTACAGCTTCCTTCAAGGCAAAAAAAACCTCATTTATGGCCAGAAAGACCAGTTAAAATAATTGACTTCCAGTAGTGTGCAGCCATTTTATAAAATAATCCCTGGCTCTGCAGTGGGGCAGATGATCTAATAAACACAACCTGGAAGTTTCATCACATGGAAATAGGAATATAAATATGAAAAAAGATAGTTTTGTCTGCAGATGGCCTACGTGAAAGAAGCAGAGATAGGGATGAAATGAGTTCAGAGACCTGCTTGATATAATCTCACTTTCCTGCTGTCTCCAAGGAACTGGGAATCAACATATCCTGCTCATAATGCCTTGTGTTGTGCAAACAGCCTGGTTCTCCTGGTGTTCAGGTGATGGAACCAAGGAGGTCCCCTAGGAGACCATGGCCCCTTCAGTGTCTGGAGACATTCTCCCAAAATCTGTTCATGGCTGCTTGAAGAAATTAAAGAAGAATTACTTAAAGAAATTACTGTCCTTCAGATGATGATGATGATTTGAAGGGACAAAACAATCCCTTCTCCTCTGGGATTGTGATTTCAGTGGGAGAATTGGAGCCCAGGCTGCAGCTCCTGGGCTGCAGGACCTGGTTGTTGGTTCAGCTGCTGGAAAGAGCAGAGTGAGGAGAAGCTGTGCAAGATCCCACCCAGGCCCCAGCAGAGGGGATCTGGCCCCAGGTGTCCCTGTGGCAGGGCAGGGCAGGGCAGGGGACTCTCCTCAGCCCCCAGGACTGGGAGGTCCATTCAGGTCTCTGGGCCAGGGGCATCCGAGGATTTGTGCCCATCTTGGTACCCACTGCTAGTGCAGGATGAGTAAACACATAAATCATGGAATCCCAGAATGGTTTGGGTTGGAGGGGACCTCAAAGTTCACCCAGTGCCACCCCTGCCATGGCAGGGACACCTTCCACTGTCCCAGGCTGCTCCAAGCCCTGTCCAGCCTGGCCTTGGACACTTCCAGGGATCCAGGGGCAGCCACAGCTGCTCTGGGCACCCTGTGCCAGGGCCTCCCACCCTCCCAGGGAACAATTTCTTCCTAAAATCAAATTAAATCTCTCCCTTTTTTTAGTTTGAAGCCATTCCCTGGCTCCTGTCCCTCCATGCCTTGTCCCCAGTCCCTCTCCAGCTCTCCTGGAGCCCCTTCAGGCCTTAGAAGAGGCCCTGAGCTCTCCCTGGATGCTTTTCTTCTCCAGGTGGACATTCCCAGCTCCCCCAGCCTGGCTCCAGAGCAGAGGGGCTCCAGCCAAAGTTCTGCTCCCACTTCCCTCTGTCTGTGTGCCCGAGGTGGGATTTGTCTGTCTGGGAAGGTGACACAGCTGTTGCACCCTGATGGCTGAGTTAGAGTCAGAAATATTTAAGTTTAATTTGATTTACAAATTTTTTCCTGCCCCCACCATGAGTCACATCCTATGCAAGGATCTCTCTGCTGTCCTTTCTGTGCAGCTGGAAGAAGAAAATAAAAATAGGACTTGGCTTAGCTGAGCAGGGCTTTGGGAAACACCACAAGAGAGGAGGCATTTCCTTATCCTTTACATGGCCCTTGCAGCTTGGCAGTGCTTAAAAAGAGCCTTTGGCATCTGGCTGTCCTTACCTGGTGGGAAATGTGTTTGGGGTGTTCCTGATCTCAGAAATTTGAAATGAGGATTTTATTTTTTTTTTCCTGGAGGCCCCTGTGCAGTGACACGGTGCTGGAAGGGATTTTAGTGCTGCAGTCTGGTGGAGAATCTGCTTTTCACACCATTTGGGACTTTTGTTTAGTTAAAAAACCTCCAAGCAATGGAAAGAAAAGATCTTTGTCTTTCAGCTGTGAGCAAAGAAAGCTCATAGTATATGTCCAAGAGCCACCAGCAATCCCCTGGCAACCAGGCCTAATGATCCTGGTACTTCCTTGCAGGATCTTAGGAAATCACAAAAGTGCTGCTGTTATTTAAAATATGGAGTTACTGCTGGAGGCTTCTTTATAGAGAGGCCCAGAATGGGCAAATCCTATTCCTCTTGCTATTTATAACTTCTCTTTTCGTGTGTGCACACACAGTCCTTGTGCTTTGAAACAGCTCAAAGCTGGGTCCCCAAGGTCCAGGCAAAACCTGAGGCAAAACTTGGGAAAGTTACAGCCTGAGGCAGCAAACTGGGAAGTTTTTGTTGGAATGTGGGGGGAACTTTCCACCTCAGTGTCCTTTTCCTGCTGGCAGGGAGGTTTCGTGTGGCTGTGGGTGAGCTGACTGGCACAATAATCACCTTCAGCATCTCTTCCCTGTGCTGCAAAGTTTGGAAAGACCAGCAAAGGAAAATTCCTGGAGCCAGCCTCCTCTTTGCAAATCCCAGGGCTGCAGGTCTTAAAATGCATCTGGCCCCTGTGAGAGCCTCCTGTGTGAGCCTTGCACAGCCCAGGCAGCAGCTCCACAGGGACCTTGGCCATTTCCAAGGGGGAAAGGGGCAGTGCTTGTGCTCTGTGTGTGCTTCCCACTTGGGAGCAGCAAAGTGGCTTTTAGCAGGATGGGCTTGTGTCTGCATGGCCTGATTCCTGCTGGGGGTGTCCTGGGGGATGCTGATGGTGAGGCTGATGGCAGGAACAGCAGATTGCACTTGGAGCAATCAGGCTGCAGATGGAGCAGGAATGTGTTGCTACAGGAAGAGCAGTGGCACAGGATACACAAAGGCAGCAGCATCCTTTGGTAGAGCTGTGAGACCCTTGGACACCTCAGCTGGAGAGCTGCTTCTGGTTTTGAGTCAGCCTTCAGGAAAGACCTGGTGGGAAGTGTCCAGAGGAGAGCAGAACCCTAGATAATGTGGTAGAAGGGATGATGAGAAAGCTTGGACTTCACTTCTCCAGCTGAGAGAGGGCCAAGGAAGGTGGTATAGCAGGCCCTGCTTATGTAGGAAGTTGCAGGGATCTCTTTTCCATGCAGGATAAAATCTAAGGGATGTGTTCTGCCAAGGGAGGTTCCAGCAGGGAATGCTCTGCCTGTGTGGGGCACAGGGTCAGATGACCCCAGAGAACCATGGGGTCTCCACTGGGATGTCTGAGGCCAGGTGCAGCAGATCTGCTCTGGATGATGCCATTTTAGGATGGATATTTGAGTTTTTGGATCTCTTAGCACCCTGTCCAGCCCCGCTGTCACTGACTGTCACCGTCACATTTTCTGGAAAAATCCCCTTGCCCAGGATTCTTCTCCTGGGAAGCTGAGAAGCCTCAGAGAAAAGGAAAACAATTCTTATCTTGTTGCTTCTCCTGTGTTGTGCTCATGTGGAATGTGTTTGGAGATTGTTTACCCACAGGTGATTGTTCCATTGGATTCTGCTGGGAGTTGGTTTCACTCTTTGGCTGTGTTGGGGCTCTGGAAAGAGTCAGGAGTTTTCATTATTATCTTTTTAGCATTGTTTAAGTATCCTTGCTGTATTCTTTAGTATAGTTTAGTACAGTGTTCTTTAATATAATGTAATATCTTAAAATAATAAATTAGAACATGAGAACACGGAATCAGGTGTATCATTCCTGCCTTCATCTGGGAACCCCACAAACCCAGGATCAGTGACCCCTCACAGTGCAGAGGAAGGCACCAAACCCCTCTCATGTTCCCTGTCCTCACAGGCAGTTTTGCAGACAAGACTTACGAGTGGAGCTCTGAGGAGGAGGAGTCAGTGAGGAAGGCAGGGCCGGTGCAGGTCCTCATTGTCAAGGATGACCACTCCTTCGAGCTGGACGAGGCCGCCCTGAACCGCATCCTGCTCTCCGAGGCTGTCAGAGATAAGGAGGTGGTGGCTGTGTCCGTGGCTGGAGCTTTCAGGAAAGGAAAATCCTTCCTGATGGACTTCATGCTGCGCTACATGTACAATAAGGTAAGGCTGCAGCTCAGGGGGCCCTGCCCAGGCCTGCTGGTCCTCATTGCTCCCATGTGGAGCATTTGGGGCCTTCGGAAGGCTCAAGGCTCTCGTGAGTGTGGGCTTCACAAATAAAGCAGAGCAGATCCTTCCCCAGGCAGAAGTTTCTTTTGGACTTGACTTTGGAGCAGGAATGTTCACATCTGCTGCCCTGAATGACAAAATCATTTAGGCTGGAAAATCCCTGTAAGATCATTGGATCCAGCTGTTAACCCAGCATCACCCTGCTCAGCACTGAACCATATCCTCTTATCTCTTATAAGGTGTCTTATCTGTGTCTTTTAAACACTTCCATGGATGGAGACTCCACCACTGCCCAGGGCAGCCTGTTCCAATGTGTGACCACCCTTCCAGTGAAAAAAATTCTCATAATATCCAACCCAGTAACTTGCCTGGTGTAACTTCAGATTGTTTCCTCTTTTGCTGCTGCTTTATCCCTGAGAGCAGAGCCCAATTCCCACCTGGCTACCCTCTCCCATCAGGGAGTTGTGAAGGTCCCCCCTGAGCCTCCTTTTCTCCAGGCTGAGCCTCTTTCCCAGCTCCCTCAGCCCCTCCTGGGGCTCCAGCCCCTTCCCAGCTCCCTCAGGGATTCTGCAGCCCCTGCCCAGCTCCCTCAGCCCCTCCTGGGGCTCCAGCCCCTTCCCAGCTCCATTCCCTTCCCTGGACTCTCTCCAGGCCCCTCCATGTCTTTGTTGTGAGGACCCCAAAACTGACCCCAGGATTTGAGGTGCCTTGAGAGTAAAAGGGAAGAAAAACCTCCCTTATGGGGTTCTTAAGGGGTTTTTGCCACCTGCAGCAACTGCTTCTGTTCCTCCCTGCAGGAGGCAGTGGACTGGGTTGGGGATTACAACGAGCCCCTGACCGGTTTCTCCTGGAGGGGCGGCTCGGAGCGGGAGACGACCGGGATTCAGATCTGGAGTGAGGTGTTCCTGGTGGACAAGCCCGATGGCACCAAGGTCTGTATGTGTGTGTGTGTGTGTGTGTGTGTGTGTCTGCTGCTGCCAGCTCCTTTTCCTCCTTTTCCAGCTTTTGAGGCTCTCCTGCCTTGTCTTAGGTGGGTGTCCAAACCTTTCTTAGGGAAGGTTTTCAATACCGTGTCTCTATTTTGGTAAGTGAAGGAAGTGATGTAAAAATATTTTTTGAAAGAATGTAATTTTGATAATAATTTTTAATATGGGTATTTCACAGAGCTGAGGGGTAGAATGTGGTGTTTTATGGGAGGCATTTCTGGAAGTGATGCAAAAACTTCTGTGTAATTGACAGTCTGTAGAACCAGTGGGAAGTTGTATCCACCTCTGTAAAAAACACATGTTAAAGATGGGTTTAACAGTGAGGTGCTGTGATGTCCAAGTGTCCCTGATAGGTTCTCGAAGTGTCCCTCAATTCTGGGCATCCCAGAGTTTATTTCTGTATTATTCCCAAAAATCTTGAATCTCATGTCCTTGCAAACTCCTTCATTTCCTAGGCCAGGAGTTGCAAGGTGGAGTTTCTTCATTCAGAGTTGTCACAGTGGATTTGGAGCATCCTGCCAGGAATATTTGTATTTATGTACACTTCAACACGGAGCATGGCACCCAAGTGCCACTGAGGCATTCAGGGTGTTGTTCCTACCAGTGGCTGAGTGTGTTTGGGTTCAGAAGGTGCAGTTTGTGTTTGGGTTCAGAAGGTGCAGTTTGTGTTTGGGTTCAGAAGGTGCAGTTTGTGTTTGGGTTCTGGTGCAGACTCAGCAGAGCCTCCTGTGCACTGGCAGGTGTCAGAGGAGCAGAGCAGTTCCCCCAGTGCCTTGCAGAGCATTGATTTTGCTGCCTGCTGGAGTCTCCCTGCTGTCAGGAGTGGCTGGGGCTGAGCTTTTCCTTTGTCCCCCAGCAGTGAGGCCCCAGCACAGCCCCCCAGCTGCCATTGCCCCCGTGGCACGTGCGGGAGCTGACAGGAGCTTTGTGCCCCGCAGGTTGCGGTGCTGCTGATGGACACCCAGGGCACCTTTGACAGCCAGTCCACCCTCAGGGACTCTGCCACCGTGTTTGCCCTCAGCACCATGATCAGCTCCATCCAGGTAAGAAACCTCTGGGCTGGAGGAGCTCAGCCCCAGGAACTACAGAGCCTATCAGGGCTTCCTTCCTGCCACTTGTGCCAGCACCACTGGGACCTTGCCCGTGTCCCCACGGGGATGTCACAGCTTTAGCCACACCAACCACGTGTTAGCCCCAAGGACGGGGGTCTGAGTGATCTGAAGTTGGTTTTTTATTTCAATGCAGGTTTATAACTTGTCCCAGAATGTGCAGGAGGATGATCTGCAGCACTTGCAGGTAAGAGAAGCTTTGGGGTAACCTAACTGTGGCTGTTTACAAGGGCCTGGAGTGACAGGACCATGGGGAATGGCTTCTACTCCTAGAGGGCAGGGTTAGGTGGAATAAAGGAAGGAATTTCTGCCTCTGAGGCTCTGGCACAGGTTTCCCAGAGAAGCTGTGGCTGCCTCATCCCTGGAAGTGTCCAAAGCCAGCTTGGATGAGAGCTGAAGCAATCTTGGATAGTGGAAGGTGCCCCTGCCCCTGGCAGGGGTTGGAGCTGGGTGGGATTTCAGGTCCCTCCCAAACCATCCTGGGATTTTATTCTGTGATTGTGAATTATCAGCCTGGGTGTTGCCATCTGGTGCTGGCTCAGCACAGGTGACCCTCTCAGGGTGATTCCAGCCCTGACTGTTGGAGACAAGCAGCTAATGGGATTTTTGTGACACACCTGCCTATTTCCTGGAATTACCTCCTGCTTTCTCTTCTGCTCAGTTGATTGATTGATTGGTTGATTAATTAAATAGGTTTTTCCAGGAGCTTAAGGAAAGCAAAAGTCCAGCTGAAAAAATCAGCATTTAGAATACTTCTGAATTATCTCAGTCCATAAATATTATTAACAATAACACTTCTTTAACACTGAATTTATTCAGTGTAGCTCTGATCTTTCAGTTTGGATTTTAAGCCGTGACTGTTTAACAAGTTTACCCTTTTTTTAGGCATCTGTGAAACACATCATTGTGCCTTCAGTTAGAAATTAGAGTGCAGAGAGACTGGAGAGTCTTCAAATCTTGCTGCAAGGCTGATTTTCGAGTCTTTGCACAGCAGGGGTTTGCAGGGAAAGCACTTATTTCTGAATTCATTTCCGTTCCTTCCCGGAGTGTTTGGAGGGAGCAGGGCTCCAGCAGCCCCTGGAGCACCAGAACTTTCTGGCTGGTATGAAACCAGCAGCAAGCAGCTGATCTGAGCCATTTTCCACAGATTTGGCAGCCAAAAGCTGCAGGCTGGGATCTCTCACATGAGGTTCCACAGCAGCTCCCTGTGCCTCTGGGATGTCAGCTGGGAGCCCAGAGCCTCTTTGTGTCTAGTGGTGCTCACTCCTAAATATCCCTTACTGCTCCAGAGAATGGGGAGTTCCCTCCAGGGACCCCCAGGGATCATTGATCAGCTCCTGGCCCTGCCCAGACCCCCAACAGTCCCACCCTGGGCATCCCTGGCAGCGCTGCCCTGCAGCTCTGGCAGCCTCGGGGCTGTGCCCATTCCCTGGGCAGCCTGGGCAGTGCCAGCACCCTCTGGAATAGTGGAACCTTTCCCTGGCAAGAGACTCAGGGCCAGGTTTTGGTGTGGTGTGAAGTGAGGCTGCAGAGGGTGCTGTGGGCTCAGAGCAGCAGGTCCTGACCCCACTGTTGGTGTTTTCCAGTCCCTTATATTCCTTGTTCGTGACTGGAGCTTCCCTTAGGAGCTCTCCTATGGATCTGATGGTGGTGCAGGATTTCTGGAGAAGAGGCAGCTGGCCTGGCTCAGCTCCAGCCCCTCCCTGGGTCCTGTCCCTGTCACAGAGCTCAGTGCTGGTGCCCCTGTGTCCCACAGTGACAAACTCATTGTCCTGTCCTGTCCTTTCCTTCTCCTTCCAGCTTTTCACCGAGTACGGCCGGCTGGCCATGGAGGAGACGTTCCAGAAGCCTTTCCAGGTGAGTCCGAGGATCCTGGGCTGCTCGTGTGTCCCCCTGGCTTCACCACGAGGTGTCACTGCAGCTCGCAGCGTGGGAGGAGCTGGCGCTGCCTGGGGATCGCTCTGCTGCTCCAAGGAAGGGCTTTGTGCTTCCAAATACATCCAAACTCCCTCTCTCTTTCCTCCCTCAACCCCCGCCTTCCCAAGAGCTGGGCCCTGTCCTGCCAGGCTTGGAAAGCAGCTGGTGCTGCAGCAGGTTTGTCCCTCTCTGCAGTCAGGAACTCTGCCCAGCCTTTGTTCTGAGAGGTTTGAACTCACCTGCCCTGGGAATCCCTGCTCCTGGCCAAATGAAAGGATAAGGATTAGCAGAGCTGTGGGAAAACTCGGTGTGAGTGGGGTTTTAACTTCAAATTAGGGACATCTGTTCATCCTTCTGCTCCCCTACCTGTGAAAAGCTGGTGGTAAAAATAAAAGGAGAGCATTGGGCATTCCCAGTAGGTGAGGTTGGTTCCTGTTTTGAGAGACACAGGAGTGTTTTGATTAGGTTGGGTGAGGCTTTGTGAACTTCCTAAAGTAAAAACCAGCAGAGAACAAAGCATGCTGTAAAAATCTAAAGAGCAATTGGGGCTGAGTTACAGCTTTTTTACATTTGCTTTCCCACATAAAAAGAGAATTGCTGTCCTGGAAGGACTAAGGGGTTTATAAAGTGTCTGTGGTCAGGAAGTGGAAATAAAATTAAAAAGTTAAAAAGTACAACAAATGGACAAATTGAGATTTTTAAGGTGTATTGGATTCTGCTGTGGACTGGTGATTGATAAACGGTAAAACTAAAAATATATATGGTAAAAATATATGACAGGCAAGAGCTTGAAGAATGTTGTAACATGGTACAGCAAAAAGCCAGACATTAAATAAATATTCCTGCTCCTTATTTAAAGACTGTGGGGATAATGTAGCCAAATATTCCAGTGGAACTGAGATACTTCCTACTCCATCAGTGAAAGGAGGCTGTGAGGGGAGACTTAAACATGCTTAAATCATTAGGGCTGGGTAATAGGCTCTGACTCTCAAAACACTGTAATTGCTGTCAAGTCACAGTTTGTGGATGGTGACTCTTGTCAAACAATCCCATTATCAGTTTTTGAAAGAGCTGGGTTGATAAAGGTAACTCTCACCATGATCCATTGCCTTCTGTCAGCCTTATCTCTCCAGGATGCTGATTGAAAGCCAATGAAGTCAGCATTGTCTGGTTTAATCCATAGTTAATGGATTAAAAACTCATTAACTGATAGATGCCAGAGCACGCTGAACTAATTGCAGCTAATTGTGGGGAATCATCATCCTTCAGAAGTGTTTCCTTGGGATCCCCCAGGCTCTCCCTGGTTCAATGTCATCTTCATTAATGATCAGGGGCAATTATCAAACTGGGAACCCTTGTGGGTGTGACAGATGTGGCAGATGTGGCAGAGGGGTCAGTGGTGCTGTAGCCAGGTGAGAAATGATCTGTCTGCATCCAGCATGGGCTGCTTCCCACAGAACATGTTTGAAATGTGACAGTGTGGATTAGAAAGCAGGAAAAGTGAGGGTGGGGAGGCCCTGGCAGAGTTTTCCCAGAGAAGCTGGGGCTGCCCCTGGATCCTTGGGAGTGTTAAGGACAACCTGGGATGGTGGAAGTGTCCCTGCCATGGCAGCTTTAAGGTCCCTTCCAACCCAAACCATGCTGGGATTCTCCAGGTGTGATGGTGAATAAACAGCAGTGGCACAGATCCTGCTGGAAGGAAGGGAAATGAGACTTGGCAGTGGAAAATTCCCATTTCCCTTTGTCTCCCTCCTCTCCTCACACTGAGGAGCCCTCACCAGAGGCAGGCCCTGAATGTGGGGCCTTCACAAAGGCAGTGGTAGTGGTAAGCACAGCCTGTCTGGAACAATTTTACTTCAGAAAAAAAATAATAATCCCAATTCAAGGCGTGCATAATGTGTTTGTGGAAAAGTCCTAAGCCTGGGCATGTCTCTGAGGCATCTCCTGGTGTTTGAGAACAGCATGTCCTGAACCAGCTCCCTGGGTGCACTCACTGTGGCTTCTCCTGCAATTCAAAAAAGGCCAACTCACTGTTCTCTCCTCTTTTTTTTTAACTTTTTCTGATGTTTTATGAAAGAGAAATAGCAGGAATATTTCCCCTCCCTTCATTAGATTTTTGTTGTAAACATAGATAAACTTTAGGGTAATTCCAGTGAAATGGGTTCCACTTGCTGACCTGCTTATCCCTGTTCCAGAGAGAAACTCTGGCACCTCTGCCAGGCCCTCCTGGGCTTTGGCATTCAGGACTTCCCCCTCCAAACCCTTTATTTCCTACATGGGATCTTGTACAGATGAGACCTGATTTTTTTCTGAAAACCTTTTTTTTTTTTTTTTTTTTAAAGATTCAAAGTTGACTGCTCTGGTATTTATTTATTTATTGCCCAGGAACTTTGAATGCCTCAATAAAGATTACAAAAGCCAATGATTTCTTATTCACCCTCATTCCTCTGCATCTGCTTCTCATTAAAAGTCTGTCTGGAAGGCTGCCCAGTGAAAAAGGCTGAAAAAATGAGCCTGTAGAATTCCCATAGGATGGAACTAAATGTGGCTGGAATTAGGGAGCTTGCTGCCTTTTGTCCTGGTTAGCAGCAATCCCTTTCCTTGGGCACTTGGAGTGATTATTGATGTTGTTCTCCCAGCCAGGGACTCAGAGCTGGTGCAGCACTTTGGGGGGCTGGGACAGTGGGGTGGTCTCAGTCCCTGCACCCTGGGACCTCTCATTTCCACCAGGAAAGGTGGGAGATGCTGCTGGAGCTGGGAAGAGACTCAGGGCCAGGTTTTGGTGTGTGAAATGAGGGTGCAGAGGGTGCTGTGGGCTCAGAGCAGCAGGTCCTGACCCCACTGTTGGTGTTTTCCAGTCCCTTATATTCCTTGTTCGTGACTGGAGCTTCCCTTATGAGTTCTCCTATGGATCTGATGGTGGTGCCAGGTTTTTGGAGAAGAGGCTGAAGGTATGTTTTGCCTGCTCTTGGTTCTGGGTAGTGGAAGTGTCCCTGCCCATGGCAGGGATGATCTTTAAGGTCCTTTCCACCCTGATCCACTCTGTGATTCCATGGTTTTCCTGCTCAGCTGGGTGGCCTCAGCACTGGAGGTCAGGTGTGAACTGCAGTGCTGGTTATGGTCACACCCAGTGCCTTAAAATCCCAGAGGAGCCATTTGGGGAGGGTGAATTTCCCAGAGGAGGCATTTGGGGAGGGTGAATTTCCCACAGGAGCCATTTGGGGTGGGTGAATTTCCCAGAGGAGCCATTTGGGGAGGGTGAATTCCACAGGAGGCATTTGGGGAAGGGTGAATTTCCTATAGGAGCCATTTGGGAGGCTGAATTTCCTACAGGAGGCATTTGGGGAGGGTAAATTTCCTACAGGAGGCATTTGGGGAGGGTGAATTTCCCACAGGAGGCATTTGGGGAGGGTGAATTTCCTATAGGAGCCATTTGGGGTGGGTGAATTTCCTATAGGAGGCATTTGGGGAGGGTGAATTTCCTATAGGAGCCATTTGGGGAGGGGGAATTTCCCACAGGAGCCATTTGGGGAGGGTGAATTTCCCAGAGGAGCCATTTGGGGAGGGTGAATTTCCCACAGGAGCCATTTGGGGTGGGTGAATTTCCTATAGGAGCCATTTGGGAGGGTGAATTTCCCACAGGAGCCATTTGGGGAGGGTGAATTTCCCACAGGAGCCATTTGGGGAGGGTGAATTTCCTATAGGAGCCATTTGGGGAGGGTGAATTTCCTTGCCATGTTCAGGTTTCTGCCCAAGCCCAGCTCCCTGGGACTCTCTGGGAGAGTCCAAAGCCATGGGAGTCAGCAGATTCCCAAGAGACTGGGAATGATGCTTCAGTTAAATTAGGGAGTTGGACAATCAAAATGATGGGCAAGGGCTGCTTGGGATCAGTCAGGAAATGCAGGGTGATCTGGTGGTGGAGAGACCTAATTATGTGTGAGACAAGCAGGGCCCTAGTGGGAAATCCCAAATGTTTTTGTATTCCAGTCATCCATGGACATGTGCATTTCCCAGATGATAATAACATGCTCCAGGGCATGTGGTCAGAGATACTCCAGCTCCTTCTCTTTGTCCTCATGCCTATGGAATCTTCTCCTTTCCCCTCCAGTGTGGAGTATGCTGTGCTGCTGCCAGCTTTATCCCAATATTCCTATCAGAAGGAAACTCAGACTGTGGGAAGCAGATGGGCAGCACAGAGCTCTTCTCTCTGGTGACAGAACCTGAGGGAACAGCTGGAGCTGTGCCAGGGCAGGCTTGGGTTGGATCTCAGGGAAGGCTCTTCCCCCAGAGGGTGCTGGCACTGCCCAGGCTCCCCAGGGAATGGTGACATTCCTGAGGCTGCCAGAGCTGCAGGAGCTGCCAGGGATGCCCAGGCTGGGATTGTTGGGGGTCTGGGCAGGGCCAGGAGTTCTGGACTCTGCTCCTTGTGGGCACATCCAGCTCAGGATATTCTGTGCTTCCCTGTCTCCACAGGTGTCAGGCAATCAGCACGAGGAGCTGCAGAATGTCAGGAAGCACATCCACTCCTGCTTCACCAAAATCTCCTGCTTCCTCTTACCCCACCCCGGCCTCAAAGTCGCCACCAACCCCAATTTCGATGGCAAACTGAAAGGTACAAAGGCAAAGCTCTGGTTTCTACCCTGATTCCTCAGAAACCCTGGCAGACTGCTTGTTCCTGGAACCCCCAAACTTATTTTCCATGAAAAAACTTCTGGAAGAGCAGTTGGATCCTCCTCTCAAGTGCTGTTCACACCCCCTTCTGCTTCTCCCCAGTGCAGCAGACAAAATGTGGAGGGAGAAAAGGTGTGGGAGGCTGAAAGAGCTGAGAGTACTGGCAAAACCCAGTGATAGGAAAACTGGGAAGGGCAGGGATGAGAGTGGATGTTTGTGGATGTGGTGTTGAAGCTGCAGTAAATTCCTGTGCCTCACCTGCACAGGCAGAGCCTGCTTGCTGCAGGGCTGCTGCTTCTGGTGGGTGGAAGGCTGCAAGCTCTCAGAGCAGTTATTTCCCTTTGAAAAGCTTTCCAGGGAATATTTAATCTGCCTGATTTATCTGATCAGTGGTTTCCCTACAGGGCAGGCTTGGTTCAGCAGGTTCAAAAAAAAAGAGAGAAGGAGAAAAGAGCTGTGGTGAGATTCTCCACCCCAAAAGGAGCCACGTGCTGGGGATATTTTTAGGTGTTTGTTGTGAACTCCTCACCAGCGTGGCTGGTTCCAGGCTGCTGCAATCTTAGCAATAAAGTGGACCATTAACTACTTAAAATAGCAGGCAAAGATGTGAGTTTTCCCCTGGTTTTGTCTGGCTCAGACTTGCTCTGCTGGCAAGCTCTGTGCAGAGCAGGAGGGAGATGTGCTGGTGGAAAATGAGCTGAGGCCTGGAACTCCCCCTTAATCTCAGGTGCTGAGGAGTGAGGAACAATTGCTGTGTGCAGACAGGAGCTGTCAGCAGCTTCTTGACACAATATTCTTGTTGCCTCAGAGCTCTACTCAGCTTTTTGTGCTCTGATGGAAGAAATGTGGGGGATTTTCCCTGCTTTCCATACCTTCCAAATTCCTGGCTGTTGCATTGTTTTTTTTCTGCCTTCGGTCCTATACAGTTGAATTTAATGGAACCACCAGAAATCCCACCCTGTGCATCCCTGAGAGCTTTGTCTAAATCCTCCTGGAGCTCTGGGCAGCCTTGGGGTTGTGGCCATTCCCTGTAGAGCCTGTTCCTTCCACCCTCTGGGGGAAGAACCTTCCATGGCAGGGGACTGGAACATGGTGGTCTTTAATGTCCTTCCCAACCCAAACTATTCTGGGACTCTGTGATGCCTCTTTTTTTTTTTTTTTCCAGAAATAGATGATGAGTTCATCAAGAACTTGAAGATTTTGATTCCTTGGCTCCTTAGTCCTGAGAACCTGGATGTTAAGGAGATCAATGGAAACCACATCACCTGTCGAGGCCTTGTGGAGTATTTCAAGGTATTTATTTCAGAGAAAGTGGATTTATTCCTCTGGGGAATTCTGCTGAAGGGGAAAGCAGCAGCAGGCAGGGCAGCAGTGGCAGTCCTGACTCACTGCAGCAGAGGGCAAACACCTCATGGTCATTGATTTGACCACACAACAAGCCCAGAGAGTGGGAGGAGCTGTTTTCCTCTTTCCCTTTCCTGGAGAACTGAGGGCTAGAGGGGGATAAGCTGAGGGCTGTATTCCAATTGCCTTTGGAAAAAGCTTATTTTTGTTGTCATGGCTACTGGGACATTTCCATGAGAGACATTGGTGAGTAATTCTCACCACCTACTCCCAGGGCTACCTTGGCTCCTTCTCCTGCAGGGAAGGGACAGAGGTAGGTGCAGATCCTTTGGGAGGGACACTGGGAGTGAGGGGAGGAGCAGGGAGAGCCTGCAGGGACTGGCCCAGGCCACCCTAGCAGTGGCATTTTCTGACCAAAGCCATCCTGGGCTGGAGCTTCCTCCTCCTCCCTGCTTCTGAATCCTGTCTGGAGCTGGGTGGGGGTGCTGCTGTTGCTCCTGTGTGCTTCATTCCACATGATTCCCTTTTCCCTGCTCTTTTCCAGGCCTACATAAAGATCTACCAAGGGGAGGAGCTGCCACACCCCAAATCCATGCTGCAGGTAGGTGTGAGTGGAAGCTGTGGGAATTCCTGCTCTGGAATTGCCATGAATTCCCAGGAATTGGCAGAGGTGTCCAGCACAGTGGCACTGCTGGGACTTTATTCCAAATGCCTCAGTGTAACCAAGGAGCAGCACTTTGAGAAGGGTTTGGCATCAGGAGCCCAACCTGGCTGAGGAATCACAGCTGGGATGGACACAGCCCCAGCCAGCTCAGCTGAATAATGATTCCCTGCAGGTCAGTGACATCCTGGGGGCCACACAGGGAGGTGACACCTGGAAGTGGCTGCCAGAGCCAGCTGGGGGTTGCAGCTGGAGCTGCTTATTTGTGGCTGAGCCTTTTATCTCTTTCCTTGGTGGTTCCCACAGCTGAAGCCAAAGTTTTCATAGCTCTGGCTTGAAGGGGAGGAATCCTCTCTTCATGTGTAAATATGGGATGAGCTTATTTGGGATTGGTTGGAGGCTGGGAGAGCCCCTTGGCTGATTCTGGGTGCCACACACATGTCCTGGCTGTGTCCTGGCTGTGGCACTTGCACAGCTTAATTAACCCTGTCCTTCTGCTCCTAAATTTCATGTTCCTTTTGCCCTTACAGGCCACAGCAGAAGCCAACAATTTAGCAGCAGTTGCCACTGCCAAAGACACCTACAGCAAGAGGATGGAAGAGGTGGGTGGTGCTGAGTGTGTCCTTCCTGCCCCTTCCTGCCCCTTCCTGCCCCTTCCTGCCTCCTGGCTCCCCTGTCACAGATTTATGGAATCCAGAAGGGTTTGGGCTGGAAGGGACCTTAAAGCCCACCCAGTCCCACTCCTGCCATGGCAGGGACACCTTCCACCATCCCAGGCTGCTCCCAGCCCTGTCCAGCCTGGCCTTGGGCACTGCCAGGGATCCAGGGGCAGCCCCAGCTGCTCTGGGCACCTGTGCCAGGGCCTGCCCACCCTCACAGCCAGGAATTCCTTCCCAAACCCTAACCCCTAACCCTAATTTCAGATTTCCCTGTGTTAGGAGTGATGTTTCAGGGATGATTTCCCTGTGTCAGCAGTGACATTCCAGGAGTGATTTCTTGTGTCAGGAATGATTTCCCTGTGTCAGAAGTACCATTTCAGGGATGATTCCACTGTTTCAGGAGTGATGTTTCAGGAATGATTTCCCTGTGTCAGAAGTGGTTTCACCATGTCAGGAGTGCCATTTCAGGAGTGATTTTCCTGTGTCAGGAATGATGTTTCAGGGATGATATCCCTGTATCAGCAGTGCCATGTCAGGGGTGATTTCCCTCTATCAGCAGTGATTTCCTGTATCAGCAGTGCCATCTCAGGGATGATTTCCCTGTATCAGCAGTGCCATGTCAGGGGTGATTTCCCTGTATCAGCAGTGATTTCCTGTATCAGCAGTGCCATCTCAGGGATGATTTCCCTGTGTCATCAGTGATATCTCAGGGATGATATCCCTGTGTCATCAGTGATATCTCAGGGATGATTTCCCTGTGTCATCAGTGATATCTCAGGGATGTTTTCCCTCTATCAGCAGTGATTTCCTGTATCAGCAGTGACATTTCAGTGATGATTTTCCTGTACCAGCAGTGATTTCCCCGTGCCAGCAGTGCCATCCCAGCAGTGCCATGTCAGGGATGATTTCCCTGTGCCAGAAGTGATTTCCCCCTATCAGCAGTGATTTCCCTGTATCAGCAGTGCCATTTCAGTGATCATTTCCCCATGTCAGTGATGATTTCCCCGTGCCAGTAGTGATATCTCAGGGATGATTTCCCTGTATCAGCAGTGCCACGTCAGTGCCGATTTCCCCATCTCAGTGATGATTTCCCTGTATCAGCAGTGCCACGTCAGTGCTGATTTCCCCATTTCAGGGATGATTTCCCTGTATCAGCAATGCCATGTCAGTGCTGATTTCCCCATCTCAGTGATGATTTCCCCATGTCAGTGATGATTTCCCTGTGCCAGCAGTGCCATTTCAGTGCTGATTTCCCCATCTCAGTGATGATTTCCCCATGTCAGTGATGATTTCCCTGTGCCAGCAGTGCCATTTCAGTGCTGATTTCCCCATCTCAGTGATGATTTCCCCATGTCAGTGATGATTTCCCCGTGCCAGCAGTGCCATGTCAGTGCTGATTTCCCCATGTCAGTGCTGATTTCCCCATTTCAGGGATGATTTTCCTGTATCAGCCGTGCCATGCCAGTGCTGATTTCCCCATGTCAGTGCTGATCTCCCCGTGCCAGTGCTGATCTCCCCGTGTCAGTGCTGGTTTCCCCGTGTCAGTGCTGGTTTCCCCGTGCCAGTGCTGATCTCCCCGTGCCAGTGCTGATTTCCCCATGCCAGTGCTGATTTCCCTGTATCAGCCGTGCCATGCCAGTGCTGATCTCCCCATGCCAGTGCTGATCTCCCCATGCCAGTGCTGATCTCCCCATGTCAGTGCTGGTTTCCCCGTGTCAGTGCTGATCTCCCCGTGCCAGTGCTGATTTCCCCGTGCCAGTGCTGATCTCCCCGTGCCAGTGCTGGTCTCCCCATGTCAGTGCTGGTTTCCCCGTGCCAGTGCTGATCTCCCCGTGCCAGTGCTGATCTCCCCGTGTCAGTGCCGGTTTCCCCGTGCCAGTGCTGGTTTCCCCGTGCCAGTGCTGGTCTCCCCGTGCCAGTGCTGGTTTCCCCGTGCCAGTGCTGGTTTCCCCGTGCCAGTGCTGGTCTCCCCGTGTCAGTGCTGGTCTCCCCGTGTCAGTGCTGATCTCCCCGTGCCAGTGCTGGTTTCCCCGTGCCGGCAGAGCCATCCCAGCCGTGCCCTCGCTCCCCGTGTCCCCTGCAGGTGTGCGGGGGGGACAAGCCCTTCCTGGCTCCCAGTGACCTGCAGGCCCGGCAC
Organism: Agelaius tricolor; assembly: GCF_023055355.1. NCBI lineage: Eukaryota > Metazoa > Chordata > Aves > Passeriformes > Icteridae > Agelaius > Agelaius tricolor. The sequence continues at coordinate 2,262,797 of NW_027269265.1, forward strand.
GCGGAGCTCAGGGAGGAGGCGGTGCGGCTGTTCCGGGCCGTGAAGAAGATGGGAGGGGAGGAGTTCAGCCGGCGCTACCTGCAGCAGCTGGAGGCGGAGATCGACGAGCTCTACATCCAGTACATCAAACACAACGACAGCAAGAACATCTTCCACGCCGCCCGCACCCCGGCCACGCTCTTCGTCGTCATCTTCATCACCTACGTGCTGGCCGGCGTCACCGGCTTCATTGGCTTGGACATCATAGCCAGCCTGTGCAACATGATCCTGGGCTTGACACTTATCACACTCTGTACCTGGGCTTATATCAGATACTCTGGGGAGTACAGAGAACTGGGAGCTGTAATAGACCAAGTGGCTGCAGCCTTGTGGGACCAGGTAGGATAAAGAGTTTTTGATTTCGAAAGTCACACAGAAAGTGTCCTCCCTGCGCCCCGCTGGGTTTGTTGTGTGTTGAGTTTCCTGGGGGTTTTCCTCCCCCTTTGGAGATGGTTTTGGTTTTTAGGGTTGTTAGATCCAGCTGTTTGTGCTGTGATCACTGCAGGGACAGCTTTTCAGTTTTAATTGAAGTTTGAATCTGTTCCTTAGAGCTTCCAGATGGGGAGAGGAGGGGCAGAGGAATTGTTGCAGTTGATTTTGTGGAGTTTGGTGTGAGGGGGAGGTCACAGGGCTGCTCTGTGGCTGCAGCACAGGTGGGTGAGCAAGGCTGGAGCTGTCCCTGAGCCCCCAGTTCCTGTCCAGTGTGGAAAACAAGCTGTGTAGACCTGAGAGAACTCCCAGCAAGCTCTTGTGTTCTGCCTTTTTCTTTCCTCCTTGTCTTACCCATCCCCAGACGGGATTCTATGGAGCCCTGTGGGGATGGGCAGCTCTGAGGGATGCCCTGGGGAGGATCCTGGTGTGTGTGCATGGCTGTGGCTGCTGAAGAGGAGCAGCCAGGGCCCTCCCCTGCTTCAGGGCAGGGATTTGGGCTCTCCCCTGCTTCAGGGCAGGGATTTGGGCTCTCCCCTGCTTCAGGGCAGGGATTTGGGCTCTCCCAGCTCTGCCAGAGGTTGAGGCCAGATCTTGGCTCTGCCAGTTTTGGCACCAGGCCCTGATTTCCCACTGCAGCCCTTCCCTGTTCCCACTGCAGAAGAGGGCAAGCCCAGCCCACAGAGGCTCCCCTGAGCCCTGCTCCCCATCCAGGGGTACAATCCATGTATCCAGAGAGCCCAAAGGCTGCAGGGCCCTCCTGCTCTTGCCACAGCAGAGCTGCAGGAGCTGATCCCCCAGAGCCATCCCAGCTCTCATTTCTGGCAGGAAGGGCCCTTCTCCTTCCCTGCTTTTCCTCCACCAGAGAGGTTTCCAAGGAGAGCAAACACATTTCTTTCCCTGCTTCCCTGTGCTGCTGCAGCTTTGGGGCAGAGAGAGGCAGCACTGAGTGCTGTTCCTCCATGCCAGAGCTGGGCAGGTGCTGCTGTCCCAGCTGGGTTCATCCTGTCCCAGCACAGCCCCTGCCGTGTCCCTTTGCCCAGGGACACTGCCCTGGAGCCTTTGGGATGTGCTGGAATATTCCATCCCATCCCATCCCAGTGCAGGGATCAGTGGGGGCTCAGCAGGAAGGTGCTGCCCTTGCACCACATCCAGCTGGGGGAGAATAAACAGGGCAGAGTTCCTGGAGCTGCTCCTGGCTCCCACGGGCCCTGTGGCTTTCCAAGCAGAGGGAAAGTTCTCCCAGGAAGGATTTGTGGCAGAGGGGAGCTGCTGCTGCTGCCTGCCCTGGGAGGGGTGGCCAGTTTGGGCTGAGCACCCCAGGAATGAGCTGCCATGGACACTGAGATCCACAGAGCTTTTCTCTCTCTTTCTGTCTCCCCTTTGCCCCTGCCTCTCCCAGGGAAGCACCAATGAGGTAAGTGGCTCTTGCTCCCTGCATGCTGCCAGGCCCTGGGCTCCTGGGAAAAGCATCCTGGCCCCAAAAGCACCTTTGGGCTGCTGGGCAATGGCAGCCACAGGGCTCTGGGTGCCCTGGCTGGCCCTGGCTCTTCTCTGGCTGCCTGGGGAGGGCTGTGGGTGTGGGCACTGCACTGCAGGAGCAGGTGGGACAGAGATTTGGGTGGGGAGTGTCAGGACGTGATTGGGATCTTCATCTTGGTCCCATCAGCTCTGTTTGGGGATTTTCCTGTTGTGCCAGGAGGTCAGACCCAGACCCAAGCCCCAGATTGTTCTGGTGCAGGCAGGGACAGCTGGGGAGCCCCCATGCCTGGCCAGGCCTCTCAGTGCTGCTGGAATCGCTGTGGGTTTTGTTTTTTGGGAAAAACCAGCCCGTGTTGGATTGAGCTGAGTGCAGAGCCCAGAGTTCATCCATCCCTGGGGCACAGGGAATGCAATCCTGCAATCCCAGCATGGCAGGGAGCTGCTCTGAGGGGAAATGCTCCCTGGCCAGGCCTCCAGGAACAGCAAAACCTGGATGGGAGAGGGAGCTGCTCACTCAGGTGAGACCCTGAGAGCAGCAGGGGAGGATGTGGAGCTGCTGAACAGAGACAGAGGAGCCACAGAGCTGCTCCAAGGCTGGAGCCAGGCTGGGAGAGCTGGGAATGTTCCCCTGGAGAGGAGAAGGCTCCAGGGAGAGCTCAGAGCCCCTGGCAGGGCCTGAAGGGGCTCCAGGAGAGCTGGAGAGGGACTGGGGACAAGGGATGGAGGGACAGGAGCCAGGGAATGGCTCCCAGTGCCAGAGGGAAGGGATGGGTGGGAGATTGGGAACTGGGAATTCCTGGCTGGGATGGGATTGCCAGAGCAGCTGTGGCTGCCCCTGGATCCCAAGGCCAGGTTGGACACTGGGGCTTGGAGCATTCTGGGACAGCCAAACGTGTCCCTGCTCATTCCAGGGGCATTGGAGCTAAATTTGGGGTTTTAGGGTTCCCTTCCAAGCCAGTCCATTCTGGGATTCTGGTTTATGATCACAGCAGCTCTTTGGGTGTGCCCAGCTCAGCTCCCTGTGCTCCTCCTGCCCAGCCCTGCAGGATCCCAGTGGGAGCTTCTGGAATGTTCCTTGGGCAGAGCCTCAGCCAGGATCTGATTAAACCAAAGAAAGCCAAATTTCCTGCACATGGGCCTTTTATTTATTGCAGCTCTGGATCCCAGTGCCTGCCCAGGCTGGCCCAGGTTGGCACCAGACATTTCCACGTTTTCCTGTGTCCCCAGAGCCCCCAGCCCCAGCTGGCAGTGCCACCTCCTGAGCCCCTGAGTGCTGGGGCAGTTCCTTTAGAGGAAGTTGGGGCTGTTAAACCCATCCCATCCCTCATCCCTGCCAGCAGCCAGCGTGGCCCTTGGGTACCTCAGGGGTGCCAAGAGGCAGAACACAGGATTTGCTGTGGGTGAGGTGTTGAACAAACCCTGCCATGTAAAAATGAGCCCTGTGGGACTGGTTTGGCATCACAAAAGCCCCCAAAACAGCACAAAATGCTGCAAGGGGGCCTGGATGGGGCTTTTGAAGGTGAATTTCCCAGAAAGAGAAGCAGAGAAGTTGTGTGAATTCTCTTCTGCCTGTCCCTTCTGTTCCCAAACCATCCCAAACCACCCCTTCTGTCCCCAAAAGCCCATTTGGGATGGGATCAGCATCCTCTTGGACACCTCTGGAGGCATCTCATCCTCACCCTCCTCCTCCTCACTGCTCCTTCAGCCTCTCCTGCTCCATTCACCCCCTGAGCACACAGGAACTCATCGCCCTCTCAGTGTGTGGGGTCCTGGTGCCCCTTCCCACCCCTTCCAGAGCTGATCCTGGTTTGCCAGCAGTCCCAGCAGGAGCTGATGGGATTTGGGTTGGTTTATTCCACCCCAAGTTTATTAAAATGGCAATGTCAGAGCTGTGACAGTTGGTGACACCAGGTGCTGAGCTGTGTCCTGGCAGCTCCTGCTGTTTGCTGTGGGATGGAGGTGGGGAAGAGGCAGGGAGGGACACGAGGGTGTCACCCACCTGTCACCCACCTGTGGGCTCAGAGCCTCTCCCAGCTCTGTGGGTGCTGTGCTCTCAATTCCCTGTGGGCAGTGCAGCCCCACGGCTGCTCCTGCCTGTTCTGAGCCTGGCCTGGCTCCAGGACAAACAGAAAATGGTAAAATCAGAAAGAAAAACCCCAAACCATCTGCAGGAAAACGATGGGGACAGGGACCTGTGCCACCCCCAGCCCTCGGGCTGAGGCAGTGACGGAGCTGCCTGGGGGGGAAGCAAAGGCTGAGGCTGCAGGAACCAAAACAGGGACAACAACCCCAAATGCCTCACTCTGCTCCAAATGAAGCATTGATACAGCTCAGGGGGCTTGAGGTGCTTGGAAAATTGGAATTGTGGAGTCACAGAATTCCCTGAGCTGGAAGGGACCCCCAGGGATCATCCAGGGCAGCTCCTGCCCTGCCCAGACCCCCAACACTCCCACCCTGGGCATCCCTGGCAGCTCCTGCAGCTCTGGGGCTGTGCCCATTCCCTGGGGAGCCTGGGCAGTGCCAGCACCCTCTGGGGGAGGAACCTTTCCTGAAATCCAACCCAAACCTGCCCTGGCACAGCTCCAGGTGTTCCTCAGGCCCTGAACCCGGAGCTGGAGCCCTCTGGGTGTGCTGGGCACTTGACCCAACTGCGCTGGTGCACAGAACGCACGGGGGCTGGGATGGACCAGGATCCCTGGGATTGGGATTCCATGGGTTTGGGATTCCATGGGTTTGGGGATTCCATGGGACTGGGATTCCCTGGGACTGGGATTCCATGGGTTTGGGATTCCCCGGGTTTGGGATTCTCTGGGATTGGGATTCCTCAGGTTTGGGATTCCCCGGGTTTGGGATTCTCTGGGATTGGGATTCCTCAGGTTTGGGATTCCCTGGGTTTGGGATTCTCTGGGATCGGTACTCCCTGGGATCGGGATTTCATGAGTTTGGGATTCTCTGGGATCAGAATTCCCTGGGTTTGGGATTCCCAGGGTTTGGGATTCCCTGGGATCAGAATTTCCTGGGGCAGGGGTTCCCCGGGTTTGGGATTCCCTGGGATTTGGATTCTGTAGGTTTGGGATTCTCCGAGTTTGGGATTCTCTGGGTTTGGGATCTGGGATCGGATTCCCTGGGATCAGAATTCCCTAGGTTTGGGATTCCCCAGGTTTGGGATTCCCTGGGATCGGGGTTCCCAGGGTTCAGGATTCCCTGGGATCAGAATTCCTTAGGTCTGGGATTCCCCGGGTCTGGGATTCCCCGGGTTTGGGGTTCCCTGGGTTCAGGATTCCCCGGGATCAGAATTCCTTAGGTCTGGGATTCCCCAGGTTTGGCATTCCCCGGGTTCAGGATTCCCTGGGATCAGAATTCCCCGGGTTTGGGATTCCCTAGGTTTGGGATTCCCTGGGATCAGGATTCCCCGGGTCTGGGATTCCCCGGGTCTGGGATTCTCTGGGTTTGGGGTTCCCTGGGATCAGGATTCCCCAGGTTTGGGGTTCCCCGGGTTCAGGATCCCCTGGGATCAGGGTTCCCGGGACTGGCTCCGGGATTGCCCTGCGGGAAGGGCCGCTCAGAGCCGTGTTTCCCGCAGGCCTTGTACAAGCTGTACAGCGCGGCCGCCACGCACAGACACCTGTACCAGCACGCCTTCCCCGCGCCCCGGCCCGAGCCCGGCCCGGCCTCCGACAGGAAGCAGCTCTAGGGGCGCCCGGGCCCGGCCGTGCCGGTGCCGCTCCCGCCCGGCCGCGGCTCCCCCGGCATCGCCGCGCTCCGCCCGTGTCCGTCCCGAGCCCGCCGGGAGCGGGGCAGCGGCGCCGCGGGCAGCGCCAGCATGGATGGCCCCGGCCCCGTCCCTGTGTACAGAGGGCGCTGCCGCAGCCCGGAGCTTCGCTCTGCCATCGCCAGCGACTCCCAGCTCATTTATGAAGCCTTATTTCCCCCTTCTTAATTAGTCACCACCGAGGAAACGATAATTTACGTGATACCGCAACTAAAATGGCCGAAGCTTGTCCAAAAGGCAGTTTATTTCAGGTACTTGAAGAAGTTATAACATGTAACCACGTTTGTTTCCTTCGTTTAACCGTTTAATTACATGAACATAATGAAAGTGTTAACTTGCTTTATCAGACACCGTTAAGGGCACTTTGCTATGGTCTGTTAAGGGTGCTGTGAGGAACCGTTTCTGTTTGTCTGCACAAAGTGTCACTTTGTAGCTGTTCTGGAGGAAGTTTCTCTGTGTTTCTGTACATATTTATCCACGATAGTGCATAGGACGTGTGGTACAGTTCTATTCTTTTATTGTCAGAACTATTAAAGTTTGCTTTTGGTTCCTAAGAAGTTGGTTCTACAGTGAAATTATTTATTACCTAAGCAAGAGCTTCTCCCCTGGGGTTTTTCACACGTTTGGTTTGATTTGGGATGTCAGGGTTGGTGTTTTGAGGGTCATTTATGGTCATTCATCCAGACAGACCCAGAGCTTGGTGCCACCAAGAGCTTCCATCATCTCAAGCCCATGGGGCTTTTCCTGCTGGTAAGAATGGTTTATCTGATGTTCTGAAAGGCCACAAATCAGTCACACAAACCCTTCATTCATCAAACAAAATGATTTTTATTGAATTCGTAGGATTTACAAGAAATGTACTTTTTTTGTCTGCAGTGTTTATTGCACTGAAAAGAACCCATAAATAACATACCAGGACAATTAATGAACCAAATGAAATTACTGGAGAGGGTAACTGGACAATTAAAGATTTCCCCAAGTGAGGAGCTTTAAGACAAAAGCTCATTAAAAAAAACCCAGTAATTGCTGTTACATCCCTGATTTTCCCCCTGGGGTGGCACAGTGGGTCAGACAACGCTACTGCCTTTCCACTGGAGCGGGTCAGGTTTTGGGAAATGCAGGATCAAAGCCACTCTGCTTAGAGATCTTGGTCTTTGGGAAGGTACAAGCGTCCCCCTCTGAGTAACCTGTGTGGAAATGAGGAGTGAGGCTGGAGTACTAATGAGCTAAAGTAAAAAATAAGGCAAGGCAGGCTTCGCCTGGGCAAAGCGCTGGGGTCCGGAGGGTGAGATCAGCTCCTGGTGGGAGTGACCAGGCCGGGGCTGGTTCTGTACATTAAAGCTGTAAACAAAGAGCAGAGCTCTCAGGAGAGGGGTCCCAACCCCCGGGAAACGCCCTGAGCGAGGCATCTGCATCTGGACAAGGTTTGGAAGGCAGGACCTGACATCTGCATCTACTGCCCTTCAAAAGTACACAGCCAGCTTTTAATACTGCAGCTGACTGCAGGGAAGGGCTGGAGCATCAGGGACACGGAACTTGCTGGTTTCTCAGGATAACAAACTCAAACTACTCCCGGCGCGGCCAAAAGAGATTAACAAACAATTTCCACTTTTTATAAACAACACATAATACATGTAGAAAAATATTCAAGAGGATAATAATAACAAAGGTGCAACGTCAACAAAAATAAGCTGCCTTTTCAACCAGAAGCACTTTTCCTTGGAGAGCTGCTGTGGTGTGGGCAGGGAGCTCAGTAGTTGGCGCTGTGCTGCTGCTGCTGCTGCTGGTACCACTGCTGCCGCTGCTGGCGCTGCTCCAGCTCCCCCAGCAGCGCCTGCCTGAAGGCCTCGTAGAGCTTCACGATGCGCTCCAGCTCCTTCATGAACAGCAGCTTCAGCATGCCCTGGTACGTGTCCAGGTCAGCCAGCTGGAACAGCTCCCACTTCAGGATGTGGTCGTACCTGGGGGAGACACAGGGATTGCTTAAAGATATGGATAATAATGTGAAAAACGCCAGTGGCTTGGTTTGAAACTTTTCAAAGTTGAATAGGAATAAAATGGTTATAAAATAGTAATATAATTAGAGTAATAATGATTTGGACAATTTGGATTAGGACAATATGAGACAATAGAAACAAAGAGTTATGGACACTCTGGGTACCTTCTCAGGGCAAAGTAAGCCCGAAAAAGGCCCCACGTTAGCAGAGGATTAACCCTTAAAAACAACAGCCTGTTGCATATTCATACAGCTCATCCATGATGCAGAAATTCCATTCAAACACAGGATTCTGTCTGGGCAGTGTCAGCTGCTTCCTCTGAATGCTGACAGCATCTTTGAGGCAGGAGAAGTTCATTTCTCCTGATAATGGAGCAATAAATTCTCTTTCTCTGAAAGATTCAGGTGTCCTGTGGCTGCTGTCTCACTGCAAGCCCTTTCTTTAAAAAAGTATCCTACATGGCATAGTTTCTATTTTAACATTTTGTCAAAACCTAAAACTATATTTAACACACTACTTAAGAGAATTAACGCAGCATCACTTTCTAACACAACACATACAATATTCATTTGAATATTTGTGAAAAGCCAATCATAAAATACACATTTTTCACATTTGTGGTGGTGTTCACAGGGGTCCCAGGGCGAGGGAAGAGATGAGAATCTTGACTCTATGTTTCATTTCATTTTATGATATATAAGAAAATGATATATTAAATATAAACTATACTAAAATAGAAGAAAGTATTTCATCAGAAGGCTTGAAAGGAATAGAAAGGAATGATCATAAAATCTTGTGACTGACCAGAGAGCCCGAGCCAGCTGACTGTGATTGGCCATTAATTAAAAACAACCACATGAGACCAATCCCAGATGCCCCTGTTGCATTCCACAGCAGCAGATAACCATTGTTTGCATTTCATTTCTGAGGCCTCTCAGCTTCTCAGGAGAAAAGATCCTAAGGAAAGGATTTTTCATAAAATGTGTCTGTGACAGGTACTGATCTAGTGCTGATATCCAACTGTGAGGGACAAAACCTCTCTAACAGTTTAACGTTAGAAAGTGTGTGTTTATTGTGGGATAGCTCCCAAATACACACCACAATTTACAGGTGATCACAGAGCCCTTTTATCTATTAGTATATAAGAGTATCTATAAGAGTATTGAATACCCAAAATACAAATCCATATTCATAACTTTGCTACATCCCATTCCCTGCCCCATATGGTAATTAGTTCAAAAGCCATTAAGCATGGTAATTAGTTCAAAAGCCATTAAGCATGCACGGTTTGTTCCTTGATGTGGGTCCATGGTCCCTTTCATGGGAAGGGGTCCCAAAATGAGGAAGTAAATGAAATCTTCCTCGTTCTGACCTTGCTGCCTTTTCAATGCAGATCTGACAAATGAACCCTTGGTAGAACTCCCATTCCCATCTTCAATTGGGTTCAGAACAGAGGAGGCCACAATTGTCTCATGTTCCTAAAAGCCATTTATCAGTTTCTATATTCTATATTCTATAAAAGCCATTTATCAGTTTCTATATTCTTCATTATAAACCCAGCTCACCAAACATTGTGTTGACAAGCAATTAATTATTGAACTACTAACTCTTAACTTCATCAAGGCCTTGTATTTAATTTATTTTAATTAACTCTAATAAAGCTTATCTCTAACTAGAATCTTAGCTCCTCTAAAATCTCTGAATTCTATAAGTTTCTGTCTCAACAGGGTCTCTCCAGGATGGCTGGAATGGGATCCCTTCATGGGACTGAGCCCTAATGGTGGGGCTGTGTTTGGGAATGGGCTGGGCTAACATCACTGCAGGAGCCACAAATTCTCCTGTGTCCCCTCAGAAAGAAAATGAGCCCAGAACCTTCCCTCCTCAATGAGGTGAAAAGAAACCTCATAGGACCTGGGGGGCTTCACCTCAAACTTAAGGATGGCTAATGGGACAGAAGCCAAAAATCCTGCCTGGGCAATTTACCAGAAAAAGAAGAGAACAAAAAACCAAATCATTTCTGTGAGGTGTTTTACCAGGAGCAAGGACCTACTACACCTGGCTCGATTTTTCTGTTTGTTACTTTGCCTTTTAAAATAAGGCAAAAATTTTATATAAAAAAATAAATTAAAATTTATTTAAATAAAATACTTTCTTCTATTTTAGTATAGTTTATATTTCATATATCATTTTCTTTTAATAAAATATATATCATAAAATGAAATGAAACATGGAGTCAAGATTCTCATGTGTGTTTGGGAGTTTTCCCACAATATTTTGTTAATATTAAATTAACAAAATTCAATTATTAAATTTTATTTCATAAATATTAATTTAATATTAATAAAAACATTAATTTATTTAATGATAGAAATTTATTAGAACCTTCTTCATAAGGTTAAAACCTTATTAAAACCTTTTTAATCAAAGGTTTATTAAAACCTTTTTGTTTCCAACCCTGCAACAGAAGCCATGCTGCTGATTTTTATGCCTGCAGGGGCAGCTGGGCTGTCTCGGTGTGTTTCAGACTCTGAACCTTGTGGGACCTGGCCCAAGGAGCTCCTGTAGCACATCACAGCCCCTGCAGGGACACAGGGGATGCCCTGGAGTGACCAGAACCAACCAGCACAGCAAACACAGCTGGGAGAGCTGGGAATGTTCCCCTGGAGAGGGACTGGGGACAAGGGATGGAGGGACAGGAGCCAGGGAATGGCTTCAGCTGGGTTAGATGGGACATTGGGAACTGGGAATTCCTGGCTGGGCTGGAATTGCCAGAGCAGCTGGGGCTGCCCCTGGATCCCTGGCAGTGCCCAAGGCCAGGCTGGACAGGGCTGGGAGCAGCCTGGGATGGGTGGGATGGTTTCAATTCCCTTCCACACCAAAGCACCCTGGCATTCCATGGAAATGCATTCTGGAAGCACTGAACAGCAATTCCATCCCAAGCACCTGGAATATTGACTGGAAAGCAGCTGTTCAATCCAAGTCACACAGAAAAATGAATTCATGAACGACTTCAGAGCTCAGGTCCCTCCCAAGGATGGGGCAGTGTCCCCAGTCCAGTGCAATGAGTGTTCTTGGCTGCTCAACCTCTCCAATTAACCCCTCCTGGTTAATTAGCAGTGATAATCAGCAGTGGGTATTGAAAGCAAACCCTGCTGTGCTTCCAGCCTCACTGCCCTCCCCTCCCTTCCTGCTTCCCCCTCACACAGCCCACCCAAAATGGATTTCCTGAGCTTGGAAATGGGGAGCTGGCTGCTCTGCCCACCCAGAACAGGAGGGGCTCGTGAATCATGGAGACACTTGGAAAAATGGAGACATTTGGGATAATGGAGATATTTGGAATAATGGAGATATTTGGAATAATGGAGATATTTGGAATAATGGAGATATTTGGAATGATGGAGATCTTTGGAATAATGGAGATATTTGGAATAATGGAGATATTTGGAATAATGGAGATTTTTGGAATAATGGAGATATTTGGAATGATGGAGATCTTTGGAATAATAGAGATATTTGGAGTAATGGAGATTTTTGGAATAATGGAGACATTTGGAATAATGGAGATTTTTGGAATAATGGAGACATTTGGAATAATGGAGATATTTGGAAAAATGGAGATCTTTGGAATAATGGAGATTTTTGGAATAATGGAGACATTTGGAATAATGGAGATTTTTGGAATAATGGAGACATTTGGAATAATGGAGATATTTGGAATGGTGGAGATTTTTGGAATAATGGAGTTATATGGAATAATGGAGATATTTGGAATAATGGAGATCTTTGGAATAATGGAGATTTTTGGAAAAATGGAGACACTTGGAATAATGGAGATTTTTGGAATAATGGAGATTTTTGGAATAATTGGAGACATTTGGAAAAATGGAGACATTTGGAAAAATGGAGACATTTGGAATAATGGAGATAATTGCAATAATGGAGACATTTGGAATAATGGAGATATTTGGAATAATGGAGATTTTTGGAATAATGGAGACATTTGGAATAATGGAGATTTTTGGAATAATGGAGACATTTGGAATAATGGAGATATTTGGAAAAATGGAGATCTTTGGAATAATGGAGATCTTTGGAATAATAGAGATATTTGGAATAATGGAGATCTTTGGAATAATGGAGATATTTGGAATAATGGAGATCTTTGGAATAATAGAGATCTTTGGAATGATGGAGATCTTTGGAATAATGGAGATCTTTGGAATGATGGAGATCTTTGGAATAATGGAGATTTTTGGAATGATGGAGATCTTTGATGCAGCTGAGGCACAGGAGAAGCTGGATTCACCTGGCTGGAGGCTGAGGCTGGAGTATCAGGGGGTTTATGGAAATAAACTGCATTCCCCACTGAAAGTCACATTCCAGAGGTATCACAGAAGCACCAGGACATGCAGGTGACTTCCAAAGATGCTCTGAGGAATTTTAAGAATTTAATTAAATCTTATCACAGCCTCTGTGTTAAAGTTATCCCTGATTCTGACAGGGCTGCACTGCTAAAATCTTTGATTTTTTTTTCCCAAAAAAAGGAGGAATAACCAAGTGCAGCTGTTTGAGTTGGAGCTGTGTGTTGACAAGGAGGGCTGAAGTTCTCAGGCACTTGTGTGAAGAACTTTGTGTTCCTGGCTACCAGCAAACAGACTGAGCAGCAGAAATGAACAATCTGGATTAACAGTTTAACAATTGCAGTGGATTTGGTGTGTGTTACCAATTAACTGTTAATTAGGGGACCCCTCTGGATTGCTGAGCTCACAGGGACAACACCTTTCCCTCCTTCTCCCTTCCCACTCAGCAGGAGCCTCCCTGCCCTCACAGGAAGGAATTTTTTCCTATAAACAAAGATTATTTTGGTTAACACCTCCTGGACTCTCTGTCAGGCTTTTTCTAACCCTAATTTTTATGCTCTAGAGGAATTTGTTACAACAGAATCTAATATTCTTATTTTTTCCATAATTATCTACTCCTCTAAACAAAAACAAACAAAAAATACCCAAGCTAAATCAATTTACAAAGCCAGGGGTAAGTAACAAATCATGACAAAATAAAACCAATTATTTCACTGCAAAACTGTGCTGATAATTAAAAATTTAAAAATTTGTCTCAGCCTACTTGTTCTAAAGAAATCCCTGATGAATTGTTTAACTTGTCTTATGTTTGTTTCTCAAGTTTCAAGAAAATACCCAAAATAATCCACACAACACAGGCTGAGCTATTTAAATTCACATTGTCTGGATGTGCCCAAGACCTCAATAAAGGAATGGATCTGCAGCCAAAACCTGGAAGGATTTCTAGGATACAAATCCTGCAGGCTACAGGAACTGAGTGTGGAGCCTCAGTGTGCTGGGGCTTTTAGGGCAATTTAAATTTTATGGGCTGCTGGCAAAGCCAGCAGTCACAAGAAAGAATAAAACTCATTCAAATTGTACTCACTAGGAGCAGGTAATAAAAAAAAGGAATTTTTTTAGTGGAAGTCACTGAACACCACAGCTTGAATTTGCAGTTACAGGCTGTCCTCACTGCTGGAAAACTGAATTTCTCCATATTCTCCTTATGAATAGCACATGATTTAATAATTATTACAGCACATTTATTGCTTTCTATTCAGTGTTACTGCTCTGCAGAGCTGCACCCATTAGAAAATCTCATTTCTTGATGCTGACTCAAACCTTTTTTTGGAGGAGATTCTCCCTGTTCCTGCAGCAGTTTTTTTTGACAAAATGACTTTTTATTAGCCTTTAGTTTTTAATTCAATTTCTTCAACAGGAATATAGAAATAGAAATATAGAAATATAGATGTCAGCCAGCATTTGGCCTAAAGGGGCTCCAAAGGAGCTGGAAAGGGACTTTGGACCAGGGATGGAGGGAAGGACAAGGGGACTCAGGATGGTGTGAATGAGATCATTTTATGGGACTGACCCCAAAAGCTGGGGGTTGTGTTTGGAAATGGGCTTTCACAAATGGCTTTCAGCTGCAAAAAGGTACATTTAGGCTGGATATTAAGAAGAAATGGTTCTCTGTGAGGGAGGGGAAGCCTTGGCACAGATCCCCAGAGCAGCTGGGGCTGCCCCTGGATCCCTGAAGTGTCCCAGGCCAGGCTGGACAGGGCTTGGAGCTTCCTGGGATGGTGGAAGTGACCCTGCTCATGGGAAGGGTGGAACTGGATGATTTTTAAGTTCCTTCCAACCCAAACAATTTCATGATTCTGTGATTTAAAACTCTTAAAGGTGAAGGAAAAGCTGTGCTGTTTAAAAAGAACTAAAAGAGACATGAGGAAGTTCCACCCTAGGAATGTTTCACATATTTTCTGAGCACGTGGTACCACTCTTGTAAATACTCTGAAAGCAAAACACATCCTTCACCCTGTGACAGAGCTTTCTGCCAGTTGTGGGAGCTGCACAAAGTGATGCCTGAAAGAAAGCAAATTAATGGGATAAACATTTGGTACAACTCCCTCATGCTGTCAACCTCAGCCTGAAAACCAAATACAGCACAAGCTCTGCTGTCAGACACAGAAATTCAATTTTTGTTTTTCATTTGCAGAGTGAAAAGAAGAAGAAAAAAAAAGGCAGAATCTCACTTGACAGGAGCCCTGGCATAGACCTGCAGCCAGTCAGGGATCTCAGCACTGTGGTAGGGGTTGGCAGGGACCAGCAGGGCCTGGCTCCTCTCTGGGGGCTGCGGCTGGTAGGACACGGGGGGCGGCTGATCGTAACGGGGCACGCTGCAGGGACAGACAGACAGACAGACAGACAGGGTCAGCCAGCGCCCTGCACACCCTGCACGCTCTGCAGGGACCACCCTGACATTGTACACAGGCTCAGCACTCCTGACACTGTACACAGGCTCAGCATCCCTGACACTGTACACAGACACACCATCCCTGACATTGTACACAGGCTCAGCACTCCTGACACTGTACAGACACACCATTCCTGACACTGTACACAGGCTCAGCATCCCTGACACTGTGCACAGGCTCAGCATCCCTGACATTGTACACAGGCTCAGCATCCCTGACATTGTACACAGGCTCAGCACTCCTGACACTGTGCACAGGCTCAGCATCCCTGACACTGTACACAGACACACCATTCCTGACATTGTACACAGACACACCATTCCTGAACACTGTACAGACACACCATTCCTGACACTGTACACAGGCTCAGCATCCCTGACACTGTACACAGGCTCAGCATCCCTGACACTGTACACAGGCTCAGCATTCCTGACATTGTACACAGGCTCAGCACTCCTGACACTGTACACAGGCTCAGCATCCCTGACATTGTACACAGGCTCAGCATCCCTGACACTGTACACAGGCTCAGCATCCCTGACATTGTACACAGGCTCAGCACTCCTGACATTGTACACAGATTCACAATTTCCAAACATTATATACAAACTCACCATTCCTGAGCATCATACACAGATTCACCATTCCTGAGCATTGTACACACACTCAGCATTTCTGAACATCATACACACATTCACCATTTCTGAGCATTACACGCAGATTCACAATTTCCAAACATTATACACACACTCACCATTCCTGACCATTATACACAAATTCACCATTTCTGAGCATTGTAAACACACTCACCATTCCTGAGCATTATACACAGATTCACCATTCCTGACCATTATACACAAATTCACTCATTTCTGAGCATTATACACACACTCACCATTCCTGAGCATCATACACACACTCAGCATTTCTGAGCATTATACACAAATTCATTCCTGAGCATTATGCACACACTCACCATTCCTGAGCATTATACACAAATTCATTCCTGAGCATTATACACAAATTCACCATTCCTGAGCATTGTACACAAATTCATTCCTGAGCATTATGCACACACTCACCACTGCCAAGGCTGCTGCTGCTGCAACCTCACTGGGGTCTGCACCCAGCAATAGCTGCTGCTGCTATTTTGGTGAAATTCACCTTAGCCCCACTCAAAGCACTGGAGTTGTTTCTAAAATATTTTAAAAGTATTGATTCACACAATCCACAATTTAACATGTCAGAACAGCTGGATTCAGGCAGCAGCTGATCAGAGCTACTCCATTTAAAGATATCCCCTTATATTTATCTTTTGTGCCACAAGGTGAGGAACTTTCTCTTCCTGGGTATCAGCAGAACAGACTGAGAGCAGAAATCAACAATTTGGATTAACAATGTAGCAATTAGCATTGGATTTGGTGCATATTGACAATTAACAGTTGGATTTGGTGCATATTAACAATTAGCACTGGATTTGGTGTGTATTAACAATTAAGTTAGATTTGGTGTGTATTTATAATTAACTGTTAATTTGGTGTGTATTAACAATTAACAGTTGGATTTGGTGTATATTGACAATTAACAGTTAGATTGGGTGCATATTAACAATTAACATTTGATTTGGTGTAGTTTAACAATTGGATTTGGTGTATATTAACAATTAACATTGGATTTGGTGTAGATTAACAATTAACATTGGATTTGGTATAGATTAACAATTAACATTGGATTTGGTGTGTATCAACAGTTAACTGTTAGATTTGATGTGGATTAACAATTAACATTGGATTGGGTGTATACTGACAATTAACTGTTAGATTTGGTGTATATTAACAATTGGATTTGGTGTATATTGACAATTAACTGTTAGATTTGGTGTAGATTAACAATTAACATTGGATTGGGTGTATATTGACAATTAACTGTTAGATTTGGTGTAGATTAACAATTAACATTGGGTTTGGTGTGTATTAGTTTTATTTTCCTTTGAAATTCTGAGTAACTGCAATACCCATTTTCATCCCAGGCAAGACTTAGTTCACATTTCAGATGTCCAGAGCACCTCCAGGCACATCAGACTTTCAGTTTACACCTCAATTCTCAATTCTCACCAACTCTGCAGCTCTCCTGGCAGCTGCAGAGCTGCTCTGTTTGACTGAGCAGCACCATCCTGCCTCTAAACACCAGAAACGAGAGCCAAACCCCGCAAAGCGGCAAAGCCGAAAATAAAGATTTTTCCCCTGTTTTATGATACAAACCCATCTCCTCCCTGCACTAAACCACCCAGGGAGGGCAGGGAAGGTGGGAGCTCACCTGGGAGCACAGGGGTGCTTGTACTGAGCCCTTTTGTTGATGTGATCCACGTAGTAAACCCCGAATTCCGAGGACTCCACGCGCTCCCAGCCCGGCGGGAGCCCCTCGCGCTCCAGGGGGTGGCTCCAGTGGGTGGTGTTGGTGTTGTGGTCGATGTAATATTTCCTTCCTCTGATAGTCCAGTCCACTGACCAGCCAGGAGGAAGAGGTAAATCTTCAGAACTATGATTTGTTAAGTTTCCTAAAGATGTAGCAGCGACTCTCCCGATGCCTGAAACAAAGGGAGATCGGGGTTTAAGGGAGAGATTTACAGAAATTAGGATTTTTGGTAAGGAATTATTACGGCTGCTTCGTTTAGCAACAAACAAAAAAACCCCATCAACAAAAACAAACAAAAAAAATTTCATATATCAACCAAAAAAAAAAAAAAAAAAACACCCAAAAATTCAGAAATTCAAACTATCCAGACAAATCAGTGAGTCCTAACAAAGCTTTCCAGGTGCACCAGTCAAGAGCAGCAACAGGACAGGGTAAACAAGAGAGGAGGGACAAGCAGGGTTGGGGTCCAAGAGCTGATTAAATTCCCACCTTTTCCCTGGAATCAGAGCACTTTTGGGATTGATCCAGCACTAGGTTTAAAGGACTGCTCAGCTCAGCAGCTCTTTGAAATGTGGGATTTGTTGTAACACACAGAGAGTTTTTACAGTTTTTAGCAGCTGGAGGGTGAGAGATGCCCACAGAAACAGCTCCTGTCCCATCCCTCCCCAGGGACACTTGGGAAGAAATAAAACCAGATGAGCAAGTACAGAAAACTCATAAAAACCACCCCCAGGACACCCAGCCACAAAACCCCAGTGACATAATCAAGAATTCTGCAGGTTTCTTCCCATCCCTGGGAATTTGCTACCTCCTGGAAGTGCTGGGCTCCATCCAATTCCCTTTAAAAATTCATTTCAAGGAGTTCCCTCCAGTCCCTCACAGTATCTGGTTTTAATGATAATTCCAATTATCTTTTCATCCCCCAGCCAAATGCATCCCTTCAATCCCATTGGCAGCAGAGTTTGTGTGTTACTGTGTCCCACAGCCAGCAGAAGGGATTTGGGAGCCACTTTTGACACATTTGTAGAAGTCAGAAATCACCCTCCACACACACACACACACATACACACATTTACTGACAGGAATCCACCCCCTGCTCCTTTTCTTTTCAGGGATAACATTTTTGTGGGGTGATTTTTTGAGGCAAGGGAAAGGCAGAATCTCTCCTAAAATGGCAGCCTGAAACCTGGGTGAGCTATATCCTAACAGAATATTACAATAATTAAAAAGAAACTTACAGGAAGGCTCCAAAACAACTGGATAAATAAAAAATATAAATTCAAATCCCCCTCACCAACAGCCTCCTTTCAAACTTTGTGCTCAGCCATGAATCTTTTTCCAGCTCTGAGCTGTTTGGCCTGGAAGGATTTCCTCTGCTGTCAGCACTCACCTGTTTGTCAGCATTGGAAAGGGAAGCTGTGTCCATCTTGAACTGGGATTCAACAACCCAGAGCTTAATTCCAGACATCTGGAGCCTTCCTGACCTTTGGAAGGGCTGGGGTAGTGAAGCTGGTTCAGCTCCACAGGCCAGGCACAAAATGAGAACATTTCAGCTTCTTCAGAATGCTGGGGCCAAACAAACCCAGGATTTTCCCCTTTAGGAAGCTCTGGGATGGGATTTCATGGATGTGGAAATTGTGATTGTTCAATCATCACTGCCACGAGGGCTGCACACACAAATTTCACTGGGGGGTAAAAAAATCCCTCCCTATTTTTCTGTTTTCTGTTAAAACCTGCACATCCCTGTATTTTTCTTACAGTTCCTCCTCCTTAAATTCTGGCCTCAAATCCACAGATATTTCTTTTTCCTAAAGGTAAGGGTTAATGTGGAAGAGGTGCCATCCTCTGCACTAAAGCTCTCCTGACACATGGATTCTCCCAATGCCAGCTCATTTTTCATTTCCAAGATGCAAGGAACAAAAAGAACACCAGATCACAAATATTTTATCCATTCCTTCTGCTAATTTAATTTCCTGTATGAAGAAGCAGAGCCAAACCATTACAATAAACTTGTGCAGATGCAGAAATTACCAGTTTTGAACAATATTCCATGGACATGAAATCAAAGGCCAGACTTATAAACTGATGGTTTGAACAATCATGTTTTCCCTTCTATCACAGATTATATTGGAATATTATCTCTGCTGAAGTTTTAAGATGTTGATATTCATAGGGCCTTAAAGCCATCAACCACTGTGGCATGAAAATCAACAATTAATACAATTTAGACATTTTTTCCCTATAGAATTATTTTTTTAGGGATCAAAGGAAATTGTCTGTTGGTTTCCCTGATAAACCTCAGATGTTGCTTTGTGGGAGGATGGATACACACATAAGAGAAAAACTCCTCCTATAGTTTTGAAGAGTAAGAGAAGAGCAAAATTAACTTTTATATATATATATATATATATACCTCTGTAATTTCAACTAAACAACACCTGGAGGAAAGAGTAAATTCCTCTGTGATTTTTTCCAAAGAAGAAAATTCCAAGCCAGCCTAAATCCATGGCCTGCCTTTTCCATGGCAAATTTCCAGGAATGACATTTTCTGCATTTAAATTCCAGGTAAAGTCTGAGCCCCAGAGCATTTTCACAGCAGCCCAAAGCTCCACAGAGGATTTTCCTGCAAGCACCAGGGACATTCCCTGGCTTGGGGGCTGGCACCAGATTTATGGATCCCAAACAGAAAAGCTGAACAGTTTTGATACAAAGATTTGGTGTAAAACTTGGGATTTTCCTGGCATGGAGGATGTGATCCCTACCATGAGATAAACTGAGCATGTTCACTGGAACTCTCAGGGTTTTCTTGCTCACATGCTCTTCCAGCTGGAACAAATAAAAGTTCTCCTTCTTCCTGCTTTCCCAAGAATTCAAGTTAGATTTTCCTCTTTTCCCAAAGGTCTCCTTTCCCCTGCTCAGGGATGGGCACTCTCTGGAGTGGCACCATCAAATCTCAAGGATGGTCAACAATCCACTTCAATTTATGCATTTGTAAAACCTTTTCAAGCCTCAGCTGGTAATTCTGTTTATAATGTTATATTATAATATAATATATTAGATAATGGGCTGTTTTTTGGTTCAGCTGCTGCTTTTAAGGAATATCAACACTGAAACTGAGGCTTTAATTTTCCTTCCACTTTTAAAATGCAGTATCTTCAATTTAAGGTCTTGAATTACCAATGTGAACTTTGAGCAGCACATTCCAATGCACTTTATCAATGCAGAAAGTTCCTTCTCCCAAAAACCCAAATAAAGTCACAAGTGTGAACAGTCTGGAGTGTGTTCTTCACTCAGGGAAGTTGAGTTTAGGAAGGAACAAAGGAGCTGGGAATGATGTCAGTGCTTTCCCAGTAAAAGGGGCTTTGTTCTGAGGGAACCCTGCCTGGAAAGAAATCCAGGCCCTCTGGAGCAAAGATTGCCACCAAGGGCAGGTAAAAAACAAAAATCCCAGCACCAGCATAAAGGGCAAAGAGCAAAACCAGAGGAGAAAATTCCACTGGGGTAGAAAATGCAGAGAAATTTCAGAGCCCGGGAACTCCCCACCAGTGACTTCACCCAAATTTCCAAATAAAATTTGGAAACACTTACAAAAATCTTACCAAACCCTATTTGTTTTGAATTAGCCCAATTGTCCTGAGAGCCTTTTTTCAGGATGCCAAAATCCTCTCCCTTGCCCTCATCAGAGCTGGGTGAAGAGCAGGAAGAGAAGATGAACAAACTGTTGAATTTGACAAGAGTAAATAATAATAAAATACCACAAAGCTCCCATAACTCTCCTGTTTCTGCAGGTCCCAGCCTCCCTGAGCCTCTCCAAAGCCTCTGAAGGAACTTCCTGAGCACAAGCACCTCTTTTGTTGGAGGGAATGGGGCGTTCCAAGCAAGCACAAATTCACAAATAGGAAATGACAGGAAGAACTCTGAACACGTCAGGAATTATGCTGCAAAATTCCTGCAAAATCAGCACGAAAGAAGAAAAAGGCAGGAACTGCCATTTGTTTAAAAGTGAGACAAGTGTACACCCAGAAAAATAAAAACATGGCTGTTTCAGCTCTAAATGGGTTTCAGGCCATAATTTGTATTTCTTTTGCTCTTACATCAAACAAGTTTGCAGTTTTTCATGGGTACAACTTAACAGATGAACCAAAAGCAGAGTGGATCCTCTCTGTTAAATTGTTTTTTCTCCTGTGACATCCCAGTGAACTCATCACAATCCACCACCAGCAAGTGCCCTTAGAGAGTTGATTTCAAGCTCAGCAATTTCATAGACACAGAAGAATGGTTCAGCTTACCGCTCACACAGGTACAAATAACTCTGAGGTCTTGGTTACAAGTTAGTTCCAATCTACACTGTAGGTATAACTTCAACCACAGACCTCCCCAAAACTTTAACCTAGAAGAGAGGAAAGAGATGGCAAGGAAAGACAGGTAAAAGTCTCTTAAGAATTAAAAGTTTGAAAAGGACACTCATAATAATTAAAAAAAAAAAAAAGAAATTAAAAATTTAAGGAATGCCACAGAGGTAGCTAAATGTATAAAATTAGGAGGTATCTCAACTGAAAATATTGGTCAGGAAAATCAGCAGCACTGAGTTGGTAATGAGAAACAAACTGAATGGAAATATGGAAAGGAGGAGATGGCAGAAGTGGAGCACGGGGAGAGAGAAAAGGTGGCTGGAAGGAGAAATGCCATGGAGGGACAGGCAATGCTGAAACACCAACTGCTGCAAAGCCCAGGCTGCCTCAACACCTGGCTGAGCACTCTGAAGCCTTGATAAGAACATGCTTGCAACTCCTCTCCAAACCCCAGAGAGGAAAATCTCAGTGTTGAATGAGAGCTGAAATGCACAGGCACCTCTTCACTCCAGACTGCTCCCAAACATCACCTCAGTGTGAGCACCATGGAATGCCAGCAAAGCAGGAACACCTCGTGTTCACCAGGCAACACCTCCTGGGGAATCCACCCCAAACACACCAGGACTGAGCAAGGGCACCTCTGAGGGAAAGGGAAGGAGGCAGCGTTTACAAACTCCAGCTAAAAACCAGATTTTTCATTTGGAACTGCAGGCATCAGGCAATTCTGGCATCTCAATGAAGAGAAACAACAATGGAGACCAGTAAAGAAAAGTAATTTAGACAAAGACAGTGAAAGCAACAGGCTCTGGAAATGCAAGAAAAAGAAACAAGGAATTACAGAGACATTTGGGGAACTCAAGGAAAACACTGAAGGTGTGAAGGCATGGGATGGTTCAAATAAAAAGAAGCTGAATGGTGAGATGAAGGAAGTAACAAAACCTAAAACTTTCTTCTTTTGGGCCACATAATTCTTTAAGAAAAAGGAAACACTTTAGGAGTTCATATGGAGATGGAAAAAAAATGGAGGAAAGGGAAACCAGTGACAAGTGAAAGGCTCACCTTTGTGTGTCCCTACGAGTGCAGGAGATGAAATACTCACCCACCACCAAACCTGTGTAAAACTTGTTCAAAAGATGAAATACTCAACTATGAGAGTCAATGACCAAACCAAGCAAACAGGAGCAGCTCCTTTATGATTTCCAGGGTTAGGGTCAACAAACAGCAGGAAAAAAAATCTATTTAGGAAGAAGATGTTGCAACAATGGAGCAAAGTATGGAGCTCCTCTCACAAATTTGCTCTATGAATCTCCACCTGCAAGGCAGAGCTGCATTTCTGGGGATCTCCTCAGCAGACACAGCTGCTGTTCAATTCTGAAGGGTAAACTGATGGACAGGTTTGTGAAATCCTCCTCTCCTCCCTCAGACATCCCAGTGCTTGTTCCCTGGCCCAGGGAAATGTTCAATGCCTGCTGGAGGAGCAACAACTGCAGAGATGCAGGCTTTGCCCACAAAGTCCAGGCACACCAGCCATATTCACTTTTAGAAAAATAAAGGAGGATTCAAGTAGCAGGCCTTAAACCTCAGCATTTCAGCATTTCCTGGCTGCCATTCCCACTTTTCATGGAAGTGTTTCTGTGGTGAAGAAAACACGAGGCACTGCCAGGTTCTGATCCCACACACCAGGGCAGCAGCATTAACAGCTGATGTTCTTCCTGGCAGGTTTCTTTTTCTAGACAGGGGATTTATTTTATCAGACACTAATTACATTTTTGTTTATAGATTACAGGTGACAATGTATTTCATATTGACAGGTTTTTAAATATTTTTTTAATATTTTTAAATATTTTTTTTAATATTTCATTATTTACAGGTTTGAAATGTTTGTTTCAAAGTCCTCCTTGGGCATCATTTTTGTAATATCAGAGTAAAATATTCCAGAAAAGTAATATTTAATGGATTCTTCTTTCTTATGCTGTTTTGTTTTAGGAAACAAAGGCAAGTTCCAGTGAAACTAAGGGGGGAACAGGCTTATTTACAAACAAATTTAAAGGCTAAAAGAAAGGAGTCAAGGATTGGGAAGTAAATTTCAACACTAATTAGACACCAATTTGCTAATTACACAAAGCAGTCATTCCTCCCTATGACTATTTATAAGGAATTATTTTAATTATTGAGGTCAAATTCAAACAATGAAATTAAATAGGATGATACTTAAAATTTAATGATAATAACCATAATAATAATAATAATGCTGCAATGTTGTAGTTTAGAGCTGTTATTCTCTACATCATGAAAAGAGGAGATATCCCCCAGTGAATAAAATTCCTTGCTAGCCAGAACTGTGTAGAGGAGATGTACATATGCCTGGCATTAAAAACCCCAAACTTGCTTGGCCTTACTCCATTTATTTAAGACAATAATCCTGGTTTAAGTCTTATTTTTCCTTTCTGGATATGTGTGAACAAACCCTCAATTCCAATTACCCAGAACTGATGTGTAGAGATGTTCATATGCCTGGCATTAAAAACCCCAAACTTGCTTGGCCTTACTCCATTTATTTAAGACAATAATCCTGGTTTAAGTCTTATTTTTCCTTTCTGGATATGTGTGAACAAACCCTCAATTCCAATTACCCAGAACTGATGTGTAGAGGAGATGTACACAAACTTTCTTGGCCTAAGTCCATTTATTTAAGAAAATAATCCTGGTTTCAATCTAGTTTTCCTTTCTGGATATGTGTGAACAAACCCTCAATTCAGATTACCCAGCCTTAGAAACCATATGTGAAACCATGAGAAACCAAATTCCAATTACCTGGCATTAGAAACCATACGTGTGAACAAACCCTCAATTCCAATTACCCAAAACTGATGTGTAGAGGAGATGTACACAAACTTCCTTGGCCTAAGTCCATTTATTTAAGAAAATAACCCTGGTTTCAATCTAGTTTTCCTTTCTGGATATGTGTGAGCAAACCCTCGATTCCAATTACCCAAAACTGATGCGTAGAGGAGATGTACACAAAACCTGCTTGACCTTAGTCCATTTATTTGAGACAATAATCCTGGTTTAAATCTGTTTTTCCTTTCTGGATATGTGTGAACAAACCCTCAATTCCAATTACCCAAATCCCAGAAATGCCATGAAAAAGCAGCTCCAACACAACCCTGACCATCCAGACTCCCCAAACTCTCAGCAAACCCGCATTTTTCCCAAAAGCACGGAGGAATCCTTACCTGAAGTGTGCCTGCCATGATTGTGGGCCATCCTCTGGAACAGATCACTGTTGTGTTCATAATACCTGTAGTCCTCGTGCAGGCGCTCGTTCAGCTGGCGTCTCCTGTGGCCATCGTAGAAGTGATCGCAGTAATAGCCCCGGGCCCCGGCATCGCCGTTCTCCAGCGCGGGGCCGGGCTCGGCCAGGAAGGGCTGCGAGGAGGAGGAGGAGGAGGAGGAGGAGCCGTACTCCCTGGGCACGTCGGCCAGGCTCCTGGCCAGGTAGGAGGGTGCAGACAGTCTGTTGCTTTCTCGCCTCAGGATCTCGTGAGGCGGCCTCTGCACCGGGGTCCGCAGGAAGCTCTGGTTCCTGGAGACGAGGCCATCGGCGCCGCCGGGGGCGTAGGCAGAGGATGAGGAGTCGGGAGGGCAGATGTCCGTGCGCCTGGGAATGGTGGGGCCGTGGCGGATGAAGGAAGGCATCAGATCTGCCAGGGAGCACGGGGAGAAGTGAGAGCCCTGCCTGGGCAGTGATTTACACGCTGAAATTGGGGAAATTCACTTAAGGCGCCTCTAATGTGAAAAATGCGTGTTTTATCATTGGCTTTTCACAAACATTCAAATGAATATTATACGTGTTGTGTTAGAAAGTAATGTTGTGTTAATGCTCTTAAGTAGTGTGTTAAATATAGTTAAAATTGAAACTATGCTATGTAGGATACTTTTTTTGTAAAGAAAGGACTGGCAGTGAGACAGCAGCCACAGGACACCTGAATCTTTCAGAGAAAGAGAATTTATTGCTCCATTATCAGCACAAACGAACTTCTTCCTGTGCTCGGGCAGGAGATGCTGTCAGGATTCAGAGGAAGAAGCTGACACTGCCCAGACAGAATCCTGTGTTTGAATGGAATTTCTGCATCATGGATGAGCTGTATGAATATACAACAGGCTGTTGTTTTTAAGGGTTAATCCTCTGGTAACGTGGGGCCTTTTTTGTGGGGCCTTTTTTGGGCTTTTTTCAGGCTCGTGCTACCCAGAAAAGGTACCCGGAGTGTCCATAACTCTTTGTCTCTATTGTCTCATATTGTCCTAATCCAAATTGTCCAAATTATTATTACTCTAATTGTATTACTATTTTTATAACCATTTTATTACTATTAAACTTTTACAATTTAAAAAACGAGTGATTGGCGTTTTTCACACTAACACCTTGCTGCAGGGAGGCTGCAGACAGGTGGGGTTGGTCTCTGACAGAACCAGAGGACACAGCCTCAAGCAGCATCAGGGAAGGGACAGGTTGGATATTAGGGAAAAAAAATTCACTGAAAGAATAATAAAGCACTGGAATGCTCTTCCCAGGGAGGAGGTGGAATCACCATCTCTGGGTGTGTTTAAAAGAGCCTGGCCATGGCACTGGGTGCTATAGTCTGGGTGAGGTGTGAGGGCACAGGTTGGACTCCGTGATCTTAGAGGTCTCTTCCAACCTCATCATTCTCTGATTCTGTGATTCTGTGATTCTGTGAATTCTGTGATTCTGCGATTCTGTGAATTCTGTGATTCTGTGAATTCTGTGATATGCTTGAGTAAATGTGGTGGTAAAGCTGCAGAATGTCCAGGTGCAGCAGAAACCAGCACAGCCCACACCACTGAGCAGTTCTGCCACTGTAATAAAACTGCAGCTGTAATAAACAAACCAACCCCAAACCCATCAAAAAAACCACACAAGAAAAAAAACCCCAAACCACCCACACTGTGCTGTGGCTAAATCAGTCAGGGTTCGTGTTTCTCTGTGAGAAGGGTCAAGAAAATCCACATATCTTGGCTACTGCTTCTTTGGGAATGTTGTCCTTATAAACTGGGAATGACAAATGTTAATGCCCACAGGAATCCAAGATAGAATTCACACTGCCCCCACTGATCCCAAAGCCACAAAGTTCAGCCAGAAAAAACGATGTCATTCCATATGCATTAAGTCCTCAAATTATCAGGGAGATATTTCACTTTGTCCTTTAGAATTTCACTGCCTCCCTCCAGTATGTGTAACATTCCTCTTCTCCCTCCTTTTACTTTCAACATGATAGAAATAAGTAGCTTCCCTCCAGGTAAATCAATACAGATGCTAACTTTCACTTAGAATGAGGTCATTCCTATTATTAATTACCTTTTATTAATAAACTCTTACAACTTACCTTAAAATCTGGTGCACCCTAGAAGGTGTCAGCAATACATTTATTTATTTATTGAGCAAACAAACCCATTTCAATCTCGGGTTATCTTCTAAGACCAGCAAACCCAAACCCAAGCACACTTTCAGTGTGTGTTTGTGGTGATGTGCCCAGCCCTAGGAACACAGGGCTGCAGCATCAGAACCACGGGAAGATCCCTGCAGCCCAGGTGACCTCACCACGTTGAGTCACGGATAGGACCTGGGGCATTTTTTATGCAGGGATTTTATGCAACTGCCTGGCGGGACAGTTATCCCATTCCACGGAGCTCGGATGGGGAAAACAAGCGCTCCGTTTGGGAGGGAGCGGGCTCAGGGATCCCCGGAGCCGCGGCCCCGAAGCTCCCCCGTGCCACAGGGACTCCTTCCCTCCCTCCTTCCCTGTGCCAGGCTGCTCCGAGCCCCGGCCAGCCTCCCTTGGAGCTCTTGGCTGCGTTTAAAATCAGCGTCTGCCTGAACCCCGGCCTGCTGAAACTGAGGAACCGGGCACCGAGAAAATCATAAAAACCACAAAAACCGCCGAGTTCGGGCACGCTGAGCGCCCGCTGGAACAAGGCGTGCAGGGCTCCCTTTGAAACTCGGGTTTCCTCTCAGTTTTAACTCCCCGCCGTCATCTCCCAGGGCTCATAACAGCACCAAACACACATTTACAGGGAGCAATAGTCCTTACATACATTTACAGGGAGAAATAACCCTTACACACACCCACAGGGATAACTCCCCCTCACGCCCCTCACCCCGCCAAGGCCGCGCAGCTCCAGGGCCCGCCGGACCCGCACCGGCCGCACACAAAGGCCTCGGGATCGGCCCCCCCGAGCCGGCGTCCCCCGGTTCCCCCCGACACTCACTCCGCAGCAGCGGGCTCGTCTCCTTCTTCACGTACTTCCCCTGCACCTCGCCCGGCTTGGAGAGCTCCGTCCGCGTCTTCTTCCGCGACAGCATCCCACCTCCCGGCCCGCTGCCACCGCCCGCATGCCCGGCGCCGCTCCCCGCTCCGCAGGGCGGGGGGGGGGAGGTCCGGCCGCCGCCGGGGGCCGGGCCGGGACCAGGAGCGGGGTTGGGATCGGGATCGGGACCGGGACCGGGCCGGGCCGGGGGTCGCTGAGGGGACGCGGCGGGCGCGCGGGGCGTTGTGGGAAGGCGGCGGCCGCCGCCCTCCGGGACGGCCGCGGGGCAGCGCAGGGGAGGGGGCGCGGCCACAGCGCCCCCGCGCGGCGGGGAGGGCGCGGCCCCTCACGGAGCGGCGGGAGCCCGCCAGGACAGAAACCCCTGAGTAACAGAAACCCCGGAATAACAGAAACCCCTGAGTAACAGAAACCCCGGAATGACAGTGACAGAACCCCACAGTGACACAACCATTGAATCGTTGAGGTTGGAAAAGACCTCCGAAATCAGCGAGTCCGAGCTGTGCCCGATCCCCACCTCGTTACCCAGCCCAGAGCACTGATACCACGTCCAGGCCTTCCTTGGGCACCTCCAGGGATGGGCACTCCTGACAACGTTTTCCGTGGAGAATTTTTCTCAAATATCCCGTTTAAACCTCCCCTGAGGCTGTTCCTTCTTGTCCTGTTCCCTGGAGCAGAGCCTGACCCCCCCGGCTGTGCCCTCCTGGCAGGAGCTGTGCAGAGCCACAAGGGCCCCCTGAGCCTCCTTTGCTCCAGGCCGAGCCCCTGCCCAGCTCCCTCAGGGATTCTGCAGCCCCTGCCCAGCTCCCTCAGGGATTCTGCAGCCCCTGCCCGGCTCCCTCAGGGATTCTGCAGCCCCTGCCCGGCTCCCTCAGGGATTCTGCAGCCCCTGCCCGGCTCCCTCAGGGATTCTGCAGCCCCTGCCCGGCTCCCTCAGGGATTCTGCAGCCCCTGCCCAGCTCCCTCAGCCTCTCCTGGGGCTCCAGACCCTTCCCAGCTCTGTTCCCTTCCCTGGACACGCTCCAGCCCCTCAGTGTTTCTTGTCATGAGAGGCCCAGAGCTGGACACAGCAGGGCTTGACCATGGAGGATAGAGCAGGGACCCACTGTGCTTCCCTCCAGCTTTTCCCATCCCTTGATTCTGTGAAAAGCTTGCAACAAGCACTCAATATTTCCCCTCAATACTTCAATATAAAGGTGAGGAGTAGGGATGCAACTTCAGATGAACATAAGCCAAGGTGTGCTCACTACCTGTCAGGTTTTTACGCTTCAATTTCATACTTTGATAATGCAAGAAGCTACTTTTTCAGAGCTGTCAAACCATCCCTTTCATTATTGTGTATGCCTTTGATACTACTTGAAGTATTTACAACATCCATGGGAAGAGAAGCTGTGGCTGCCCCTGGATCCCTGGAAGTGCCCCAGGCCAGGCTGGACAGGGCTTGGAGCAGCCTGGGATGGTGGAAGATGTCCCTGCCATGGCAGGGGTGGGACTGGATGGGATTTAGGTGCCTCCCAACTCAAATTACTCTATGATTTTCATGTTGGACAAAAACCAAAAGACACAAGTATGCATTGTACATTAATGTATTTTTTATGCTCATTATAAATAATGTATCAGTTGCTTCATCTCTCAGCTTTACATGATGTTCTAAGGACAATATATTACACCAGAACAAAACAAACTCAATAGAAAAAAAATAATATACATTTGTTTTCCTTTATACACAAGTTGTTTGTCATGAAACGACACTGAACAGAGATTAGACAGGTAAATGATGGAAAACCTGAGTGACAGGGATGGCATTTGCTGGAAGTAAACAAAAGGATTTTACTCTTGATCAATCCAGACTGTTCCCCCTGCTATACCTAACATATAACCTGGCTAAAATAAAAAATGTTAATATCCTTTTTCTTTCCCCAAGCAGAATTCAAACAACTCCATTTTTCCTTGTATTTAAAGTACCACTTGGAGCATGTCCCACCAATGTAGACTTTTAAATCATTCTAAACTGACAAGCAGCACTTCAGCTGCGTGAATTTTGTACACCTCTATTTAACTTGGGGTCTGTCCCCTTCCAAAACCCCCAACCTGAAATGTCTATGTGCCTTTATTTTCACAGTGATTCATAAAGTAAGAGTTGAAAACATTTAAAACACCTTCTGGTGATGAAGTAGTTCATATCTGACATGGCAGGACCTGTTGTAGGAACAAGGCCTAAAAGTTCAGTGATTTTTGACTGCAACAATAACATTAAATACTTTGGTTTTTTTGCCTATTCTGCATAGGAGACACATTCATGCACAAAACACCCCTAATGCTTAATAAATTATGTGTTTCTATGCTTATTTTCAGTAGCCTGGACTTTGTAAAACAGCTGCTTCTCTTCTGAGCTGACACACTGAATTCAGGAGCAGTGTGACACCCATCTGGAAGCAGCTCTGCCTTTCTCTGGGATCCCTCGTTTTGGGAAGGGATTGTCCTGAATTGTCCTGTGGCACCCCAGCCACTACAGTACAGGAAGGCAAAAGGCACTTCTGAGAATTAATCCACACAAATCTTCAGTGAAACTGGAGTTTTTACCAACAGGACGTTTTCCTCCTCCTCCTCTCTCCTGTAGTTAAATTGTTTTTTTCTGAACTTTAGTGAAAGAGAAGTAGAGCAAAGTAGGATAGGGGAGAAAGGGAAAAGCCAAAAGTCCCTTTTCCCTATTTCTGCTTCTCCCTTTTTGGTGCTGTGCTCTAGCAATGTCTGTGTTTGGTTTATAAAAGCCTGGTAACTACCAGGAGATTAGAAGAATTAGTGAAATAGTCCAGCCTTTAAATTGAGCAACATGAAAGTAATTGCACAATAATTTAAGTGAAATATTCATTCCTTCCTTTTAGACCCTGGTCACAGACACAAGTAAATCAAGGTCAAGGTACGAAGTAGTCTTAAAATGTACTAGATATTAATATTTTTTTCCAAATACAGTTCTGAACCTAATTTCTTTTGTTTCCTGGAATTTTGCTAATTTCCAGAGCATGGGTTTAGGGTGTGCTCAGTTCCCACTTTGCCAACACACAGCCCTGGTACCCACGCAGAGATTTATTATCATGTAACTCAGACCACTTGGTGATAAAAGCACCAAGAAATCACTACTTCAGCTTTTCAAACCCTCAGATTTCTATCAATTTAAGACATTTCCAGTTTGTGAAAGTATTTTTGCAGCCTCTGAAAAATCTGTAAATCCTTGAACTTGGGATGACTCGGAGAAAACTCCACTACATGCAATTAGAAGAGCACAGCAGTAAAATAATTTATGAGGACTCCAACATGATGTTATTCCATGATTCTATTTCCATTTCCACTTTGTTGCCTGCACAAAGCAATAGAGGAGGAAAAGGAGGAGGAAAAAGTCCCTTTCTAGTGACTAGAGTGTTTCCTGTGTCTAGTTCAGTCCACAAACCCTCCAAAACTGGCAAGTAACCCCAGAGGCACAGGAACATCCTCTCAGCCACATCAGTACGCAATAAAATTCATTTTCCATCTGCTCCTGCACAGCTTGCAGGCAGTTTCACCCCAGTTTTTGGAGGAATTTTGGCTCCTGACACAATGATCAGCTTGCCAGTGATCTCTGAGACAAAACACCTCTTCCTCCCCCTCCCAATCGCTTGCATTTCAAGAGGTCCCGTTTCAAGTATTCCAGAAGGGCCCCAGTTTGATTTACAATGTTTAATTGTGCCTGCCTGCTCTGGGGAGGCAGGCCAGGATAACACACACCCCCTTGAGCAGGCAGGCTCTTACCCAGCTGCTCCTCTGGCAAACCCCTCTGTCTGGAAGGTGCTCCCAAAAATGTTCATTTCTCCACTCATCCCAAACCTTGATGCTCCTCTTCAAGTTGGGTAAGGAGTACCAAGGAAATACTCAGCCAAATCCAATTTGTTTTACCCTGCTTTCCCTCAGGGGTGTTTACCTCCCTCTGCTGACATTTATACTCACTTTTATAGCTGAAGGAAGCTGATTTAGGCTGAAGCTCCCTGAGTTCTTCATGATTACACTGAATGTGTTTCTGCACAACTAATGACAGATTCTGCACCAGGATTAACACCAAAGACAAGACTTTTCCAAATGATTCCTCAGGTCAGAGCAAATGCTGCATTCCTGGCAAAGCTCCATGCTCACGAGGGTTCCAACACAGGATCCCACTGACAAAATCATCCAAGTGCCCCTCGTCATTCTTCTGCCAGCAGTTTAATAAATACACTGCACTGCTTTACTGAATTTACAAATCACATAAACAAAGCTCCCATCTTTGCTTCTGTTCCGTGACTCTTCCTTGGTTTAACTTATTTCCATCTACAAAACCAGTAAGGCCTCTACAATTCAGAGTTGTCTGGCAGCACAGCTTTAAAAAAAGGAAATAATAGTCTTTATTTGCTAGTTGGGAAATTTCTTCAGATGAAATATTGTCACACTTAGTTGGAGGCAGTAGTCTAGTTCTGTATTTTAAATAAACCTCTTTTTTTTTCCTGAGCTCTGCAGAGAAACAGCCATGAAGAACAACCCAGAAGCCTAATGAATAATTGCTTTAGAGAAACCAGAATCAGTTCACAGGACACAGCCCATGGCAGCAAAGTCTTGCCTTCAATAACATTTTGCTGACAGTGTTGAAGACTGACCCATCAGCATTTCTAGGTTTGGAGCTATTTTAGAAAGCTGAAAATATTGTTAAGTTTTCAGTTCAATAATCTGAGTTTACTTTAGGCCTTGGCTTCAATCTAGATGATCCAGTACAGGAAATTCAGAATTTGGATTTGAAAAGAAAGTCAAGGCATCAAAGTAGGTTAGCCTAGAAAAATATAAGTTTGGGGTTTTTTACATAGTGATGATTATTTTTAGGCAAAACTTAGCAGAAATCCAGTTTGGGAACCAACAAAATTCTCCTTTGGTAGTGTCCATTTTGGGAATCAGCTCTGTGCTCTGTGTAACTAAAACTCATTCAGTAAGAAAAGGCAGCGCAGTGAGAAGCTGAAATACTCCCATTTCAGTAAAGTGCAGGGGCTGGGACACACAGCAGCTTTGCTATGACCTGATCTCTGGGCTGAAGGAGGGGGAGGCCAAATTCTTCACTATTCTGTTGAGGTTGGCAATTTTCTCTTCCAGTAAATAATTTTTCCTCTCTGCAGTTTTCTGCCTCTGCTCTGTCACCTCCAGAGCCTTCAGCAGCTGCGCGTTCTCCACGTAGAGATCCTTGACCATGGCATCTGCCTTGGTGTTCTTGGAAAGCTGGGGTGGCAATGGGACACAGGCACTCAGCAAAGGGCAAAGAAAAACCCCAGAGGAGGTGGGGAAGTGAATGTGTTAATTATAGCTCAAATATCAAATAATTGATAATATCAAATATCCCACTCCTCTCATTAAAAACCCGGGGTCTTCAGAGATGCTCAGAAATTTTTGAGACTGGAAAGGTTTTTTAAGGAGATGGGGTTGGTTACCCTTGGTGTTCTTCAAAAGTCAGGGTGGGAATGGGACAAGGGACTCAGCAAAGGGCAAAGAAAAACCCCAGAGGAGGTGGGGAAGTGAACATGTTAATTATAGCTCAAATATCAAATAATTATAATATCAAATATCCCACTCCTCCCATTAAAAACCTGGGGACTTCAGAGATGCTGTGGAAGTTTTGAGACTGGAAAGGTTTTTTAAGGAGATGGGGTTGGTGACCCTTGGTGTTCTTGGAAAGTCAGGATGGCAATGGGACACAGGCACTCAGCAAAGGGCAAAGAAAAACCCCAGAGGAGGTGGGGAAGTGAATGTGTTAATTATAGCTCAAATATCAAATTAATTGATAATATCAAATATCCCACTCCTCCCATTAAAAACCCGGGGTCTTCAGGGATGCTGTGGAAGTTTTGAGACTGGAAAGGTTTTTTAAGGAGATGGGGTTGGTGACCCTTGGTCTTCTTGGAAAGTCAGGATGGGAATGGGACACAGGGACTCAGCAAAAGGCAAAGAAAAACCCCAGAGGAGGTGGGGAAGTGAGTGTGTCAATTATAGCTCAAATATCAAATAATTATAATATCAAATATCCCACTCCTCTCATTAAAAACCCAGCGTCTTCAGAGATGCTGTGGAAGTTTTGAGACTGGAAAGGTTTTTTAAGGAGATGGGGTTGGTGACCCTTGGTGTTCTTCAAAAGTCAGGGTGGGAATGGGACACAGGCACTCAGCAAAGGGCAAAGAAAAACCCCAGAGGAGGTGGGGAAGTAGGTGAATGTGTTAATTGTAATTCAAATATCAAAGTAAAACCCCACTCCTCTCATTAAAAACCTGGGGTCTTCAGAGATGCTCAGAAATTTTTGAGACTGGAAAGATTTTTTAAGGAGATGGGGTTGGTGACCCTTGGTGTTCTTGGAAAGCTGGGGTGGGAATGGGACACAGGCACTCAGCAAAGGGCAAAGAAAAACCCCAAAGGAGGTGGGGAAGTGAATGTGTCAATTGTAGCTCAAATATCAAATTAATTGATAATATCAAATATCCCACTCCTCCCATTAAAAACCCGGGGTCTTCAGAGATGCTCAGAAATTTTTGAGACTGGAAAGGCTTTTTAAGGAGATGGGGTTGGTGACCCTTGGTGTTCTTGGAAAGCTGGGGTGGGAATGGGACAAGGGACTCAGCAAAGGGCAAAGAAAAACCCCAGAGGAGGTGGGGAAGTGGTGAATGTGTTAATTATAATTCAAATATCAAAGTAAAACCCCACTCCTCTCATTAAAAACCTGGGGACTTCAGAGATGCTGTGGAAGTTTTGAGACTGGAAAGGTTTTTTAAGGAGATGGGGTTGGTGACCCTTGGTGTTCTTCAAAAGTCAGGGTGGGAATGGGACAAGGCACTCAGCAAATGGCAAAGAAAAACCCCAGAGGTGGTGGGGAAGTGAATGTGTTAATTATAATTCAAATATCAAAGTAATTGATAATATCAAATATCCCACTCCTCTCATTAAAAACCCAGCGTCTTTAGAGATGCTCAGAAATTTTTGAGACTGGAAAGATTTTTTTTTGGTAGCAGAGAGATTCAAATCCATCTTGTCAGGTGAATTCTCCTTTACACCATTTGTCCTCTAAGGATAAATTTAGTGCACAAAAGAATCCACAAGCCCAGTGATCCCACAGAGATACTTCCAAAAACCCCAAAACCACATCAAACAAAGGATGGATTTAGGGTAGGAGACCTTAAAGAAATCAATATTTTCTCCTCAGGAAATTATTTTTACCTCCTTTTCTAAGCAACTTCTCCAGTTCGCATCCTCAGCTGAAATTTGATTTTTGTTTCTTGATTTAGGAAATTGAGGAGTGGATTTAGTCCCCACTTTAGAGTTTTATGAATTTTGGACAAATATGCTGTAGTTGAGCTCAGAATAAAATTAAATCAAACCACTTTTAACTTTATTCTGAACAACAGCTTGGCAGCTTTTGCTCTCTTAGGGGTTTAGAGAAGGAATGGGGAAGGTTTGAGGAAATCCAAAACCACTTACTTGTTCTTTCAGCTGATTTACTTTATCTTGGAGAAGCCTCTTCACAAGCCTTAATTTCTGCTCCACATCCATCATTCTCTCTTCCATCATTTTTAGGAGCTGCTCATGACCCTCCTGGAAAGCAACATTTATGTGAAAAATCAGTTAAAAATCACTTCTCATTCACCAGTCTGTTTTGTTTTTCCACTTCATGCTCAAAAAAATTGGTGGCCATCCACATTTCAGTCTGCTTTAGAGCAAATAAATTAATAAACCTTTAATTAAAGCAAAATATTTATGGCAACACTTAAAGGACACTCTCAGCATTCCACTGGTTTTTCAAGCAAGTTACATTTGAAATTAGCAAATCAAGGAAAAATGATATAAAATTCTAACTTTTGTCTTGTTTGTGACAGAGCTGGATAATTCCCTTTTCTTGTTCTTTGGTGCTGCCAAATTTCTGATGAATGTGGAAAACAAAATGCCAATTTAATGGTTTTAGAATAAAAATAAAGTGAAGTTATAAGGTCATATTGACAATGTAACTCTCCCATGCCAGAGACCCCTTAAAACTGAGTCACATCCAAAAGAAACAGGATTCCAAACTTCATTTTTTTACATCTTTTTAGGTTAGTTTTCATAACCCTAAAGTGGTTTTTCTTCTTTTTCTTCACAAGGTGACAGTGTAACTAAAAGCATCATAATTCTGTGGCATGTTAAACAAACACCTGAGGGAAATTTTCCCAAATAAATAAGAAACATCAGGAATTACAAAAGAACTTGAGTAATATCCAAAAGAAGTGGGATTCCAAACTTCATTTTTTACATCTTTTTAGGTTAGTTTTCATAGCCCTAAACTGGTTTTTCTTCAGCAAGGTGACTAAAAACATCATAATTCTGTGGCATGTTACACGAACACCTGAGAGAAATTTTCCCAAATAAATAAGAAACATCAGGAATTACAAAAGAACTTGAGGGAAATTTTTCCAAATAAATAAGAAACATCAGGAATTACAAAAGAACTCAAGTAATATCCAAAAGAAGTGGGATTCCAAACTTCATTTTTTTACATCTTTTTAGGTTAGTTTTCATAATCCTAAAGTGGTTTTTCTTCTTTTTCTTCACAAGGTGACAGTGTAACTAAAAGCATCATAATTCTGTGGCATGTTACACGAACACCTGAGGGAAATTTTCCCAAATAAATAAGAAACATCAGGAATTACAAAAGAACTTGAGTAATATCCAAAAGAAGTGGGATTCCAAACTTCATTTTTTACATCTTTTTAGATTAGTTTTCATAACCCTAAACTGGTTTTTCTTCTTTTTCTTCAGCAAGGTGACAGTGTAACTAAAAGCATCATAATTCTGTGGCATGTTAAACAAACACCTGAGGGAAATTTTCCCAAATAAATAAGAAACATCAGGAATTACAAAAGAACTTGAGGGAAATTTTTCCAAATAAATAAGAAACATCAGGAATTACAAAAGAACTCAAGTAATATCCAAAAGAAGTGGGATTCCAAACTTCATTTTTTTACATCTTTTTAGATTACTTTTTTTTTAGATTAGTTTTTTCATAACCCTAAACTGGTTTTTCTTCAGGAAGGTAACTAAAAGCATCCTAATTCTGTGGCATGTTACACGAACACCTGAGGGAAATTTTCCCAAATAAATAAGAAACATCAGGAATTACAAAACAACTTGACTAATATTCAAAAGAAACAGGATTCCAAACTTCATTTTTTACATCTTTTTAGATTAGTTTTCATAACCCTAAACTGGTTTTTCTTCTTTTTCTTCAGCAAGGTGACAGTGTAACTAAGAGTGTCATAATTCTGTGTCATGTTACACGAACACCTGAGAGGAATTTTTCCAAATAAATAAGAAACATCAGGAATTACAAAAGAACTTGAGTAATATCCAAAAGAAACAGGATGCCAAACTTCATTTTTTTACATCTTTTTAGATTAGTTTTCATAACCCTAAACTGGTTTTTCTTCTTTTTCTTCAGCAAGGTGACAGTGTAACTAAAAGCATCACAATTCTGTGGCATGTTACATGAACACCTGAGGGAAATTTTCCCAAATAAATAAGAAACATCAGGAATTACAGAAGAACTTGTTTGGATTTAGGAACTTTGAACACCGACTGCAGGAAATTTGAGACTTGGTTTTAATGCTGGTTTGTTATTCAAATTCCAGGCAGTCATTTGAGGAGATCCAAGTTTGAGAAAGCACCAACCCAAACCAAAACACCTTCAAAAACCCAAACCCATCCCACCTGTGGAGGAGGATAAATTAAAATTTGTGTCAGGCAGGGAGTTCCTCATCTAAAACCCTACAAAATGATCCCCCTGGGGGGCTGATTTAATCTCACTCAACATTTTATTTTATTCGCTGTGGCATCAGAAATTCAAATCTGTGTACGAGGTAATGTGACAATCTATTTTTATAAAAAAACTTACATTAGAGTCACATAGAGAAAAGAGTTTTACTGTGGGGGTGGAGTGGATATTTTTCTGAATTAATGGAATTTGATTGGAATTCAAAACCTTGGAATTCACCATTCCACTTTCCACTGGTTGCAGGAGCCCTGGGTGAGTAATTATGTGGAAAATAAGAATTAGAGACATCTCAATACCTGTGATCCCTGTTTTTTTGCCTTAAATATTCTCACTTCACATTATTTCATGTTAAATGGGAGAAGTCAGCTCAGGCAGCAGCTTTAAGGTCATTAAAAATAGGAGAAAAAAGATCTTTACAAGCAAACAGCTGGAATGGTTCATGGCTCCAACTAGAAAATCACAGGCCTTAAAGAGGTGTTTTGCTGAACTGTTAAAAGTATTAAAATCCTAATTTAATTAAATTAGGATTAAATAAATTAATTAAATCCTAATAAATTAATTACATTTCATTAAAATCCTAGTTTGAGACAAAATAAAAACAATAGCATTTTGTCCAATAAACAATAATTTTCCCTTTTTTACTTTATGGCCACAGCAGTAGAAGATCCCCTCATTTTCTTAAATTTTCAGGTACATGTGCTAAAGAAAAGCTGAGTTTCTGTACTGTAATACATCCCTACCACAAATATTTCCCAGATATAACAATGTTCATTATCAAAGAGAAATATTTTGTCTAAAACTTGTTCATTCTTGAAGTAGAAATTAATGACTTCCATGAAGACAAGAGACATTATGGTTAAAAAAAGATTTTATTTTTCATTTACATCAAAAAAAGTCATCTTTCCCTGTTAAAAAGTTTATACATCTTATACAAAAATGCAGTATAAATACCCCAGGTTTTCTTCAACTCTCATATAAAATTAGTTCCATTTGAGAAAAATAGGCTCTTTCCCATACTGAACAACTGCACATTTTAAATAACATAAATAAAACCCGTTTGCAACAAATTTTAAAAAGCTTCTGGAAGCTTCTGAGCTTTCACAAAATAGCTTCTAGACAAATAAATAAGAAAATAACACTGCGGAGACTTTTTTTTTTTTTGCTGGTTTTTTGAGAGAAAAAAAGGAAACAAAAAAGAAAAAAGGAAACAAAAAAGAAAAAAGGAAACAAAAAAGAAAAAAGGAAACAAAAAAGAAAAAAGGAAAGGGGAAAAAAATGAAGGAAAAAAAAGAGGGGAAAAAATGAAGGGAAAAAATGAAGGGAAAAAATGAAGGGAAAAAATGAAGGGAAAAAAGGAAAAAAATGAAGGAAAAAAGGAAAAAAGGAAAAGAAGGGGGGAAAAAAGGAAAAAGGAGGAAAAAAGGAAAAAAAAATGAAGGAAAAAAGGAAGAGAAAGGAAAAAAGGAAATAAAAGGAAAAAAGGAAAAAAGGAAATAAAAGGAAAAAAGGAAAAAAGGAAATAAAAGGAAAAAAGGAAATAAAGAGGAATAAAGAAAAAAGAGGAATAAAAGAAAAAAAAAGGAAAAATAAAAAAAAGGAAAAAAAGAGGAAAAGAGGGAAAAGGGGGAAAAGGGGGAAAAAAGGGGGAAAAAAGGGGGAAAAAAAGGGGGAAAAAAGGGGGAAAAAAAGGGGGAAAAAAAGGGGAAAAAATGGGAAAAAGGGGGAAAAAGGGGGAAAAAGGGGGAAAAAGGGGGAAAAAGGGGGAAAAAGGGGGAAAAAGGGGGAAAAAGGGGGAAAAAGGGGGAAAAAGGGGGAAAAAGGGGGAAAAAGGGGGAAAAGGGAAAAAAAGGAAAAAAAAGAAAAAAGGAAAAAAAAAAAGAAAAAAGGAAAAAAAGAAAAAAAAAAGGAAAAAAGGGAAAAATGAAGGGAAAAAGGAAATAAAAGAAAAAAGGAAAAAAGGGAAGAAAGGGAAAAAAAAAGGAAAAAAAAGGCGAAAAAAAAAGAAAAAAAGGAAAAAAAAGGGGAAAAAAAGGGGGAAAAAAAAGGAAAAAAAAGGGGAAAAAAAAGGAAAAACCAAAGGCATTTGATCCTCAAGGTTCTCAGCTTATGCCAGTTCTGTGATTTGTGTCTATCATGGCAAGGGAAGGGGATCAGAAGCAGCCAGGGGTTCAGAGGTGCCCAATCCTGCGGTAGGAATCTGCATGCACTGCTCGCTGCTCCGGTAGCAGGGCCTGGGGAAAGAAGGGAAGGGGCAAACTTCACCCTGAGATCCACGTTCTGCTTCAAACCATCAACACTTCCAGCCAAAAACAATCAGCACAACAAGCAAAGCAAGCAACACAGGACAAAAGAAAAAAATACACACACACAAAGAGAAAAAACATGCAGGGTATTTTATATTTTATAGCTGTAAATATTGATATTAGCACTACACAGCTGGGACATGGAGGGGGTGCTTTCTACATCTAAGGACTCTCATCCATGGTTTTTATAAGATCACTGGCACTGATTGAGGTAGCAAAGCTTTTTAGAGGAAATCCTCCTCTCTCCCTCTCGAAAAATCTCATTTATAGCATGAAAATCTCATATAATATATATAAAAACTCACAGATTGCCAAGCTTTTGGGAAAAATGTATCCAGACATTATATATAAATATTACATATATTGATATATATATATATATATATATATATATATATATATCTCTATATATATCTATATATATATAAAAAATACCTCACAGATTGCCAAGCTTTTGGGAAAAATGTATCCAGACATTATATATAAATATTACATATATTGAGATATATATATTTTTTATCTATATCTATATATATATCTATCTATATATATATAAAATACCTCACAGATTGCCAAGCTTTTAGGAAAAATGTATCCAGACATTATATATATATATATATTACATATATTGATATATAGATATATATTTTTATCTATATATATATCTCTATATACATATATAAAAAATACCTCACAGATTGCCAAGCTTTTGGGAAAAATGTATCCAGACATTATATATAAATATTACATATATTGATATATATATATATATTTTATCTATATCTATATCTATATAAAAAAATACCTCACAGATTGCCAAGCTTTTGGGAAAAATGTATCCAGACATTATATATAAATATTACATATATTGATATATATATATTTTTTTAATCTATATCTATATATATCTATATAGATATAAAAAATACCTCACAGATTGCCAAGCTTTTAGGAAAAATGTATCCAGATATTATATATAAATATTACATATATCGATATAGATATATATATATTTTATCTATATATATCTATATATATAAAAAAAAACCTCACAGATTGCCAAGCTTTTAGGAAAAATGTATCCAGGTATTATAGATAAATATAATATATAGATATTTAAATATATAGGTATTATAATATTTAGATGTTTAAAATCTATCTGTAAAATCTCACAGATTGCCAAGCATTTGGAAAAATGTATCCAGACATTAATACATAGATATTTAAATATTTAGATATTATAATGTATAGATATTTAAAATATATCCACACAGATTGCCAAGCGTTTGGGAAAATTGTATCCAAACATTATATATCAATTTAATATAGATATTTAAAATATAGATGTAAAACCTGACAGATTGCCAAGCGTTTGGGGAAAATGTAGTCAAACATTACATATAAATATATTATATATATATATATATATATATATATATATATATATATATATATATATATATATAACCTCACAGACTGCCAAGCAATTGGGAAAAATGTAGTCAATTACATATAAATATAATAGATATATATTTAAATAAATATTATATATATATGTGTATATATATATATAACCTCACAAATTGACAAAAATTTGGAAAAAATACAGCCAAACATTATATATAAATATTATATATATATATATATATAATATATTAAAATATATATATAAAACCTCACAGACTGCCAAGCAATTGGGAAAAATGTAGCCAATTATAAATAAATATAATAGATATATATTTAAATATATATATATATATATAACCTCACAGATTGACAAAAATTTGGGAAAAATACAGCCAAACATTATATATAAATATTATATATATATATATATATATACACATATAAAATATATTTTAAAAATATACATAAAATCTCAGATTGCCAAGCATTTGGGAAAAATGTAGCCAAAAATTTATATATAAATATAATATATATATATATTTTAAAAAAATTATATATAAAATCTCAGATTGCCAAGCATTTGGGAAAAACGTAGCCAAACTGGCCCTCCTTTGAAAACTTTGCATTTCTATCTCAAACCTTGTTGTTTTTCCCCTCAGAGTGAACAAGCAGCTGGTCAGAGGTGCCATGAAATTTGAAATAAAGAGCTGTACAAAGGGGGAACTGAGCAACTCAAATATTGATCAGTGCTAAGCAAGCTTTGGGAAATATTGGGTAATTACCAGGCTCCCAAATTTAGTTATTGAGAAAGGGATATGAGGTAATCACAGCACTGGACACAGCAGAAACAATCACTGGAGATTCAGAAGAGTCCAGGCAGGTTAACACAGTACAAACAGCTCAGGAGTTATAATTTTTATTTAATTTAGTGAAATTTCAATATGTAACAGCAGCCTTTGGGTGAGAATAACTCAGGCCTGACCGTAAAATGAATGAAAAAACCACAGACAACCAGGATCAAAAAGCAATGAAAACTGCAAAGCAGGATAAACACAAAATAATTCCATTAAAACAAAAAAAAAAATAAGGGGGGGGAAACTTTGGATGCCTCATTAGACAGGAGCTAAAAAGCTGCAAAAAGCAAAGCAGCAAAACTGAATTATTTATTTTACACATGGAGACAGCCTGACCTTGTACTCACTGGTGAGAGGATGATGGAGAGGGATTAGCATGGAAGTTTTCAGGGTGCTAAAGGGGACATCAAAAGGGACATGAGCTCAACTCAATGTTAAACCCTAAAAATCAGGATGGCAAGGAAAAATCAACAGAGACTCAAGCAGGAGGTGCTCGTAAAGTGGAGACAAATAAATCTGGCTTTGTTTGTAAGTGCAGGTTTTTAATAATGATTTGGAAAGTTATGTAGTAAAAAAAAGGGTGTTATAAAGCAGAATATGCACTCATTTTAAGGAAAAAATTAAAAGGATGAAGTGTGTTAGTGCATTGACAGCACATTTTTAAAGCCTCTCTAAGTATTTTTAAATTCCCAAAGCTTTTCCAGGAAATGCAGGAGCAATTCCTCTCCAGAACTGCAAGGTCCAGGACGTGAC
Organism: Agelaius tricolor; assembly: GCF_023055355.1. Taxonomy (NCBI): domain Eukaryota; kingdom Metazoa; phylum Chordata; class Aves; order Passeriformes; family Icteridae; genus Agelaius; species Agelaius tricolor. Next base: position 2,305,591 of record NW_027269265.1, read on the forward strand.
TCGTTTGCAGATTGTTCCAAAATCTAAATTACAAACTCATCACTCCTAATGCAATCCCAGCACACTCCATTTGCCACTGCTGCAATATGGCTTTGATTGATTTTTAAATTAAACTGCACATTTTGCTCCCCATGGTATGGGAACAACTACACCAGCCTGTGGTGATGCACTTCTGAAAAGGAACCTTATAATCAATTTATTTCTACTTAACCTGAAATGATTGGCTTTTATTTTTTTAATAAAACATTTTGATTTTATACCTTTCTCAAAAAAAAATTTTACTCCAAGTTTTGGATACTTTAAAAACTGGTTACTCTGCCTATACTCTCTCCATAATACCCTTTTTTTCTGGAATACCTATTCCCACATTCAGAGATTTTTGAGCTTCAAAGTCTTGGTATTATTATTATTATTATTATTATTATTATATAACTGCAATCCAAATTTAAAATATAAGAGGGGTCCTTTTTTCCTGCTACCAGATGAATACATAACTAATAGTATTTAATCTAATTTATTTATCTAAGTGTAAATCTAAATAAATATCCAATCTAAAACAGGTAAAATACTAAATATAAATTTAGTTTACTTAAACTTTACCTTTTCTCATAAGGTAAAGTTGGAATATTATTTTAAGACATTATTTGGCCTGAGCCAAAGCTTGAGACATTTAGAGATCCTATTAGTTTGAAGAAAAAGATCATTTGGAAATTTTTATATGGCAGATGTAAACCTTTTTATTGCCTAGAACTCAGTTTTACAAGGTAAAAAATTAACACTAAAAGTGAGTGGATGAATTAATCTTCCTTGGAATTGGTTTTCCCTCAGAAATGTTGAAGTTTCTGTACAACAGTAACAGTGTCTTGTCTCGTGGCCAAATCAGGAAGAAAAAGGATTAGAAAAAACCTTAGAAAAAAAGGATTAATTTGTGTTCTGCTCTGCTACAATTGACACAATTCCGTGTGACAGCAGCAGCCCAAATTCGGATTTTATGTGATGGATGCCTGTGCAATATTTGGTGTGGTGTATTTTAAAAAGAATAGCTCTAGACAGGGCCATTAGGTAAAGAAACAACAAGAAAAAAGCCTCTATAAACACTTACTGCAGATGGAGCAGAAGGAGAAAAGCCAGTTAAGTGTGGATGGGAGGGGTTTGATCTCAAAAAAAATAAAGAGGACTTGAGAACAAAGCTCTGGCTCGTGCTGACCACACCAACCAGCATTTTACACACATCCTTGCTGCCATGAAATTTCACTTTTGAACTGGCATAAACAGAGAACGGATCTCACCAGAATAAAAACAAAAACAAAACCAAAAAACCCCAAGACAACCAAACCAAATCCTTTAAGTGTTTCACTTTCAAGGCGAGAGGGCCTTACCTGCTGCATGTTTGTCGCCGAGGGTCTGCTCTGGAGCTCTTCCTGGAGGTGCTGACTCCTCCTCTCCGCCTGCAGCAGCTGCTGCTGGAGCTGCAGGAATTGTTCCCTGGGCACCGTGGCACAGCCTTGCTGCTGGGAGCTCTGGCTATGCATCCCCCTGGCCTGGAGCATCTGCAAAACCCCAAAATCCCACATCAGCACCTGCTCCAGAGCTTCTGCAAAACCCCAAAATCCCACATCAGCACCTGCTCCAGAGCTTCTGCAAAACCCCAAAATCCCAACATCAGCACCTGCTCCAGAGCTTCTGCAAAACCCCAAAATCCAACATCAGCACCTGCTCCAGAGCTTCTGCAAAACCCCAAAATCCAACATCAGCACCTGATCCCTCTGCGCCAGGAGATCTGCAAAACCCCAAAATCCAACATCAGCACCTGCTCCCTCTGCTCCAGGAGCTCCTGAAAAACCCCAAAATCCCACATCAGCACCTGCTCCAAAGCTTCTGCAAAACCCCAAAATCCAACATCAGCACCTGATCCCTCTGTGCCAGGAGATCTGCAAAACCCCAAATCCCAAAATCAGCACCTGCTCCAGGAGCATCTGCAAAACCCCAAAATCCCAAAATCAGCACCTGCTCCAGAGCTTCTGCAAAACCCCAAACCCCAAAACCAGCACCTGCTCCCTCTGCCAGGGGTGCCCCAGAGCTTCTGCAAAACCCCAAATCCCAACATCAGCACCTGCTCCCTCTGCTCCAGAGCATCTGCAAAACCCCAAAATCCAACATCAGCACCTACTCCAGGAGCATCTGCAAAACCCCAAAATCCCAAAATCAGCACCTGCTCCAGAGCTTCTGCAAAACCCCAAACCCAGCACCTGCTCCCTCTGCCAGGGCTGCTCCAGAGCTCCTGAAAAACCCAAAATCCCAACATCAGCACCTGCTCCCTCTGTTCCAGGAGCATCTGCAAAGCCCCAAATCCCAACATCAGGACCTGCTCCAGAGCTTCTGCAAAACCCCAAATCCCAAAACCAGCACCTGCTCCCTCTGCCAGGGCTGCCCCAAAAGCATCTGGAAAACCCCAAATCCCAACATCAGCACCTGCTCCCTCTGCTCCAGGAGCTCCTGAAAAACCCCAAATCCCAATATCAGCGCCTGCTCCCTCTGCCAGGGCTGCTCCAGAGCATCTGCAAAACCCCAAATCCCAACATCAGCACCTGATCCCTCTGCAAGGGCTACCCAGGAGCTCCTGAAAAACCCCAAATCCCAACATCAGCACCTGCTCCCTCTGCCAGAGGTGCCCCAGAGCATCTGCAAAACCCCAAAACCAGCACCTGTTCCCTCTGCCAGGGGTGCCCCAAAAGCATCTGGAAAACCCCAAAATCAGTACCTGCTCCCTCTGCTCCAGGAGCATCTGCAAAACCCCAAAATCCCAACATCAGCACCTACTCCAGGAGCTTCTGCAAACCCCAAAATCCCAAAATCAGCACCTGCTCTCTCTGCCAGAGCTCCCCAGGAGCACCTGAAAACCCCAAATCCCAAAATCAGCACCGGCTCCCTCTGCCAGGGCTACCCAGGAGCAGCTCCCAGATTTTTTTATGTGCAAGGGAAACAAGGCTGGACTTGGTGATAGAGGTGACAAAAGATGGAATTTCACACAAAGGAAGCTGGGCTTTGATTCATCATTTCAGGCCTGAATTATAAAATCACTGAATTTCGGATGAATTCTTATCAAAGTTTAGTTGGGGAGCTTTAAGTAGCAGTAATTTCCCATTTCAAGGGGAAGGCTGAAGTTGTGCTGATTATTGTGCTGATTATAACCCTAACCCTCAAAATTCAGTATATAACACCCTACAGGTATTTCCTAATATTCACTCCTAACTGTGGAGATATTAAGACCTAAGCCAGTCACATGGAATAATTTAGAATTTTTCCAGACTAAAGCAAAACCCAGGTAAGTAACTCACAGCTGGAAGAGTTAATTATAACTAAAAAGGGCCAGAAGTGGACAGTAAAAATCCCTGGTTGAAACAAACTCATTTGCAGCTGGAATTTGTGTAGAACTAATAATTTCTTCCCATAAAGAAAGAAAAAACCAGGACCATAAAGGTCCTGTTACCTTAAAACCATTTCTCTGTTCCCTTAGGAAAAGGTGTATAAGATTATCTAGGTGATTTTAGCTTTCCTTTCACAGCTGATTTTAATTCCCTTTCACAACTGACAAAATTATCCATTTTGATAATATTTCAGTTACTGACTTCATCTCTAACTGTAAATATTTTTCACAATGCTGCAGCTCTTCTGGCCCTGTTACCACCCCTATCTCTGCTGGTCCAGGTAAACAGAACATAGGTTTATAAATGCTTGAAAATAAAACTATTTGTGCTTTTTAAAGCTATTTAGGGGTTCTTTTTGTCTGTAAAGGAGCTGTTCTTTCCCTGACAATATAAACAGTGAAAATAATGAGCTTTTGGTGGGATTTCTTTCAGGATTCCTGTCATGTCGTGAAGCACACAAGTAACTAATGAGGAAACAGTCAATTAGTGCTAACAGCATCTTAAAAATAATTACTAATGAAACAACAATGGGAACAATATAGCCCTGCTGGATTCATCTGTGGAAGAAAATGGAACCATCATGAGCTTGCTAAACCATCAGATGAGAATTAATGATGAGAAATTAATTAATTTCAGGAAACGTTGGGCAGTCTCGTGCAGGAGTAAATATGCAAACACCTTCAAGCCTCACAGGCAATGGGGGAGCAGGAAGCCACTTTTCATTCTCCCACTTCCAATTTTAATTCTTTTATTATTTTCTTTTCTATTTATTTTCTTTTATTCTTTTATATTCTTTTATCTTCTTAAAATTCCAAAAGAATTGGGAATTTTGGGGTGATTTCTCTCCATTTTCATGGCAACCCCTCAGGAACACACAGCTCCTGAGGGTACAGAGCCACAGTGCACAGCACAAACCACAAAGAACCTGTGCAACTGTTCCAAAATTGACATTGAAATGAATAGTGGCTTCTTTACTTAAGAGATGCATGGAATAAAAAGACAAAAAAAAATCATTAAAAAAATGAATTCATTAAAATGAATTTAAAAAAAAAAATGAGTTTTTCCATGCTATGAGGGTACATGAAAAATGATTGCTCTACCTTCACACACTATTTCAGAGAGAGAGCTGCCCCCTTCTCTGCTAGCTCCAACCACTGAGTTCTAGCCAGGTTAGCCATGGACAAAAGGAGAACAGGCACAAAAGAGAGAGTTAGAAACCACAAATCACTGAGTGAATGCTGCACACACCTGCTGGGAAAAGGTTACCAGGAAGAACAAAATCCTGCATGGTTGAAATTCACATTTCAGGAGAAAAGGCAATCCCAGGCTGGGTGTTTATGGGTTTGAGTGTTTGGCATTTTCCCAAAGCTTAATTAAGACTATGTAAATAAATTCACAGGGAATAGAAACAGTCTTTTCATTAACTTGTCAAAATCTCATCTTTCCTAATTAGGTTTTTTATAGTTTTATTACTAATTACATAGGATTTTCAGCCTAATGGCTCCCATTTGGTGGAAAATGAAGCCATCTATAAAGTGTTATAGAAGCCTCATCTAAAAGATGCTTTGACTTATGGAACAAGTCAAAATTGTAGGGTTTTTTTTTTTAATATTATGTTTTAAACTCAAATCCAGGACATCAAATTTAGGCAAGACTACTGAGAGAGAGCTTGGAGGTCTGGGCTGACCTTATGGGATGCACTAAACACAATTAAATTGCCCATTCCTATAAACAAGAACTCCTAAATTTTGATGATCCATCTCCAGCAGAACTTTTACAGCAGCTTTGGGAAGAATCTCCACCAAAGTTTTCACTTGTGCCTTTAGATTAAGAGTAAACTGTGTAAATTGCTATTTTTTTCACTATTTAGATAATATTAAGCTTAAATTCAGCAAATTATTCACAGAGGAAATAAGACCAGGTTTCTACATTAAGAGCAGCATCGCACAAATATTAGATAGGAAATTTGAGGTGACATGTTTTAGGAAGAAAGAGGGAAGTGTCAGCCTTGCCTCAAGGACAGAAACAAATTTCTTTGCTGTTTGATTTTCCATCTGAAGCCATATGTGAATTATGACTAAACAAAACATGCTTCAGAGAGCAGGATGTTTGCCACACAACTCGGTCATGAAAGAGGAGAGGTTCATTCTTCTAGATTCAATTACTTTCCTCTGTTGCTGCACATCCATAAGTTGTTTTAAAAGAAAATAAATTCAATAAAACAGTGATAAAGGCCCACAGTCAACACTGATTGAGAAGTACCTCCATTAACTGATCATCCAGCTTGACTTGCTTTTTTCTCAGCCCTTCATTTTCTGAGCTGCTCTCCAGTTCACGTTCAAGAGAATTCATCTGACTGATCTATCAGAGACAAAAAGTTTCCTTAGAAAAGCAGCAATTTCTCCTTTTATCTGTTTCCCCCCCCCCATGAACCACTGAATACCAAGACAACTCAAGTCTAAAAATCAGGAATATTTGGAAAAGTGCTTTGCTGCAGGAGCTGTCTCACAGCAGATGCAGAAAGTTACCTTAGCTGAGAGCCTGGTGTAATTCTGCACCTTTCAAACCCAAGCTGCACTGAAAATTAGCTCCTCTGTCCATGTCTGGTTTAATTTTTATAGTTGATAGGTGCAAATTAATGCATTGCCCACAGATTTGGGGGTTTTGTTGGCAGACAGTTTATTCTAGGGAAGAATGGAGACTCAAGGGAGGGACTGATCACTGCCTGTCCATGTTCAACACTTCAGATACAGCTTTCTGTTTCAAGGGGTATTTCAAAACCCCTTGAGCTTCTGAGAGGTGGAATTGACTGATTTGTGTGTTTAGCACCCAAAACTCACCTTCCTGTTTGCAGATGACAGCTCCTTCTGAAGCTGCTCACACTCCCTCTTCAAGCTCAGCTTCTCCTGCTCCATGGCTTTGACAATCCCTGCCTGGCTTTGATGCTTTTGGTGCTTTAGGGAGAGGATTGTGGATTCCAGCTGTCGGATCTGAGGAGATGGGAGATGAACAAGTGGCAAAAGATGTTCCAGATAGTTCCACTTTATTTAAAATACCAGCTGATTTTGGGCTCACAGAATCTCAGGGTGGTTTGGGTGGAAAAGGACCTTAAATCCCATCCCACCCCTGCCTTGGCAGGGACACCTCCCATTATCCCAGGCTGCTCCAAGTCCTGTCCAAGCTGGCCTTGGGCATTTCCAGGGATAAAGGAGCAGCCACAGCTTCTCTGGGCAACTCTGGGATATTTCTGACATCTTGGCCTTCTTTCCCTTTGCCCTCCCCATAATCCACTTGATACTGCAAGCCAAGAAATTGCACAAGAAGAATGTTAGGAATATTAAGAATCTTTTTGTTAACTTGAAGTTGGACTGAAATCTTTGACAAGGGCTACCAGGATTGTCTTTTAAAGAAGAGAAATATCCTGAGAGTGTTGTGGAGTCTCAGATGTTCAAACCCTGCTTGGATTGTGATCTATGCAAAGGGGTCTGAGTGACCTCCAGAGAATTACCAGGACTGGACAAGAATTACCAGGATTATCTTTTAAAGAAGAGAAATATCCTGACAGTGTTGTGGAGTCTCATTCTCTGGAGAAATTCCACAAGAAGAACGTTAGGAATATTAAGAATTTTTTTGGTAACTTGAAGTTGGACTGAAATCTTGGACAAAGGCTACCAGGATTGTCCTTTAAAGAAGAGAAATATCCTGAGAGTGTTGTGGAGTCTCAGATGTTCAATCCCTGCTTGGATTGTGATCTATGCAAAGGGGTCTGAGTGCCCTGCAGATCCCCCAGCCCAGCCCTGCTGTGATCTCCCAGCTTGCCCAGGTTACCTTTTCCCTGGAGTGAGCCAGGTCTGTTTTTGTGCTCTGCACTTCCCTCTGCAGCCTCTCGTTGTCCTGCCTGAGCAGCCTCTGCTCCTGCTCATCCCAGGGGATGGGCCCCTGCTGCTCCTGCAGCCCTGAGGGAGGCACAGCCACTTCCAGAACCAGGTTCTTAAGACAGACAGAATTGCAGGGTTAGGCCTTCAACAAAGAAGCAGACATTTGCTCTGTTCAGGTGGGGTTTAGGTGGATTTTCAGTAAGTGCAGGCTCCAAAGCTGCAGCATTCCCATCTCCCTCCCAGCCCCACTCACTGTTTTCCCCTAAGAAATCCAATGTGCAAATCCCAAGTGCTTCCCTCTACTAAAACCATGGATAATAGCTGTGTGCACAAGGAGTGCACAGAGTTCAGCAACACAAAAAAGGCAATTTGTGCTCTCCTTAGAGCCAAACAGAACTCAGTATTCTATATTATGCACTAATAGCTGTAATTTAGCTCCTGTTGTACAATTCTGAGAGAGTCTCTTTTCCACGTGGACATTAAATATTCCTTAATTACATGGCAAACAAGCCAAATTAGTGACTGAATTCATAACAGCAATCCCAGGACTGCTGTCTACAACCTCCTTCAGTTACAAATCCTCATTAGCTGAGAGGTTGGTGTGATTCTCTACCTTTCAAACCCAAGTTGCACTGAAAATTACCTCCTCTGCCAATGACTGGTTTAATTTTTACAGTTAATAGGTGCAAATTAATGCATTGTCCACAGATTTGGGGGGGTTTTATTGGCAAAAGGTTTCTTTTAGGGAAGAATGGAGACTCGGGAGAGGGGGACTGATCATTGCCTGTCCACGTTCAACACTTAAACTACAATTTTTAAAAAAACAGCTTAAAACCACATTATATCCACTATCCACTAATTCCAGCCACCCCCTGAGATGCCTGAAGCCTTTACCTTTTCACTGGTGCTCTGCAGCTGTTTGTGCAGGGCCATCACCTCTTGTTTCAGACTTTCCTTCTCCTGCTGCGTCAGCTGCAGGTCGGATTTCAGCCGCGACATTTGGAGGTTGGTGCTCTGCAGAGTTTCACTGAGGCTCTGAACCTGGAAAGAGCAAGAGCACAGTTTGGCTTTTGCTGGATCAGGACTCCCTGTGTGGACCAGGTATCCCAGGTGTTTAGGATCTCTGATGGAAGGAGTGAAGTTAAAACGTTGATTTCCTCCTTTGAAAATGTCAAATTGAGTTTATTGCTCTCCACAAGTCCCTGACAGGAAGGTGGAGCTGAAAGGGGTCAGGCTCTGCTCCCAGGGAACAAGGGACAGGATGAGGAAACAGCCTCAAGGTGTGTCAGAGGAGGTTTGGATTGGATATTAGGGAAAATTTCCTCGTGGAAAGGATTTTTGAGCATTGGCACATCTGCCCAAGGCAGTGGTGCAGTCCCCATCCCTGAAGGGATTTAAAAGCTGGGTGGATGTGGCACCTGGGGACAGGGGGCAGTGGTGGCCTGGGTAATGCTGGGGGAATGGTTGGACTCAATCTTATAAGGATTTTCTATCCTTAAAACTCTATAATTCCAAATGATTTTCCAACTTCTTGTTCCAAGCTCCCAGCCACCCACTTTGAATAGAGCCACAATGCTGCATTCACCAAAAACATCTTCCAGCCCTGAGCATTCACTGAGATATCCTGGAAAGAAACTTTCCCTTGAATTGTTTCTTCTTCCTGCTCTGGAAATGCTCAGCCAAGCAGGGAACCACTTGATCCCATCCCTGCCTGGGGAAGGATGAGCCTGCACCAGGACAGAGCAGCAACAGCAGAGTCTCTGCAGCATTTTAGGAATCACCAGGCAGAGGGAATTGGCAAAAGTAGCTTGGCTGTAGAGAGAAAAACCCCTCCTTGTGTTTAACAAGTTTCCTTTTGTCCTCTAAGAACATCTCTGTGAAAGCCCCTCAAGCAGCCATTCTCAGCTGCATGGCATCAGGAGGGGCCTTTCAGGGGGAAAAGCACTACAGGAGATGATCAAAGTGCTTTCATCTGGGCTGGACCATAAATCAGTGTTTCATACCTTGTCCTGGGAGAGGCTGAGCTGTGCTTTCAGTGCCTGACTCTGCTGCTCCCAGGATTTCTGCTCCTGCTTCAAGCTGCCCATTGCACTCTCCAGGCAGCTGACCCGAGCTACCTGCAATGACATTACACCAGGAGTCCTCACTCAGGAATTTGCTTTTTGACTCCATTTCACTTCAAGGGTTACCCCAGAGGGAGTTAAAGCTAAGGAAGGAAGGAAAACGCAGGAAAGCAAAAAGCCCCTCAGCTCCCTGAATTTCCACACAATGGGATTATTATTTGCAGTGTGCAGAGTGCTCTGCTCCAGTTCAGAGTTACAGTAGGTTAGAGATGCAATAAAAGTCCAAGAACACTGTCTCCCTTGTCCTGCTGCAGGATTTACATCCAGGCCTCTCTTCCTTGCAATGTTTGGAATTTCCTACATAATCAAATTACAGCAAAGCTGTGCTCCAGAACTGAAGCTTTCCTCTCTAAGACCAGCTAGGAAAAAAACAATCCAGGAGGTGGCAACAAAGCCTTTATCTGGCTCAAGGGTGAGGGAAAAAGCATCCAGGGAAGTTATCATAACCATAGGTTATGGTGATACAGATATAGGAATTTTAACAGCCTTTTACAGCACACAGTGATGAGGATTTTCCTTCCTTACCTTTTCAATGCATCTGTTCAGCTCCTCACTCAGGGCTTCTTTCTCCTTCTGCAGCTTTTCATTTTTAGTGATCAAACTTGCAACTTCATTTTGAAGGTCAGCAAGATCAGGGCATCTGGGCAGCTGTGGGAAACAAACCCCTCAGAGTTCCACTTTTGTGCTGTCACTGAATTTGGCAGGAAAATCAGGGGATGCCCAAATGGTTTGGGATGGAAGGGACCTTTAAAGGCCATAAGCAGGGGCACCTTCCACAATCCCAGGTTGCTCCAAGGTGTCCTTGGACACTTCCAGGCCCTCCCCACCCTCACAGGGAAGGATTTTTCCATAATATCCCATAGAAATCACCAAACACAGAGAGGGAAAACCTCTGCACTGCTGAGTTCCAATCCTTGTCCCAAGTGCCCCAGTGCTTTATCCCTGCCTTTCCTCATTCCACCTCTGTAATTACACTCCAGCCACAATCCCCTCCTTTCTCAATAGGCCTCAGCTGCTTTTGCTTTTTAAGACCATTATCTACCCTGAGCACTGAGTGTTTTACACTGTGCAGAAAATGACTTTGTGGAGCCCTAATCAGGGAACTGCCTCATTTGAAGCCTTCATTATCTGTGTTTATTAGCATACATTTACAGCCAATTGAACTGTGCTTGTACAGGAGATAACTGAGCTCTCCAGGAAATTATCCTCAGACCTTGTGAGACTCCCAGATCTCCCAAATCTCCTGTTTAGCAACAGGAATTCTCCCTGACAGGACATGCTGGAAGAGCTCACTCCTTAAATGGAGCTAAAATGGGTTATATCTCCAGTTAAACCAGGGAAATGTCCTCCTGTGGATCCCATTTTCCCTATCTATCCCTTAATTACAGCTTTAAATCTTTATCTTGACCAAAGCTTCTCTTTGTAGATCCACTACTCCCAAAATCTTTTGGCAAAATCGAAGTGAACTCAACCTTATTTGAAGAATTGTGTGTTGCACCTGGAAACTCTTTCAAGAGGAGATACATTCCCTTACTTTTATGACCTTTCTTTGAAGAAATCAACTATTTCTACCTCTTAATTTTCATCCATTAAGAGATGGTGCAAATTAATCTGAATGCACTCAAACAGAATCCCAGGAGGGTTTGGGTTGGAAGGGACCTTTAAAGGTCATCAAGTTCCAACCTCTCTGGAATAAACAGGATACACCTGCCACTGTCCCAGGCTGCTCCAAGGTGTCCTTGGACACTTCCAGGGACCCAGGAACAGCCACAGCTCCTCTGGGCAAGAGGATGCCATACCTGTTTTGTCTTCTCCAGCTCCTGCTTGAGGATGTGGTTCTCCTGCTCCAGTAGATGAGCTTGGACCTTCATTTTTGACAAATCCATCTCCAAAGATGACACCATATTTGAGGACTGCAAAAAAAAAAAAATGAAAGGCTCAGATTTCAATTTAGGAGACTGACAGAGCAAAGTTGAGCTGAGGATGCTGCAGCCACTGGATGGAGCTGAGATGGCACTGGATGAACAACGTGGAAAATGCAGGGAAACATTTGGCATCACCAAGCTGTGTTTTCAAGACACACCTGCACATTTTTCCCTCCTGGCTTTTGGCTGCTGCTGTGTTTAGGGCAGCACTTTGCAAAGCTCAGCTTTGAAATCCCATCCCAGGACAGGGATGCCAGTTCCAAAGCCCATTAAGCCCAACTGTCCTATGAAATGCTGTACCTCGATTTTGGAGCTCTCCAGCTCCTCTTTCAGCAGCAGCCTCTCCTTTTCCCATTCTTCCAGGGTACACTTCCCCTCTTCCCTTTCCTTCTGCTTGAGCACCCGTGCCAGCTGTTGATTGAGATCCTGCACATCTGCTTGGCTTTTGGAGTTCCTCTGGCTGAGTTCTGTATTTTCAGAGTCCAGCTGTTGGTTCCTGGTCTTCAGATCAGCCACCTGAGTGGGGACAGCAGTGATTTTACACCAGGAATGAGATTTTGGGAATTTCCTTTCTCTTAAGGCAATTAAAGATCTGACAAGTCTCACTCTGACAGTGACTCCAAACAAATAATTTGTCATAATTGGCCTTAATTAGAGACCAGTCATATCAGTCACCCAACGCTCTGCCAGGCTGGTGTGGATTTTGAGGGTTATCCTGATTATTCTGAGCAAGTATTTTCCTGAGCAATACCAAGATGGCATGATGTTAAAGGTAATTAATCCTTTTATTTCATCCATTATAACAAGCCACCCCTAAAATAAAAGTAGCAGCCACATGGATACAGCTGGCAGAACCCCTAGACCAGGCCAGATGGGAAATGAGTAAAGGTTGAATCACAAGCTCTATTTCCCATGGGCTACTGCAGAGAATGGCACAAAAACTATAAAACAAAATATTTAAACTTTGTTTTTCTACAAAAAAACTTTCCAAGTTGACTGTGGAAAGTGCTCTCAAGCCTGTGAGCTGGACAATTACTGCTTTTGTGTTATGAGCAGGTCAAGCAAGCCTCAAATCAATTGCTCAAAGAGGCAATAAAACAGTAATCAAAACATTTAAATTTATAAAGTGCTTGTTTCCTGCTGCCACACACCTGCTTTTTCAGGTTGTCCACCATCTTCTGCACAGCCACTTTCTCCTTCCTCACAGCCTCTATCTTCTGCCTGTGGAGAAATGAAAGCTCATTAACACTAAAATCAATTATCAACATACACAGCTGCAAGATTGCACAGGGGGACATCACCTCAAGTTGTGCCAGGGGAGGTTTGGATTGGGTATTAGGAAAGATTTCCTCACTGCCCAGGGCAGTGGTGGAGTCCCCATCCCTGGAGGGATTGAAAATCCCTGTGGCATTTGGGGACACAGGTCAGTGGTGGCCTTGGCAGTGCTGGGTTATGGTTGGACTTGATGATCTTGGAGGTCTTTTCCAACCTTAATGATTCCAAAAATGAGCTGGTTTTTTAAACACCACCAGAAATGGTAATTGTGGATATTTATTTATTTATTGCTCGGCATCCCCGTTCTGCATCAGCTGGGCCAGTGCTCAGCCTCCCAAGGTGCCCCAAGTGGGTCTTTCCTAGAGGGGAAGAATAATCCCAGGATCAGGGATGGTTCTGCACTTGCCAAAGACCCAACCACTGGAATAATCTGCCAGAGGAGCCTCTCCCTGCCTTTGCTGAAGCACAAAGAATTGCATCAGGTCAGCTCCTACATCCTCTGTGTGTGTTACTGGGTCACCCCAATGCCTACAGCTAAACCTCTGCTGCCTCTGGGGATGGGCAGGACCAGCTGGGGCAGGGAAAAGGATGAGGAATAACCTGACAGCCTGCTGGATTTCCATGAAATAGCCCCAGTTTGGATCTGTACAGCGCCTGAAACACGAGGGAGCTTGGAGAGAAGGGATGAACCCATTGCGGCTGAGCCACGACAACAGCCTGAAGGCATCCCAGGGTGCATTCCCCATGGAATTCTCACCTCATTTCTTCCCTGGATCCATTCAGCTCCCTCAGTTTCAGGCTGGAAGCGCTCCCTTCCTCATTTAATAAAGTGACCTCGTTTTTCAGGACGGCGTTTTCCTCGCGGAGCTTCTCGGCCTCGCACCTGTGGCACAGACAGGAGACAAGTGAGAACGGCTCCTGTGGCACAACTGCAAAGGAAAGAAGTCCCACAAGTCAGAGCTACCTGTAATGCTTCAAAACCAAAGCTACAACTGCCTTGTTTTATGTATAAATGGTGTATTTATATTTTACATGAATTCAGCAGGAGCGCTCCCCAGTTTGTTCAAAAAACCCCAAAATTTTACAACAAACTTTAAAAAAAAAAAAAAAAAACCCTGGGCTTTTGGGGCATGTTTTTAAGCAGCTCAAGTGAGTTAAAATCTAAAGTTTCACACTATATTCTACGTATCTTTCAGTCCTTAAGCTAGAAATAACAACTGAACACCACAATGTGCAGATTGCCAGGAGAGCGAGCTGTTTCCCCAACAGGAATTCAGAATTCTGGGAGCAGCACGGTTGGAAAAAGCCTTTTCTGTCCTCAGGAGACTGCACAGAAATAACTTAGCCATGGTGGGACACCTGAAAGAACAATTTCCTGCAGGAAGCTGGTGCTGAACAACAATTAAACCACTTGTAACCACTTTATCCATTAAAAGAAAAAAATCCTTGCTGGAATACAGCAGTTAAAAACAAGTAGGTAAAACCTATGATGAGTATAATATAATGAATAAATGTTTTATAACTGTATTTGCCATATCCCACTCCTGAGGGCTTCCTAACTGGGAAAAAAAGTCCCTATAATTTTCTAATATTAACTTAAATACTGAGAAAAATAGAAGCACTTTTAGCATTTCAAATCACCATAATCCTACGGCATTCACTGAAACACTGAGGCAAAAGAGGAGCAATTTTAGCCTTGTGAGCAACATTCAGCTCTAGAAGGGAACAAACTGAGTGAAGTGAAGATTAGTAAAAGCTACAAAGCACTCTGGAGGTGTTACCATGGATTTTGGACACGGGAATACAATGGGTTTGTGCTGGAGGACGAGCTACACACGGTGACGGTGACATCCACACACAGGACAGCTGGCAGGTGCTCCAGGCACAGAGAGGAGTAAGTCACACACAGTTACTGATTCCAGTGCTCTTTGTTATCCGTGACTAGAGGAGTTAGAGGAGTCCATGGCAGTGTTTGCTACTCAGAGTTAAGCCAGAGTTAATCTAGGGTGGTTAAAGGAGCAGCCAGGGCAGCGCTGGGTTAGTGGCTAACGCCGCGTTACGTTACCTCAGCAGGTCAACCTTCTGCTGCAGCTCAGTGCACGTGCTCTGCAAGCCCTGGGTCGCTGCCCTCCTCTCCTCTGGGGGACCCAGAGCTCCCTCCTTCACCTGGGGGCTGGGATCCCTCATTCCTGCTTTTCCCACTTGTGTCACGGTGCTGTCACTTGGGGGGTTCTTGTCCTGCTGGCCCGAGACTGCGGTGGGATGTTCTTCCAGCTTCCCACCTCTCCTGTCACCGGGCACATCTGAGTTTCCCTGAGCATCTTGTTCTTGGACATCCTCCAGTTCTTGAATATCTTCCAATTCTTGAATATCTTCCAATCCTTTACCTTGCATGAGGAATTTGGTGTTCTCATCCTCAAACTTGACGCTTTCCACCTCACTTTCTCTTTGTTCACAGCAAAGCCTCCTCAGCCTGCGCAGGTTGTCTTCCAGCACTCCGTTTTTTTCAATTAACTGCATCACTTCAGCCTTCAGATCCTCATTTTCTACCTGAATTTCTTCTTGCAGGGACAGAAGTTCAGCCTGTGCCATGGATCTCTCTTCCAGCTCCTCCATCCTTTTCCACAGCTGAGCTATTACACTCTTCAGGTCACCATTTGCTGTCCCAGGAGTGTGATCCAGCAGGAGGGAGTCTTCACTCAGTTCTTCAGCCCTCTCCAGCTCCACCTGCACCTTCAAAGCATCAGAAACAAACCCTTTCTTTTTGGGAGCTATTCTGTGATTTAGCAGATGAACCTTCTGCTGTTTGACATTGTTGTGGAGCACTTTTGGCCTGGGAACTTTCTCCAGATCTCTCTTTTTTGACAGCAGAGGCACCCAAGAAAGGTTCTTGTCACCATCCTGGCTGCCATCAGCATCCAGAGCCGCCTGACATCCCTGGATCCAACACTCCTGTGCCTCAGCGTGGCCACCAGCTCTGGCTTTCACACATCCCTCCTCCAGATCCCAATCCACCTCCAACATTTCTTCCAGGTCTGTAGCATCAGCCTCCAGAGGTGGAAGGACACCGAAATCTGCTCCCAGGGCCACATCTTGACAATCACTGGGCAACCCTTCAAAGCTGGGCTCCATTTCCTCTGCTTCTGAGGCAGACTGGGAGCAGCTGGGGCTGGGAGGCTGCAGCTCCTGCTCTGCCGCTCGCAGGCGGTGCTGCAGCCTCAGGATCTGGGCGGCCATCCTGACGTTCTCCTTCACTGCCTGCTCGTGCACCTTCTGCAGGTTCTGGAGAACATCCCCATCGTCCCCCAGAGCAGCTGCACCAGGAAGAGCAGCGATCTGGCTCTTGGCTTTTGCATACTCACTCTCCAGGGCCCTGTAATGGCTCTGCAGGGCAGAGAAACTCCGCGTTTCCCACTGCAGTTTCTGGATTTTCCCTCGTAGGTCTGAGACTTCCAAACCCATCTCAGCCTTTTCTGTCTCTGCTCTCTCACAAATGTCTCTGTTTAAACTCTCCAGAGCGAGAAGTCTGGAATTGAGCTCTTCTTTCTCTCGCTTGTACTCACTGTCCAGTCTCTCCAGCTTCTCCCTAACCAGTTTCCCATTTTGCTCCACTGTGGCTATTTGTTCCTCTTTCTCCTTTAGCTCTTTCTCATGGTCATTTTGGAGCTGGTTTATCTTCTCCATCATCTTTTCCTCTTGCTCCTGGGCAGCATTCCTCAGCTCTCTCAGCTCCTTCTCCAGCTGCTCCCTCTCACACACCAGCTTGTTCACTTCCTCCTTGAAACGTTTCTCCAGGAGATCCTTCTCCTGGCTCAGGGCAGAACAAAAAGCCTTCTCACTCGCCAAGCTTTCCTTCAGCTGCTCGTGGGCTTCAGCAGCCTCCTGAGCAATTTCATCCCTTTCAAACTCCCACTGGGATTTCTCCTCTCTCTGCTGCTCAGCAAGGTCCTGCAGCTCTCTCTGGTAACGTCCTTCCAGGCTCTGCAGGGTTTCTTCATATTTATTCACAAGGGTTTGTGTGTCCACAGAAAACTGAGTTTGTGCATGAGATGCTCTTCTGTTATAGTCACTTGCCATTTTTTTCCTAGACATGGTTAACATAAGATATTACTAAACTACCTCAGAGATTAAACTGGCTTTTTTAGGCTGAATACAACAAGTTGGAAATTTACTTTTTTTTTTTTTTTTTTAATCCACTGACTATTGGATGGGTGTTTCTGGGAGCTGGAAGTTAAATTCGAGGCAATTTGGTGAAACTCCAAAAAGAAAAGCTGCCTTGGAAAAGTGCAACAACTCATGAAATGTCCTCAGAAAAGGTTTCATGTGCAATTTGTGCCCTTCAGTTCCTGTGCTCAGATTTTGGGGGGGCAAATGCTCTCACCCCCCTCACCCCAGGGTGGCCTCAGTTTCTTTTGACACTCCATATTGGCTACAAAAGCACTTCCCTGCCACCCCTTTCCCTCTTCAGCAAAGAACTCTGAAAACCCAGAGCTTACTGAGTTTTAAAGGGATTTGTGGAGCACAGGGATCCTGAACAGAGCTCGAGTTAATCACTCCTGGTTATGCTTTAACACAATCGCTGCCTCTGGGTGAGCTAAAAACGAACCTCAAGATCTGCTTGAGAAAGGTCAGAAGAGGAAAAAAACACCCCTGGAGAGCAGCCCAGAGCTGTGGGACAGAGCAGGACACTGGAGTTGCCCAGCAGGGAGGTGTTTCAGCAGGCTCCAGCGCTGTCCCCACCAGGGCTGACACTCACCTTTCCTCCTCCAGCTCCTGCCGGTGCTTCCTCAGCAGCTCCTGCTGGAGCTCCTCCTTCTCCAGGGCGTGCAGCTCCGCCAGCCTCTGCAGCTGCTCCTGGAAGCCCTGCTCCAGCTCCCCCTTCTCCTCCTGCAGGCTCTGCACCACAGCTCTCATCTTCTCTTCCACCCAGGCACTCTTCTGCATCAGCTCCTCCCGGTCCTGCCTGGACTTCTCCTTCAGCTGCTCCACTCTGGCCCTGACATCATCTTCATGCTCCTGCCTCAGCACTTCCTGCAGATTGGCTTTCTCCTCATCAAAATGCAGCTGTAATTTGTTTTTCTCCTCGTTGTGTTTGCAGTTGAGCTTCTCCTGCTGCTCTCTGAGCGCTGCTGCCTCTCCCTGCAGCTCTGCTATTTGATTTTTGAGGCCAGTGATCTCCTTTTCCATGGCATTCATCTCCTCAGCACACTTCTGCCTCAGATCCTCTTGCTCCTTTTCCCAGTGGGCTTTTGTCTCATCCAGCTGCTTTTCATAATGGCTCACCTGCAGGAGGGAAAATGGGATGGGTTTGTTCATTTTCTACTGAAAATTCTACAGGGATGTTTTCATCAGTATTTCCATCTAGTTTTGTACATTCACTCTACTGATATTTAGATTTACACTCCAGCATCCCATATTAATTTCCCTGGAAAGAATAATCAGTGCTCAGCTTTATTTCTTCCTGGGATCATAGAATCCCAAATTGGTTTGGGTGGGAAGGGACCTGCAGGACCATCTCATTCCAACACTTACTGTGTCTTCAAGCTCCTGTTTGAGGTGATGCAGGTCCCTGTGGTGCTGCTCCTTCATCTGCTCAATGGCCATTTCTGCCTCTATGCTCATATTTAATGGGTTGCAGTCTTCTGAACCGAGCCCTTCAGAAAAAATAATCAAGTAATAATTTATATAACTATAAAAACATGAATTATACAATACATAAATATATATAATTCTCAACAGAATTACTCCCTCAATTCAAATTTGTTTGGCAGCTCTCAAACTCCCATCACAAACACAGCCAAGGAACTGCAAACTTCAATTTCAGCTTTAAATTTGGTTCAGCAGTCACAGTCCAGATTAACATTAAACACCAAATTAGACTTGGTGACCAATTCTCACAGGGAAGCTTTTCTCAGAATGACCTCTAAGATGTTACAAACACCTGCAGCCCAGATCCCAGTGCCACAGGAGGGATCTTTCACCTTGGTCAGGCTCAATCCCACTGGTGCCATGGCTCTTCATGTCAATGTCAAACTCCTCTGACAAGGAATTTCTCAGGGCAGGCCTGAGCACTTTGCCCTGGGCACGGAACTCCTGCAGCTCTGAGTGCAGCTCATCAATCTGGTCCTGCAGCTCCTGAGAGGGAGGAAAACAAAAAAA
Source organism: Agelaius tricolor (assembly GCF_023055355.1). Classification (NCBI taxonomy): domain Eukaryota; kingdom Metazoa; phylum Chordata; class Aves; order Passeriformes; family Icteridae; genus Agelaius; species Agelaius tricolor. The sequence continues at coordinate 2,324,379 of NW_027269265.1, forward strand.
AGCTGAGTGAAAAGGAGCCAAGGCTGCTGAGCACCCACCCAGTCCCACCACAGGACGTTTGGGTGGGAATTACAGCAGAGTAAAAATACTCTGTAAGAATACTAAGAATAGAAAAGTATTCTATTCTTAATAGAATAAGGCTATGTGTCAATAAACACAGAGCCACGGCCAAAAAGGGGGGAATGGCTTCCCACTGCCAGGGGGCAGGGCTGGATGGGAGATTGGGGAGGAATTCCTGACTCTGAGGGTGGGGAGGGGCTGGGATGGAATTCTCAGAGCAGCTGTGGCTGCCCCTGGATCCCTGGAATGCCCAAGGCCAGGCTGGACAGGGCTTGGAGCAGCCTGGGATGGTGGAAGGTGTCCCTGCCCATGGCCAGAGGTGGAACAAGATGGTTTTTAAGGTCCCTTCCAACCTGCACCATTCTGGGATTCTCTGATGATTCTACAATCCCAAACTCTCAAAGGTGAAGGTGTAACAGGAGCTGCAGGAGCTTTGCCTTTATTCCTTCTTCCTGTGACCTTTTATTAAAAAGCAGCTTTAGTAACATTTCCAAACAGTTGGGAAATGCCTCCTCAAACACCAGCTACTTGAAAAAAAATCAAATCAGAAGCAAAAGATCAAATTAGGAAGGAGATCCCCTCATTACTGAATTTACCATCTGGTCCTTCCTCCTGCCTGCCAGAGGAACATCCCGAGGGTTTGTGCCAAGGGCTGTGCACTGCACTCCAGGAACAGCAGTTATTGAGGAAAACAACTCCCTGAATGTGCAAACACACAAGCCTGCAGCTCTGAAAGGCCCAGGAAGTGAACCTTGAGTACTGACTTATTTCTGCCATCCTCAAAAAGAGAAAAATCAGCTGCGTATTGAGAAGAACCGATTCAACTCCTATTTCTACTCAGTCTTTGCTTTTAAACTGCAGCTTCCTAAGGGAGCTGCTGTGCTGCTTTCCAATCCAACAGCAAAGGCAGCCCTTTTTTGAATGGAAAGGACCCTGCAGAACAGATCACAGAATTACAGAATTATTTGGGTTGGAAGGGATTCCAAAGCTCATCCCATTCCACCGCCTGCCATGGGCAGGGACACCTTCCACTGTCCCAGGGTGCTCCAAGCCCCATCCAACCCAGCCTTGGACACTGCCAGGGAGCCAGGGACAGCCACAGCTGCTCTGGGCAACAGATGAGCTGGTTCCTCTGCAGATATCAGAAAGCAGATGTGTAAATAGAAAACCTGCAAGCTCACCTTAAAGTCTTTTAAGTACACAAGATGGACGAGAAAGCAAACTTTCTGTTCTTAGGTTTATTTAAAAAAAAATATTCCTGGTCTGACAACCAGCAAAACGTGGATGTGTTTTATTTCTCCTCAAAGTTCCTGCAACTCTGAATTCACAGGGCCCCATGGACCCTGGGGACACCTCACCCTCTCAGCTCAGCCAGTGGGAAGAGATTTCCAACCTGCCTCGTGCTGCTGCTTGCAGTGAGGATGTGGCACTTGGGGACATGCTCAGGGCAGGGCTTGGCAGTGCTGGGGGAATGCTTGGACTCCACCTGAGAGGGATTTTCCAGCCTAAATGGTTCTGTGATGTTGCTGGTGGACACAGGAGCCAGGCCTCAGCTGCACTTACCCTGCACTGCTGCTCGTACTCGCTCCTCATCTGGGCCAGCCTCTCCTCCTGCAGGAAAAACTCTGCACTGGTGGGATCCAGGTCACCAAACTGGAACACAGGAGTGGAATACCCAGTTATCCACCCACCCACCCTGCAGCCCTGCTCAGGACAGCATGGATGCCATCCCAAGCAGTTCTGCAGCCTGCACTCCACTCTCTCTCCACTCTGGATTATTATTTTAAATAAAGAAAGTCCACTTTCCTCCTAGCAGGGAATGAGTAACTTCCCCAAAAAACCTGTCTGCCATCTAGCACAGCTCTCATGCTCATTCTGATTGCAGATCACAGCTTTCTACCTTAGCATATGCACGTCTCAGTGTGGTAAATAATCCCAAGCTTTCAAGAAGGCTGGAAATCCCAATATATGAACCTTAGGCTATGGCTGCACAAACTTAAATAACTTTGGAGAAGCTGATATTCTGAAAGTTTAATGTAATACAGCCATGAACAGCTGTTCAACCTCGATTTTCACCTAATTCCAGCAGTGATGCCATGTAAAACCTCACTGCTCCTGGAAAGGACCTGTAAGTTGGGCCCATCCAAAACTCTGTGCTGGGAAAAAAAAAAAAAATCCCTGCAGATCTTCAGGATGATTGCTTCATTTTAAGGCTCCATGGTTTAATTGGAATAAAATTACAGCCAAGGTGGAATATCTGTATTTTCCTTAGCTGGGAGGAAGCCCATGTCACCAAGGCAGGCTGTGCCTGGATAATCTGGATAGAGACCCCCAAAGCCTCTGGCTATCAGCTGAACTGGCAGCTGCAATGTAGCAACTTAAAAATCATTTAATTCTGAAACCCCACTGGGAAGAGGGGGATTTACCTTCTCAGCCAGGACATTTTCCAAGTTCCTCTGCAGTTTGCTTGCCAGACTTTCACACTCAGCCAGTTTCTCTCCTGTTTCCAAGAGCTCGTTTTCCAGGCGGCTGTTTTCCTGCAGCAAACAAAAAACCCCACAGCAGATCAGCACTTGGAGGAGGAAAAAATCAGCATAATAAGGGTAACTCCCAATCCAGCATGACACTATTCCAAGCTTCAGGTGATGACAGGAATTAGGAATTATTTTCATCCACACACAACCCACTCCTGCCACAGCAAGTGCGAACACTGGACTTTTGAGAAATTATCAAAAGGCTTAACAGCAAGTTTGCTTTGCATGGTTTGGTTGTTTGTAAAAGAGGATTTTAAACTCGATCAAGATGTTTTATCTCCTGGCATGACAGCTCACCTGAGAGCTGTGCACACACACACACACTCTGCACGTGATGGCAGCAGAGATTTGACATCTCTGGAGGTTAGGAATCCATGGAACAACCCATCAAACACCAATTCTCATGGACATGGCCCTACCTTGCTGCTTCAATGACTTTTTGGCCAGCTAAACATAGCCCACAGCTCATCCCTTCAGGAGTCATTCCCCCTGTGCCAGGGCACTCCTGATTTTGGGGGAAATCCTGGCTGTGCTCAGTCCCTGTTACCTTCAGGGCCAGGCCCAGGCGGTCCCGGGTGTAATTCTCATCCGTTTTCAGCTTTTCAATCTCCTGCTCCAGCTCCAGCCTCTGTTTGTTGGCCTGCTGCAGGATCTGCTCCCGCTCCCTGCGCAGCTCGTTCTTCAGAGCAGAGATTCTCTCCTTGTACTCCTCATCCAGCTTCCTGCCAGGGGGACAGGAGCCTGTTAGAGCAAGTGTGGAAAGCCAGGGAATGTTTCTCTGTCTGCTCTGGGGTGCCCTGGCCCCCAGGGCAGCTCTGACTTTGACCCTCATTCATGGAGAAAGTTTCCCAGACTTCAAGATAGACTGGAACCCGCAAAAGTGTGAAATAGATTATAGAGAGCAGTGTGGGTGTGTCACTGGGTGAGAAATTGAGGTTTTGGGGTTTTTAGTATGTTGTGGATGGAAGCAAGATGGAGGGCACAGGGTGTCATCCTGGGTTTCTTCTTCATGCTTCTTCTTCCTCCTTCTCCATGGGTTTGGGTGGCATTTTGTAATTGGGCAGAAAAGGCTGCACTGGGGGCTCTGTGGGATCAGTTTTTGGGTTAAAAGGGGAAATAATCCAGGTGTCAGCTCTTAATTGGATGGTTTAGTCTTAAAAGACCTTGGAACAAGAGATTGTTGGCCATTTTGTGCCTTGCTGCTGAACTCACAGCAGTGAGACTTTTACTGATAAGGAATAATAAACACCTGAGTCTGAGCATGAACCACTGTCTCAAGTGCCTTCAATCCAGACCCAGAGAAACCCACAACTGGAACCCCCACAAGGAAGAGGGTGACAAATATTGCTGGGGGTGGAGCTGGGTGGTCACCAAGCCCCTGCCCAGGAGGGAGGGATGGATGGGTGGATGATGGATGGATGATGGGTGGATGGATGGATGGGTGGATGATGGGTGGATGATGGGTGGATGGATGGATGGATGGATGGATGGATGGATGGATGGATGGATGATGGGTGGATGGATGGGTGGATGGATGATGGGTGGATGGATGGATGGGTGGATGGATGGATGGGTGGGTGGATGGATGGATGGGTGGGTGGATGGATGATGGGTGGGTGGATGGATGATGGGTGGATGGATGGATGGGTGGGTGGATGGATGATGGGTGGGTGGATGGATGATGGGTGGGTGGATGGATGATGGGTGGGTGGATGGATGATGGGTGGGTGGATGGATGATGGATGGGTGGATGGATGATGGATGGGTGGATGGATGATGGATGGATGGATGGATGATGGGTGGATGGATGGATGATGGGTGGATGGATGGATGGGTGGGTGGATGGATGATGGGTGGGTGGATGGATGATGGGTGGATGGATGGGTGGATGGATGGATGGGTGGGTGGATGATGGGTGGGTGGATGGATGGGTGGATGGATGGATGATGGGTGGATGGATGGATGATGGGTGGATGATGGGTGGATGATGGGTGGATGGATGGATGATGGGTGGATGATGGGTGGATGGATGGATGATGGGTGGGTGCTGCAGCTGCCCCACCTGAGGTTGTACTCGTTGCGGCGCTCGATGGCCGCGTGGTGATCGTCCACCTCTGAGGCCATCAGGGATTTCAGCTTCTCTGCCTTCTCCAGGTCCGAGCGCAGCTTCTCCTTCTCCCTGGCCACCTGGTCAAACCTCTCCCTGGGCAGAGCAGAGCACAGCCAGCCTGCATTAGGTCAGCCCTCATTGCTTCCCCCCAAAAAGGGGATTTGAAACATCAGAGAAGCTTGGAAAGGTCTCCAAGGGTCTCCTCAACTGCATTTAGTCACTGGATTTCAACCTCTACCCAAACACCTCTGGACATGTCTTGGTGTCCCCACAGATCCTGAGACCCTCAGCTGTGGTCCAGCCCCCAGATTCAAATCCTGAAATGGTTTGGGCTGGAAGGGACCTTCAAGACCCTCTTGTTCCAGCCTCTGCCATGGCAGGGACACCTCCCACTGTCCCAGGCTGCTCCAAGCCCTGTCCAACCTGGCCTTGGGCACTGCCAGGGATCCAGGGGCTCCCCCACCCTCACATCAGGAATTCCCAGTTCCCAGTCTCCCATCCATCCCTGCCCTCTGGCACTGGGAGCCATTCCCTGGCTCCTGTCCCTCCATCCCTTGTCCCCAGTCCCTCTCCAGCTCTCCTGGAGCCCCTTCAGGCCCTGCCAGGGGCTCTGAGCTCTCCCTGGAGCCTTCTTTTTCAATACAGAAACCATAAATACAGTGAGTCCAGCACAAAGTCAAACTGTGTGGACTTTCAAAGGAAAACCACTGGGATTTAGAGTGGTACAGATTTTGTACCTCACCTCCATATGGCAGAACCTCTGCAAAGCCCCAGATCAGTTTGGATCCAAGGCACTGATAAACTCCACCAGCCCCTGCCCTGAGCTGTGCATTCCTTGGCCATCAATGGCCACTGTGGACAGCAGTGCCCACTCCCAGACTGGGAACAGCCTGCTGCTTCCATTTTTAATTTTTAACCACATTTTTCTGCACCCCTTGGAGGTTTCAGTGTTTTTCCCAGGCAAAACAAGAACGCTGGAAATTCCTGAGCACTCCAAGAGAGAACTGAGCCTTCCAGTGCCACCCCAGAGCCCCTGGGAGCACCAGCCCCCCTCAGCTGCTCCCTCAGCTCCTGCTTGGCCACCAGGGCAGGGAGCAGCACCTCCAGGCACGCCTGGGACTCACATCAAGTGCCTGATCTCTGATTTGAAGCTGGCCAGGGCTGCCTGGTGCACCCCGTTCTTGGTGATGAGCAGCTCGTTCTCCAGCGCCAGCGTCAGCTCCGTCAGGTTCACCTTCCCATCCAAGCTGAAGTCCAGAGCCTGTGGAAACAACAAATCCTCCGAGTGGAATGAGCTTCCTGCAGGAGCCTGGAGACATTTCTGCAGGGATTGACAGGGCAGAACGAGCAGGCTCACAAGGGATCTTTGCTGGCTGATGAATCTGTCACAAACGCCCCGAGGGCAACAAACCAGACATCTCTGCCACCTCCCTCCACAGAGCTGCTGCCAGCTGTGGAGATGGGAAATGTCCTGGTCGTGCTGCAAGACCAACAGGAAATTAAGCCCAGGACTGATGAATTGCACTAATTCCCTGCAGGATCTAATGAGACTGGACTCAGCTGCTGTGAGGAGGTGGCTGGGGATGCTCGTGGCAAACAAAACCAGTTCTTGCAACTGAGGGAACACAGGGGCAGCCCTGCAGGGGGGTCTGATGGGAGGATCCCACCTCCCAGAAAGCAAGTTATCATCAGCAGCTGCTTGGGATTTTGTAAAACGCCAGAATGGTTCAGCTGGAAGGGACATTAAAGGTCATCCAGTTCCACCCCCTGCCATGGGGTAGGATTCTATCCCCCTTCCACCATCCCAGGCTGCTCCAAGCCTTGAAGAAAGGCCTTTTCTTTCCTTGGAAGTGTTCCAAACCCACATGGATGTGGCACTTGGGGATGGGCTTTAGTGTTGAACAAGGGCTGAGCTGACAGCTGGACTTTTCCAACCTAAACCCTGCAGGAGCACAAAGCAAAAAGCACTTGTGGTGGGGCTGGGACACTGGAGAAACCACCCCAGGGACACCAGCACAAAGCAATTTTCCAGTGGAAAGCAACAAAGCGAAGGTGGACACCCAAACCTGGTGAAGGTGGTCCCACCTTCCCAACCAGTGCAAAGTGGTGAGTGGGTTTAAATCCTGAGCCATGGCACAGGTTATTCCAGCCTGGCTGCTCTCTACCCACATGGATATTTAAAAGCCAGGAGAATCACACTCATCACTGCTGGAATCCAGTGATGGTCACATGAAATGATCTTCTGCCACCCACAGCTTCTGATGAGATGGACAGGGATGGATTCATTCAGGTATCTGATTTCATCCCCATCACCCTTTCACTCTCTCTAATGGAACACTGGGGACTGGGCAGGGTTTCAAGTGCTGTCCTCCACCTCAGCACAAGCAATAATTCAGGTCACCCCGGTGCTCAGAGGTTTGCAGGTGCAGCTATTCAGGGAGGAAAAGGAATTAAATTGCTTCCTAACAAATGTAGGTGACCTCTTCAAGCTATGCTGGAAATCACGGTGTATTTTTATCATTAAAAATGATAAAATGGGATGCACCATAAAGGAAATGATTGGAAATTTCCCAGAACTCTTGTTACTAGCACTGGGAATTTTTATAGAATTACAGAATCTGTTGGGTTGGAACAGATCTTGAAGATCATCCAGTCTCACCCCCTGCCATGGGCAGGGACACCTTCCACTATTTTTATCATTAAAAATTATAAAATGGGATGACCATAAAGGAAATGATTGGAAATTTCCCAGAACTCTTGTTACTAGCACTGGGAATTTTTACAGGATCATAGAATGTGTTGGGTTGGAACAGATCTTAAAGATCACCCAGTTCCACCCCCTGCCATGTGCAGGGACACCTTCCACTGTCCAGGCTGCTCCAAGCCCTGTTCAATTTGGCCTTGAACACTTCCAGGGATGGAACAACCACAGCTTCTCTGTGGGAAGATTTAAAAGGGGAAAAAAATAGAGACTTTGGAAAGGAAAAAAAATAACAAAGGGATAAAAAAATCCACATAAAACCAGGGGTGAGACGCAGCTGGGGGTTACCTTGAGGATCTCCTGGCTGTTCTCTATGCCCTCCTGGTGCCAGCAGTCCAGGACCCCCTCCACACAGCCATAGCCCATGCCATCATCCAGGCTGGAGAAGAGGGAGAAGCCGATGGTGCTGGGCATGGCCGAGGGCGTGGTCGTGCGCCGGCCGCTCTCGTCGAAGGACTGTGAGAGAGGATGAGGGTGAGACAGGGCAAAGGCAGTGCCCACAGGGCTTCACCAATGGAATTTCCCCTAGCACTGCTCCAGAGATTAAGGATTAAGCTCTGGTTTTCCTCACGGCCAAGCAAAACCCGGTGGGAGCGTCGCTGCTGACCTCAAGCAGGCGCTCGGGATTTAAAACAAATCCCAGGAGGAGCAGTGTTCCAGAGCTGCCCTCATTGCTCCAGAAGGGTTTCACAGTGCTCACTTCTGGTTTGGAATGTCACTTTGCCTAAAACAGCTGCAGGGAGCACTTGTAGAGTGGTTTGGGTAGAGCCCTCAGCTTCCAGGCAAAGACAGGGAGCAGATTTCAAACTCTCTCTCAGGAAAAAATGCACAAATTGGAGTGGAGATGTGGGAGCTGCATGTCCCCAGCCTATCCCAGGCAGTGCTTCCCCCTGCACCCAGTTTATACTGGATGCCCCATCCTGGACATGTTCCAGGCCAGGCTGGATGGACTTTGGAGAACCCTGGGATACTGGAAGGGGGTTGGAATGAGCTTTAAGGTCCCTTCCAACACAAACCACCCTGGAACTCTACAAGGCTCTACCACTGCACTCCACAGGTTGCCAGAGCCCTCTCCAAGCCACAGAACTTCCAAGTGGAGCCATGTCCCCTTTCCCATGAGGGTGCTCTGTGTTTTGGCTCCCCCCAAAAGAGTTTTTTCTGAGCAAGAGTTTGAAATCTGCTTTTGGAGCAGGGCAGGCAGCAGCTCACTGCCACCACCTCCTGCCTCACAGCTGCCCCTGCAGGGACAAACACTGAGGAAGAGGAGGAGACAGGCTGGGTTGGGAATTGTTCAGGAGTTCTCCTGCTCCTTTTACCCCAGGATTCTCCTCTCACTTTCTCACCTGCATGGAGAGGTGGCGTTTCAGCTGCCGGTACGGAGTGGATGCGGAGGGGGTGAGGGATTTCCCATTTCTAAACAGGCCATAAAAGAAATCCTCTATGCTCATGGTCCCATCTTGCTCCAGGTTATGGAGCACCTCTTCAAGCACCTGCAAGGAGACAGAAATCATGTAAAAGGCCAAAAGAAATCTGGCACAGAGCAAACATTCTATTCCCAAGGCTCCAAAAAGAGCAAAGCAGGAATTACCTGCTACATCAGCCTAACACATTTCCATATTCTCCATGTGGAAAATTGCAGGCACACATACAGCATGAAAAAAAGCTCCTGGTCATCTTGGAGCTGCTGTTTAATGAGGCAGCAAGGAAAAAAACCTCATTTTATTCTGCCCCTGAGCCAGTGTGACCTCAGGAATTCAGCTCGAGGTACTGAGATGCCAAACCCTGAGCAGCTGGAAGTGACCAGGCCAAAAAAAAAACCTCTAAGACACTGCAAGGTTATCATAAATCTGTTTGATGCTTCAGGGCATGCTGCTTGCTCAAAAGTAGGACTGGAGATGTTCAGATTAGTCCCTCACTATTTCTTTGTCTACAGTTTATCTTTTCAGGTATTATTTTCTGCCTTAATACCCTGAAAGCATTTCATTGTGGATGCTGCAAAGGAATACCTGCTCAAGAACATGTTTTGTGGAGGAAATTAATACCAACCATGTTATCTTAAGATGCAAAAAAATCTGACTTTTTTAATAAAACTAAATCCTAAGTTGATAAGAGCCTTTTTTTTTTGTTAAAGATTTCATTTTCTCATGGGCTCTTGCTGCAGGACAGAAACACCCACAGGCCTTCCCAAAGTCAAAAGCAACCACCTCTGAATATTTAACCCATATTTGCTGTCTAGCAAGAAAATTCCTAGGATTAAGGAGACATGTTTGGAATTCAAGCCATGCTTTTAAATTCCAGATCCCTCCGTGATTGCGTGAGGAGCGCGCACGCCACGGCTCAGCCTCAGCTGCCTTCTCCTGATGGTTTGGGACCAAAAACCCCACTGAGAACCAGCAGCTGGAGCTGGAAACTCCTTCCCAGGCAGCCAGCTGAGCTTGGGGTGAATCCCAGGAGGGATTTTGGGGCGGACAGCAAAGGCCAGGCAGGGCAGGGCTGGGATGGGTGGCTCACCTCGCCGGCCGCCGCGTGCAGCCCGTGCTGCTCACAGATGGACACCAGCTTCTTCCTGTTCAGGTGGCCATCCCTGGTGATGCCCAGGTGCTCACACACCTCCTGGAGCTTCTCCTCAATCCAGTCTGGGCTCGGGGAGGTCCCAGGGGAGGCGTTCAGGTCGTCTGGGTTCCAGAAGCGCAGCTGCCCTGGAAGGGGGGAGATTGATCCGGTGTCTGCGGTGAGGAGCAGAACATCTGGGGTTCTGCACCCCACAGAGAACCTGCTGCTGCCCTGGGCACAGCTCCCTCCTGCCTCTGCAGACCACAAGGGATCGCTTGTCTGGGTCCAGAGCACACTCTGGGGCTCAGGATGCAGATACTGGTCCCAGCAGTACCAGACTCTGCTCAGCATTTCACTCACTTGTGCCACCAGGGGAAGGAGCCTGATGTCCACAGAGCCATGGAATTGCTGAGATTGGGAAAAAAACCTCTAAGACCATGGAGTCCAAGTGTTCCCCAGCACAGCCAAGGCCACCACTGGCCCATGTCCCCAAGTGCCACATCCACACAGCTTTTCATCCCTCCCAGACTGAGCAGCAGCTGGGGCTGTGGCCAGAAGCATCTTTGGGAATGTGGATGAGTCTGATGGCCAATGTGGGCTGGTGGCCAGGGAAGGGCAGCAGAGCTCCCTCAGCTGCTGGCATGGATGGGAAAGGGACCCCTCCCTCCCCTGGGCTGTTATGGGATCAAGGGAGCTGCAAGGCATCTCCTGGGGCTGGAAAAGCAGCTTTAGGAGAAAAAAGTTGGCCCCTTTGGATTGAGAAAGGGTTAGAGAGCAGCTGAAATGTGGAAGAGGTGCTGATGTAATTAAAAGGATGTAGATGCATCCCTCTGTGCCTCCAACAGCTCCATGTCCTTTCTGTCACCCTCCTGATGAAGATGGTAGAACACTGGCACAGGTGAAGGTGCCCAGAGAAATTTCCCATCCCTGGAAGTGCCCAAGGCCAGGTCAGACAGGACTTGGAGCACCCTGGGATAGGGGAAGGTGCCCCTGCCACGGCAGGGGTGGGACTGGATGAGCTTTAAGCTCCCTCCCAAAGCATTCCAGGAATTTACAACTCTGTGACAATTAGGGAACTTTTAACGACTGGTCCCTGCTGACATCTAGTGCCCACCAGGCTCCACTACAGCCAGAGCCCCCCGGGGCAGGATGGGGAGCAGGGCAGGGGGACCAGGAACACCCACAGCAGGATGAAGAGGGCAGGGGGGCACGGCACAAGATGGGCCCTGCCTCAGCTTTCATCCCCAGCTGCACCTCCCCAAGCTGTGCAGCAGCCAGGCTGGGTGTTGCATGCACCCAGAGCCCCTCTGATCCCTCTTCAAAGCTGAAAGGAGAACAAGCAATGAGAACAGGCAGGCCCAGGTGCTGCTCTCTGCTCTTACCCTCGGCCTCGTACTCCTCGCTGCCTCGCGTCTTCCAGTGCTGGGGAGAAAACAAAAAGCTCCTGAGTTATTGATTGCAAGGCATCCCCTGAATGAAAGAGACTCTGGGATCAGCAGCCAAGGAGCTGCAGGGCTCCAGCAGGGCTGCCAGGCTTTCATCTCCCTGCAGGCTGGGCTGGGGATCCAGGGCTCTTTGATGCTGCCCTGCTCTGTGGTGGGAGAGCCCAGCGGTGCCCAAAGCCCCACAGTGAGCCAGCAGAGGGGACAGAGCAGGGCCTGGCAGGGTGCTGGAAGCAAGGCAGAGGTTTGCTCAGAGGGCAAACCATGCTGCTTTCCTTGGAGGGATTGATGGCTGAGGGGATGGGGATGCAGGAAGATCACAGAGCTGGGTTATCCTTTCCTTCCAGCACTGCATTCTGTCAGCCAAGCCCAACTCAAACCTCCTGCACTGAGAGCAGCTCTGTATCAGGAGAGAGCTATGCTGCCAACAAGAGCTTAACAGAGGGAAAATAAATCCACTCTCTGGTGGTCTTAAACCATCCTGCTCCCTCTGGCATCACCCCATCAGCCCAGGCAGCCCCAGGAGCAAAAGCACAGCATTTAAGGTGATTTCCTCATGTACTACACGTTGTCTCATCCCTTGCAGCAGCCCAGGGTATTTACTCCCACAACATGAACTTTGCTTTGGCAGTGGCAGATGTTGCTCCCGCACTGGGACAAGTGGATCCTTCTGCCTGCACGTGACTGATGGATTTGGAGTCAAAGTCACCCAGGACATAAAGAGGCTCTAAATCACCACAGAAAAGTTCAATAGCTCTCATTCAGATTACAGCTAAAAGCCATTAATCTACAACGTTGCCATGGAAACTGAATTAAGGCACTGGACTTTTTTTAGCTCTGCTGCTGTTCCTGTTTCAGCTGCAGGACCAGGCAAGGGCCCTTCCCTGCCACAGCATCACAACATCCCACAAGGGACAAAATGCAGGAGCTGAGGCAACAGGTGCCATTAAATCCCAGCCCTGGAAGTTCTGCACAAAGAGAATGGCAGAACCCTGGCACAGATTGCACAGAGCAGCTGTGGCTGCCCCTGGATCCCTGGAAATGTCCAAGGCCAGGCTGGATGGGGTTTGGAGCAGCCTGAGATAGTGGAAAGTGTCCCTGCCTGTGGCAGGGGATGGGACTGGATGGGCTTTAACCATTCTGGGATTCTATGAAATTGCCACCTGAAAATGCAGAAAATTTTGTGCAGAGAGAGGGCTGGCTTGGGTGCCAGAGCAATCACCCTGCAGCCACCCATCCTCCTCCTTGGGGACAGTGGGACACTGAGGGGAAGCTGGCAGTGATGCTCAGGAGGCAGATCCTCTGTGTCCCAGTCCTTCTGCATAAGCAACATGCACACTTTTATAAAGAATCAGATTAATTGAGCACCAGACCCCCTCACTTCAAGCACTTTCAGCAAAACCACACCAGCTGCTGCTGTCCCGCCCCTGCAAGTGTCCCAGGCCAGGCTGGACAGGGCTTGGAGCCACCTGGGATGGTGGAAGGTGTCCCTGCCATGGCAGGGGTGGGATGGGATGAGCTTTAAGCTCCCCTTCCAACCCAAACCATTCTGGGATTCTACGAAACCACAACAACTCCATCAACACCAACAACCCCAAGAGGGGCTCTGGCATTCTACAAAACCACTCTGGCATTCTACAAAACCACAACAACTCTATCAACACCAACAACCCCAAGAGGCTGAACAAAGCCAGGGGGTTTGGGCTGGGGTGCTCGTGTGCCCTCCCCTCCCTCCCTCCTGTGCCTTTGTGTGCTCGGGGTCAGCCACCACCGGGAGGGGACAAAGAGGGGCCAGGGTGGGTGGGACAGGCCCATGTCAGGCTCTCATTGTCCCCCAGCCCCAGCAGGGCCTCAGCTGGCCCCGGGTCAGAGGCAGGGGGTGCCAGGAATGCCTGATCCCCGGGGAGGCGCGTGCGGGGAGCAGATGGCTCCGAGCGCATCTGCAGCCTGGGCCGTGGGCCCTGCCCACAATGAGGCAGCAGCAGCAGCCACCTCTCTGTCCCCCCTGCCATCTGCTCCAGCCAGCCAGACCTTTGTTCTGCCCCGGAATATATTGCTAATTAAAATGATGATCAGCAGCACATGCCACGAGGTGAGCCCCGGTGCTGATGGGGTTTGCTCTTCCCAGATCCACGCAGCTGCTCCCTGGGCTGAGCAGAGACCCCAAAAAAAGCTCTCAAATCCCTCACTCTGCCAGGTGCCCTCAGCTCCAAGCACCAGTCAGGCACTTTTTCTGGGAGCAGGCACTATCTTAATCACAAATCCTGACTTTCCAGTGCTGATGGATTTTGTTCATCCCAGATCCACACTGCAGCTCCCTGGGCAAAGCAGAGACCCCCAAAAAAATCTTAAATCCCCACACCTTGCTTTGCCAGGTACCTTCAGCTCCAAAGCACCAGTCACACCAGTAAGGCACTTTTTCTGGGAGCGGGCACTATCTTGAGCTGTTAATCACAAACCCTGGCTTTCCAGTACTGATGGATTTTGTTCTTCCCAGATCCACACTGCAGCTCCCTGGGCTGAGCAGAGACCCCCAAAAAAGCTGTCAAACTCTTGGCTTTACCAGGTGCCCCCAGCTCCAAAGCACCAGTCACACCAGCAATGCACTTTTTCTGGGAGCAGGCACTATCTTAATCACAAATCCTGGCTTTCCAGTGCTGATGGAGTTTGTTCTTCCCAGTGCTGATGGATTTTGTTCTTCCCAGATCCACACTGCAGCTCCCTGGGCTGAGCAGAGACCCCCAAAAAAAGCTGTCAAATCCCCACACCTCACTTTGCCAGGTGCCCTCAGCTCCAAAGCACGGGTCACACCAGCAATGCACTTTTTCTGGGAGTGGGCACTTTCCTGAGCTGTTAAATCACAAATCCTGGCTTTCCAGGACAGTCCCACTTTGGGAATCTCACATCAAGAACCCAAAGCAGGAGTTTCAACCCTCCCAATGAGCCAGGCCATGCTGGAAACAACTCACAAACACACAGAGCATGGGAGCAGGTGGCACTGAAGGGACAGAATTGGGATGTGCCAGCAGATTCTAAAACCTCAAAGCTTGGAGCAACCTGGACAAGTGGAAACTGTCCCTGCCTGGGGTAGAAGGCTGGAATGAGATGGGCTTTAGGGTCCTTTCCAGCCCAAACCACTCTGGAATCCCAGGAACCTGCAAATAGGAGGGACCCCTGCCAGAGCAGAGCAGCAGCTGGGGAAGGGGAGGTGATGGATGCTCCCCAGGGAGGACTGGAAGCCAGCACAGCCACCATCCATGGGGACAAGCTCCTGCAGGTCACAGGGACCCTCAGGAACCCACCACAGCAGGGTTAATGCCAAATCCAGGCCCAGCTGCTCATCACCTGATCCAGCAGCACCTGAAAACCCCCGGGGATGGAGGTGGAGCCTCCCTGGGCAGCTGCTCCCAGAGCAGCTTTCCAGCCTTTCCCCTCCCAGAGCAGCTTCCCAGCCTTTCCCCTCCCAGAGCTGCCTTCCAGCCCTTCCCCTCGTGTTTACCAGGGAGGGAAACCTCTCAGACACAGCCTGAGCCCTTTTAATTGGCACTGCCTGGGAGCAAGCACCAATTAAGCCACCCTGCCCCAGTTCTCAGGCTGGGGGCTGTGTTTGCACACGCAGCACAGAGAACTGGGCAAGGGCTGATCCCTGGCCAGATCCCAGGGAATCAGGAGCCTCCAACACCCCCCTGGGACCCCTCAGCACCTTCCAGCAAGTCCTTCCCATGCATACCAAGAGGATCTGCTTTGGAGATGCTGATAAAGTTGGGGTTTCACAAGTTTAGCCTGATTTTTGCTCCACCTGCAGAGGAATTAGCCATCCCAGCAGCCCAAAAGGTGCAACAAGCACCCCCAGCAGGAGACTGATCCAGCCCCCAGCCACAGTGTGGTTACAACAGCTGGGTTAATTAACTGACCTTGTTAATGGACTGCCCTTTACACCTCTGTGACAGCTAAAACCAAGGGGTGAGGTTAGAGCAGCCCCTTCCAGCAAGGACAGCCCTTCCCTGGGGAGTGTGGGAGGATTAACATCGATTCCAAGGTCAGGGCAGCCCATGTGGCCAGCACCAGGAGATGGATGAGCATCCCTGTGGTGCTGAGCAAAGGTCACCAGCAGCAGGGAAAACCTTTCTTTGAGGTGTTGGTTTGGGGTTTTTTTTATCATTTTTAAGCTCAGCTGCATAGGAATAACACTGAAACCATGGGAATTGGAAATTCCTTCCCTGCTTTCTCACACAGGGCTGGGTGTCCCCCTACAACAGCGGCTGTAGAGGCTCCAAGTGAGGCCACGAGACAGAGGAGGGAGAAAGCAGCAGTGCTTCTCCTTCCCAGTGGGAAAACTCCCACCACATCTCCTGAATCAACAATACTTGGCACAGCAGGGCAGGCTGGAAGCAGCCCAGCTCCAGGGCAGCGCTGTTGTGGCTGTGCTCTAACACACAGCACCAATCCCAAGCACTCAGCTCCCTTGGCTTTCCTGTCTGGGGAAGCAAGAGGAGATTCACTGGCACAGAGAGAGCCACAGCTCTGGAGCACAAAACCAGGAATGGGGATTGTTTTTGGAGCAATTAGAAGCCACTGTCTCAAAGCAGCTGCTGGCTGCCCAGCACCCCTTGTCCCCCATGCCTTCTGCTGGAGCCATGGCCAGCTTTTGGCAGCTGCACTAATGGATGTGGACGTGCTCAGGCTGCTCCCAGCCCACACCTCCTCGTTAGCCACAGGGGCAGCAGCTCTGCCCTTTCCTAATTGCTGGCCCACGCTCCAGCCAGGAGCACGGGCCCAGCTCCCTCCCCACTTCCCACGAGCAAGGGAGCCACGCCTGGCATGGCTCAGCCCCAGGGACAGGCAAGGAGAGCGGCCAGGAAAGGCACTGGGACACCCCAAACCCCTTCAGGTGTGGGCAGCAGCCATGCCCAGAGGTGACAAGGCCACCCAACACCCATCCTAGGGACAGGGAAGGCACTGGGACATCCCAAACCCCTTTGGATGAGGGCAGCAGCCACGTCCAGAGGTGACAAGGCCACCCCAACACCAATCCTAGGGACAGGCAAGGAGAATGGCAGGTAAAGGCATTGAAACATCCCAAACCCCTTTAGGTGTGGGCAGCAGCCACATCCAGAGCTAAAAAGGCCACCCCAACACCCATCCTAGGAGAGCAGCCAATGCCTTCACTGGGAAGGCTCCAAGCACATCCCAATCCCTTTGGATGAGGGCAGCAGCCATGTCCAGAGGTGACAAGGCCACCCCAACACCAATCCTAGGGACAGGCAAGGAGGGCAGCCAGTAAAGACATTGGAAAGTCCCAACCGCCTTTGGATGAGGGCCGCAGCCATGCCCAGAGGTGACAAGGCCACCTCAACACCCACCCTAGTGCCAGTAAAGGCACTAGGACAACCCAAACCCCTTTAGATGTGGGCAGCAGCCATGTCCAGAGGTGACAAGGCCACCCCAGCACCCATCCTAGGAGAGCAGCCAATGCCTTCACTGGGAAGGCTCCAAGCACATCCCAATCCCTTTGGATGAGGGCAGCAGCCATGTCCAGAGGTGACAAGGCCACCCCAACACCCATCCTAGGGACAGGCAAGGAGAGTGGCCAGTAAAGGCACTGGGACATCCCAAACCCCTCTGGATGTGAGAAGCAGCAATGCCCAGAGGTGACAAGGCCACTCCAACACCCATCCTAGAGACTAGCAAGGACAGAGGCCAATGCCTTCACTGGGAAGGCTCCAAACACATCCCAACTCCTCTGGATGTGAGGAGCAGCCATGTCCAGAGGTGACAAGGCCACCCCAACACCAATCCTAGGGACAGGCAAGGAGGGCAGCCAGTAAAGACATTGGAAAGTCCCAAACCCCTTTGGATGAGGGCCGCAGCCATGCCCAGAGGTGACAAGGCCACCCCAACACCCACCCTAGTGCCAGTAAAGGCACTGGGACATCCCAAACCCCTTTAGATGAAGGCAGCAGCCATGTCCAGAGGTGACAAGGCCACACCAACACCAATCCTAGGAGAGCAGCCAATGCCTTCACTGGGAAGGCTCCAAGCACATCCCAATCCCTTTGGATGGGGTCAGCAGCCATGTCCAGAGGTGACAAGGCCACCCCAACACCCATCCTAGGAGAGCAGCCAATGCCTTCACTGGGAAGGCTCCAAGCACATCCCGACCCCTCTGGATGGGGGCAGCAGCCATGCCCAGAGGTGACAAGGGCAGCCCAGCACCCACCCCTCCCTGCTGACCTCCTGGCTGGCAGCAATGTGGGCAGGCTCCTCGCTCAGTGGCTCGATGACTGTCACCTCAGCAAAGTCCTCCGGGGACTCCTGGAACTCCGGCAGGGAACGGCGCCCGTAGCGTTTGCCACCTTTGATGTACTTGGGCTGTGCTTCTGGGGAGGAATCTGGGGAATCCAAGCACAGAACACATCAGGAATGCCATTTCTGAGCTCTCTCAGGGCTGGTTTGCTCGTTCAGCAGGACTCTGAGTGCCCAGTTGCTGCCACCATTCCTGGTGGGCAATGGCACCAATGGTGGCTCCACTGCTGGATCATCACCACCCTCTGTGCTGGTGTTCACAGGGGTCTCAGGTTGAGGGAAGAGATGAGGATCTGATTCCATGTTTCAGAAGGCTGATTGATTATTTTATGGTATATATTATATTAAATCTATACTAAAAGAATAGAAGAAAGGATTTCATCAGAAGGCTGGCTAAGAATAGAAAAAGAAGGAATGATAACAAAGGCTTGTGTCTCAGACAGAGAGTCCGAGCCAGGTGGGCTGTGATTGGCCATTAATTAGAAACAACCACATGAGACCAATCCCAGATGCACCTGTTGCATTCCACAGCAGCAGATAACCATTGGTTACATTTTGTTCCTGAGGCCTCTCAGCTTCTCAGGAGGAAAAATCCTAAGGAAAGGATTTTTCATAAAAGATGTCTGTGACACCCCTCACCCTGGCACTGCGTCTGATGGTTGGAATTGGTGCTGCTCCCTACCAAAAACAGCCTTCACAAAGTGCAATCTTCCTCTTCCTCACCCCTCCCCAAGCCCCAGATGAAGTTAACAGGATGGGGAGGGAAAACCTCCACAACCTTGCCAGGAGCCTGGGATGGAAAGTCCATTAGGCCTCTCCTCCTTGCACTCCTCTCCATTAGCAGCACCAGGCAGGTTTAATTAGGGACTGAGTTGCACTGAGGCAGCTCAAGTCTCCAGATCCTGCAGACACCTGGGCGGCTGCTGCTCTCTGTGGGTTTGAATTTCAGCTCCATTAAAAATGCCCAAACAAGCAGGAGAGTGGAAAAAAATTGGGCAAGTTTGGAGTCTCTGGGGGCCCCGACAGGAGCAGCTGATGTGAGAGACAGTGGGGCAGGTCCCAGCCTGTGCTGAGCAGCCAAAGCCAACTGCAAGATCTAAATAACCCTTTGGAGTCATCCTCTAATTACAGGGGCTCCACATTCCCCAGCTCCAGCTTCCCCCAGCAAGCTCCTGCCTTTGGGGACTGAATTATCCAGGAGCACTGGCAGGCAAGGATCAAAACAAAAAAATAAATAAGCACGTTTTGGGCTGTTTTCAGTGAGAATCTGGAGCAGGGGGCAAATTAAACCAAGGACCAAATTAACCAGGGATTCAATTAGGGGAAGGCTCGGTGCCACTCTTTGTTTCAGTGTTTGCTAACCTGACTGCTGAAACCCCCCCAGGACTCCATCATCTTTTATTTTCTGCCTCTCACAGTGGCAAGAGCAGCAGCTTTTGAAAATTTTATTTGCAGAGGGCTGTGATATAAAAGAAATGCAAGAGTGCAATACTAATAAGGCACAGGGAAGCTGTTCCACCGCTGACAAAGGATACAGGGGAAGCAGCAGGTCTCCAAACCCCCTCACCCAAATGCCTCCTCGGATAATATTCCTTTAGATATGGAAGAAAAGGCTTCAAGCTTGTTAGAGGGGAGAAAAAAAAAATACTCCACAACTTAGCTATGCAATGAATTATAAAATACACAGGCTGAGGAGCGCTTTGATTCCTGCAGCCCCACACTCCATCCAGCCTCGGTGCAGCTCTAGGGAACAAACCCCGTGCCTGTGTTTGAACAAGGCCATTCTAACAAGATTTGCTGCAGCTGGGACTCAGCACATGAAAGTTGGGCTGATGGAGTGCACCGATAGAAAAATCAGGAGGAGACAGGCTGATTAAGGAAGAGCCCCAGAACAAAAGCAAACCTTATCACTCCTATTAAAGCCCGCCCGGTGCTGAACAATCTCCATCCAGCAGCTCTCTCTGAAATGCTAATATTTGTGGCTACTCATTCACCCAGTTATTTCCTCCCTCCCCGCACAAGAGAGGGCTGGGGGGCTTTGTTTTCCTTCAGAAATCATTTTTATTATTCCTCAGACAGAGCTGTACCTCCATCTGTCTTTGGAGAGATGGAGGAGGGGGGAAGAAGCTGGAATTCAGTGAAGCTCCAGCTGAATTTCCTTCTGAATTTCCGAAGAATCCTGTTTCCATCCCCACCACACTGACTGTGTTTCCCCACTGCTGCAGCTGGAAATTCAGTGGTGCTGTAGAAGGCGTTCCTGCTGTTCCAGGGGGTTGCAACGAGATGATTTTCCAAGTCCCTTCTGCTCTGTGACCCTCAGGAGCACAAGTGCCACCACGCTGGGCCCCCTTGTGAGCACAGCAAAGGGGACATCAGGAGCCTCTCCCCACTGCTGTGCTTTGGGCACTTGCAGGCTGGCAGCTGATTCCTCTCTGCTCTGAGCACCACGGGTGAGCTTGTTTGCCTTTTGTAATGAAAAACCTGTGAAGCCCCAGAACATCCCTGGGAGGGAAAGGTGACCCTTCACAGCTTGAGGAGAACAGAGTTTGCTCCAACTTCCAAACCAGCTGTGCCTGAGCCCAGCTCAGGCACCCTGAAATCCCAATTTCCACAGCCAGGCTGGTTTTGACACTGGGTTCCAGCCCTTCCCCTATCACATCCTGCAGCACAAATCCCTCTCCTTTCCAGCACCATCACCTCTCAGCCAGGTGGACACAGACACCTCCCACACCTGCAGCACCCTCCAAGCCTCTCCATCTCCTGCTTGCCCACCAAACCCCCCAGCAGAGCAGCTGGTGCCCTTGATGTTCCCACCATCCCCGAAATTTAGGGGATGCTGGGCACACAAAAATGCAAAAAGCAGCCATCCATGCTTCCTGAATGCAGGAAATTCACTGAGGAGCTGAACAGCTTCTCATTCCCAGCCAAAAATGAGCAGGAAGGCTTGGAGAATCATTCAGGTTGGAAAAGAATCATTAAGGTCGTCAAGTCCAACCTCAGAGCTGCTCCAGCCCCAGGTGCTCAGGAGGAGCACAGAGGAGATGTCAAAATCCAGCCTTTCATGGAGCAGATGCCCATGAGACAGCCCTGTGTGCTGTTCACCCCCAAAAATGCCAAATACCCCCCTGAACAGAGGGGGAAACACCCCCAGAGCAGAGGATGCTCTGCTGCCCACTCCTCCCACCAAGAGCAGGGGGAGATGCTGCTGCTCACACCCCCACTATTGTGTGCCTGACAAATCACCAAGAAAGGAGGAAAAACCCAGAAAAATAAAATAAGTTGAGCCCTCCCTGCTCCCTACAGCCCGTGGCAAAGCGTGGGCTTAGTAAAACCCACTCCAGAGCTGGTGTCTAATTAGACACTGGGGTCTGATCTGCCCCCCTGAACTGCCCCCAGGCTGGGGGCAAGAGGAGGAGGCTGAGGGAAGCAGCCTCTCACCTTCCTGCCCACTGCCCAGAGGGTTTGTGGCCCTCCAAGTGCCCCTGGAATGAAACAACCCCCCCTAATTCTGCATTTCACTCCCTGATTTAAGCGCCACAGACGGGAGCCATCAATTCCCTCTCTCACTCCCCTCATCCATCCCACTGAAATGTCTCCATGGCTGGAGATTTACACTTGATTTTCTGCCTTTCTGCACCAGATAAGTCATTTCAAAATCCTGCTCTGCCCTCAGATGGGGAGGGAGGGGGGGCTCCCCTTCCCTGGGCCCAGCATCAAAGCCCTGCAGAGCAGACAAAAGGGGGTTTAGAGCAGGAGCCCCCTCATCCCACAATCCCAGCCTTCAGAGGGGAAATTAATTTCTCTGCTGCTTAAGATTTGGAAGGGAGGGATGCTCCAAGTGCTGGGCAAAGCCCATGGCAGCCAGGATCTGCTAAATCCTAATCCCCTGAGGCACCAGGTACGTCTGAACTCCTCCAAGCCCTATTTCACCACTCAGGCTCAGCAGTGGAGGAAGAGAGGAGTGGTGGCAGGGTCATCACAACCCAAAACCAACGGGTTTTGACCCAAAAAATACCCTGTGGCATCAGGCAGCCCTGCCTGGGCTGTGACACTGGTTTCAGCCAGTGCTGCAGCCACCTGAACAACCTTTCCCCCACGGATGGGGCCCTTCCAAAGGGCATCATCCCCACCAGCCCCTTTGTTAGAGGGCACTTCTGCTGTCTCCAGAAGGAAAAGGGAAAAACAGGGAAGGAAAAACCCCAAAACCCTCGTGACTGTGGGGAGGATGGCGTCCAAGTGCTCTTTAATTTCTCCTGGGTGTTCCTGTAATCCTGCACTCCACCCCATAATCCCTCCCTAGCCCAGCTTCCATGCACTTTTTATTTGCTATAATGGGGAGGAAAAAAAGCCTGATTTTTTTTTCTTCCCTAATCACCCACACAACTGATTTTTTTTTTTGTTTTCCTTTCCCCACCCTTAAATCTATTTCATTGTCCCCTCACTGCTGCAGTGACCCGTGGACAAAGAGCAGCAGCACCCAGCCCTGTCCCACGGGAATCAAGAGCTAAGATAGTGATTATTTTAAACCACATTCAAGCTTTTTTCCTGCTTTTCCTGGCATCTCCCCATCCCTGTTCCCAGCAGAGGAAGGCTTTGCCCAGCTGATGCTCTGGTTCACAGCTGGGTCTGTGTCCCCACAGTGTCACCCTCGAGGGGACAGAGCTGATCACAGCAGCTCTGGAGCTCTGCCTGCCTTGGTTTCCAGAGCTGCTTCCCAGGCAAGGAGCCTGCAGCACCATCCTCCCTGCCAGTCTTGCCTTTGCAAAAGGAATTCGAGACAAAAAAATAAATCTGTATAAATCTATCAGCTGCTCTCTGCAAGCCTGAGTGCTTCCTCCTGAATGAGGAAACCCCAGTGGCTGCTTCTGCAGGAACTGCAGCACTTCTGGTTCCTTGTCCCCAGCCCCTGTGACCCCAGAGCCCTGGCACAGAATCAGTTTGGGTGCAAGGGACCTTGGAAATCACCCCCTGCCATGGCAGGGACACCTTCCACCATCCCAGGCTGCTCCAAGCCCTGTCCAGCCTGGCCTTGGGCACTGCCAGGGATCCAGGGGCAGCCACAGCTGCTCTGGGCACCTGTGCCAGGGCCTGCCCACCCTCCCAGCCAGGAATTAATTCCCAATCTCCCATCCATCCCTGCCCCCTGGCAGTTCAAAGCCATTTCCCCTTGTCCTGTCACTCCAGGCCCTTGTGGATTTTCCCTTTCCCTGTTTCTTTTGGGCTCCCTGCAGGGACTGGCAAGGGCTGGAAGGTGTCCCCAGATCTTCTCTTCTCCAGCCTGAACAGCCCCAAACCTCTGAGCAGCAGAGGGGCTGCATCCCTCTGTGCCTCCAACAGCTCCCTGTCCCTCCTGTCACCCTCCTGAGCTGACAGCATCCATGGGGACAAGGCCATGCCACCCCCCTGGCCGTGTCCCAGACTGTCTGGGGCTGCAGCACAAAGCCCCCAGTGCTCCCCCATTGACCCTCCCATCACCCAAATCCCTGGAGAAAACCCCCACAGCCTCTTCCTTCCCAGATGCTGCCAACAGCCTTAAAATCTCTGCTTCTCCCCCCCCCCCCCCCCCCCAATTAAATTTTCATTTAAATGATATGATTTAGAGCTCTTAACTCAATTTTTTCCCTAGCCTGGGGCAGGCTGGAACACCAGCATTTCCACACTCCCTGACAGTTTGACACCAACAGCACAAAGCAGCTTGTTTCTCCAAATCTCCAGTTTGATCTAAATTAAAAGAAGCAAAGACTTTGGCATTAACCAACCTGTCAAAATGCATTAAAAATAAAATGCCTCCCAGGCCTGCCTGGCTCTGCCTCCCTACCTGTACCCTACACCCTTTGATTTGCTGCCACTCCAACCCCACTCTGACAAGAGCATCCCCAAGGAGGGCTTCTCCAGCTTCACTTGTAATTTCCCCTGTGATAACCCCAAATTTAGCTGTTTCTGGAAGATTTATTTACATTTCAATCAAGCTGGAGCTTCTCAGCCATATGATACCCCAATAAATGCAGAATGCTGGATTAGTTCTGCCTCACTGGGGCTGATTCCTGCTCTGTGCCAGCTCCTTCCCAAGGGGCTGGCAGGGAATGCTCCCCCCTGAGCACCCACTGAGCTGCACTTGGAAATTCCATTAAGGAATGCTGGGCACAGGAGCTGCCATCACCCCTCTCACAGCATTAAAGAGCTTTGGAAACGAGAGGTGGAAAAGAAAAATAATCCATCAATCACACCTCTCCAGCCCTGTGGTTTTTGCAGCCTTATTAAAAGGGGAAAGTTGTAATTTTGCTGGCAGGCTCCTCTCTCCAGAGTGGGATGCTCCAGCTGAGATTGATGCTCCAGGAGGGGGAAATCTGGAGAATTCTCTCTCCCCCTTTGCTAAGCTGTTTTCTCCTTGGGGGATTTGGCTCCCCTGCTGCTCCAAGGACAGGATTAGGGATTTCCATACAGGTGTGGCACCAGCTGGAGCTGCAGGGCTCAGCCCCAGCACGGCCCCACAGCTCCCAGGCCCTGCTGCAGGGGGGGGAACACTGAACCTGAAACCTTTCCTTCCAAGGAAAGCCTAAAAATGCCCCATTTTCAAGGCACAAAGCAGGGAGAACACTGAGGAGTCACAGCAGAGCCCCTGGAAGGGTCCCTGGAGCAGCCTGGGGTAGTGGGAGGTGTCCCTGCCCATGGCAGGGGGTGGAACTGCTCTCTTCCCACTCAAACCATCCTGGAATTCTCTGACCAGCCCCAGCCTGGTTTCTCAGGGGCTTCACTTGGTGAGGAACAGCTCTGGAGCAGCCTGACTGTGTTTTCCTGGGAGAAATTCAGAGAGGCTTCCTACACCCTGCTCATCTCAGACACAAGGAAACAGAAGGGACTTAAAAAACATAAAAACCAACACAAGTCCCAGCTGGGAAAAACCCCAGCAGCAGCAGGAGCTCAGCCTTTTGTCTGTCTGGCCACAACTCTCTGCTCCTCGAGCATCCCTGGGCAGCAGGAGTGGTGTGGGATGGAGGGAGCTGAGCCCCTGTCCCAGCCATGACCCATCCTGAGCATCTGCAGGGAGCTCACAGCCAGCCTGGGCCTCTCTGGGCATTCAGATCATGGGAATGGCAGAGAAATACCCAAGGGCTCTGAAAACACCTCTGGGCAAGGTTCCACAACAAACCTCAGCTCCCTTTGTGTAAAGAATCCATTTCTCACCCTTCATCAAAAGAAATAGTACAATAACATTTTTTTAATTTTCTATAAAATAAATAAATAATAATTTATAAAAATTAAAATTATTTTGATTTTCTATATTTTATATATATTAATATACACAAATAGATTATATTTCTGGATATTAATATATATAAAATATAAAAATATAAATAAATATGTCAATATCAACATGAAAATATAAATATATATATAAATTCATATATTATTTATATATGAATTTTTATATATATATAAAAATCTGTGTATATTTACATATTTATTCATATTTTCATGTTGATATTGACATATTTATTTATATTTTTATATTTTATATTTATATATACAAATGAATATATTATTTATATATTAATTTATATATAAATAATTATATAAATATAAATAATATTTATTAATAAATATATTAATAGAATGATATCATTAAAATACAAATTAATATATTAATATAAACTAGCATATTACTATAAATATATAAATACAAATATATTATTATAATATTGATCTATAAATGAATATATTAATATAAATAACTATATTTATTAATATATACTATGATTAAAATACAGATAGAATTATTAATGTAAATACAAATATTAATATGTTAATATAAATAATTTTTATAAACCTTATATTTAAGGTTTATAAAACTTCTTAAGGTTTATAAACTTCTCAGTTACCTCATTTCTATAAAAACAAACAAACAAAAAAACAAAAAACCAACACCTTTTCTCCCAATATCAGCTTTTTCTGCTTGGGTGGCAGCACCTAAAAAGCACTTTCTCTTCTAAGTTCTTCTGTGAGAGCCACCCAGAGCTGCTTTGCCAATGAAAATGTACCAGTTTAGGTAATTTCAGTATTTACCTGGTTCTTGGAAGTGCTCCTCATTTGACAGGGTTCTGGATAAGATGAGGATAAGTGCTTCTTTAAACTGATCAAAGTGGACCTGTGGGGGGAAAAAACAAAAAAAACAAAGGAAGGAAATGGGCAATCAGGTGGTGCAGGGAGTTAAACATGGGGCCAAAATATGAGGAAAAGAAAAAAAAAACCAGAAGGAAATGGGCAATCAGGTGGTGCAGGGAGTTAAACAGGAGGCCAGAATATGAGGAAAAGAAAAAAAACCAGAAGGAAATGGGCAATCAGGTGGTGCAGGAGTTAAACAGGAGGCCAGAATGCAGCAGAAGATGGGCAGCAGTGGGGATCACTCATCAGCACCCCCAGACCAACAGCCTGGGCAAGGGGCACCAAGGAACCCTGCAGAAGGGACAGCAAGGGACAGGCAGGCACAGCCAGCACCTCTGGGCACGTGGGAGCAGCTATTGCCACACAGAAGGACCCAAAGCCACAGATTTCAGGCACTGGTTGGGTTTTTCCATTGATCAGGAACCAAAAGAACACTTCCAAAGGAGCAGGGACATCTCCATCCCTCGAGGTGACCTGGCCAGGGTCGGTGGCTTCTGCAGTGAGACCATTCCTGAGCAGGGATGAATATTCTGCTGTGGAAATGCTCCAGTGCCCTCATTTACCTTCAAAAACCACTCCCCAATGTGGATGGCAGAAAAATCCCTCCCTTTCCAGGGCAGCTCCAGCAGCTCTGGGAGGGCTGAACTTGGAATACCAAGCCTGGAGTGAAGCTGGGAATAAACCAGAGATGATTCTGCCACTGAGGGAGGGTTTTTTTTTTTTTCCCTTCTGCTTTTTTCCATCTGTGCCTTCCTGGAAATCCTCCTGCCTGCCAGGCAGCAGAGCCAGGAGGAGGCTGCAGCATCCTCCCAGCCTGCTGGGGAATGTCAGCAATTCCAGCCTGGGGGACACCAGACCCAGGGACAGCTGGAGGAGCAATTTGACATGGGTCAGTGGCCAGGCAGAGCTGGCTGCTGCCATTTCTCCTGGCTAAATAAATCTTAGAAGAATTTTCAGCGTGGAACAAGAAGATTTTGAATTTAAAGGAACCCAGAGAGGCTGCTCTGGCTGGCAGAGCTGCACTCACAGGGATTTTCACCCTGCACAAGCACCAAAGCTCAAGTCTGAAGTTCCCCAGCTTGTTTTTGGGGGTCAAGCAAGCTCAGAAAAATACCAACAAGCCCCCTGGTTGGGAGGGGACAGAGGTGAGCCATGGAGGTACAGGGGAGCTCAGGCAGTGCCAATCACCCCTGAGGCTTTAAACAGTTTTAAACATGGGGTTTTTTTTTAAACACAATTAAAAAATATGTTCAGCACAGAAGCTCATCAGGACTGCTTCATCTGAATACTAATTGCTGCCATCCATTTCCAGCCACTGGTGTACTTCAAAAAGGCCAGTTTACAGAGAGAGGAGACTTTCCCCCATTAAAATAAAGAAAACTTGACATTTAGACTAAATGAGGATGAATAAAAGATGAGGGTGTTCAGATTACAGGTTCCCTCCCCATGGGATCCTCTCAGGAATGAATGGACAGAGCCAATCCCTTGGATGGGTGCTGGGGATGGCTTTGGAGGGGAGCTCACAGAAAAACAAGACCCACTTTGCATCCCTCACATGGAATTGAACAAAGCCAAACCACCTGGGCAGGTGTGCAGCAGCACTGCCATCCCCTGCTCTGCACAATGAGCCCACAGCTCCTGCCTGCACTGATGGGGAGGAGGAGGAAGGAGGAGGAGCTGAGCCCTTGCACAAGGACAGAGGCAGCCATCCATGCTTCCTGAACGCAGGAAATTCACTGAGGAGCTGAACAGCTTCTCATTCCCAGCCAAAAATGAGCAGGAAGGCTTGGAGAATCATTCAGGTTGGAAAAGAATCATTAAGGTCATCAAGTCCAACTCAGAGCTGCTCCAGCCAAACCCCAGGTGCTTCCAGAGGCACAGGAAAAACATGAAGATGTCAAAATCCAGCCTTTCATGGAGCAGATGCCCATGAGACAGCCCTGTGTGCCATTCACCCCCAAAAATGCCAAATATCCCCCTGAACAGAGGGGGAAACACCCCCAGAGCAGAGGATGCTCTGCTGCCCACTCCTCCCACCAAGAGCAGGGGGAGATGCTGCTGCTCACACCCCCACTATTGTGTGCCTGACAAATCACCAAGAAAGGAGGAAAAAGCCAGAAAAATAAAATAAGTTGAGCCCTCTCTGCTCCCTACAGCCCTTGGCAAAGCGTGGGCTTAGCAAAACCCACTCCAGAGCTGGTGTCTAATTAGACACTGGGGTCTGATAAAGTAGACTGGCCCTGTGGTCAAATTGTGATTTTTCCATGAGCAGGACAGCCCCAGGAGGCTGTGGAAGGTCAGGCTGAGGAACAGGACATGGCCATGCTCCTGTGCTGCACAGCAGGACTGCAAATGCAAACCAGCAGCACAGGGACAGGCACAGGGGGGGTCCCCAATGCCCTCCTCGCTCTGCAGGTGGAGTCCCAGCTAGAAAAGGGGGGGAGATTTGTCCTCAAGATGGGGCAGAGGTTTCCCCAACAGCAGCTGAGCAGCAAAAGCAGCCTGTGGTGCACCTCTGACCTTGGATGTGTGCAGGCACAGAGCACTCAGAGCTGGAGAAACAGCACTGATAAAATGAGAGCTGGGCTGGAGCACGAGCCAGGCAAGGCAGCCACGGGACAGCAAAGCCACAAAGGCTGCAGAAATCCTCCAGAAATCCTCCAGAAATGCTGCAGAAATCCTACAGAAATGCTGCAGAAATCCTACAGAAATGCTGCAGAAATCCTCCTGCAAGGCTGGGGGGAGCCTGGCCCAGGTTCCCCATCCCTGGAGGTGCCCAAGGCCAGGTTGGATGGGCTGGGAGCAGCCTGGGATGGTGGAAGGTGTCCCTGCCAGAACAAGATGGGCTTTAGGGTCCCTTCCAACCCAAACCACTCTGGTTTTATGACTCTGTTTTGGTATTGCTCATCTCTATGTCCGCTCATGGGGGTCTCTCTGCAATTTGGGGCTGATCCCAGCCAGCCAGGAGGCAATGGGGGCTGGGGAGGTGATGCTCAATGGGCTGTCCAGGATCAGGGACAGCACACACATTCCTGGCTGGCAGGGGGGCAGGCCCTGGATCCCTGGCAGTGCCCAAGACCAGGCTGGATGGGGTTTGGAGCAACACCCCACAGCCAGACCAGCACTGCACAGCCAGGGCAGCTCCCCAGCAAGGAGAATTTTCTCAGAACAAGTAAATCAAACAAGACAAAGCCAGCCCAGCCTGCCCAGGCAGCCAGGGACCAACCAAAGCTGTGCTGCTGAGCAGCTCTGGTTCCTCAGAGAAAGCCCAAGGTCCCTTCAGAGCCAGCTCCCTCTGAAGCTGTGCTGATTAGCACTAGAAAGGGCTGGGAGCCTGTGCCAGGGCACCTGCTGCTCCTGTGTGCCCCTGCCATGCAAAGCACTTGGCACAGGCTCCTTGCAGCTCCCTGCCCTGATCCCCAGCACAAACCCCATCCCCAGAGCTCTGCCTCGGCCTGCAGACTCCTTCCAGCCAGAAGCTGCACAGGGAAATGTCTGCTGGGGGAGATGAGGATCAGGGAATATCCTGACCCACAGGGAACATCCTGACCCACAGGGATCATCCAGTGCAGCCCCTGGCCTGCCCAGACCCCCCAACACTCCCACCCTGGGCATCCCTGGCAGCTCCTGGAGCTCTGGGGCTGTGCCCATTCCCTGGGGAGCCTGGGCAGTGCCAGCACCCTCTGGGGGAGGAACCTTTCCTGAAATCCAACCCAAACCTGCCCTGGCACAGCTCCAGGTGTCCCTTCAGGTCCCAACAAGCCACTCCTGCAGTGCCATCAGAACAGGGCAGCCTTGGCCCCAGCCCACAGGGCACCAAGGGGAGCAGCAAGGGCACTGCAGGCACAGGGGGAGGATATTTGGGTATTCTGCAAGAGGTCACTGCAGGGAGCTGGGAGTGAAAGCCCAGCCAGGCTGTCCTTGCTGCAGGCTGGGAATGCAGTGGTGCAGGTGAAACCTGAGCTCCTCATCCCTGCTCAAGGACAGCTCCAAGGACAGGCCCTGCACAGGCCCAGAGTGCCCAACCTCACAGAATCCCAGCAGGATTTGGGCTGGAAAGGACCTTAAAGATCATCTCATCCCACTCCCTGCCATGGGCTTCCACCATCCCAGGCTGCTCCAAGCCCCATCCAGCCTGGCCTTGGGCACTGCCAGGGATCCAGGGCCTGCCCACCCTGCCAGCCAGGAATGTGTGTGCTGTCCCTGATCCTGGACAGCCCATTGAGCATCACCTCCCCAACCCCCATTGCCTCCTGGCTGGCTGGGATCAGCCCCAAATTGCAGAGAGACCCCCCATGAGCAGACACACAGATGAGCAATACCAAAGCAGAGTCATAAAACCAGAGTGGTTTGGGTTGGAAGGGACCTTAAAGCCCATCTTGTTCTAGCAGGGACACCTTCCACAGTCCCAGGGTGCTCCAAGCCCTGTCCAGCCTGGCCTTGGATACTTCCAGGGATAGGGACTGGCTCCCAGGGCTCATCCCCATCCCTGCACTGTCCCCAGGACACCTCTGGTTTGCTGCTAATTAAAGGGCACAGAGAGGGCAGACAGACAGACAGACAGACAGGCCCAGCCACACCCATCCCCTCCCTCCTGCCACCGAGGGTGAGGGGCAAGAACCTTCCTGAGGCACCCCAGGAACTGCAGTGAGCATCATCTCCACACAGTGTGTGAGGAAAACACTTCCACCACAGGGGTTTGGCTCTGCCTGGAGTCAGGGCAGGATTTACACCCACCCCAGACCCCAATAATTCCCAAACCATCTCAGGGGAGGCAGCACCTCCAGACCACCAGTCAGGGCAGGATTTACACCCACCCCAGACCCCAATAATTCCCAAACCATCTCAGGGGAGGCAGCACCTCCAGACCACCAGTCAGGGCAGGATTTACACCCACCCCAGACCCCAATAATTCCCAAACCATCTCGGGGGAGGCAGCACCTCCAGTCCCTCTCTGAATGCAAACTCAGCTCCCAGTCCCTGCCCAGGGCAGAGGGCTGCAACGAGGTTATCTTTAAAATCCCCTTCCAACCCAAAGCATCCCACGATTTTATGATCCCAGAGCATCCATTCATGCCTGGAGCAGAGCCCCAGCACAAAGACAAGCACGTGGCCCCAGGGAGCTGCCCCTGAGCAGACAAAACCTTCCCCCAGTGCCCCCCTCCCCGGGGCTCTCCCATAAATCCCAGCCCCTGGAAGGGCAGGCAGACAAAGGCTGGGACCATCTGCAGCACGAGGGGCAGGTGCAACAAGTCTGTGCTCAGGGGGCTCTGGGTGTGCTGCTGCTCTCCCCAGGAAACCCCAAGGATGCCAGGGCCATGAAATTGAAATCTGGCTCCTGCTTAAACCTGGGCCACTGCTGCTGCTGAGGAGCAGAGGCAGAGATTGTCCTGAGGCTCTGTGGCAGGCTGGGAGGGAGAACCATGCCCAGGGACAAAGGGGGGATCAAATAAAATGGGATGCCTCATGTCCTGCAGGGGTGGAGCTCTGGGTTGGGATGGGGTGAGTGTGACCCTGCATTTGGGATGCTTTAATGGGGGTTTTAGTGCCCTGACCAGCTGTGACAGCCACATCTGGTCTCTTCTCTCTGTGCCACCATCCCACAAGTGGCAAAACCAGGACAGGACAAGGGGAAATGGCTCTGAGCTGAAGGAAAATAGATTTAAATTCAATATTGGGAAGGAATTCCTGACTGTGAGGGTGGGCAGGCCCTGGCACAGGGTGCCCAGAGCAGCTGGGGCTGCCCCTGGATCCCTGGCAGTGTCCAAGGCCAGGCTTGGACAGGGCTTGGAGCAGCCTGGGATGGTGGAAAGTGTCCCTGCCATGGCAGGGGTGGCACTGGATGATCTTTAAGGTCCTCCCAACCCAACCCATTCCAGGATTCTTTGCTAACAGCATCTGAGTGCCCCGTGCTCAAGATGACAGAGCAGCACAAAGTCTCTGGTGCTCCAGAAAATGCCACACTGCAACTCTAAAGGTCAACAACCTCCACCTGCATCCATCCCAGCTCCACTCACTCACAGCAGAAGAGCTGCAGCCCCAGGGCAGGCGAGGAAGAGGAGGAAAAAGGAAAAACCCCTTTGATCATTAAAGGAATTATTTTGTTTGTGAGAACTGCAGTTTGATTGGAAATTGGAGTCGGGATGGCTGCCTGTGTGTTGAAAGCCCTGGCTGCCCTGCTCCACATTTCTGTGATTTTAATGAGCAGTGATGGATTTCAGGGTGATTTCCAGGGAAGGATCTGATGCACTCTGAGCACAGAGACACCCAGCTGAACGTGGAGATCCCCCCAAGGGCAGCAGCTTCTGCTCACTGCCCTGGGATTTAACCCCATGAAGGTGCAACCACAACTGGAGAATGGCTTTGGGAAGCCACCAACAGCAGGCAAAGTGGACAGAGATGGCTCAGACAGCGTGGGACAACATTCTGTACCTTAGAGAGACATCCGTGACTGCACACAGCCCTGCCAGCATAACCACAGCTTAAGCCAGGGTAAATCACAGGCTCAAGCCCTGGATTTAGGGCTTTGTCCCATCCCAGGTGGCTCAGAGCCTGTCTAAGCACCTGGTGAGCTGGTTTGGGGAGGTGACCCAGGCCAGCAGCAGCAGGACCCAGAGCTGGGGACACAGACACAGCGTGAGCCAAGGGCAGCCAGACCTGGCACCTGCTCTGGCCTTGGGAAAGCTCAGCAGAGCACAAGGCTCAGCCCAAAGTGGTGGCTCCTGAGTTTCACACCACCTCCAGTCAGGGCAGACAGAGCAGTTCCCTCTCCTGCTATCCCCAGTTCTGCTCTTGGAAGTTGCTCTGTGCCCACCCTGCTGAACAGACCAGACCAAACCCCACAAGCCCTGTGGCACCAGAGCCTCAGGAATGTTGGATACACACAAATCACACGCCAATCTCTCCCCAAAACCACCCCATGCACGCAGGCACTGCCCCCTCCATCCCCCAGCTCCTTACCCTGCCTAGGAGGTTTCCTTGGAGCAGGGTCTGCTGCAGGGCTGGGGCCACCTCCTCCAGGTGCAGCACGTGGCAGAGGTCAGTGAGCTCCTCCTGGCCCAGGGAGCCCGTGCCTGTGCTGTCAAAGCTGTCAAAGAGCTCCTTGAGGCGAGCTTCATACTGGTCCTGCTCAGCTTCATCCATCCCATAGCCTGCCACGCTCACCTGGGGGAAGAGATGGCACAGGTCATCCCTGGTGGCATGGGACAGCAAAAAAAAAAAAAACCAAACAAAAAACCCCAGGGCTGGCACAGAAGATGCCCACCAGGCTGTTTGGGGCTGTATTTGGTTGCATTGATGCTCCACCACTGCTCCAGCCTCTCCCAGCCCACTGGGGGAAGAAGTCACAGAGCAGAAAGAGCCAGGGGAAAAAGCCTGGCAGAGCCAAACCCTGGGGAGGGGACAGCCCAGGTGGCTGGGACAGTCCCTGTGTGCCACCTCCCACTGCTCCTGTCAGCTCGTCTGGCTCAGCTGCAGCAGCTAAATTGTTCCCTGGGGCTCCAGGGATCCCCAGGTGCTGCAGGTGAGCCTTTGGTGAAAAGACAAACAAGGCAAGAACGGCTCAGCAGCTGCAGGGAGCAAAGCCTGAGGAGGGCAGGGCAGGAGACCCCAGCCCAAACCCTTCAGGGCAGCCACCCACCATGGCCACCCCCTCCAGGAGCACAACACAGCTCCAGGATCCATTCCAGAATCATGGAATGCTTTACTTTGGGGAAACAACTCCCCAGATCAAGCCCAGCTGCCAAGAGCTCCCCATGCTGCTCCCCCTCAGGTGTTTCAGGTCAAACCCTGGCTGAAGGCAGAGAAGAGTGTGACAGGCAGCAAAGCCAGAGCAGCGTGGGGACAGCCAAAATGGACCCGTGTCCTGCAGCAGGCACACAAAACCCAGACCCTGTTGGCCTCAGGTCTTCATTTTCCCCTCCAGGTCAAGTTTTCACCCCTCTCATCCTGCTCACAGCCCCAGGAGCTGTTCTGGCAGGGGGTAAAGGGAAATTTCCTGTCTGAAATGCAGGATTTGGCTGGATCCGTTTGCTCAGCCTGGCTTTGGGTGGCAGCTGTGTCACCCAGCGCCACCACACAGCCTCAGTGTGGATGTGCCACTACCCTGGGGCACAACAGGCACTGTCACCGTGCTTGGGTGACAATGGGCACAGCAGTTGGTGTCCCAAGGAGCCAGCTGGGCATCCCAGCCTCATCCATGAGCCCACACCAGCCAGCCGTGGGAATTCTGGTTTTGTGACTGCTGGGGGTTGTGTCAGCCACATTTCCCAAAACAGGGGGGTCCTACCCCAACTCCCTTCCCCACCCAGCCCCGTCCCCTCTGCTCCTCACAGGGTTCCTGTGGCTCCCTGGGCCACAGCAGCACTCCTGGACATCCCAGAGCTGCTGCAGTTGCAGCCCAGCTCCACTGCCCTGCCCAGCCCAGCCAGGAAATCTGCAGGGCAGGCAGAGCAGCAGCTGTGTCCTTGATTTCCCTGGCTGCAGGAGCAGATGCCAGGGCAGAGCATCCTCTGGATCCCACATCTGCTGAGGGATGCAGGGCTGTGGAGCCCACAGAGCCCACAGGACAGGCACAGCCCAGCCAGGCTGTCCTTCCCCTGCCCTGCCACAGCTCTGGGCACTCCAGGGATGGACACAACCCCTCCACCTGAGCCTCACACCCTTCCTGGCCTAATTTTTTCCCCCCAAATCCCTCTTGAGCTGATTTCCCAAGTGCTGGGGGGAGGAGGGAGGCACAGACACATTCGACCCGGGGCACAGAGGAGGAGGAGGAGGCAGCACCCAAAAACTCAGGTGCCTGTGAGCAGGAGGAAGGCAACAAACTTGTTTCCATTGCCACACCAGCAGCCCCATTTCCCACCTGCACCCCCAGGGCTCCACAGTGGCTGGATCCTGGTGTCAGGGAGCCCTGCCTGCACATTCCAGCGGCCCCAAAACTCACAGCCAAGCCTCCAGCAAAGGTGACTCCACCCCACAGAGCTTCCCAAGCATCTCTGAACCTCTTATCTTCAGGGTCAGCCACCTCCTGCCCCCCCAGAGATGTCTCCAGCACCTGACCAGAACCAGTTCCCCCAGTTAGTGCAGAGAGATAAATGCCACCTCCCAGTATATCCCTGAGCATCCCTGCTGCTGGAGCACTGGGATCACCCCTCTCAGTGCCACAACAGCCCAGAAACTCACCCTGGGCAAGTTCGGCACTGGGAACCCCAAAAACCAGCAGGAAAACCCCAATCCCTAAAGGAAAAGGGAATCAGGTGCGTGGGCCACACCTGCCCTACAGCCCAGGTGAGTTTTTGGTGAGGGACAGCCAGAGCTTAGAGGGACACAGTGCCACAACAGCACAGAGCCCTAAAACTCACCCTGGGCATTGGGAACCCCAGAAAACCAGCAGGAAAAGCCCAATCCCTAAAGGAAAAGAGCATCAGGTGCATGGGCCACACCTGCCCTACAGCCCAGGTGAGTTTTTGGCAGGAACAGCCTCACACATCCCCACGCCAGGGGACAGCCAGAGCTTAGAGGGACACAACCCCCCCTGCAGAGCCTGGGAAGGGATTCCCTGTTCCCCAGGGCCAGGGAGGCCAGGGCTGGGTGCCTCCTGCCTCAGAGGGCCCAGGGCGCTGCCAGCAGCCCGGCGATCCCGCAATCCTGCTCAACCTCCATCTTAGGCAGGCGGCTCCGGCACGCAGCCGGCTGCGCAAGGTGACCCAAGATGCCTCCTCTCCTCTCCTCTCTCCTGCCTGAATTATTCAGCAGCGCTTCCACAGCGAGAGGGGGAAAAAAAAAAACCAACCCAGAGCCTCCTTCCTACCTGAGGAGCTGGCATCGGGCAGCAGTCAGAATAATGAGGGCAGCAGCATCAGAGCCCCGGCTGCGCTGCCACCTCCATCAGCAGCCGTGGTGCCGGGGAAGGGGGGACCCGGCAGCGGCACACAAAGCCCCAGTGAAAGGGCTGCCTTTCATCCCTGCTCCAGATGGGCCAGCAGCTGAGATGCAGCAGGGATAATAGGGGCAGGCAGGCAGCAGCTGAGCGGGGGCTCCCCAGTCCCCCGCCAGGAGGAGAGGGGATGGTCCCTGCACAGGGCATCACTTTGTTCAGATTTATTGCTGCCCTTCTGTGCTGCTTCAAGCCCCCCAGAATGACCAGCTTGAGCTGGAAAGTGCACGTTTAGGACAGTCAGCACCACATTATTCCTCATTTCTGTTCTCCTTATTGCCAGCCCGGGGAAGCAAAGCGCTCCGGGATGATGATGAGAAGAGGAAGTTTTCACCGGCATTTCTTTCCTGCTTTTAAATCCACCCCCTCCTGAGAGCCAGATAACCTTCAAGGCACACAATGTAGGGGCCTGAGAGGACTAAATTCTCAGCTAAATTTAACTCAAACAATATAGGCTTAAACAGTAATTACTGCTTCGCATATTTAAGTGCCTGGAATCGATATCAACTTTAGCCTGGAGCTAATGAAGACACAGATCGGTCAATCAATGGCATCAGCAAGGAGAAACACCACAATTAGCACAATTACTTTTTTTGGGGGGGTGGGGGGGTGTTTGTAAGCAGTATGAATTACAGAACCCCAGAATTATTTGAGTTGGAAGGGACCTTAAAGGTCACTTCATGTCAACCCCCAGCCACAGGCTTCCAGTAGGACAATACAAAATCACATTTGCTGCTGCACAAGAGGAAAATTTTGGGATTTTGGGGATGCT
Source organism: Agelaius tricolor (assembly GCF_023055355.1). Taxonomy (NCBI): domain Eukaryota; kingdom Metazoa; phylum Chordata; class Aves; order Passeriformes; family Icteridae; genus Agelaius; species Agelaius tricolor. The sequence continues at coordinate 2,361,014 of NW_027269265.1, forward strand.
CTGCATCACTAATCAGGGCTAGGGGTACCTTGCCCTTATCCCTGCCCTCCACTGAAGTCATCACCTCCAAGGGACAGCGAGGAAAATGTTTTTACTGCTCCTCTTGATTGCCTCGACTCAAATGAGGGCCTGGTAATTAGCAGTAATTACCCAGCAGAGCAGCATCCACCTCCAGAACACAAGCACCTACTCCATGGCATGTCACTGCTCCGAGTGTCCCCCCAAAGTGTTCTTGGCCACACTTGGGCACTTTAAAGCAACTTTCCCTTCCCACTGCACCTGTGACAAGCTGGGTGATGTGAACACAGCTGGCAAAACCCACCAGGAGCCCAGGTTTTAGTGCTGGGGGTTGTCTGAGAGGCCCAGCAGCCACCAAAAGCAGACTGGGGAGCTCTTGCTGGAAAGGCAGAGCTGAGGTTGTCTCACCCTCATTATCTCCTTCCCTAATGAACCATCTCATCCATCAGCAGCTCTGCTGAATCACAGAATTCCCTGAGCTGGAAGAGACCCACAGGGATCATGGAATCCAGCTCCAGGCCCTGCACAGATACCCCAAAATCCCCATCCTGGGCATCCCTGGAGTGTTGTCCAAACTCCTGGAGCTCTGGCAGCCTCGGGAATGTCACCATTCCCTGGGAAACCTGGGGGGAGGAACCTTTCCTGCAATCCAACCCAAACCTGACTCACTCCAGACATTCCCTGGGTCCTGTCACTGGTCACCAGAGAGAAGAGCTCGGTGCCCTGTCCCTGCGTCCACCCCAAAATCCCCACACCGCGTCAAGACAATTTCCAGCTCAGCTCACTTTGCCCGTCCCCTCTTGGAGCAGCAGCCCCACAAAGGGTCCCAGCGAGAAACCAAAGGGAAAAACAAAACCCAAAAAGACAATGAAGCACCTTAATGCCAGTAAATCACTTGACAACACGCCCAGCTCTTCAAGGGTCACTACCAGAGTAAGCCTTACAGCTGGCAGCTCCTCCTCCCCATTGACCACGCTCATCATTTTCCCTCTGCACCTCAAAACACCCCCAAAAAACACCCCCAGACCCTCCGAAGTTGGCAGAGAGCAGCGACTCTGTTAACCAAGCCCCAGTCCAGATCAGCCGAGCAGCGCTGGCTATAAAAGCACTATAAATTTATGTAAAGAGCTTCAAAAGCAGCGCAGCGGTTTGAATATTCACGCCAGCCCGGTATTTGCATTGTAATAGGGCTTTTCACTCCCGGCCTTCCCTCCGTAAGGAAAAACAAAGCGCCCATCTGGTTTGATTTTTGCAAATCGGGCTGGAGTCGCTCCGCAGTGACTCGGGGAGCCCCGGGTGCGATAAAGCCCAAGGTGGAGGAGGCACAAAGCTGATTATTGCAGGAGTAAACAAAGCGAGCCGGGAATTCATCCCGGGAAAGGCGGGATTCGGGAATTCCCGCGGAGCTCGGAGCTGCCCCGCTCTGCTGAATCACGGCGAAAACGAGCCCAGAGCCTTCCTCAGCTCCGTTTTGGGGAGCACACGAGGAAGAGGAGCAGGATACACCCAAACTGTCACCCAGGCACCCCAGTACAATCCCAGCACTGGGTGCTCCTAGGCTCTGGATTTTGGCTCCATCCCTACAGGGATGCTCCAAGGGAGACGGGCCCACGGCTGGGGACCAGACAGCAGATGCTGTCTGCCACCCTGGTGACAACGAGAGCTCTGCCGATGACAAAACAACTGCTGTTATTAATTCCTCCAGCCGCAGCCGGCTGCTCCCAGGGCTCAGCCCGGCCGGAGCGGTGCAGACCCCGCTGCCAGCGCTCGGAGCATCCCTCCGGGAGCAGGGACGGGGCGCCCTTGGCAGGAGGGCGAGTGGCTCCCGGTACCTGCCACCAGCACCGAGGGGACCTTGGGAGCTTTGCGGTGTCACCCACTCACAGCCACCCCTGACACCGCCCTGCGGCTACGAGGAAGCAAACCTACCCCTAACCCTGTCCCCAGCACCCCCTTCCTCCAGCATCCCACCCTCCAGCATCCCCCCTTTCCCTGCAGCATCCCCCCGCCCTGCAGACGCCCTCGTTGCCCAGGCACCCACCTCGCCGCTGCTCCCGGTCCCCGCCGGCCGTCCCGGCGCCCCGCACACGCGGCCGGCCCCGCCGGGAACGGACGGGACGGGAAGGGGCGGGCAGGGCCCGGCACCGCCCGCGGAGGAGGGGCCGGGGCGTTCAGCGCTGCCCCCGCACCGGGGCTCGCTGCTGCCCCTTCCCCTTCCCCTTTCCCGTTCCCCTTCCCGTTCCCGTTCCTCCCCCGTTCCCGCAGCCGCCCCCGTTCCCGTCCCGGCCTCACCGGCTGCCGGTGCCGCGGGGCTGGCGGAGCGCTCGGAGCGTTGCGGGCCCGGGGGAGGCGCCGCGTTCAAATGCGGCCGCGTTTATTGGGCCGAGAATCGGGGGCGGCCCCGGGGGTGCGGGACGGCCCCGGGGCGGGGGGACCGGCGGCCTTTGTGCGGCACCGCCCGGGAACGCCCCCCGGTACAAGGGGCGGCTGCGGGGCTCTGCTGGGGCGTCCCGCACTCCTGGGGCACCAGCGTGTCCCCGCTGTTCTGGACCAGTGTGGCATCGCCTCAGCTTCCTGCTGGCATGTCCCCCAGTGTGGCATCACCTCAGCTTCCTGCTGGCATGTCCCTCAGTGTGCCATCACCTCAGCTTCCCGTTGTCCTGCACCCTCGGTCCCCGATGTGCTCATCCCCCGGGTGGCATCACCTCGGTTCCCATCATCCTGCACCCCAGGGATATCATCCCGTCTCCCTGCTGTTCTGCACCCCCGGGTGACATCAGCCCAGCTCTCCACTGTCGTGTCCCCCAGGGTGGCACCGCCATGGTCCCCGCTGTCCTGCATCCCAGGATGGCATCACCCCACACCTCAGAGCGGCTCTGCAATGTCCCATCCCCCCAAATGGCATCATTGCCGTTCCTGCCATCGCACTCCCCAAGGTGGCATCGCCCCAGCTCCCAACTGTCCCATCCCCCAGGGTGACATCACCTGAGTTCCCATCATTCTGCACCCCACGGGGACATCACCCTGGCTCCTGCTGCCCTGCACTCCAGAGCAGCATCACCCCAGCTCCATCCTGTCCCCCAGATGGCATCACCCAACTGTCCTGCACCCCAGGGTGGCATCACCCCAGCTCCCCAGCGTCCTGTCCCCCACAGTGACACCACCCTCGTTCTCACCTCCCACGAGCCAAGTGGACACCACTGAGTCCTTGCTGTCCTATACCCCAAGGCGGCATCACCCCTCCTCCCCATTGCCCTGTCCCCCAAGGTGGCATCACCCCGGCTCCCCACTGTCCTGTCCCCCAAGGTGGCATCACCCCGGCTCCACTCTGTCCTGCACCCCAGGGGACACGGCCCTGCAGCTCCTCATTGTCCCAAAAAAACAATGGCGCGTCGCCTGGGCTGTCCCATGCCTGAAGGTGACAGCAGCACATCGCTGTCCCCACCCTGGGGATGTGGCACCCTGGCTCCCTGCCATTCCCGGGTACCATGTCACCCCCCTGTCCCCCACCCTGGGGACGTGGCACCCCAGCTCCTGCCATCCCTGGGCTTGGGGGACAACATCCCGACTCTCCTTGTGTCACCGTGATGCAGGACAGCTGCTGTGCTGTGACATCCACCCCTCGCACCGCCCCAGCTCTGGTGGTGGCTCCGCGCTGTCCCACGCGCGCCCCTCACTCTCTTTGCGGGGGTGACAAACCCAAGGACCCCTTTTCCCCCAGGAGCCACCTCAGGAGCAGGGGAGCCCTGGGGCGGTGACACAGCAGCCACAGCTCCATCCCAGCTCCATCCCAGCTCCAGCCCAGCTCCATCCCAGCTCCATCCCTCATTTCCAGCCCGGCAGTCCCGGCTGGGAGCCGCAGCCGCCGCCCGCCCACGCTCCTGCTCCGCGCCAGCCGAGCCGCAGGAAACCGGCGGTCCCCAAGGCTTGTGGGCTCTCTGATGGCTAATGAAGGGTTCCACCCACGCTGCAATCCGCTCTCGAGCAATTGCATGAGATTATTTTGTTGTTTTTTTTGGTGAAAATGCCAGGGGCGACGTGACTTTTTAGCCTTCTTCCCTTTTTCGAGGCGGCTCTGGTCCGCGGGTTCAAGAAATTTCGTAAGGAGGAGGGAGGGGAGCACAAAAACCTCGCTCAGATCATAAAGCAGGCTTAAAACCCCACAGCAGAGCCACGGGTGGGTTTGCCACCATACGAGGACATCTGGGACACGTGAGGTGACAGCGTAAAGACCTCCAAAAGTATTGTAATAAAATATTGTAACAAAATATTGTAATCAAATATTTAAGGGTAGCTCTGCTGCACGTCACCTGGCATGTCAGTGCCACCTGTCCCGGGGCAGGGCTGTGGCTGTGGGGCATGGCACAGTGTCCCCAGCACAGCCCTGTCCGGGGATGTGGCCGTGTCCCCGCGGTGACAGCAGCGAGGCAAGGTGACACCAGAGGGAAGGGGCCCTTTGCCGGACAGATGTCAGCAGCCGTGGCTTTGTGCCGGCCAAGGGCTTTTTGTCTGGGTTTTTAACATTTGCCATTTTTCTCCGCCGCTTTCTTCTGCTCTGACACTTGCTGAGGGTTTTTCTTTCTTCCCTTTCTCCCTCTCTTTCCACATTTGCTTTTCCATCCCCGCTTCAAACACTTTTTCCCCGCGTATTGTGCTGAAGTTGGAACCATCTGGTGCTTTGTTTTGTTGCGAGCCCGGCGAGTGCCAGGACCTTTATACCCCTCCTCCTCCTCCTCCTCCTCCTCCTGCCTCTCTAATCCAAGCGACAGCCCCTAAAAGTCCCCCCCTGTCCCCAACAAAGCCACGGGCCACACGCGTGCACGGGCGGGCGGTGGGGACAGCGGCACGCTCGGTGTCCCCATGTCCCCATCCCACAGGGACATGAATCCTCCGCCTCAGGAGCGCTGGGAATCGTCCCGCTGCAAATTCCTGACTCATTTTTAGGACCAGCTGTTAGCAGAGGCATCCCGGTTTTATTTTTTTGTGAAAAATGCGTATTTTATGATTGGGTTTTCACAAGTATTCAAATGAATATTGTATGTGTTGTGTTAGAAAGTGATGCTGTATTAATTCTCTTAAGTAGTGTGTTAAATATAGTTTTAGGTTATAACAAAATGTTAAAATAGAAACTATGCTATGTAGGATCCTTTTTTTAAAGAAAGGACTTGCAGTGAGACAGCAGCCACAGGACACCTGAATCGTTCAGAGAAAGAGAATTTATTGCTCCATTATCAGGAGAAACGAAGGCCCTGTTAGGATTCAGAGGAAGAAGCTGACACTGCCCAGACAGAATCCTGTGTTTGAATGGAATTTCTGCATCATGGATGAGCTGTATGAATATGCAACAGGCTGTTGTTTTTAAGGGTTAATCCTCTGGTAACGTGGGTCCTTTTTCGGGCTTATTTTGCCCAGAAAAGGTACCCGGACTGTCTGTAACTCTTTGTATTTATTGTGTCATATTGTTCTAATTCAAATTGTCCAAATTATTATTACTCTAATTGTATTACTATTTTTATAACCATTTTATTACTATTAAACTTTTAAAATTTGAAAAACGAGTGATTGGCATTTTTCACATTTTTCCCACAGGAGAAAAGGGGAAAGGGGCTCCCTGCGTTTCTGGGGAGCCACGGAGCCGCGCCAGAGCCTCCTATTTTTGGAGCCCCCTTCCCAGCGAGCAGCTGCGCTCCAGGATGGCATTTACAGCCAGCTCGGAAGGAAGGAAACCTCGGCTCAAGCAACGTCACAAAAACCGGGACACGTGGGAAACGCGGGGATTGCAGGACATCATTGCCACCGATGGAGCCGCGGCTGGCACGGAGCCACCCAAAATCAGGGGCAGGCGGTGGGTGGGTGACCCCTGTGCGAGGCCGTGGGTGCCCGGCTCCTGCAGGAACACCCTCCCGGCTTGGCTCTGGCTGCTCCGTCACGCTTTCCTTCCCATTTTCCCTGAACAATGGGGTGCTTTGTTCTAGGGCGAGGAAAAGTCCGGGAGCTGGGGGGGAGCGGGGAGCTGCTCCTGCATTCCTGGGGTCTTTCCAGCTGTGCCCTGCTGGGAGCAGGAACCCCTCATCCCGGTCAGGACAGGGGGAAGAGGGTCGTCAAATAGCCAAAAAAATTCAGAAAAAAAAAAATTAAAAAATAATTAAAAAAAAAAAAAAAGCCATGGAGCCATCAGCAAAATATAAAGGGAAAAAGGAAAAGAGGCTGTGGGGGAAAAAAAAACCAAAAAACCAACCCAAAACCAAACAGCTGGAGGGAACCTCCCCATCTCCCAGCTGGTGCCGGGAGAAGTTTGGAATGACATAAGCCCAAACTTTGCTTTTTTTTTGCACGAAACAAAGGCGAGCCCTGCTCAGCCGCAGTGGTACCGCCGCTCCTCGGCTCGCTGCTGCCATCCCACGTCCGGCTCCCAGCTCACAAATCTCCTTCCAGCACCGCCTCTCCGGCCTCATCCTGCCTCATTCCAGCCGAGGATTTTCCCTTCAGCCCAGGAAAACCTGGTGTTTGCTGTGCTGGGTCCTTATGGCAAGAAATATTTGGGTGGATGCTCCATCCTGGTGAGCGCTGTGAGCTTCCAGAGCTCTGTGCCAGCCCCTTCCAGCTCTCAGGAGCTCCAGACCCCTCTGGCACCTTGCCCAGCCCTGTGGGCATCACTGAAGTTTTTGGGGATCACCTCTCCCATGAAAAATCACTGCCCAGCTGCAGCCCCAGCACTCTTGGAATGGGGAAAATCAGGGGTGGAAGGAAAAGCTCTGGATTGTAAAACCAGTTGGGAATGGGGAAAAACTGGGGCTGGAAGGAAAAGGTTGGCCTGTGAAACCAGCTTGGAATGGGGAAAAATGGGGGTGGAAGGAAAAGCTCTGGTTTGTGAAACCAGCTGAGAATGGGGAAAAATTGAAGGTAGAGGGAAAAGCTCTGGATTGTAAAACCAGTTGGGAATGGGGAAAAACTGGGGGTGGAAGGAAAAGCTTGGCCTGTGAAACCAGTTGGGAATAGGGAAAAACTGGGGGTGGAAGGAAAAGCTCTGGCCTTTCAAAACCAGCTGGGAATGGGGAAATATTGGGAGTGGAAGGAAAAGCTCTGGCTTGTGAAACCAGTTGGGAATGGGGAAAAATTGAAGGTAGAGGGAAAAGCTCTGGATTGTGAAACCAGTTGGGAATGGGGAAAAATTTGGGGTACAATGAAAAGGTCTGGCTTGTGAAAGCAGCTGGGAATGGGGGAAAACTGGGGGTGGAAGGAAAAGCTCTGGATTGTGGAACCAGCTGGGTCTGTTGGTCATTTCCCCCGTTCTCCTGCCCCTGAGGCATGGGAAGAGCAGCTCAGGGCTGGCTTGTGCCACCTCATTGCAGCAGCTGCTGGTGGGGAACACGCTGTGCCTGCCCACAGCCCTGCTTTGGCTGGACCTGTTTGTCTTTGGATTTGCATTTTGCTGTTGAGGCAGGGTTAGATTAGATATTGGGAAAGAATTGCTCCCTGTGAGGGTGGGGAAGCCCTGGCACAGGTGCCCAGAGAAGCTGTGGATCCCTGGCAGTGCCCAAGGCCAGGCTGGACAGGGCTTGGAGCAGCCTGGGATGGTGGAAGGTGTCCCTGCCCATGGTAAGGGGTGGGATGGGATGGGCTTCAAGGCCCCTTTAACCCAAACCATTGTGGGATTCCACGATTCCAACTCAGGAAAAGCAGCACAGGCCTGACTTTGGATAAAAGCAGCTCCAAATGCCAGCCTGGGTGGCTGCTCCTCTAGGGAAAGGTTTGTCCCCAGCCCTCCCACAGATGATTTATGGGTCCCTGCTGTGGGCCCCACTGACAGGTGAGGTGCTGAAGGGCTGGCCCAGCTGTGGGTGCCTTCCAGCAGCACATCCTCCTGCACCTGGCAGGCTTGCACAGGGAATTCTGCTGAAACAGGGCTATTTCTCTCCTGGTGGGAGGTTTCATCCTGAAAAGGCCCAGCTGACTCACCCTGACAGAGCTGCAGGTGGGAGGCTCAGCTGGGAGGGCAGGTTCCCACCCTTCCTGCTGAATCCTGGGGACACCACGTTCAGTGTTAAACCGTTTTAAAAATTATTTTTATTTTTGAACCTGGAAGCTTTCCCTCTGTGCTCCTTGCCTGTGGCAAGGCTGTTTTCCCTGGTGTGTCACCTTATTGCAGGCCACACGATCCCCCTGGCCTCTTTTGGGGTACAGAGGACTGCAGATTTCCCAGGGTCCCCTCTAAACCCACCCAGCCTTGGGTCACAGGGGGCTGCAGATCTTCTGGGGTCCCTGGGGGCTGCAGATTTTCTGGGGTCCCCTTTAAACCTGCCCATCCTGGGGGGACAGAGAGCTACAGATGTCCTGGGGTCCCTGGGGGACAGGGGACTGCCACCCTGATGGTGTCCCTCTAGACGTGGCCAGCCCTGGGGGACAAGGGGATGTCACCCTGGGGGTCAAGGGGATGTCACCCTGCCAGAGACCCCCTGAGACGCAGCCAGCCCTGGGGACAAGGGAATGTCACCCTGGGGGACAAGGGGATGTCACCCTGGGGGACAAGGGGATGTCACCCTGCCAGAGACCCCCTGAGACGCAGCCAGCGCTGGGGGGGGACAAGGGGATGTCACCCTGGGGACAAGGGGATGTCACCCTGCCAGAGACCCCCTGGGACCCTGGGGAACAAGGGGATGTCACCCTGGGGACAAGGGGATGTCACCCTACCAGAGACCCCCTGAGACGCAGCCAGCGCTGGGGGGGGACAAGGGGATGTCACCCTGGGGACAAGGGGATGTCACCCTGCCAGAGACCCCCTGGGACCCTGGGGGACAAGGGGCTGCAGCCCGGCCGGGTCCCCCCGGTGCCCTGGCGCGGGCGGTGTCTCGGCGGGTGGCGCCGTCCCTGTTCCCGAGGCGTGTCATGGGCGTGTCCTGGTGACACAGCCGTGTCCCCGTGACGTGGGCGTGTCCCCGCTGTGGGCGTGGCCTGTCGGCGCTGTCGTGCGCACAGCGATGCGGCGGCGCGGCGGGGACGGCGACAGCGGCGGCGGCGGCGGCGGCGGTGGCGACATTGTCCGGGCGGAGGGAACGCTCGGCGTGGCCCGGCTCGGGCGGTGAGTACCGGCCCCGTGGGGACACCGAGCCGCGTGTCCCCGTGCCCAGCCCTGTCCCGTGTCCCCTGTCGTGTCTCATGCGCTGTCCCCCGTGGCCGTGGCCGTGCTGTCCCGCTGGGGCTGTCACCCCGTGCTCTGTGTCCCCACGCCGTGGCCTGGTCACGCTGCTGGGCCGTGACCCCGTGTGTGTCCCCGTGTCTGGCCGTGTCACCCTGTGGCTGGCACCAGCCCATGCTGTGGCTGTGTCCCCGGCTCATCTTGCGGCTCCACACTGTGGCCGTGTCCCCGTGTCACCCTGCCAGCACCGTGACCCCGGCTGGCTGTGTCACCGTGCCGTGGCTTGTCACCCTGCTGTCCCATCAGGGGCTGTCCCCGCGGTCCCACCTGCCCCAGGTGTTGTGGCCGGGCCACCCGCCCGTCCCCCGCAGCCTGTCCAGGGCACTCCCGGCTGTCCCATGGCTGCCCAGCCCCATGTCCTGCGGGATAACCGGGATTTGAGGATTCCCCGTGCCTCCAGCACAGCTCCTGCCATCCTGGGATGTCCCCATTCCCTGGGGACACCCCTTGGCAGTCCTTCCTTGGGGTCCTGCAGCATTCCCAGGGCAGGGAATGGGCCAGGTGCTTTCTGACCTCTCTTTGCTGAGCTGTGCCTGGCTCCCATCACAGCCCTCTGCCCCAAATCCCCCTTGCCCAGACTGATTTCCCCATCACCATTCACCCAGAGGGTGTTGATGCTTGGAAGGCTGCAGCTCTTGGCTTTTCTTTCCCACCTGGGGCTGGTTTGGGGTCACTTCTGGGGTTTTAGGGTCACTAATGGTGTCCTGGGGTCACTTGTGGGGTGACTTAGAGGTTTTGGTGTTCTGGGATTACTTGTGGGGCAGCAAGGGCCAGTTTGGGGCCACTTGTGTGGTCACTTATGGGGTTTGGGTGTCACTTATGGGTCACTAAGGGAGTTTTAGGGTCACTTATGGGTCACTTATATGTTGCTAATGGGGTTTGGGGTCACCCATGGGTCTGGGATCACTTGTGGGTCAGTTATGGGGTTTGGGGGGCACTTGAGGGTCTGTAATGGGGTTTTAGGTCACTTATGTGTTGCTAAGGGGGTTTGGGGTCACTTGTGGGTCACTGATGGGGTTTTGGGGTCACTTGTGGGGCAGCGAGGCCTGGCTGGAGCAGCGCTGTGGGGCAGCCCTGGAATGGCAGGGCACTGTTGGAGGTGTTGCTGGTGGCCCTGGGGGACATCACCCCCAAGCCCTTTTTCTTCCTTCCTCCTTGTCCCTGGAGTGTTGCAGGAGCTCTTAATGCCAGGCTTGAGGCACACCTGGCCAGCCCGGGCTCGGGCTGTTGTCACAGAGCATCTGTTGCTCCTAATTGCAGGTTTGACTTGCAGCTCCCAGCCCTGGCACATTCCCTGCCCTTCCTGCCTCCAGGCACCCCGTGGGAGGGCGTGGGACCAAATCAGAGCCGGTGTCACCCAGTGTCACCGTGGGGCTGCTCGGACACGTCGGCTCTGTCCCCAAAAGCCAAGCACAGCACCGATGTGGGGATGTGGGGATCCAATTCCCACCCTCAGAGGGGTTGGGACCACCCTCAGGCCCTTGTAGCTGTATCCAACCCTCATGGGAAACGGGGAGCTGCACCCCAAATCCCCGGGGATGGGCGGGGATGAGCTGACAGTGCCTCCCTCACAGGGCCGGGCGCTGGCGGCTGCCACGGCTGCGCACGCTGCTCCTGGCCCCATTCCTCACCTGCACCTTTCCCTTCCTCCTGGCTGGGACTGGGGATGGGGAGCTGCACCCCAAACCCCTTGGGATGGGTAGGGATGAGCTGGGATGAGCTGACAGTTCCCCCCTCACAGGGCCGGGCGCTGGTGGCAGCCATGGCTGCGCACGCTGCTCCTGGCCCCGCTCCTGGCCTACGCCTCCGTGCCCTTCCTCATCCGCCTCTTCCCCAGCCTGCTCAACAAATTCGTCTACCTGAACTTCCGTGAGTATCCCGGGGCTGTCCTGACCAGGAGAACCCTCACAGAACCCCCCAGGCTTTCAGCTGGCTGCTGCAGACCCCCCAAAACATGGGTGGCACTGTGCCGGGGTGGCATCAGGACAGTGTTAATCCTGCTGTGCCTTGGGCTAGCAGAGGAGGCATGGAAGGATTTTGCCCGTGTTTTGCAAGCTCTAATTAGGTGCTGCTGCCCACCCTGATTACTGCCTGCAGCCACGGCACGCCCAGGCACGCTCAGCATCAGCGGGACTGGGAATTCGGGTGGGAGGAGGAGGAGGAGGTGGCAGAGGGCTCAGCTCGTCTGGCTCAGCGTGGCCCTTGATAATCTAGAACAAATAACACACTGGTTTAGAAAGAGTTGTGTGAAACAGCTGGGTAGGAGGATTCTGGATGATGGCTGTGGTTTCTCCATCAGTGTCCTTCCCTTTCTTCGTGGACTTTCGGCGGCCGGAGCTGCTGGTGAACAACACCATCAACCTGTACCTCACCACCGAGCCGGGCATCACAGTTGGCATCTGGTGAGCAGGATGGCCTCAGGACATCCCCAGCAGCCATGGGGGACAGCAGTGTCCTGGTGGAGCCCCCAGGGTGACCCCCTGTCCCCCCAGGCACACGGTGCCAGGCAGCAGAGGGGCCGAGGCGCAGGGCAAGGACCAGCGCTGGTACGAGGAGGCTCTTGCTGATGGCCACCCTGTGATCATCTACCTGCACGGCAATGGGGGCACCAGGTGAGTTCCTGAGCTGCTGCTGCAGGGCCAGGAGCAGGGCAGGGTGGCTGCTCTGAGGTGAGAAGCAGCAAACTCGATGCAGCAGCAGCAGCAGCAGCAGTGCTGCAGGGCCGGGGCTGCTGCAGAGGTCTCTGATTCTTATAGGAGAATCCCTATAAAATAAAGGGAAAAGTTAAAATCCACCCACCCCACAACATCCAACTCTGCCCTTCTGGGATCAGGTCACCCTGGTTCCTCACCTGCCCTGCTGTTGGAGGGGAGGGTCCCTTGGGGTCCCCCTGAGCTCTAACCCCATTTTCCCCATCAGGGCTGCCAGACACCGTATCCAGTTCTTGAAGGTAAGTGGTGGCCTGTGGGGACACTGGGACCTGCTGGGAGTGAGGCTCCTGCTGGCCCTGGGGACCCCACAGAGACCCTGTGCAGAGTGAATGGGCCATGCTGGGGCTCCTGGGGTGCAGCCCATAACTCAGTGCTGCTCTGACAGACGATGGGGGCTGCTGACTTCCACATCCTGGCTCTCGACTACAGAGGTACAGTTGTCCCCTTGCCTCTTGCTGGGTGATCCCCCTCTTGGGGCCTGTCCCCACAGGGTTGTGACACTGAGCTGTGTCCCCCACAGGCTATGGGGACTCCACTGGATACCCCTCAGAGACTGGCTTCAACACAGATGTCCTGGCACTCTATGACTGGGTGAAAGCACGGAGTGGGAACAGCAGCATCCTCTTCTGGGGACATTCCTTGGGGACAGGGTAGGTGCAGGGTAGGGATGGGGACACACCAGAGCCCACCCTGTGCCCTGTGACACTGCTGCCAGACTGGTGCCACCAGGGGATGGACCAAGGGCTTGGAGCAGCTCCTTGGTGGAGGCCCCTGCAAAGCCAAACGCAGCCAACAAGGGGGACCTGAGGGAGCTGTGTCCCCCCCCGTGCTGCTCCCCCTCACTGTCACCTCTCCTGTCACAGGATTGCCACCAATGCAGCGAGGAAACTGCAGGAGGAGCGAGGTGAGGGCCAGCATGGATGGGCTGTCCCCATGCAGTGTCACCCTGCCCTGGCCTGATTGTGAGATGAGGAGCCCTCTCTGTCCTCCCTGCTGGCATGGGGACATCTTGGCCCCTCTGCAGCCTGGGAGGGGAGTGTGGCAGCAGCCTGGCAGGGGGACAGCCCCTCAAAGCCATGCCCACCCCCACCTCCCTCTGCCCTCAGGGGTCCAGGTTGATGGAGTTGTCCTGGAGTCTCCCTACACCAACATCCGAGACGCGGCTGCCAACATCCCCGTCACCAAGGTGAGTCTGGGGGCTGCCTCTGGGGTCCCCCAGCAGTGACAGCCCAGTCTGGGGGCTGCCTCTGCGGTCCCCCAGCAGTGACAGCCCCAGATTCCTGGCTCTCCCCCCTCACAGCTGGATCCAGCCATGGTTTAGCACCCCCAAACTCTCTCCCTGCCAGATCTTCCGGCAGTACCCGGGTTTTGAGTACCTCATCCTGGACTCCATGGCTCGGGCAGGAATGTTCTTCCCCAGTGATGAGAAGTGAGTTCCTGGTGGGAAGGGGCACAGGCGCTGTGGGAATGATGCCAGGAGCACCTGGCTGAGGAGGGGTGTCAGTTACCCCATTGAAATTCCTGTGTTTACCCAGCTTACTCATACTTCAAAAGCGACTTTTTGTTTGCATAATGTGTTTGATTATTGAGCAAAGTCCACAAGACACCTCCCTTTTTTTGGCACCCCTGTTCCTTGCAGCACACAGAGCCTGCCCAAAATCCATTTACGGGTGCTTTTGAAATTGGGGGTTAAGGTGATTGGGGTGCTCGGTGCTGCCATGCCAGGAGGGCAAGCAGCGTGGGCATCACCCAGGTGGGCGTGAGGATGGCTCTGAGGGGCAGTGTTGGGGGGATCAGGGTGCTCTGGGAATTTTCACAGGGAATGGGGAGGCTCCTGGGGGGGGTCTGTTGGCTCTGGGGAGCGTCCTCAGGGCTGTGCTTGCTGCCCACAGTGTGAAGGTGCTGGGCTGCCCCCTCCTCATCCTGCATGCAGATGATGATGGAGTCGTGCCTCCGAAGCTGGGACACCAGGTGGGCACCTGCCAGCCAGGCTTGGAGCCTGGCTTTGGAGGCTGAAGTGGCCAGAGAGGGGATGGCCACGCAGCAGGAGGGGTTTGGGGTCCCTGCTGGTGCAGTAACCACGCTCCTGCCCTGTGGCAGCTCTATGAGACAGCACTCGAAGCCTACAAGGACAAATCCAAGGTGAAGTTAATCACCTTTCCCAAAAAGCTGGGCTTGGGCCACGACTACATCTCCTTCAACCCGGAGCTGCCTGCCCTGGTGAAGTAAGTGCTGCTCCACAGAAATGGGGGGGCACACACAGGATGAGCCTTGGCCTCCCCTTCCACTGCTGCCTCCTCTCCTGCTGCCTGCCCCCTGCTCCTTCCCCTCCCCGTGGTGTTTGCTGGCATCACTTTCCAAACCTCAGTCACTCCCCACTGCCCTGAGCCTGTCCTCAGCCTGGGTGGCTCGGGGAGGTGGCTCTGGGGACACCAGCTCCTCTTTGCCCTGGGTGCAGAGATGCTCCAAGGCCAGCTCAGCCCCACCTGCAGGGATCACAAATCAGGCTCTGACGCAGCACAGGAGGGTCAGTGACACAGTGTAAGATTTATTACATCTTGTTGCAGAGACTTCTTAAACATGAAGTGATGCCAATTGCTGCCTGCACTGATCCCATGCTCCCTCAAATCCACTCCAGGACCCCCCCCTCCATGGCACTGAACTTACTGCTGTAAGTAATAAAAACTACTAAGAAACTTTTAAAGTCACCCTCTGCCTCCAGGATGCTGCAGGTTACTCGAGGGATGGAGACACTGATGTGGGCTGGGCCACCAGAGCCACAACTGGGAGCATCCCAGGGCACACTGGTGGGCCTGGCACCCCCCTATCCTGCTTCAGCAGTGCCTGTGAGGGCCCAGCCAGCTGTGTCCAGCTGCACCCAGGTGGTGGAAGCAAGCCCAGCCCTAATTTTAGCCTCCAGCAAACATCCCCCTCCGGACTCCAACGGCACTTCTTTATTTCCAGCACCTAATGCAAGCAACAGGGCGACGTGCTTTCGCTTCCCACACGACACCTGAGTTATAAAAACCCCTCCCCTCCTGCCCACCCCTAGGGAAAGCCAGCAGCAGCAGCAGCAGCAAACACAGAGACTCAGACAGCAGGGAATTGTACAGCGTGTGTGCTCGCCTCCCCCCTAGGCCGCGGTGCCGTTGGGGGTCTTGTCCTGCCCCGCGTCCCGGGGCTCGTTGGGTGGGGGGATCTTCAGGTCCGAGGGCTCCACGTGCCAGATGTCCCGGGCGTACTCCTTGATGGTGCGGTCGCTGGAGAACTTTCCAGCCGCCGCGATGTTCCTGATCACCATCTTGGTCCAGGCCTTGGAGTTCTGCAAGGAGTGCACAGAGTGAGCAGGTGGGGAGGGACCTTCAAATCATGGGGTCCAACCCAGCTCCACTCAACGCTGGCCCCCAGTGCCACATCCAGGCTTTGTTAAACACACCCAGGGATGGGGACTGCACCACCTCCCTGGGCAGTGGGGGAGGCCTTTATCACTCTTTCAGTGAAAAAATTTTTATCACTCTTTCAGGGAAAACATTCTTCCTCATATCCAACCTATAATTCCCTTGAGGCAGCTTAAGGCTGTGTTCTCTGGTTCTGTCAGTGCTGCCTGGAGAAAGAGCCCAGCCCCACCTGAGCACAGCCACCTTTCAGGGAGGTGTAGAGAGCAATAAGGTCACCCCTGAGTCTCCTGAGAGGGGTGGGGATTGGCCCCAAGGCTGGTTCTCAGCCAGGGATGCTCTGGGTTGAGATCAGCCTCATCTCCAGCATGTCCCCTCTCCAGCATGGGATGTTGTGTCCTGGCACAGCTCCCTGCCCTGTCCCCAGGGTTCTGTCAGTGCTGCTTGCAGAAAGAGCCCAGCCCCACCTGAGCACAGCCACCTTTCAGGGAGTTGTAGAGAGTGATAATGTCACCCCTGAGTCTCCTTTTCTCTAAAGGAGAGGAGTGGGTTGGTCCCAAGGCTGGTTCTCAGCCAGGGATGCTCTGGGATGAGATCAGCCTCATCTCCAGCATGTCCCCTCTCCAGGATGGAATGTTGTGTCCCAGCACAGCTCCCTGCCCTGTCCCCAGGCTGGCACTCACCAGGTACAGCTCGCTGACCTTCTCCTGGCACTTGACATAAGCCTCGTAGTCTGCAAAGACTTTAAACCTGTAGCAGCAAAGGAAGGAGGAGTCAAGAGCAGAAGGAATAGGAATGCCCTGATGTGAGGTGTTGTCACACCCCAGACCTTTAAATCTTTAAATCCAGGGGTAAACTTAAGGTTCCTTTTTTTTTTTTTTTTCTTTTTTTTTTTTTTTCTGGTGCAAAGGAGAAATCCACACCAGATATTCTCAAGAGGTAAAAAAAAAAAAACCCACACAGAAGTTTACTTGCAAAACCAGAGCAAATTAAGGAAATGTTGGCAAAAAATACAACACTGTACTCAAAGTAAATAGAATGTTGAATTCAATGTAAAACCACTTATCATAGCATTACTTAGCATTAATTTAGTAGTCAGCATTTTCTTAGGATTGATTTAGCATTTGCTTAGCCCATTTAACTGGGAAACCTTTAAAACCTTAAGATGGTATGTTACCCATAAAGCTCCATGAAAGGATTAAGAGAAGGAGAGAGAGAGAAAGATGGAAAAGGTACAGAAAAACCACACAGCTACCAATTCCTGGGCTCCAGCGTGGGCGAGGCAGCAGAAACTCCAAGGAAGACGCCAGGGCAGGGTGAGCCATAACGCCCTCGGCGCCTTTTACAGCCCTAGCCCTTTGTAGGCCCGCCCCTAGGCGGGACTTCTTGTTGCTCGACCAATCAGAGACTGCTTAGTATGATTGATTGGCAGCTCGGCCAATCAGAGGCTCGGTTAGCACAGCCCCACACACCAAGGTGCCATGATTGACAGCTCTGCCAGGCTGAGGGGTCTGGGCACTGCCTCAGCAGAGAGCCGGGCCAGACCCCAGCCCTACACACACAGAGGCGTCCCAAGAACCCCAAAAACGGCTCCAGACATCGATCTAATCCTGTCTCTGACAGGCCTCCTCCAACACAAAACCTCTGGCCAAATTATCTCACCTCAAACCTTGTTGGTAAAGAACCCTGGACGCTCCAGGAGGGAAATGCAGTAAAAGCATTTATCCTATCCCAATGGCCATGGCTGACCAGTGCCCTGGCCAGGAAAGCCCTTGAGATGCCTCAAATCATCTGGAAGGGCTGTGCACCCAAAGGCATTAATGTGACAATGGAGAGTCCGTGCCTGAGGAGCATCATCCCTGTGCAATGTGGTCCCAAGCCCAGGGGATGGATGGATGGTACCCCAGCACCTCACCTGTCGTGGTGGAAGAGCATGTTGACCACGTCGTTGAAGAGGTTGGGGTCTTTTGGGGAGAAGAAGCCACTTTTAATCTGGTCCACAGCCTGTTTCAGCTCCGGGAGCCGGTCATAGTAGAGCTGGGCATTGTACCTGAAGGGAAGGAGGCCATAAAATGGTGCTGCCCCGGGGACCTGAGGTGGCAGTGCTGTGGCATCCCCAGCCCTCACCCTTTCCTGTCCAGCTCTGTGACATCCTCCACCCTCATGCCAAAGATGAACAGGTTTTCCTCTCCAGCCTCCTCGGCCATCTCCACGTTGGCTCCATCCATGGTGCCGATGGTCAGAGCCCCGTTCAGCATGAACTTCATGTTCCCTGTCCCCGAGGCCTCGGTGCCCGCTGTGGAGATCTGCTCCGACAGGTCGGTCGCAGGGATCACTGCCAACAAAACACACCAGGGGCTCGTGATGACCAGACCAGCTTTGGGTTTGCTTCCTGCTGAAGGCCCATGGTGGGAGCCATGGGATGGAGGGACGCCCCCTCCCCACTGCATGTCCCAGCCAAGGTACCCTTTTCTGCCAGGGACACCCTGTAGTTCTCCAGGAAGATGACCTTCAGCTTGCTGCCCACCACGGGGTCGTTGTTCACCACCTGAGCCACGGCGTTAATGAGCTTGATGATCATTTTAGCCATGTGGTATCCTGGGGCAGCCTGGGAGAAAAGCCACAGGTGAGCCAGGAGAGCTGGTGCCAGGGGCAGGTGAGGCACAGCCAGCTCCCAGTGTCCAGGGAACAACCTGTTCATCCCTGTTCCCATCACCACGTGTCACACCACAACATTTCTGGGGGCTTCCAAGACCACAGACAGCAGATGGTTGTCCAAACCCCCCACAAACTTGCTTGGGTTGAAGCATCAGTGCTTTTTGGGACAACTTTGTGGACTTAACACCATGGAATCATGGGATTGTTTAAGCTGGAAAAGCCCTCGAATCCAACTATTCCCCCTGCACTGTCAAGGTCACCACTGACCCATGTCCCCAAGTGCCATATCCACATGTCTTTCAAGTTCCTCCAGGGATGAGGACTCCACCACTGCCCTGGGCAATGCCTGACCACCCTTTTGATGAAGAATTTTTCTTAATATCCCACCTAAACCTCCCTTGGCACAGCTTGAGGCCATTTCCTCTGTCATGTCCCTCGTTCCCTGGAAGAAGAGACTGACCCCTGCCAGCTGCACCCTCCTGTCAGGGAGTTGTGGAGATGTAGCCCCCAGATGAGACACCTGCACCCACATCCCACCCCAGGACACTTCCTCCAAAATCTCTAAAACCCCTGACCCAACTTACCTTGCCTCCAATGATCACTGTCCTGGGCACAAAGAGCTTTGCAGGATCCCTCCTGATTCCTGGAGAAAACAGCAGGGTCACTGTGGGATGTGGGGCACAGGGAAGCTGCTGAAGCCCCGGGGCACCCTGTCCCCTCGGGTGGCTTACGGTTGTACATGGTGATGATGTGCAGGCAGTTCATCAGCTGCCGCTTGTACTCATGGATCCTCTTCACATGCACGTCAAACATGGAGGAAGGGTTGATCTTCACCTTGTACTCCTTCTCCAGGTACAGCGCGAACTTCACCTTGTTCTCCTGGGCCAGGGCAGGGACCACGTCAGCCCCCAGGGAACACCAGCCCTGCTCTCTGCTCCCCCTGCCCACGCCCCTCACCTGCTTCACTTTGGCCACCTCCCGGATGAAGAGGTCGTCGTCCACAAACTTGTGCAGCTTGGTCAGCTGGCTCAGGTCCCGCACGTAGTCCTCCCCGATTTTCTGCAACAGGAGCAAGGGCACATGCTGATGGTGGGGTGGTTTGGGATGGAAGAGATCTTGAACATCATCCAGTTCCACCACCTGCCATGGGCAGGGACACCTTCCACTATCTCAGGTTGCTCCAAGCCCTGTCCAACCTGGCCTTGGGCACTTCCAGGGGCAGCCACAGCTTCTCTGGGCACCCTGTGACAGGGCCTCACCACCCTCACAGGAAGAATTTCTTTCCAATATCCCATCTAACCCTGTCCTCTGTCAGTTTACATCCATTCCTCCTTATCCTGTCACTCCATCCCTTGTCCAAAGTCCCTCTCCAGCTCTCCTGGAGCCTCTTTAGACACTTGAAGGGTCTCTAAGGTCTCCCTGGAGCCTTCTCCAGGCTGAACACTCCCAGCCAGGCAGAGTCAGGAGCATCTCCGTGGCCTCCTTTGGACTTGCTCCAGCAGCCCCACATCCTTCTGCTGTTGGAGACCCCAGGGCTGAAGGCAGCTCTGCAGGTGAGGTCTCTCCTGAGCAGGGCAGAGGGGCAGAATCCCCTCCCTTGACCCTGAACCACCCAGAAGAAGTGACTGGCTGAGGTTCCCTGGCACCCTGGGCTCAGCAGGGAAGGGTCAGTGGCCTGAGGGTGCTCCCCCCGTGCCGGTACCTCCGCGATGAGCTCTGCCAGCCCCGGGTTGCAGAGCAGGAGCCAGCGCCGCGGGGTGATCCCGTTGGTCTTGTTCTGGAACTTCTCCGGCTCCAGCTCCGCAAAGTCCTCGAACCTGCGGGGGCGAGGGTGGCACAGCTCCAGCCTTGCCCACCTGGCACCACCACCCCTCCCCAGCCCAGGGTGAGCCATCAGCACCTCCCTCCCCTCACTCACACTTGAGTCTTGACAATCTCGGAGTGGATCTTGGCCACGCCGTTGACGGCGTGGGAGCCCACGATGCAGAGATGGGCCATGTTGATCCTCTTGGTGTCCCCCTCCTCGATCAGGGACATCCTCCGCAGCCGGTCCACGTCATTGGGGAACAAGGACGCGATGTGCTGCCGGGGGAGCCAGGGAGGCGGTGAGAGGGGGTGGCACTGAGGGGTGCCCCACCCCATGGCTTACGAGGAGGGGCCAGGGCAATGTCCCCAGTGCATTTGACACCAGGCAGAGCGGTGGCTTTTGCTCTGTTGTGGTGGTGCAAACTCCCTCCAAAGGGTGCCCTTTCTCAGCATGGATCTCTCTGGATAGGAGGATCCCCCCAAGCTGCCACACAGAGGGGTTTGGGGGCACACACTTGGCCAGTGAGGCCATTTGGGCAAAAGCTGCTGCCAGACCAGGAGGTCAAACCACTCCAAACATCCTCTTTCCCAGGATGAATTTAGGAAGTGAAGAAATGCCAGCTCCCAAGTCCCTGAAGCAGCAGGTGAAGCTTCCCAACAGTCACTAACTGCAGGATGGCAATGTGCTGGTGGGAAAGGGCTCTCCTACACATCAACTTCCCAAAATAGCAGCTGGAATCCCCCAGCCCCACACCCAACATCACCAGTTTGTGCATGCCCCTCATCCTGACAGTACATCCCTGTCCCCCTGCCCAGAGCTGGCTCCCAGGCACTCACATCCAGGTGTCTCTGGTTGATCTCATAGATGATCTGCAGGTGCCTGGGGAGCAGCTTCTCCACCAGGTCCACGGGCCAGCGCTCCAGGGCCTCGGGAAGCACCGTGTGGTTGGTGTAGGCAAAGGTCCTTTTGGTGATGTCCCAGGCCTGGTAGGGAAGAGCCAATGCTCACTCACCCCTCAAGTGCCAGAACCCACCCTTGGTCCTCCCACCACTCCCAGCAGCACAGCCCAGCCCAGCCCAGCCAGCTCCTCCCAGTCCACACCAGTTAAACCCAGCCTGACCACTCCACATCATTCCCAGCAGGCACAAAACTGGTTCCTCCACCATGGGCAGGTGGGTGCAGGTGCAGGAGACCAGGTGGGGTGTCCCTACCTTATCCCACGGCAGCTTCTCAATGTCCACAAAAATCCTCATCAGCTCAGGGATGGCCATGGCGGGGTGCGTGTCGTTCAGCTGGATGGCAACCTGGGAGAGCAGGGTGGCACATGGGGACACAGGGGGGACACTGGGAACCTCACAAAGGGCCTACAAACATCTGCATCCTCTGGGAGGTGTTGACACAAGCTCCAAGGCAGAGGTGGGAGCAGCCCTGGCTCGTACCTGGTCCGGGAAGGAATCAAACACGGTGCGGACGCTGTCCGTGCTCCCGAATTTGGACGCTTTGAAGCGGCGGATGATGTCCTGCAGGGTGGCAGCCACCACAAAGTACTCCTGCTTCAGCCTCAGCTCCTTTCCTTCGAAGAACTGTGGGCAGAGGAGCAGGGAACTGCAGGATTCCTGCAGGATTCACTGCACTTCCTGGGGGAAGGTTTTCCCAGGGTGTGCTTCCCCCAGCATCACTTGGAACCCCAAGATCTTCTTGCTTCCCAGATTCCAGCACAAGGGTTTGGGATGTGCTGGTACAAACAGGTTAAATCCCACCTGAGCATTGTCAAAACCCGTTCTCAGTGGTTTGAACTTTTTGGCTGCAAGGAAAGGTACCAGGATAATGGGAAGGGAAGCTATAGGAGCTAATTCCAAGACAAGGATTTCACCACCATTCATGCAGCAAAAAACATCAAATGCAAAGGAAAAGCTGCAGGAGACAACCTCACCGCTGGAGCTGCAGTGCCTCCAGCTCTCCTCACCAGCTGGGGGGGCTGGAGGAGGATTAATGGGAAAAACACTATCAGGAACTGCCTCAAACAGGATGCAGGGCAGGGAGAGCTTCCCTTTTTTATTTTCTTCCTGCTCCACAGCTTGGTTTGTGGCTAGGGAAAGGTTGTGTGTCCCACCACACTTCAGTGCCAGCCTGGCAGGAACTCCCACAGCAAGAGGCTGGGGAGCAAACAGCAATTTTGAGGCACAGCCTCTGGTCCCAGGGTTGCAAAGGGCCACCAGGGTAACACCAGCAGCGTTCAGCAGTTTGATTCACGTTACATTCTGAGACTCAAGGAACGTTTCTGCAGCAGGGCCTGCTCATCCCCACTCACTCTGGGCAAAGCTCTGGGGAACAGACTCATCCTGGTGAGAGGCAGCAACCCTCATCCAAGCACTGCAGGCAGCTTGAAACACAACTAAAAACATCTCTGCAGCATCCTGGAGTGAGGAGCTGCTCCCTTTCCCCCTCCATCCCTAAAGGACCCCCTAAAACACCACGACTCACGTTGTCATTGGGGTAGAGCACCCGGGAGATGTTCTCGGCCAGGTTCCTGTCCAGCACGGCCTGGATGTAGTCCCCGACGTTGACTGGGGAGGAGCAGAGGGTGAGGTGGGCGTGGGACCCCCCCAGCTGTGCCCACCCCACCCCAGCCTGCCCAGCTCCCACTCACAGTCGCGCAGGTTGAAGTCGTTGGGAGCGCGGGCTGACCACAGGCGCATGGTGTTGACCGTGTTGTTCATGTAGCCGGGCACGGGCGTGTCGTAGGGCAGTGCCAGCACCACCTGTGACATCCCCAGGACAGCTGGAATTGGGCTGGGATCCCCCCCATGCCCCCCCCTGGAGCCCTCCCATCCCACAGAGCCTCCTGCTCAGGGCTGAGCTCAGCCTGGAGTCCCTGCACGTCCTTGGTACCCCTGCATGGGGACACCCCTCTGGCTCTGCCTGCTGCCTGGTGTTTGCCAGAAGTGCTCAGGGCATGGAGAGTGGCTTCATAAAGAGTGTAAAGGTCAGGAGCAGCTTAATTTAGGTTTAATTTATTCCTGCTGGAGCTGCTTTTGGTATTTTGTAGAATCCCAGAATGGTTTGGGTTGGAAGGGACCCTAAAGTCCATCTTGTTCCAAGCCCCTGCCATAGGCAGGGACACTTCCCACTAGACCAGCTGCTTCCAAGCTCCATCCAACCTGGCCTTGGACACTTCCAGGGATGGAGAGCTTGGCTGCAGATGTGGAGCAGCCAAATCTTTGCTCATGCCCATGTCCATCTCCACCCCACTGTGCCCCACCACTGCCTTTTCCATCCCAGCCCAACCTTCCCGGCAGAGATTCTGCAGGACTCATCCCTGGGGTGCAGCCAGCCAGGGAGAGCCCCCCAAATGACAGGACAAGCCATGCAAGGGACACTCCTGTCCCCAGCCCTTACCTGGGTGTCAATCCACTTGGCACCAGAGGCAGAGTGCTCCACCCGGCCGTAGAAGTGCACGGGCAGCATGTACTCAGGGCGGGCCTTCTCCCAGGGATTGCCATGCCTGAGCCAGTCATCAGCCTCTTCCACCTGCCAGGGGGACACACAGCAGTGACAGGGCCACCCACCCTGGGGATCCCCCACAACTGCAGCATGGCTGGGCCACGATGCCTGGGAAAGGCTCTGCTCATGGCAAAGGGGAGGATGCTCTGAGCGTGTCCACCCTAAACCTAGATTTTGGCACAGCAGGGTCAGCCTGGAGGTACCACCCTGAACTCTGGGGTGTCTGTGCCTTCCATGAGGATGGGGACAAACCCAAGGTTTCTCTTAGTGCACTGCTAATGTTGCATTTCCAAACCAGCCTCTTCCACAAGAGGAACACAACTGCTCCATCCTCACCCGCTCCAGGCAGCCATGGAGCAGCTCTTGGGGTGGCCCTGAGCTCTTGGGGTGGCCCATGTTGAGGATGGGGACGAGGGATGGAGCTGTGAGCTTGCACTGGGTTAAGAAGTTAAATTTGTTCATGAAAATATCTGTTAAACTTTAAATATCACAGCAGCAGCCTCTGAGCTGAGGGGAAGTGTCTGTACCCCCCAGTTAAAGGGGGAGGAGGTGAATGTGAGGTTCCAGCTGTGCCAGGGGACAGTGAGGGCCACACATCTCCATCCACACCTGCCAGCCATCCCGGATCTTCTGGTTGAAGATGCCGTACTCGTAGCGGATGCCGTAGCCGTAGGCTGCCAGCCCCAGCGTGGCCATGGAGTCCAGGAAGCAGGCTGCCAGGAGAGAGCAGAGCAGTGAGCTGGGGACCCTGCAGCCCTGGGAGATGGATCCTTCTCCCTGGGACACCCACAAGCCCCACAGGGACAGGAGCCAGGGCCAGCGGGCACCCAGCAGCACCTTGCTCTGTGCTGGAAAGGCTGGAGCAATAAGCCCCAGGATTAGGAAGTTCCCACAGTGGATGTAAAGCCCTGGGGAGGTCACTCACCTGCCAGCCTGCCCAGACCCCCGTTGCCCAGCCCAGCATCCTCCTCGATTTCCTCCAGCTCTTCCATGTCCAGCCCGAGCTACAGATGGAAAAAAGGAGAGGGGCTGGAGGCTGTCAGAGTGCCCAGCCCCACAGAGGAGGGCATTGTTGGCACACAATCCCTTGGAGGTGGGTTCCAGGAGGGCTAGAAAGGCACCCAATTCCACAAGACCCATCTCTGCAGGTGGGACACTGTGATTTGCACCCAAAGCAGCTGCTCTCCCCCTCAGCTGTGTCTCTGTGCCATGGCAGGGACCATCTCCCATGTTTAAGGTCACTCTACCAGGCTTTACAAAGGGACATTCACATTCTTGACCTTGCCAGATCTGGGCAAGATCTGGGGATTTGGAGCACCAAACTATAACCAGGGTGCTGCCCTTGGGGTTCCAGACTCTTCCAAGGGCTCTGAGAGGTCATTCCCAGGCCTGCTCCCTCTCTCCATGGCTGCAGCCCTGCAGGGGCAGGCACCAGGCTCCTGCTCCCTACCTGTTCCAGAACCCCCCAGGTGGAACATTCCTGCTCCCCCAGCACCCCTATTCCTGGGGGAAGGCACCTGGGTGCCACCCTCCTGCTCCCCCAGCACCCAATCCCTTGGGGACAAGATCCAAGTGCTGTGTTCCTCTCCCTCAGCACCCCCATCCTCTGGAACAGGCACCCAGGTGCCCTTCCTCCCAGCTGCAGGCATCACCCTTTAGGGTGAGAAGCATCTACACCTCTTTTCCATGGAAATTTAATTTTTCCAGCCCAGGATGCTGTAGGAGGAAGTGGTTTTGCCTATGCAAAACTCCTTGGGGAGCTCAGGTGGAGACCTTTGGTCCATTGCCCTGCCCTGATGTCCCCTGATCACAGCAAGTGGGGATAAAAAATGTAAACCCCCCTAAAAATAACTTCCTCTCCTTTGTAGTGTTTGCACAAAAGCTGTTCCTGCTCTTGTGCAACCACCCTGGCCACATCTGATGATGTTGAACACCAGAGGTGACAGGGTGGGGACAAAAGGAGCCACCCAAAACCCTCTGATCACCCCAGTGCCACCTGGTGCCAGCACCCAGCTGGGCTTAATTCAAGCTTTTATTCCCCCCTACCACTGATCATGGACATGAACAGCCTCATCCACAGAACCACCAGTGTCCTGCCAGGATCCTGCTGCATTCCCAGAACACACAGCCAGGCTGGGCAGCTCCAGGCCTTTCAAGGGCAGGTTCTGGAGCAGCCTTTATTCCCTAAGCCATCCCCTGTGGCTCAGGGAGCAAAACATGGACATTCCCAGGAGCTGGAAAACAAGGATCCCTGCCAGGGCATGTCCTCAGCCCTGGTGGGATGCTCACCTGGTAGACAGCCTCATCACAGGCGTTCTGCAGCCCCAGGTTAATCATCGTGTTCTGCAGCGTCCGCCCCATGTAGAATTCCAGGGAGAGGTAATAAATCCTCTGGAAGAGAAAAGCACCCCGTGGTCACCTTGCCCAGGGCTTGAGGAGGCTCCCCTGGACTCCAGAAGCTGCTGTTGTGTGATATCTCAAAAACAAACAGGGAAAAAAACCCCAGCTTCAACAGAGCAGGGTGGTTTGCACCAGGAATTCCATCTTGTGGCTCCTGGGGGACCCTGCAGCCCCTGCCCTGCTCTCCTGCTCAGGCTGTTCCACTTGGACAAGCCCCATTGCCCTGTCCCAGGGTGGGGACAGCTCCACCGCGGTCACCGGTGGCAGCACTAAGTTAAACTTCAAAGAGGAGCCGTTTCCTAATGTCACTCCGGGTTGCAAACCACCGGAAAACCGAGCGAGCTGCCGGGGCCAGGCGGTGGCCGTGGGGACATGGGGCCGTGGGGACACTGCCGCTGACACGGCGGGCGCAGGATGCGGCCGCTCCGGCCTTGTGTAAGCCGAGCCCCGGCGTCAGCACCGGCAGGTTTTAAGGAAGGATTTAGGCTGGGGGAAGTCGCTGACTCGACAGCTTTCCCTCCCCAGGACCTGCGGGGGTCGGGCGGGGAACGGAGGTGGGATAGAATCCTGGGGTCCTAAAATGCTTTGGGGTTTGAGGGAGCACAAATCGCCCCGTTCCAACGCTCCTGTCACGGGCAGGGTGTGCTGGGCAGGGTGCACTGGGATTTACTGGTTTGAGTCCAGCAGAGCCTGGAGCAGCGACTCCAGGCAGGCAGCACCCGGCTCGCCTGGGCTGCACGGGAGAATCCCAACCCCAAACCCTGCAAGAGGCTCCTTTTGCTCACCCCTACACAGCACGGGGGAGCGCTGAGCTATCGCGGCTGGCACGCTCCCAGCGAGGTGCTGCCAGGGAGGAAATTGATGCCGACAGGGACATCCAGGTGTCAGCAGGGGGATTAGGGCTTAATCCCCCCCGGCAGGGCCCGGAGCAAGCCAGCGGGACGAGCAGCAGCACAGCAACTCCTGCACAAACCGGATCTCTCACGCTTGGCATCACTTGTGTTAAACAAGACCTGTTTGCGGTTGCTTTCGGGTGCCTTTAAGCCTTTCCAATAATTCCCCGGGGAAGGCTTTGGAGTTGGTTTTGGTAGACAGCACCCACGCCGGCGCCGCGGGACAACAAGCGGCGTTCCCATGCCCTGCACCCCGCTGCCGGCCAAGCCGGGCTCTGTTTGTTTTGCAGAGCAAAGGACAGTGGCCTCGCTTGGTAAAGTCCAGTCCCTCCTCTCGGAAAAGTTACCGGAACGGCCCTAAACCCACGGAAAATCGAGCCCCGCCAATCCCTCTATTCCAGCGCCGAGGGAGGGTTCCCATCCCCGGGGTTCCCATGGTTCCCACCCCAGCCACAACCACCGTGGGGGGTTCCCAGCACCCCGCCCTGCACGGGGGGCTCCCCCTGTATCCCGCCGCTCCCACCTTGGGATCCTTCTCGTAGTAGTACTGCTGCGTGCGGATCCAGCGCCCCACCAGGTGGTCCCGCACGGTGTGGGCCAGGGCGAAGTAGTAATCGCGTGGGGTGGCCACATTGCGGTCCTTGACCAGGGTGAAGTGCAGGTGCCGGTTGAAGCCGCGCTTGAGCTCGGCCACGCTCTCGGCGCCCACGATGCCGCGGATGCTGATCTGCTTCCGCCGCTCCTGGTCCGACAGCGGCCGCGACATCGCGGCGGGGCTGCGGGGACACGGGGAGGGGGGACACGGACACACGGGCTGGGCTCCGGCGCCGCGTTCCGCCTCCGCCCCGAGCTGGCACCGCCCCGGGAGGGGACGGGATGGGGACGGGGATGGGGACGGGCCCCGCCAAGGGCCGCCCACGAGTGGGGCGGGAGCGGCGGCCGCCACCGGGGGAGCAAAGGGGGGACCCCGAGGAGGGACAGATCGACAGAGGGGGGTGCAAAGGGGGGAATCCCGAGGATTGGACAGAGCGGGGTGCAAAGGGGGGAATCCCGGGGATTGGACGGAGTGGGGTGCAAAGGGGGGAATCCCGGGGATGGATAGATCGGGGTGCAAAGGGGAGAGTCCCGGGGATTGGACGGAGTGGGGTGCAAAAGGAGGAATCCCGGGGATGGACAGAGCGGGGTGCAAAGGGGGGACCTCGAGGATGGACGGAGGGAAGTGCAAAGGGGGGACTCCAGGAATGTGGCCGGGGGGTGTCCCGGGGACCGCCCCTTGGCTGGGTCACCGAGGGCTGTGCAAAGGGGGGAGCCCCAGGGTCACGGAGGAGTGTGCCAAGGGAGGGGGACCCCGGGTATGGACAGAGGGGTGTGCGAAAGACAGGCGGAATTCGCCGGGGCACAGAGGGGTCTGCAAAGGGGGGGGGGATGCTGGGGGTCTCAGAGGGATGCGCAAACGGGGGCCCGTGGGGGGATGTGCAGAGGGGGTGTCCCGGGCCGGTGCAGAGGAGGGGCCGGGGCAGAGCCGGAGCCCCCGGGCGGAGCGGAGCGGTCCCGGCGCGGCCACCGCCCCCAGCGCTTCCCACGGAGCGACCGCCCCCGGCCGGGACCGCCCCACGCGTGGCCCCGCCCGCGGGCAGCCTCTGCTGGAGCACGTACGAGGAAGGTGCCGGGAAAACCCGGAAAGGGTCGTGCTGTGTCCCCCCGTGTCGCGATCCATCCTCGCGTCACGGCTTCCCCCCCGTGTCACGGTCCCACCCCTGTGTCACGGTTCTCTGCGGTGTCACGGCCCCTTCCTGCCCGACTGTCCCCCGCCCTCCCCCGCAGCATTTCCCGGCCCCCTCCCTTTCCCCCCTCCCTGTCTCCTCACAGTTCTCTCTCTGCCCGCAATCCCTCTGGAAATGGTGTGGGGTCGCTTTCCCCCGCTCCGGGCTCTTCCCGGCTGCCTCCCGCACCGTGGCTGCCGCAGGACCCTGCCCTGCCCTGCCTCCGGTTCCTCCCAAGGGCAAAAATATCCGATATGAGCTTCCAACGCAACACTTTCTCCTCCCCATCCTCCTTATCCTCCTCCTCCTCCTCCTCCTCCAGCCAGGCTTTCCAGGCTGTTTTCCCTGTCCTGGCCTCATCTCCAGCAGGGTGGGCAGCAAGGCAAGGAAATGGGATTGAGCTGCTCTGCCTCACTCAGGTGAGACCCCACCTGCAGTGCTGCATCGAGCCCTGGGGTCCAGCATCAGGAGGATGTGGAGCTGCTGGAGAAAGTCCAGAGGAGGCCCTGGAGCTGCTCTAAGGGCTGGAGCCAGGCTGGGAGACCTGGGAATGTTCCCCTGGAAAGGAGAAGGCTCCAGGGAGAGCTCAGAGCCCCTGGCAGGGCCTGAAGGGGCTCCAGGAGAGCTGGAGAGGGACTTAGGAGGAAGACCTGGAGTGACAGGATGAGGGAATGGCTTTGCAGTGCCAGAGGGCAGGATTAGATTAGATTAGATCCATGCACAGGCTTCCACCCAGAGAGTAACAGACTCACAGAATCATGGAATAGTTTGGGTTGGAAAAGAGCTTAAAGATCATCTAGTTCCACCCCCTGCCATGGGCAGGGACACCTTCCACTGTCCCAGGTTGCTCCAGGCCCTGTCCAGCCTGGCCTTGGACACTTCCAGGAATGGGGCAGCTACAGGGCACGCTGTGCCAGGGCCTCACCACCCTCACAAGGAAGAATTTCTTCCCAATACCTCATCTAAATCTCTCCTCTGTCAGTATAAAACCATTCCCCCTTGTCCCACTGCCACAGATGCTCTGGCCCTGGGCTGTTCCCTGTGCTGTACATGACTTTCAGGCTGGTTTTACATGCTGCAGGGAAGATGCAGTTTCCTGTATCTCCGGTGTTCCTGGCACATTCCCACTCTGGAAGGAACAAGCATCCTTCTGAGATGCACTTCATGCATTAGCATTTTCTTCTTTAGCCCTGGACTCTAGCCCGTGATGAGCTCAGAGGCTGCACATTGAAAACCTCTCCTGAGCCACTCTGGGAAAACAGAGCAGGCACTGATATCCCAGCAGCGAGTCCTTCTCACGGCCCTGGGAGAACTCTCCATGCTGTTCCCTTGGAAATGGCTCCCCCTCCATTGATCCCTTTGAATTCTGCCTCTATTTCATCTCCCTGGGGAGATGGTGCTCTGTATCCAGCCTTGCTCATTCCTCCCTCCTTCCAGGGATCCAGGGCCTTCTCTGGCCAAGCAGTGCCAGGGCCTCCCACCCTCACAGCCAAGAATTCCTTCCTCCAGCAGCTCCCATGGCCCCCTCCCTCCCTCCCTCCCTCCCATTGACTGAGTTCTGTGTGATCTCTGCTGCTGCCTCTGGCCAAGGACGGTGAGGGATGTGCACCAGGGGCCATGAGATGGGAAGTGAAGCACAAGAGATGCTCTGGAAGCTCTGCCCTTCTCTGGTAAAAGTCCTTTATTAGAACGGCAAACATGACATTGTCGTCAGTACAGCGGCTGTGTGCGGCTACCATCGCGCAACGGGGGGACGACGTCTTACAATCACTGGGACTCTAAGAAGCACCATGGACACCCTAAAGAACGGGGGATGACTTAGGCTGAGAGAGGAGCCCCGGGTGAGCCGGCCACGGGGGCTCCTCAGGAATCCACCCGGGAGCTGCCCGGCGTTGTCCCGCAACACGGCTCGGGCAGCTGGGAGGAACTCCTCGGCGGGAGTCAACGAGATAGCACCCATCCAATAAATTAGGAAAACCTAATGCTAGAGCAACAAGGGGCTGTCCTAGAGGAGGGCAGGCTGGGAGGGAATGGGCTATTTACATTTGTCTTTCTGCTGGGCCGGCGCTCCCGTCGCATCCCGCCCGGAGCCGGGCTGGGAGCGATCCCGCTGCCCGTCCCGGCTCCGCGGGGACAGCGAAGCGAAGCGAGGGGACAGCGCATGCAGGCGCTCTCGGCTCCGTACGGGGCTGGCACTGTTCCTCTCCTGCCTCTGGATTACCAGAAAGTCGAGCAGGGGACGGCGGCCGGCGGGAACTGCTGCCGGCAGCAGGCGCGCGTTCCTGAGTGCGGGGCTGTGCTCTCCTTCCTCCCCATCCCATCCCCGCCCCCGGGCTCTCTGTCAGACCCTCGCTGCAGAATGAATTCTCCGGTGATTGGAAGGACACTATCAGTTGAATTTAAGGCTAGGCTTTATATGGCAACTATAAAAAAATAAACACTAATCTCCAAAGAGCCGGGTGAGGGCTCTCCGGTCTATGGCTGTGCACCGAGGTGTGGGGGGCCCCTGGAGAGCCCCCCGTGGGCATTCAGCACCCAACCAAGGGCCTGCCAGCACCTGGAGCGCCTGGGGACAGGATGGCCACCCCCTGCCCCGCACAGATGCCCCAGGGGGACACAGCACAGAGTGGGGTGTTTTGGTAAGGACATGGAGACTGACTGGTAATCCAGGACCCACCTCTACACATGACCGAGGGTGCTCTGCAAGAAAGGCCACAGGGGAAAGAAATAATCCTGCAAAGTAACCAGGCTGGCGTGGGCGGAAGCGTTCCCGTGGTGGGGTCCCTCGGGCTGCCCCCACGGGCGGGGAAAGCGAGACAGAACTGCCCCCTCCCCCAAAACCCCAACTCAAATTAGGAAAACCAAACCTAAAAGCAGACACAGGAGAACAGCTCAGGCTACCTAGGTACTTCATCAGCCAAGGAGAGCTAAAGAGCAAAGCGCACACACACGGGACAGCGCGGAGGCCGGAGAGCAGAGGCGGCCCAAAGCCGGGATCTTCCTTCCTGATTCCTTCCCCATCTCCAGCCGGAGGCCGAGCAGGGACCCAGCAGCTGGGCAGGGACCTGGCAGCTGGGCAGGCACCCAGCAGCTGGGCAGGGACCTGGCCTTGTCCTGCAGGAGGGAACGGGCTGGCTCCTCTCACCCCGGGAAGAGGCAGCCGGCTCCGGGAGCATCCTCAGGGCATGGCCGAGCGCGAAGCGTAGAACTCGGGCACGGGCAGCCCGGTGTGCAGCGTCACCTGCAAGGACAGACACGGGTGGGGCTCAGCTGTGTCCCAGGGTGCCTGCTGGGACAGCTCATAGCATGGCAGCTGGCACATTGTCCCCAGAGAGGGCAGGAGCAGCACTGGGGACAGGCAGGATGTGACTGGAGATGCGTGTGTCCCCAGAAGTGTGGCAGTGGCTCCATCTGGCTTGTTCCTCACTTTTCTGTGCTGCTGGAGTGAGCTGGGACTGCTGGTAGCAAGCTCCAAGTATTCCCAGCTGGCTTTGTAGAAATCCCACAGCTGGCTGCCAGAGAGGTGGGACATGGCAGGAGCTGGGTCTTTGTGCAGGTGAGATGGACAAAGGGGATGGGGGGACCTGAAGGACAGTGAAGACATTAGAGGAGATCTTGGAGAAGCCCCTGAGCTGAGTGGGGATGGGGACAGAGAGGGGACAGGGATGGTGGAGGGGATATGGCTCTTTTCTGGTGGGAGCAGGGAGCTTTGTGGTGGCAAAGCTGAGCAGCATCAGGATGTTGGGGCAGGGCCATGCTCACACAGGCACTGGTGAAATTCAGTTCCCTCCACAAATGCTTTCATCTGCAAGGAGAGCACAATTCCTCCTTTTATTGCAGCAGCAGCATTTCCCCCTTCAGATACAGATTTGCAGAAAACTGTCTAAAATACAGAGATTTCCCTCCTAATTAGAGTTGTTTTCAATTAGGCATATACCTCTGAAAAAGCATAATAAATGGCTTGGCTTAATTAGCAGCCTTTGATCAGCATCCCAAGGGATTTCTGTGCTGTCAGGGGATTTAGGCACTGCCTTGCCCAGGGAACTCACAAAAGCCAAGGGGCTCCAGAGATGCCTTGTCCCTTATGGCTATGTAGAGAACTGGGGTAGGAGTTAAACCCAGCACTCAGCAGGATGCTTTTACCACACCAAATTACTACAGCACCTCTAAACCCAGCACAGACAACATGGGCTTCGTTAGCATTTCCTAATTAAACATTTCTCCAAGCCAGGCAGACTCCCCTGCCAGTGAGACCCTTAGGGTGGGAAAATTTGGCAAGGATGCTCCCAAAGTTTGGGATGGTCCCAACCCACCTTTGTCCCAGTGCTGCTGGAAAATTGTCACTGCCTTGGTGACAGTGCAGCAAGCCCTGGATCCTGATGGACACAGTAGAGCATGTCCTAATCCATGGATCCCTGATTCACAATGATCCTGATGGACACAGCAGAGCATGTCCTAATCCATGGATCCCTGATTCACAGAGGCCACTTGGTGCCTCTGCCCTTGCACAGAGGTGCTCATAAAATCCTGGAATGGTTTGGGTTGGAAGTGACCTCAAATCTCATCTCATTCCACCCCCTCCATGGCAGGGACACCTCCCACTGTCCCAGGCTGCTCCAAGCCCTGTCCAGCCTGGCCTTGGACACTTCCAGGGATCCAGGGGCAGCCACAGCTGCTCTGGGAATTCTATTCCAGGGCCTTCCACCCTCACAGGGAAGAATTTCTTCTAATATCCCATCTCCTCCTGCCCTTTGGGAAGCCATTCTCCCTTATCCTGTCACTCCAGGCTGTGTTCCAAAGTCCCTCTCCAGGTCTGACACCCACTGTAGAAGACCCTGCCAAAATGCTGGGCACCCTGAGATGATCCATCCCGTGTCCCTGGATGTGCCTGGGCATTGTGCAGGGTTGGGGTGCAGGCAGTGCCAGGGGGGATGTGCCAAAGCCAGGGTGTGCAGGATTCCCTGGGACAGAGGAGAGCAGGGATGTGATCAGTGAGAAGAGAAATGAAAGATGGAAATACCGGAATGGTGGCACCGCTTGGGGATGTTCAGGAGAGCTGAGAGCTTGGGAGAGAGGGAAAGAAGAGGGGTTTGAAATGTCCCAGAGGCAAACAGGCTTTGAAAGGTGCCCCTCTCCCTGGTGATGCTCCCAGCCAGGACCTGGGAGAGCTGTAGGAGCTGGTGAGGCTCTTGTGAGGCAGCATCACAAAGGAGTTATCAAACCCCACCCCAAGGAGGACTGGAGAACCCTGGTGCTTCAGCAGCCCTGAGGGAGAACCTGGAGCAGGCAGTGAGGCTACAGGGAGGCCTGTCCTGGTTTGGGAGACTCCCAGGTGGTTTAGGGTGCATGATCAGCTCCTTCCAAGCCACCCTTGCTGCCCAAGAACTCTCCTGCTCCTGCTCCTGAGCAGCAACCACCGCAGTGACAGCAGCATGGGGGCCGTGTGACAGCGAGGTCACCATTCCCACTGCTGGGAATGTCACACCCTGCTCCAGAGAGCCCGACCAAGCCGTACCTGCACGTTCCTGTTGAGGCTGACGGCGGGGAAGAAGAGGCCCTCCAGGTTCTCAAAGGCCACGGGCCCTTGCTGGTCCTCGTTGATGGAGAAGGTCAGGGTCCTCCTGGTCAGATCCAGCAGCACTCCCACCGTGGCGCCTTTCGTGATCCCACCCTCCGTTCTGTGGGAGGAAAAGGCTCAATGGTCCCCGTGCTCCTGGCTCAGGCCATGGAGATCAAGGACTGATGATGGTGAACACCACAGCTCACCCAGCAGCCAGGCCATGACCTGCTCCCATCCCAGCCATGCTCATCCTTCCCTGGGAACCTCCTCCTCCACCCTCCACCACCCTGAGAGCAGCTACAGCGACACAACCACGGGGGAAAGCAGGTGGAACTGTGGAGCAAAGCCACACCAAAACCTGCTGATGCATCAGGGAAAGGCCTGCAGGAAGGTGACCCCAGGCTCTCCCCAAACAAAGTCCCCAGTCCCATGTGGAACGCGAGCAGTGGCTCAGGAATCAAGGCAAATGTTGCTGCAGGAGTTGCAAGGATTTGGCTGTTACTGGGAAGGGGATGCCAACAGAAAGAGTCAGCAGGGAAAAAGTGGTGGCAGGCAGGGAAGGAACACTGGAACAAGGCAGCACCAAGCAGGCAGGGCTTGATTCCCACTTGGGGAAGGGCACATCCTCCAACAGAGATGACCAGGATTGATGTCACCCACCCAGTGAACTCTTGTAGGTGCCACTCAAAGCCACAGGCTCTTTGGGCTGTGGTGTGGGGGGAAGCCCCTGTCCCTGCCTGATGCAGTTGGTTTGGGGGGATCCCTGGGGGCCCCCTAAGCTGTGTGTTCCCTGGTAGCAGCAGGCAGGCAAGGAGACTCCACACAGCTTCTGAGGGTGCTAATTCGATGAGGGTTTTTTGGGGGTCCCACCCCCAGGAGCAGCATGGTTTGTGAGAGAGAAGGGAGAAAAGGGAAGGCAGGGGGAGAGAGGGAGAGCCTGGGGAGAAAAGGGCCAAGAGAGAGTCTATGGTCTCCCCCCAGAGCTTAACAGGGAGATTCAAAGTGGGCATGGAATAAGCCTTGGGCCAACGGGATTACAGATCCATGACACTTCAGGGGAGAGGATCCCAGGCTTGGAATAACCGCTACATTTTCGAGGGGTGAGACAGAGCAAACCACTGAACTAAAATGCAACCCCACACCCACCCACCTACCTGTTGGTGTGGGAGTTGTTGTGCATGAACCAGCTGCGGTTGTTGTCCACGTACATGGCCCAGGCCTTGTCGTCCTTGCCCAGCATGGCATCCTTGAGGACGTCGATGCGAGCCACGCCAAAGGCCGGGTCGGGGTGGTTGTCGTAGCGATCGATGGACAGCTCCCAGTAGTGGAGCCCTTTGGAAAAGCCCGTTTTGCCCAGCACCACCCTGTCATCGTAGCTGTTGCAGGTGACAGTCAGGTTGTCATTGGAAAAGATGATGTCAGCGTGGGCAGAGGAGGGGTCGAAAGAAAACCAAGCAACTGGAACACACAAACAAGACGGGGTTAGCGCGGTGGGGACGCGCCGGGGACGCGGGGAGCGACACGGACGGGGCATGCTGCATGCAGGACACGGAGCTTCCACCACGGAGGGACAACTTCCACCAGGGAGGGACAACTTCCACCACGGAGGGATGCTCTGAGCTCCTGTGGCTGCAGCTGCCAGTGTGCCTGAGGTTTTATGGCCAGGACTTGGAGGAGTTTCGCTCTTGCTGCTCCATGGTTGCCAATGTCTCAGCTCGTGAGCCTGCAGGATCCTCAAGGCCTCCTAAAATTTGGGCCTCGCAGGAGATGTGATCCTCACCAGGTCTCCGGGCTCTAACAGAATTATGGAATTGTGGAAGGGTTTGGGTTGGAAGGGATTTTAAAGCCCATCTTATTCCAACCCCTGCCACGGCAGGGACACCTTCCACTATCCCAGGTTGCTCCAAGCCCTGTCCAGCCTGGCCTGGAATGTAACTTACTCTCAGGACCGAGTGTTATCAGTTTGCAGAGTCAGGTCAGTGTGGGAAGGGAACTGAGGATCAGCAGATAAACTCTGTGTGTGTATTTAAGGGCTGTTTGTGGGAACCAAAAGCACACACAAAGGTCTTCATTCACTGAGTCACACAAAGGAACCTCCCTGCCAAGCAACGAGCCACACCTAAGACAAGAACTCAAGGGAAGGCTGGAAAATGCCCCAAAACCTCCAGGATTCCGTAGGGCTGCTGGTTTAAATGCACAGGACTTGGTTACTGCAAATCTGACAGACACAGCGTCACGTCCTCGACAAGACAGACGGACAGGGAGTCATTCACAAGCCACCAGCCCGGTTCCCCAGGTGGTTTCCTCCAGCTGAAAATGTGAACTGACACATCCAACAAAACACTCTGGCGGCTTGAAAAACAAAACCACTCGTGTGAGACTGATTGACTCTGGTTTATTGGAAGGTTCCACAGGACAGCTGCCATGCACGCGGCCGCCCCGCGCTCCCCGCGCTGCGCACGGGGGTGCCGTACCTGCCACCATTTTTTTAATGTCAACTGTGGTCATCCCCAGGGAAAGGCATGCAGGAGAGAAAACAGCACGTCAGGTTGGGTAGGAGAGAGAAGGAGAAACCATTCCTGCTTGTCTGTGATTCCAGCCAGAGCACGGACCTGTTGGCATTGTGCATCAAGGTGGGGCGAGAGGCGCGAGGATGGGCTGGGGCTGTGAGAGGGAGCAGGGTGAGGAGGGAATCCCACAGGGCTGCGGGCTCCTTCTCCCAGGGGAATGAGCAGGACTGGCCCTGCAGACAGCCTGAAGAGGACAGGCAAGCGGCAGCCACCTTGCTTTAATTAGCTGCAAAGGGGCTAATTGCATTCAGGGCATTTGGCCCATGTTCAAGTGCCTTAATGAGCAGGGATATGTACTGAGAATCATGGAGTGCTTTGGGTTGGAAGGAACCTCAAAATTCATCCTGTTCCACCCACTGCCAAGGGCAGGGACAACTTCCACTAGCCCAGGTTGCTCCAAGCTGGCCTTGGACACTTCCAGGGATCCAGGGGCAGCCACAGCTGCTCTGGGAATTCTATTCCAGGGCCTCCCTACCCTCACAGCCTGAATTCCTTCCTAATATCCAATCTAACCCTGCCCTCTTTCAATTTTAAAGAGGAGGAGAGCAGAAGAATCAGTTCCCAATTACAGGGCCACTTCCAGAGCACTGACCTCAGGCTTCTCTTTAAAACCATTTGGGGGAAAACCAAAATGCCTTTACATCATCCAGCCACCATAACTTCTCCAAATTTGCCACCTGCTCAGGGCAGTGGTGGAGTTCCCATTCTTGGAGGGATTTAAAAGCTGTGTGGACGTGGCACTTGGGGACATGGCCTCGGCACTGCTGGGGAATAGTTAGACTCAGTTTTAGAGGGCTTTTCCAACCTCAACAATTCCATGATTCTGTCACATCCAGGAGTGCTCTGCAAGCAGGGTACGAGCGAGAAACACTGTTCAGTCGCCAAAGAAAAGATAAAAAAGCAAAAAGAATAAAAAGAATGAAGCAACAGGCAGTAGGTGCCAGTTAATTGTAATTAAGATACTTGCCTAATTGGGAGTAAGGCGATCCTTGTGAGTCAAAATTGCATCCTATAAAGAGATACTACATTTCACACATCACAGCTGAGGAACAACAACCTCCTGACAAACACTCTGAGCATTTCATTGTTAATTAAGCATCCAGCAGCCACGGGAGGCCTGATTCATTAAAAGCCAGAGGGCACGGAGAGGGGTGGCAAACACAGCCTTGAGTGTGGACTGTATAAAGTCTGACTGCTCAGGATGCCAAATTATTCTGCTTTTCTCAGAAAAAAGGCAGGAAATTTTAGCCTTGGTGGAGTATCTTGGCTGCTTGGTAAGGATTCTCTAAACTGACTGAAAAAACACTTCTTGAAGGACAGGGATTGAGGAAAAGGCAGCTCCTGATGGGTGTGGGGTGGAATGGAGCTGGAATGGAGATGCCCAGGGGCTGGCACCTGCCTCAGACCCCAAAGGGCTGTACCTTCATCAGCTGCAAGGGCAGGATGTGTCAGGTGCCCTTCATGCTCCTGTGCCTGATTGCTGGCTGCAAGCACCTCATGGGAGCCAGGGACTGATCCAGGAGCTTGTCCAGACCTAGGGGCTTGTCCTGATTCAGGAGTTTTTCCTGACCTAGGGGCTTGTCCTAATCCAGTTTTTTCTTACCTAGAAGCTTGTCCTAATCCAGGAGCTTGCCTTGATCCAGGAGCTTGTTCTGACCTAGGAGCTTGTCCTGTTCCAGGAGTTTTTCCTGACCTAGGGGCTTGTCTTGATCCAGGAGCTTGTCCTGGTCCAGGAGCTTGTGCTGACCTAGGGGCTTGTGCTGACCTAGGGGATTGTCCTGATCCAGGAGCTCATCCTCACCAGGAGGAGCCACCAACATAAGCCCTGTGTGGGGCAGCACTCACCAAGGGCGCTGGATTTTAGGGCCACCCCTGCCCAGCTCTGTGCCTGGTTCCCCCCTCCTGCCCTGGGTGTTGGTGGGAAGGCACCTGGCTGTGGTTGTGCTCCGTGCTGTGCCAAGAGGCTCCTCCTGAGGCTGCTTTAATGAATCCTGCCCCGTGTCCCGACTCCAACACCGCTTCTCCAGGGCTCCGCGCATCGCTGTGCTCCAAAGCTCTCATGAGGGACACACAGACCCTGTTTTGGCTGTCAGGACCCCGTTTTTCCCTGTTCCCCCACCCCAGAGTGGGGCTGCAGAAGGTCCAAGGTGCACGCATGGGTTTGGCTCACGGGCAGCACGGGAGGGTCCCGGAACCCCGGACACAAAGGAAGGAACGTCCGTAACAAAACAGCGTTGGAAGCCATCAGCTCACAGCAGCGCGATGAGAAATCAAACATAAAAAGCACAAAGAAAAGAAAGTTTGCAGGGTCCTCCCCCCCACCCTGGTTATTCTGGCAAGGGTCATGCTGCAGCATTCCTCATTCCGTGTTATGGGATGGAAGTCAAACAATCGGGGGCCCCCATTCTTCCAGGGCTTCCACCGGAGCAAGCCGGGAATGAACGCCTTTGGAGTGGTGTACATCCAGAGTGGTGGAAGAATCAGGGCCCAGGATCTTTAGCAACAGAAGATGTGCAAAGATTGGTTAGAAAACAGCTCTGAGAGATGCCTGTGCCTGTGGCTCCTTTCTGGCTGCCCAAATCCATCCCTCACTCTGCCTGACCTGCCTCCATCCCAGCACAGCCACGATTCCGGGCACACGGATCTGAGCTCGTGTGGGGCTGCCAGGCCACAGAGGCATCACAGGGGTGGTGTCCTCTGCTCTGCAGGAAGCAGGGCTTTGGGATGGGCACATCTGAGTTTGGAAAAGCTGAGCCCAGTGCTCAAAGCTGAGCAGAAAAGAGCCCACGTCTCCAGGCCCTAAGTCGGGCTGTGAGCTGGAATCACAGAATCCCAAACTGGTTTGGGTCGGAGGGGACACAAATCACCTCATTCCACACCCCTGCTGTGGGCAGGGACACCTTCCACTATCCCAGGCTGCTCCAACCTGGCCTGGGACAGACACTTCCAGGGATGGGGAGTCCTCAGTCTCTCTGAGCAACAAGCCAGAGCCTGCATCCAGACTTGCTTCTTTCCTAAGAGGGGTCTAGATTTAATAAACCAAACTCATTTCACAGACCATATCTCCCAGCAGAGGCTGCGTTTCCTGGTTGTGCTCAGAAAGGAAAGCATGGGGATATTCCCACAGGTTTCACCCAGGGAATGTCTTTTCTGATTAACCCTTGACACAAGCTCAACACAAACCAGAAATGAGGAATCTTCCAGAGGAAAGTGTCCCTGCCCATATCAGGAGGTTGGAAGTGGATGAGCTTTAAGGTCCCTTCTAACCCAAACCATTCAGGGATTTATGATCACCAAAGGGCTCAGCCTCACCAAGAGCAGCACCCAGGTAAGGAATGACTGTGCTGCTCCATCAGCCCACACCTGAAACACCCCAGGAGAAGCACACCACTGACCCCCCTGGGCGGCAGGAGCAGGCCACTGACAAACAGAAAGAATTCCCACTGCCATCTGCATGTCATGGCAAAAACAAACACGACAGAACAGAACAAACAGAGAGTTTGGAGATGCCCAGAAGCACAGACCAAGAGGCAAGGCCAGAGGTGCTCAGCTCACCGGCTGAATTCAGGGACTGTAAGGAAGAATGCAAGCTCAGCTGGTGGGCCGAAGATCTTAGCTCAAAGTAGGATCTCCCCGAGAAGCTGGGTTGCAGGTTAAGGGTGGAGGAGAAAGGACTCATTCTACGAAGCTGCGATCTTTCCAAAGGCACTGGAAAAGGGAGGGTCTGCTCTTCTGACTGCGTGTCTAAACGTAAGATCAAGGCAAACTGCACATCAGACATGGGCTCTCTGCTGGGCAGAGAGCAGAAAACAGCTCTGAGAGATCCCTGTGCCTCTGGGGATCTCTCACTCCCCAGCCCCAGCCCCAGCTCAGGGCAGAGCATGGAGCCTGCTCCTGTGACAGGTGCTGGGCAGCCCAGAGAGACCCTTGAGGGCAGCCTGACAGCAAGGAAAACATGTTCATCTTCCAAAGTGTCCCCGTGACAAATTCAACTGGTTTTCTGTAAAGGGGGGAGGGTTCTGCATCTCTTCACAGTAATGCACCTAAAAGAATTCACAGGTTACCATGCACACGTCCCATCGTGCTTTAACACATCCCAAACCTTTTCCCAGGGGTGGCAAACCCAGCTGGTGACATTTTGCAGGGCTGTGCTAAGCTCCATCACCCTAAGAACCACCAAGCACCCACCTTACTCAAGGGTTGTTCGGGAGGTTGTGTTCTTGGTATCCCTTTGTACCTGTCAAAACACATCTGAGCCTTACAGCAAGAATTTAACCTGTGGCATTCACAGCAAAAACGTCAGAGCAGAGGGAACCTCTTGGGTCATTGGTCTCTGTTCCCTGCTACCACAGTCACCTCCCACAGTTTCTTCCCTAACCTCTTCCAGGATTGTGTTAACATGAAAATGTAGAATCCACCATCCACACGCTCACACTGCATCCCCCAGCCTTCCCAGCTCTGCTGTGAGTATGGATTGAGCTGGGAATTGTTAAAACAGATAAAAAGGGAACATTTCTTTGCATGGTGGGTTGTAACTTCTGCAACTCGCTGCTGCTGTGGCCCAGGCTGTGGAAGCAAAGGGGGTCAGTGGGGTCAGAGGAGATAAATTATTGCACAACAGCCAATAAACAGAGCTCAAAGTTTGTTTATTAGTTTAGCTTCTAACCCTACCAAGAGTGAGAGGAGCTACTACCACGAGTAGCTGTGCTCATGGCTCTCCCTATCAGCCCCTCACATCCCTGTAGCTCCCTGGGGCTGATCCCCCTGGGGTTGCTCACCCTTTCCAAAAGCTGCTGGTTAAAAAGCCCTGCTTGCTGCTCAGGGTCACTCCATGGATGGTCAGGAATTTAAAGTTGGGCTCCAGATGAGGAGCTGGGCTTGAAAGAAAAGGTTCTGGTGCTTGGCTTGGCTGGGGAAGGGAGGAGGAAGCTCTGTGCCTGGAGAGAAGCCTGGGAGGCACTGCTGAGCTCCATTTCTCCATCTCCACCTGGAGTGAGCTGGTCCTTCATCCTGACATCCAGAGCATGGAAAGAGGTCAGCAGGAGTCTGGCTAGAGGCAGGGAAATCTGCTGGATGAGGGAAAACCAGGAGAGCAGGGCTGCCCAGCTCAGGGAGGAGGAGGAGGAGGCTGGGAGAGACCCCAGGGCAGCCAAGCAGGGCTGCCACCAGCCAAGCTTTGGGCCATGTCTGTGCCCTAGGTCACCTTTTTCTTCCAGACTCACTTCCCAGCACACAGCTGAGCTTCATTCAGGTGCTGGAGAAACAGAGGTTAAGGCAGAGCCTTGGGCTAAGATGTGAGAGAGCAAGAGACACTCGCAGGGATTGTGTGGAACAGCCCCAAACCAGCTCAGGAGGGGACACAGCCCAAGGGAAGGATGGCACCTTCCACCCTTGCTGCCCCTTGGCTGTGCTGGTGACAGGGATCTTCACCCCTGGGAAGCCCCAGCACAGGGGAAGGGCTCAGGAGCTCAGACCTTGTCCTGCTGCTGGCACCAAGAACCAGCTCTGGAGGGTGACCTGCCATAGCTTCCTCAGGGATGAGCAGAAGCTGCCTCTCCCATGGGCTGGGAAGATGCTCCTGCTGCAGATTCCTGCCTTCCCATGGGATTTTCCACCTGGCTGCTGTGGCTGTTGACAGAGGCAGCACCTGCAGAGCCCCAGGCACGTCCCCTTCTTCTCATCCTGGTTCTCTTCAGATGCTGAACCCTGCAAGACCTTTTGCTCCCCACTACCCTCTGCTCATAGAAAGAAGAAGAGAGGCTTCAGTTCCCTTGCACAGGCTGCAGATGAACATCTCATGGGCCAGAGCTATAAACCAGCTCTTCAATACCAGAGTTCCTCCCAGCCACGTTCAGAGAGATTCTCTCTTCACATCGAGCCTGTCCCTTTTTTGTCCTCTCTTCCCACACAACCACTTTGCAGGAAGCTGCAGAGCTTGGCTGAAGGGAAAAGCTAAGCCTACTTCAGACAAAATAGCTCTTAAGAAGGGCTGATGGTGCTGTAAAAGGCAGGAATAAAAGCCTAAGCCAGGGCTGTGATGTGCTCCATTCACAGTCACTGGGATATCCGGAAGCTGCACACACAGATGTGATTTATTTCCCTTTCAATCCAAAAGAGCTCAGGCAGCCTCTAAGAGCACAAAATGCTCCAGGCCCGTTTGACTTTCTCTCCCTGCCTTTTTTTTTTTTTTTTGTGCTGGAATAACAAATGCAAGAGCTCATTCAAGTGAAAAGGCTGAATGAATGCAGCCAAGGAGATGGAACTTCTCCTTGGTGGCACAGCCCGAGCACAGCCCTGCTGGGGCCACAAGCAGCTCTTTTCTCCCAGATTCCTCTGTATTTTGGAGCTTGGCTCAAGGTGAGAACACCTCTGAGAGGAAATCAAAGCTGGGAAGATCATAGAGAGGACCCTGTGAACTCCTGGCTGGGACAACTTAAAGCCCAGCTGGTTTTGATGAGGAAATTGTGCCTCAAATGTGTCGTGTGAGGCACGAAGGAGATGAGAAGTCAAAGCTCTGCTGTCTCCTGCTAAGGCTGGAGTGGGAGCTGTTGACCTTCAGGTTTTGGGAGCAATCCTGGCCAGCCTGGCACGGGGCTGGATGCAGCTTGTCCCCTCCCTGGATCTCCAGAGGAACTTCTGCAGCTCCTTTGCTGCTGGTGCTCAGTTTGCAAACAGGCACTGAGGTGTCTCTGACAGATGTGCCAAGGCCTCTGTGCTGTGCTGTGACCTCCCTGCCTCTCCTGGGACAAGTTTGTCACAGTTTTGCTGTCTGCTCTAGCTCTGAATGAATCCCATTCCTTGCTGACCTGCCCTTTCCAAACTGGAATGGTGATCTGCAGGCAGCAAGAGAAACTAGCTTAATTTCTCTAACAGAAACAAGCTTGCTCTGCTTTTGTCTTCTATTTCTTCAGCAAAAATCCCATTTTTCTCCTTGCTGAAAGCCCCCAGGGCTGCTCTGTGGCTCTCCCCTTCCTTCCACCCCCTCAGCAGCCCCACAAGCTGTGTGTGCTCCCTTCTGATCCCAGCTGCCAGCCAGCTGGATGCTGCTGTGAAAAACCCTCACACGGTTTGGAAAAGAGAGATTTTCGTCTGAGAGCAAGGAAAAGGGATTGCAGCAAGCGTGGAGAGCTCCCAAAGAAGGGTTTTGTGCCTGGCTGTGGGGCAGCAGACGTGCTGGTGGGGCTGATCCCTTCCTCCACAGCTGCACCTCCCCACTCCCACCTCGGAGCCAGCCCTGCCACTCTCCACCTGCACGTCAGGAATAAACCAATTTTCCACAATGGATTAAGTGCCTGGTGTGACAAATGTACTTAAAGCCAGGCAGGGAGATCCCCCTGCAGCCTGCAAGGGATTGTTTAATATTCTGAGTGGGTGTGGGGGCGATGCAGATGATGCTGCAGGGCTCCTGTGCTCCCCTGGCTCTGGAAGGACAGCAGGACACCAAAACACTGCTCCATGGCCCCTCTGCTCCCTGTGCTGTCCTGCCAGGCCTGGATCCTGTGCTTATGGCATTGTGCAGCCAAGCACAGCCCTCAGGAGCAATGCTGGCAGTGCTTTGCTTTAAATGGGCCCAGTGGAAACATCTGAGTTTCCCTTTTGTGGAAGCTTTCCCTTTCACATCTCCCCAAATTTAAACCCCTCTCTTCACAGAGAGCAGCAGGCACAACTTCCCAAGGACCTGTCCTGGGAAACCTCAGGGAAGAAGAGGAAAACAATTCTTATCTCTATTCACTGCTCCTGTTGTTTTTGCAGGTGTGGAATGTGTCAGGAAGATTGTTTACCTGAAGGGATTTGGTAACTGGACTCTGGTGATGGTTGTTTATGTTAATTAACCAATCACTCCAAGCTGTGTCCTGGCTGGCTCAGACAGTCATGGGTTTTTCTTTAGTATAGAATAATATAAAACTTCAGTATAGTTTTCTTTAGTATGGTATCTGTTTAGTATGTCATTTAGTATTGTATTAATAATATATTAGTATTAGTAATATAGAATATATATTCTATATTACTAATACTATTCTATAATATAGAATAACTATATATATATTAGTATTAGTAATATAGAATAGCTTAATACAGCAATTGTTCAGCACTCTGAATCCTGGAGTCAGATCCCCATCATTCCCAGACCTCGGGGTGTCCCTGCACTCCACACTCCCCCCGTGCCTGCCCAGAGGCCACAGGCAAAGGCTGAGAGGGAGCTCCTGGCTCTGCTGGAGGCTCCTGCCCCAGCTGTGCCCCAGGTCAGTGCTGGTGCTGCTGCAGGGGTGGCTCAGGGAGGGCTGCAGGAGCTGGGCTGGGCTCTCCTGAGCCGCCTCCAGGCTGTTCCTTACCCTCGGAAGTCTGCAGCACCAGGGTCTTGCTGTAGGGGCTGACTCCTGACTTGTTGAAGGCCTTGACACGGGCACTGTAGGTGCTGTTGAAGTGCAGCCCATCCA
Source organism: Agelaius tricolor (assembly GCF_023055355.1). Lineage (NCBI taxonomy): Eukaryota > Metazoa > Chordata > Aves > Passeriformes > Icteridae > Agelaius > Agelaius tricolor. The sequence goes on from NW_027269265.1 coordinate 2,405,927, forward strand.
CTGTGCACATGGTCTCCTTGCCCACGTACACCTCCTGCAAGAAAAGGCTCCTGTCAGTGCCAGGGATGGGGAATGGCGCTGACATCTTTCATGAAAAATCCTTTCCTTAGGAGTTTTTGTCCTGAGCAGCTGAGAGGCCTCAGGAACAAAATGCAAACAGTGGTTATCTGTACTGTGGAATGCAACAGGGGCATCTGAGATTGGTCTCTGTGGTTGTTTTTAATTAATGGCCAATCACAGCCCAGCTGTCTTGGACTCTCTGAGAGTCACAAGATTTTATTATCATTCCTTCCCTTCCTTTGAAGCCTTCTGATGAAATCCTTTCTTCTATTCTTTTAGTATAGTTTTAATAGATCAAATACTTTTAATATAATATATTAATTAATTAATATACTATAAATAATATAATATACTATAATGTACTATAATATATATATTATATAATATATAATATATATTATATATAAAAATAGATATATAAATATAAATAATATATCTTTATTAATATAATATAATATATTTTTATTTATATAATATATTTAATATATATTAAATATATCATATAAATATAAATATAATAGATATAATATATACAATATATAATAATATAATATAATATAATATAATATAATATAATATAATATAATATAATATATCAGCCTTCTGAAACATGGAGTGAGATCCTCATCTCTCCCCTCTTCCTGGGCCCCCTGTGAGCACCAGCACAGGGAACAGCCTGGCACACCTTGTGGGGCACAGGATCCCCCCTGGGGCATCCCTGGGGGGCTGGGGAGGGCTGAGGCTGACCAAAATGGGGTTTGTTCCCTGGGCTCAGCACCAGCAGGAGCTGAGGGGGGATTCTGCTGGGATCCCAGCCTGGAGCTCTGCCCCCAGATCTGAGGTGCAACATCAGGAGGACGTGGAGCTGCTGGAGAGAGTCCAGAGGAGCCATGGAGCTGCTCCAAGGGCTGGAGCCAGGCTGGGAGAGGAGAAGGCTCCAGGGAGAGCTCAGAGCCCCTTCCAGAGCCTGAAGGGGCTCCAGGAGAGCTGGAGAGGGACTGGAGGGACAGGAGCCAGGGAATGGCTGCCAGTGCCAGAGGGCAGGGATGGGTGGGAGACTGGCCATGAATATTGGCAGCAGCAAGCACTGACCTTGTTCTCCCCACACCCATCCTGCTGCTCCCCTCCCTCCAGGTGCCGCCCCTGTCACCTCTCCTTTGCCTCAGCTGTGCTCTGGCAGTGCCTGAGTCACTGTGGGGAAGTTCAGAGTGCAATGGGCTGGTCCTGTGCCTGCTCTCCGTGGATGTGAACACGCCAGAATAATTATTGGCGTGTTGGATCAGAGAAAAATCATATTTTAATTGTGTAATTACAGCAATTTAAAAGCCCTCAGGCCTTAAACACCTCTGCTTGCTGGCAGCTGGCAAACCATGAGGCTTTCATGGCAATTAGCATGCCTTGCATGAAATATTCAGCAGCCGAAAAAGATGGACTTTAAGGAATGGTTTGGGTTGGAAGGGACCTTAAAAACCATTTTGTTGCACCTTTCACCATCCCAGGCTTCTCCAAGCCCTGTCCAACCTGGTCTTGGGCACTGCCAGGGATCCAGGAACAGCCACAGCTGCTCTGGGTAACAAGAGCTTCAAACATTGAGTTTCCAAGTCAAGGTGGCCACTGGAAAGGCATTTGCACCTCCTCAAATCACCCTGTACCCCAAAACCCCACAGTGTGTCTGCACCATCTGCTTCCCTGGGCAACCCAGCAGGGAAAAGGGGACCTAAAAAAAAATATGAGAACAAATCCTGTGGCAGGGAATCCCTGGAGGCAGAACATCCCCATAAATCCCATGGCAGGAATCCCTGGAGGCAGAACATCCCTCCAAACCCTGTGGCAGGGAATCCCTGGGGGTAGAACATCCCCCAAACCCTGTGGCAGGGAATCCATAGAGGCAGAACATCCCCCCAGATAATTTAGCAGGGAATCCCTGGAGACAGAACATCCCCCCAAATCCCATGGCTGGGAATCCCTGGAGGCAGAACATCCCTCCAAACCCTGTGGCAGGGAATCCCTGGAGGCAGAACATCTCCCCAGATAATTTGGCAGGGAATCCCTGGGGGCAGAACATCCCCCAAATCCCATGGCAGGGAATCCCTGGGGGTAGAACATCCCCATAAATCCTGTGGCAGGGAATCCCTGGAAGCAGAACACACCCCCAAATCCCATGGCAGGGAATCCCTGGAGGCAGAACATCCTTCCCAAATCCCATGGCAGGGAATCCCTGGAGGCAGAACATCCTTCCCAAATCCCATGGCAGGGAATGCCTGGAGACAGAACACCCCCCCCAAATAATTTGGCAGGGAATCCCTGGGGGCAGAACATCTCCCCAGATAATTTGGCAGGGAATCCCTGGGGGCAGAACATCCTTCCCAAATCCCATGGCAGGAATCCCTGGAGGCAGAACATCCTTCCCAAATCCCATGGCAGGAGTCCCTGGAGGCAGAGCCCCCAGATCCCAGACGCGTACCCTGAACTGGCCGCCGTTGCCATCGTCCAGCTCCAGGATGTATCCCTCCACCTGCACGGTGGACAGCGGGGGCTGCTTCCAGGACAGGGTGGCGCTGTTGTTGTGGGTGCAGCACTCCTCCAGCTGCAGGATCGGCGGGGCCGGCACTGGGGACGAGACTAATCACCAATTAGTGCAATTAGTGCGACCCTGGGGGAGGGGAGGCAGCTCCAGGGGCAGGGGAGGAAGCAGAAAGGATTTTTCTCCCACTGAATTCCTCCCCCCTGCCGGCCTGGTGAAGCTTTTCTGCTTTATTCCCATTTTCTAATTGATTTTGGGGAATTATGGCAGCACAAAGTGTCTGTTTTGAGCTGCCTGAACCTTTCATGCAGCCAGTCCCAAACCTGGGACAATTCTCCCACAGGTTCTGGTTCTTATCTACAGCCCTGCTCTTCCCTTCAATAAATTCACTGCAACAAAACTGGGGGGCTGAGCATCCACTTTGGCTGCCATCAGCTGCACAGGGGGCAGAAAGGACTGCCAGGGATTTTCCTGCTGTGTTTGGGCATCTCCACATGTCCCACAGCCTGAAAAGCACAGGAAGAGTGACAGGGAGATGTCCCCTGACACACCTCTCAAAGAGCTGCTCGTCCACCATCCTCATCCTCACTGCCCAAAGTGACAAGAGCCACTGGAAGCAGACATGGAGAAGCCAGACAAGACGGGGAGGAGCCATGGATGCCTGGGAAAAAGCTGGATTTGCTCAGCATTTTCACCCTCTGTGACTCCTCCACCTCCTGGGCTGCATCCTCCAGGCTGGCAGAGGGTGTGGGGTGCCTTGGGACTGCTCTTTGTGGAGGCCTCAGGTGCTGTCCTCTCTCCCCTGGTGCTGTGGTACAGATTTGGGATGCAAACCCAACCTCCTGCAAGTCTACAAAACCAACAACTGATTTCCACAGACAGGGTGAGCTGGGAGGAGGAGGAGGAGGAGGGATTTGATAAGAGGAGGGTGGGCGGCTGAACCAGCAGCAGATTTGCTCTTATTAATTAAAAATAACCCTCTGGGCTAAATTGCAGGAAGGGAGGGCAGGAACACAGGGCTGTGAAACAGCAATCCAGCCCTCCCTGGGTTTGCTATCCAAAAATATTCCTGACATTTCAGATGAACAGCCTGGCTAAGGAAGAGCCAGCACGGGCAGCTCCTCACTGCCACCAGCACCATCAGCTGAGGATGCTCCTTGTGGTGACAGAGCAGAGTGTGGCCAACATCCTTCCTGTCCCTGGCCACTGAGACACCCTGGGCTGTGCAGACAGCTCCTGGGCCAGGAATTGCAGCTGTGGTGGGGAGGAAGAGCAGTGCCAGAGCTGCAGCTGGTGGCTGAAGGTCCAGGCCAGGCTCAGTGTCCTCCTGAGCCTCCCTGTGTCACAGCCCCTCTGCAGCTCTGGCAGCTTCCCTGGGCTTCCCAAACCCCTCATTCCCCATGGGCTGCAGCAGCCCTTGGTGGGACAGGAGAAGGAGCACAGGGGGAATGGGGAACAGCAAGGAAATAGAGAAAAATAGAACTGGAATAGAATAGAATAGAATAGAATAGAATAGAATAGAAAGCCAAAATGATGATCTAAACCAACAGGGAGGGGAGGGAGGGAGGGCAGAGCACAGGCTAGGTGACCTGGCTCTGTTTGCAGGGACATCTGCTCTGTGACAGATGCTGCTGAGCACAGAGATGTGAGGAGAGCTTTGGCAAAAGCCTTGTGCTGCTCTCAAAAGAGAGGTCCCAACCTGCAGAGCACTTTTCAATGCACTGACAACTTTGTCAGAGCACTTTTTAATGCACTAGTAAATTTTTAATGCAGTAGGAGGGGTTTTCCAGGCAAAGCCAAAGCCCTGGCACCCTGCTCTGGCCCAGGGATCCAAGACAGGGAAGCAGATGGTTGGCCCAGGGATGCAAAACCCACAGAAAGGGGCACAACTCTGGGTCTGGGGTGCCCAGTTCTGCTGGGAGGTTGTTGGATTAGGCCCTTTTCTGACCCAGAGATGGGGTAACTGAGAGGCCTTTCAAAACTTTTATTCCATTTTCAGTCTCATGTGAAGGGTGGGGCAATACAGATGTTATAGTTCACACCATCACAATCACAAGACAACTATTTCCTAATTACAATACATTATAAGTGTTTCTTGGCCTATCAGCTTTTGTCACACCATGCTGTAAATGCCTTAAAGCCAATTATCTAAAATTACCCCTTGTGGGTCCCACTACAATACACCTTTCATAGTTCTCCAAAGTATTTAGTTTAATTAGTTTAGTTTGCAAAGCCATCCTTTGAAACTTGTTTTTAGTTCTATTTTTCTCTTGACAATCTTTGTCTTATTCTATAGCATTTCTAAGTCAGCATTTCTCATCTCAAAGTTTCCATACAGATGCACTCTATGTCAGCCTTCTGTTAAGCTTTGAGAATTCTCTACAAATTCACTTCTCACAGGAGGTGAGAAACTCTCCTTTTCTGCCCTTCCCCTGGCACGAGCTGCCTGGCAGCTCCCAGCAGGAGCAGAGCTGAGCTTTGGGAAGTGTCCTGGATTGCCAAGCAAATTGTTTTCTATTTGCCATCTGTGTGGCAGTTGTCCTCTGTTCATTGGGCAGTTTTTCCTTATCTCTTCCACACCCACTCCTCCCTCTGGGGAGACACCTGCTGATAACAGCCATGGAATGTCCCTGCATGGCTGATAAGAACTACAGCATCCCATTGGGAGATGTGAGCCCAGAGGGAGGAGCCAATCATTCCTCCCTGGATATAATCTGGAGATTCTGGAACACCAGCACAGCTTCTGCACTGGATTGCCCAGAGGAGCAGCAGCTGCCTCTCCTTCCCCTGGATCTGCAGAGGAAGCCTCCACCCTTCTCCAGGATCCCTGCTCCAGCAGAGCCACCCCTGGCACTGCAGGAGGGCTGAGCCACAATTCCAATGGGGCTGTGCCAGCACCCTGACCCACAGGGTGTCAGGCTGGGTTCTGACTCTGGCACTGTTGGTTTGGTCACTGCATTGTTTATTTCATCCTTTTTTTTTTTCTTCCCTATTAAAGAACTGTTATTTCTGCTTCCATATTTTTGCCTGAGAGCCCCTTAATTTAAAATTTATAGCAATTCAGAGGGAGGGGTTTTACATTTTCCATTTCAGGGGAGTCTCCTGCCTTCCTTTGCAGACCCCTGGCTTTCCAAACCCAGGCAGGAAGGCACTGGAAAGATCCTTACCTTTCATCTGCACGAAGTCCAGCTGGTGGATGGACTGGAGCAGAGGGGCATTGTCCAGGTTCAGGTCGAAGTCCGTGGTCATGCGGGGGGTGAGCGTCCCCTTGCCCCACTGATCCTCGGTCATGTGCACCCTCCTGATGAGAGCATCTGAGATCTGCAGGGCAGGAGCAGCCTCAGCTGCCGTGGGAGTGTCCCATGCCTTGTCCCCACCCTGCTCTCCCTGTCCCTCTGCCTGCCAGGCTGAAGGCTGGGATGTCACACGAGGTTTCCAGCATCGCTCTTCCCTGCAGGCTGGGCTGGAGGAGGGAGCCCTGGAGTGCTGGGTGCTATTTAATGGCAGGGTTTAGGGCTGAAGTGTTGGAAAACCCCAGCTTTACAGAGATGGGGCCACTGAGAGGTGTTTTAAAAGAGTTTATTCCCTTATCAGTCTCATAGAAGGGTGAGACACAAGAGATGTAAAACTCAACACCATTCTATCAGAAGCCAACCCATTACCTTATAAATGTTTTTCAGCCTATTAGCTTTTGCCACACAATGCTGCTAATACTTCACCCCATCACCTAATTATTTTTCCCCACAATGCATCTTTCACAGTTCTAATTCTCTAAAATATTTGGTCTTTTTGTAAGGCCATAGTTTGAAACTTGTTTCTAGTTCAGTCTCTCTCTCAGCAATGTCATCTCTACTCCATGGCCTTCCTAAGCCAGCACACCTCATCTCAGAGTTTGCACACAGGTGTACAAGGCTGTGTGAGCTTTCTGCCAGCTTTTGAGAATCCTTCACAAATCCATTTCTCACAGCAAAGGGAGCCCAGGAATGCCTGGTCTGTTGGTGTCTCAGTGGAGAGCCAGGAGCACAGTGTGATCCCTGCTCCAGAGAGGCACCATCCACCCCCTGCTGCAGCCCTCTTGAGAGGAATGGCAGATTTGTCTTTCCAAACAAGCTGTGGGTCTGCTGGTTGATAAAACCAGCACTGGGAGATAAAAGAAACAATGGGAAGGATTCCACTGATTGCTGAATGGAAAAAGATATTTGCCTTTAGAAATAAACTTCAGGTTTGCTGATAAATGAAATTAGACATTGAAAGATGAAAGAAAGAATGGGGAAGAAAAACCCCTAAATTCCATATCAATTAAACATTAAAAGGAGGGTTATACATTACAAGGGAATCTCTGGTATCAGGTGTTTTGGGGAGTCTGAACCTCTCAAGGACCTCAGCCAATGGGGAAAGAGAGAAGGGAAATGTGGCTGGGAAATTGGGATAAAAAGGAGGCTGCATCCTCCAAAAATGTGAGAGATCCCAGGGGAATGCCCCATGGCCTCTCCCTTTATTCAAATAAAGCCAAAGGACTCCTCTGTCTCCTTCTTGGACATAACCTCTGGTGTTTGTGGATTAATTTTCCTAACACTCTCCTCCAGAAACGTCCCTGCCCCACCCCTGCTCCTGCCCTGCTGTGAACATGGAGGTGATCAGAGGCAGATCCTGGATTTTATGGGGCCATTTCCCCTGGAGCAGCCCCAGCCCTGCAGCACCCCCCAGGCCCCAGCCTGACCTGCAGGAAGCCACTGGGGTCGTTCTCCTTGATGACCTCCAGGCAATATTCCATCAGCCCCGTGGTCTGGCGCAGCTTCACCGTGCAGTGCGAGATCTGGTCCCGCACCACCTGCAGGGGACAAGGACACCAGGGTCACCAGGACTGGCCCAGACTCACACACTGAGCTCCAGACCTTTCAGAACCTGGGCAACAGCAGTGTGGAATCACAGAAAGTTTTTAAGGTCCCTTCCAGCCCAAAGGAATCTTGTTCCACTCCCTTGCACCATCTCAGGTTGCTCCAAGCCCTGTCCAACCTGTCCTTAGGCACTTCCAGGGATGGGGAATCCACAGTTTCTCAGGGCAACCTGTTCTAACAAGCTTCGTTCAGCCCAAAATCATAATTAACACACATAATTATTCAAAGCAGGAGGGCAGCTCCATGCCCTGCCTTTAATTAAGCCAGCTTCCAAATGGCAGCTGGTGAGCTCCATGCCAAGCAAATGCCAACTTCCATGGATCCACAGCTGCCCTGTCCAGCCTGGGCATGCAGCCAGGTTATGGGGCTGGCTCTGGGGCAGCTGAACTCAGGAGGATAAGGAGTGACCCTGGCAGCTGCTCTTTGCCAGGGGGATGAACACATCACCTCCCCCAGCTCCATCCCCAGGATGTGTTTGAGATGCTCAGCAGCTGCAGGGACCATGCTGCAGAATTCCCTTTTTTTTTTCTCCACAGGCTGGGGATGAGCTCTGAGGAAGGGAAGCTCTAAGGAGAGGAGATAAATAAATAAAATAAATCCAAGCTCAGCCTGGGGCTGCCCAAGCTCCGCATTAAGGCACCTCTTGCACTCACAGCTCCTTCCCCAAGGGATCACATTCCAGCATCCCAGCAGAGCAGCACAAGGGTGAGGTTTGCTGGTGCCTCAGGGCTCTGCTGACCTTCCCTGAAGCACAGCAAGGAGGAGAGGGTCCAGGCTGGATGACACAAGGATTATTTTTATTTATTTGTTTGAAGCTGGCTGCTCCTTCACACTGCACCCTGCAGGTCCAGGATTTCACTGGCAGAGCAGCTCGGGAAGAGAGATTTTATTCTTGGAGAAAAGTGTTCAAATGCTCACAGAAGATTTTTTATTTTGTACTCCTGGAAAAGCTTTAAAAAGCTGTGTACAGCCCTCCACTGGCACTGAACAAAGCTGTGCAGCTCTGTGGAGTGTTACAGCAAGGATGAGCTATGAGGATGAGCTTGGCAGCTGCAGCCAGATGGGAAAAGCTGCAATAAACAGGGATGAATATTGTATTTGTGGGGTTCCCAGATGAAGGAAGGAATGAGGAATTTGACTCCATGTCCTTAGAAGGCTAATTTCTTATTTTATGATGTAATATATATAATAAAATAATATATATATATATATAAATTAAAAATATATAAAATATATGTTTTAATATATAAAATAATACACATAATATTTTATTATTATGTATACATAATATATAATTACATATAATACAAAATACATAACATATTATTATATATATTATATTATATTATATTATATTATATTATATTATATTATATTATATTATACAGAAAGGAGCCCTACAGAAGGCTAGAAAGATACTAATGAAAACTCATTACTCTTTCCAGAGCCTCGACACAGCTTGACCTTGATTGGTCATTAAGTGAAAACAATTCACATAAAACCAATAAAACAATCACCTGTGGGATAAACAATCTCCAACCACATTCCAAAGCAGCAAAACACAAGAGAAGCAAATAAAATAATATTGTTTTCCTTTTTCCCTGAGGCTTCTCAGCTTCCCAGGAGAAAAATCCTGGGCAAAGGGATTTTCCCAAAAAATATGAGCGCCACAGATGAACATTCCTGGGAGGTCAGTGCCTGCTGCTCCCCACTCTGGGCTGGAGAGCTCCTCCTGCCAGCCCTCCTGTCTGAGGGATGGGCAGGGGAAAGGAATTACAGTGGGGGAACCTGGGCTTCCAGGGGGGGCGAGTCCTGCAGGGCAATCGGTGCCATCATGTGTTGGTTAATTAAAATTTAATCACCTCTACTTAATCACCTAGCAGGAAGAAAAGAATTAGCAGCCTTGCAGCTTAGAAGCAAAGATTCCTTCAGGTTGGAAAAGCCCTCTAAGACCACCCAGGCCAACTGTCCCCCCAGCACTGCCCTGCTGGAGCCCTGGGAATTGCTGAGAATTTCAGACTTTCTGTGCTGCCAGGAACTGACCCCCAAGAGAACACTGCACTGACCTGAGGCTGTAGAAAAAGCTTCCAAAATTAAATGATAGAACTGAGATTATGGGTGTGGAGTTTGAATAGAAGTGTGTGATATCACAGAGTAAAAAACTTAGAGCTTAAAGTTTTAAAATGTAGTATAAAAATATATATATATAATGTAGTAATATATATATAGTGTAGTTATATATATATATAAAAAATATATATGTAGAACTATATACATATATAAAACAAGATAGAAGTTTTAAAGCAGAAGCTTATCCTTCTTCTTCATAAGTTTAGGTAATATTATGTAATTGGATAAAAAAGTCCACATTGTGGGACACAAGTAGTCATTAAGTTAAAAGTAAAAATAATTTAAATATTATTGCTTAATTAAACAGTTTATCTTTAAAAGGCCTTGTAAAGAGAGAGATGGGGCTCCATTTTTAATTTGTTAAAATACAGTACTGTAGAACTCAGGGTTTGTGAGACTGTAGCATAGATAAGAACTAATAAACATCTGAGTCCAAACAAGAAACTCCATCTCATGCTTTTAATCCCAACCTTAACAAAAAAAAAAAAAAAAAAAAAAAAGGAAAAAAAAAGGAAACAAAGAATCCACATTGACTCAAGTTCCCAGGTCCACATGGATTTAAAATCCCTCCAGGCATGGAGATCCCGAGCACCTGTGCCAGGGCTGGACAAACCTTTCCATGAAGAAATTTTCCCTAATACCCAATCTTGACTTCCTCTGGTGCATCTTGAGGCTCTTCCCTTTCATCCTGTCCCTGTTCCCTGGGAGATCTGGGACAACCCCACAGCTGGTGTGAAATGCCATTAAATGCCACTCTCCAGAACAGCTCCAGATTTTCGGGGAGCAGCCATTCCTTGCTGCTTTCAGCAATCCCAGCCTGGTGCTTGCAGGCTGTGGCAGGGGGAAGAAGGGGTGCAGGGTGCACAGGGCAGCAGAGGGAGCTCCCATATTGCTCCTCTGGAGCTGGACACTGTCCAGAGGCTTGTGGAGATGCTGGAGGGCTCTGAGCTGGAGCTGGACCTGCACAGGCTGGGTTTGGCCTCAAACACTGCTCTTGTTAGAGTGGGGAGTTCATTCAATTCCAGTTTGTGACACTTGAGTGCACTGGAACAGCTCTGCTGGCGTGAATCACACAATTCCAGGATGGTTTGGATGGGAAGGGATCTTTGAAAGCCATCCCATCCCACCCCTGCCATGGCAGGGACACTTCCACTGTCCCAGGCTGCTCCAAGCCCTGTCCAGCCTGGCCTTGGGCACTGCCAGGGATCCAGGGGCAGCCACAGCTGCTCTGGCAATTCCAGCCCAGCCAGGAATTCCCAATTCCCAATCTCCCATCCATCCCTGCCCTCTGGCACTGGGAGCCATTCCCTGGCTCCTGTCCCTCCATCCCTTGTCCCCAGTCCCTCTCCAGCTCTCCTGGAGCCCCTTCAGGCCCTGCCAGGGTAAGGCAGAGCCAACAGCAGCTCCTGGAGATCCCACTCCCACCCTGACCTTCCTGAAAGAGGGCAAGCCCCTGGATTTCCCTTCTCAGTCCCTCAGGACAGGATCCAGAAGGTGCAAAGCAGCTTTTGGGCTTTGTGTGACCCCTCTTGCTCAGGACTCGTCTGCTCCTGGAAGGGTTTTTGCCTGGGTGGATTTTGGGTCTCCCAGCTGCAGACCATGAGATAAAACCAATCCTGTGGGGTGCAACCCTGCTGTCAGAGCTCATCCTGGCTGCACCAACCATGGCACAGGCAGGGTTTGCCCTCCCTGCCTGCTGGGAATGGGATCCCATGTGGAATGCCTGGAAAAGCCACCTTGACCCCTCTGTGGGGAAATGCACGTGCCACTGGGAAGGCAGCAAAGATGGGATTGCTAAAGCAATCTTCTTATCTTCTTTGCAGCTTAAATCTCTGTCTGCTTTGCCCAGGATAATGAATTTGTGAACCTCTCCCTGCTGGAGCTGGTGCTTTCCAAGGATTTCCAGCAGAATTGCCATCTGCTGCCCCCAGCCAGGCTCCAGCTCCAGGAAACAGCATTTGCTGGGTGAAGACATAATAAAAGCTTTTTCCTTTTTCTGTTAAGGTGCTCAAAGACCAGAAAAAAAATAGGCTCCAGCAGCAGAGAGACTCCACACTCCCAGAGCAGCCATTTCCAGGTGAATCCAAAGCTGCAGCCCTGTCCCAGCCCTCCTCTAACTTTGATCCCCTCAGGGATCCAGCATCTCCCATCTGGAGAAGCAGGGCATAAAACAGCATTTTAATTTCACCATCTCTCCAGCAAAAAAGCCAAAAGTAGAAATCCAAGTTGCCTTCACCAGCACCAAACTGCTTTTAAGGCAAAAAAAAAGGATCTTTGGTTGGGATCTAGTAGGGCTTTAAAGGAGAAATGGGATGCACATAGGGCAGAAGGATTCCATCAGTCACTTTGACCAGTAAAATTAAAGGTCTTAGAAATAAGACATAAACATCTCACACATTTGAAGGCCTGGTCTAAACCCAGTGGGGACAGTAAAGCCAAAATATTTTCCATGTGGCCTTAAGCCACTTGAATCCTGTGATTCTTAAGCCATAGAATCCTGGGATTCTCCTCATGCAGGAGGGATTTCTACTCCCTGGGACCCCAGAAATGCAGGGTTTGCTGATGGAGAGAGCTGGAAGGGAAATCTGGGGGTGCCTCAAGTCTTGGACTCGTGCAAGAGCCTGTGCTGGGCTGAGGGGCAGCCTTGGGGGCCAGGAAGGACTTCCAGGAAAACCTGGCACATCCAGGGGGGTTTTGAACACAGCCAGGGATGGTGATCCTGCTGCTGGCCTGGAAAACCCTTTCCATGAAGAAATGTTCCCCCATATCCAATCTAAATCTCCCCTCAAGCACCTCGAGGGTGTTTCCCTTTGTCAGCTCAGAGAAGAGACTGACCCCAGCCTGGCTCAGATTTTGAGGGGATTTGGGAAGCTCCACACTTTTTTTCTGTGGTCATTTTTTACCAAATACCGTTTCCCCCCCCCTTTCAAGTGCTAAATAAAGCAACAGCCAGAACCTGGCTGCTAATTCCAGCCTATAAAAAGGGGTTTTTGTGCACTCACAGCAGCTCACAACAACCTTAAAATAGGACAGTTCTTTCAAGAGCTTTTCTTCCCTGAGATGGCATTAACTGTAATTTACATTTTAATTTTAATACAGCTCCTAGAAGGCAATAACATCTCCACTTAAGTGTCCTCCTCCTTTTTCAAGTGCTTGGGTGGATAACACATTTCAAGGCACTCAACCTTCCCAGTGCCTGGGATGAGTCCTGCTGGGAATGTCACATGGAGGACACAGATGGAATGTCACACGGACCCTCCCTCCTCACCCTGGCTCACCTGCACACCCAGATGGAAAAATCCCAGCTGGAAAAATCCCCAGGACAGACCCTGGCAAGGTTCTGAGTGTGCAGAATCCCAGAGCCAGAGCTTTCTCCAGGTGGGTGTTTCCATGGTGGCCTGGGAGAGGAGCTGGGAAAGCAGAGCTGCTGTGCTGGCACCACCAGGAACCTGATCCAACAGGGAACACCGAGTTCCACTGGGAAATCCTGACTGAAACCCCGAAAAAGGAGCAGCATTTCACCCCTGGAGAGGCAGTGCCATGGACAGAAAGCCTTGGGGACTGTTCTCTGCCATCTGCTCTCCTGGGAAATGTGGCAAACAGCAACCTGGAGAAATCATGGAGCAAAGGCATCCCATGGCCTGAAAAAGACTGGAATGGTCCATAATGCTGCTGAGGGCTTCAGGAGGAGCACCCAGAGCTCAGCCTGTGTGTGTGGTGGGTTGAGGAGAGATTTCTTCCTGGGACAACACTCCAGGGAAGTCTCTGTGTGCCCTGCACAAACCTGCCCGTGCTGGAGGACACCACCCCTCAGGAAAGACCCCAGTGCTCCTCTGAAAACCAGGCCCAGCAGTGGGAAGGACACACGAGGAAGGAGGAGGAGCTGCCCTGGCCCCAGTGCTCCTCCAGATGTTGGTTTTTAAAGCCCAGGTTCTCAGCCTTGAGTCCAGCCATGGTGGGAGGCTGCAGAAGGGCAGGGAGATGTCCCTTCCCAGCTGGTGTCCTCACAGACCTCCCCCTGATCTGCAGAAATTAATTAGTGCTGGCCCAGAGTCAGGCCTGGATCTGTGCCTGCCTCCATGGAATGTGTGTCAGGGCAAAGCAGGGCAGCCCCAAAGCCAAACCCATCCCAAATCCAGGCTGGATTCCCCCACAGAATGTGTGTCAGGGCAGCCCCAAAGCCAAACCCACCCCAAAAAAACCAGGCTGGATTCCCCCATGGAATGTGTGTCAGGGCAAAGAACAGCCCCAAAGCCAAACCCACCCCAAATCCAGGCTGGATTCCCCCATGGAATGTGTGTCAGGGCAAAGCAGGGCAGCCCCAAAGCCAAACCAACCCCAAATCCAGGCTGGATTCCTCCATGGAATGTGTGTCAGGGCAAAGAACAGCCCCAAAGCCAAACCCCTCCCAAATCCTGGTGCCAGCCACATGGGGATGGGAACTGGGGCTGGGAACGTGTCCTGAGAGGTGCCTGTGGCCCTGTGCCAGGGCTCTGTGCCCTGTGCTTCTCCTCCTCCCTCCATCCCACGGTGCCAGGATGGCCAAAATCCCACTGGGCAGGAGCAGCAGCCTGGGGAGACCCCAGGACAGGAGCCAGGACATGGTGGCTCCGTCCCAGCTGGGACCTGGAAGGGCTCCCTGGCACTGCCAAGGCTCACTGGCCATGCCAAGGCTCCCTGGCACTGCCAAGGCTCACTGGGCACTCATATCCCAGGGGGGAGATGCTCCAGGACAAGACAGTGAGAAAGGGACACCCAGGAGAGGCCTCCTGTGGGAAAGGTCCCATCCCAAGTGGCCAAAGTGTCCTGTGCTGATGGGAACACTGGCCAGGACAGACCCCACAGCCCTGCAGGACTCTCCCTGCTCACAGCTCCACCAAAGCACAGCCCAGGAGGTGACCTCCTGCTTCCCTGCAGATGGAAATGGGCCCTGGGTCACCTCAGAGTGAGTGAAAATCACTGCAGCTTCACCCACTCCAGGGGCAAGTTTAATGAGCCATGAGGAAGGAATTCCTGGCTGGGAGGGTGGTGAGGCCCTGGCACAGGGTGCCCAGAGCAGCTGGGGCTGCCCCTGGATCCCTGGCAGTGCCCAAGGCCAGGCTGGACATTGGGTTTGGAGCAGCCTGGGACAGTGGGAGGTGTCCCTGCCATGGCAGGGGTGGCACTGGATGGGATTTAAGGTCCCTTCCAACCCAAACCATTCCATGATTCTGATTCTACCTGGATGAGGCTCAGGTGCCACATCTGCCAGGGCAGCAGAGAGCCCTTCCTGCCCTCCCCACAGCACGTGGAGCTGAGGAGCTCCAGGGCTAATTTGGGAGTCCAGTCACAAACCCAGGGGCTGTTTCTTGTTTTAAGGACCAGGCCTGGCCAATGACAAAGCCCAGCTGATAATGAGGGTGGATGGGGGTGGGATGGAGCTCCATGGACAGGAGTAAGCAGTGGGGTGGACATCCATGGAGAGAACAAGCAGTGGGATGGAGATCCATGGATGGGAACAAGCAGTGGAATGCAGATCCATGGACAGAACAAACAGTGGGATGGAGATCCATGGATGGGAACAAGCAGTGGAATGCAGATCCATGGACAGAACAAACAGTGGGATGCAGATCCATGAAGAGAACAAGCAGTGGGATGCAGATCCATGGACAGGACAGGACAGGACAAGCAGTGGGATGCAGATCCATGGACAGAAACAAGCAGTGGGGTGGACATCCATGGATGGAACAAGCAGTGGGATGCAGATCCATGGACAGAACAGGACAAGCAGTGGGATGCAGATCCATGGACAGAAACAAGCAGTGGGGTGGACATCCATGGATGGAACAAGCAGTGGGATGCAGATCCATGGACAGGACAGGACAAGCAGTGGGATGCAGATCCATGGACAGGAGCAAGCAGTGGGATGCAGATCCATGGATGGAACAAGCAGTGGGATGCAGATCCATGGATGGAACAAGCAGTGGGATGCAGATCCATGGACAGAAACAAGCAGTGGGGTGGACATCCATGGATGGAACAAGCAGTGGGATGCAGATCCATGGACAGGACAGGACAAGCAGTGGGATGCAGATCCATGGACAGGAGCAAGCAGTGGGATGCAGATCCATGGATGGAACAAGCAGTGGGATGCAGATCCATGGATGGAACAAGCAGTGGGATGCAGATCCATTCCCTCAGCCAAAGGCCTCTGTGGGTTGTGCTGAGCAGGGAAATTGCTTTGTGCTGCCTGGCTTTGTGAGAGTTTAATTAAGCATGCCCTGAAGGGGATGAGGGACAGGGAGCCCACCAGGCACTGGGGGTCCCTCTGTGCTGTGGCTGTTGGGGCTGTGCTTTGTTGCTGGCAATGAGCACTGATGGTCCCACAAAGCTGCCATTGTCCCTGTCCCCGTGGAAATGTCCTCGTGCTGCCCATGGTCTGCATGCAGAGAGGACTGGTGGCCTTCACCCTGGTTTTAGGCAGCTCCAGGAACCCCTCTGGCAGCCTCCTGGGTGGCCCAAAGCAAGGCCAAGAGACACAGAAGGCAGAACACTGAAATGACCTTGGAAGAGGAATCCTAAATGTGGGTGTGACATCCCTCAGCTGGACTCCATCACTGATGGCCAGGGTACAACCCCCCTGTCCAACAATTCTGGGCATGGCTGCACCTGTTCCACTGCTCCCAGGTGAGATCTGGTCCTTTGCTTCCCTTCCCAGCCCCACATCAGCTGGAAAGATGTGGTGTGGTGGGAATGACACAAACCAGGAGCCCCTTCCCACAGCTCCCACTGAGCTGCACCTCTGCTCCCCAACACCACAAACCTCAGTGCCACCACCACCCCGAGGCCATGACAGCAGAGAAATCAGAGCCAGTCCTGCTCCTGGTGACAACTCATGACACCAAGTGGCTCAGGACTTCAGCAGAAGTTACAAGCAGATCCTGCAGGAACATTCCAGAAGCTTGGAAGCAACATGTGAGATGAACAAAGTAATTTTCCATGCTGTACACGTGGTTCTGCTGACCTAAGGACTAGAAATGAACCCAACAACTCGGTGGGAACCACCTGGAGGAAGCAGCACTTTGTCAGGGACGTGCTGTGAGCGGGCTGGGCACCTGCAGCAAGATGGAATTCACGTGGAAAAGGAGCGACCTCCCCAAAAAACAGCATCCCAGTCCTCATCCCCACCCAGTGCCAGGCCTGCAGGGAGCTCTCTGGCCACCCAGGCTCACCTTCAGCTTGTGCTCGTGCTCCTTGTTGACCCGGGACAGCAGCTGGGCTTTCCTCCTGTTGAGGGCATCGATGAGGGCGTCGCACTGCGCCACCAGGCAGGCCTCGAACTCCACGCTGTTCTCCTGTGGGGCAAGAGGGAGTCACTGCCCAGGGAACAAACCCAGGCCAGCTGCAAAACTGGGTTTTCCTTTTAAATGGAGCCACAGGGGTCGTTTTTGCACATGCAGCTGCATCACTGCCAGCCATGAATCCACAGTGCTGGATGTGGGATCTGCAGGGCCTGGGAGGGTGGAAAATGTGGAGGTGGGGATGGCTTGAGAAGGCTGAGCTAGGACAGAGGATGGATGGAGCTAAAGAATAAAGCAGGGATTTATTCAAAGGATCTCCTCAATAGATCCACTTTGGGCAGGTGGGAATTCATAACAGAACACATGGAGATAAAGTGGGAATTTCCAAAATTGTGAGAGCTGGGTGAAATCCCATCAAGGACACAGCAGGAGCATCAGCCTCCCTCCCTCCCTGGGAAAGCACTTCCAGCCTTGCTCAGACAAGGATTGAAGTCACAGACATTTGAGGGCATGACTGAAATGCTTTCTCATGTTGGGACATCTGAGATGATAAACTGGGAGAGCCCTTGATGTGCAAACAATGCTGGATTAACGAGGTGCTGGGTGAGCCTGGTGCTGTCCCTTGGCTTGGTGACAGATGCCACCATTCCCTGGGTGGCACAGCACTCATTCTTTGGCAGGGTACAATGTTATCATGGAGATTTGTACTAAGTGAAAGAATTTACTCATTTTGTAGAAAAGGGGGGAACGAGACATGGGGTTAGACATTAACGTGGGGTAGAAATCAATTTGGGATTTAGATGAGGTGTGCTGGTTTCACTTGTTTAGTCTATGGCTTGCTCACATTGGTGCCTTGTGCAGGCTGCCCTAGAGCAGAGGCTGGATGGAGTTGCAGAATAAAGCAGGGATTGATTCAAAGCATCTCCTCCATGCATCCACCTTGGGCAGCACCAGAGCCCAGCCAGGCCTGCACCCAAGATGAACCAAAATGGCCCCAAAATGCACGGCCGGGCACGGGGTCTCTCCCTGGGATCAGTTCTGCTCCATTTGCACCTTGCAGTTCATTGTCCCATTCCAGCTTTAGCCCCTGCAGTCCCACCCTGCTTGTTTTTCTCTCTCCAGCCCACGGGGTTTGTGCTCTTGGGGCTGAGGTTTGGATCATTTGTCCTTGGTGCCCAGCTGGAGCAGGAATTGTTTTGTCTCCCTGCTCTGTGCACAGAGCTCAGAACTGCACAGCATCAGAACCATCCCCTGAAATGAAGCCCAGACCCACTAAAGCAGCACAGAATGTGAAAAATAGAAAAGCTCAAACCTGAGGCATCAGTGGCAGGTGAGGATCAGGTTTGGATCCACCCTTGGCAGAGATGGGAAGGGCTCAGGACTCTGCTGTTACCTCCACAATCAGCAGTTTTGGGGAGGGTTCAGGGGGGCAATATGGAAAATGAAGTTCCTTTGGGAGAGCACCCACCCAACCCAGCTTGGGAAGAGGGATGGGGATGGCTCATCCTGGTGGGAAGGGGCAGTTCCTCAGCCTCAGTTCCGACTCAGTACCTGGATTTGCTGCACCATGTTGCGGAGCTGGACCAGGAATTCCTTTGCCTCCTTGGCTCTGTCTGACAATCCATTCAGGGCCTGGGAGAGCTGGCTCTGCAGGGAAAACAAAGAGCAAGGTCATTTCCACGTCCAGGACTCATCCATTCCCCAATACAAGCACAATTGACTCCACTGAGGTCCCTCTCAAGCACTCTAAGTCATGGAACTAACAGGCAGAAACAGAGCTTGTAACAATCAGGAAAATCCATGGAAACAAGGGAAAAACAAGGGAAAACCAAAAGCAACATGCACAACTTGAGTTATCCTCACAGACCCTGCCCTGCTAACAGGCAAGCTGTGGAAATGTGGGCAGATTCTCCCACCACACCCAGATCAGAGCTCCTGCAATGCAGCTGATGGACTGGACACCCACAAGATGTAAGAGACCACATGAAAATTTCATTTGATCTGGAATGGGCCCATCATGGTTTTCAACAGAGAGATAGGATTGTGTGGGATTTGGGCTGGGGATGGGCTGCAGCCCAGCACTGCCTCCAGCATCCCACCAAGGTGTGCCTGAGTGCAAGGAGAGAAAAAGGAGGGTGAACCAGCACACCCTGGCTTTGGGAAGCAGATATTCAGGGCGAAGATTGGGGGAAATGGATTTCTAGAAAATTCTTAAAGCTTGACAGAAAGTTTATATCGTGTGTATCTGTATGTAAACTTTGAGATAAGAAATGTTGATTTAGAAATGTTATGGAATAGGATGGGGATTGTTGAGAGAGAAATGGAACTAGAAATAAGTTTTAAAGGGTGGGTTTGTAAATAAGATTAGGTATTTTGGAGAAATAGAATTACGAAAGATGTATTGTAGTGGGACCCATGAGGGGTAATTTTAGATAATTGGCTTTAAGGCATTTACAGCATGGTGTGACAAAAGCTGATAGGCCAAGAAACACTTGGAGTGCATTGTAATTAGGAAATAGTTGTCTTGTGATTGTGATGGTGTGAATTATAGCATCTGTATTGCCCCACCCTTCACATGAGACTGAAAATGGAATAAAAGTTTTAAAACACCTCTCAGTTTCCCCATCTCTAGGTCAGAAAAAACCATTATCCAACAGAAGGTAAAAGGTTTTCCTGCAAAATAATGACTGCTCCTTCTCCCTTTGGAGTGGGAACACTCCCACAGCCCTGGCCCTGAGCAACAGAATGTGGTAATAACAATCATTATGTTCATCAAATGCTTTTTCTTTTTCATTTCCATGGCTCTTTCTGAACACTCACTCAGGAATCTTCCCAATCTCCCCCTTCTGCCATCACAGCAGTGTGTGGATTATCTCAAGAGCTGCCCAAATCACCCTCAGCAATTTTCCTCTGGGAGACATTTTGCCTCTTTTGTGGGCTGCAAATCGGCTGCAGACACCCCGTGGGTTTTGGGGGGTGATGTTTCTTTGAGGCAGACACAGAAAGGTGCTGGGATGGTGGCTGATGTGCCCAAATCTCCAAAAATCTGCTGTGCCCATCCTTCCAGGGATCAGGGTGTGGGCACTGGGCTGGCACCCCTTCCCAGCAGTGCTGTGCCCCCCTGGATGCCAGTGTGGGAGATGGGAAGGGAGATGGGAAAAATGTCACATTCACATTTTCTGGAAAAATCCCTTTGCCCAGGATTTTTCTCCTGGGAAGCTGAGAAGCCTCAGGGAAAAAGGAAAACAATATTATTTTATTTGCTTCTCTTGTGTTTTGCTGCTTTGGAATGTGGTTGGAGATTGTTTATCCAACAGGTGATTGTTTCATTGGTTTCATGTGAATTGTTTTGACTTAATGAGCAATCAAGGTCAAACTGTGTGGAGGTTCTAGAAAGAGTCATGAGTTTTCATTATTATCTTTTTAGCCTTCTTAAGCATGCTTATAATATAATATAATATAATATAATATAATATAATATAATATAATATAATATAATATAATATAATATAATATAATATAATATAATATGTCTATATATAATAAATAAATATTCAATACATTTATAGAAATAGTTTATATTTATATAAATATATTTACATATAATAATACAAATATTTTAATACATACAGTATCTTAAAATAATGAATGAGCCTTCTGAGAACATGGAGTCAGATTCATCATTCCTTCCTGCCATGGGGCACCCCACAAATACAACAGAGAAGGGCTCTGCTCTTTCTGGGTTGAAATCAAGAGTAAAACCCAGCTCTGCTACTGAGGAGAGCCGTGGCAACCCTTTAATGGCCCAGAAATAATGGCCCAGAAAATGACCTCGCTGCTGCTTCCCTGGGAGGCTTTAATCTCACCCGAGTGCTTCCTGCATTTCCTTTGTAATTTATCCTTAGGATGTGGAGCTAATCAGGGAATGCATCTCTAATAGAAATGGGATTGCTAACTCAGCTCAGCAGTTCCCCCATCCCTCCTCCCTCCCCAGGCAAGGTCAGGGCCCTGCTGCAGGGACAACCCAGCCCTGCCTCTTGCAGAGCCTCCATCACCTTGCTCAGCAATCCTGGGTTTGGGGAGATGCCCCAAGCCCAGCAAGGTGTTTTGCTGTGTTGCTGCAGGGCTCAGCTCCCTGATAACACAGGCAATTAATTGAAAAAATCAGCAGGGGTTGGTTGTGTTTACAAGCTCCTCATTAAAATTGCAGCATGTTGGGTTTGGTTTTTTTTTTCCCTTTAATGTCTTTAAAAGGTTTTTTTTTTTTTTTCCCATTAACATGAATTTCATAAAGGGTATCTTTAGATCATAATTCTTTGAGGCTTTCCTGATGGGAAAGCTTTTTAAAAGTGGGCTTAAAATTTCCTAGGAGCTCTGTGGTGCCTGTGTGTTTGTCCATGGAGGTTCCTTCACCCCAGGCACCCCCAGCCTTGCACACAGCAGGTCCCCTGGCGCAGCAAGCTTGGAGCCCCCACAAAAAGATGCTCCAGGAGCTCAGAGCATCCCTGCCTGTGGGCTCACTGCACCCCAGTCTCAGCTCAGCCCTTCCCTCTGCTCCAGGGCAAGTGAGGGAAGAGCATTATCTACTCTGAAAAGTGTAATTTTTCCAGAATTTTCAGGACAGTTCCTAAACATGGGTGGGCACAGGCTGCTCACAGCACCCAGGAGCTCCAAGGTTTGGCTTTTCACCAGCAGGAGCTTCATTCCCATCTCCAGATGGGTCTCCCAGAGTGGAGCCATTCCCCCTTGTCCTGTCACTTCATCCCTTGTCCTAAGTCTCTGTCTGTCACTGTCATATTGTCTGAAAAATCCCTTCACCGGGATTTCTTCTCCTGGGAAGCTGAGAAGCCTCAGAAAAGAATGAAAACAAGAATTATCTGATTTGCTTCTCCTGTGTTTGCTGCTAATGGAACGTGGTTTGGAGATTGTGATCATTGTTTGATTGGTTTCATGGGAATTTTTTTTTATTTATTGAGCAATCACCATCAGCTGTGTTGGACTCTGAAGAGTCAGTCACTCCTTTTTATTATTCATTCTTGTTAAGCTTTCTTTCTGTATTCTTCTCTTTCTTTAATATAATATACAAAATTAATTATATAAAATTAAATAATATAAAATAATTTTAAAATAATATATCATATAAAATTAAATATAATAATAAAATATATAATATATAATTAAATATATTAAAATTTAACATAATATATATTATATATTATAAATATAATATATAATTATTAATATATTATAGAAATATATTTCTATAATATAATATACATTATATAATGTAATGTATCATAAAATAATAAATCAGCCTTCTGAGAACTTGGAGTCAGATTCCTCATCCCTCACCTTGTCCGGGGGACCTCACAAACTCAACACCTCTGCAGCTCTCCCGAAGCTCCTTTAGGCACTTTATTCCTCCACAAGAGGAATATTGTGTGATATATTCAAATAACTGTGAATATTTCTGGCAACCTGGGGTGCTGCACTTTGCATCTCCATGTGACAACAAAATCGTTGTGGCTTTTTGGGGTCAGGAACCCTGCTCTGGGGACACCATCCATGGGGTTACCCAGGGGGCTGGAGTGGAGCTGAGCCCTACCCTCAACCAGCACAGGCAGGGAAATTAATGAGTGTGAAATGAAGAAAAATCCCATTTCCCGCTGCCATAAAATCAAGGGAATTAATTCTTTGTGGAAAGCTGCCCTCTTTTCTCAATGCTCTCAGTCCAAGGCAGTAAGAAGAGACCTCTGTGATTCACATCAGCATTAATGGGAGCTAAGCATTTAAATCTTTCTGTCCCCAGAGCACTTAGGAGAGAATCTGTCCTCTTTTTGTGCTCACTGATAGCTCCATAAGCCTCCTCCTTCCCAGGCAGGCTGACAAAGGCATTTCTGTCACTCTCTGGTTCTCCCTTGTCCCAGCACAGGGATGGGAGCAGCCGGTGCAGAAGGCTGAGGGTTGCATTCACATTCCCTGGAAAAATCCCTCTGCCCAGGATTGTACTCCTGGGAAGCTGAGAAGCCTCAGAGAAAAAGGAAAACAATTCTGATCTCATTTGCTTCTCCTGTGTTGTGCTCATGTGGAATGTGTTTGGAGATTGTTTACCCACAGGTGATTGTTTCATTGGATTCTGCTGGGAGTTGTTTTCACTCTTTGGCCAATCAGGGCCAAGCTGTGTTGAGACTCTGCAAAGAGTCATGAGTTTTTATTATTATCTTTTTAGAACTCAGTAAGTATCCTTTCTGTATTCTTTAGTATAGTATTCCTTAATAATATAATATAATATAATATAATATAATATAATATAATCTTTAATATATAATATATAAATTTATTACTATTTAATATATTATAATATTCTTTAATATAATATAAATACAATAATATTTAATATAAATGATAATATTCTTTAATATAATTATTATAAAGTAATAAATGAGCCTTCTGAGAACATGGAGTCAGATTCATCGTTCCTACCTTCATCAGGACATTTCTCTACAAATACAATAGCTGAGGGCTCAGGAGAGCTGAGCAGGCTCCAAGAAACAGAGAAAAGCACCATCATTTGAATGCTGCATTGGCAGAAGTGCTCTGGTTTTCCTCCTCTACAACCCAGCTGCCAGTGGTGGAGCTCATGCACACTGACTTGGAGGTGAGGAGGTGACACGTTCACATTTTCTAAAAAATTCCTTCACCCAGGATTTTTATTCTGGGAAGCTGAGAAGCCTCAGGGAAAAAGGAAAACAAATTCTTATCTCATTTGCTTCTCCTGTGTTGTGCTCATGTGGAATGTGTTTGGAGATTGTTTACCCACAGGTGATTGTTTCATTGGATTCTGCTGGGAGTTGTTTTCACTTAATGACCAATCAGGGCCAAGCTGTGTTGGGGCTCTGGAAAGAGTCAGGAGTTTTCATTATTATATTTTTAGCATTGTGTAAGTATCCTTTCTGTATTCTTTAGTATACTATAGTTTAGTATTCTTTAATATAATATAGTATTACAAAGTAATAAATGAGCCTTCTGAGAACAGGGAGTCAGATTCATCATTCCTGCCTGCCATGAGGGATCCTGCAGATACAACAGGAGGGAGCTGGGCTGGTTATTTTTGGAGGCCCTGGGTGCTGGATGGGTGTGACAGCTCCATCTGGACCAGCCTCACTTCACTGGTATTGGACACCAGCAGGGCTGAGGAACTCGGTCCCATTTCAAACCCAGCTTGTTTGCAGGCTCTGGCACCAGGCAGGACCATAAAATCCCAGATTTGTTAAAGCTGGAAAAGCTCTCTGAGATTGTGGAGTCCCAATGTTCCCCAGCACTGCCAAGGCCACCACTGCTCCGTGTCCCCAAGTGCCACATCCATGTGGCTTTTAAATCCCTCCAGGGATGGGGACTCCACCACTGCCTTGGGAAGCTTTTTCCGTGCCTAACCACCCTTTCCATGAAGAAATTTTCCCAAATATCCAACCTGAACCTGCCCTGGAGCAACCTGAGATGGTTTCCCCTTGTCCTGTCCCTGTTCCCTGGAGCAGAGCCCGACCCCCCCGGCTGTGCCCTCCTGGCAGGAGCTGTGCAGAGCCACAAGGGCCCCTGAGCCTCCTTTGCTCCAGGCTGAGCCCCTGCCCAGCTCCCTCAGCCTCTCCTGGGGTTCCAGACCCTTCCCTTGAGGGGCCCAGAGCTGTCCCCAGGGCTGGAGGTGCCTCAGCAGTGCCAGCACAGGGGACAGGCACTGCCCTGCTCCTCTGGCCACACTGTGTCTGGTACAAGCCAGGTGCCCTTGGCCTTCTTGCCCACCTGGGCTCATGTTCAGCTGCTGTCACCAACACCAAACTCAGCAAAACTCACCCCAAAAGAGCTCCTGGCATCACAGCAAGAGCCCAGGACCTGCCCTGACACCCCAAGAAGCTCCTGCCTCTTCTCTCCTTCCAGCCAAGTCATCTCCCAGCCAGCTCCTCCTCTAGAAGCACAAGAGGAGAGGAACACTGTTGCTATAATATTTAATGAAAAATCCTTTTGCTAGGATCTTTCCTCCTGAGAAGCTGAGAGGCCTCAGAAATGAAATGTAAACAATAATTATCTGCTGCTGTGGAATGCAACAGGGGCATCTTTGATTGGTCTCATGTGGTTGTTTTTAATTAATGGCCAATCACAGTCCAGCTGTCTTGGACTCTTTGGTCAGTCACAAGATTTTATTATCATTCCATTCCTTCCTTTCCTTGCAAGCCTTCTGATGAAATCCTTTCTTATTCTTTTAGTAAATTTTAATATATAACTTTCTTTTAATATAATATATATCATAAAATCATAAACTTCTGAAACATGGAGTCAAGATTCTCATCTCTTCCCTCATTGAACACCGCCACAGAACTCCATGGCAGGGCAGGAGCTGTTCCCAGCTGTTCTCCTGCCCTCCAAAGGATCAGGAGCTGTCACAGATGCTGGAGCTGAACTCATGTGAGTCTTACTTTAAATTAAGGCACAGGACCTGCAGCCTTTGTGTCTTGAGGCCAGCTCCCTGTACGTGATGGCTGCCTAATTAAAATGGGATGTTTAATTAAAACTCGCATTCAGTCAGGAAGTTGCTGAAGCTAAACTGCTGCTAATTGGCTTTTGGCCCCAGTGCCTGACTTCTGGATTCAAGGCTGCCTCTGGAAAGAAACAAGAGCTGCAGCCTGGGCAGAGCCTGCCCCTTGAGACTTGAGGGGTCAGACACTGCCATGTCCTGGGATCCTGCAGGGGCCTGGCCTTGGGCACTGCCAGGGATCCAGGGGCGGTCACAGCTGCTCTGGAATTCCATCCCAGCCCTTCACCACTGTTGCCTTGTTGGTTTTTTTAAGCCTTCTGATGTTTACATTATTATAACCAACTTTTTTACACCCTTTATGTAAGTAACTATTTTGCATTCTTTTATAGAAGAAGAGAAAATTGATAGACTCTTGGTTTGTCCAGTGTCATTGGAGAGGTAGCACTGTCATCCTCCAATCCACTGTCACTTTTAGAAATCTATAAATGTTAGAGTCAAAAATTAAACTTCCCCCTTTTTTACCTTAGAGCGTTGCGTGTCTGTGCCATTTTATTTCGTGTCCTATAACGACACCACCCTCCCAGCCAGGAATTCCCAGTTCACAAAATCCCATCCATCCCTGTCCTCTGGCAGTGGGAGCCATTCCCTGGGTCCTGTCCCTCCAGCCCTTGTCCCCAGTCCCTCTCTAGCTCAAGGTTGGATGGGGCTTGCAGCAACCTGGACTAGGTGGAAGTTTATTGGATTTGTGTGGTGCCCCAATGAAGGCAGGAATGATGAATCTGACTCCATGTTCTCAGAAGGCTCATTTATTATTTTATAATACTATATTACATTAAAGAATACTATATTATACTAAAGAATACAGAAAGTATACAGACAGAAGGCTAAAAAGATAATAATGAAAACTTGTGACTCTTTCCAGAGCCCTAACACAGCTTGGCACTGATTGGCCAAAGAGTCAAAACAATTCACATGAAACCAATGAAACAATCACCTGTGGGTAATCAATCTCCAAACATATTCCAAAGCAGCAAAACACAGGAGAATCAAATGAGATAATTGTTGTTTTCCTTTTCTCTGAGGCTTCTCAGCTTCCCAGGAGAAAAATCCTGGCCAAAAGGATTTTTCCAGAGAATGCGAATGCCACAGAAGTGGGATGGAATGAGGTGGTCCTGAACATCCTATCCAACCCAAACCACTCCTTGATGCTGTGATTTTGCAATCTCAGCTGCAAATATCTGTCACTGAGCCAAAGCAGGTGACAGGAACAGGGTCTGAATTGTCCCACTCCCAAAGCTCCACCACTGGTGCTGAGCATTTGACACATCCCCAGCTCAGGTTTCCCTGGTTTTCCACAAGAAGATGTGATCCCAGTGTGGCAGTCATATTTTCTGAAAAATCCCTTTTGCCCAGGATTTTTCTCCTGGGAAGCTGAGAAGCCTCAGGGAAAAAGGAAAACAATAATTGTCTGTTTTGCTTCTCCTGTGTTTTGCTGCTTTGGAATGTGGTTGGAGATTGTTTACCCACAGGTGATTGTTTCATTGGTTTCATGTGAATTGTTTTGATTTGATAACCAATCAGTGCCAAGCTGTGTTGAGACTCTGGAGTCAGGAGTTTTCATTATGATCTTTTTAGCCTTCTGTAAGTATCCTTTCTGTATCCTTCAGTATAGTTTGGTTTAGCATTCTTTAATATAATATAGCATCATAAAATAACAAATTAGCCTTCTGAGAACATGGAGTCAGATTCATCATTCCTTCCTGCCAAGGGCCACCCCACAAATACAATATCCCAGCCTGCCAGAAAGCTGCAAATCAAACAACAACTCAAGGAAGAGCCTACAATTGTCATGAGAAAGACACACAGACAGAGGCAGGTTTGTGAGCACAAGCTTGAGTACAAACTGTAGGAGAAAAAGGAATTTTTAGGCATGGATCCCACTCCCTTGCTGCCTTCCACAGGGGCCTTGGTTCTCCTCCTTCACTGCAGCTCCCCCAGGGAATCTGGGGTGTGCAGGAGGGAGATGAAATGTAAATCCTCAGGTGGAACAAGGCCCTGGAGCAGCTCCATAAAGCCTTGGAAAAAGCTTCAAACTGAGGTGCTAGAAGTGAGAATGGATTTATAGTTTAAAGTTTAAAAGAAGAAAGTTTAGAGTTTAAGATATAAAAATAAAAGTAGTTCCAGAAGTAGACAAGGAGTTTAGAATGCAGCACTGTGGGTTTGTGTGCCATAACAGGGTTGGCTAAGGAAGCTCACACTGTAGCAGGGGTCCATAAGGTGAAATATTTAAGGATTGGGTGAAAAACATAAATATCCTTGTTGGTGGTGTTTTATTGGTGAATAAATCCTTAAAAGGAGTCTTGGGACCTTCTGAACCATGCAGTGAAGATGTGAGCCCAACTTAACCTTCCTGCCTATGAAGAAAGATAAATAAATTGTAAAAATTTATTAAAAATAAATAGAATTCTTTCCAAAATTCCTCCCACCTGAGGGTGGCCTGAGCTGCCTGTGGGGTGGTGCTGGCAGAGCTGGAGCCCCAGCCCCGTGTGCTGTCCCTGGGCTGCACAGATAACCCTGGCCTGGCTTTGTTCAGGCCAACACAGGGGCACTGTGTTCCCTCAGCAGGCACAACTGATTCAAAAGCTCCAGCAAATAAAACAAGGATAGATTCTTTTCAAGCATGACCTTACTGCAAGCCTTTCACTGCCTCCCATGTGGGGTCCCCTGGCCCTGGGCAGGCTTGGTGCTCTGCCTGCTCCCAGGCCATGCTGGGTTTAGGGCTTTATTCAGCCTGGTGACAGTGACAATCCTGCAGCAGTGGCAGTGTCTGCCATCCATCTGTACCTGCCTAGGCCAGCTGGCAGCCAAGAGGCCCTCACCCCACACCCTGACCAGCCCCCAGGTTTGGGGGGTCATCCCTGAAAGGAGACTTTTAATCTTTTAAAAATTATTTGGTGGCCAAGCCCTGCACTGGGGACACTGCTGGAAGCAGGAGGGTAAAACCCAGCAATTCTTCTCTTGGCATGGATTCTGAGGCACAAAACAGTTATGTCAGAGCTGTGAAAGAACAAATCTGGGCTGCAGCCCTCCTGCCAGGAGCCATGTGGGTGAGGGCCTGGCTGGAATCCCTGGGATGCTCAGGGACAGGTCACGCGCTGCTGAAATGGAACAGCAAAAGTGTTTAAAGTGTTTTGTTCCTGCTGTGAATCCTTGTGCTCACTTGGACCTGCCATCCCCTGGCTCCCAGGCCAGGCCAGCTGCTGCCCTGCAGCCTGCAGTGATTCCTCAGCAGGATCTGGGAGAAAAAAAAAAAAACCCAAATTCCAGCATCCCTGCTCTCTGATCCCCTTTCTTTGAGGGGCAAACCAGGTGTCACATTCACATTCCCTGGAAAAACCCCTTCACCCAGGAATTTCTCCTGGGAAACTGAGAAGCCTCAGAGAAAAAGGAAAACAATCCTTATCTCATTTGCTTCTCCTGTGTTTTGCTGCTTTGGAATGTGTTTGGAGATTGTTTACCCACAGGTGATTGTTCCATTGGATTCTGCTGGGAGTTGTTTTGACTCTTTGGCCAATCAGGGCCAAGCTGTGTTGAGACTCTGGAAAGAGTCACAAGTTTTCATTATTATCTTTTTAGCCTTCTGTCTGTATCTTTTCTGTATTCTTTAGTATAGTTTAGTTTAGTATCCTTTAATATAATATAGTACCATAAAATAATAAATTATCCTTCTGAGAACATGGAGTCAGATTCATCATTCCTTCTTCCCTACCACAGGGATCCCCACAAATACAATAACCAGTCATGCAAAACCCTCAGGTGGGGTTGGGCTCCTTCCCCAGGCAGCACTGACACAACCAAAGGACACAGCCTCAAGCTGTGGTTGATATTTTGGTTGATATAACAGGTTGAGATAATAGGTTGGATATTAGGAAGAAGTTTTTCACAGAAAAAGTGACAAAGTTCTGGAATGTTCTGCCCAGGGAGGTGGTGGAGTCCCCATCCCTGGGTGTGTTTAACAAAGCCTGGATGTGGCACTGGGGGCCAGGGTTGAGCTGAGCTGTTGGGGTTGGGTTGGACCCGATGATCTTGAAGGTCTCTCCCAACCCAGTGATTCTGTGAATTCCCCAGCAGAAAACACAAACCCAGGTGGCCTGTGAGACACCAGCCTTCCAAACCCATGGAGACACCAGGTGAGGTTACCAGATTCCATCAGAGCTGCAGTGACCCTCCCCACCTCAAGCACTGCAGTGGGATCAGCCTCATTTTAGCTCATCCCCTGGAAAAGGGCTGCTCTAGGAGGATTCCTTGATGAATCCTAGAATCATTAAAAGGTTGGAAGAGACCTCCAAGATCATCAAGTCCAACTTCCAGGTTGGCTGAAGCTGAGCAAGGCCAGTTTTGCCTCAGGGACACTCAGTGTGGATCGCTGATGTGACTTTCTTGGCTGTCCTTGGTATTTGGGCTGAACAAATACCAGAGTTATGGGATGTCCTGGGCTGCTCCTGGCTGTGAGGATGGATTAAAGATTCTCTGTCCTTGCTTTGATACAGGATCCAGTCTTTGCTTTGATTTTTGGGGAGAAGTAATGTAAGCACCTCGCTACAGCCCTTTGATTTTGTCCAATTAATTCCTGGCTTGCTTCATTAATGATCAACAGAAAATGATCTTAGCTTTTCCCTGCCAGCACCTGACAGGGGTCCCTTTGAAAGCACAGGCAGAACTGCAGGATCTGTTACAGGGATGCTGAGAAAAACTCAACCAGGAGCTGCTGCTCTCCCACAGGCACAGAGAGGGGAAACGAGGTAAGGACACAAAGTAAAAACTCCAAATATGCACTTGTTGAGTGAGCTGGTGATGAGGTTCACTCTCCATGTTCTAGGTTGTGTCCCTGAGAGGAGGTGCTGCAGCCCTGCACAGACATCAGGGTGCAGAATCAGGACAATTCCAAATCCATGTTGAGTCTGGCTTTTTTGGGGAGCTGAGCCCTGGCAAGAAGAGCCCCAACTTTGCTAAGGGCTGGTCCTTGTGTCCTGGGATCCTGCAGGAGCCTGGCCTTGGGCACTGCAGGGATCCAGGGGCAGCCACAGCTTCTCTGAGAATCCCATCCCAGCCCCTCCCCACCCTCCCAGCCAGGAATTCCCAATTCCCAATCTCCCACCCATCCCTGCCCTCTGGCACTGGCAGCCATTCCCTGGCTCCTGTCCCTCCATCCCTTGTCCCCAGTCCCTCTCCAGCTCTCCTGGAGCCCCTTCAGGCCCTGCCAGGGGCTCTGAGCTCTCCCTGGAGCCTTCTCCTCTCCAGGTGAGCACCCCCAGCTCTCCCAGCCTGGCTCCAGCCCTTGGAGCAGCTCTGTGGCCTCCCCTGGATTTGCTCCAGCAGCTCCAGGTCCTTCTGATCCAGTTTCCTTTTGTTCAGCCCTCTCCACTGCCCCTTATTTAATTCCAAACCTCCTGCAGAGGCAAATCCCTCTCTTCTGTGCCTTGGGATGGCCCCGGAGATGACAGATGGGGATTTTTTTGTGGGAGCCACTCCGCTACATGACTACAGACACACTGGTAGCAACTGGGATATACTGGGGTGACTGTAACCACACTGGGAAGAACTGGGACCATGCTGGGCAGAACTGGGAGTGATTGGGATGATGCTGGGAGGGACTGGGATCATATGGAGAGTGACTGGGACAATGGAAGGGGCAACTGGGTTCTACTGGGATCATACTGGGAGTGTCCGTAACCATACTGGGGTGACTGGAACCACACTGGGAACAGCTGGCCCCATGCTGGGGTAGACTGGGGTCACAATGAGGGTGACTGGAATCATGATGGGATTGACTGGGAGCAACTGGGATTTGACTGCAAGTGACTGGAATCACACTGGGAGTCTACAATCATACTGGGATTATAGTGGGTGTGAATGGATCCTGACTGGGGGTTACTGAGAGCTACTGGGCCCATGTTGGGAGGAAATTGTGGACCTAGGGTGACCTAGAGGGAGATGTGATCTCTGCACCTCAGAGGGCAGCGCTGGGGGAACCAATGGAACACCTGGAGCTGACCCTGGAGCTCAGGACAGCACAGCTGAGTCTTTAATACCCATTCCCTTCTGTCTGCTGCCCCGTGGTGAGGGGAATCCAGGGCTCTGAGGCTTAGGAGTGAAGGGAAAATGCCACAAGGAGCAGGGATCAGCTGTGGGGGGATTAGCTGCTAAGCAGCCTGCTCAGGAAATGCAGCTCTGGCTCCATTAAGGGCCTTTCTCTCTAATTAAGGCTCTGAAATGAATTTGTTGCTTCTTAAGAACAACAGGAATGCTCTTTCCGTGGCTGCCTGAGATGGGGGAGATCTTCCTTGAGGAGCCAGCTCCTTCTGGCCTCCTCCAGAAGCTGAACTCTGCTTCCTGAGGCTGCTCACAACTGCATCCATTGCCTTGATTACCTGGCACTAATGAGCAATATTACTCCTGGTATTTGCTGGGCACTGACTTCCTCAACAGAGGATTCACACAGAGAGGAGGTTTAGATGGGATATTTGGAAGGAATTCCTCCCTCTGAGGGTGGGGAGGCGCTGGAATAGAATTTCCAGAGCAGCTGTGGCTGCCCCTGGTTCCCTGGCAGTGCCCAAAGCCAGGCTGGACAGGGCTTGGAGCATCTGGGACAGTGGGAGATGTCCCTGCCACAGGCAGAGGGTTGGAATGGGATGGGCTTGAAGATCCCTTCCAACCCAAACCATTCTGTGTTTCCAGCTATGAATTCCCACCAGTTTTAGAACTAAGAGACAAAAACAACAACAACAAAAAACCCCCAACCAAACAAAAAAAAAAAAAAAAAAAAAACAACCCAAAACCCCAAAAATATTTAGGGACAGAGCAGCCTCTGTCCATGACAAACACCAAAGCAGACTTTCACAGGATGCTCAGGAACACTGAGCCATGGTCCAGCACCTCAGCTCTTCC
Organism: Agelaius tricolor; assembly: GCF_023055355.1. Lineage (NCBI taxonomy): Eukaryota > Metazoa > Chordata > Aves > Passeriformes > Icteridae > Agelaius > Agelaius tricolor. The sequence continues at coordinate 2,438,294 of NW_027269265.1, forward strand.
CAAGGAGTCCCACAACATGAAAAGTAGGATGTGAAGCACTGATGGTGTCATAGCCATCCTTAATTATATCCTGGAGGCAGCAAACTCCTCTCTCTTCCTCAGCAACCTGCTGTCATCTCCCTAAAAAACCACTGCTCCACTTGACCTCCCTTCTGCTTCAGGCCTGAGGGTTTGAGCTCATCCAGAAGGAAATGAGCTCCTCAGGGATTGCTGTGAAATGCTCTTATTTATGCAGGACAAATTAGCACCAGGGGAATGACTGCCAGAGAAGGTCAAGGAGCTTTCAACCACTTCCAAATTAAACCAATTTTAACCTAAACCACTCCCAGCCTAAACCACTCCCAGCCTAAACCACATCCAGCCTAAACCACTCCCAACCTGAACCAATTCTAACCCAAACCACTTCTTCCAACCTAAACCACTTCCACCAAAACCAATTCCAACCAAAAGCCACGTCCAGCCTAAACTACTCCCAATGCAAACTGTGGTGGTGTTCACAGGGGTCCCAGGATGAGGGAAGAGATGAGAATCTTGACTCCATGTTTCAGAAGGCTGATTTATTATTTTATGATATATATTATATTAAAACTGTACTAAAAGAATAGAAGAAAGGATTTCATCAGAAGGCTTGCAAGGAATAGAAAGGAATGAAATGATAATAAAATCTTGTGATTGACCAGAGAGTCCGGGACAGCTGGACTGTGATTGGCCATTAATTAAAAACAATCACATGAGACCAATCAAAGATGCCCCTGTTGCATTCCACAGCAGCAGATAATTATTGTTTGCATTTTGTTTCTGAGGCCTCTCAGCCTCTCAGGAGAACAGATCCTAGCAAAAGGATTTTTCATAAAAGATGTCTGTGACACCCAAACCACTTCCAAACTAAACCAATTCTAACCCAAACCACATCTAACCTAAACCACATCCAAACAAACCACTCCCAACCCAAACCACTTCCAGCCTAAATAACTTCTGAAATAAACCACTTCCAACCCAAACCACTTCTTCCAACCCAAACCACTTCCACCAAAACCTATTCCAACCAGAAACCACTTCCAAACTAAACCACTCCCAACCTAAACCATTCCCAATCCAAACCACTTCCAAACTAAACCAATTCCAACCCAAACCACGTCCAACCTAAACCACATCCAAACTAAACTACTCCCAACCCAAACCACTTCCAGCCTAAATCACTTCTGAAATAAACCACTTCCAACCCAAACCACTTCTTTCAACCCAAACCACTTCTTCCAACCCAAACCACTCTCAACCTAAACCAATTCCAACCTAAACCAATTCTTCCAACCTAAACCATTCCCAACCCAAATCAATTCTTCCAACCTAAACTATTCCCAATCTAAACCACTTCCAACCCAAAACACTTCCAACCTAAACCACTTGCAATCTAACCCACTTCCAACCCAAACCATTTTTTCCAACCTAAACCACTCCCTACCCAAACCACTCCCAAACCAGGTCAGTGCTGGGGAAAGGGTTGGTTCCTGCTGTGTTTGAAGGACACAAATCACTGCTGCATCTTTTTACTCCAAAAAGTCTGGAGGACGTTGCTGTGAGTGGTGAGGGAAGTCCCAGCAGGCAAACACTCTCTCCTCAGACACAGCTCTTCTCCATGGAGGATGAAGAAAACATGAAGCAAAGACTTGGGTTATGATCTCATGGGTCAAGAGCTGCGTCCTGTACAGGATAAAGGTGCTGTGCACAAAGCAAGGCCATGAAGCTGTCAGGGGATTGGCACAGCCAGGTTTTGGGATAGAATTAGCACAGGAACACACAGATGTGGTCACCAGTGCCTGTGAGCACCAAGCAGCTTCTCCTCCATCTCCATCCAGGCAGTGTTTGTGGTCCAGGCACTGCCCAGTACCCAGGAATGTGCACCCTGCAGATCTGGTGCTTCCTGCCTTAAAATTCCGCTCCATCTGCTCCAATCCCACTCCAGTGGCTACTCACACTTCAGCTCTCCCATCCCATTATTGCATTAAGTCTTGAAATCTGATTACATTAAATTTAAACCTGATTAAGTGCATAAACAATGATTTTTTTTCCCCAGTCCTGGCCCTAACCCAGGGCTGAGAGCCCTGTGGGGCAATTCCTCTTCCTGCAGGGAGTGTCCTGACCATTCTTTTGTCTTGTCCTACAGCTTTAATTACCATCTGGGCACTGGAATCAGGCTCAGCCATAAACAGCCTTGACAGCTCGCCAGCATCTTGACTTTGCTTTGACATTTAATTCCTTAGAAATGCAAATTGTATTGGATTCTCCAGTTGTGAGCAATCACTGAGACAAGAAGGGGAAGGAACACATCCCCTGGCTGTGAGTGGCTGGGTGGTGGCCATGAAGGCTGGGAGAGCTGGGGGTATCCAGGCTGGAGAGGGCTCCAGGGAAACCTCAGAGCCCCCTCCAGGGCCTGAAGGGTCTCCAAAAGAGCTGGAGAGGGACTGGGGACAAGGGATGGAGGGACAGGACAAGGTAGAATGGATTTCAGCTGAAAGAAGAGAGATTTATGTTCGATACATGGAAGAAATTTTCCCCTGGGAGGGTGGGGAAGCCCTGGCAGAGGGTGCCCAGATCCCTGGAAGGGTCCAGGACCAGGCTGGACAGGGCTTGGAGCCACCTGGGATAGTGGAAGGTGTCCCTGACCTCCAAACACACAGCAAGCCCCTCCCTCTGCTCATCTGACACATTTTTAGGAGCATGTGGGTTCTCTTAAAACATCATTTTTGGTGTTTCACTCAACATTGCTCCTGGCTAGTGCTTTAAAGCTCTGGTGCTCCATGGTGAGTGCCTGAGGAGCACCAAAGTGACACCTTAAACCTCCTGAGATGTTCTGGGTGACCTGTTGGGAAGGATGAAAGTTTGACAAGAAAGTCTCACAGATATGTGTGCCTAGCAGAAGAATTTTTGAATGTAAAATCTGAAGAAGGAATAGAGATAGAAGCAAGTTTTGATATAGAAGAAAAGAATTGCCGAGCCAGTCTCACTGGATAACCAAGGAGGCAGAGGGTCTGTTAGTTAGAAGGGGTTTTTATGACTTACAGCAAAGGATAAACCCACCCCAAACAAGAAGATGTTTTTACTAAGCAGAAAAATAACACAAGCAAACAAGCTTGCTGATGTTGCAAGTAGAAAAACGGTCTCAGAATTTTCCACTGCAAAAAAACTGAAAAGCAACTTTTAGCTTAAACTGTAATGTACTAACTTTTAGTGATTGGAGAACAGTGACATGAATATGGTAATTACAGTAGTTATGATGGGCTATAAATAAAAGTTAAAGGATAGATTGGTTCTACTGTATTATAACCTAAACTAAGGGTCTCCAGGCCTGCCTGCAGCTGGAGCTGACAGCTGTGGGCACAGCTCTGTCACCCACGGCCCTGGGCTGCTGTGACACCTTGGATGGAATAAATAAACTGCATTTGGGAGAGCCCCTGGAGTCCCACGTCCCTCATTCAGGCTCTTACAGTGGCGCCCAACGTGGGGTGCCATTAGTAAGAGCCTGAAGGAGGGATGCAGGACTGCAGGCCTGCCTGCAGCTGGAGCTGACAGCTGTGGGCACAGGCTCTGTCACTCACAACCCTGGACTGCTGTGACACTTTGGATACAATAAACTGCATTTTGGAGAGCCCCTGCAGTCCCATGTCCCTCATTCAGGCTCTTAGTGGCGCCCAACGTGGGGTGCCATTAGTAAGAGCCTGAATGAGGGATGCAGGACTGCAGGCTTGTCTGCGACTGGAGCTGACAGCTGTGGGCACAGGCTCTGCCACTCACAACCCTGGCCTGCTGTAATGTCTTAGATGTAATAAACTGCATTTTGAAGAGCTGCCTAAAATCCCACATCTCTCATTCAAACTCTTGCTGTAACCAGGATGCCCAGAGCCAACAGCAAAATACATTTAAGGGACCTGAGCATCCCCAGCAGCATCCCTGAGCTCCCCCTCACATCTCCAGGAACCAGCAGCTCTGCCCACCTGACTCACAGCCACTGCAGCATCTCTGCTCTGCTCGTCAGCTAATTATCACCAATTTGATGCTGCTTTTAATCACATTGCTGGATTCACACAGCAGCAGGGAGGAGGAGGCAAATATGGATCACCTGGTCTTTCTGCTGCATTTCTTCCCCTTCCAACAGGATGGGAAACGCTCCCTGGAGAGCATCACCTTGGATCTGTGCTTTCAGCAAGGACAAATGCAGTCTGGAAGATTCCAGGCAGCCGGAAAGATGTGGAGATCTCAGCAGCAGAGCTGACAGGACACAGAGAATGGCTCCCACTGCCAGAGGGCAGGGATGGGTGGGACATTGGGAATTGGGAATTCCTGGCTGAGATAGAATTCCCAGAGCAGCTGTGGCTGCCCCTGGATCCCTGGCAGTGCCCAAGGCCAGGCTGGACACTGGGTTTTTGAGCAGCCTGGGATGGTGGGAGGTGTCCCTGCCATGGCTGGGGTGGGAATGGATGGGTTCTGAGGTCCTTTCCAACCCAAATCACTCTGGAAAACTCTCCTTCAATTACTGCTGCTGCTTCTGGGCAGAAGGTTGAGCTCTGAGGTCCCTCCTAATGTGAAGTTTTTTATGACTAAAGCTGTGTGACTGAAAAAAAAAAAAAAAGAGGTTTTTCCTGCCAGGAACATTTTTGCCTGAGCAGAGCTGCTCTCACCTTGTTACCCACTGTGGTTTCAGAGGGGACAAAGCTGAGCAGGACCACCCAGAGCCCTTGGGCTTCACAGAGTCCTGCTCTGCAAGAGACTGAAGGGAAGGTCCAAGGAGCAGATTTCACATTTCCTTTACAGCAGCTCTTCAGAAATCCTTCCCATCACCATGGATACTGGAGCACTGGGAATGCACCACTCACCACGGCTGGGTTGGGTGGATGCTGCCAGGAAAACACACCTAGGAAGCTCAGATCTCCCCTCAAATGCAGGAAACCACAGGAAAAACACAGTAATTCAGCTTTTCTTCTCTGTTAACTCCTTCCTCCAGGCACTGGGCTCTGAGCCCCTGCAGCTGGATGCCAGCATCCCAGGTTGGAAAGGGCTGGATTTGGGATTAATCCCAAAATGTGACAGCAACCAGATTGCAGATTTGGTGCTGCAGGTACCCAAAAAGGCAGCCTGGGTTACAGGGGCTCCAAAACGTGGAGAGAGCTGGATTTACAGAGATGGGAAAGCATCTCATTCCCAGACTGAGAATAAACAGAAATCCCACCTGAGACAGGGAGCAGACTGGGCACAGGAGGAATTTCACAACCTTTTCCTCCCCTGGAATGGCCACAGGAAAACAAACTCAAGTTCTCTTTGGAAATCCCACTCCCTCAAGCTCAGCAGATGTTTGGAAGTGGCCCCTTGGGAACCCAAACTGAGATTCCCAAGGAAAATAAAGCCCAGAGAGAGGCTCTGAGTGAGAAAAGCACTGAAGGCAGCAGGAGACTGGGAATGTGTTGGATTATTCCCTGTTCTGACCCACAGATGGGGTAACTGAGAGGTGTTTAAAAACTTTTATTCCATTTTCAGTCTCATGTGAAGGCTGAGATAATACAGATGTTATAATTTATGTTATTACTATCAGAAACCAACTATTTCCCAATTATAATACACTATAAGCATTTCTTGGCCCATAAGCTTTAGCTACACTATGTTGTAAACGCTTTAAAGTTAATTATCTAAAATTACTTTTCCTAAGTGCTACTACAATACATCTTTCATAATTCTATTTCTCCAAAATATATAATCTTTTTTTTTAAAACCACCTTTTCAAACTTATTTCTAATTCAATTTCTCTCAACAATGTCTATCCTATTCCGTATCATTTCTAAGTTACCACGTCTTATCGCAAAATTTACATACAAATACATACTATATAAACCTTCTATCAAACTTTTAAAATTTTCTACAAATCTATTTCCTACATTAATGGTGTAGGGAAAGGAGGATGAGAGGCAGGGGAACCACTGCACTGGGTGGATTATGAGGAGGTTGTAGATCCATTAATAAAAAAGGAAGAAGAATAAATCAATAACCCTTGGAAGAGCTGAGATAATGACTGCCTTTAAAAAAATTAATCTTTAATAAGAGGGGATGTCTGGCTAATTAGGAAGTAATGAATAACTTGTCAGTGTTTCTACAGAGGAGTGAGGGGGTTCCATCCCCACAACTGGAGGGAATCTGAACCACTGGAGCAGAGAAATCCATCCTGGTGTCACCAGGGAAGCCAGTGCTGGGCTCACTGAATCATTCATGAGCATTTATGGAGAAGTGAAGAACCCAGGAAATACCAGGGGATGGGAGCAGGGGGATGATTCACATTTACCTCAGTAATAGGTGTGGGTTTTTTTTAGGAGAAAGTGCTTTCAAGAAAAAAAAGAAAGAAAAACCAGGCTAAGGAGGAAAGAAGCCACAGATACAGGTCTAAGACAACAGGGTGCTTGTGAAAAATGCGTATTTTATGATTGGCTTTTTGCAAATATTCAAATGAATATTATATGTGTTATGTTAGAAAGTGATGCTGTGTTAATTCTCTTAAGTAGTGTGTTAAATATAGTTTTAGGTTATATCATAATATTAAAATAGAAACTATGCTATGTAGGATACTTTTTTTAAAGAAAGGACTCGCAGTGAGACAGCAGCCACAGGACACCTGAATCTTTCAGAGAAAGAGAATTTATTGCTCCATTATCAGGAGAAATGAACTTCTTCCTGCCTGCTCAGGATTGGAGACACTGTCAGGATTCAGAGGAAGAAGCTGACACTGCCTAGACAGAATCCTGTGTTTGAATGGAATTTCTGCATCATGTGTGAGCTGTATGAATATGCAACAGGCTGTTGTTTTTAAGGGTTAATCCTCTGTTAATGTGTGTCCTTTTTTGGGCTTATTTTGCCCAGAAAAGGCACCTGGATGTCTGTAACTCTTTGTTTTTATTGTCTCATATTGTCCTAATCCAAATTGTCCAAATTATTATTACTCTTATTATATTGCTATTTTTATAACCATTTCATTATTATTAAACTTCTAAAATTTGAAAACCAAGTGATTGGCATTTTTCACAGTGCTGAGGATGCCAAGGCCACCACTGCTCCATGTCCCCAAGTGCCACATCCACGTGGCTTTGAAATCCCTCCAGGGATGGGGACTCCAGCACTGCCCTGGGCAGCTGTGCTGTGACTGAACAGCCCTTTTTGGGTAAAAATTTCTCCTATTATCCAGCCTAAACCTCTCCTGGTGCATTTGGAGGCTGTTTCCTCTTGTCCCTTGTGTGGGATGTCCACTGCACAGGAGGATTAGCCCAGTGAGCCTGAGCTCATTAGCCCTGATTTTAATTAGCTCCCAGGTGGTCAGGCTGCGTGTCCCTGCCATGACCCACTGCAGTGACACTCCAGAGGCACAGGACAAGCCTGGGTTTGTCCCATGGGTGCCCTTTGTCCTGTCTGTCCCCCCAGCCCTTGTGCCTTCACCTCCAGCCTGGGAGCGCTGGCACTGCCAGGAGGCTCTGCTGGCTCCTCACGGGGACAGAGGGTCCGCACACAAATGTCACAGAGAACCAGGGGTCTCAATTTAACCCCAAAATGTGAAGTTTGGGCTTTTTCCAGTGTCAGAAGCCAAGACATCTCTCTACCTGTCCCAGATAGCTCGAGCCCCTTCCAAGGGGCTCAGAGACCTTGGCACAGAGCCCAAGATGCCTGAGACTTTGATTTTGACCCATAGAGCAAATTACCAACTTTATATGAAAAATTACAAGTCAAAAGAGTTTAAGTAGAATGATAGTTTTAATAGTTAGTCACAAAGTGAAAAATAGATTTTTGAAGTTTTTAGAATAGAAGCTCAAAGTCCCAAAATAGAAGAATTTAAGTGTACCCTGTCCTCCTTCTTTCTTCTTCCTAGCCTCCATCTTCTGAGTGATGCTGGCACTTTTAGATTAGTTTAAGGTAGAAGCTCACTGTCTAACATAAGTGATAAGTATTGAGAAGTTATTATAAATAATGTACACGCAGTTTTTAGTATAAAAAGACACCACCACCCCAAGGGTGATCAGTGTGCCCCAACCCAACCTGCCAGACAGACCTCAGCAAGTCAAAGAAAGAATGTTATAGATAAGAAATAATAAACAACCTTGAGAAAAAGAACAGAAGAATCCTGACTGCTTCTTCAGCTGCCAAGCTGAGAAAAGAGACTTGTCCGTATCTCAAAGTCATTCTGACTAGCAAAAATCCCAAGATTCAAGTGGCTTTTTCCTTTTTCTATTTGGCTTTTCCAAGGTGAGGGCTGAGTCCCAGAAGTGCCAGAGCCTGTTCATTTCCCTTGGAGGCTTTGCTTTAAATAAAAGATGTTTCCAATTAAACTTACAGCCAGTTTTGAACACACAAAGGAGAAGCAGCTCGTTAAGCAAGGCTTGCCCAGGCCTGTCCTTCCCATCTTTCCCTCAAGCCCAGGGCAGGGGCTCCCAGCACAGCACCAAAACCATTCCCTGCACGGGGAGCAGCACCAGGAGCCAAGAGCTCCATGAATTCTGAGCTGTCACTGTCACTTCCAGCGTGGAGAGCCACCAAGGAGGGACCTTCCTGCCCTACAGAGGCCTTGGGCACTTCCAGGGATCCAGGGACAGCCAGGGATTCTCTGGGAGGGCCTCCCCACCCTCCCAGCCAGGAACTCCCAGTTCCCAATCTCCCATCCATCCCTGCCCTCTGGCACTGGGAGCCATTCCCTGGCTCCTGTCCCTCCATGCCTTGTCCCCAGTCCCTCTCTGTCACTGTCACATTTTCTGGAAAAATCCCTTGGCCAGGATTTCGTCTCCTGGGAAGATGAGAAGCCTCAGAGAAAAATGAATAACAACATTATCTCATTTTCATCTCCTGTGTTTTGCTGCTTGGTTTGGAATGTGGTTTGGAGATTGTTTATCTAACAGGTCATTGTTTGATTGGTTTCATGTGAATTGTTTTTACTTAATGACCAATCACAGTCCAGCTGTGTCAGGACTCTGAGGGGGTCAGTCATGAGTTTTTAATTATTATCTTATTAAGCCTTCTGATGTGTCCTTTCTCTATTCTTTAGTATAGCATAATATATAATATAATGTGATATAATTTGATATAATGTGATATAATATAATATTCTTATTAAGCCCACTGATGTATCCTTTCTCTATTCTTTAGTATAGTTTTAGTATAGCATTCTATAATATAAATATAATATAATATAATATAATATAATATAATCCTTCTGAGAACACAGAGTCAGATTCTCAATTCCTCCTTCATCCTGGGGACCCTGAAAATACCACCCCTCTCCAGCTCTCCTGGAGCCCCTTTAGGCTCTCTGAGCTTTCACTGAAGTCTTCTCCTCTCCAGGGGAACATTCCCAGCTCTCCCAGCCTTGGATTATCTCCATATCCCCTCTAGTGCCAGCAATGTCTCATGTATTTAACTCCAGACCATAATATCTACCAGTGGGAACACAGGCATCCAAAATCAGCATCTCTACATCACCCCTGCCTCAGAATAAACACCTATTTTTTGCTGCAGGGCTGTGCAGCCACCAAGACCACCTGCTTTTGAAATATTCTCCTCCAGGAAGAGCTTGGCTGATGGATTTGTGCACATGCAAAGTGGTGAAGGCAGCAAGCTGTTACATAAAGTGTTACATAAATTACCTCCCAACCCCACAGAAATGCTCAGAGTCCAACTCCACCAACCTCATGCTGAAGGAATCAATTACTTCAAGTTGCCACAGATATTCCTGACAGCCAGGAGAAATGCAGGAGGCAGAATCAGGCCTTAAATCCCACCCTGGACACCCATTTGTGACTTTATTTGTACTCAAGAGATCTCCTGGCTCCTTCAAACTGGAACTGCAAATCAACCCAGAGACCCCAAACCAAGTAATCTGCTTAAACCAAATGGCTGCAATAAAATAAGAATTACTGATTTCATCAGTGTTTCACCAAGGTTAAAAGCTTTTCCCAGAGATGGAGATTAGGCACAAAACCCTGCTCTGGATCCCTGGGAAGCACATTTAGGAACTGGTCATGTTTTATAGTGGAGCTGGAATCAGGCTAAAGCAGCACAGCCCCCCTGAACTCCACATGCAGCACGTGCCATCACCAGGTGATGGTGTTGGCCCCATAAGCTTTGTTATATTAAATTAAAAATTTTAAAAAATTAAAAAATAAAATAAAAATAAAATAAAAAGTAAAAAATATATTATAAATAATATGATAATTACACAATTATTATATAATATTTTATGCAATATATATTATATAATTATCATATAACATAAAATGTATATAATATTATAATATAATCATATTATATATAATTATATATTTATATTAATGTTATATAACATGTTATGTTATATTATATATTACATATTATAGAACATGTTATATAATACTACATACTGTAAAATATTATTCTATAATTATATAACATAATGTATAATATATCAGAATATAATTAATAATTATATTCTGATATATTATTACATATTTATATTATATGTTATTATATATTATAAAATATTTCTTATATAATAATATTAGATATAATTAATTCTAATACTTTAATAAGGTAATATATTTAATTTTAAATAGCTGTATTTTGGGGCATGTACAAGGAAAGTAGTTTTTTCCTGGAATCAGGAGCCCTGCCGGGATGTGACCCCTTCAGGAAAGGCTGCATAAATACAAATCCCACTGCATAAATACAAACCCCACTGGCTGGTTTAAGTTACACTTATTTTCTTGTGTGTAACACACTGCTGGGAGGGAACTGAGCCATGACCTACCTGATGTTAACTGAATAAATCCCAGAATGGTTTGGGTGGGAAGGGGCTTTGAAGCTCATCCCATCCCAGCCCTGCCATGGCAGGGACACTTCCCACCATCCCAGGTTGCTCCAAGCCCTGTCCAGCCTGGCCTTGGGCACTTCCAGGGATGGGGCAGCCACAGCTTCTTTGCTCCAGTGCCTCACCACCCTCACAATAAATAATTTTGTCCTTAAATTAAGTTGAATCAATCCTCTTTTAGTTTAAAACCATCACAACAGGCCCTGTCACAAAGTCTGTCCGTCCCTCCCGGGGTCACTGTCAGGCTGGTGAACCCCAGAGCTCTGGGACCCGCTGTGATTCATGAGAATTCCACAATTCCAGCCTTGCTGAAGCCAAATCTGGCATATGGCAGGAAGGGTTTTATCCACCACATACAGCCCTGCCATCAATTATTCCTTGCCTCTCCTTTGGATGTAGCAGGAGATAAACCCAGGTGCCAAATGCTGAGTGCACAAGGTCCCTGGGAGGCAATCTGTGCTAATTGCCACTAATGACCTGGTGCAGCACCACCCTCCTGTCACTGCCTCTGTCAGACCCCAGACCATCCCAGGAACTGCAACAGCTCCATAATGTACAGACATATTTTATGAAAAATCTTTTGGACAAGATTTTTTCTCCTGAGAAGCCTCAGAGGAATAGGAAATCAATACTGTGGAATGCAACAGGTGCATCTTTGATTGGTCTATGTGAGTTGTTTCTCCTTGATGACCAATCACAGTCCAGCTGTCTCAGACTCTCTGGTCAGTCACAAGATTTTATTATCATTCCATTCCATTATTATCTTTCCCTTCTAACCTTCTGATGAAATCTTTTCTTCCATTCTTTAGTATAGTTTTAATATATAATTTTCTTTTAATATAATATACATCATAAAACAATAAATCAGCCTTCTGAAACATGGAGTCAGGATTTCTCATCTGTTCCCTCATCCTGAGACCCCTGCAAACACCACCACACCATAAAAGCAATCCCAGTTTTCCTCCTCAGAACCATATATCCCACAATGGCAGGAGGTGCTCCCCAGCTCAGAGCTCATGACTGAGGCCACCTTCCACCAGAGCAGGTTGCTCCAAGCCCAGTCCAGCCCAATTTGGAACAAACTGAGCAGAATCTCTGCCCCTGAAGCCTCTGCAGTTGCTGGAGCCCTGCGAGGTGGGGATGGCGAATGGGGTAGGATCCCATTTCCTTTGCCCTTTCCTTCTCCCACCTTTCCACCTTGCAGTTCCTTCAGGCTTCCCACCATGATGAGACATCCCAGAGGATCCCAGAATCCCTAAGGCTGGAGAAGATCTCCCAGCCCATGGAGTCCAAGCTGTGCCTGATCCTCACCTTGTCCCCAGCCCGGAGCTCTGAGCGCCACCTCCAGGAATTCCTTGGGCACCTCCAGAGGTGGGGAACCCAAACCTCCCCAGGTGGCTCCTTCCAATACCTGATGTGAGTGTTTCTCACACCTGACCACACTTTCCATGAAGAAATGTTCCCAAATATCCAATTTAAACCTCCCCTGGCCCAGCCTGAGGCCGTTCCCTCTGCTCCTGTCCCTGTTCCCTGGGAGCAGAGCCCGACCCCCCTGGCTGTGCCCTCCTGTCAGGAGCTGTGCAGAGCCACAAGGGCCCCCTGAGCCTCCTCTTTTCTCCTGGCACCTTTCTAGCACTCCCAGCTCATCCAGGAATCCCATCCCAGGCCAACCAGCCACCATCAAACAGCACAGCATGGCAAGAGGAGCCAGAAACCCCCTGCAACAGGCAGTGCTCAGCTGGCAGCTTGGCAGAGACATAGGCAAAGCACCTGCCAGGCAGGAATGGAGCCAAGATCCTCTCTGGAGCTGCCTGTGCCCTGTCCTTGTCCATCTGACAGCCTGGCACCATGGCAGGAGATCAGTGCAGAGCCCAAACCACAGATGGATCATCTGGCCACAGCTCCAGGAGCACAGCAGGGCTCCCAGCACCAAGCCCAGCAGATGTGACCTCCCTGTCCCTCCATCTGGGCTGTCCATCCTTCTCTGCCCCTCCATCCCTCCATCTGTCCCCAGGGCAGGGGGAAGGTGCAGCATCCACTGCCAGAGGGCAGCATTTAAAATGATGTCCTGGATTGCCAAGCAAATTGTTTTCTATTTGCCATCTGTATGGCAGTTGTCCTCTGCTCATTGGGCAGTTTTTCCTTATCTCTTCCACTGGGGACACATCTGCTGATAACAGCCATGGAATGTCCCTGCATGGCTGATAAGAACTACAGCATCCCATTGGGAGATGTGAGCCCAGAGGGAGGAGCCAATCATTCCTGCCTGGATATAATCTGGAGATTCTGGAACACCAGCACGGCTTCTGCACTGGATTGCCCAGAGGAGCAGCAGCTGCCTCTCCTTCCCCTGGATCTGCAGAGGAAGACTCCACCCTTCTCCAGGATCCCTGCTCCAGCAGAGCCACCCCTGGCACTGCAGGAGGGCTGAGCCACAATTCCAATGGGGCTGCTGCCAGCACCCTGACCCACAGGGTGTCAGGCTGGGCTCTGACTCTGGCACTGTTGGTTTGGTTCACTGCATTGTTTATTTTATCCTTTTATTTTCTTCCCTATTAAAGAACTGTTATTTCCTGCTCCCATGATTTTTTGCCTGAGAGCCTCTTAATTTCAAATCTATAACAATTGGGGGCGGTGGGGAGGGTTCACATTTTCCAATTCAGAGGAGGCTCCTGCCTTCTTAGCAGGCACCTGGCTTTCCAAACCAAGACAAATGAAAAAAAAAAATCATATATTCATGAATTTTAACTGCTGTGCTCCGTGGGAGGTGAGAAATCATCTCAGAGGTGAGAAACTGTGTCTAAGCTCTCTGATTCACCAAGGTGTGGGCTGCTGGCAGCACAGACCTCAGCAAATGCCCTCTGAGGTCCTCATTTCCTGGGAACAGAATGTCAGGATGGGAGAGGTGTTGGTGCAGGATGGAGGCAGCACAGGCTCAGCCATGCCTGGGCTGTGTGGGTTTGGTGTGACAGCGTGACAGGAGCAACCACTGTGGTGTTTTCTGGGGTTTCTGTTGTTGGAAGGAAAGATGAATCTGACCTTGTGTTCTTAGAAGGTTAATTTATTATTTTTTGATTATATTATATATTATATTATACTAAAACCATACTAAACAATAGAGAAAGGATACAGATAGAAGCCCACAAAGATAATAATGAAACTCATGAGTCCTTCTCAAGTCCCGACACAGCTGGACTGTGATTGGTCATTAAGTTAAAACAAATTACATGAAACTAATGAAACAATGACCAGTTGGTAAACAATGTCCAAACTACATTCCAAAAAAACAAAACACAAAAAAACCCAATTCAGATAATTATTGTTTTCATTTTTCTCTAAAGCTTCTCAGCCTCCCAAGAGACAAAATCCTAGCGAAGAGATTTTTCAAGAAGTATGACAGCAACACAGCACTGCTGCTCCTCTGAGGGAACAGCCCCACAAAGAGCAGAAATGGCACAAGAAAGAAGGAGCTGGCTGAGCTACAAAGGAGCAGCAGGGAAGGGACGTGGGGACAATCAGAGGTGCTGTCACTGCTCCCTCACACAGCAGGGCTGAGCTGCAGAGCGTTTGCTGTGGAGGCTGAAGCTTGTTCTACACCTCTGCTTCTGCACAGCAAGCTCACAGACTAAAGTTAAACACACAGCACACTTCATCTGTGCTGATGCCTCAGGTTTAGCTTTTCTATTTTTCACATTCTGTGCTGCTTTAGTGTGAGGGTCTGGGCTCCATGTCAGGGGATGCTGAGCTCTGTGCACAGAGCAGGGAGACAAAACAATTCCTGCTCCAGCTGGGCACCAAGGACAAATGATCCAAATCTCAGCCCAGGAGCACAAACCCCGTGGGCTGGAGAGAGAAAAACAAGCAGGGTGGGACTGCAGGGGCTAAAGCTGGGATGGGACAATGAACTGCAAGGTGCAAATGGAGCAGAACTGATCCCAGGGAGAGACCCCGTGCCCGGCCGTGCATTTTGGGGCCATTTTGGTTCATCTTGGGTGCAGGCCTGGCTGGGCTCTGGTGCTGCCCAAGGTGGATGCATGGAGGAGATGCTTTGAATCAATCCCTGCTTTATTCTGGAACTCCATCCAGCCTCTGCTCTAGGGCAGCCTGCACAAGGCACCAATGTGATCAAGCCATAGACTAAACAAGTGAAACCAGCACACCTCATCTAAATCCCAAATTGATTTCTATCCCAAGTTAATTTCTAACCCCATGTCTCATTCTCCCCTTTTCTACAAAATGAGTAAATTCTTTTACTTAGTACAAATCTCCATGATAACATTGTACCCTGCCAAAGAATGAGTGCTGTGCCACCCAGGGAATGGTGGCATCTGTCACCAAGCCAAGGGACAGCACCAGGCTCACCCAGCACCTCGTTAATCCAGCATTGTTTGCACATCAAGGGCTCTCCCAATTTATCATCTCAGATGTCCCAACATGAGAAAGCATTTCAGTCATGCCCTCAAATCTCTGTGACTTCAATCCTTGTCTGAGCAAGGCTGGAAGTGCTTTCCCAGGGAGGGAGGGAGGCTGATGCTCCTGCTGTGTCCTTGATGGGATTTCACCCAGCTCTCTCAATTTTGGAAATTCCCACTTTATCTCCACGTGTTCTGTTATGAATTCCCACCATAATTGCTGCTGGGTTGGAGGAAGGGCACTGGTGCCAAACACACATTTCCTGGGAGACGACACACAGGGGGTTTGTGCAATTATTTGCCCAGGAGGACAAAGCAAATCCTTTGGGATTTGCTGATCTCCAGCCCAGCCCTTCCCTTTCCAGCATCCTCAGGGAAATGCTGCCACAATTCCCTGCCTGTCCTCCCCTGCTCCAGCCTGGATCCCTGGGTGATGTGGGTGAAACAGCCCTGCCAGGGAGGGAACAGAGGGAACAGAGGGAACTCTGCCCCCAAAGCAGAGTTTGTGTCTGGAAATCAATAAATGTGCCTTGTTAGGAAAAATCCATTTCAAAGCTTGACACAACCACCCCCCTTCTGCCAGCTTTGCATCCCCTGACAGAGAAAGCAAAGCACAGAATCACAGAAATCTGCTCTGAAAGGGGGATCAAAATCAAACCTCTGAGTTTGCCTCTGCAGGCAGAAAGGTCCTTCCCAAGCAGGAATCCCACAGGCACAGCAGAGACCCTGGGAATCACAGAATCCAGATTGTTTGGGTTGGAAAGGACCTTAAATCCCATCTTGTTCCACCCCCTGCCATGGGCAAGGACACCTTCCCCTAGACCAGGCTGCTCCAAGCCCTGTCCAACCTGGCCTTGGGAACTTCCAGGAAAAGGAAGCAGGGAGAAGGAAAATGGTGAAGTTAACAGAGCCACTGAATTAATACATCTTGACTGGAGGGACACTGGTTATCTGGGAAAACAGAGGGATTTCACCAGAGAAAACCCCAAGAGCTGCAGGTGGGAAGCAGCTCCACAGCACAGGCTGTCAGGAATGATGCCATGGCAGCAGCACTGAGCTGAAGGCAAGGCCATAACCCAGTATTAATTCACACAGGAACACCCCAATCCTGCCACAGGGAACTGCAACAAGAAGGGAACTGAACTGACCATGCAAATCCAGAGAGGCCAGGAGCAAGGGAAAAATGACAGAATTTAATACAAATTAAATTTGTACATTTGGAGACCAAAAAGAAAAAAAAAGGATCACTGGTTGAAAGACATTTCACAAATTTTTGGGGCTGGTGCAAATAATTTAACTGATATTTCCCACGTATTTTGGCTTTACACCAAGCAGGAAGCAGCAGCCCCAGTGTGGGCAGCCAGGCTGGCATCTCCACAGGAGATCTCCTGGGATTTTCAGGAGGCACTGGAAGTCACAAATGTGATCTTCCACTCCAGTGGCTGCTGCAGCTGCTTCCATGGATCTGTGCTCCCTTCATCCATGCCAGCCGCAGATCCAACCCACTCCCCTTGGGAATGGCAACTGTGGCTCCAGCCCTCAGCCCTCCAGGCAGCATCCATGCATGCCTTATTCACATCCAATTCCAGCTTTTTTTTTTTTCCCTAAACCCATCAATTCCTATAAGGGTAGTAAAGGGGAAAGGGTAATTAACACTGATGGGAAATCCCTCAACTGCCAGATCCCTCCCAGGGCAATTTCTGCTGCTACAGAACGGAGCAGGCTCCTGTTAACAGCCCTCTATTTCTGTGACACGGGGAATTTAATGGCTAATTAAATACAAAAACGTGGCCCTAACCTCAATCCATGCTGTGCATATGGTGTTTGAGGTTGGCATCACCCTCACAGCCACCCCTCTGCTGCTCAAGAAAATTTCCAGCTGAACTTGGGTCTTGTTTTTTCTGCCCAGAAATTCTGCCCTGCTCAGAGCCTCTGCTGAGCTTTTCCAGCCAGCTCCAGGTCAGGCTGTCCCCAAAGCTGAATCCAACTATGAAAGCAAAATATGAGCTGGTTCAGGCTGCAAACAAAATTTTCCTTTCAACAGAGGCAAGGTGAATTCTCTGCCCTGCTGTTCTCAGCTCTGCTCTCCTTCCTGCATTAATCAGGGAAGTGCCACTGGAATGGGTGAGAGCTGGGCTTCATTTCTGTTTATTTGTCTCCCTTTTGAAGAGTTTAGTACATTTCCCACTTGTGACCCTCAGTGGTGGTCCCAGACCCCAAACCATCCCTGCTCTTTCCAGCTACAGCTGGATTGGAGAGACACACCCTGAGAGCTTTTACTCCTCACAGCATTTCCACCACAGCCTCTGTCTCTCCTTCCAGGACTTCACCTGAGCCAGGGTCACCAGAGATTTATAACCCCAGCTCTCTGTGCCTCATGTGCCTGTTCTAAATAGAAATTTATCCAGTTCATGCCAGCAGGACGAGCTGAATGAACAGGGAATGAGCTGGCTTATTTATAAGCCAATTTACCAGGTAAAATGCCTCATCCCAAGAACAAACAAAACAAAGACCAAGGCTGACAAAAGAGCAGCTTTGAGAGTTGTTATGTTTCAGGCACATTTTTCTTTAATTACTCTTTCATAGAGCTGGGAAGAGCAATGCAATTTGAAGGCACTCTGAAATAAATGAATTTGTGTGAGCAACACGAGTTAATCAAGGGCTGCTGGAAGTTCCTTCCAAGTTCAGGAAAGGGAAATATCTCCCAGTGCTATGTGCTGGATTGCTAGAAAGTGCACAGCAGGACTCCAAAAATGAATTTGTGGTCATAGAGGAAAGGGTTGTGGCAAGAAGAAAAAACAGGAAAGATTTAGATGGGATAGGAATTCTTAGCTGGGAGGGTGGGGAAGCCCAGAGGGTGTCCAGAGAAGCTGTGGCTGCCCCTGGAAATGTCTCAGGCCAGGTTGGACAGGGCTTGAAGCACCCTGGGACAGTGGGAGGTGTCCCTGCCATGGCAGAGTTTGGGATGGGATGATCCTGAAGGTCCCTTCCAACCCAACCCATTTTGGAATTCTGTGACACCAAGCAAAGTTTTCCCTTTAAAAGCCAAAACTTCTGGGTGCTGGATTATTTAGAGGAGCAGGAATGAGCAATGCAGAGCAGCCCCAAAGCCTCTGGAGAACATTTTCCCAACAAAAATCCACCATGCAGCAATGGCAGCTCCTGGAAAGCATCCTGTGAAACCTGATTAATGAACAGCAAAGCCTTTCCACACTCTCAAGTGATTTATTTAACACCAGGCACAGTGTTTGCTCTGCTTCCTCATTCTGTTTTTCCAGGCTAGGGATGTGGTTGTGGGAAATGAATTTGTAGAGAGTTCTTAAAGCTTGACAGGAGGCTGACATAGTATGCAATTGTATACAAACTTGTTCTTGTTTAGCTGCTTTTTGGTTAAAGTTTCCTTATATATTTTACTTCTCAAGTAATGTAAGCCAAGAAACACTTATAATGCATTGTAATTAGAAAAGAGCTTCTAATTATAATGGTGGTAATTATAACATCTGTATTGTCTCACCCTTCACATGAGACTGAAAATGGAATAAAAATTTTTAAAGCACCTCTCAGTTACCCCATCTCTGAGTCAATAAAAACCTTAACAGGGGAATTTCTGGGTATGGATACTGCAGAAATTTCCTTGAAAGAGAGACAAGAACCAGTCCCTGGGTTAATTTCCCCCATCTCAGCTGAGGTGCTCCTACAGTAAATGCAGAAAAATCCAGCCAGGAGGGTCCTTCATTCATCAATTGGCCAAGAGAAGAAAAAAGATGGGAGAGAAAGGAGAAGGTTGGATATTTACAGATGAAGATGGAGCCCACCAGAGCTCAATGTGCTCATGGAGGTGGCTCAGAGCCTGTGGAGAGGCAGATGGTGGAACAGAGCTCTGCTCTGTCAGATCTGTGTATTTTTGGACACAGAATCATGGAGTGGTTTGGGTTGGAAGGAAACTCAAAGCCCATCTCATTCCACCCCTTTTCCATGGCAGGGACACCTCCCACTGTCCCAGGCTGCTCCCAGCCCTGTCCAGCCTGGCCTTGGGCACTGCCAGGGATCCAGGGGCAGCCACAGCTGCTCTGGGCACCTGAGCCAGGGCCTCACTGCCCTCCCAGGGAAGAATTTGTTCCTCATATTCTAATCTAACCTTCCCACTGGAAGGGAATAAAAGCTGCAGTGATTTCCACTCACTCTGAGATGACCCTGGGCCCATTTCCCTCTGCAGATAACCCAGAGGTCACCTCCTGCCTCCTGGGCTCCACAAACCCCTGGAGAACTTGCTGTACCACACCACCTTTGATTTACTCTGGGGCTGCTCCTGACTCCATCAACTGCAGGGAGTGCTAAGCCAAGAGCCATCTGACTCTTATATATTATATATATAAAAGAAAGCTTTTATCCAAATAAATGAACAGGATCACCAGCACCACCTCTGGATGCTGGGCAGGCACAGGCTGGTGGAAATCATAGCATCATTCAGGCTGGAAAAGACTTTTAAATCATGAATAAGCCCCCATGTCCCTAAGTGTCACACCCACACAGCTTTTAAGTCCCTCCAGGGATGGGGACTCCAGCACTCCCTTGGGAAGCTTTATCCAGTGCCTAACCACCCTTTCCATGAGGAAATATTCCTAAATATCCAATCTGAACCTGCCCTGGAGCAGCCTAAGAGGGTTTCCTGTGGAATTTGTAGTCAACCCGACAAGGGAAGAGATGAGAATCTTGACTCCATGTTTCAGAAGGCTGATTTAGTATTTTGTGATATATACTATATTAAAAGAAAATTATATATTAAAACTATATTAAAGACTAGAGATAAGAGACATCAGAAGGCTAAAAATGAATGAATAATAAAATCTTGTGACTGCTCACAGCCTCAACACAGGTGGCTGTCATTGGTCAGCAAGTAAAAACAATTTCACATGCTGGGTAAGCAACTCTCCAAATCACATTCCAAAGCAGCAAAACATGGAGAAGCTGAAGCTTCCCAGCTTCTCAGGAGAAAAGATCCTAGCAAAAGGATTTTTCAGAAAATGTGTCTGTGACAGTTTCTGCTGTCCTGTCCCTGTTCCCTGGAGCAGAGCCTGTCCCTGCCCCGGCTGTGCCCTCCTGGCAGGAGCTGTGCAGAGCCACAAGGGCCCCCTGAGCCTCCTTTGCTCCAGGCTGAGCCCCTGCCCGGCTCCCTCAGGGATTCTGCAGCCCCTGCCCAGCTCCTCAGGGATTCTGCAGCCCCTGCCCGGCTCCCTCAGGGATTCTGCAGCCCCTTCCCAGCTCCCTCAGGGATTCTGCAGCCCCTTCCCAGCTCCCTCAGGGATTCTGCAGCCCCTGCCCAGCCCCCTCAGCCTCTCCTCATCACATTTTTGCTCCAGATCCTGGCATTTCTTGGGTTTTTCTGACTTCAAAGCCTCTCAGGCAGTTTGGCACCCTCTGGATTTGGCCACAGAGGGATAGAGGAGGTGGGAAGGGCATTTGGGCACTGCTGGAGAAGGAGAAGATGGATCCTGTTGCTGCAGATGGAAAAAGGGTGGTGGGATAGGAAGGCCACCACACCAAGGCTTGGGAAGCATTAAGGATTTTCCCTGCTTCTCTTTAAACAGCAAATATTTTACTTTGCAAGTGCAAACAGATCTTGGTCATACAGCAACTCCCTGGATACTTCCCCAAGTGCTGTGGGAGCAGGAATTGCCATGGACACAAGGGCAGCACATTCCCAGTGTCCAAATCTCCCCTCCAAAGTTCCTCTGGCAGCCAACACAGAGCCCTGGCAAGTGAAAAAAGGAAAAATCCTCTCTGCTCATCCCTGTCCTGGCTCTGGTGGCCCCTGGGCACAAACTGAGGGGTCCTTGCAGTATTTCCCACCCCTGCTTCTCCCCATATACCCAAACCAGCGGGAATTAAGTCCCAGTGTGGGATTTTTGGCTCTTAATAGGAATCACCTGCATCCCTCATTGTATCTGTGCTGGGGCAGGAGGAGCTGAGCCCAGGTGTCACCTGTGCCTGCTGAGCATCACTGCTGATCCCACTCAGTGAGGGATGGAAATTCCCAGGGCTGAGCTCTGCTGCAATCTGCAGGGATTTGCAATCCAAGGACAGTTTGTGTCTTCAGCCTGGGCAGTTAAATCCCATGTAAAATTAAAACTGAGAGCTTTGTGTTCCTGTTGTACCTGCAGGGTCCCCTGTAGCAGGGAGGAATGATGAATCTGACTCCATGTTCTCAGAAGGCTCTTTTATTATTTTATAATACTATAATAATAGAAATATAAATTATATTACTATAATAATATAATGATATAAATTATATTCTTATAATACTATAATCATATAAATTATATCATACTATATTACAATTTTGTAATACTACATTATATTAAAGAATACTGTATTATACTATACTAAAGAATATATACTAATACAGAAAGGAGATTTACTCAATGCTAAAAAACTAATAATGAAAACTTGTGACTGAGTCCCAACACAGCTTGGCACTGATTGGCCAAAGAGTCAAAACAATTCACAGAAAACCAATGAGACAATCCCCTGTGGATAAACAATCTAGAAACACATTCCACATGTGAGCACAACACAGGAGAAGCAAATGAGATAAGAATTATTTTCCTTTTTCTCTGAGGCTTCTCAGCTTCCCAGGAGAAAAACCCTGGGTGAAGGGATTTTTTCAGGGAATGTGAATGCCACATTTTCTTCCACTAAAGCCAAGATTTGTTTCTGCTTCTCTCCCAGAGGATCTGGACATGCTGCCTGAGCTCCTCAAGGAGAGAGTGGTCCCAAATCAGAATCTTGGAATCATTTAGGTTGGAAAATCCCTTTAAGACCACTGAGTCCAACCTTCCCCCAGCACTGCCAAGCCCACCACTGATCCATGTCCCCAAGTGCCACATCCACAGGGATTTTAAACCCCTCCAGGGATGGGATTTCACCTCACTCCTCACAGGACTTGTGCTCCAGAGCCTCCACCAGCTCTGCTGCCCTTCCCTGGATGCAGAAAGCAAAGGAACGTGGATGAGAGCAGAGAGAAGATCCCAGCCCAAAGCAGAGGGAAGTTTCTTCCTGCACTGCCCAAAACCAGCAGAAACTTTTCACCATGGCACCCCTGACCTCTTCAGCTTCTTTTTAGTGCATGGCAAATCCAGGCTCACCTTTGCTGCAGTTGGGGTATGGATGGCAAAGGCAAAAAAAGCAAAAAGCAGCCCCTGGCAGCTGCGTCCCACACCCTGGGAGGTGCCCAGACCGTGCCACCCCCAGGGATTGTCCAGCCATGAGCCAAGAGGTGCCAGGGACCCAAGAGCAGAGTCAGACACAAGAGTGATGGGCAACACCTCAGTATTTGAGAGACAGGCAGGAAGAAGTGCTCTGCATCACTGTCTCTCCATTTCCCAGCACAGAACACCTTCAAACCTGCTTAAAATCTGCTACCAGAATCTTTTTCTGGGAGGCCTTTTTAACCTGCACCAGAAACAGTAAAATGATTTTAGGACCAAGTTGGATCAACTGGCTGGGATTTCAGGGCTGTGGGAGACAGTGATGATGCCTCAGGTTCAGCTTTTCTATTTTCACATTCTGTGCTGCTTTAGTGTGAGGGTCTGGGCTCCATATCAGGGGATGCTGAGCTCTGTGCACAGAGCAGGGAGACAAAACAATTCCTGCTCCAGCTGGGCACCAAGGACAAATGATCCAAATCTCAGCCCAAGAGCACAAACCCCGTGGGCTGGAGAGAGAAAAACAAGCAGGGTGGGACTGCAGGGGCTAAAGCTGGAATGGGACAATGAACTGCAAGGTGCAAATGGAGCAGAACTGATCCCAGGGAGAGACCCCGTGCCCGGCCGTGCATTTTGGGGCCATTTTGGTTCATCTTGGGTGCAGGCCTGGCTGGGCTCTTGTGCTGCCCAAGGTGGATGCATGGAGGAGATGCTTTGAATCAATCCCTGCTTTATTCTGGAACTCCATCCAGCCTCTGCTCTAGGGCAGCCTGCACAAGGCATCACTGAGATCCCTCCCAGCCTGTTTGTATTTGTACACAAGCATCCATCCATGCATCCATCCATCCATAAAAACACCATCCAGCTGCTGAGCCTGCACTCTGCACACATTTCCAGCAGAAGAGGGACTCAGATGTGTGAGGAATAAATGATTCAGCTCCATCTTGTGCTCCTGCTCCTGGCATGCCAAGCAGCATTCCAGCTCGTCAGGATAAAAACCCAGACAGCTGCAATATCTGTGCAAAACTGGGACAATTCAGATTAAAAACCCATTTCCCTCTGTGTTTCTCTGAATATTCACCCTGCTCCCAACAAGTGAGAGGAAGACAGGGGCAGAGAGGATTTGCCACAATCTGTGTCCAGCTTAGAAAGCCCAGCTCCCTGAATGACAATTGATTGTGCCTCAGCAGAGATTATTGTCAATGATCATCCCAGAGAACCTCCAGGGAGGAAAGGGGAAATTGGGGCAGCTCCCAAAGAGGGCTGTGCAAAACCCTTTGGATTTGGTTCCAATGGGGGGCACGCTGCAATTAGCAGGGATTGATTGCCCTGGGTCTGGCAATCACCTACTGGGGCATGAACAGAGCTGCTTTCAGGAACCACAGCTCATCCAGGCACCCACAGGCTCTGGGGACAATCCCAGCCCTCCTGGGCCAGAAGGGAAGAGCATCCCAAAGAACGTTCACACCAAGAGGGGCTGGAATGGTGCAAGAGAACTCAGGAGCTGCCTGATGGGTGTTAATTAAAAGAGAGTTGATTTGGGTGGGACATTGGGAAGGAATTCTTGGCTGTGAGGGTGGTGAGGGGTTGGCACAGGGTGCCCAGAGCAGCTGTGGCTGCCCCTGGATCCCTGAAAGTGTCCAAGGCCAGCCTGGATGGGGCTTGGAGCAACCTGGGACAGTGAAAGCGTCCCTGTGAATAGCAGGGGATGGAGCTGGATAGGATTTAAGGCCCTTTCCAATCCAAACATTCCACAATTCCCTCCTGTGAGCTGTAGGTATCATTACACTGCCCATCACAGAGAAAAGCTCAGGCAAAAAGGGACAGTCACATCTTCAGCAAATCTGTCCCACCACCAAGGGACTGTGCTCTCAAAAAATGGCACCACCAGACACTTCTGCAAGAGGATCACCACTCCAATCCACAGGTGGTTTGGTTCCTAATGCCCAGTCCCAACCAAGATCAGCCTTGGAAATCATGGGTATTGGCTCTGGTTTGTTTGTGGGTTTTTGTTGAGTTTTTTGCTTGTTTGGTTTGGTTTTTTTTTTTTTGTGTGTGTTTTTTTTTTTTTTGGTTTTTTTTTTTTTTTTGTTTTTTTTTTTTGTGTGTGTGTGTGTGTGTAACAAAAATTAAGGTAAATAAGGTTTTCCCCTGATTTTGTTGGATGGCATCTCAAGTAACAATCTGAGCTCTCTAGCCTGGAAATCACTCCTTCAATTATTCCTTAGCACCACATTTAACTCCACAGACTCTTCCCCTCCCCTAGAAAGCAAACTAACACCAGGTAATAGCAGTGAACCCCTGCAGAAACACAGCTCTCAAGACAGATGAGGCTCCACCGTCCAAGATCATCATTTGAAATAATGTTACATTATCCTCATCTGTCAGTTACATCAATGAAACAGCACTTGGCTAAAGCTCTCCCCCGGGAAAAGGGATTTGGAAGGAAAAGCTAAAGCTCATCTCATTCCAACCCCTCTGCCATGGGCAGACACCTCCCACCAGACCAGACCAGGCTGCTCCAAGCCCTTTCCAACCTGGCTTGAGCAGTAAAGCTCTCCAGGTGGAATTCCCTGAGTTCCAAACTCTGCCTGTTGCTTCTCATCCCTCTGCTCCACTCCACAAGAGCCTGGCTCCATCCTCTGCCTCCTGCCAGCAGCTCCCCAGTCACCTGTGCCACCCTGACCCTGGGCATCCCACAGCAGTGCCGGCACTCTGGGATCAGGGATTGCACCCCATGCATGGGGACAAGGGCACCAAACTGCTCTGGCACATCTGCACAAGAGCTCTGAAAATCCAGAGAGGAGCTGCTCCTGCTCCCAGCAAAAGGGTCAGGAAAACCCCCTTCCAAAAAGCACCATCAAACCTTCTCCCCACAGCACAAGGTGCTCACCCCCCTTTTAAGGGCACTGTGACAAGTGACACCCTGTCCCTGCATGCACCCACTGACCCAACTGGGGGTGCAGAGCTACATCCCAGAGATCTGCATCCTGCCAGAGCATCCTGAAACATTTCTTGAAAGCAGCCCAGCCCAGTCCCGCCCACCGGGAGGTCACACCCTCCCCAGCTCCTTGTCACAGGTCCCCCCCACCTGCTCCCATCTGCTGGAGCGGGGGCCAATTACGGCGATGTTCATCCAAGGAATGACGCCCATCCCTGTCCGCCCGTGTCCCGCTCACTTCTGCCCCAGTGCCCTCGGTCCCTGCTGCGAGCAGGGAGGGCGGGAGGCAGAGGATGGATGGAGCTGAAGATGATGATGGCCACATCCCTGCCTCAGGCTCCGGGACCCTCTCCTCCAGCAGGGACGCGTGGGGAGCGAGTGCAGCTGATCAGTATTCAGGGACAGCTCCCGGCTGCCCGCTGCCACCCCTCCTCCTCCTCCTCCTCCCGGTGACTCCGAGTGCGGCAGGAGGTGGCACCCCGCGGCTCCCCGCTCCCACGGTGCATTTCACGCCTCCCTCCTCCTCCTCCTCGTCCCCAAACCATCGCTCCTGTTGCTTTCCCAGCCCTGCGGCGCAGATGTCCCCGAGCCACCCCCGAGGGACGCTGCCAGCTCCTTTGGGGCAGCTGGCACGGCCGGATTTGGGGACCCGCATCAGGAGAGCATCATCTGCACGATGCCAAGGGGGCAACACGGGACGGGAGAGGATGAGGATGGCTGAGGATGGGAATGGCCGAGGATGGGAATGGCCGAGGATGGGAATGGCAGGGAATGGGAATGGCAGGGAATGGGAATGGCAGGGAATGGGAATGGCCGAGGATGGGAATGGCAGGGGATGGGAATGGCAGGGGATGGGAATGGCCGAGGATGGGAATGGCAGGGGATGGGAATGGCAGGGGATGGGAATGGCAGGGGATGGGAATGGCAGGGGATGGGAATGGCCGAGGATGGAATGGATGAGGATGGGAATGGCAGGGGATGGGAATGGCCGAGGATGGAATGGATGAGGATGGAATGGCCGAGGGTGCTCCCACCCTGCCAGCCGGGGGAGATGGAACCTGTGGCACAAGGCGGCTCGGCTGGGGCTGCTGGCACAAGCCGGGGCTCACCTTGTGCAGCTTCCACATGGCTCCCAGCGCCTTGACCTCGTGGCTGGAGTGCTTGCCCTCCTCCAGGCACTGGTAGCACACGGGGCTCTTGCACTGCACGCAGTACATGCTGTGGTTCTCCAGCTCGTGGTCGGTGCAGGTGGAGATCTTGCGGGGGCTGAGCCGGCGGCTGACGCGGCCCTGGGCCGGCGGCACCAGGCGGTGCTTGGCCAGCGGTCCCCGCGGCGGGTGGCACCGCAGGCGGCACGGGTCGCAGTAGAACACGTCGCACTGCTCGCACATCACGGCCGCCTCCTTGGGCGCCTTCTCGCAGAGCTGGCAGCGCAGGGCCGCCGCCCTGCCCTGCTGGTAGCGGTCGATGACGCCCTCGAGCAGGCGGTTGCGGGGGAAGCCCCGCAGCCCGCGCTCGTCCAGCACCAGGCTGCGGTGGCACTGCGGGCACGTCAGGCACGCGTTGCGCGGCGGCGGCGGCGGCGCCAGCGCGGCGGGAGGAGGCGGCGCGGCCGGCGGGAACACGCGGACCCCGTTCGGGGACTTCTGGCACGGCGTGGTGGGAGCGCTGGCGAAGCCCCCGTAGGAGCCGTAGCCGCTGTCCGCCTCGCTGTAGAGGCTCATCTTGTCCAGGTCCAGGTAGTCATAGTCGGAGACGGCCGAGCCCGAGGCGCGGCGGCTCTGCGGAGACTCCGAGTCGGGCGTCTGCACCAGGATGTTGCGGGCGCACGCCTGGCACAGGTTGTGCGAGCAGGGCAGGATGATGGGCTCCCGGTAAAAGGAGCCGCACACCGGGCATTTCAGCTCCTCTTCCATCTCTTCCATAGGGGAGGGAAGGAGGAGGGCGGCGGCGCGGCTCCGGCGGCCGCGGCAGGAGCCCGAGGAGCGACCCGCACCGCACCGCGCCTCGGCGCCGACTGCCGCCCGCCCGCCGCCCGCCGCCGCGCGCGCCGCCGGGCTCCGCCCCTCCGCTCCGCCATTGGCCCGTCCGCCGGCGCGGGGGTGCGCTGCGAGCTGCGATTGGCTGATCCTCCCGTCCGTCATCCAGCGGGCCCGCCCCGCGGCGCCGCTGCGGGGGCTGCGCTCGGGGCTGCGGCGCCGCTGCGGGGTCTGTGAGGGAGAGCGGCGGTCCCGGGCCTGCCGCCGCTCTTCCCGCTGCTCCTCCCGCTCATCTTCCCTTCCCCGGCTCCCGGGAAGCGTCACCCCAGCCTCGCGGCTCCCGCCCTCCCGCTCCGCGGTGCCCGCAGCATCCCCTCCCCGGGATCCTGGGGCGCTCCTGCGCTTTCCCCTCTGCCCTCACGAGGTGACTTTGGCAGTGCAAGGGACCCGCTGACGGATGCGGTCGTGAGGGTGTAGTTGTACTGACTGGAGTGGCCGCACCTGTGCGGCGCTGGCGGTGCCGCGGCTCTCCGGGGATGGCAGCGGAGCGGTGCCCGGTGCCCTGCGGTGCTGGCGGTGCCGCGGCTCTCCGGGGATGGCAGCGGAGCGGTGCCCGGTGCCCTGCGGTGCTGGCGGTGCCGCGGCTCTCCGGGGATGGCAGCGGAGCGGTGCCCGGTGCCCTGCGGTGATGCCCGGCGTGGGCAGCGGGACGCGGTCCCTGAGCCTGGGACGCCCCCGTGGGGACGCGCTCCGCCACTGGAGAGCGGGGACAGCGGCCCCGAGGAGCTGCCGGGGCTTTGCCTCTCAGCCCTGCTCGCTCCCAAGGTCGGCTGAGGTCTTAAACTCTCCTGGCAACAGAGCGGCACAGCGGGTCCTGCTCAGCCAATGGAAAAATGGGATTGCTCGGGATGCCGCTGTGTTATCTCCTATCTCCCTCTCGCTGTGCACAAATCTGGGCTGGCCGTTGGTGCCCCAGATGCTCTGTGCCCTCTGTGATGGCTTTGGGTTGGGTCCAGCTCTTGGACCCAAATGTTAGAAGGACCTGGAGCTGCTGGAGCAAATCCAGAGGAAGCCATGGAGATGCTCAAAGGGCTCTGGAGCCAGGCTGGGAGAGCTGGGGGTGCTCACCTGGAGAGGAGAAGGCTCCAGGGAGAGCTCAGAGCCCCTGGCAGGGCCTGAAGGGGCTCCAGGAGAGCTGGAGAGGGACTGGGGACAAGGGATGGAGGGACAGGAGCCAGGGAATGGCTGCCAGTGCCAGAGGGCAGGGATGGGTGGGAGATTGGGAACTGGGAATTCCTGGCTTAAGGTGGGGAGAGGGTGGGATGGGATTCTCAGAGAAGCTGTGGCTGCCCCTGGATCCCTGCAAGTGTTCCAGGCCAGGCTGGATGGGGTTTGGAGCACCTGGGATAATGGAAGATGTCCCTGCCCATGGCACCCATTTCCATGCTGGGAGGATGGCAAAATCCTGGGGGCACCCAGGGCCGTGAGTCCCCTGCTTGTCAGGGCACTCTGAGGGGCTCCTTCCCCTCTGCAGTGGGGCCAGGCAGGTCCTGGCATTCCGGGAGCAGCTGCAATTCCCAGCTCCCACACTGATATTCAGGCAGGGGGGAAGCCCAAAAGCCCAGATGCCCGAGGAAGGCACCACCATTTCTCAGCCTGACAAGGAGGACAAGTGATAAGGAGAAAAGGATTTCCTGGGAGCTTCTCTTTTCCACTCTGGTGTGCTTTGTTCTTCCCTTTCTGCTTCCTCAGGCTCTGTACTGACCGTGGCTTCCCCTGGACTCTGCTGAACATTCCTCATTTGCTCCCTGTTGGTGTCTCTGCTCTGAGCTGCTCATTTTTTTCCCCCCTGCTCTCCCACCTCGAGCTGCCCTTTTGCTGAAATAAAACCATCATTCCTCGTTTGCCTCCTGTTTCCTGTGGCCATTTTTCACTCTGGCAGGTCTGGGATTGCCGTTTCTGCTGGAGTGATGCTGCTGCTCATGGAAATGGGCAGAGAGAGGAGCACAGCCGGTGCCTTTGGAAGCAACCCTTGGTCATGAACATGGAGCTGCTTTCTTCCTGGCACTGCAGCTTGAGTGCTGCTCACACTCTGGCTGTGCTTTATTTACAGCTGCCACACAGTCCCTGTCACACTTGTCACTGCCCTGAGAGCTGCACAGCTCTGGACCTGCAATAATTACTTGACCCAGCTTCAGCATTTGTCTGTCTGATGTGGCTGGGGTCAGTTAAAGGGTGGGGAAATTGTCTTGTTCTCTCAGCTGGCTCCTGCTTTTCTCCTGTGGCTCTCACCTTCCCACAGAGCCATGGAATCTGTGAGGTTGGAAAAGATCTTTGGGATCATCGAGTCCAGCCTTGGTCCCCACCTTGTCCCCAGCCCAGAGCACTCAGTGCCACTGTGGCAGTCTCAGTTTCTGGAAAAATCCCTTTGCCCAGGATTTTCTCCTGGGAATCTGAGAAGCCTCAGAGAAAAAGGAAAACAAATTCTTATCTCATTTGATTCTCCTGTGTTGTGTTCACATATGGAATGTGTTTGGAGATTGTTTATCCAACAGGTGATTGTCTCATTGGTTTTCTGTGAATTGTTTTCACTCTTTGGCCAATCAGGGCCAAGCTGTGTCAGGACTCTGGAGAGAGTCAGGAGTTTTCATTTTTATCTTTTTAGCCTTCTCTAAGTATCCTTTCTGTATTCTTCAGTGTTGTATAGTTTAGTATTCTTTTATATAATATCGTATCATAAAATAATAAATTATTGTTCTGAGAACATGGTGTCAGATTCATCATTCCTTCCTTCATCCCCACAAATACAATGTGCCACCTCCAGTGATTCCTTGGACACCTCCAGGGATGGGGACTCCAAACCACCCCAGGGGTCCCTTCTAATGCTTGACCACCCTTTCCATGATGAAAATTATCCTGGATTTTCCTGCTGTAGAAGTTCCTCCATCTCCTGCTGTTGGTGCATCTCCTGTTGTAACCAACCTCTGCCCTGGAGAGTGTGGAAGCCACCGCTGGGCTGAGATAAATTAAAGTAATTTAGACTCTCTAAGTGCTGTTGGATCCTCTTGGTGAATGGTAATAAATATCTGAGCTGGGCTAGAGCTCATAAATAAAAGAGGAATGAACCAAGACAACAACTCTGCAGTCTCTTTATTCATCCCACGCCCAGAACACCTTGAGGAGATAAATCAGAGAGTGGACAAAGGCTCAGAGCTCCTCAGAGGAGAGGCTTGGGAGCACCAGAACCTTTCCAGAGAGGCCTCAGGTGTCTGATGCAAGCAGATCTTCCACTGCCACGTGGGAAACCTGCTTCAGGCTCTGGGAATGTGTTTCCTCTTGTGCCTGGAGGTCCCACACAGGATCTCTGCTGTTCCTGTAGAACTCCTTGTGCTGGAACCCTCTCCCTGTGCCCCCTGGGGACATCTCAGCAGATGCAGCCAGAGCTTGGAGCTGCCTTTTTATGACTCCAAGACATTGGCAGCTCATAATTCATCCTGTCACCAACCAATACACCCTCCTCCTCCTCCTCCTCCATCATTTTGAGAGGATGAGCCCTTGGCTGACAGGAGCAATCCTCGTTTGTGAGTCCCTGTGTGCACGACCTTGAAATCAGCATCCCTGAGCTCATCCTGCTCCCTCAGCTCACCCAGAGCTCTCAGCACATCCTGATTTCCCTGTCCTGGGGACAGCTCCTGGCAGCAGGACAGGAGCTGAGGTCACTCTGCTCTCTGGTGCCAAGAGCATGGTCAGGAATGCTGGCACCGTGCCTGGAAAGGTTCCAGGGCTCCCAGGGCTCTGGCAGGAGCTGCCTCCCAGAACAACCTCCAGAGCTTCTGCTGGTGACATCATTTGCTCCAAGCACCGCTTCAGGAGCTCAGAAAGCTGGAAACCCTTCCCATTTGTTTCTGAGGTCTCCTCCTTGCAAGGAAAAGTGCCAGATTTTTGTGGATGATTGACTTGGGCATCTTTGCCCAATGTCAGTGTCACAAACATGAAGGATCCAGGAAATGCTTTGTGCCTGTAGTCAGACCTTGCAGTTTTTGAGCATTTTTGACCATTTTGATGCCCAGTTCTCCAGAATCAGTTTCCCTTTACCCAGGACAGGTTCCTTCCCACCACTCTGGGCTGCTGCAGGCTGAAGGCAATGCCAGCTCTGCTGCCTCACTGCTGGCAGGGAGCTCCTGGGAGAGTGCTGAGGTTTCCTGGGGTTAGATGGATTGTGGAAGTTAAAGGAAAGCTTCCCAATGGCAAAACACTCAGAATTTTTCCTGTTGTGTAGGAGGAAGACAAAGAGGCTCAGCACAAGGAGGATCTGGAACTGCTGGAATGAATCCAGAGGAGCCACAGAGCTGCTCCAAGGGCTGGAGCGAGGCTGGGAGAGCTGGGGGCGCTCACCTGGACAGGAGAAGGCTCCAGGGAGAGCTCAGAGCCCCTGGCAGGGCCTGAAGGGGCTCCAGGAGAGCTGGAGAGGGACTGGGGACAAGGGATGGAGGGACAGGAGCCAGGGAATGGCTCCCAGTGCCAGAGGGCAGGGATGGGTGGGAGATTGGGAATTGGGAATTCCTGGCTGGGCTGGAATTGCCAGAGCAGCTGTGGCTGCCCCTGGGTCCCTGGAAATGTCCAAGGCCAGGTTGGACACTGGGGCTTGGAGCAGCCTGGGACAGTGGGAGGTGTCCCTGCCCATGGCAGGGGTGGCACTGGGTGATCTTTAAGGTCCCTTCCAACCCAAACCATTCCATGATTCAGGGATTTCTCTGCTTCCCTCTCTCTCTCCCCAAACACTCAGGGCTTGTTTGGCTGATGAGCAACACCAGCAGAGTTGTTCATCACCACCCACACGGAGTGGGTGTGAAACAACAAAGGGTTCATGACTGCTCCAACCCTTCCCAAGAAGCTGTGGAGGTGTCCAAGGCTGCTCCTTGCTCTGTCACAGGATCCTGAGAAACCCTGATGGCAACATTAACTGTGGAACTGATTGAGATATTTAAGGGTTTTATCCTCTGTCAGACTTTAATTACTATTGCTGAGCATGATGCCCCAGGTTTTAGATTTTATATTTTTCACATTCTGTGCTGCTTTAGTGTGAGGGTCTGGGCTCCATATCAGGGGACGGTGAGCTCTGTGCACAGAGCAGGGAGACAAAACAATTCCTGCTCCAGCTGGGCACCAAGGACAAATGATCCAAACCTCAGCCCCAAGAGCACAAACCCCGTGGGCTGGAGAGAGAAAAACAAGCAGGGTGGGACTGCAGGGGCTAAAGCTGGAATGGGACAATGAACTGCAAGATGCAAATGGAGCAGAACTGATCCCAGGGACAGACCCCGTGCCCGGCCGTGCATTTTGGGGCCATTTTGGTTCATCTTGGGTGCAGGCCTGGCTGGGCTCTTGTGCCGCCCAAGGTGGATGCATGGAGGAGATGCTTTGAATCAATCCCTGCTTTATTCTGGAACTCTGCCCAGCCTCTGCTCTAGGGCAGCCTGCACAAGGCATCAAGCACAAACTTTGCATATTAAACCCAGCACTGAAGTGGTAGCACAGGGTAGGGATAAACCCCCAGTGCCAGAGGAGGTTGTTTTTTCCCTGAGGAGTTCCAGCTGTGACCGTGGGCATTGGTAGGGGATAATGCTGCCCAAAACCATCTCTGGAAATCACTTCTGAAAATAAGGTGGCAAAATTGCTCCATCAATATGAGCCAGGCTGGCGAGGTGCCAGGATCTGGGCATGTCTGACTGGAAGAGAAGTTAAAGCTCAAATGATGCCTCAGAGTGAGATGTACTGAAAAAAAATCTCTACATCTCAATGTGCTGCTTACTTTCAAGGGTGACATCATTTATTTTAAAGTCATTATTTTTTCTTACTCCCAGGAGCTGGTGGAAAATTTCTGATTTTTATCAAAACAGAGCAGAATCCATTGCTAATAGAGGGGAAGAGCAGAGCTTCAAGTCTAAATTGTGATGCTCCTTTGACCAGCCTGCCCACTTACTCATCCCCTCTGGGATTAATGCCCCACTTCTCCAGCTTGTGACTCATTTTGGAGAACAGCAACATTAAATTCATCCCACCAGAAAAATCTGTCCTTCCTCCCACAGCCAGTTTGTCTCCATCCTCCTTTCCCTGCTGCCCAAAGACTCAGCTGGAACACTTGGTGGTTCAGATGTGCTGCAGGTGGGAAATTCCCTGTGACTTCTGCATTGAAAAAGAAGCTTTGTCCCAAATTTATTGGCTTCACAAACAACTCAAGGCCTGTTTGACCTGCTCTGGAAGTGTCCAAGGTCAGGTTGGACAGGGTTTGGAGAAATCTGGGATAGTGGGAGGTGTCCCTGCCATGGCAGGGGGTGGAATGAGATGAGCTTGAAGGTCCTTGCAACCTAAACCATTCTGGGATTCTCTGATATTCCCATTTTCAGCCAATTTCTGCTTCTTTTGAGCAGAAAGTTGCTCATTCAAAATGATCTCCTAACCTCTGCAGTACAGACATCTCTTAAAATAAAATCTAAATGATAAAGTTTTAAATTCTGAACTCCAAATTATATCTAAATAGAACAATTAAAGTGGATCTGCTGATGAGTCAGCCAGGTGTTAGAGAGGCCTTCAGGAGCAGCTTTCCCATTAATGGATGGAGTGGGATATTTTCTTTCCAAGCCTCCTTCCACTCCTCCCAGCTTCTGGCTGAGAACTTTGGAGGAGAGCAGCTGAAAACTTTTTTGGATGTACCAAGTGGGAGGCTCAAATCTAATGTATGGCTGAGAATGGTGCAGATTTCTTCTCGCTGCCATGGCAACCAAACTAACTAAAAATAAGAAGCATTCCCATAAATGTCAAAACACTCCATGCTTCCGTGACGTATGGAGGATCTGACCTGGAATCTGCAGCCATTATGTAACGGTGTTTAACATTCCTCTAATTACAGGGGAAAATTGTCTTCAGGTTGGATGCTTTGCATAACTTTGGGAGTCAATCTGCCTGCCCTGTGCTCTTTGGGGTTTATGTTGGGAATGAGCTGGAGGTGCTCAGAGCAGCTGTTCAGCACCTGCTGTGGTTACGTGTGAAGGGAGACTCATGAAACCGGTGCCAGTGTCCATCTGCTCGAAATAACCACAAAATAAACCACTACATCCACAAAATAAACCACTACATCCACAAAATCTGGGCTTCTGGAAAAGCTGCCTGTGCAGGTGGCAGCTCTGGGTGAGCTTGGAGAGCCAGCCTGCAGGGAGGACACCCCAGGAGTGTTTTAGGTGTGGGACAGCCCTGAGTGGTGCCTGTGTCCAAGGGCTCCAGCATCTCTTCCTAAATCAGAGAGCTGAAATCAGGCAGGGATGGATGGGTGGAGTCCAACAGGATGAAGTTTAATATATCTAAGTGCTGAGTTCCACATTTTGGCCACAAAAACCCCCTAC
The DNA here is from genome assembly GCF_023055355.1 of Agelaius tricolor. Taxonomy (NCBI): domain Eukaryota; kingdom Metazoa; phylum Chordata; class Aves; order Passeriformes; family Icteridae; genus Agelaius; species Agelaius tricolor. The sequence continues at coordinate 2,473,089 of NW_027269265.1, forward strand.
AAGGTTACAAGCTGGGGATGGTGTGGCTGGACAGTGCCCAGGCACAAAGGGACCTGGGGGTGCTGGTGACAGCCAGCTGGACATGAGCCAGCAGAGTGCCCTGGGGGCCAAGAAGGCCAATGGCTCCTGGCCTGGCTCAGGAATGGTGTGGCCAGCAGGAGCAGGGGGGTCATTGTGCCCCTGTCCTTGGCGCTGGTGAGGCCAAACCCTGAGTGCTGTGCCCAGCTCTGGCCCCTCAGCTTGGGAAGGACCTTGGGACACTGAGCACATCCAGAGGGGACAACGAGGCTGGAGAGGGGCTGGGAACACAAACCCTGTGAGGAAGCCCTGAGGGAGCTGGGGGTGCTCAGCCTGGAGAAGAGGAGGCTCAGGGGTGCCCTTATTGCTCTCTACACCTTCCTGCAGGGAGGCTGCAGACAGGTGGGGTTGGTCTCTGACAGAACCAGAGGACACAGCCTCAAGCAGCATCAGGGAAGGGACAGGTTGGATATCAGGAAGAAATTTTTCACAGAAAGAGTAATAAAGGACTGGAATGTTCTTCCCGGGGAGGTGGTGGAATCACCATCTCTGGGTGTGTTTAAAAAAGCCTGGCCATGGCACTGGGTGCTATAGTCTGGGTGAGGTGTGAGGGCACAGGTTGGACTCGATGGTCTCAGAGGTCTCTTCCAACCTCATCATTCTCTGATTATGTTAATTCTGTGAATTCTGTGAATTCTGGGATTCTGTGAATTCTGTGATTCTGTGAATTCTGTGAATTCTGTGATTTCTGTGAATTCTGGGATTCTGGGATTCTGGGATTCTGGGATTCTGTGAATTCTGTGAATTCTGTGATTCTGTGAATTCTGTGATTCTGTGACAGGGGCTTGGGAAGGGAGCCTGGGAGACTTGCCCAGGTGTGGGTGGCTTCATGGTGAACTGGGGATGAGATGGTTGGGATGATTCCCCTGGGATGAGTTTTTCTGTTGCTCCAAGTGGCCTTCAGGAGATGCCCAGGCTCCAGGACACTCCCCTGCTGCAGAGCCTTCACCAGAGGCTGGGAATGTCCTGCCAAGAGAGCAGAAGGTGCCACCATTCCTCAAGGTGAGCTTCATGGAATCCTGGAATGTTTTGGGTTGGAAGGGACCTTCAAGATCATCCAGTCCCAACCCACTGCCCTTCCACCAGCCCAGGTTGCTCCAGCCTGGCCTGGGCTTCCTGCTGCTGGTGCCACTGGGATTTCTTTTCCAGAATCTCCAGCATGGGAAGAGGATTCAAACAAGGGTGAAGAGAGGGCATGTCCTGGCCAGGTGCTGTGAGAGGTATCCCTCTCCCTGGGGTCACAGCCTCAGATCCACTCAGGTCTGGTGGCCACATGTGAGGTCCTGGCAGACAAAAGTTGACCTGACCTGAAGCCACAGTGGTGGCCAGACTGTGCCAGAGGCAATGACAGGACCAACCCTTCCATATTCACAGAATTCACAGAATTCACAGAATCACTGGGTTGGGAGAGACCTTCAGGATCATGGAGTCCAACCCAGCCCCAACAGCTCAACTCAACCCTGGCCCCCAGTGCCACATCCAGGCTTTGTTAAACACACCCAGGCATGGGGACTCCACCACCTCCCTGGGCAGCCATTCCAGAACTTTCTCACCCTTTCTGTAAAAAACTTTTTCCTGCTATCCAGTCTGTATTTCCCTTGGTGCAGCTTGAGACTTGGGTAAAAGCTCCTAACCTGAAGGCTGTGGGAAGCCCAGCAGCACTGACACTCTTCCCAAATCCTTCAGCTGCCCCATAGGGATGGGGAGGTGGATCCCATGCTCCAGCCCTGGCTGGGATGGCTGTCCCTGACCCTTCCCAGAGGAATCTCTGCTTCCCAAGGTGTCTCCCCCCGTTCCCAGCACGGATCCCTGGCGTGGGTGTTCCCAGCTGCCTGCAGTGACACACTCAGATGAATCAAGGGGGTGGTGGTGGAAGCTCTGAGGAGATGTGAGAGAAGCAAACCAGGCTTGTTCCCATTCCTCACTGCCCACTCCTCATGCAGACTCACCTCTGGCTGGCACAGCAGAGTTTTAAATCTCAATAAAAGGGCAAAACAGAGAGAAACTGGCACATTGAGATATTCGGGGTTTTGTGATTTGATCTCGTCCCAGGTGGCAGTGGAAACATCCTGGGATGAATCCATTGTCCATCCATGGAGAGCCAAGGCTACTCCTCCCACACACCACTGCTGCCTCCTGCTGTCCCAATGCCAAGGTTAATTCCAAAAAAAAAGTGGGAAATCCTTTGGGGTGTTCGTGCCAGCCACAGGCACATTCCCTGCACGTGCAGGGGGTCTAGCACTGAAGCATCCAGCCTGGGCTCAGGGATGGATGAGGTGCATCCCATCTGCCTCAGACATGGGGAAAGGGGATGTTGGAGCAGGTGAAGAGGAGAGCACGTGGGAAGGATGAAGGATCCATCCTCTGGGCCATTTTCTGTGATCACCTCGCTGCACCCTGTCTGTATCAGGGTGGATCCAGCAGGATTTTAGGAGAGAGGAGCTGCGTGATTCCTTCCCTGGGATCCTGCCAAGGGAATGGCACCTGCCAGTCCCCTGATCCAGGGACCAAACCCACTCCAAGAAAAACCTTTCCCTTTTTCTCCTGGCTGCCTTTGCTGTGCTGGAGCTGAGGCAGCTCTCCAGCACAAAGGAGATGAGGGGGAAGCAAGGTCTGGACCATGGAAAAAGGAAAATGTGGACACCAGGATGTCAGTGCTCCATGGGATTTGCTGGACACTTTTTGGAAGATTTTTATTCTTCCTCCCTGCTTTTGGCTTTGATTTTTTGGAAAGAAACTCCAAAGGCTCTTTCCAGCAAATCAAAAAGGGCATAATTTGTGTGGAGACTTCACCCACAACCAGTCCATGTGAAAAGGCTGCTAAAATGCCAGGAAAATGAAAGGTCTGTGCCCTTCTTTGCCCAGAGCAGCTGTGGCTGCTCCTGGATCCCTGGCAGTGCCCAAGGCCAGGCTGGACAGGGCTTGGAGCAGCCTGGGACAGTGGAAGGTGTCCCTGCCCATGGCAGGGGTGGAATGGGATGGACTTTAAGGTCCCTTCCAACCCAAACCATTCCCTGTAATTCCATGATTTTGTGCTTAGTGCAGAACTGCTGTGAGCAGAGAGGGGTATGGAGAACAGAACTGGAAAAATGAACCAAAAAAAGAAAATGGAGGGAATTAAAATGAGTCAGTCTAGTCCTTTTAGACCTTGGAGAAGCCCAGGTAAGGAACAAATCTGCTTTGATGGGATCTTTCAATCACTGGATGCCCAGAGCCAGGGTGAGGCACGAGCAATTGGGAAAGAAAAGGGAAACACTGCAGCATTTCTATCTGTAAAAAAGGGAATTTTTTGGAGTGTCTGGGCTGTGGCATGCCTCCACCTGATCCAGACATCCCATAAGGCTCTAAAGGGCTTTTTTCCCTCCCTGAAGGAGAGTGACAAACTGGTAATGCTGCACCCTCCTTCCTCCTCCTCCTCCTCCTCCTCCCACGACTGCTCTGCATCCATCCATCATCCATCCCTGTGCCACCACACCTCCCTCTCCCACAGGAGCTTCCACCAGGTCTGTGCTGGCACTGAGATCATCTTGGCTTTTTATTTTGCTGGAGATTCCTTCTCCCATACTCCCATACCTAAGACATGTTTTTTGTTGGGTTTTTTTTTTTTTTCCTCCTTTCTTTTTTTTTTCTTTTTAATTTTTTTTTTGTTCCTGCTGCCATGGCAACCTGGATGGATTCTGGTCACGGCTTTGGCCTCCCTGGCTGCAGATGGCCACAGGGACATCAATCAAAAAGTGCCAGAGGTCCCTGGGGTCTGGCAGAGCTGGGGATGCCCTGCAGGCAGGGATTGTGCTGGATCCCCAGCAGAGAGCAGGGCTCACCCCCCCAGGATGTGCTCCCTTCTCTCTTCCCTGTGGATCCTCCAGGACTGGGTGCTGGGAAGATCTGAGGGGGTTATTTTGGGCAGTGCCCACCTGGGATGGCAGGAATTGGGTCTGTGTGCCATGATTCCTAGAATCATAAAGCCATGGAGTGGTTTGGGTTGGAAGGGACCTTAAAACTCATCCAGTGCCACCCCTGCCATGGCAGGGACACCTTCCACTGTCCCAGGCTGCTCCAAGCCCTGTCCAGCCAGGGATCCAGGGGCAGCCACAGCTGCTCTGGGCACCTGTGCCAGGGCCTCCCCACCCTCCCAGCCAGGAATTCCCAGTTCCCAATCTCCCATCCACCCCTGCCCTCTGGCACTGGGAGCCATTCCCTGGCTCCTGTCCCCTCAGGCTCTTGTCCCCAGTCCCTTTCCAGGCACTTTGGTGGGAGGTGGGAGCGCTCCAGGAGCGTCACTGATGGTCCCTGGTGAGATGTGACCTCAGTCAGAGGTGTTGCTGCACTTGGGAGGAGGAGGAAAGCTGGGAATCTGCTCCCCTCTGAGCTCACAGGTGACTTCCTCCCCCTTTTCCTCCTCCTCATCACCAGCAGCTCCCTCCAGTCTCCCTGGAGGGCAATCCATGGCCATTCCCACCCTGCTCAGCCTGTTGGGTGCCATTCTGGGCAGCTTTAGCCATGGATGGAGAAGGTGCCACTGCTTGAATTTAGCAATTCTCCCAAGAGTCCTCACCCATGGACTTGTCCACCCTCCCCTGCAGCTTTTATTTCTTCCTCAAAAGTGGCTGACCTGGCCTGAACTTTTCCAAGAAGGCAGGAAGGACACCTGCCATGGGAAATGCCAGCTCTGGCTGCCTGGAGTTGGGGTGATGCCTTAAGCCACAGATAAAAGTCTCATAGTGGGAGAGATGCTTTGTTCCCTCCTTATTCTGCTTCCCAGTTCTTGTGACCAAATTTAATATTCCCTGTTGATGTAAGTGATTTTCAGTGGAAATGGACCTTCAGCTTGAGGTTTATTTGCATTTTAATAAACCTTCTTTGACAGAGAACACCCTTCTCTATTCATCCCCCACAAAGGAGGAGTGAATTGAAAATCATGCAGGAACTTAATTCAGCTGAAAGGAAATTGCAAGCTCCGACTTGGCTGCACTGAGAAATCTGGAGATCAAATGATCCCATCTGCAGTGGGCACCAAAATGAGCAGCAGCTGCTGATGGGAGGCTGGAGAAGGGAAGGGATTTGGGGATTTGGGGAAGGATGCTCTGGAATGGCAGCAGTGTCCATTTAAGAATGGAGGGGTGGTGGGCTCTCAGAATCTCTGCTGGTCACAGTGACTCTGAGATGTGTACAAGTCTCTTTTCTCAGCCCTGCTGTCGAAGAAGGAGTCAGGATTCTTCTGTTCTCATTCTCAAGGTTGCTTATTATTTCTTATCTCTACCATTCCTTCTCTGACCTGCTGAGATCTGTCCAGCAGGTCAGGTTGAGGCACAGTGACCACCCTTGGGGTGGTGTTAGCTTTTTATACTAAGAACTACGTGTACATTATTTACCATAACTTCCCAGTACCTATCACCTATGTTAGACAGTGAGCTTCTACCTTAAACCAATCCAAAAATGCCAACATCACCCACAAGATGGAGGCCAAGAAGAAGGAGAAGGAGAAAGGCTGGACAAGCCCAAATTCCTCCATCTTGCTCCTGAACCCCATTTCTAAAAACCCCCAAAATCTATTTTTCACCCTGTGATAAACTATTATTCTACTTGAACTCTCTTGACTTGTAATTCTTCATATAAAGGTTGGTAATTGTTTTTTCCAAGGGCTAAATCACAGGCACAGGGGTTTTGGGCTCTGTGCCAAGGTCTCTGAGCCCCCAGGCAGGGGCTCGAGCCCTCCAGGGCAGCCAGAGGAATTTCCTGGGTTCTGACAGTGGACCCTGGGCTGGGAATGTCTCCAGCAGTGAACACAAAGGGAATGAGGGCCCTGTCACTCTGATTTTTTAAGATTTTCTAAGCCTTCTGATGTTTACATTCTTGTAACAAACTTTCTCACACACTTTCGGTAAATAACTTCTTGTTTTGTATTCTTTTATGGAGGAGGAGAAATTTGATGGGCTGTTGGTTTGTCCAGTGTCATTGGAGAGGTGGCACTGTCACCCTCCAATCCAGTGTCACTTTTGGAAATCTAAAAATGTTGGGGTCAGAAAATAAACTCCCCTTTTTGCACCTTGAGAGCAGCAGCGTGTGCGCTCGTGTTTCGTGTCCTGTAGTGACACCAATCCTTCTCCCAGTGAGTGACCTCTGGTGGCTCACAGGGATTGGATCTGCTAAAAACAAGAGCAGGCCCCTGGTACTAAAGTGATTTCAGTATTTATTATAAGAAAAAGAAAGGCTGAAGCAAGGAGGCCCGGGCTGAGCAGGAGTTTTGAGTTTGCAAGCAACCCCAACAAGGGAAGAGACCAAGAATCTCGACTCCATGTTTCAGAAGGCTGATTTAGTATTTTATGATACCTATTATATTAAAACAAAAGAATATATTAAAAATATACTAAAAGAATAGAAGAAAGGATTTCATCAGAAGGCTAGCAAGGAATAGAAAAGAAAGGAATGACAATAAAACCTTGTGACTGCTCTCAGCCTCCACACAGGTGGCTGTCATTGGTCAGCAAGTAAAAACAATTTCACATGCTGGGTAAGCAACTCTCCAAATCACATTCCAAAGCAGCGAAACATGGAGAAACTGAAGCTTCCCAGCTTCTCAGGAGAAAAGCTCCTAATGAAAGGATTTTCCATAAAATATGTCTGTGACACAGGAGTGTTCCTGTCGAGGATGGAGCAGCGCTGGCGCTGGGGCGGCTCAGCAGCGATGGCCCCCATGGATCCTGTGAAAAATGCCAATCACTCGTTCTCAAAATTTTACAACTTTAATAGTAATAAAATGGTTATAAAAATAGTAATATAATTGGAGTAATAATAATTTGGACAATTAGGATTTAGGACAATATGAGACAATAGAGACAAAGAGTTACAGACAGTCCGAGTACCTTTTCTGGGCAGCACGAGCCGAAAAAGGCCCCACATTAACAGAGGATTAACCCTTAAAAACAACAGCCTGTTGCATATTCATACACCTCATCCATGATGCAGAAATTCCATTCCAACACAGGATTCTGTCTGGGCAGTGTCAGCTTCTTCCTCTGAATCCTGACGGTGTCTCCAATCCTGAGCAAGGCAGGAAGAAGTTCATTTCTCCTGATAATGGAGCAATAAATTCTCTTTCTCTGAAAGATTCAGGTGTCCTGTGGCTGCTATCTCACTGTGAGTCCTTTCTTTAGAAAAAAAAAGTATCCTACATAGCATAGTTTCTATTTTAACATTTCGTTATAACTTAACTATATTTAACACACTACTTAAGAGAATTAATACAGCATCACTCTCTAACACAACACATATAATATTCATTTGAATATTTGTGAAAAGCCAATCATAAAATATGCATTTTTCACAAAAGTGAGTAGCTGTTTCTCACAGGAGCATGCCCTGTCCGAGAGGGCTGCGCAGGCAGGAGAAGTGGATTCCCAGCTCCCTTTCCCTCCCAACCCTTGGAGGATGCTGCAGCTCCATCTGTGCCCAGGGGTGGGAGGAGAAGGAGGTGGGCACAGGGAATGAGCAGAGAATAGGATCCCAACGCCTGAGATCTTCCCCATTGTCTTCTCTGTCACTGAGCTCGGGAAAATTTAGCACCGCCCGAGCGGAGCAAAGCCAGCTCTGCCTTGTGCACTTGGAAACAGCAGCCAAAATCTCCCTATTTATATCTGCTCAGCAGCTGCTTCCCTGAGCCCTCCATGGCTGAGGGGGTCTGGGGATGTGGATTCCACAGCTGGACTGAGAGGAGTTAAACATCAGAGAGTCCTGGAGTGGTTGGGACTGGAAAAGGACCTTAAAGTCCATCCCATCCTACCCTTGCCATGGCAGGGACACTTCCACTGTCCCAGGGTGCTCCAAGCCCTGTCCAGCCTGGCCTTGGGCACTGCCAGGGATCCAGGGGCAGCCACAGCTGCTCTGGCAATTCCTGCCCAGCCAGGAATTCCCAGTTCCCAATCTCCCACCCATCCCTGCCCTCTGGCACTGGGAGCCATTCCCTGGCTCCTGTCCCTCCATCCCTTGTCCCCAGTCCCTCTCCAGCTCTCCTGGAGCCCCTTCAGGCCCTGCCAGGGGCTCTGAGCTCTCCCTAGAGCCTTCTCCTCTCCAGGTGAGCGCCCCCAGCTCTCCCAGCCTGGCTCCAGAGCAGAGGAAATCCAGCTCTCAGAGCATTTTTCTGTAAATGTCCAGGTGATAATAACAGAGAAGCTCTGTGCTGGTCTTGTGCTGGTTTGGGGACATCCTGCCTGGTCACACAGAGCTGGAGGCAGTGCCAGGCTGGCTGTGTCACCTCACTGGCACAGGGTGCCCAGAGCAGCTGTGGCTGCCCCTGGATCCCTGGAATGTCCCAGGCCAGTTTGGACATGGTTTGGAGCAGCCTGGGGTGGTGGAAGGTGTCCCTGCCATGGCAGGGGTGGAGTGGGATGGGATTTAAGGTCCCTTCCAGCCCAAACCATGGTTCCATGGCTCTGTGCCCTGCAGAGGAGGTGGCTGTCAGGCATGTCCCCATGCCATGCTCTTGGTCTCCCTCCCTGCGAGGGGCACCCCTCTCTCTGCTCACCAATCCCCCCCTGGGGCAAGGAACACCCCAAACACTGAAGTGTGAGGAAGATTAAGAGAGAAAAATGAGTATTATTATTATTATGGCTGGGAGGAAAATACCAGTGGAGAGAGGAGGGGAAGGAATGAATCATTTTTGACAGATGCCCCCATACTGCAAATGCTGCCTGGCTGTGGAAAAAATTCCGACAAGCTAAGGGGAGCCTCACTGTTTATCTAAACAGAGCAAAAATGGAAAAGCTTTCATAGAATCCCAAAATGGTTTGGAAGGGACCTTAAAGCCCACACAGTCCCACCCCCTGCCATGGCAGGGACACTTTCCACCATCCCAGGTTGCTCCAAGCCCCATCCAGCCTGGCCTTGGGCACTTCCAGGGATGTGGACATTTGTTACATCCCATGCTTCCTGCAGAGGATTAATGGTTTTGAAAAAGCTTCATAAGTTACTCTCTTTAATCTGTATTTTGAAAATATTTTCTAAGGTCTGGGAAGGCTCTGTGTGGCACCAGGCTCTGCCTGAAATGGCTTCAATCACCTTTACAGTGGCTTCCAAAACAGGCCATTAATTCAATTTTTAAGAATGTTTCTTTAGCCCTGAATAGCCCTGGTGAGGAACTTCTCTCCTGGTGCTCATTACAGCTGTGCTTCTTCCTTTGTGCAGCAAGAAAGGACTGAATAGAATTCCTTAATTCCCAATTAATGGTTGGCATTATCTACCCTTTGTATATATAAATAACCAGCTGGAGAATGAGACAACCTTACAAGGTGCCTTGACTCACAGGAAATAATAAATGGTAAAGAAAAACCTTTATCCAAGTAAGGAATAAACAAGACATTTGCCTTTTTAATAGAGGATGACTCTGGAAGAAAGCTCTTCCACACAACAATTCCCAGGCATCACTGACTCATTGTATTTATAGGAGAAATTATTACTTTTCATGGCAAAATTTCAAGAAGCCCCAGGAAGCTTTAATCTCCAGGCAGAGGAATAAGTCAGAGGCCCCACTGGTGGTGGTTTTAATTCTTAAAAACCACATTTTGCACTTCCATGGGCTGCTCCACCTGATCCTGCCTCGGAGGCAGCTCAGCCGATCCCTTCCCAACAAAGCTTTTAAAGGTGGTGACAGGGAAAGGGAAGGGGCCCAGCAGGAGGTGCCACCTCCAGGGATGCTGTGGAAGGGCAGGAGGGGAAGCCAAAGTCAGGCTGAAGTCAGAGGTGGCTCTGCCGGCATTCCCAGGGGTTTTATAAGTGCAGGGAAACTCTCAGGGAGCGGTGGCTCCTTCTCCATCCGTGTGGAGGCTGATTCCTGCCAATTCCTGCCATTCCTGCCAAGCTCCCCTCCAAAACCACCTCTGCAGGGGCAAACAGCTCAAATTCCAAAGGTCACAAACACCAGGAAGGTGTTTCCTTCCTCTGACCCAGAGCAGTGAGGCCACAAAATAAATGCTCCTGGCTCTCCCCAGGCTCTCCTGAGCTCCCACATCCCCTCCCAGGACAGGGAGCTGATGCCTTGTGCAGGCTGCCCTAGAGCAGAGGCTGGGTGGAGTTCCAGAATAAAGCAGGGATTTATTCAAAGCATCTCCTCCATGCATCCACCTTGGGCAGCACAAGAGCCCAGCCAGGCCTGCACCCAAGATGAACCAAAATGGCCCCAAAATGCACGGCCGGGCACGGGGTCTCTCCCTGGGATCAGTTCTGCTCCATTTGCATCTTGCAGTTCTGTCATATTTTATGAAAAATTCCTTTGCCAGGATTTTGCCCCTGAGAAGCCTCAGAAAAGAAATGCAAACAATAATTATCTGATGGCTTGGACTGTGGTCTGGAGGTTGCTTACCAACAGGTGCATCTTTGATTGGTTCAGTGTGAATTGTTTTTAATTAATGACCAATCCCAGTCCAGCTGTGTCAGCACTCTGGTCAGTCATAGGGTTTTTATTATCATTCTTGTCTAGCCTTCTGATGGCTCCTTTCTCTTTCTTTAGTATAGTTTTAGTATACCATTATGATATGATATGATATAATATAATGTGATATGATATAATATAATATAATGTAATATAATATAATATAATATAATGTGATATAATGTGATATAATATAATGTGATATAATATAATATAATAATGTAATGTAATGTAATGTAATGTAATATAATATAATATATCAGCCTTCTGAGAACTTGGAGTCAATTCTCATCTCTCACCTCATCCTGGGGACCCCCACAACAATTAATGACCACAATTGTCCAATTCCAGCTTTAGCCCATCAAGTTCCATCCTTCTTGTTTTTCTCTCTTCAACCCACGTTGTTTTGTGTTCTTGGGCCTGAGATTTGGATTATTTCTTATGAATATTACCAATATATTGGTATATATTCATCACAAATATTACCAGTATTACTGGAATATTACCAATATAGCCAGAGAGGATGTGCCTGAGTTTATCTGGCCCTTGGTGCTGAACCAAACAGCAGCACTGTGGTGTTTCACCCAAGACACTTTTGGCTGGCTGGCTGTGTGGTGTTTCACCCCACAGACACTTTTGGCTGGCTGGGTGTGTGGTGTTTCACCCCACAGACACTTTGGGCTGCCTGGGTGTGTGGTGTTTCACCCCAGGGACACTTTTGGCTGGCTGGGTGTGTAGTGTTTGACCCCACAGACACTTTTGCCTGGCTGGGTGTGTGGTGTTTCACCTCACAGACACTTTTGGCTGCCTGGGTGTGTGGTGTTTCACCCCACAGACACTTTTGGCTGGTGGTGTGTGGTGTTTCACCCACAGACACTTTTGGCTGCCTGGGTGTGTGGTGTTTCACCCCACAGACACTTTGGGCTGCCTGGGTGTGTGGTGTTTCACCCACAGACACTTTTGCCAGGCTGGGTGTGTGGTGTTTCACCCACAGACACTTTTGGCTGGCTGGGTGTGTGGTGTTTCACCCACAGACACTTTTGGCTGCTGGGTGTGTGGTGTTTCACCCCACAGACACTTTTGGCTGCCTGGGTGTGTGGTGTTTCACCCCACAGACACTTTTGGCTGCCTGGGTGCTGCAGCTGGGCCCTGCAGACAAGTCCAGGCCTGCAGGAGCTCTGGTGGTGCTGGGATGGAGCTTCCCCCCATAACAGGGGCTGCTCCTCAGGTTTCCCTCTGTGGAGAAGCTTTCAGGCCATGGTGAAGGAAAGGAGTCGGTTCTGAGGGAGGGTTTGGATCCAGGGCTTTATTCTGGCCCTCAGGCCTCTGAATGCAGCACCAGCTCCCACAGAACTCCCTGAGCCCGTGGCTGCTGCTCCTTTAACCCCGGGGAGAGGGCAGGGAAGGGGCAGGGAGGCACCAAGCAGGGACAGGAGGGGAGGGACAAAGGGACAAAGGACACCTGGATGGCCCAATGCCCCCAGGGACAGAGGGCATCCTTTGGATCTGCCCAATCACTCAGTGCCCTCCTGGAATGCCAGGAGTGACAGACAGTGCTGGGAGGGGAAAGGGGAGGTGACTGACACACCTGGCAGGGAATCATCAGGGGAGGGACCCGAGGTTCTGAGGTAAACCCTGAAATCACCACACAACAATTTGTCCTTGGTGCCCAGCTGGAGCGGGAATTGTTTTGTCTCCCTACTCTATGAAAAGAGCTCGCCATCCCCTAATATCCCCTCAGCCCCACACACTGAAGCAGCACAGAACCTGAAAAGCAGAAAAGCTGAACCCGAGGAGCCAGAGCAGCAGGGGCTGGGGCCGGCAGCGTGCAGGGGATGTTGCGTAAGGAGCCGCATTCCCGAGGATGCTCTTCCCAACTGCAGCAGATAAAAATATCCAGGGAGGACGTGTTGCTGTGACTAAAGCGCTGCAAAAATAGGAGAGAGTGCGCAAATCCCGTTTTAGCCGCTCCATCCGAGCCTCCTGCCTCTCCTCCAGCCTGGCACAGCCACGGGGGGCTGTGTCTCACACCCCTGGCACGGTGGATGGGGTCCCTTGGGTGCCACCTGTGCCCAGGTGGGTGTTGTTCCTGCTGGGATGCTGCTCTGTGCCCATCAGGGTGGTGGGAGGAGTGAGGTTGAGGGCTGGCTTTGCTCAAGTTCAGGATTTGCTTGTGAAAGGTTTTTGGGAGCTGCTGGGCTTGGGGAGAGCTGGAGGGGCCATTTCTGCACGTGCTGGTCACAGTCCCCAGGCTCTGGGGAAAACTTCCCTTGGGAAATGTTCTAATAAAATCCCTTTTTTCTCAAAAATGCCTTTCTGTTTGAAATCCCATCCTCCAGGTCTGCTGCTGCCTGATCTGGCCATGAGACAAATTCTGCCATCCCAGCCTGTAGAATCATGGAATGGTTTGGGTTGGAAGAGACCTCAAAACTCATCCAGTGCCACCCCTGCCATGGCAGGGACACCTTCCACTGTCCCAGGCTGCTCCAGGCCCTGTCCAGCCTGGCCTTGGGCAGTTCCAGGCATCCAGGGGCAGCCACAGCTGCTCTGGGCACCTGTGCCAGGGCCTGCCCACCCTCAGAGCCAGGAATTCCTTCCCAATCTCCCATCTAACCTTGGCCTCTGGCAGTTTGAATCCATTTACACCCCAAAATCCTCCCATTGGATGTGGCAGCACATCCCACAGCCCAGATTTCCACAGACCCTCAGCACACACTTGGAGCAGGTTGTTTTATGGCACCAGTGATGAGGAAGATGCTGCCTTGAGGAAAAGGAGGGTTTGGGGTGTCAGAGCAGGAATTCAGGGCTCTCTCCAGCCCCGTGGTGCTCTGGAGAGCCTGGAGCTCCCCAGGCCTTACCCCAACACCAACTGCTTGGCTCATCACCCCCAAACCAAAAATCCCCCCCAAATAAAACTGAAAAAAATCCCAAAGTCTCCAATGTTGTGCTCTGTATGTGAGGAGAGAGCTGCAGCATCCCTCCCTGGAGCTGCCAGGACTCCTGTGCTCTGCCAGGGCAGCTGCCCCAGCTGAAGGCTGCTGCCACCTCCTCACCCACAGTGGGGATTTTCCCCTCTTCCCAGCAATATTCCCAGTGCCTGAGGCTTTCCCAGTTTCTCAGGAACAGGGAATGCTGCCAGGGGCTCTGAGCTCTCCCTGGAGCCTTCTCCTCTCCAGATGAGCACCCCCAGCTCTCCCAGCCTGAGGAGAGGAGAGCAGAGGATCTCTGGCCCTCTGATGATTTTTGTGGCCTCTCCCAGAGCCCATCAGATGGGATGAAGAACCCAAACTCCCAAAACCCTTCCCACTACCCCCACATGCTGTGCCACTCCACAGTGTCCCCCTGGGAGGACCCTGGAGCCATTTCCCTCCTGACTCCAGCTCCACACAGAGCAGAGCAGAGCAGGGAAGGGAGCAGGAGGGGCCTGGGCTGCCCTGTCATTGGTGCTGGGCCCCTGCTCACCCCCCAGAGCTGGGGGCTGCTGGGTGTCCCAGGATCTGCAGGATGTGGGAGCTCCCCATGATTTTTGCTTTTGGGGGAGAGGCAGCTGCCTGGGAAAGGGGAGTTCTGCTCCATCCTGAGCACAGGGATGGGCTCCTGATGCCTCCCCCTCATTTGGGACCAGCACAAACCTGGTCCCAAGCCAGCCCTGAGCACCTGGAGTAGCTTTTCTCTCTTTTTGAGCAGGTAACACCTCAGGGCACTCAGCCACCAGCACATGTGGGCTCCCCATGGCCACAAACCCTCCTGCACAGAGGGCTTTGGAACAAAGCTGCTCCCAAGGCTGCAGCAGGGCCCTGAGGAGCCCCAGAGCTGCTGGAAATGCAGCTCCTGGCAGGGCCCCAGTGGCACTCACATGATGGCTTGGATGCTTCAGCTCCAAACCAGGGAATTCCAGACAGCTGATTGTGGGCAACAAGAGCAGGGCTGGAGAGGAACCTGCAGGAGGATGGGAAAGAACTGGGCAGTGATCATGATTGTCACAGACATCTCTTATGGAAAATACTTTCCTTAGGATTTTTCCTGCTGAGAAGCTGAGAGGCCTCAGGAACACAAGGTAACCAATGGTTATCTGCTGCTGTGGAATGCAACAGGGGCATCTGGGATTGGCTCATGTGGTTGTTTCTAATTAATGGCCAATCACAGCCCAGCTGGCTCAGACTGTCCCAGCCACAAACCTTTGTTATCATTCCTTTCTATTCTATTCTTAGCCAGCCTTCTGATGAAACTTTTCTTCTATTCTTTTAGTATAGTTTTAATGTAATATATATCATAAAATAATAAATCAGCCTTCTGAAACATGGAGTCAGATCCTCGTCTCTTCCCTCATCCAAGAACCCCTGTGAACCCCTGTCACACATGATCCCTTTTCTTTTTAAGGAGTTTCCTTGAAGAGAATAAGCTGAGAGGTGACAGCACAGCCCCTGCCACCCGGCCAGGGTGGTCAGGGAACCACAGAACATCCTGAGATATTCTGAGGGAAAATCCTGAGGGACCCACAGGGATCATCCAGGGCAGCTCCTGGCCCTGCACCCCAAATCCCACCCTGGGCATCCCTGGCAGTGCTGTCCAAACACCCCTGGAGCTCTGGCAGCCTTGGGAATGTGCCCATTCCCTGGGGAGCCTGGGCAGTGCCAGCACCCTCTGGAACAGTGGAACCTTTCCTGAAATCCAACCTGAACTTCCCCTGGCCCAGCCATTCCCCCAGGAGTCAGGGCAAGGTCTGTGCTCTGGGGATGACCCACCTTGCCAGGCAGCTCAGCTCTACAGGAAAAGAAATTATTAATCCTTTTGTAGCCCTCAGGAAATATCTGTGCCCTCATCCTTCTGCTGACAACAACAAATTCTGCACACATTGTTAATGGCTTATTAAAATTCACTGGGAGCTGCCACTGCAGGTGGCTAAAATAGAGGCTGTTCAGGATGCTAAGCCAAATAATTTAAGTTATTCATGTCTGTGATAATGTAAACAAACTGTCAGACATCCAGATGCAGGGAGAAATATCCCTGGACAGCAACAGAGACAGGGCTCAGCACACATTCATGTACTAATCTGATTGTGTGAATAAATTAAGTGAAAGTGTTACAAATGTATTCCCTGGGCCCGTGTTCTGCTGGATTAGGATGGGATAATTTGGTATTTTGGGTCACTGGGCAAACAGAGATGTGGCTCAGTGATCAATGGAACCCAGCTGGGTGGACACAGCCCCTTCTTTACAAATCCATGGGTCAAAGTGTGGGGTGACATCCTGGTGTCTGCTGTGGGGGACCAGGAGAAGTCTTAGGGAAATGGAATATGGAAATAGAATATGGAAAAAGAAATGGTTGTGTAGATTTGTCCCTCAGATGCTCCAGGGGCTGGGGCCAGGTGGGAGAGCTGGGGGTGCTCACCTGGAGAGGAGAAGGCTCCAGGGAGAGCTCAGAGCCCCTGGCAGGGCCTGAAGGGGCTCCAGGAGAGCTGGA
This sequence comes from Agelaius tricolor, assembly GCF_023055355.1. Classification (NCBI taxonomy): domain Eukaryota; kingdom Metazoa; phylum Chordata; class Aves; order Passeriformes; family Icteridae; genus Agelaius; species Agelaius tricolor. The sequence continues at coordinate 2,489,053 of NW_027269265.1, forward strand.
GAGGGACTGGGGACAAGGCATAGAGGGACAGGACCAGGGAATGGCTGCCAGTGCCAGAGGGCAGGGATGGGTGGGAGATTGGGAATTGGGAATTCCTGGCTGGGCTGGAATTGCCAGAGCAGCTGTGGCTGCCCCTGGGTCCCTGGCAGTGCCCAAGGCCAGGCTGGACACTGGGGCACCCTGGGACAGTGGGAGGTGTCCCTGCCATGGAAAAGGGGTGGGATGGGATGAGCTTTGAGATCCCTTCCAACCCAAACCTGTGATCCTATGTAGGATGGTTTCCCATGGCAAACACATCCCAGGTTTCAGGGCAGCAGTTTTGATGTGTGAGCACAGCTGGTGGCTCCACACAGACTCTCCCTCTGAGATCCAGGTGGGGCTGCAAGGCTCTGCCTGCCAGAGCCTTCATCCCATCCTTGGGCTCCAGGGATTCATCCCCTCCCCTTGAAAATGTGCGCCTCATTTCCGTGGGAAATGGATTTGTGAAGGATTCTCAAAAGCTGGCAGAAAGCTCACACAGCCTTGTACACCTGTGTGCAAACTCTGAGATGAGGTGTGCTGGCTTAGGAAGGCCATGGGGTAGAGATGACATTGCTGAGAGAGAGACTGAACTATAAACAAGATTCAACAAGGTTCAATAGATGGTTTTGCAAAAAGACCAGATATATTAGAGAATTAGAGAATTAGAACTGTGAAAGATGCATTGTAGTAGGACCATGTGGGGTAAAAATACAGGTGATTGGTGTTGGAAGCATTAGCACATTGTGTGGCAAAGGCCAATAGGCTGAAAAACATTTATAAGGTATTGTGACCAGGAAATGGGTTGGCTTCTGATGGAATGGCACTGAGTTTTGCATCCCTTGAGTCTCACTATTCATCAAGACTGATAATGGAATAAAATCTTTTAAAACGCCTCTGAGTTGCCCCATCTCTGTAAAAGCTGAGAAAACCAACAATTTCCAGCTGGAATTTTTTCTCTGACTGGAGCTCCTTGCTGTTGGGGATCATTATGCACTGTTTTCATTAGATCAAAAAGGGATTCCCCCCTGGGAATGGCACAGAGGGGCTGCATTGCCTCTGCATTGTTGGATAATGGGGATATTAAACTTCCTCTTTTCCTCTGAATTTTCAGGCAGATCTCAAAGCCACATTTGGACAAGATCAGGAAAAGGCCACGCTGGTGGTTCATGTCCTGATGCCTGCTTAAGATCACAGAATTCCAGAGTGGTTTGGGTTGGAAGGGACCTCAAATCCCATCCCATTCCACCCCTGCCATGGCAGGGACACCTTCCACCATCCCAGGCTGCTCCAAGCCTTGTCCAGCCTGGCCTTGGGCACTGCCAGGGATGGAACAGCCACAGCTTCTCTGTGCCAGGGCCTCCCCACCCTTCCAGCCAGGAATTCCCAGTTCCCAATCTCCCATCCATCCCTGCCCTCTGGCAGTGGGAAGCCATTCCCTGTGTCCTGTCATTCCAAACCTTTGTCAAAAGTCTCTCCCACTGACCTCTGGCCATGGGGACACAAGGAAAGAGGGAGAGTGACCCCAGAGCTGGGATGGGAACCAGCACTGAGCTCCCTGCTGCCTCCCTGGGAACTGGGATCAGCTCTGGGTTGGAAAAATGGTCTGAGATCCTCGAGTCCAGCTGTTATTCCAGCACTGCCAAGGCCACCACTAAACCACGTCCCCAAGTGCCGCATCCACACAGCTTTGGGGACTCCACCACCATTTTGGGCTGGACAACCCTTTCCATGATGAAATTTCCCCTAATGTCCAACTTAAACCTTCCCTGGTGCAACTTGTGACCCTTTCCTCTGGTGCTGTGCATTTCACCAGTCCCAAATCCAACCAGGCACCTCCATTCCCAATGGCATTTTGTCTTTGTGAGGCCTGCTGGCACTGCTGGAAGGATTTCACTCACAACCAACCAGAAAGGCAACCTTGGGATTGCAGCTGCATTTTCCTTTTCACTTGGGCTTTGGATTTTGTTCTGTGGGGTTTTTTTTTAAAGCCTGACATTTCCCTGTGTGACTAAAGAACCTGGAAAACAAAAGGGGGAGGAGATGGCTCAGGCAGACATGTGCTGTTGATCAAACCACGATGACAAAGCCCTGCTGGAACCCCAGCTGGAATTGTGGTTGTTCCAAGAGTGTCCTAAAATTGCCTTCACCTCTTTTCCACCAGGCGGGAGTAGATTTTTGGCACCAGCTCAGCTGAGATCTCCTGTTGGGATCTTTGGCTTGTCACAGTGACCCCAAGAAAAGTTGGAAAGTCTCTTTTCCCAGCCCAGCGCTTGAAGAATGAGTCAGGACTCTTCATTTCTCAGTCTCAGAGTTATTTATTGTATCTTATGTATAAAAAATTTTTCTCCTGCCCTGCCAAGGTCCATCCAGCAGCACAGTTCCAGGCATTCTGCCTGCCCCCAGGGTGGGGTTATGTCTTTATACTAAAAACTACGTGTACAATGTTTACAATTACTTCCCAATACCTATCACCTGTGTTAGACAGTGAGCTTCCACTCTAAACCAATCTAAAAGTGCCACCATCACAGCAGGAGATGGAGGCCAAGAAGAAGAAGGAGAAAGGCTGGACACACCCAGTTCCCTCCATCTTGCCTCCTGAACCCCCATACCAAAAACCCCAAAATCTACTTTTCCACCCAGTGATAACTTCACTATTATTCTGCCTAAACTGTTGTGGCTTGCTGGTCTTCATACAAGGTTGGTGATTTGCTCCACAGGTCATAATCAAACCCACAGGTGTTCTGGACTCTGTGCCAGGGTCTCTGAGCCCCCTGGCAGGGGTCTTGGCCGTCCTGGACTGCCAGAGGGATGTGCTGGATTCCCATAATCTCCAAAATCAAGAAGCTCAGAGGAGCGTGGGTCTGATTCCAGCTCTGCTGCTGACACACGCCTGTGGTACCCATCCTTCCCCTGCTCCTTCTCCCACCTGGCCTTGCTGTGGGCTGGAGTTCTGTGCATTCCCAGCAGGGACACAGCCAGCCCTTCCCTGAGCAGCTCTGCAGCACAGACTGGGAATTGCCTGTCACTCAGCAGGACAGGGAGGGCACCCTGTGCCTGGCAATGCCACCACAGCTGGGACACGCTCCTGGGAGCCCCCTGCCCACTTCAGAGCCTCTCCCCTGCCCCCTTTCTGGAGCAGAAGCAGAAACATTTGGAGCCAGTGACTCCTGAACCTCGCACACGCCGGCTCTTCCTCTCCTGACTTGACTTTCCACCACAGGGATCCAGGAGCCAGAGCTGCCACTCACTGCCACTTGTCTCATCTCCAAAGCACGAGGACAATCAGCATAATGACTTGGTTTGCTGTGGAAATCCAATTACTGCGGGAAGCGTTTCATTAGGGTGGATTTTCTCTGCAGGGAGCCTGCGAGTTGATCAGGATTGTGAAAAATGTGTATTTTATGATTGGCTTTTCACAAATATTTAAATGAATATTATATGTGTTGTGTTAGAAAGTGATGCTGTATTAATTCTCTTAAGTAGTGTGTTAAATATAGTTTTAGGTTATAACAAAATGTTAAAATAGAAACTATGCTATGTAGGATACTTTTTTTAAAGAAAGGACTGGCAGTGAGACAGCAGCCACAGGACACCTGAATCTTTCAGAGAAAGAGAATTTATTGCTCCATTATCAGGAGAAATGAACTTCTTCCTGCCTGCTCAGGATTGGAGACACCATCAGGATTCAGAGGAAGAAGCTGACACTGTCCAGACAGAATCCTGTGTTTGAATTGAATTTCTGCATCATGGATGAAGTGTATGAATATGCAACAGGCTGTTGTTTTTAAGGGTTAATCCTCTGCTAACGTGGGGCCTTTTTCGGGCTCGTGCTGCCCAGAAAAGGTACCTGGAGTGTCCATAACTCTTTGTCTCTATTGTCTCATATTGTCCTAAATCCTAATTGTCCAAATTATTATTACTCCAATTGTATTACTATCTTTATAACCATTTTATTACTATTAAACTTGTAAAATTTTAAAAACAAGTGATTGGCATTTTTCACAGGATCGGGATCGGGATCGGGATTGGGATCGTGGCACCAGGGCCAACACAGGGCACCAGCCCCGTGTGCCTGGCATTGTGAGGGTGACAAGGTGACAAAGCAGGATGTCAGGACCCAGGACATTGCTCTGGCTGCCCTGGGGGACTCCAGCCCCTGGCAGGGGCTCAGAGACCTTGGCACGGAGTCACAGACACCTGGGCCTTTGACTGTAGCCCATGGAAACAATTCCCAACTCTGTGTGAGGAGTTACAAGCCACAAGGGTTTGAGTAGAATGGCAGTGAATTTGCCACAGGGTGAAAAAGTAGAATTTTGGGGATTTAGAATGGGGTTCAAGAGACAAGATGGAGGAATCTGGGCATGTCCTGTCCTTCTTCTCCTTCTCCTTCTCTTTCTTCTTTCTTCTTCTTCTTGTCCTCCATCTTCTGCTGTGGTGGTGGCACTGCTGGATTGGTTTAGAGTAGAGACAGACTGTCTGACATGGGTGATAGGTATTGGAAAATTATTGTAAATAAAGTACATGTAGGTTTTTAGTATAAAAAGCCAACACCACCCCAAGGGAGTTCAGTGTGCCTCAACCCAACCTGCTGGACAGACCTCAGCAGGCCAGAGAAAGAATGGAACAGATAAGAAAAAATAAACAACCTTGAAAATCAGAACTGATAAATCTCGACTTCTTTGGTTGCGGGGCTGGGAAAAAAGAGATTTTCTAATACCTCAAGGGTCATCTCAGCCTCAGAAACTCCTTGGGCATGGGGCTGGGCTCTCAGCTCTGCTGTGACCTGTGCTGTTGCCACAGCCATGTCCCAGCTGTCTCCTCTCCCCTTCTCATCCTGGAAATCTCCAGCTTTGATCCATCTAACCCTGAACTCTGGCAGTGGGAAGCCCATTCCCCCTTGTCCTGGCACTCCAGACCCTTGTCCCAAGTCCCTCTCCAGTCCTCCTGGAGTCCATTTAGCCACTGGGCTCTGAGGTTATCACAGAATCATGGAATGGTTTGGTTTGGAAGGGACCTTAAGGGTAATTTTGCTCCAATCCTCTGCCATTTGCAGGGACACCTTCCCCTATCCCAGGCTGCTCCAAGCCCTGTCTGGTCTGACCTTGGGATGAGGCAGCCACAGCTTCTCTGGACAGCCTGTGCCAGGGCCTGCCCACCCTCACAGGGAAGAATTCCTTCCTAATATCCAACTTAAATCTACCCTTTTCCACCTTAAAACCCTCCCCCTGCCATCTCACTCCGGTTTAAGGCCACGCTGGATGGGGTTTGGAGCAACCTGATCCAGTGGAAGGTGTCCCTGCCCATGCCAGAGGTGGAATGAGATGGTTTTTAAGGTTCCTCCCAACCCAAACCACCCCATGATTTTATGATTCTATAATTCTATTCTGAACGTGGTGAAATCAACACTTTTCAAGTGTTCAGGAGTTACCAATCTGCACGAAATTGCTGCTGCAACCCCACAAACACTGAATAAGAAGATGAATAAGACTTGGGAGTGATTAAACCTGATTTATCTCACTGCAGCCAGCAGCCAGGAGAGGAGGAAGCAGCAGAGGCAGCACGAGCCATGTCTGTGCAGGAGGTACTGGGTGCCTGGGACTGCTCAGGCACAGAGAGGGAAGGGGAGAGATGGATTTTGCCAAAGAGCAGATTTCAGCTGCATGGCAGTGCCAGTTCCTCTCCCTGCCATGCCTGCCCTGTGTTATGTACCCAGAAAATGAGCCCCTTTCTCCTGGGGAGGATTTTATTGCCTGTTTGTTTGCTTGTCTGGAGGTTCAGTTTGATTCCAACAGCACAAGGGGCTGTTCCTGACGTGAGGAAAAGCAGAAATGAATGGAAATGAGAGGCAAGCTGAGTGCTGGGAAAAGCTGCTCCTTTATGGATTCATTCTATCAAAATTCCTCCTGGCTCCAGCTTCTGGTTTAGATGTTCGATAGAAACCCCTGGGTCCCTCTTTTCCTGTGTCTGATGTTTGGGTTTCAGACTCTCTTCCACCATTGCATCTTCTGTTCCTGTGGGGCAGGAGCCCTGTGCTCACCATGCTGGAATATCAGCCCAGCTCTGGGGTCCTCAGCACAGGGGAGACAAGGATCTGTTGGAGTGAGCCCATGGAAATTATTGGGGGCTGGAGCTCCTCTGCGCCAGGCTGGGAGAGCTGGGGGCGCTCACCTGGAGAAGGGAAAGCTCCAGGGAGAGCTCAGAGCCCCTGGCAGGGCCTGAAGGGGCTCCAGGAGAGCTGGAGAGGGACTGGGGACAAGGGATGGAGGGACAGGAGCCAGGGAATGGCTCCCAGTGCCAGAGGGCAGGGATGGGTGGGAGATTGGGAATTGGGAATTCCTGGCTGGGCTGGAATTGCCAGAGCAGCTGTGGCTGCCCCTGGATCCCTGGCAGTGCCCAAGGCCAGGTTGGACAGGGCTTGGAGCAGCCTGGGACAGTGGGAGGTGTCCCTTGTCATAGGACAAGGTGACCTTTAAGGTCCCTTCCACCCTAAACCAGTCAATGACTTTATCATTTCACATAACCAGATATTCCCCCGTGCTGTTCCTTTGAATGCCAAACAAACCCCCCAGCACTTTTCAAGCTCTGCAGCAGATTTGGGATTGTCCCCTCCAGGTCAGCAGGGCCAGGCTGGGGCAGGCTCCTGGCAGAGAAGCTTCTCCCCTGAGCCTGGATCCTGGGCTGCTTTCTCAATGACATTTGAAGGCAGAGGCAGGTAGGGATGGTGGGTGAAGGAACATTTTGCATAAACCCACACAGCAGTCACAGCGTGGGCAGCTCGTTCAGGGCTCTTCCCAGCAGGAATGTGGATAAATGTGCCAGAGAGAACCCCCTCTGAGGAACAGGGGACAGAGCTCTTATTACAGAGCCACTGACTCAATCATGCCCTGAAAGCAGATTAAAGTGACTCTGCTTTTGCTGCAAAGGGGTGAATAAATCCGTGTTTTGTTAGTGAAAATAGGTTTCCATTTTGAATTTGCAGAGGAGATGAAGCTCAGGCAGCTGCTCCCTGCAGGTGAAGGGACAGAGTGACACAAACAGCCCTCCTGAGAGGGAGCCAGCACGTCCATCCTTATCACAGCTGCTGCCTTGCAGCTCCCTGGGGCCTGGCACTGCAATGCCCAGGCAGCAAAGGGAATATTAGCTATAAAAATAACAAGGGAGGAGTTTTTAGCAAACCTTACAAGATGTCTGGTGGAACAAGCATGGCAAATGCACACCCACTGTATAAAGGGAAAAATCACGTGGCCGGGAGAAACAAATGTAAATAAGAAAGGCCAGAGTGAGATCTAAATTCTTCCAGTCTCAGGGAGTTTGGATGGCTGTTGGAGTTCTGGATGCTGAGAATTTCAGACTTTCTGTGCTGACAGGAGAACACTGCATTGACCTGAGGCTGTGGAACAAGCTTCCAAAATTAATTAATAGCACTAAGATTACGAGTGTGTAGTTGATTAGAAGTGCGTAATATCACAAGGTAGAAAACTTAAGAGTTTCGAGTTTTAGAATAGAGTAATACATATATAACAAAATAGAAGTTTTAAAGCAGAGGTAGGTTGTTCTTCTTTACCTTTTTCTTCCTTCTTCTTCACCTTTTTCTTCCTTCTTCTTCATAGGTTTGGGTAGAGTTTTGTAATTAGACAGTTTTTTTTTGGGGTCCTGTCATCCTAATTCCAGCCCAGGAGAGCAAATATCCATCAGCACCAGCCAGAAATGGGGCTACTCACAGAAAGCCTCTCCAGGGAGAAAAGTGGGGGAAATTTTCCATGGAAAATCATGATGTGCTGTTCATCCTCTTGTAAGCCTGACTCAGAGCCCACCAGTGTCAATGAGGAGGTATTTGGCTGGACATGCTGGTTCCTTCTGCAAGAACAGTTTTGTTCTCTTGCTATGCTACCACTGTGCTTCTCTTTTGGCTGGAAAAACCACATGGAGAAATGTTCCCTTGTGCTCAAAGCTGCTGACTTTGGGAGCTCTGTGTGCCTTGCTGGCCTCACCGGGGCTGGGAGTGTCATTCTCTGCCTCCTCAGAAGCTCTGGAGCTGTTTCTGTGCTGCTCTGTTTGACTCTTTGAAGCTGAGCTCTCCATTTCAGTTGTTTAAAGAAAAAAACCCTCACCAATTTGATTTAAACTCCCTTTTTAAAGGGAGGCAGCAGAGGGCTTTGTGCCAGCAGCCAGCCAGCCTGGCTCTTTCTGAGGGCACAAATGCTTCCAGGGTTTTATTTGTGGCACTGCCTGGCACTGGGGCTTTGGTTCCAGCAGTGAGGACATGGCTAGGAAAGAGGCTGGCATCAATTCCCTGACAGAAGTAAATTGAATAGTGTGAAATACAAAGCTGTGTTTTGTGTCAGGTACAAACAGGCAACGTGTGTATTTGTGATGGCAATATGAGTGGAGACCAACAATGGGAGAGCTGTGAATTCTAATAATAACTGAGGACAATAAAGCATGGAAAAGGCCTTTGAACCTATCTTTTGTTTGCAATTAACCTTGGTTGATTTAGGAGCATTGGAATTAAGCTGTTAAGGATGTTGCTTTTTGCTTGTAGTTAATCCATAAAGAGCTGTGCAATAATAACCTTTTGAAGTATAATTTTAGAATATTCCTTGTATCCTTGAAACTATAGCTTTGGAATATATATAAAGGAAATATGCTTATCTTAACACCTTAATAAAGCAGAGAAAAACAGCTTGAGAAAGGAAGATGAACATCACCTCAAGGATTTATGGTTTTGACCATGGGAAGCTGGACATCACTGTTGTTAGATTGATAGTCCTTGCAATTAAAAAGTGGACCCACATCTGGGGAGCTGGACTCCACCAGGTGGGATTCGTTTTTCTTCTTTTGGAAACTGGACGAGCACCATCTGGGGATACTCCTTTTGGGATGCATCCTGAGAAATTCAAATCACAATAGTGTATAGAATTGTGATGTAAAAATTTGGAATAAAAACTGCTGATGAGTAAAAATTGCAATAGAAACTGCTGAGAAAGCTGATGAGTGCCCCTATAAATACCTGTAATCCTCAACTATGGGTGTGCAGTTGGAGGGAAAACTTCCCCCACTGTAGCCAGTGCTGTATTGCTCATACTTTACCATATTAATTAATAAATTGATTGCTGCTTGGATATTGGCCTAGTCAAGCTTCTTATTCATAACAATAGGGATGTAAAGAAAAGGAGGAGTGAGGTGATTCCCCATGAAGAGCACTTGGATGCCTGGGGATATGTGGAAAACCAGCCTATCCCTCTGTCCCCTTGTGACCTCAATACCCAGGAAGATAATCTAATTTAATCTGATCTAATAACCCAACAGAATCTTCCAGAAGGTCATGACCTGCCTCTCGTCAGCATTGGCTGATACAGTGAAGTAAAGGGCCTGCTACAGATTAAGTCATCCAAAGAATTATTTTTGGCTTCAAAAGCAACATCATTTCCTTCCCAGCTTCCCAGAAAATCCCCTCCAGCCTCAGGGACTGCAGGGAACACACAGGGTTGATCTTTACTGCCTCACAAGGTGCCTGGGGGTGAACCACACAGAGCACTGGCCACAATAAACATCTTCTGGTTCTTTTTCCAGCTTCTCAGGCTGCCCAGGCTTCCCTTTCCATGGTGACAGGGAAATGTGAGGTGTGCTGACATCTCCCCTGCCTCGTGGATTTCTCAGGATGGAAACTGGACCTGAGTGGAAGTGTGGAATGTTTTTATGAAGTGTGGAGTTAAATAAGGCCTAGGTTTGGTCTTGTCTGAACAAGGCCTGTGCTCGTATGGTCCTAAATCAGCACAAAAATCAGCTCCCCTAAATCAGCTCCCCTGGAGCTCCTAAATCAGCACAAAAACACCTTCCCAGACCTTGCTCCTGCAAAAGTGACATTTTACAAGGAAACTGGTTTAATATCATTTTCCCCTCCATGGCTTTGGCCACCCTGAGGCAGATTCCTGTGCTGGCCTCAGGATGGCCAAAGACATGGAGGGGGAAATGATATTAAAACAGTTTTAATTTTGGTTTTTTGTCCCTAAAACACAGCAAAATGGGCTTCCATCAGCACGACCTCTGCCGTCTCCCAGCACCAAGAGCAACCTTCAGGCTGGTGCAAAGGGATGGAAAACCAGCAGGTCAGAAGGGATTGGCATCTGGACAAGGGAGGATTTGGAGGGCAGGAAGTGGTCATTTTGATCTGGCTCTCCTTGGCCCATGTTCTTTGCTTTGCACTCTCTGGTTCGTTCATATTTTGCAGCAAAATCTGCAGAGGAAATGCCAACACCTCAATTTCTGGCTGCCCAACATTTCATTTCCCACTGCAAGCCTCTGCTTCCAACCTCTTCTCATCTCCCTGAGCTGAAATCTTGCCCACTGATGTATTCCAGAACAAATATTCTGGAAGGTTTCAGCCAAAATCAGTTCAGCAGTTGCAGACTGGAGCTGGGGGAAGGAGGAGGTTTGCCTCATGCAATGCTAATTCTCCCCAGGGGTTCTCTGAGGTTGTCTCACTCTTCCTTGATTTTTATTAGGAACTGGAAATTTGGTGGTTTGGCTCCTGGCTTTTCCCAGGTGATGAACTGTGGCTGCAGGTGGGATGGTGGAAAAAGCGGGATTGAGACCCTGTGATCAGAGCAGCAGCTGGAAAATGCAGAAGTTTTGTGCTGAACTCAGTTTTGCCTCTGGTGGGACACAAATATTGTTTGTGAGGAGCTGAAACAACAAAGTGATGGATCAGCCCCTGGGAAAATGAGTAATTCCATATCCAGCACAGGGAAGGAGGTCAGCAGCACACAGGGGAGGAGGAGTTTGCTTTTTAAACACATGAATATTGAATTCCCTTGGGAGGGGAATTCCTCCTGTTCACAGAGTCAGGCAGGGGGCTGAAGGAAAATAAGGGCATGCCTTTATTTTTAATAATTACAAAAATAATAATTGTTTTTAAGGTGTGCTGTGAGGGGAGAGCCAGAGGATGGCAGGATGCTGGGAGAGGGCAGGGGGGAGAGAAGTCAGGAGATGGGAAAAAGAGGGCAGAGCGAGGGACAGCTCCTGCACTGGGGCAGTTCTCAGCTGCTGCTCCCTAAAGTGCCAAACATGGAATTAGAAGAAAAGAAGATTTGAGGAGTCCAAGGTGTTAGAAATAAGAGCAGAGGGGTTCCTGCAGGAGAAGCAGTGAGGGCTGCTCAGCTCAGCCACCAGTTCTGGTTGCTGTGACAGGATGGGAGCCTTGACACTTCTCCCCACGTTTATATCCCAATCCCAAACCAAATCCCACCTGGATGCCCCCAGAGATGCCCCCAGCCCCAAAACCAAAGCAGAAGGGGAAGCTGAAGCTAACCAGGGATGCAAGGTGGCCTTGCAGGAGAACGAGGGATGAATCCTCAGGGGAGCAGAACCTCTTTGACACAGCCCTTGATACAGAAAAAGAGATAAAATCTACTTTGGAGCAGAGCACAGAAGAGTTAAAGCTAATGAACAAGGCAATATTAATTGTCTGAAACACAATCTGCTTGACTCCTGGTTTACAAAGATCTCTCCCTACTTTGGTTCCCATGGTAACTCCTGTGCAGAACCACACTTTTCCTCATCATCTCTGCAGAGTTTAAAGCAATTTTGTAATCCAATCAAATGGGAAGGAGAGAATTTGTTTGGGCATTGAGGAAACTGCTGCACACGGTAACGGGGAGAGGCCACACTCACAATTACTACCCCAGAGAGACACTTAATTACTGAATAATTAGCAGTTACTGGGGTTTCTTAGCTCAGAGAGGATTGTGAGAATAATTCCGAGGTCTTCCATGTGGTTTTCCGAAGTGGGAAGCAGCAAACTGATTGTGAGAAACTCTCTGCTCCCAAAACCCTGAATCCTTGAACCCATGGGCCCTGTGAGGCTTGGCTGATGCAGCTCAGGTGCTGTGGAGCAGAAGGAATGGGCCTGTTGGATGGGAATGTGATTGCCAGGGGGGTTTCCAAGCAGGAGGAGGGAATTCTGTTAATCCTTCCCACAGTGGGGAATGTTCACATGCACCAAGCCCAATGTGGCTCCTGAGAAGCCACTGGCACCTCTGGGTGTTTCAGTCCAGGATGAATTATTTCTTGTGAAATCCAGGATTTTTGTGTATGAAAAAAGCATTAATGTATGGATAGAGTTCCTGGAATGAAATCCTGAGGTGCAGAGAAATAATGACATCTTGACTTTTATTTTTTTTAATGCTAAATATTTTAGCATTAAAATGCTATTTTTTTAAATGCTGATGCCCAGAAAACTGCTCTGAGTGAAATTCTAGATGCCAACTTTCCCAAAAGGATGAAGCCAGGAAACAGTTCACTCTAACTGGACAACTCATGAAATTCACAGACATTTGGTATTTTTGTAACCCCAACCTTGCTCAAAATGAGGTGATGTGTTGGTGTGCCCACAAAATCCCCTTCACCTTAGCAAAACCACCCAGAAAAAACCATCCAGGATCAGCTTTGCTTCCTGCAGCACTACAAAATGCAGCTCCAGGCCTGGCTGGGGCGTTTTGGGACAGCCTGGTTTCACCTTGGGCTTTAGGACAATGACTTGGTGTCTCCTGCCTCACATGATGCCACTCAGGAAAGCTCTCTGCATAATCTCCTGGCATTTCAGAGATGCAGGGGCTGTAAATGAGGTCAGGGCTCTGATGCTGTACCTGATCCAGGGACTGCAGGGCTTGGAACCATCACTTGGCCAAAGCTCTCCTCAAGTGCTCCTTCCAAAGGTCAGCCCCAGGTGGGCGAGTGCTGGGCTCCTGCAGCTCCTTCACCTGGTTCAGTGTTCAGCTCAGCCTCAGGGCATGTGAAGGTGCTTAAAAAACAGAGAGAAAGAAAGAAAAAAAAAAGATAAAATAAGGAAAAATAGAACTGCTTCAATTTGTTCTGAGTTAAAATATAAATGAATTAATATTCTGCAAAAAAGAAACCCAGTGAGTCAATCTGTGTGCAATTTTTTAAAGTGGTTTTGAGCACTTAGAGAATGGAGTGAGTTTCTAGGATTTGTTCATCTCTGTGGCTTTAGCTTTGGGGACAACATTGAGGCATTCGAGTGTTTGAGTATTTTTATTTTTATTTTCAGCTCAAAAGAAAGCAAAGCCCAAAGGGAGCTGAGTCCTTCCATTTCCACTCCTACCTGCAGCATCTGAATTTATGAGGCACAGACATCACCAAGAAAAGATGATTTCTTGATGACACAAGCCTCTCTTATTTCATCATCCTTCATCCTGGATCAAAACCCAAGAGCTCTGTGGACAGGAGAAATATCCCAGCATGGTTTGGGTTGGAAACACCTCAAAATCCACCTTGTTCCAACCCCCTGCCCTGGCAGAGACACCTTCCACTAGACCAAGTTAAGGTTTTCACGATTTTCCCTCTGTCAAACAATTATCTGGGCCTGTGCCTCTTCCTGTGCATCACTAGTGCTCACTCTGAATGGAGAATTATTTTCATGAAATTTAAAGACTCTTTGGTGGTGGTACTTTTGTAACCCCAATCTTGATCAATTTGTGATTGTGTGTTGGTGGGAAGGTTTAAACTGACCAGAAAATCCCCTTTACCTTAGGGAAACAACCTAAACAATGAGCTCTTGGATTAAGAAAAAGCCTTGAAAGGTGATGGGGTGTCCCCAGCAGGAAATCCAGGTAATTCCTAACCAAAAAAAGGATTCTCTTCCTTCACTCCTTCCCTTTAGAAGCAGCCTCAACTCTGCCTCTGTGTGGCAGCACTGGAAAAGAACATGAAAAATAATAAAATAATGAAAGATGTGTTTCTTTCTTAAGGTCACTTGGCTATTAACTCTCTTTATCCTGCCATGAACCTTGAAAGATGAGGCAGATAATTCTCCTGTCAGCCTGGCAGGGCTGAGGGGAGCAAGATGCCTCAAAGATAAGGTTAAGGCTTTCTTGTTCTCAAAACTTGACAGAGAATCAAGACAATGTCAATGTCATATTAATAACTGAGGTACAAGTAATTCAGAGCAGCCATTACACTTAAAATAACTCCTGGAACCAAGCAGGGGAGGTATGAAGTTGTAATTTTCAGGGTTTTTCAAGCTGTTCCCATAGGGAGCTCATAGTGTGCCTTTGAAGAAATCTTTTTATTCACAGTGGTAAATTTATTTACACATGGTTACACAACAGATTTTAATGCACTTATTCCTCAACATATCTCAAATTATCAGGGTAATCACAGAAGTCACAGAAGTGTTTAGGTTGGAAAAGACCTTCAGGATCATTGAGTCCAGTTGTTACTCAGAGACAGCACTTTGCATTTCACCTGATTGCTGATGCAGAATGGAATATTCATGGATTATCAATAACAAATTTCAAAAATTCAATTATGCCTAAAACAGCAGTCAGCAGAGTGCTGCAAGCAGTGATTTATTCCTGAGTGCTGAATCAATGAATAACAAGTCCTTAATAATGCCTGTTCTCCTACAGACAGGAACGTACACGTTGTACTATAGAAAAGTTGCTCAAATAAGATAAAATAAATAAAAAAAACCCAAATGCTGATTTATTCTTTTTTTTTCCTGCACCTCTCAATGGCTGCCAAGGCTCTGGACTGTGGGATATGAAATTATGGCAAAGGTGCAGGCAAAGAAATTGTCCAGGCAGGAAAGGGAAGGTGACATTACCACAGGAGCTGGAGAAAAATCTGCGTTAAAGAAAGTATGTGCATATGGAAAAGGAGGTTCCTTCCCTGGAAGTGCTTCAGGTGCTGAGGGACAGGAGTGAGCTGATGTGGGATTTGTCTGCTTGTTAACATTGACCTTCTTCCTGATTTCTGCTTGAGAATTAATCACTCAGGTGTGGTCTTTTTGAGGGTCCCCAGGATGAGGGGAGAGATGAGAATTTGACTCCATGTTCTCAGAAGGCAGATATATTATATTATATTATATTATATTATATTATATTATATTATATTATATTATATTATATTAATTATGCTATACTAAACTACACTAAAGAAAGAGAAAGGATACATCAGAAGGCTAAACAAGAATGAATAATAAAAACTTGTGACTCCTCAGAGCCTTGACACAGCTGGCTGTGATTGGCCATTAATTAAAAACAATTCACATGTTTGGATAAACAATCTCCAGACCACATTCCAGAGCAGCAAAACACGGAGAAGCTGGGGCTCCTCATCTTCCCAGGAGAAGAAATCCTGGCGAAGGGATTTTTCAGAAAACATCACGGTGACACTCAGGTGCTGTTCCTTTCTGCCATAAGTAAAGATCACAGAATCATGGAATGGTTTGGGTTGGAAGGAGCCTTAAATCCCACTCAGTTCCACCCTGTGCCATGGGCAGGGACAACTTCCATTGTCCCAGGTTACTCCAAACCCCAATATCCAGCCTGGCCTTGGACACTTCCAGGGATCCAGGGGCAGCCACAGCTGCTCTGGGCAGCAGCAGAGGGAAGCTGTGGCTGTTCTCTATCCCAGACACACAGGTTGGATGGAGAAGGATTGGGGGTGATGGTTAATGAAAAACTCAACACAAGCCAGCAGTGTGTGCTCCCAGCCCATAAACCAATGGCCCCTAAATTGGGGAATACACTGAGGGGCTGGAGAGTGTGCAGAGAATGGAGCTGGGAAGGGAATGGAGCCCCAGGAGAGGCTGAGGGAGCTGGGCAGGGGCTGCAGAATCCCTGAGGGAGCCGGGCAGGGGCTGCAGAATCCCTGAGGGAGCTGGGCAGGGGCTGCAGAATCCCTGAGGGAGCTGGGCAGGGGCTGCAGAATCCCTGAGGGAGCCGGGCAGGGGCTGCAGAATCCCTGAGGGAGCCGGGCAGGGGCTGCAGAATCCCTGAGGGAGCTGGGCAGGGGCTGCAGAATCCCTGAGGGAGCTGGGCAGGGGCTGCAGAATCCCTGAGGGAGCTGGGCAGGGGCTGCAGAATCCCTGAGGGAGCTGGGCAGGGGCTGCAGAATCCCTGAGGGAGCTGGGCAGGGGCTGCAGAATCCCTGAGGGAGCTGGGCAGGGGCTCAGCCTGGAGCAAAGGAGGCTCAGGGGGCCCTTGTGGCTCTGCACAGCTCCTGCCAGGAGGGCACAGCCGGGGGGAACAGGGACAGGAGCAGAGGGAACGGCCTCAGGCTGGGCCAGGACAGGGTTTAGGTTGGGTGTGAGGAAGAATTTCCTCACAGGAAGGGTTGTTAAGCATCAGAAGGGGCTGATCAGGGAATGGTGGAGTGCCCATCCCTGGAGGTGCCCAGGGAATTCCTGGAGGTGGCACTCAGTGCTCTGGGCTGGGTGACGAGGTGGGGACCGGGCACAGCTCAGACTCGATGACCTCGGAGATCATTTCCAACGGTAATGTGAAAAACGCCAGTCACTTGTTTTTAAAATGTTAAAAGTTTAATAGTAATAAAATGGTTATAAAAATAGCAATAGAATTAGAGTAATAATAATTTGGATTAGGACAATATGAGACAATAGAAACAAAGAGTTACAGACATCTGGGTACCTTTTCTGGGCAAAATAAGCCTGAAAAAATAATTTGGACAATTTGGATTAGGACAATATGAGACAATAGAAACAAAGAGTTACAGACATCTGGGTACCTTTTCTGGGCAAAATAAGCCCAAAAAAAGGACCCATGTTACCAGAGGATTAACCCTTAAAAGCAACAGCCTGTTGCATATTCATACAGCTCATCCATGATGCAGAAATTCCATTCCAACACAGGATTCTGTCTGGGCAGTGTCAGCTTCTTCCTCTGAATCCTGACGGTGTCTCCAACCCTGAGCAAGGCAGAAGAAGTTCATTTCTCCTGATAATGGAGCAATAAATTCTCTTTCTCTGAAAGATTAGGTGTCCTGTGGCTGCTATCTGGTGTACCTCATTCCTTTCTTTAAAAAAAATATCCCACATACACAGTTTCTATTTTAACTACAAAAGTTACATTTAAACTACAAAACTACATTTACAATCCTACTAAAATGTCAATACAGCGCTACCAATCAATATAACATAACATATACAGTAAATATCTGTGTAGAGCCACATTAATATGCACTTTTCACACTTAATGATTCTGTGATAAGGAGTAATGGGTGCAAACTGATAGAAGGGATGTTTAGGACATATAGAAGAAATCCTTCTGTCACTATAGGACACGAAATAACACGACACGCACACATTGCTGTTTTCAAGGCAAAAAAAGAAAGTTTATTTTTTGACTCTAACATTTATAGATTTCTAAAAGTAACAGTGGATTGGAGGGTGAAAGCGCCACCTCTCCAATGACACCGGGCAAACTAACAGTTTATCAAATTTCTCCTTTTCTATAAAAGCATGTAAAACAATAAGTCATTTACAGAATGTGTGTGAGAAAGTTCATTACAAAAATGTAAACATCAGAAGGCTTAGAAAATCTTAAAAAATCAGGGTGACATCCTTCCCTGTGAGGGTGCTGAGGCCCTGGCACAGGTTACCCAACCATCACGGCTGCCCCATCCCTGGTGTGCCATGGTGTGCCATGGGGTGGGACGAGTCGGGAATTCCATCCCTTCCAATCCTAACCCTTCCAGGATTGCAATCCTTTCCAATGCCAACCATTCCAGGATTCCAATCCTTTCCAATGCCAACCATTCCAGGATTCCAATCCATTCCAATCCCTTCCAAGTCCCAACCGTTCCAGGATTCCAATCCCTTCCAATCCCAACCACTCCAGGATTCCAATCCCTTCTGATTCCAACCATCCTAGGATTCCAATCCATTCCAATCCCTTCCAATCCCAACCACTCCAGGATTCCAATCCCTTCCGATTCCGACCATCCTAGGATTCCATTCCAATCCTGACCATTCCAGGATTGCAATCCTTTCTGATTTCAATCCCTTCCAATCCCAACCGTTCCAGGATTCCAATCCCTTCCAATCCAGGACTGCAATCCCTTCCGACTCCAATCCCTAGCAATCCCGACCATTCCAGGATTGCAATACTTTCCGATTCCAGTCCCCTCCACTCCCAACCATTTCAGAATTGCAATCCCTTCTGATTCCAATCCCTTCTGATTCCAATCCCTCCCAATCCCAACCACTCCAGGATTTCAATCCCGACCATTCCAGGACTGCAATCCCTTCTGATTCCAACCCCTTCCGATCCCCACCACTCCAGGATTCCGATCCCTTCCCAATCCCAACCATTTCAGGATTGCAATCCCTTCCGATTTCAATCCTGGCCATTTCAGGATCCCAATCCCTCCCATTCCAGGACTCCAGCCCCTCCCGATGCCCCGCTCTCCCGGTTCCCGGCGCCTCCTCCCCGTTGCCCTCAGGGCGGGCCCGGCCGTGACGCGCCGGGAAGGCGGAAGGAGGGGGGGCGGCCCAAGATGGCGGCGCCGGGCCGGGCCGGGCCCGCGCTGAGGGCTCCGCTCTGCGCTCTGCTCTGCCTGGCGCTGGCCGCCGCCGCCCGGGGCAGGCCGAGCCCCGTGAAGGTGCTGTCGGACGGGATGTGGCGGGAGCTGCTGCAGGACGAGTGGATGGTGGAGTTGTGAGTGGGGAGCGGCGCGGCGGGGGTGCCGGGGCGGTGTGAGGGCTGTGTGGGTGACCGCGCTGTGCCGCTCCCGCAGCTACGCGCCCTGGTGCCCCGCCTGCGAGAACCTGCAGCCCGAGTGGGAGAAGTTCGCCGAGTGGGGAGAGGACCTGGGGGTCAACGTGGCCAAAGTGGATGTGACCGAGCAGCCGGGTGAGAGGGGCTGGGAAGGGCTCCCGAAGCCCCCCCGGGATTTGGGGAGCTGAGGGGTTTGGGGGTGCTCGTCTCCGGTGTGTGCTTGTGGGAGGCAGGCAGAAATAATAGGGGTAATAAAAGTGTTTTACTCATCTCTAGCTGTGTGACTAAACGCCCTGATCTTGCTTAATAGGATCCCAGAATGTTTTGGTTGGGAGGGACCTTGAAGATCATCCCATTCCAACCCCTACCGCACCTTCCACCATCCCAGGGAGCTCCAAGCCCCGTCCAGCCTGGCCTTGGACACTCCCAGGGGTCCAGGGAAAGCTTCTCTGGGCACCCTGGGCCAGGTTCCACACAGGAACGAGACTGTCAGATAGTAGATCAAATAGGTATAATTGAATGAATAGAATAAACAAAATGCATAGACTATAATAGGTAAAAAGAATGAGAGATTTTGTCCAGAGCATGATTTCAAGGAGATTTTTGGCCATACTTTTAAAGTTTCAGCCTTGCCATTCCAGTCCCTCCTTTGGTTGGGAGAAGGGAGCGCAAACAATCTGCTCTGACTGTTCTGAGACTGTCCTGAAAATCTCCTGAAAATCTCCTGGAACTCTCCTGTCCCTGTGGGATTTGTAAGCCTGGCCTTCCCCACGCTGATCTCTTTCTCCAGAGCAGCTTTACTTTTGAAGCTTGCCTCACTTGGGTTATTTTCCTCAGGGTTTCTGGAGGCTGCAGATCCTGTTTGCAAAGGAGAGCCTCTCCCTCTGAAGAGCTGCAGCCAAAAGAGTCCAATGGAGCTGTTATCCCTGGATATCTCATTTTCCCCATGTTACTCTTTGTCCAGGGACCATTTTCCAAGTGTGTGCTGCTTTGACATGCACAAGGTTGTGTTGGATTGCATGGAAATATTGATACCCAGGCCTGCTGTTGTATTTTGGGGTGTTACAGCATTCCTTGCCTCTTTTTTTTCCATAAAAATACTCAAAATACTCTTAAAATAACTTTCCTTACAGGGTTAAGTGGACGATTTATCATCACAGCCCTCCCTACCATCTATCAGTAAGTAGAAGGGGTTTTTTGGGGTGAAAGTGGGCATTTTTTTCTTCTTTTTTTTTGGCAAATAAATGAGATTTATTATGCTCTTTAAGAATAGGAGCTGCTTGTCACTGACACATCCACTGTCTCACCCACTGTGACCTTGTGCTGCCAGATGATTTCTTTTCCTTTCCCTTCAGGCCTTATTTATTCTGCCTTTTCATGGGTGTTTCTGTTTTGCAATCCTTTCTCTGTAGGTTGATCTTCAGTGCAGGTGTGTGGCAAGGGCTTTAGGAAGATCATTATCTTTCTTTTTTTTCTTTTTTTTTTTTTGTGGGATCACAGCCTAAAGCTAGCCAAGCTGTTTATGGAGTCAGTGTTCTGGAAATAACTTGGAGTAAGTCCAGGGCTTTGGAAAATGGTTTTTAGAGGCAATATCAGCTAAAAAAAAAAAACACCACTGAAAAAGTGAATGTGTAAAAAATAGACAAGGTGATGGGAGGGGGTTTGTTGGATGGAAACAAATGCTGCACTTGGTGCTTGGGTCATATAAATAAAGGATTTGGGTGATGTTGTTGTTATTTTACAGCTGCAAAGATGGAGAGTTCAGGAGGTACCAGGGAGCAAGGAATAAAGCTGCCTTCATTAACTTCATCAGTGATGAGGAGTGGAAATCCATTGAACCAGTGTCCTCCTGGTTTGGTCCTTCCTCTTTCCTGTAAGCTTTGGGTTGGTTTTGTAACAATTTATTATCAAATGTCCTGAGGTGTGTCCTGCTCCCTGTTCCCAGCTCTGTGTGGGCAGGAGCTGTGGGAATGGGTGGGTGTCCCAATTCTTCCTCAGCTGTGGCAGGGTTGTCACCACAGCAGGGGTGACCTGAGCACTGTCACCATAGCAGGGGTGACCTGAGCATTGTCACCATAGCAGGGGTGACCTGAGCACTGTCACACAGCAGGGGTGACCTGAGCATTGTCACCATAGCAGGGGTGACCTGAGCACTGTCACCACAGCAGGGGTGACCTGAGCATTGTCACCATAGCAGGGGTGACCTGAGCATTGTCACTACAGCAGGGGTGACCTGAGGGTTGTCACCATAGCAGGGGTGACCTGAGCACTGTCACCACAGCAGGGGTGACCTGAGCACTGTCACCACAGCAGGGGTGACCTGAGCATTGTCACCACAGCAGGGGTGACCTTAGGGTTGTCACCATAGCAGGGGTGACCTGAGCATTGTCACCACAGCAGGGGTGACCTTAGGGTTGTCACCACAGCAGGGGTGACCTGAGCACTGTCACCACAGCAGGGGTGACCTGAGCACTGTCACCACAGCAGGGGTGACCTGAGCATTGTCACCATAGCAGAGGTGACCTGAGCATTGTCACCATAGCAGAGATGACCTGAGCATTGTCACCATAGCAGAGGTGACCTGAGCACTGTCACCACAGCAGGGGTGACCTGAGGGTTGTCACATAGCAGGGGTGACCTGAGCACTGTCACCACAGCAGGGGTGACCTGAGCATTGTCACCACAGCAGGGGTGACCTTAGGGTTGTCACTATAGCAGGGGTGACCTGAGGGTTGTCACATAGCAGGGGTGACCTGAGCACTGTCACCACAGCAGGGATGACCTGAGCATTTTCACCATAGCAGGGATGACCTGAGCATTGTCACTACAGCAGGGGTGACCTGAGGGTTGTCACCATAGCAGGGGTGACCTGAGCACTGTCACCATAGCAGGGGTGACCTGAGCACTGTCACCATAGCAGGGGTGACCTGAGGGTTGTCACCATAGCAGGGATGACCTGAGCACTGTCACCACAGCAGGGGTGACCTGAGGGTTGTCACCACAGCAGAGGTGACCTGAGCACTGTCACCATAGCAGGGGTGACCTGAGGGTTGTCACCACAGCAGGGGTGACCTGAGCACTGTCACCACAGCAGGGGTGACCTGAGCACTGTCACCACAGCAGGGGTGACCTGAGCATTGTCACCATAGCAGAGGTGACCTGAGCACTGTCACCACAGCAGGGGTGACCTGAGCACTGTCACCATAGCAGGGGTGACCTGAGCATTGTCACCATAGCAGGGGTGACCTGAGGGTTGTCACCACAGCAGAGGTGACCTGAGCATTGTCACCATAGCAGAGGTGACCTGAGCATTGTCACCATAGCAGGGGTGTCCTGAGGGTTGTCACCACAGCAGAGGTGACCTTAGGGTTGTCACCACAGCAGGGGTGACCTGAGCATTGTCACCATAGCAGGGGTGTCCCCAGCAAGGTTTACTTTAAAGCTTGAAGAGGTTTCCTAAACTCTTGTAGGGACCTTGCTGACCCTTGAAGTTTTTTGGTTTCTGATGGTTTTTGCCCAGCTAAATCCTGGGAAATTTCTTTCACTGTCTGGAGGAAATCACAAGGAAATCACAGAGGGATTCTCCATCAGGAACTGACAGGAAAAAGGGGATTGGGTTCAAACTGCCAAGGGAAATTTGGGTTTGATACATGCAAGGAATTCCTGGCTGTGAGGTTCTCTTACAAACTCTTACCCCATGCCAAGGAATGTGTGAAACTGGGTATTAATTCAGCATTAACAAGTTCTCTTATTATTTTCTGTACTCAGACACCAAACTTAAGTGTCTGAGGATCTCTCAGCTCTTATAACCTGATTTTCTTTTAATAGCTTAATTTTTTTTTGTTTTAATAAAACCTCCTTGTGCTTCTTTCTTAATATCTCCACTGGAGTTCCAGCTGGCTTCTCACAGAACATTGGTCCAGATAGAACAGAAAAGGGACTTGAAATTCACATGGATTAACTTTAACTTGGATTCAGCAGATCCAAGTTAGAGAAATCTGGGAATTTATGGCTGTCCATGTATGAGCTGAGGTTGTTTCACACAGGTTTGAGGCTGAAATTATGGCAAAGGGACAGGCAATGGAATTATCCAGGCAGGAAAGGGAATGTGACATCATCACAGGAGCTGGGGGAAAATTTGTGTTTTAAAGTGTTCTCAGTGCTCTCTTTTTAAGATTTTAAGGTGTCCTGTGTTCTCTTTTAAGATTTTAAGGTGTTCTCACTGTTCTCTTTTTAAGATTTTAAGGTGTTCTCAGTGCTCTCTCTTTAAGATTTTAAGGTGTTCTCAGTGCTCTCTTTTTAAGATTTTAAGGTGTTCTCAGTGTTCTCTTTTTAAGATTTTAAGGTGTTCTCAGTGCTCTCTCTTTAAGATTTTAAGGTGTTCTCAGTTTCTCTTCTGTGCTTTGTTTCAGGATGAGCAGCATGTCAGCGTTGTTCAAGTTGTCCATGTGGATCAGGGTATTTGCCTACATCCCCACTTCATTTCCTCCTCAATATGAAATCAGCTCTTTCTGAAATAATTCTCTTTTATTCTAGCATGGCCATGGCTATTTGACAGAAAACCTTGGAATGCCAGTCTGGGGCTCCTATGCAGTTTTTGGATTGGCCACTCTGTTCTTAGGAATGGTTCTGGGACTTGTAAGTGCAGCCCTTGGGGCTGAGGGTGACCTGGTTACACTTGTGCTGCCTCCACCTCAATGTTGGGGTGGGTTTTGGGGTACCCTGAGCTGCAACACAGGGATGGGGACAGGATGGAGCCCCCATAATCCAAGGGGAAGCTGGATGGGATCCACCTGAGGGTAAATGCTTAGATTTGATCTGGAAATTTTCCATCCTAAACGATTGCAATGTGCAGAATGTTTGGGAGTTTCACCCTGGGTTTCTTTGGTTTCAGATGATGGTGTTCCTGGCAGACTGCATCTGTCCCTCCAAAAGGCACAGACCACCACAGCTCCAGCCTCAGCCAAGTAAGCCCACAGCAAACTTCTGATTCAATGAAGCTGTTTGATAAATCTTATTTGGAGAAAATATTAAAGAAATCCTGGTGTCTGCAGGATGTGACGTGGAGTGGAGAACTTTGCATTTGGGATTGATGCCTCGCCCTTAGGGTTTATAATGGGTTGGGATTTGCTATTTAGTAAAGCTGGGGTATTTTTAAAACTGGTTTTAGGGATAGAAAAAATTTTGAGAGCATTTTCATACCTGAAAGACATGAAATTCCACATGGGCAGGAAGAGGAAATGGAGTGGAGCTCTCAGTGTCGCTGTGCTTGCCCGTGATGTTAAAAAAGTGGATTTTACTTTGCTATTTACTTGTGTGTTTTTCCTTTCTCCTCGAGGGAAACAAGGTCCAGAGTCAGCTCATCTGCTGAAGAACAGGTATGAAGAGCAGGAGGGAGATGAGGGAGATATCTCAGATGAGGAAACAGAGGGGAAGGAGGGGAGCAAGAGAGACTCATCCCCGAGCGGTGTCCGGCAGCGCCCCGTGCCCGGTGCTGCTCCTCTGGAGAAATCTTAGCTGCATTTGCACCAGGATTAGTGCTTGAGTCAGCCACTCAAAGGGAGAGCAATGTCACATCCTCCAGCTTGAAGAGAAGAAATGACTCCTGGCTTGGTAATGTCGCTGCATTTCATAAATTTGGAGGAAATAATAACAATAATAAAATAAAAAAAGCATCAGGTATTCCAAAGGAAAAGTTGCTGTTGCAAATGGCTGGAACTTCTCCTGTCTGTGTGCAGAGAAGTGTCAAGGAATGATTGCTGTGGCTTCTGGGATGATTTGTTCCCTAGGGATTATTAGGAAGAGAATGTAAACCAGAGTCATTCCTGCATTAGAGAGCATTAGCAAGGAAAATGCACTCACCTGGTTGTTGCTTAAACCTCCCAAAAGGGTTCCCTGCTCTTATACTGTTTGTCAGTATAAATTTCTAGCTGTGCCCTGAAGAAATGCTGAGGGAAAAGTTCCTTTAGTTATGGATCTAAAATTCCTTTAGTTTAGGCTTTTTATGAGACAAAAACTGCCTTTTGCTATGACAATGAGTGCTACAAACCCCCCCAACCTTTTTTCTTACAAAGAGCTGATGGAACTTAGCACAAGCACTCCTGCAGTGGGATCCTCTGGCTGCCCAGAACCCTGCTGCTTGCATCCATTTCTTCCAGAAAAAGCTGTAGAAAACTCTCTGAGCTTCTTGGCAAAGTAGTTTTCCTCTAGGAACAAGTGACAAGCAGCACCTTGAAGTCTTGTCTGTCTCTGTGACTCCATAGTTTACACACAGGGTTCTCTGTGCAAATCCTCTCCATTCCTCCTCCTGGGTGCCAGCAGGGCTCTGCTTGTTTTTAATCCATCATTTCTTACTCAAATCTTGCTGCAGATCCATGCAGGCTGTACCTGGCCTGAAGTTAAAATAACTCCTTTCTATTTCTTTTTTTTTTTTCCCCTCCTATTTTCACAAAATCATTTTGAAACATTAAACCTGAATTTTTTTCTTGGAAAAAAAAGAAAAAAAAATTAGTTTACTCTTGTCTGTATGGTGTTTGTTTTCACTCTGTATAGAAATAAAAAGAATGCACATGCCCTTTGGACCAGTGTTGTAAAGAGTTTTCCATATTCTTTTGATTCAATTCCAAAGTTTTTGCAAGGGAAGGATGAGCCTAATACTGAGCACGTTTAGATTTTTTTGCCAAGCTTGTTTCTGATTTTCTTTTTTGTTTGTTTGTTTAGCTTTGTGGGTTCTTAGCTTTTATTTGTAGTTATTTAGGTTTTTTAGTGTTTAGTTTTTATTTGTAGTTATTTAGTGGCTTTTTTTTTAATTGCCCATCTGACTTCTTCCCCTTTTTTGTTTCTTTTCTCTACATTGGTGCTCTGGAATGACTTGACTTCAGTGCTGTGTGTTAGAAAGATAAACTGATGTCTGAAAGGGTCTTTTTGGCTAAAATCTGTCCTTTTTTAAAGCTAAAACCTCTCCTGGTGTTGGGATGAAGACCACTGTGTGCCAGAATTGCCCTTAAGGTGTTGGTTTTGTGGAATTGCCTTAAATTCTCTAAAAGTTCCCATCTCTGAGCCTTTGTCACTGATAAATAAAGCAATAAATAAAGAGATACTGAGGAGAAGTAGCAGCACTGCCTTGGATCAGTGGTGGTTTTGCAGTTTGGAGAGGGCTTGAGGAGACAGAAGAGCTGTAGCTGGTAGGAAAAAGTGTTGAGTTGTTTGAAAAGCTGAACTCTGCTCACTCCACTTGGGATATATTTCAGTGTAGCTTTTCTAAGTGCACAGGTTTTTAATTTTTCAGTTACAACCAAACTTGGTGCAATACAGAGAGGACACCCTGCTGACTTGTGGCAAACTTCTCATTGTAAAAGAACACCCAACCTTTCCTTTGTTGTGCTGGACTTGTGGGCTCCTGCTTGAACAAGAACTTCCAGCAGGAATTTACATTTTTTTTTTTTTTCTCTGCCTGCTGCTCACTTCTCCCTGCCTTAGGCACAGACCCAAACCCCAAACCTGCCTCGTGGGGGTGACTGTTCCCAGCTGTGCAACTCCTGCTTGGATTGTCCACAGGCAGCCTCTGCTGATCTCTGCTAATCTCACCCTGCAGATTTTGCAGAATATTATGGTTTTGTCCTGTGAATATTTTTAAGTTCCTTGATTGATTTTTTTTTTTGTTTGTTAGTTTTAAAGATCTCTATTCCAAAGATGTTTACTGAGGCTGAGTGGTGTAACCTGAGTGTAAGAGCCTGTCCTTTGTGTGTTTTGATGTTGCCTGAATATCAATTTTGTAAAAACCAGAATGCCCTTTCCATATCACCTGGACCAGGCCTGTTTTCATTCCAGAAAGAATTAATGACAATAATGTAACAACAATTTTGTTTTTCAGAGAGTCTTCAAGTAAAAAATAACCACCAGCTTTGGATTCCTGTGTTTGTGTCTTTTTTTTGTTTTTTTTTTTTAATTGCTCAGGTTCTTGCTGCTTAGTCATGAAACAGCTGCTTCCATGGATAAAAATTATAACCCTGAAGATATAAAAATGTTTTTCTGAAAAGTCAGGTGTGAATAATAATTCAAAGTAAAGCTGTGATTTTTTAGTCAAGACTGGCTTGGGTACCTCACCTTGATAGATGGTTCCAATGGTTTGGGAAGGAGCTTTCACTCATGCCAGGCTTAGCCAGAAATGGTAATAAAATGTGGTTTTCTGTAGCAGAAAATGTAGGCTGGAGTTGACAAATGATGTTTAAAATGAATTTCTTTGGTGGCTGCTTTCCTTTCTGTGGTTGCGTGAAACACTGCGAGGGGTGTGGGAGCTGCAGCTGGGCCCTCCCCCAAGCCCAGCAGCTGAAGGGATCAACACTCTGGGATTAATCCTGGAGTGGGAAGCTTAATTCCAGCTGCTGGCAGCTCTGAAGTGAAGGAGGCTGCTTGGGGAGGAGACAAATCCAGGCAAGGAATGCTCAGGGTGTTCTGAGTTACAGCCGGTTCCTTCCCTCCATCCCTGCCCTTGGGGGTGTGGAATTTTCTGGAAAAGTGCAATAATGCTCTTAGCTCCACCCTGACAGGGGTAAGGAATTGAGAATTCCACAGGCACTCAGGGGATGCTCATGGAAACCTCACTCCCCTCCTCTTCCTCTCAGTGAGATGCATCCAACAGGGAGTAACAGCAGAAGGAAAAAAACCTAGGGGAAAAAACCAAGGGAAAAGTCAAACTGAAATAGTTGTGGGTATTAAAATGCTTGGGAATGGCCTGATAGGAAGGAAATGTCTGGGAATTGTTGGCAGTTGGTGTTTGCCAAGGCTGGGTTGGACATCAGTGGTTTCAGTTGTGATAATGCTTGGTGGGGAAGGAGACATTTCAGTGTTTAGCCCTGGTTTAGAAACACCAAATTCAATCTCAATTTTAAGGTTTCTTTGCTTTAAGAAGGGGGAATTGTCTCTCCTGCAGGTGTCTTGTCCTTGGTTTGGCCTGGACAACATCACCTTTGGCCCTTCCCTGAGTTTATTCCATGGCTGATTCCCCACTCTTGGTCCAGCTTTACTTTACCTTCCAAACTCCCTACTTTGATTAATCCAGTGACTTTCCAGAAGAATTTCTGCCAGAACCTCCCCTTTTCCCTCACTTTTCCCTGCTTGAAATGTCCCAGCCACAAATTTCACTTCCCTTCAGCATTGCTTCCAGAAGTTCCCTTTCACTGCAAGGCAGATCCAAAAGGACAACTTTTCGGTCCTGGGAATTCTGCCTGCCCCAGGTGGGTTCCCAAAAACCAGGAGGAATCCTGGCCAGGAGGGGTTGAGGTGGATGTGGCTGATGTGTGAGGGATGTCCTTGAAGTGAGGGCAGGTTCTGGAATCCTTTGAACATCAGAGGGGGGAAAGCACCACTGAAATCTGGGTGTCTCTAAAAGGTTTTTTTCTATGTGTATTAAAAGGTTTTTTAGTGTGTATCTAAAAGGTTGTTTTCTAAATTAAATTGCAATTTATTTACAAATTTATTACAAATTTATTTACAAATTTATTACAAATTCTACCAAGGAGTTTTAAACTGCAAAGTGAGACAGCATCAATGCAAGGTCACTATTAAAGATAATATTTTTCTCAGCTGTGCTTTTCCTTCCAGAGTCTTTGTTTTGCTGAGCCTGGACCTCAGTGCCCTTTCCCCCCCTCCATTTGTGTGACTGCTGATTCCTCAGGAAGATTCTCTCTGAATTTTCCTTTCAATTCCTTGGCACATGGATGTATCAAGAATCAAGGGAAAGAGTAAAGACTTCTGGGATAAATTGTTTTCCAAGGATAAGTAGCCATTTCTCCCTCTTCCTCCTTTTCTCACCCATTGTCAAATATTTGGGAAGTGTTTGAAGTGTGGTCTTAGACAGATTCCTTTTTCCTTTCCTGAAATTTCCTTTCCTTTCCTGAAATTTTCTTTCCTGAAATTTCCTTTCCTGAAATTTCCTTTCGTTTCCTGAAATTTCCTTTCCTGAAATTTTCTTTCCTTTCCTGAAATTTCCTTTCATTTCATTTCCTGAAATTTCCTTTCATGAAATTTCTTTCCTGAAATTTCCTTTCCTTTCTTGAAATTTCCTTTCCTGAAATTTCCCTTCCCTTCCCTTCCCTTCCCTTCCCTTCCCTTCCCTTCCCTTCCCTTCCCTTCCCTGTGTTCCCAGGAGCATGAATGTCACCCCATGTGCCCCCTTAGGACAGCACACGTGCCTGTCTCCAGAATCCCCAAGTTTTTGGGATGCTGCAGGATCTGCTGTGAGCAGCACTGCCACAGCTCCAGAGCTGATGGATGAAATCCCTGTGTGAGGAGGAATAAAAGCCAAAGAACATTCCTGAGATCCCCATGGTCCAGGGAGGACACTCTGGGTGTAATCCCGGTGGGTTTGGCTCTGTCAGGCTGATGGGTGTGTGACAACTTGCTGAGGGAGCTGCCAGCTTGATGCATCACTTGACAACCCTTCCCAGTCCATCTCCTTCCCGATCCATCCCCATCCCGATCCATCCCCATCCCGATCCATCCCTATGCTGATCCCTTCCCTGATCCATCCCTTCCCTGATCCATCCCTTCCCCAATCCATCCCTTTCCTGATCCCTTTCCCGATCCCTTTCTGATCCATCCCCTGCCTGATCCATCCCCTTCTCAATCCATCCCTTTCCTGATTCCCTTCCTGATCCATCCCTTCCCCAATCCATCCCCTTTCCCGATCCATCCCCTTCCTGATCCAACCCTTTCCCGATTCATCTCTTTCCTGATCTATCCCCTTCCTGTTCCCTTTCCCGATCCATCCCCTTCCCGATCCTTTTCCCAACCCATCCCTTTCCTGATCCCCTTCCCAATCCATCCCTTTCCTGTGTGCCGGCAGTTTATATACAGACACAAACGGGACGGGGCCGCTATGACAAGCGTCCCCAACATTTCCCAATCCCCTTCCTGGTCCACCCCTTTCCCAGTCCATCCCTTTCCCAATCGATCCCCTTCCCGATCCATCCCCTTCCCGATCCATCCCTTTCCCGATCCATCCCTTTCCCGATCCATCCCCGCGAGCAGCGATGCTGCAGCCAAAGCCCCTCTGCCTGGGATCTGAGCTTTCCCTGGAGTTCTCCTCCTGTTTTCTCGATCAGGAGAGCCAACACCGAACCCTGGCCCCGGGGGAAGAGTTGTTTTGTTGGGATGCTCCGCTGGAATTCCGCAGCCAGGACTGAAACTCCATCCACCATGGGGTGGTGCCGTGAGACCTCGCAGGGAGGGAGAGGCGGCCAGCGCAGCCCCTCGGCACAAACGCGGTGCAGAAACCTTTAAAATCGGGGTTTTTGTAAGATTTCCCGATTGAAATCCCTCCTGTGGCCGCTGAAGATGCCTCATTTGCCTCCTGCACGCCCAGGAAAGGGAGAAGCCGGGTGGAGCCGGGTGAAATTGGGGCTGGATCTGGCTGCAGGGCAGGGTGGGGAATGTGCAGGTGGGGCTCCCTCCTCCTGCCTCGGGAGGAGCTCCGGGACATCACTCTCTGCTTCTGTTTAGGATAATTAGGAGTTTAGGATAATTAGGGCTAATAGTTAATGCTCCTCACGCTAATAATGCTCCAGCCTGGGTGTGCTTAAATGGATTTTTATTTTTGAGAAGTATTTTAAAAAGAGTTTTGGAGCACATTTCCTAAAAAGCTGCTCCAACTTGACTCCAGAGTTGTGGAAGAGGTGAGGCCAGAGGAGGAAGAGAAAGGAACCATCCGACCACGTGGTGGCAACGTGGAGATGCTACAGAAGGATTGCTTGGATTGCTGTGCTTCCCTGAAGGAATTTTCACTTCTTCAGAGACACCTGAAGTTAATTTATGGCTTAAAAGAGGGTGGTAAAAGCAGGAAGGTAAATATCTTCAGCTGTGTCACCTGACCCTGTGGATGCCCACAGTGGGGTGGACCAAACAAATGAAAAAAACCAGGTTTTTATGGAGAGAGCTTTCTTATTTATGGAGAGAGAGTTTTGGTGAGACCTTTCTGAATGAAAGGATGTCAGGAAATGAATAATTAAGGCTGAGCCAGAGGAAGTGCAGAGGGAAGGCACCTGGCAGCAGGATGGGGTTTGGCTGAGGTAATGACAGCACAAATCTCCAACTCCTGCTCTGGGCTTCCCACAGATGGATTTGTTTTGTGGAAAGATTGAGACCATCACTTGGATTTCCAGGCCTGGCAGTGAACATTGAGACACTGGGAAGCTGAGGAGAGATTTTATGGTCTCCACAATGCCCTGACAGGAGGGGGCAGCCAGGTGGGATTCAGGCTCTGCTCCCAGGGAACAGGGACAGGGTGAGAGGAAATGGCCTCAGGTCATGGCAGGGGAGGTTCAGGTTGGATATGAGGAAGAATTTCCTCATGGAAAGGATGGTCAAGCCTTGGAACTTCCCAGGGAGGTGGTGGAGTCCCCCATCCCTAGAGGGATTTAAAATCCATGTGGATGTGGCACTTGGGGACATGGGACAGTGGTGGCCTTGGCAGTGCTGAGGAAACACTTGGACTTGATGGTCTTAGAGGGCTTTTCCAACCTCAACAATTCCATGATTCCATGGAAGCTGCCCAGAACATGCTGTCTTCTATGGCAGGTCATCCACAGGTGCATCCTCAAAACCTGGTGGGATTTCCCTTGCCCAGCTCTGTCCTGCTCCTCCTGACTTTCCCCACTGAGTGCTGGACCAGGAGGAGGGAGCCAGCAGAGAAGGGAGCCTGGGAAGGCAGCAGGCTGCTGCTGCTGGCTCTGTGGGGCAGGAGATGGGAGAACTCCAGGGCAGGAGCAGCGTTTTGGCTGCTCTAGGGAGAGCTGGGCCGCTCTGTGTATGCTTCTTGTTGGAATTCTGTGGAATTCTGTGCGGTGCTCGGAGGGCAAGAAAGGCTCTGGAATGGGCAGGTGCTGAGCAGTGCTGCCCTGGGGCTCTGCCTGTGCTGCAGCTGCAGCTCTCTGGATTTTCTGCCCTGGGAATGAACATAACAAACCAGTTTTCTCCTCAGGGCAGCATGTCAGGGATTTTTCCCCTCTGTTTGCTGCGGCGCCGGGGGCCAAACGCGGCAGTGCCCAGGCCTGGCGTGCGTGTCCCAGCGGGATCCCTGGAGCTGCCAGCAAGGCTGGGCTGTGCCCCTGCATGTCCTGGGGGGCCACAATGACCTGGTGCCACCTGGCCTGTGCCACGTGACAGGTGTGACCCTTGGGGATGTGCCCACCTTGGACCTGGGACTGCTGAAAATGGATGGAACAATCCTGCCCGGGAAGGAGGATAAGGGAAGGCAGCCTTGGTGCTTAAGTTTGGTGTTCAGAAGAGCACCAAGAGAACACCTGGAGAAGGGAAGCATCCAGGGAGACTTTAAAACCTTTCCAGTGCCTAAAGGGGCCCCAAAAGAGCTGGAGAGGGACTTGGGACAAGGCATGGAGGGACAGGACAAGGGAGGATGACTTTAAGCTGGAAAAGGGTAGATGTGGAATATTGGGAAGGAGTTCCTGGCTGTGAGGGTGGGCAGGCCCTGGCACAGGGTGTCCAGAGAAGCTGTGGCTGCCCCTGGATCCCTGGAAGTGCCCAAGCCAGGCTGGATGGGGTTTGGAGCAGCCTGGGACAGTGGAAGGTGTCCCTGCCATGGCAGGAGTGGGACTGGGTGTTCTTTAAGGTCCCTTCCAATCCCAAAAGTTCTATGACTCTGTGAAATCCCTCATTGCTGAGTTTTGAGGTAAGACTTTCTCCATAGTGTCTTTGCCATATATTACCTGCATTGATTGTCTGCTGGCTCCAGTAACTGGGAATGGGCAGAACAAAGCCACAAACCAGTTCAGTGCTGCTTCCCACCACACAGGAGCACATGGAGCTGGACTTGGTGATCCCTGTGGGTTCCTTCCAACTCAGGACACTCTGTGCTCCTCTTCTGTGATTCTGTGACATTTTTAGGAGATCTTTCCAGACCCCCACGAGCTGCAGGAGGAGCTTGGTGATCCCTGCATGCAGAGCAGCTCCAGCATGGAGCTGTTTCCAGGTCCTGCTTCAATACCAGGATCAGCAACAGCAGCTGAGGCAGAGATGCAGGATCCTATTTTGGAGATTTCCCATTTCTGGTATCATTAACCCTCCAATGGCCTCTGGGTTATTTTCCCAGCTGGGCTGATTCATCATTCCCTGTCCCTTTAGTTTCTTGGCCATCTCCTCAATCCCTTCAATCCCAACATGTATTTCTGTTTATCAGGCCTTTCCACTGGATGTTTTTTTTGCCTGGCTGGCTTTGCAGAAGTGGTTTATTTACAAATCTGCCCAGAATTGGCTCCAAGTGACGCGGGTGTTGGTTGAAGGAAAGCTGATTTTTGACAAAGTCAGCACGAGAACGGGAACAGATGGGGACGTTGATGAATTTGATTTTGCTAAATGTTGTCCTCCTGCAAATCAGCTTGCTTTTCCCTATTAGCATAAGAAGCAGCAAAAAAGGATTTAATTTCTCTAAACATTTCCCCTTAATGATCTACCTCTCCAGCTCAGAGATGTATGTGGCTGCTTATCAGCAGAGCAGCTGAATTCCTTCCACTGAGGATCGACTGCAATTTTGAGGTGATTTCTGGCACTTTTCCTTCCCTGGGGTGAGAGCTGTGCTTAGGAGAGGTGGTTGCTGTTTTGAAGTGGTATCAGCTCAGGGGTTTATATGTGTTTAGTTGATTGAACTGA
Source organism: Agelaius tricolor (assembly GCF_023055355.1). NCBI lineage: Eukaryota > Metazoa > Chordata > Aves > Passeriformes > Icteridae > Agelaius > Agelaius tricolor. The sequence goes on from NW_027269265.1 coordinate 2,522,280, forward strand.
GTGATTTTAATTTTTTTTTAAATTTCATTTTGATTTTGGAAGGCACATTTTGGAGGTAGATGCTGCCATCCATCCAAATGTCACTGGTGAACTCTGTACCTGTGCCCAGCATCCACAGAGCTGCATCCCTGTGGCCCTTGCATGCAGGAGGGCCAGGAGGAGGTGGGAGAGGCCCAGAGGCAAAGAATTCCCAAAGCTTTGGGCTGGAATCAGCCCCCAGCAGCACTGGGCATGGAAAGCTGCAGCACTCACAACGTGCAGGCTCCATCCCCTGCCAAGAGCCCTCAGGAAAACCTGGCACAATTCCACGCAGGGAGCAGCCCTGGCACAGCCCCAGGGGCTGCCCCTGCTCTGTGCTGCCCTCACACACTGCTTCCCAGAGCAGAGAAACCCCAGAGAATCTTCCTGAGCCTTCCTCCAGCCTGGAGTGGGGCAGGGCTGCTGTCCCCCCTCACAGCCCCCAGGAAAGCTCAGCTGCCCCAAAATGCTGAAAGCACCATGAGCTTGGTGCCCTCACCACCCTCCCAGGCAGGAATTCCCAGTTCCCAATCTCCCACCCATCCCTGCCCTCTGGCACTGGCAGCCATTCCCTGGCTCCTGTCCCTCCATGCCTTGTCCCCAGTCCCTCTCCAGCTCTCCTGGAGCCCCTTCAGGCCCTGCCAGGGGCTCTGAGCTCTCCCTGGAGCCTCCTCCTCTCCAGGGGAACATTCCCAGCTCTCCCAGCCTGGCTCCAGCCCCTGGAGCAGCTCCATGGCCCTTCCTGGACTCATTTTTAAATTGGGACACCCAGATCTGCCTTTCCTCTCAGCCTAGGAGCTAAAAGCTCTAAGCCTTGATTTTTATTTTCCTTTTTTCTCTTCTCCTGAAGCTGCACAGCTCTGATTGATTCATCCCATTGGTCACACTGTCTTTAGCCTTATCCATGAGCTTGGAGCCACTGTCATCTCCTGCAGTGTGCTGGCTACTGCAGCATCTCCTGCTGGATTTGCCTGTCCCACCCTTTCCGAGCCCAGCCATGAACAGAGGCTCAAGATAAGCTGCTGGAGCCAACTCCCTGCTGGGCACTTTGATTTCTTATTAATTTCTTCCCATCATCCAGTTAAATCCATCTTCCTTTGGTTTGAGGACATTCCCCTTTGTCCTGTCACTCCAAAGTCCCTCTCCAGGTCTCTTGTAGCCCCCTCTAGGAGAGATGAAATCCAAATTTTTGGGCTTTGTTTCTTCAGCTTTACCCACGTGTGCTTCTCCAAACTTCTGTATTCCTACCATTTGTCCTCTGCCTTGCTCAAAGCATCCTGGTGTCCCACAGAGTCATGGGACACAGGGAATGACTTCCCACTGCCAGAGGGCAGGGGTGGATGGGATATTGGGAATTGGGAATTCCTGGCTGGGAGGGTGGGCAGGCCCTGGCACAGGGTGCCCAGAGCAGCTGTGGCTGCCCCTGGATCCCTGGAAGTGTCCAAGGCCAGGTTGGATGGGATTGAAGCACCCTGGGATGGTGGGAGATGTCCCTGCCCATGGAATGGGGTGGGATTTAAGGTCCCTCCCAACTCAAGCCCCCCTGGAATCCTGTGATTTGCAATGCAATCCATTGAAACAGGCAGGTAAAGAGAGCAATGGGAGGCATTTCCTCCATGTGCCAATAAATCCCTGGGAGAAAGATCCACCTGGCTGGACCAAAGAGCACTCAAGTGCTGCTTGGCTTGGCTCCCTGACAGGATGCTCCAGAGCAGAGGCAGCCTGGAAGATGAAAGGTTCATTAACGACTGCACAGATGTCTCGGACATCCGAGCTGTGGAACTTCCCAGTGCCAACTGCAAACGGGGAGATCAGCTTTCCTCTCCCAGCCCGGGCCTGATTTAGTCACAGATGACACTTGTGCATCCTCAGGGCTGTAAATCTCCCTGATGGTGCAGTTTGAGCAGCCATGGAGGGTGCTGGTGCTGAGGTTGTATCCTGACGATCCCCGTGCTCGTCTCTCCAGTGGGAAATGAGGCATTTGTGCCGTGCATGGTGTGGGAGAGAGGAATCCAATGAAATGGTGCTGCTCTAACCCTGAGCTCTGTGCAGCACTGCTGTTATCCTGTGGGAGATAAATGGGAATGGCAACCAGCTTGTCCTTCTAACAGGGGAGTCCTGATCGAGGCTTCAGCATGTGCTCTGTATTCACAGACAGTTCCTTGTCTGCTTTTCTCCTTTAATCACCTCATTGTATTGGATTTGCCAGATGAAGAGTCCCTTTTCATGAGCTCCTCCTCTAAGACTGAAATATAGAGTTTAATTTTCTCCCCTTTATTTATTTATTTCAAATCCATGGGCTTGCAGCCCTTCCGTGGAGCTGCTCTGTCACAGCCACATTTTCTGGAAAAATCCCCTTGCCCAGGATTTTTCTCCTGGGAAGCTGAGAAGCCTCAGAGAAGAAGGAAAACAAATTCTTATCTCATTTGCTTCTCCTGTGTTTTGCTCATGTGCACTGTGTTTGGAGATTGTTTACCCACAGGTGATTGTTTCATTGGTTTTCTGTGAATTGTTTTGACTTATTGGCCAATCAGTGCCAAGCTGTGTCAGACCCTGGAAAGAGTCATGAGTTTTCATTATTATCTTTTTAGCATTTAGTAAGTGTCCTTTCTGTATTCTTTAGTATAGTATAGTTTAGTATTCTTTAACGTAATATAATAAAATAGTAAATTAGGCTTCTGAGAACATGGAGTCAGATTCATCATTAATTCCTGCAAACACAACACTGCTCCCCTCCACGGGAGGCTGCAAGGAGAAGATTCCAGAGGATGTGACTCATTTGTGGTGTTGTGCTTTGCTGAGAGCATCAGCAATATCCGAGGAGCTGGGATCGCTCCTGGCTGCTCGTGCAGTCGGGAATGAGCCGGAGTGTGGCTGCACGGTGAATTATTGATAAGGGAATAACAGCAGCTGGAGATAATCTCTCCCACGGAATACAGGGAATAAATCTTCTCTGCTGTACAGGGAGTTAAGTCTTTCAGTGAGGAGAATGGGAATAATGGTGGCAGCAGGTTTTCCCTGAGTGAAGAGCGTGGAAGGAGCCCCTGGGATTGGGGTGCAGCACTGCAGGGAAAGGGATTTGGCTCTGAGAGGGGAGGGGTTCCACTCACAGACCTCACCCTTCATTTGGGAACTGCTACTTAGCTGAGAGCTGTGGGTCTTCCAGGAGAAACAGGTCAGGGAAACTGGGAATCAAACAGGCATCCCAGTACCTGCCAGGGCAGGGGGAGAGGAGTGGATCACATCATCTGCAGAGGATCATTTTTGATGTGTCTTGGTTTGAAAAGCCAGGTGTCTGCTAAGGAAGGCAGGAGCCTCCCCTGAAATGGAAAATGCAAACCCCCTCCCTCTGAATTATTATAATTTTGAAATTAAGGGGCTCTCGGGCAAAGATATGGGAGTAGGAATAACAGTTCTTTACTAGGGAAGAAAATGAAAAAAAAAAAAAAATGCAATAATACAAAACAACAGTGCCAGGGTCAGAGCATGCCCTGTCCCCTGTGTGTCAGGGGGTGGCACAGCCCCATCCCATGGGGGCTCAGCCCTCCTGCAGTGCCAGCTGTGGCTCTGCTGGAGCAGGGATCCTGCACAAGGGGGGAGTTTTCCTCTGCAGCTCCAGGGCTGCTGCAGATGGGCCTGGGCTCCCTCTGGCCATGCAGGGCAGCAGAAGCTGCTCCTCTGGCAATGCACTGGGCAAAGGCTGCTGGGCTGTCCCAAAGCTCAGATTGGATCCAGGTAGGAATGCTTGGCTCCTCCCCTGGGCAATGCAGCATCTCCCCATGGGATGCTGGGATTGGATCAGCCCTGCAGGGACACTCAGTGGCCATGGACAGCAGAGATCTCCTGCAGGGAGGATTGGCTGTGGGAGAGAGAAAGAAAAAACTGCCCCAATGAACAGAGGATAATTGCCTGTTGCCTTGTTCTTCTAAGTTTTTCTAAGCCTTCTGATGTTTCCATTTTTGTAATGGAGTTTCTCACACGCTTTTATGTAAATAACAAATAATAAAAAATAATTTACATTCTTTTCTGGAGGAGGAGAAATTTGATGGACTGTTGGTTTGACCAGTGTCATTGGAGAAGTGGCAATATCATCCTCCAATCCAGGGTCACTTTTGGAATTCTATATGTATCGAGGTCAGGAAATAAACTTCCCTTCTGTTTTACCCTGGAGGTTTCAGAGTGTGTGTCGTTCATCTCGTGTCCTATTGCCCACCTCTAACAGATGGGAAATGGAATACACACCCCATTTCTAACCTAAGACATGACATTGCCTCTCCATGGCAGGGGCAGCTCCTGGGACTGTCCCTCCCCCAGGACAGAGCTGGGGAAGGGAGGGGACAGCTCCAGCCTGGGGTGGGAGCAGGCACCAAGCACAGCCATGAGGGAGTGTTGCCACATTTCTCTTCACAGAGGAAAGCAAGGCACAATTCTTCCTGAGGATTTCTGAGATTCACTTTCTCTGAACCTCAGAGAAAGGGAGAACACCGTTCTTATCTCTTGCTGTGCCTGTGTTGTGCCAAAGTAGAATGCAATATGGAGATTGTTTATCCAAAGTGAGGATGCTTTCTTTCCTAGGCCTATCAGGGCCAGGTGTGTGTGTGTCAGGACTGAGAGTGACACTCATGAGATTCTGGGCAGCGTGTGCAGAGTTTAGTGCTTGGCAGATTCAGTTTAGATGAAATATACATAGTATAGTATAATAAAGTAATTAATTAGCCTTCTGATACCCATGGAGTCCTCCTCATCATTCTCTCCTCTTTGCCGGAGTTGCCTTTGATTTACAATTAGGGAGGATGGGTGCACTGGGGTGGGGATGGAGAAGGGACACAGCAGGGTCAATACCTGCTCCAGTGAGGCTGTTTCCAGCTTTTCCATGCCAGAAAGTTTTATCCTGACAGCAGCTCTTGGTTAGGACTGTTGGGGAAGATGAAACAAGAAAGCTTTATAAATATGATTGCTTGGCAAAAGATTTTGAGAGTATGGAAACTATAAGCGAGATTGAAATGAAAGCAAGCTTTGAGATACTTTAGTTACTGAACGACTGGGAAACAATGGTGTGGCTGGCTGAAGGTAATTTCTTTTTGATGAAACAATACTTTTTGCTTGCAGACAGTTATAAGGGTCAGAGCAGACTTTACTAGCTTAGCAGAAGGGGTCTAAAGAGGAGTTTTTAGGGTTTAAAATGTAACACAGTGTGGTAATGTAGTGATTCTTATAGGCTGTGTGTAAATGCTGTAGGATTTGTATATTGTACAAGACTGGTTAGTGAGAATTAGAATATTCAGCACAGAAGAAGATTTATTGTATTGTAATGGGAACTTTGCTCTCTTACCTTCTTACCCTTTTATCTTCTTACTCTCTATCCTCTCATCCTCTCTCTCTCTCTCATCTTCTTTACCCCTCTCTTCCCTCAGGCCTGCTCTGGGCTGTGGCTGGCAGCTCCAAGCAGGGCCTTTGCACTCACACTTTTTGCAATAACTGCAAGTTCTATGACTTAGCTTCAGAGATCTCTTGTCTCCATCCATCCTGACCATCCTACCCCCTGATGCTCCTACAAGGAGCTCCTGTGCAAGGTTCTCCTTTCCCACCAGGCCGAGCTCTCCATCCATCGCCCGTGCCGAGGGTGGCACAGGCCACAGCTGGGACACTGGGACCATGTTGGGTTATTTACAGTCAAATACCCCAAATTAAAGTTTTCAGTGGCACCCAGAGGCCCACCCAGAGTGTCTGACCCCCTTCAGGAGGGTGGCAGTGGCATGGAGGGGCTGCAGTGACCCCTCAGGGCCTGCAGCCCCAGCAGCCAGGCCGTGCTCTGCCCTGGGCTCCGTGTGGAGCTGGGGACGTGGGTTCAGCCTCCTCAAATCACAGCCTTTGTTTTCCTCTCTGATGTTGAACACAGAGAACATAACCCTGAGGTTAAGGGGGATAAATTCTCTCTGTTCCCTCTGCTGCAGAGCAGATGGCCCAGCAGTGCAGCTGGGCTGGCTCTGCCAACACCATCAGGTTGGTACAAATCCCAGTTTGGGGACAGATGGTCCTTTCACCAACTATTGTATTTGCAGGGAAGTGCCTTGACAAACGCAGGAATGATGAATCTGACCCCATGTTCTTAGAAGGCTAATTTACTACTTTATAATACTATATTATATTAAAGAATACTATATTAAAGAATACAGAAAAGACACTTACTCAATGCTAAAAAGATAATAAAAAAAGATAATAATGAAAAAGATAATAATGAAAAAGATAAAAGATAAAAGATAATAATGAAAACTCATGACTACTACTACTAATAAAAAGATAAAAAATAATAATGAAAACTCCTGACTCTTTCCAGAGCCTCGACACAACTTGGCACTACTTGGCCAATGAGTCAAAACAACTCATAGAAGAATCCAATGAAACAATCACCTGTGAGTAAACAATCTCCAAACAGATTTCATATGTGAGCACAACACAGGAGAAGCAAATCAGATAAGAATTGTTTTCCTTTTCCCTGAGGCTTCTCAGCTTCCCAGGAGAAAAATCTTGGGTGAAGGGATTTTTCCAGAGAGTGTGAATGCCACAACCAACAGGGTCTGCCCAGCCTTGCCAGACCTGTGTGTTTTCTACAAACATTCCTCTGCACATCCCTCATCCCTGTGGTGGATCTGGAGTGGCTCTGGTGATGGAGAGGCTCAAGGCATTTCTCTCATCCTTTATGGGGTGTAGTGGGATTTTGCCTTCTCCTTGCCATGCTCAGTGAACCACTTTGGGAGACAAATTTCTTAAAACAAGTGGATGCTTTTCCATTATTTAATTTGGAAGCAAACCCCATCACCCTGCATGGAGGGATGTCCCCAGCAGCACAGCTCTGCTCTGGCTGCCCTGACACCACACTCCTGGGTTTCTAACAGCTAAAAAAGCCACTTAAATGGGTCAGTGCACACCTCTCCCACCCTTCTGGGAAGAGCAGAGTTCACATTTCAGGTAAATCCTGCTGAGATGAGCCCAGTAGCAGCACAGGGCTGTGATGTCCCCTGGGAAGGTGCAGAGGGCAGGGGACAATGTCCCCCTCCCCATTTTTTGTGGGGCTGAGAGGCAAAGCACCAGTGCTGGGCCACCAAACATATCCCTCTGCCATGAATTCTGCAAGGAATTCTGCCCTGGGAGGGTGGGGAGGCCATGGCACAGATGCCCAGAGGAGCTGTGGCTGCCCCTGGATCCCTGGAAGTGTCCAAGGCCAGGTTGGACAGGGCTTGGAGCACCCTGGGACAGTGGGAGGTGTCCCTGCCATGGCAGGGGTGGAATGAGGGGATTTTTAAGATCCCTTCCAACCCAAACCATTCCATGATTCCTGCTGCAGACCCTCAGCACTGAGGACTGCCAGGGCCCCTCCAGGCTCTGCTGCCAGCTCTGTGTTTTCCCAAATCTCTGTCTGGGTGTGTTTTGGGCACAGTGGAAGGGGCACTGAGGAAGTTTCCCAGTCCCAGGGATGTCATTTCAGGGGTTGTGGTTTGGCTGAGCCACCGTGGAGAGCCACATCTGGACTGTATTTCTGGGAATCTGTAGAGCTGAGCTCTGTGTTCTCACTCAATTACAGTGGGACACTTGTCAGCAATTTCTTGTTTTTATTTCCTGTGACTTTCCAAACTTGGTTGTTTAAAAAAAAAAAAAAGGCAGGAGGAAAAAAACCCAAAAAACCAACAAAAACCCCAAAGCACATGACACGAGTTGGAAGTGCACCAGGAATGGATTTTTTCTGGGCAGGAATGACTCCACTTCTGCTGGAGCTGGGTGTGCAGGGAGAAGGAGCTGCCCAGAGAGCTCCTTAATGAGCCTGTCAGTGTTCCATGGAAGCACAGAGTGGTTTGGACCTTAAAAACCATCCCATTCCACCTTCCCCTGCACCAGGTGTCTCCAAGCCCCATCCAGTGTGGCCTGGAACATTTCCAGGGATGTTTAAGAGGCACAAATTCCTTCAATAATTAACTTTTGGTCAGCCCTGAGGTGATCAAGCTGTTGGATTTGATAATTGTGACAGGCCCCTTCCAACTGAAATATTCCAGTCTGTTCCTGCTGTGGATGAGAGAAGCTCAGATCCCTGTTTTGGGCAGAGTCCAGGAGCACCTTCAGACTCTCCAAAGCAAAAATAACCCCAGAGTGATGCAAAATCCACCCCCCAGTACCCTGATCCCTGCATCCCCCTCCTGCTCTGGGCCCTGGAGATGGAACAATCCCAAAATGAAGGACTTCTTCCAGTAATTGCTGCCTGAAAACACATAATTAATTCTGATAGATTGAGATGGGAGCTTTAAATTGATTTAATGGCAGGTGGAAAAGAAGAATGCCCAAGGGTTGCCAATTTCTGCAGTTTCACTTCCCTGATATATGTAGGAGCTTTGGAATAATCACATTTGTCATTAGCACTGTCAGTGCTAATATATTAAACCAGACTAGTGCTGAATTGCTTTATTTTAAAATTTATTCATTTAATTCATTGGACCAAAGCGATCACACTTGGAAATTTCCTTATTTTGGAAAGAACATGGAGAATCATGGAATCATTAAGGCTGGAAAAGACCTTTAAGACCATTGAGTCCATGATGAACCAGCAGATTTTGTCAAATTCTATCTCTTATCTCATCAGGACCTTTTCCCACAGGGGTCCTGCCTGTAGGTGTGGCATTAAGAGACCTCGTGGATGTCAGAGCAGGGATTTTCCCAGCTGGGCCTTGATCCCCCCCCAAATTCCACACCTGCCATTGCATTCCCATTGGAAAGGGACTTGTTCTGTTGGAACAAGCCCTGTGGAGCCCCAGAGCCTGGCTGCTGACAGCTCATTCCCTTTGTCTCTTGGCTGCAGCCCCGTTTGTCAATGGGAGATCAGGATCACTTGGCTCCAGCAGGGAGGAAATCCCTCCTGGCCCGGAATCCTTGGCAGCAGCTTGGCACAGTGGGCAGCTCCAGCCTCCCTCCATGGCTTGGCTTCCCTGCACTCCCTCCTGCACTGGGGAGCTCTTGTCCAGATGGTGCTGGAACCCAAACATCCGTGTTCCCTGATTTCCAGGGCTTTTCCCAGGCTTTGGCACAAAAGTGCCTCTTGCTGAAACCTCTTGGGCGCCTCTTCTGTGTTTGTTCAGGATGAGCATCCCCAGTGCAGACCTGGATCTGTGATCCTGCTCCTCAGGAAACCCCTCAGGAGAACCCAAAATGTTTCCCAGCCCCTCAGAGCAGGTGCTGGGAGCATTTGGGAAGGAGATGAGAGCAGAGCTTGCTGCTGGAACAACATCCATGAATTCTCCTCCAGGTGATGCTACTCAAGGTCCCCTTGGGCTGCTCAAAGCCCTTGGGGTTGTTTAGTCTGGAGAAAAGGAGGCTCAGGGGGGACCTTTTCACTCTCCACAGCTCCTTGACAGGAGGCAGGAGCAAGGTCAGGCTCTGCTCCCAGGGATCAGGGACAGGACAAGAGGAAAACCTCTTAAACTGCACCAGGGAAGGCTGAGATTGTGTCTTGGTTTGGAAAGCCAGGAGTCTGCTAAGGAAGGCAGGAGCCTCCCCTGAAATGGAAAATGTAAATTTTCTCCACCCCTCCTAATTGCTATAAATTTTAAATTAAGGGGCTCTCTGGCAAAAATATGGGAGCAGGAAATAACAGTTCTTTAATAGGGAAAGGAAAAAATAAAAGGATAAAATAAACAATGCAGTACACTAGAACAACAGTGCCAGAGTCAGAGCCCAGCCTGACACCCTGTGGGTCAGGGTGCTGGCACAGCCCCATTGGAATTGTGGCTCAGCCCTCCTGCAGTGCCAGGGGTGGCTCTGCTGGAGCAGGGATCCTGGAGAAGGGTGGAGGCTTCCTCTGCAGATCCAGGGCAAGGAGAGGCAGCTGCTGCTCCTCTGGGCAATCCAGTGCAGAAGCCGTGCTGGTGTTCCAGAATCTCCAGATTATATCCAGGCAGGAATGCTTGGCTCCTCCCTCTGGGCTCACATCTCCCAATGGGATGCTGTAGTTCTTATCAGCCATGCAGGGACATTCCATGGCTGTTATCAGCAGGTGTCCCCTCCCAAGGGAGGTGTGAATGTGGTCACTCAGAGAGAGATAAGGCAAACTGCCCACTTGACAAAGGCAATCTGCCATGCAGATGGTAATGGAAAACATCTTGCCTTGCAATCTGGAACAGATTGGATATTGGGAACAATTTCTTCATGGAAAGGTTTGTCCAGCCCTGGCACAGCTGCCCAGGGCAGGGGGGGAGTTCCCATCCCTGGAGGGATTTAAAAGCCATGTGGCTGTGGCACTTGGGGACAGGGGGCAGGGGTGGCCTTGGCACTGCTGGGGGATGGTTGGACTGAACCATCTCCAAATTCTTTCCCAACCTCAAGAATTCCATGATTCCATAAGAGTCTGTGTCCTGCCAGCTGCTGGGAACCAGTGGCTGCTGCTCTCCCTTACCTCTTGGGACAGCCACAGACCAGCACATCCCAACCTCATTCCCAAATCTTTTGTGTTCCTTGGAGCCCCATCGCCAACAGAAGCAGCTGTCCCAGGCTGGGCTCTGCCAGGAGCTCATGCTGGTGTCCCAGCATCTCCAATTCTGTGCCATGGCCATGGTGGTGACCACTGCCCCCCTCATCCCTGCTCCCAGCCTGTGGGGAGACGTCTGCACAGGCAGGCCCAGGCTCTCCTGCAATATTTATCACACCCCAAGGTTCACCATCTGTTGCCTCCTCTGGGTGCTCCCCAGGACCAGCTCTCAGCTGCTTTTCCAGGTTTTCCTGTGGAACTGCAGGCCTGGGGCTGTGCAGAGCCTTGTGCTGCCCACCCAGAGGGTGACACCAGCACCTCCCAGAGCTGCTCTGCACCCCAGGGCTCTCCCTTGGCACCTGTGATGTTGTAGCAGTGCAAAAAAATGTGTTGATAGGGGTAGATTTTTCTCCTGTGATTTGTTCTTTTTTCCTTCATCTGCCTTACAAACATCCCCACCCAAACTCATGAGAAATTCTGGGTTTTGGAGTCTCCCATTTTGTTTCTCCTTTCCTCTTCATGACCAGCTTCTCACTGCTCCTTTCTGGATGAAACCCCACCTCAGCTCCCTCAATTTGTCACATCCCTCACCCTTGGGGTAGTTGACACTTTCACCCTCCTCCTCCCCTCATTAGAGCTCACCCCTTGTACTTTATCTCCCAAATTAATTTGTTCTGGGTCAGCTGCTCGCTCGTTCTTGCAATTATTTTCTTCAAGGCTGAGGAAGCAGCACCTGATGGGGATCTTTTCCCACTGGATGCCTGCAGACCTCCAGCAGTAAATCCAAAAAGTGCTGCCAGGTGGAGCTGCTGGAGCTTGGCTTTATCCAGAAGGATTTCCTGCAATTCCTGCTGACTCTGACCCCCCACCCAAATGCTCCAGCATCCCATGGGATTCTCGGTGGGGTTGGAGGTTGGTCTCAGAAAAGGCTTCCCACCCTTGCACATCCTCTCCAGCTCTGCAGCATCCCATGGGGCACCTGGATCCCCCATAGAGGTGAATTCCAGGTGGGAAGGGTGGGGGCTGAAGCTCTGAAGGTGTCACTGCTTTGAATCCAGCTGGCTGAACACTCAAAGTTGTGTCTGTCCCTGTCACTGATGCCATGTCTCACATTTTGCTCTCTCCCACTTGCCCAATTGAGACTCTCAGAGTCTTGGGGCTGCTCTGAATTGCAAATTTCCTCTGAGTCCTGATCCTGGGATCTGAGTCACTGCATAATCCATGGCCCCAGGGCTGAGGGGTTCAAATGCAGCCCAGGAGGAGAGTCAGGGAGTCATGGAATGGGGAGAGGAAACCACGTCTGGGAATGTAACATCCTGCTTGGAGCTGGCCATGAGCTGTGGGTGATGCATCACAGGCTCCCTACAGAGGGCAGGGAATTGTTGGGATGAGTCCAGGAAGGGCCATGGAGCTGCTCCAAGGGCTGGAGCCAGGCTGGGAGAGCTGGGGGTGCTCACCTGGAGAGGAGAAGGCTCCAGGGAGAGCTCAGAGCCCCTGGCAGGGCCTGAAGGGGCTCCAGGAGAGCTGGAGAGGGACTGGGGACAAGGGATGGAGGGACAGGAGCCAGGGAATGGCTGCCAGTGCCAGAGAGCAGGGATGGGTGGGAGATTGGGAATTGGGAATTCCTGGCTGGGAGGGTGGTGAGGGCACCAAGCTCATGGTGCTTTCAGCATTTTGGGGCAGTTGAGCTTTCCTGGGGGCTGTGAGGGGGGACAGCAGCCCTGCCACACTCCAGGCTGGAGGAAGGCTCAGGAAGATTCTCTGGGGTTTCTCTGCTCTGGGAAGCAGTGTGTGAGGGCAGCACAGAGCAGGGGCAGCCCCTGGGGCTGTGCCAGGGCTGCTCCCTGCGTGGAATTGTGCCAGGTTTTCCTGAGGGCTCTTGGCAGGGGATGGAGCCTGCATGCTGTGAGTGCTGCAGCACTCCATGCCCAGTGCTGCTGGGGGCTGATTCCAGCCCAAAGCTTTGGGAATTCTTTGCCTCTGGGCCTCTCCCACCTCCTCCTGGCCCTCCTGCATGCAAGGGCCACAGGGATGCAGCTCTGTGGATGCTGGGCACAGGTACAGAGTTCACCAGTGACATTTGGATGGATGGGGTATTGGGAACTGGGAATTCCTCCCTGTGAGGGTGGGCAGGGCCTGGCACAGGGTGCCCTGAGCAGCTGTGGCTGCCCCTGGATCTCTGGCAGTGCCCAAGGCCAGGTTGGATGGGAATTGGAGCAGCCTGGGATGGTGGAAGGTGTCCCTGCCATGGCAGGAGTGGAACTGAATGGTCTTTAAGGTCCCTTCCAGCCCTGGCCTGCCCAGGAACACAGCTCTGTGCCACCCCCAGGACAGCTCAGTGTGGGAGTAGAGCTCTGGCCCTGTAAATGTCCTCCCTGCACAGACAGAGTCACCTTGGAGCTGGCAGGGAGCAGCAGCCCTGCTGTAAATCACTGCTCAACGTGGTTCTGGGCTGTTCCCATATTTTGGGTCTGTCCATGGTGAGTCAGAGCAGCCCCAGGTGGCCTCATTCCAGTTGTTCCCTGGGTGCATTCCCAGGATTTACAAGGGCAGGGATCAGAGCTGGAAGGGGTCACCAACTACCTGGGGGCTGCAGCTGTGTCCTTGGGTGCTTCCACATGGGAACCAGGCATGGCTTTGCTGGAAGCTCCCAAGGAACCAAGTGAGATGGAGATGTGACTTTGTAAAAAACAGGGGGGGAAAAGGCCAATCCAGGCACTGAAGAGATCATGAAAATAATGGACATTTATTTCTTTGCCTCCTTGTTGTCCCGAGTGTGAGGATGGGGAGGTCCCATGGGCTTGGGCAGAGTTTGCTTGGAGAAAGAGGAGCTGATGGTGAGGGCAGGAGCACAAAGAGGGGAGATCCTACTCCAGGTTCCTGAGGGATTCCTGCAGCTGCTGCTCCCTCTCTGCCCCTGAAATGAGCAGGTGAAGATGCTTTGGGCTTGTGCTGCTGTTTTCAGTGGTTTCAATGTTTGTCAGTGCCCAGGAGTTGTGGGACTGGCAAAGCTCCCCCCAAACCCTGGTTTATCTGCAGGAAGGGCTGGGGGTCACTTTAAACCCTTGCTGATGCCCATCTGGCTTTTCTGTGAAGCCCAGCCAGGGCAGCAGACACAAGCCAGCCTGGAAACAAGACACAGCAAGTCTGACAGCAGAGTCCTGGAAATTCTCTGATCTGTATCAGGAGAGGAATTCTGGAGGAGAGCAGAGCAGAGCTGCACTGGGTCAGGGTCATGGAATGGTGGAATTATAGAATGTGGGATATCCTCACCTGGAAGGGACCCCCAGGGATCATCCAGGGCAGCTCCTGCCCTGCCCAGAGCCCCAACACTCCCACCCTGGGCATCCCTGGCAGCTCCTGGAGCTCTGGGGCTGTGCCCATTCCCTGGGGAGCCTGGGCAGTGCCAGCACCCTCTGGGGGAGAACCTTTTCCATTGGAGTGGTGAGAGCCTCTCCTGGGTGCTGAGATGCTCTGCTGGAGCAAAGGTTGCCCTGGCTTCAGGAGGAGGAGAGACATAAAGATGGGAATGTGGGGGATTTCCATGAGAAAACCCAGAGGAGGCAGAGCTGGAATCTCATTTGAGGCTTTGCTTTTTTTTCCCTCTGATTTTAGTTGGTGTTTATCTGCAGCATCAAATTCTGCCCTTATCTCTTGTTTGTTCCTCTGTCTCCAGGGCTCTGAGAGCAGCAGATGGGGCAGAAGCAGCCTGGGGTCAGATCAGGGGACCTCTGGCTCCCCCTGGGATGGGGAACCCTCAGAGCCCAGCCAGGGGGACGTGTTTGTGTGCTGGGTGTCCTCTCTAAAGCTCTTAATAAAATTCACAAACCCATCAAGATCAATCCCTGTGCCAGCTTGGCTCATCAATACTTCAGTGCTGTCTCCTCCAGTCTCTTTGAAGGGATTATTTAAATATGCACCAGCTCCTCAGACGTGGATAATGAGGGGTCAGGAGGATGCTTTTGTGTGCTCAGAATGTGGCTGCAGCTGGGCTGCTCCCTCACTCCCTCCTGCTGGGGCTGCCAGAAGATTCCTCTGGAGCTTCCCAGATTCCTGGGGTGCATCCTGACCTCGTGCTGTGCCTGGTGCTGGGACTGGGGAAAGCCAAGCCCTGAGGACAACAAATCTGTGCCAGAGGAGACCCCAGACTGCCTCTCCCCAGAGCAGAATCACATTATTCAATGGATGAACTTTCCCATTTCATCCCAAATTCTGCCTGTGGGATGTGGCTGTGCTGGATGGCAGTGGGTATTTGATTGTGTTGATGTGTTTGGAAACTGTTGCAGACATCTTTTATGGAAAATCCTTTCCTTAGGATTTTTCCTGCTGAGAAGCTGAGAGGCCTCAGGAACAAAATGCAAACATTGATTATCTGCTGCTGTGGAATGCAACAGGTGGATTTGTGATTGGCCAATGTTGGATGTTTCTAATTAATGGCCAATCACAGTCCAGCTGGCTCGGACAGAGAGCCCGAGACAGAGCCTTTGTTATCATTCTTTCCTATTCTATTCTTAGCCAGCCTTCTGAGGAAATCCTTTCTTCTATTCTTTTAGTATAGTTTTAATGTAATATATATCATAAAATAATTAATCAAACCTTCTGAACCATGGAGTCAGATCCTCGTCTCTTCCCTCATCCTAAGACCCCTGTGAACACCAGCACAGGAAACCTCCTCTGTTGAGAAGCTCCCTCATCCTTCCTCCACTTCCATGGAGGATTTTTCCTGTCCCACTGCTGAACTGGAGCTCACCCTGTGCCAGCCCTGCAGGACAGCAGGCATGGAGCAAACAGAGCTGGCAGATTTTGGGATGGGGTCACAGCAGCGAGGCCTCTGGGAGAGCTGGAGTCACTGGAATGCTGCCTGTGGCTCCAGGGGGCTGGGATGGAGCCACAGGCCACAGGGAGTTGCTGTTTTCCCTCTTTCCATGACAAGAGGGAGGGCTGGAGCTTGGGTTTGTTTGCTTTTCTCATCCTTGTTTGCAAACTCATTTACTGTAATAACAGCCCTGCTTTTACAGGACAGGTTTCCACTGCTTGGAAAAGGAGAATCAGTGGATCAGGAAGAGGAGGGAACCCTCTGCTGTTTAAAATATTTTTCTCTCACAGATATCCTCTCTCCAGCCTTACCTGCTCACCACAGAGGGGCTGGGGCAGCCTGGATGTAGGAGATCTCCATGGAGATGTTCCAAGGGCTGGAGAACCACTTCCAGAGGGAGAGCTGGGGGAGAGAAGAGAAAGAGGAAGAGGACGAGAGAAGAAGGCTCCAGGGAGGCCTTGGAGCCCCTTCCAGGGCCTAAAGGGGCTCCAGGAGAGCTGGAGAGAGACTCTTCATCAGGAATTGTCATGATAAGAGAAGTGGGAATGGGTTCAAACTGAAAGACAGGAAATTTAGCTTGGCTATATGGAAGAAATTCCTGGCTGTGAGGGTGAGGTTGCCCAGAGCAGCTGTGGCTGCCCCTGGATCCCTGGAAGTGTCCAAGGCCAGGGTTTGGAGCAGCCTGGGACAGTGGAAGGTGTCCCTGCCATGGCAAGCGGGGGACTGGATGAATTTTAAGGTCCCTTCCCACCCAAACCATTCCATGGCTCTGGGATTTTGTGGAAGTGGTGGTGTCACTGCCACGCTGTGATTTGGGAGAAGCTCCCTGGGAGCTGCTCCATCATTCCATGGCACACCAGGGAAGGTGACCCAGTGCTGGGCTGTGGCAGTCCCAGGGAGCTGGGATCAAAGCCACAGCTGTGCCAAACTCTCCTGACCAGATCTGGGCTTGATAAAGGAGCTGGGTGGTTACTGCTCCACCTCCACGGCGTGTGTGCAAATCGTTAAGTGGTAATTAATTCCTCATTAAATGCCAGGCCTGAGAAAGTGTCAGGAAGCATTCATTCCACGTGGCTCAGCCCCGCCTCGATGTGCAGGAGGGTTTGGATGGCTCTGCCCACCCACAAGGGATGGTCCTGCTCCAGGGCATCCATCACTTTTTGGCAAGGCTGTCCTTGAGGAGATTCCTGCCAAATAGGATGTGATGAAGCCCAGAAAACCATCCCTACATCCTCAGCCATTTTCCCATTATTCCCAGCTGACTTTGGAAGCTGGGAGAAGGCACAGTGACAGTGGGGACAGCTGGAGGGTGACACCAAACCATGGCCACCACAGCCTCAGCAAAGCACGAACCCCACAGTGTCATTGGTAACCCTGTTTGGGCTTTTTTTATTCCCTCCAAAAAGGGCATAACTATAGTAAATAGTATAGTTAATAATAATAATAATAATAATAATTTTATAAATTATAATAATTAATTAATAGTAATACTATATTATAGTATAGTAAATAGAAAAGTCAGTAAATAATAAAGCAAATAAATAATATCCCCAAGGAATGTTGGGCAGACACATTCTCCAGTTTTTCTCTCCAGCTCTCCTTGAGCAGGTGAAGGGTCCATGAGCTCCCAGTGGAAAATTAAATGCCCAAATCACAAAACATTTTGTTTCCTCAGAGCAAATCAGGGCTCAGCAAGGAAAACTTGCCAGAGATTCCTTTCCCAGAAGACTTCTGCAGGGCTGGAACTGGGCTGTGAGGTGAGCACTGGGGGTATCTAAAGCATAATTTGGGGGAGTTCCTCATGAAGTTTCCTCATGATTCTCATTCTCCTCATGATTTTCCTCATGATTCCTTTCCTAGAACACTTCTGGGAAACTGAAGTTCCAGGGCTGGAATGGCGCTGTGAGAGGAGCACTGGCGGTATCTAAAGCATATTTTGGGGGATTCCCTCATGAAGGATTGCTCTGGGGTCACACCTCTTGGTGGGTTTATTCCAGCATGGACCAGGGGGTCTGGTGGCCCTTTGGATGAGACCCTGTGGAGGTGTTTTCCATGGGCTCATGATGAGCAAATCAGGCTCAGCAAGGAAAACTTGCCAGAGATTCCTTTCTCAGAACACTTCTGTAGGGCTGGAAGTGGGCTGTGAGATGAGCACTGGGGTTTTCTAATGCATATTTTGGGGGATTCCCTCATGGATTGCTGGAATCCCTCATGGATTGCTCTGAGGTCACACATCCTGGTGGGCTTATTCCAGCATGGACCAGGGGCTCTGGTGGCCCTTTGGACATGACCCTGTGGAGGTGCTTTCAATAGGCTCATGATGAGCAAATCAGGCTCAGCAAGGAAAACTTGCCAGAGATTCCTTTCCCAGAACACTTCTGTGAGACAAGCACCTAAAGCATATTTTGGGAGATTTCCTCATGGAGAATTGCTTTGAGGTCACACATCCTGGTGGGTTTATTCCAGCATGGACCAGGGGGTCTGGTGGCCCTTTGGATGAGACCCTGTGGAGGTGTTTTCCATGGGCTCATGATGAGCAGATCAGGCTCAGCAAGGAAAACTTTCCAGAGATTCCTTTCCTAGAGCACTTCTGGGAAACTGAAGTTCCAGGGCTGGAACTGAGTTGTGAGATGAGCACTGGCGGTTATCTAAAGCATATTTTGGGGGAGTTCCTCATGAAGTTTCCTCATTATTCTCATTTTCCTCACGATTTCCCTCATGATTCCTTTCCTAGAACACTTCTGGAAAACTGAATTTCCAGGGCTGGAACTGGGCGGTGAGAGGAGCACTGGGGGTATCTAAAGCATATTTTGGGGGATTCCCTCATGAAGGATTGCTCTGAGGTCGCACCTCTTGGAGGGTTTATTCCCCCATGAAGGATTGCTCTGAGGTCACACCTCTTGGAGGGTTTATTCCTCATGAAGGATTGCTCTGAGGTCACACCTCTTGGTGGGTTTATTCCTCATGAAGGATTGCTCTGAGGTCACACCTCTTGGTGGGTTTATTCCCCCATGAAGGATTGCTCTGAGGTCACACCTCTTGGTGGGTTTATTCCCCCATGAAGGATTGCTCTGAGGTCACACCTCTTGGTGGGTTTATTCCTCATGAAGGATTGCTCTGAGGTCGCACCTCTTGGTGGGTTTATTCCAGCATGGCCAGGGGCTCAGGTGGCCCTGTGGCTGAGCCCCTGGGGAGGTGTTTTCCATGGAGGAGAGCCCGGTGTGGCTCTGGGGGAGCAGGGGAGGCCGCGGGAGCGGCGCTGGGGCGGAGCGGGACAGGCAGAGCCGGCGGAGCCGCTTCCCACGCCCGGCCCGGAGATTCCCTCCGGAGACAGCGCTCAGGGGCCGCCCTGGCTCCTCTCTGCTCTGGGTTTGGGGGCACCTGGGCCAGGGTGAGCTCTGTGTGCCCCGTGCCATACCTGAGTCCGGAGCAGCCCCTCCTGCCCCATCCCAGGACACATTGGGATCATTCCCTGCCCAGGTTTTGTGTGCCATGTCTCCCGTCCAGCTCTTGTGCCACTCCTCTCTCCTTCCCTCTCCTTCCCCTTCGCTCTCCTGCCCAATTTAAAGATAAAGGAGACTCCATGAGCAGCCCAGTCCCTCCTTCCCAAACGCTCAGAGTCCTCCCCTCTTTGCGTGGTCCCTGCTCCAAAGGAGGAGAAGGGGACAAAGAGAGGTGGCACTGCCACATCAGGCGACATTTGCCAGCAGGGTGCTGGTGGCAGTATCATCACAGCCCTGGGACTGATCCAGAGGCAATGGATGGTGTCTCCCCAGCTCTGGCTGGTGCCAGGGGATCGTGGCTAACA
Source organism: Agelaius tricolor (assembly GCF_023055355.1). Lineage (NCBI taxonomy): Eukaryota > Metazoa > Chordata > Aves > Passeriformes > Icteridae > Agelaius > Agelaius tricolor. The sequence continues at coordinate 2,541,429 of NW_027269265.1, forward strand.
CGGCTCTCCCCAGTGTCCCAGCCTCTGTCCCTCCACGTGGACAAAATCAGTTCGTTTTCTTCCAAAAAGGAAAAAAAAAAAAAAAAAGGAAAGGCAAAGCAAACACCTCAGCCTTTGTTCAGGGAGACAAGGGCTGCAGCCTGCTCAGATGGAATTTATTTTGTGCTCAGTAATTCAATCCATTCGGGCTCAGGATGTGGCCAGGAGAGTTGAGCCAAAAAATGCAAGTTTAAAGCAACTAAATTTTATGCTGTGTATACAGCAAAGTTTGGGGTTGGCTGAGACAAGCAGTTTCCATGGGGGATTTTTGCAATTCCTGTTGTAGCAACGAGCTCCTTGTGCAATGGAAGGGCTGGGGGTTGTGGCTGGAGAGGGGCACGAGGGGAACTTGGACAGCTGGGACTGGGGACAGGGCTTATCACAGGGTGATTGATACTGGCCCAGCTGAGTGACCCTCGCTGGGGACAGCGTGCTTGGCATGGCTCAGAACATCCCTGTGGTTGGATGCTTTCCTCCAAATCCATTTCCCCAGCATCCAAATGCCTCCAGTGCCATGCAGAGCTTCTCCCAGTGCTGGAATGCAGCTGCTGAGCTGTGCTTTCCCTCCCCGAGGTGTCCCTCTCCCTGCTATTAACATTTTTCAGCTGGAAAAGCTGTGCAGTGCTGAGCTGTGGCCCAACAGCTGGGCTGCAGATGTGGGGAAAGCCAGCCTGCAGCATCTGTGTGTGTGTGTCCCTGTCCCCTCCAGGCCTGTCTGCCCTCTGTGCACATCCCTGAGCACCTCCAGGAAGCTGCACTCTGCCATTGAAGATCCTGAAATCAAATCCACACAACACCCCAAGGCTCTCAGGAATAACTCCTTGTTTTCCCCTTGACCATGGGATTATTATTTCAGCTGCCCAGCTCGCTCAGACCAGCGCTGCTCATCCCTCAGCCAGGATTCTGGCAGGAAAAAATTGGTGTGGGAGCTCCTGGTGGGAACTCAGCACTCCAAGCCTGGAAGAGCATCAGGACTTGGCCAAAGGTGCACCAAGGGAAATACAGGCTGGATAGCAGGAAAAGTTTTTAATGGAAAGAGTGATAAAGTTCTGGAATGTTCTGCCCAGGGAGGTGGTGGAGTCCCCATCCCTGGGTGTGTTTAACAAAGCCTGGATGTGGCACTGGGGGCCAGGGTTGAGCTGAGCTGTTGGGGCTGGGCTGGACTCCATGATCTTGAAGGTCTCTCCCAACCCAGTGATTCTGGGAATTCTGTGAATTCTGTGAAAGCAAACCTCTGCAGGGAGGTTTTCCTGTTAGATGGCATCAAGTGGCACTTTTTTGCTCAGGGATCATTCCCACAAAAGTGCTGTTCTTTCAGGAAGCTCATCCCAGTGGCCCAGTGGAGCCCAAGGAAGTGCTGGGATTTATTCCCAGTCCAGGGCTGGGCTGGAGGGGATTCTTCTCCAGATTTGCTTGTTGCAATCAGGGCCAGTTTACAAAACATTATCAGTTTATCAGCCTTCCTTCCTTCCTTCCTTCCTTCCTTCCTTCCTTCCTTCCTTCCTTCCTTCCTTCCTTCCTTCCTCCCTCCCCTCCCCTCCCCTCCCCTCCCCTCCCCTCCCCTCCCCTCCCCTCCCCTCCCCTCCCTCTTTCAGGCTTTGCACTTCTGCCTGCAGATCATGCACTGTCCCTCTGAAGTTGGTTATAGATTAAATTAATCCTGGAATTGCTTAGGTTGGAAAAGACCTTCAATTCTCCCAGCCCATCCTGTCCCATGAGACTCACTCAGGGATGGATATTTCATTTCACATGTCCAGCTCAGAGGCTTCCTGATGGGGCTTTTGAGAGTTTAGGAACCTGGTGGATTTTTATCCCATGAACTTCTCCAGTATCCTCATGAATCATTGGTATTTCCTGGTGTTCTGTGAGCTCAGCAAGGTAAATAGGGGCAATTTGGGGATTCTTTTGGGTGCTCTCACCTCCATCATTTGATGCCTGTTTGATTCTTCATCAGCACAAACTGGACACAGCTCCTAATTCCCAAGGCCACCAAGATTCCACAGCCTCCTGTTGCTTTATCCTGGAGTTCCAAGTCACCTTGGGCAAACAGAGGGCTCCTTCCCTGGGAGGGTGGGCAGGCCCTGGCACAGGGTGCCCAGAGCAGCTGGGGCTGCCCCTGGATCCCTGGAAGTGCCCAAGGCCAGGCTGGACAGGGCTTGGAGCAGCCTGGGACAATGGGAGATGTCCCTGCCCATGGAAAGGGGGAAGGAATGGGATGAGCTTTAAGGTCCCTTCCAACTCAAAGCAGTCTGATAGCAGATTCTATCCTGCCCCATTCCCTCCCTGGTCTTCCACCACTGAGCTTGGCCCCAAAAACTCTTTGCATCCGCACAGGCTGGAATTGGAGTGGATTTAGCTCTGGAACTCACATGTTCATATTTGCCTCTTGCTCCTCCTCCACTGTCTCTTCCAGCAGAGACTTGGGATGATCTCCTGAGATGCCTGGAATATCCTGGAGCTGCAGGAGATTCCTGGAAGACTTTCATCCATCCAGCACCACCTGGAGGGCGCCCATGCCTCACCAGGGGCAGGACACCACGGAGGTGACACATGAGGGACCTTCTGGTGACCACCACCACTTTTGGGACAGCACCTTTGGGACAGCCCATGGCAGGGCTGCACACACATGGGGGGCTCGTGGACCCCCCAGAGCTGCTGAGGAGCAGATCTCCACAGGCTGGCCCATAAACTGTTAACACATTAATTAAAAGAAGAAAAAGGAGTTGGTCCCATTAAGCTCCCCATCTGTTTTAATTATCCACTGGAGCTCACAGAAAGCTTTGTACACACTGTAATTGCATAATTAAAACGAACTGTTGGGAGATAGATGGCACTGAGATGACTGGGGAGAGAAAAGCAGCCCTTGCTCCTGTTCTGCTGTGGCTGAAGAGCATTGTAATTAGAAAGAAACATTTTAAAAACCCCTTTTTGGGCTGAGCTTAGCATTGCACAGCCCCAGCTGACTTTTGAGAGCTTCTCAGGGGTGTTTGTGTCATCTCCACCCCGAGCAGAAGCAGCAGCAGCACCAAACCCCACTCTGCTGATAGCTGGGATGAAAATTGGTGCTGCTCCCCAAATTCCACATTTCCAGCCCAAATCAGCACCTGGATGCAGATACAACCCAACCTCTCCTGCCTCGTACCTGTGGGTGGGAACCTCAGCAGACTTTGTTTGGCAGCTCCCAAAACCAGGCTCATCCAAAGGGATCCCATCCAAAACCCAGCTGGTTGTTCTCAGGCATGGAGCAGGTGGCCTTGTGATCATGACAGAAGTTTTAAAAATCAAAATATTAGTGTTGAGAAGGGAAAACAACCAGCGTAACAAACTTCCTGTGAAGCAGTGGGAATTCTTCACATTTTTTTGAGGGGGAGGTTGTCTGTGGGTTGAGTTGTTTTTTTTTTTAATTCTTGTGGTATTGAACTGATACTCTCATGTCTTCTGGCTTGTTTTTCCCAGCTTGCTGCTTTTCCACGTTCCCTGCAAGCCAGATCTTTGGATTAATACTTTTATTTTTTTTGACATTCAACTTCTGATCCGCACCGAGAAAACGCGATGAGGTCACTGCGAGTCCTGAAAACTGGAAAAAGTCCTTCTGGTTCAAAGCCCTCCTGGGACAAGCCTCTGACAAGGAGGAGATCCAAAACACAACTGTTCCCGGAGAAAATATGACTCTGGATCAGGCCAGGGACGAGCTCATGACAAGGAAAACACTGGAATGGAATTAGATCAGAGCTCTGCAGCCAGCCAGAACCTCCCAGCTTTGAATGTCAGCTCAGAGACACATGGATAACTCGCAAGGGTCTTCTGGAGCCAAGGTAAACGTGGGATAATCTCCCAGCACGCCCTTGGAGCAGCAACGCCCGGGTACCACCTCCTCCTTGGCATGGTCCTGATGGATGGGATCTGCCACATCCTATCTCCCAGGGGCTGGGATTTTGTTACAAAGTGATTTTTTTCTGGCAGAGAGCAGTGATTCCATCAAAACCGAGGTGTTCTGTGGGAATATGGCTGACCCTCCTCATCAGGGCATGTTTTGATTTTTCCTTTAGGGACAAACTTCCCTCCCCATGGCAAGACAGGCTATCTTTTAAAATCAGAACTGGAATAAAAGGCCAGGATTCATCCCAGTTTCTCTTTGGGGTTTTGTTTCCTGGCAGATTCCAAGGTGTTTTTGAATCGAGTTTGCAAACATGGAGTGTGCTCCCAGCAATCCTGGCAGGGAGCAGCTCCAAACATCCCACAGCAATCCGAGGCATGGAGAAAAACCCTCCACCTGCAACAGTTCATTTGTGGGCTCCTCATTGAGATGGACTCAAGCAAACCCTTTTTTTGCAAGTGATGCTTTTCCCTGTTTTTTCCTCTCCCAGAGTTTTTTCCTGCACAAAAAGCTGGTGTTGGTTGCTCAGCTGTGCAAAAATAAAAAAAGTGGAGAAGGGAAGAGATCCCTGTGGATGGGCACTTGGGTAAAGGCTGGGTCTGATGACCTTAGAGGGCTTTTCCAACCTTAACTCCTTCAAGTTCCCTAGCAGGAGATGCCAGGATTTCTATCCATACAAAATCGTAGAAAACATCACAAATTAAAGCAATGAAATGGGGTCATGGCAGCAATTGGGGAATTGGAGCAACACACTCAAGGATGGGGTCCTGAAGCACCCAGAGGATGGAAAAAACCTTGGCTGGCATTTTCTTGGAAAGGCACTTCTGAATCCCAGTGGTATTCCCAGGCTGGGATTCCTTGCCCATGCGTCCTCTGGAAAACTCCCTGGCCTGGGATTGGGAAGCAAATCTCATGGATGGCTTAGCTGAGATGTGTTTTGCCACAGGCCTAATGCTCTGGAAAATTAGAGTGCAGGTTTCATCTTCTCTCCTTTCTTCTCTCAAGTGTACTCTGGAATTAATTGAGCTCAGTGCTGGAGTGAAATAATTGCAGAACATGCAGAAAAAGGACTTTTTAGTCCAAAACTCTTTTTGAGGCATTTTGAGTGCACAGTTTGCCAAACCATGGCTCGGTTTTGTTGGCTGTTGTAATGGGAAATCTGTCTTGGGTGTCTCCTAGCACGGATGTGATCCATGGTGGCTTTCTCTGGAGAGCAAAATTCACCCCAAATCGACTGCTCAGGGGTCAGAATAGTGAAGCATCTTTTGGGAAATCTCATCTGGAGAAGGTGTTATTGGGAAGGGCCATCAGTAGTCACCAAAATTGCTCCCCTGAATACATGAACAGATGATGAATATATGAATATAAATTGCCCCAATTCCCACTGAAGTGAAGGAGTCAATAATGCAGAAAGAGGAATAAAATCAGACTAATGAGGGGTGGATCAACATCAGAGAATCCCAGAATGGTTTGAGTTAGAAGGGACCTTAAATCCCATCCTGTTCCACTCCCTGCCATGGGCAGGACACCTTCCACTATCCCAGAGTGCTCCTAATCCCATCCAGCCTGACCTTGGACACTTCCAGGGATCCAGGGGCAGCCACAGCTGCTCTGGGCACCCTGTGCCAGGGCCTCCCCACCCTCAAAGGGAAGGATTTTAATGAGGCCCTCAGGATTCTTGCAGGGTTTATTAATTGGGCTGTTGTTTTTTCAATTAACATGAGGGAGCAAAAGGAGCCTGGAGAGATGAAGAAATGGGAAAGATCTGGGTACTTTTGCTGTAGTGGCCAAGCCAGGAAGCTGGGGAGGTTCTGGTATAGGGGGTCCAAACCAACTGTGCTCTAGAGTTCCCAAAAAAAAGAAAAAAAAAAGAAAAGAAAGGAAACAAACAAACAAAAAAGCCAGATTTTGGAGGGATTTTTATTCCACTACTTTTACAAAATCTCTGAAAAACGCTTTGTCTGGACCCACCCAGAGCTGCTCGTGGGACCAGCGCCGAGGTTTTGCTCCTGGCGTCAGCTCCCCGTCCCTTTTGTGCAGCAATTTTTCTTCCCACTGAGGTCACTGCTGAACAGAAAGCCCTGGTTGTTTGGAAGCAGAAAGTTTCCTGTAGAAAAACATCCAAATGAAACATTTCAGCACTGGGAAACCTTCCCTCCCACCCGCTCTGGCTTTGCTTGGTTGTCCCCACAGAAAATCCCTCGTGTTGCAAACCCAGGGCTCATCCCTGTCCCCCTGCTCTGTTCGGGATGCACAGAGCACAAAGGCACTTCCCACTGCTCATCCCTCCTGCCAAGCACGGACACAGAGTGTGTTCAGTCACTCAGCAGCTTCCTGGGAAGCCCAGGGAGGTGGTTTTTGATGGAAGTGGAGGTGACACCTTGATTTTCCTTGCCAGGCTGAAAGCAGGTGTTACAGAGGGAGTCAGAGACATCAGGCTGGAATTAGCTCAGGTAGCCCTGCCCTGAAATTGCCCATCCTCATGGAATTTTGCAGGGGAGGCAATTCCCAGCCCATCTGTTTGCTGGGTGATGAGGAGCACAGACAGTGATGTCGGTGACACGGCTCTACTCGGGCTCCAGAGGGGCCAGGGACATTCCAACATGAAATTCCTGCAAGACATGCAGAGCTGTGTGCTCCTCACCCTCAGGACACTTTTCAGTGCCCCTCTCTGGGCACCTCCTCGCTCTGGAGCCTGTTGCAGGTGCATGAGGAGCTGATTTCCCACCTCCATGGTGCTTTGGGCTGCTCTCCCAGGTCACTGCACAGTCTGGAGCAATCCTGAACTGGTCTGGCTCCTTTCCCTGCTGGGACAGTCCCAGTTGGTGGCAGGATTTCTCCTGGGTGTAGGTGTTAGGTTGCCATCAAGGACCTCCTGGTTTCCCTCTCTCCAAATGCCTGAGCTGCAGGCAGGACAAACCTCCAGCGCTCCAGATCAACCCCTGGTGTTCCCAAACCTCAGGAGGCTTTCCTGTCCCACACTTGGGCACTGCTGCTGCTCCACATCCCATTCTCCTGCCTTGCCTCCTTCTCCTTTTCCATCCACAAGAAACCAAAGGGAGAGACACAATCACAGAATCATGGAATGGTTTGGGTTGGAAGGGACCTTAAAGATCATCTTTAACCAGTGGACCTTTTCCACCATCCCAGGGTGCTCCAAACCCCATCCAACCTGGCCTTGGACACTTCCAGGGATCCACAGCTTCTCTGGGCACCCTCAGAGGTGCCAGGGCGTCACCAATGTCTCCTTGATGTTTCTCATCCAGGATGAGCAGTGCACACGTGGGATCCCACCTGGGCAATCCCAAGCCATGCAGGTTGTTCCTGGTGAGCTCCTGGCAGCGTTGGGACTCTCAGGCTTGGAAGCAGCTCTAGGACAGCAAGGAAAAACACAGCACTGATGATGCTTTCCATGAAAATGGCAGCTTCAATCCCAAAGGGCAGCTCCAGCCCCCAGTGTGGCCCTGCCCAGCCATGGGATGGGTTTTAGTGGTGGATTTAGTTCTAGTTAACATTGGGCTCAACGATCTTACAGGTCTTGTCTTAATGATTCCATGATTCTATGAAACAAAACTGGGGATCTCATCCTTCCTGAAAATGTTCATCTGTGTCCCCTGGTGTGTGTCACTTCTGTCAAATACACGCCAGAATCTCACAGGGAAACCTTGAAATCAGACAGAAAACATAGGGAAAAACTACTTTGGAATGATCTCCTTGATTGCATTTCCATCAGCCTCCCATACCAGCTGCAACACAAAGGACAGGAAAAGTAATAAACTGTTTAAAAAGTCATATTTCAAGTTAACTACCCTTTTCTGATGCTCCAGAACAGCCTGTGCTGGGCTGAGCCAGAATCTTGGAAGAAAAATGAAGGGTTGTTCTTGCTTGGTCTGAACTGGTTCGTTGAGTCATGCTCTTAGTTAATCCCTGGCATCGGCACAGCACAAAATCCTGCTGGAGGGGAAAAACTCACTCAGGGAAAGTTCAGGCCGTTCGTGCTGCTCCGAGCGGGGCCAGCAGACAAAGCCCTCTTGTTTCACAGGCAGGGGAGAGCAGAGAGGAAGAGGGAGGCGAGGAAGGGCGAGGGGTGGTGGGATGGAGCTGGAGAAGAGGCGGATTTGGGACGCCTGCCCACGGCGTGCTGCTCGCCCAGCCCCAGCCAGCCGGGACGCATTTTTGCAATGCTTGAGCCGTGTCAAGAAGAGGCTTTCCCTGTGCCAGAGGGGTGCGTGCCTCAGAGGGGCAGGACAGGGCACAGCAAGGGCTCAGTGGGGTGGGAAGAGCAGGATTTGGGGAGGAATGTCAGGTCCTTGGAGAAGAGACTGCTGGTAGTGCAGGGAAGAGGTAGGGTGGGAAGAACAGGGTTTGGGAAGGAATATCAAGTCCTTGAAGAAGACCCCATTGGTGGTGCAGAGAAAAGGTGGGATGGGAAGAGCAGGCTTTGGGGAGGAATTAGGGGAGGAATGTCAGGTCACTGGAGAAGAGCCCATTGGTGGTGCTGGGAAAAGGTGGGATGGGAAGAACAGGGTTTGGAAAGGAACAATTTGGCCCTGGAGAAGATATTGTTAGTGGCATGGGGAGAAGGTGGGACGGGATGATCAGAGTTTGGGAAGGAATGTCACATCCTTGGAGAGGATACTATTGTGGCATGGGCAGAAGGTGGGATGGGAAGAGCAAGATTTGGGGAGGCATTTGGGGAGGAACGTCAGGTCACTGGAGAAGAGCCCATTGGTGGTGCTGGGAAGAGGTGGGATGGGAAAAACAGGGTTTGGAAAGGAACAATTTGGCCCTGGAGAAGACATCATTGATGGCATGGGGAGAAGGTGGGATGGGAAGAGCAGGTTTGGGGAGGAATGTCAGGTCACTGAAGAAGAGACTACTGGTGGTTCAGGGAAGAGGTGGGATGGGAAGAGCAGGGTTTGGGGAGGAATGTCAGGTCCTTGGAGAAGATACTGTTGGTGGCATGGGCAGAAGGTGGGATGGGAAGAGTCGCCTGAGTTGAGTTGCCCAGAGTGGTGGGCAAGCTTTTCCAGGCAGGGCAAGCTTTCCCAGGCAGGTTGATGGATGCTCCATTTGTACATCAGCTCTGATGCAGGCAGGGTTTGGAATGTCCCTCCAGAACAGACACAAAGCAATCCCCTCAGCAAACACTGCAGTGATGCTTTGTGCAAAGCTCTGCTCACCTTGAGAGCCCCTTCCACCCCACCCCATGCCAGGAGAGGCGGTGGGACAGGAATGAAGGACCTTTTTCCACCACACACCTCCAGGCTGAGCCAAGCTCAGGCCCCACAGGAGGTCTCAGCAGGCTGGGGCTGTGACAGGACACATGGCACAGCTTCAGGCACGCCACCACCTCCTCCTCACCTCCACCGCTGTCATCAAAGGGTGGCAGCCAGGTGAACGCCTCTTGCTCTTGCTGGCTGACTTCCAGAGCTCAATTAGAAATGCAAAACTGGTTAATTAGGGGTGCCTCAGAGCTGGCCACCAAGCCAGACGCTGGTGGGTCTCCAGGGAAGGTCTCTGAGCTCATGCTCTGGAGGATCACAGCAGCCATCAGCCAAATGCGATCTAATAAGCAAATAAATAATCTGCAAATCAGCTGCAGCTCTGACAAGTTCCTGCATTTGCAGTGCCCTGGAACTGCTCAGGGCAGTCAGGTTGGGTAATTCCTCCTGCCTCAAAGTCAAGCTGGTGTTTTGCTCCTCTATGAAGAGCAGACCTGCAAAAGCTGTGGGAGGAAGGGCAATGGCTCTGGGGGCACAGAGGTTCCCCTGCTCACCCTGTGGAGTGAAATAATTGAATAATTAGTGAATAATTGCTGCCCCTTGTGCTCCTGGATGAGGGATGTTAATGCCCAGTTCTCATTTTCTGTCCAGCATCCCCTGGGATGAACACATGGATGAATTCTTGTCTGGGCAGAGGATATATTCATATTTCATATATTATTATATTCTGTATAATATTATCTAGCCTATAAAATCATGTCACTGCACCTTTCATTCTCTTTGCATCTGCGTTGTCCCTCTCATCTCAATGTCACCCACCACCTACGTCTGCAGCGACTTCCAGATCAGGCTGGAGACAGAATGAATCACAAAAGTCACTTTGCATTGGCTCACTCCTAGAATATTCCTAACCTTAAATCCTTACCCAGCTCAAAGCAAGGTTTCCACATTTCAAAGGGGTGTTCTTTTTTAATCCCACCACGCTTCCCAGTAAGCCTTCCCTGGTGGCCTCTGTTGGGAAATGAGGCCGTTGTGCAGCTGCAGGAGCCCAAATTGTGTTCACACTTGAGTTTGGATAAAATAGAGGACGGAGAAAGGAAAAAACAGAGGGCAAACTCTTCACTTGGAAAATGGAAAATCAATTCCAAGACAAGAGAAGATGACCGTAAGTCCATCAGGGCTGCACTAGGAACGCTTTGATTCTTCCTTCCCTGTGAGGGAGGTGAGACCCTGGCACAGGGTGCCCAGAGCAGCTGTGGCTGCCCCTGGATCCCTGGAAATGTCCAAGGCCAGGCTGGATGAGGCTTGGAGCACCCTGGGATAGTGGAAGGTGTCCCTGCCCATGGGCAGGGAGTGGGATGAGATGATTTTTAAGGTCCCTTCCAACCCAAACCATCCTGGGATTCTGTGACATGTCACTTAAGGCTCAGCTGGTTGAAGTCATGTATGGGGGAGAACATCACCCTAGGAAATAATCCCCTTTTGGGGGGTAATCCATCTGCAGAGCCAGCTGGGTGGCTTTTAAAACAATTCACCTTTAAATAAATTATTTTCTTTAAGTTTGTAATTTAGACTACAGCAGCAATGCTGTACTTCATGGAGTAGGTTTGGTTTTTTTTTTTGGAGGACAGCTGCCTCGTGGGATCTTCCTGCAAATCTTTAATCCTTTAATGTGATCTTTATGGATGTTCTATGGAGCTTAGGTTTTAACAGCAAGTTGAGTAGCCCCTCCCTGCCTTTATTAAGGCAACATTACACCTGGGCCTGCTGGTGCTGCAGGTAGAACCCATGGTGGGATCCTTTTTCCCTGCCCACCAGAGCTTAAATTCTCGTTTGTGCCAATTTTCTCTTTTTTTTTGTCGTCAGCTGCTGGCTTTGTTCATCAGTCCAGCTGTACAAATCCACACTAAAAGGGGGAAACACCATCCAGCACCTCCCACCTGCAAGGCATTGGGTTTCTTGGGGCTTTTTGCACAGGTAAAGACGAGATTCTGATGTTCTTCACAGCGAGGAGTGACACAGAGCTGGTTCCTCTGGTTATATGTCTGCTTTCCTGGGCTTTCCCTGACCTGAAAATTCCATCCTGCTGCATTTCAATGCTCACCCATGGAGTGAGTTGCTGGCAGGCTATGCTAGTGTTTGCAAGAACTTTCAGGGCTTCAGCTTCCTCCTGCTCTTCCCAGAGTCTGCCCAGGCTGTTCCTTGGCTTTTGGGGCTATTTGTCAGGAAAAAGGGTTTAAGGAGCTCCTGACACCTCTGTCCTTCCACAGGGCCCCTCTCCTTGCCAAGGAGCTGGCACAGAGCAAGGCTGGCTTGGAAAATATTTTGGGTTGTGACCTTTAGAGCAGGGTCAGCATGAAACAGCCCCAATTCCCACAAACTGTGGGACGGGAGACCCTGCTAGGGCCACCAAATCCCCCGGGGAGGGTGACAGAGGCCACCACCCCGACCGACAGAGCTGTGCAGGGAGATCAGCCGGCCCTGGGAGAAACTCTTGCCGTGGGGTGGCTTAATTACATCCTCACTGGAGCAGCTCAGGGCCCTTTGATGTGGGGACGTGGCGCAGGTATCTCGAGAGGAGATGTCTCCGCATCAGCCGCCGTCTAGACTGCCGTGCACAGCTGGGAGGGGGTGACTCAGCCCATCTGCATCCCCTCTTCCCAGGTGACTCCGAGTGACAACGGAATGGCAGCCCTGGATGGAGGCCACCACGCTCCCAGGAACCCCTCAGTGCCCTGGGCATGGGGTGAGCTGCTCCATGCAGGCAGGGCAGGCAGGTTGCTCTGCCTCCTATGGCTGTTCCGTGAATGATTCCACAGGCTCCCAAATCCACTGCATGGGATGTTTTCCCCCATATTTCAAGTTATCTGTTTGTATCATAAGAGTTCAAGGCCATGTTAAGCGTTCCAGGCCAGCTTGGAAAGGGCTTGGAGCAGCCTGGGGTAGTGGAAGGTATCCCTGCCTTTGGCAGGAGGAAGAAAGGGATGGATTTGAGGTCCCTTCCAACCCAAACCATCCTGGGATTCCATGATCTGATGCAGTGACCAGCAATACCACCCCAGTACTGGGCATTTGCTCCCCAGTTCCCCAGACTGGACATGGTCCCACCAACCAGGCACAAGTCATGTCCAAATCCTGCACAATTTGGGGTGAAACCATAACTTAACTGGAACATGTGTGTCACCAAAATAGCTCCTAGCAGGGAGTTGAGCTAATTAAAGTCCATTTAGGGGAAGGAGCTGCCTTTCCTGTGGCAGGAGACAGCAGCTTCATGGGCTCTAATAAAGCCAGGGATGTGGTCATGGATACGGGGACGCTGCTCGTTGAGAACCTTCAGGGAAGGAACCACTTTGTTCAATTACCTGGAAATGTAGGAACATTCCCAGGCTCACAGCAGGGAGGTGTGAGCTGATGGCACCTCTGCACCATTGGCTGTAGGGTCAACACAGCTTCTTCAGATGTGAGCAGGGATGAATCCCACCAGCACTGGCAAGTTCCAACACAGGGACATGAAGAAAAATACAAAATAAATTCATGTTTTGTTCTTTATTCTCCCTGTTAGGCCTTAAATGGTTTTGTGTTTTCCATGACCTGGGATAGTGGCCCTGCATCTTTGGGGACCTCTGTTTTGGCTTTCCCAGCTCCCTAAACCACCTTCACAGAGAAGAATTTCTTCCCAGTATCCCATCTGCCAATGGGAAGCCATTCCTCCTTGTCCTGTCCCTTCATCCCTTGTCCCCAGCCCATCTCCAGATCTCCTGGAGCCCTTTAGGCCCTGGAGGGGCCTCTCTGGAGCCTTCTCCTCTCCAGGTGAACTCCCCCTGGTCTCTCAGCCTTTCCTTTTGGGATAGAGAACACGCTTCCCAAATCCAGAAGAGAGGCAGACTGGAGTCCCTCTAAGGCCAGCTCCTGTGCCAGCAGCACCTTCCCTACTCGGTGTTTTTCCCACTTTTGATCTCAAGAGACGAACGGAAACATCTGACAAGCAAATGACACCGTTCCCTCCCAGCCCTACCCCACCATGGAACCTTTCCCCTGCAGGTCCTGCACCTGTGACCTTTGGGACAGTGCCATGTCCAGGGGCTCAGCAGAGATTTCATCCCCCACTCTTGGTGGGTTACAAGTCTGGTGTCCCTCAGCCTCCTGCAACCCAGCCTTGCAGAAATTCTGGCTTTCCATGGTGGAGAAAGGGCTCCCCTTTCCCCCATCCTGCCCTTGGAAGGTTGGATTAAGCCAGCTCTGGATTTGTGTCTCCCACCACTCGCCGCTCCCCCGATAAAGATCCATGTGAAATTTATCTTGCCATCTTTCATTAAAATAAACCAATTAAGCAACGCTGAGGAGCCTCTGATCCAGGCCAGCTCGGTCAGTTGGTGAATCCCTGTTTCCAAAGCATCTTCCCTCTCTGCTTACCCTCACATCAAAGCAAGGCAGGGACCAGCCCCGTCCTTGGAGCAAAGCCTGTCAAGAGATTGGGGAAACAGCTGATTTAATGCCAAGGAAATTAGTAACCAAATCAGTTCTTAGCCAAACGGCTCCTCTTCTTGATCTTGGGAAAAGTGGTGTTTAAATTCTCGATCTTATGGTTTTAGACTCAGGAAATGTGATTACACATCTGTCATTATTTTACTCTTCTGTGTTGATGGCTCATATTAAACAAACCACATTCCTGCATCGCTTAGTAATCTCTGCTGTTCCCTCTCCTTGCGAGGAGACAAGTCCCAGCTTGACATCCCCATCCCTGTTGATCACAGCTCTGCTGTGAACCAACCGGCAGAGCCCTGCTGGCTCCAGCCGCAGGAGCGTTCGCACCTCCGACCTCTTTTCTCCAAATTTCCCACAACTTCACAGACCCCTTTTCTCCCAAACATCCTCTGGGTGAGGAGCAGGACGTCCACACCCTGCTGAGATCCATGTGTTTCTTGGAAAGGTGGTCCAGCCTTCCCCTGTCTTCCACCGAGCAGGTAAGAACACGCGCTTTGGGCTTGGACACCAGTCAAAAAGGGTTGGTCCTTCCAAGCAGAGCACAATTCCCAGGGATCCCGGCGTCCCACCAGCCCAGCAGGACGTGGAGAGCCCCACGGCTGCCGCGGGATGGGCTCCCAGCGGCCACGCAGGAGGAACCTGCCCTGAGAAACGCCACCCCTGCAGGGACACTGAGCTTTTCTCTTGGTGGCTTTATCTTCCAGCTGTGCTGAGACAACGCCGAGCTCACCATGGAGCTGCTGGAGGAACCTGACTCGTAGATGTTCCCAGCACCAGGTAGGAAAATGAGGGCTTGTTTCAGTGGCACTGGGGACGGAAGGGAGTGGTGGGGCAGGTGGTGACCTGGTACTGGTGGGGACAGCAGAGATATGGGGCTGTGGTGTTGACTGAGGTGCCTATCCAGGTGTTTCCCATGGCTTGTGAAATCCTTCCCACCTGCTGGAAACTCAGCAGAGGATCTCGGTGTCGGAAAGCTTTGCTTTCTCCTGCTGAGCTCATGGTTGGCCAAGCATTGGCAGCCATGCTCTTTGTGGCCGTGTTTTTCCTTTATCATGGCATTTTTGGCACAAGAGCTGTGCCAGGAACAGTGAAGATGCCTGGGAATTCTTGTGGAGGATGGTATGGTCTCAGGAAAACCCCGAACTCCTGTGCAATGCTCTTTGCTTGGATCATGGCTTTTCCCTTGGTTTTGTTGGTGTGATTTCCATCTTTTGCCTGCACCAAGCCCCAGATTTGTCCCATCCTGGGAGCTGCCAGAGGTGGAAGGGTTGGAGCAGATAGGATGTGCTCCTCATCAGCAAACCCACCGTGTTTGTGCCTGACTGATTCGTGTGGGAGAAGGGAGGCTGGTGTGGCATCGCCCTGCTCCTGTCAAAGACGAATCCATTGGGTTAAAAACAGATCCTTTTGTTCTCTGCCATGTGACACGGGGAGTTTTCCTCCTCCAACCCCTACAGGACGAGAGGGGAAGGTCCCGGTGAAGTGGGATTGAAGCGAAATGGTGGTGGGAGTGGGAGGGCAAGGCTGGGCGTGGGCAGGGCACCACTCCTTGCTGTGGGAGGCTGGGTGAGGTCCTGGGGGCACCTCTGCTCCCACCCTGCACCCAGCAGCTGGGAGGGATCCTGGTCCCTTGGCACAGGGCACCCAGAGCTCCATCTTCCACAGCCACCCACCCAAGGGTGCTTTGGGCAGTGGGTGCAGCGCTCTGCCTTCAGGTGCTGGTGCCTGTTGCTTCCAAGCTTCCATAACCTGAGGAATGAGCTGGGATTGCTGAATTCCAAGCTGCCTGTGGCCTTTAGGTTTTTGTATGTGTGTATGGCAGGTGTTGCACGGGTGTTTCTGGCAGGGATCCCCTCTGGATTGCATTGGGTCACACATTTTGGGGACAAGAGCTCAGGAGCACTTTATGCTTCGTGGCTGATCTTTCCTTATTTGAAATCATCTGCAAGGTTGATGTTGGCACAGATACTGTCAAACTCCTGGAGCAAGTCCAGAGGAGGCCATGAAGGTTCTCCAAGGCTCTGGAGCTGGGCTGGGAGAGCTGAGGGTGTCCAGCTGCACAAGAGAAGGCTCCTAAAAGGGATCCAGGAGAGCTGGAGAGGGGCTGGGGACAAGGGATGGAGGGACAGGACACAGGGAATGGCTTCCCACTGCCAGAGGGCAGGGATAGATAGATGGGATATTGGAAAAGAATTCCAGGTTCTGAGGGTGGTGAGGCTCTGGCACAGGGTGCCCAGAGCAGCTGTGGCTGCCCCTGGATCCCTGGAAGTTCAAGGCCAGGCTGGACAGGGCTTGGAGCAACCTGGGATAGTGGAAGGTGTCCCTGCCCATGGCAGAGGTGGAACAAGGTGGTCTTTAATGCCTCATCCAGCCCAAACCATTCCATGACTCCGTGAAACTCCTCAGGACTCGGTGGAACACGGGACCAGGCTCTCTTGGCAAGCAGAGCAGCCTGGGAGGAGTGTTTGTAGTATTGCTCTTTTTAAACAATTAAGAGCTTCTCCAGCTCATTTCCTTCAATGCCCTCACAGAGCAAATCAGCTTAATTAGCAGTCTAAGTGAATAATTAATTTTCTCACAGGTTTTTTTGATAGCTTCTTTAGAGCAAGAGGGTTTGAGCAGCTCCTGGCACGACCATGGCTCAGTCCTTTAGCTGGTGCCTGCAGACCCCAAAGCCCATTAATTCCATCATGGGCAGTGGAAATGGCCAAAAAATGGCACAAGAAGGGACCGGGGGCATGGAGAAGTTTTCCACACAGTTTTCCACCCCCAGCATCCCATGAAGATAGATGCAGCCTATCCATGTCCTAGCAAAGCACTGAGGTGTGACCCTAAAACCTGCTGCCCAGCCAGCTGATAGAGAGAGGCTTGAGGCTCCAAAGCCATAAAAATCAGGTTTATTTTCAGCTTTGCCTCTTCTTTTAATGACAGGAGGGTCTGCTGTTGTTTAGACCTGAGTGGAGAGACTTTAATTACTACTTTGGTGCCAAGGATGTAAATATGGACTCGGGGAAGCAGCGAGGGTTATTAAAAAGAAAAGACTGTAATTGCTGGGCCCCTCCCTCTCCATCAGATTTTCCTCTCGCTCCGGTTTGGAGAGGACCGGCTGATCCAGTTGGGCTGTCTCTGGCCAGGGGTTGCAGGCTCTCCCTGAGGAAGGGGAGCATCCAGCAGCACCCACCCAAGTCAGGATGGAATCACCTTTAACCAGGCAGAAAAACTTCATAGAATCCCTGGGTTTTAGCCTGGCCACACAGAGATGTGAGCAGGGCAGGCATTTTGGGTTGGTTTTCCCTGGGGAGATCTTTTTGCCATGGAAGAAACTCCCAACCCAGCTGTAAACAGCCTCTCTCTCTCGGATGCAAGCACTCCCATGGCTTTTTTTTTCTTTAAACTCCTATCTTTGATTTCATTTAATAATGGATGAATTATCAGAAATATGTGCTGGCAGGCAGCCCGGGTTTTGTCAGGAGGCAAACGACTTCAGTAATGCGTCGGTTGAAAATATTTTGAAAAAGAAAAAAGAGAGTGAGAACAAATAAAACAAAAAAAACAAAAAAAAAAAAAAAAAAAGAAAAGAAAGAAAAATAAAGTCAGTCTATGCAAAAGCCTCTGGGGGCGGGAAAAAACCTAAACTAATTGCAGAAATTTTTTCTCTCTGTTTTCCTTCATGCCTGTGCTGAGGGCAGGATTGTCTCACTGAACTCATCTCTCCAAGAGCACGCTGTCACTTCTGTGGGGTGGAGGGGGAATATCAGGGCTCTGATGGAGGAGCTTCATCTCCTGCAAACATTTTGGCACAGCCTCTTGGAAGTGGGGGTGCAGAGATGTGATGCCCTTGCCCACATCTCGGGCCACGCACCCACATCCCCCACGCCTCGATGGATCCGCGGCCGTGCCCGTCCCCGGGGCGGCACCACGGGGAGCAGGGAGTGGGTGCCAAGGGGAGCTTTTGCCGCAGGGCTGGAGCGTGTGGGGTGAAGCAATCCCAGGCAGTCATCGGGCAGGAACGGGGCGAAGCCAGGGCGAGCAGGAGCCGGGGGAAGGCAGCACCTCCCCGGCGGCCTGCTCCGACATGCCGGGCCCGCACGGCCTCCCCGCGGGGCCCGGCTCCTTCCATCCCTTCAGAGCCGTCCCTGCACGGGCTGGGCAGAGAATGGAGGGAGGGGAACGCTGAGGAGAAGGATTTGGGGGTGTTGGTGGGTGAGGAGTTCAGTGTGAGGCGCCCATGTGGGTTGGGAGCCCCAAAATGCAGCTGGGTGTTGGGCTGAGCCCACAGCAGGGGCAGCAGGGAAAGGGGGGATTCTCCTCCTCTGATCCACTCAGCTGAGGTGAGACCCCACTTGCAGAGCTGCTCTGGCCTCTCCAGCATCAGAAAGATTGGAATTGCTGGAACAAACCCGGGGAAAATCATGGGGTTGTTCCAAGGGTTGGAGACCCTCTGCTCTGGAGCCAGGCTGGGAGAGCTGGGGGTGCTCACCTGGAGAGGAGAAGGTTCCAGGGAGAGCTCAGAGCCCCTTGCAGAGCCTAAAGGGGCTCCAGGAGAGCTGGAGAGGGACTGGGGACAAGGGATGGAGGGACAGGACAAGGGGGATTTACTTCACTCGGATCAGGGTTAGATGGGATATTGGAAAAGAATTCTTCCCCGTGATGGTGGGGAAGCCCTGGCACAGAGCAGCTGTGGCTGCCCCTGGATCCCTGGAAGTGCCCAAGGCCAGGCTGGACAGGGCTTGGAGCAACCTGGGATAGTGGAAGGTGTTCCTGCCCATGGCAGGGGGTGAAATGAGATGACCTTTAAGGTCCCTTCCAACCCAAACCATTCCAGGATTCTATGACTCCATCATCCCTTTGGTCATCCTGCTGTCTGGACATTTTTGATGGCTTTGGGATTCATGTTTGGGATCCCAACTCTGGTGACACCATCACCTCCTCCCACAGCCAAAGTTGCTTTGGCTGTATCAAGGGGGATTTCCCACTTGTCCTGATTTTAAGGTAGAAATGGAGAGACAGGGAATTGCATCCTAAAGCCTGACTCCATTTCAGCTGCTTGCTCCAGCTGGTGAATTTAGCTTTGTTTCCCTCTAGAGAGTGATTTCTCCAAAGAAAGCAAAGCCCACATGAAGAAGGTCCCCACAGGATGCTTGGCCCTGTCAGGTTTGGGATCAGCCCCTGAGTCCTGGCAGCGTGGCTGAGGCAGGAGATGCTCCTGAGCCAGATTCCATCCCACTCCTCTGCCTGAGTCAGAGTGAGTCAGCCCTCTGGATTGCTCTCCTGCTGCCCCGAGCCAACCCAGCATATTTATTAGTTAATTAGTTTGCATTTCCTCCTCCTCTCTTCCCTTCCCTTCACAGCAAGCCCTCTCCCCCATCTTTCCTGCAAAGCAAACTTAGGGGACCTCCATCCCATAAATATCCCCATCACCCACCCCCAAGAACATCACTCTTCCTGCAGAGAGGCCCAGCTCCTGGTGCCCTGTTGGATTAAGCTCTTTTCTGACCCAGAGATGGGGCAACTGAGAGGTGTTTTAAAAACTTTTATTTTATTTTTAGTTTCATGTGAAGGGTGAGACAATACAGAGGTTATAATTCATGCTATTACAATCAGAAGCCAACTATTCCTTAATTACAATGCATTATAAGCATTTCTTGGCCTATCAGGTTATTTCCCACAGTCCCCTGTCCATGCAGTGGGTGGGCTGCTCCCAGCAGAAGATCCAGAGTCCATCCCAGCCTTTTCCCTACTAAGACCCAATTTTAGGCCTAAAATGTAAGGATTGAAGTTATTTTTCCAGCCATTGTCCCTGGCAGAGGAGCTGCACCCACAGGAAGGGTGCAGGCTGTTATTGTGACATCCCAGTGAGTTATTAGCAGAGGGGGAAGTGTGCTGAGGATTGCAGGGAACAGGAGGAATTCTTGCTGGTTTGCAAACTGTCCCCAGGGCTGGTTTTGCTCCATATCCATGCTCTTCACAGACCCATGGAATCCCAGGGTGGTCTGGATGGGAAGGGATCCCATGGGCAGGGATGTCACCCACCAGATCAGGGTCATCCATCTCTGCTTCCCAGAGTTTTATCCCTCAGGGAAATGCCTGAGCTGGGTCGCACAGCCTGGCTGAGCCCTACACAGCTTTGTCCTCAGCAAGAAAAGCTGGAATTTAGCTGGAAACCTGGGATTTAACTGAAATCCTGATAAAAATCAGGGCTGGGTAAAAAACCTACAACCACTCCAGCTGCTGAGGGAGAGGGTCTGTCCCTCAACTGGGAAAGGGATGGGAGTGGAGACAGCAATGAAGGTGGAAATGGAGATGGGAAAAGGAATAGGGATGGAAATGGGAATAAGAATAGGGATGGGAACAGGGGCAGAGACAAACATAAGGATAGGTATGAGCATGGAGAAGGGATGGGAATGGTGACAGGAATGGAGATGAAAATGGTGACAGGAATGGGGATGGGAACAAGGATAAGGATGGGGATGGGATTGGGGCCAGGAAGAAGCATAGGAACAGTTGTAGGAATTGGGATAGAGATGGGAAAAGGACTAGGGATGGAAATGGGAAGAAGAATAGGACAGGAATAGGGACAGAGATAAACATAAGGATGGGGATGAACATGGAGAAGGGATGGGAACGTTGACAGGAATGGAGATGGGAACAAGGAAAACGATGGAAATAAGGATAAGGATGGGAACAAGAATAAATATAGGGATGGGAACAGGAATGGGGACAGGAACAAGCGTAGGAATGGGAATCTGATGGGAATGGGGACAAGGATGGGGATGGAGAGAGGGAGGGGACAGAAAGGGAAAGGGAGCAGCCTCATTCCCAGCAGCTCAGCCAGCCCAGGTAATGAGCAGCTCCCCTGCCCTTGGCTGCCCTGCCTGGGTGGGGAGGGTTTTTCCAGCACTGAGGGTTTGCAAGCGAGGCACCAGAAAGCAGACAGGGAGGAGCAGGGAATTCTTATCCCCATGAACTCAGTGCTGCCATTTCACTTGGAAAACCCATGGATTATCCTGCTGTTTCCTTGCACCCTTTGTTCTTCCTCACCCTGTTTCCCACAAGAGATGGGGAGACCTGGAGGAGCTGGGCAGTGTTGGGTTTGATAGGAATCAGGTCCAGCTCTATCTCATCTCTGCTGGAGAGAAAAAAACCTCTCATTTTCTTTGGCTTTGCTGATTAAAGTTTAATTAACTTGAATGCAAATGATTCATCAAAGGAACACAGATTATTTTTTTGTGAGAAGTTCATGTGCAGCCTGGGAAGGAAAGTCTTTATTGAGGTGTTCTCTGAGCAGGGTCTGCTCAGTGTCAGGAAAAGCTTTTGGGCAGAAACAGGGAAAAAATTACTTTTGCTCTGTTCCCAACTCGCTTTCCCTTCCCTGAAAGGTCTCCCTGAGCACTTGACAGCATCACACAGCCCATTGCACAAGTGACTTATATTTTCCTGCTCTCCAGGTCTGCAAACCCATCTCTGGGAATTGCCCAGATGGGGGAAAAATGGGGCCTTTGCTGGTTTTCCATGTTCTTTGTGTGAGTTCATTCTCTGGGAGATCTGATTGCAAAACCAGTCCTGGAGTCAGGGAGACAGAATTCCAGGCAAGTGTTCCCACTGCACTTGGGGAGCCTCTTCTTTTCTTTTGGGGTGTGTAATTCCCTTATCTTGCTTATCTTTCCTAGAGATGCCTCTGTAAGCCCAGAGCAAGACTTGCTGGGCAGCCAGCAGAGTTAGCAGGGCTGACAGGAACTATCTGATCCCCCAAAATTAAAGGGAATGACAGTGTGGGAACACAGCTCAGAGTGTAAGTAGCTTGTGCTATGAAAAAAATCACCTCAGCTTTGTATCCTGATGGATTTAAAGCAGGTAAATGACTCAGGAGCGGTTGCCACCACCATGGCTTTTATTTACAATCCCAAGGGAGCTGATCCTGCTGGAATGGGGCTGTGGAGGGGAAAGGACCTCTCTGCACAATTCCCCCTCCCCATGAAAGCCCCTGGAAATAGAAAACAAAATGATCCTGTGTTCCTTGCCCTTCCCAAAAATAACCCCAAATCCTCTGGAACACCGTGGGTGGAGCCTGTGCTGCTTATCCAGCTTCTCCCCAGTCTCCTGCAGATGTTTGCAGGAATGAGGTGCTCAGGGGCAGCCAAATTCCCCCAAAAACCCCGACCTTGGGAATGGGGCCCATGGATGCTGCAACTCAAGGATGCTGGAGAGCCTCGGGGTGAGGGGCAGCCATCCCCCCAGGAATCAGACATTCCCGAGAGCAGATAAAAGGGATTGGGGCTGGCTGCCTGCCCATGGAAAATCCCAGCCCAATCTTCTCACCTGGAGCTGTTTGCAGACTCTTCTCCCCCATTAGCATAAGCAAAGCCAGCTCCGTGAGATGCTGCCTTCCATCCCATTCCTGTTGGGATTTGAGGCTGTTTTTAATGTCATTCCCTCCTCCCTCGTGGCACCTGGAGCAGGACCAGCCTGGCATGTCCTGTCCATGGGCAGACAGACACGTCCCAGTGGCCTTTCATCAGCTGGGCAGCAGCAGCCCCAGCCCTGCCCCGCAGCCCTCGCACCCATCCCGTGGGTCAGCCAGGGAAATTCCCCAGCCAGGCATTCCCTGGGCTGCCCATTCCTGCTGGGGGCTTCTTGGAACCCTGGGAATTGCTGAGAATTTCAGACTTTCTGTGCTGCCAGGCTCTGACCCCCAAGAGAACACTGCACTGACCTGAGGCCATGGAGAAGCTCCCAAAATGGAATGACAGAACTGGGATTGTGGGTGTGGGGTTTGATTAGAAGTGGGTGATATCACAGGGTGGGGAACTTAGAGTTCAAGGTTTTAGAATATAGTAATAGATATACAAAACAATATGGAGGTTTCAGGGTGGAGGCTGCTCCTTCTTCTCCATGGGTTTTGGGTGGTTTTGTGTAATTGGATAAAAAAGTCCCCATTGTGGGCATGGGTGATTGGTTATTGGGTTAAAAGTGAAAATAATTGAGGTGTCATTTCTTAATTGGACAGTTTATCCTTAAAAGGCCTTGTAGAGAGAGAGATGGGCTCCATTTTTAGTTTGTTAGAGTGGAGTGCTGCAGAACTCAGGGTTTGTGAGACTGTAATAAAGATAAGAACTAATAAACATCTGAGTCCCAACAAGAAATTCCATGTCGCCATTTAATCCCAACCCTGGCAAAAAAGAAGCGAAGAATCCACAGGTGCTGTGTTTTTGCACCCCTAAACACCCACTTTTCCAGCTCACAGCAAAAAAAACCCCATCATCCCACCCCCCTAACACCCTGCACTTTGCAAACCTGAAGGGATCAAAATAATCGATCTGCAGGTGTTTAGAACCCATTTGCATCATGCAAAGATATTATTAATTGCCAATTAATAGTCAAACAGCACTAATAGCACCTGGCACAGGGAGGGAATAATCAGCTGGGCTTCTGCAACTGGAAAAACACCCAGCCCTGTGTAATTAAATGTCTTCTCCAGGCTCACCCCATCCGGCTGGCCTGGGCACTTGTGTGGGGAGCTTCCCACGCTGCTGGGATGGGGCAGTGCTGGGATGGGGCAGCTCTGGGATAGGGCAGCTCCAGGATGGGATTCTGCTGCTCCCACAGATGTGTTGCCCTTTCCTGAAATAGCTGGGGAGGTAAGGGATCTCTCCATGGAGTGTGGAAGGAGCAGCACAATTCCAGGAGCTGGTAGGAGCAATCCCTGCACGGAGTAATTGGGGTGTCTGAGGGATGAGATGTGGATTAGGTTTAGGCTGGGTGTGAAGCCTAGCTCAAGGGAGGGCAGGCCTGGTGTTCTTCATGTAACAGCTTGAGATCCAGCCCTGTCATAAACACAGCCATGGGAATGTGATAAATCCAAGCTGGCTCTGCAGGTAGGGCTGTTTGCTGAGCTTGGAGAGGGAGGAATGGAAAAAAGGCTTTTTGTGCCTTGGAACCTGCCCTGATTATACCTAAAAACAGGGATCTATACTTGGAAAAGGAAACTGGGAGGGATATTTCTCTACTTTGTTCAGCTGATCACTTCCTAGGAGCACTGGCTGGGCAGATCCACGTGTGCAGCAGCATTCCCTGTTTCTGAGAAACTGGGAAAGCCTCAGGCACTGGGAATATTGCTGGGAAGAGGGGAAAATCCCCACTGTGGATGGGGAGGGTGAGGAGGTGGCAGCAGCCTTCAGCTGGGGCAGCTGCCCTGGCAGAGCACAGGAGTCCTGGCAGCTCCAGGGAGGGATGCTGCAGCTCTCTCCTCACATACAGAGCACAACATTGGAGACTTTGGGATTTTTTTCAGTTTTATTTGGGGGGGATTTTTGGTTTGGGGGTGATGAGCCAAGCAGTTGGTGTTGGGGTAAGGCCTGGGGAGCTCCAGGCTCTCCAGAGCACCACGGGGCTGGAGAGAGCCCTGAATTCCTGCTCTGACACCCCAAACCCTTCTTTTCTTCAAGGCAGCATCTTCCTCATCACTGGTGCCATAAAACAACCTGCTCCAAGTGTGTGCTGAGGGTCTGTGGAAATCTGGGCTGTGGGATGTGCTGCCACATCCAATGGGAGGATTTTGGGGTGTAAATGGGAGGATTTTGGGGTGTAAATGGATTCAAACTGCCAGAGGCCAAGGTTAGATGGGAGATTGGGAAGGAATTCCTGGCTGGGAGGGTGGGCAGGCCCTGGCCCAGGGTGCCCAGAGAAGCTGTGGCTGCCCCTGGATCTCTGGAAGTATCCAAGGCCAGGTTGGGCACTGGGGTTTGAAGCAACCTGGGACAGTGGAAGGTGTCCCAGCCCATGGCAGGGGTGGCACTGGATGAGCTTTAAGGTCCCTCCCAACCCAAACCATTCTGGGATTCCATCAATCAGGAGAGCTGGCTGGGGGGAGCTTGATTAGCTGGGATGGCTGAGTTTGGGGACTCCCCTCTGCAAAGCACCACAATTAAGGAATCCCTTGAGAACAAGGGCTGCAAAGGCTGAGTTTGCACCAGGAAAGGTGCAAAGGGGAAGCCCTACACTGCAGAAAATCATGGGTGGAGATGGAGGCATCTGTCCCTGGGCCTTGGAGCAGGATGGGATCTGGGCTGAGCCAGGATTTATTTGGTTTATTGGATGGGATAACACAGCAGGACCCTGATTCTTCTGCAAAAAATGCATTAATTTTAAATACAGCAAGTGCAGCTGGAGCAGCTGGGAGTGGTGCCACAAGCAGGGTGGCAGAGGGGTGACAATTTCCCACTTTTCCTGGGATGCCCACAGCATCCTTCACCCCTTTCCTTCCTTCAGGAAAGGCCCTGGACAAAGAAATGTTGGCACAGGGCAAAATTGTACAAACATGAGGTGGGCAAGGCTGAACAAGGAACACCTGGGATTTCTCCCTCACTGGCCATCACTGCCTTCCAGGAGCTTTATTTTTAGTATTTTCTTTAAAAACAAACAAACAAAAAAAAACCCCATTGGATTTGGATTGAAATCATTTGGATCATTGAAATCATTTTGGATTGGATTGAAATAATCTCCTGGGATGGATGAGAGTCAGGGCTCTGCATTTCATGCCCCTGCAGTAATGGGTGTCAGGGTTCTCCTTTCAACCTCTCTTTCCCAGGGCTTTATATCTGGATCATAAGAATTCAGAGGAAGGAAAAAAAGGAATCACATAAAAGGAGGTTGTAGCCACAGCTGCTTTTGGCTTATTGTGCTCACAGAGCTCATAAACAGCTTGGTGGGGAAGGGGAGAGGGCCAGGTCCAGCTGCTCTGGGATGTTTGGGGTAGGAATCCAGGGATTTTGAGGGTGCCATGAAAATGTGAGCCCGTGGGAGAATGGATTGAGGTTTTGGCGATGGGACTTGCCCTGATGATCCCAGACACAGGTCCTGCCATGGAGGGGAGTTCAATTTTTTTGTTAAAAAATTAACAGGTCCAATAAACCCAATGTACCCATTGCTGGGATGGGACCCCAAAATGGGCTGGAATCCTAAAATCCCAGAATTATTTGGGTTGGAAGGGACCTTCAAGACCTCACAGAAGCAGGGACTCATTCCACTCATTCCACCATCCCACGTTGCTCCAAGCCCCATCCAACCTGGGTTTGGACGCTTCCAGGGATGGGGCAGAGGTTTGGGAGCTTCCAGGGCAGCAAGGGACATTTTAGGGTGGCCCAGATCTGTCCCCAAAGCTGTGATTCCTCCCTCCTGCCTTGCCCCAACTCCCAGACACAGCCCTGGGGAAGGGTGAGCCAGCTCTTCCCCTCCCAGTCTGCTCTAATGAAACCTGGGCTCCTGGGACAATCCCAGAGCCTGGGAAGGCAGGGAGGGCTCTAAACATGGAGCAAATTCCCTCCTGGAAGTGCAGAAGCCCAGGTCAGGGTGCCACACCAGCCATGGGGGAGGTGGCTTGGGCACTGTGCTCACCCCAGGAGCTCCTGTCCTTTGGGATGGAAATCACCTGGGCTGGGGCACATCCCTGAGCCTCACCTGCCCTTGGTGTCCCCTCAGCCCCTGCAGGTGTCATCATTCCCAGGGAATGATGTCATTTCAAGGCCACATTTTCCAGAAATTCGATTTGGTGATAATCTGGGGGACAATGTTCTTCCAGGAAGGGCTTTGCTGACTTCCTGAGGGATAAATACTTCTGGAGCAGGATAACCCTGCTGGGTGAGAGCTGGGGATGGCATTGTCACCATTCAGACACCCCCTTTTCCTGGGAGCAGCGTGTGGGGCTGGCAGGGGGAACCCCCAGAGATGCACAGCTGCTGCTCCCCAGGGAAATGGTGTCTGGGAAAGGTTCCACTGAAAGCTGCCCTTCAAACCAAACCAAACGAAAATTATGCCTTTTCCTGCTGCAGAGGAAGGAGGGGAGGCAGCAGGACTCATGGAATTCCAGAATAGCTTGGATTGGAAGGGACATTAAAGACCATCTCATTCCTAACCCCTGCCATGGGCAGGGAAACTTTCCACCAGCCCAGGTTGCTTGGGTTTTATATCTAAATGACCAAATGATATATAAAAATAATATATATAATATAGATAATTATAAAAAATATATAAATTATAAATTTATATAGAATATATAGAAATAGATATTTTCTTTATATTTATATATAATATATAAATACATATATTTTATATATTTTAATATATAGATATATATTTTATACATTATAAATATTATATATATAATATATTTTATATATATATTAAAAATATTATGTAAATATATATATTTTTATTTTTATATATATACACATATACATACATATATATATATATGTATATATATCCCCAGACTTTCCCTGCCTAAGGAGCACCCCAAAATCCCATCTAGAAAAATACACTGCAATAATACACCATGATTTTTCAAGCCCTCAAATGCATTTGCTCACTTACAGGTTTACAAGGATGTTCCTGAGCTCTGATAATAATTTACAGCTAAATAAGCAAATAAACACATAAATGAACTGTTTGCAGGGAGATATTCCCAACCCTAAAGCTGGGGGTTTTCAAGGCTTTTTGGGACATTTTGCCAGCTGCAGGCTGTCCCATGGGTGCCAGAGCACTCAGTGACACTTGTCCCGTGACATTCCCCAGGGAACCAGACTGGGATAAATCCCAGCCAAACCCTGTGTTGGTTTCAGAGCTGGTGTCCAGTGCTGGTTCCCTGTACAGCCCCAAAATTGGGGGTTTTAGCCCATTTTTGGGAAGGAGAGACTCAGGGAGAAAAAAAGGGGGTGACCAAAGTGAAGGGATACAGGGATATGGGACCACAGCAACGTGCCCAGGGAGCTTGGAAAACCTGGGAGCTCAGGGATCCAGAGAGCTCAGGGACCCAGGGAGCTTGGAGACCCCAAAATCTGGGGTCCTTGGGAGCTCAGGGACACAGGGAGCTTGGAAACCCTGAAATCTGGGGTTCCTGGGAGCTCAGGGACCTGGGGAGCTTGGAGACCCCAAAATCTGTGTCCCTGGGAGCTCAGGCACACAGAGAACTTGGAAACCCTGATATCTGGGGTTCCTGGGAGCTCAGGCACACAGGGAGCTTGGAGACACCAAAATGTGGGGTCCTTGGGAGCTCAGGGACACAGGGAGCTTGGAGACCCCAAAATGTGGGGTCCTTGGGAGCTCAGGGGCACAGGGAGCTTGGCTGCAGCTGTCTGGCTCCTGTGTGCCATTAATAAACACAAAGGGATTAACGAGCTATTTGTGGGAGCCCATTAGGCAAATATTAGCCCAGCTATGGATCCTCCTGGAAGCTGCCTCAGTCCATTTCATGAAAATCAATTCTCTTTTGGCCAGGCGTGGGGGGAGGGCACGGCGGCGGCTTCAAAAAGCAGAGGAATTGCACAAATCCTGCCTGGCAGCCCTGGCACCTTTGGAACCCTTTGTGTGAGGTGCCTGGTTTGATCCAACCCCAGCATCCTGGTGCTGGTGCTCCCAGGACTGGTTTTAGGCCATGTTGGTGCACCCAGGAGTGGTTTTAGGCCAGTGTTGGTGCTCCCAGGACTGGTTTTAGGCCAGTGTTGGTGCTCCCAGGACTGGTTTTAGGCCATGTTGGTGCACCCAGGACTGGTTTTAGGCCAGTGTTGGTGCTCCCAGGAGTGGTTTTAGGCCAGTGTTGGTGCTCCCAGGAGTGGTTTTAGGCCACGTTGGTGCTCCCAGGAGTGGTTTTAGGCCATGCTGGTGCTCCCAGGAGTGGTTTTAGGCCATGCTGGTGCTCCCAGGACTGGTTTTAGGCCAGTGTTGGTGCTCCCAGGAGTGGTTTTAGGCCATGTTGGTGCACCCAGGAGTGGTTTTAGGCCACGTTGGTGCTCCCAGGAGTGGTTTTAGGCCACATTGGTGCTCCCAGGAGTGGTTTTAGGCCATGCTGGTGCTCCCAGGACTGGTTTTAGGCCATGCTGGTGCTCCCAGGACTGGTTTTAGGCAATGTTGGTGCTCCCGGTGGGAAGTGATTCTCGCTGTCTCCAAAGGGGATTTTCAGCCCTGCTGTGACTCAAACCCCAGGCAGGGGCTGTTGGGACCAGCCCTGGCATCCCTGGGGTGCCACAGGGGGGTGAGGTGTGTGTGGAAGTGGTGAATGGAATGAGATGGGCGTTAAGATCCAACCCAAATCGTAGAAATGTGGAATCATTTGTCCTCAGCTGCTCCAGGCTCCTCTGGTGGGAGCAGGGATGCTCAGGATGAGCCCCTGGGGCTGCTGCTGGGGTCCAAGGGGGCTCAGCCTCTCCCTGCCCTGGCCTCCCATCCCCTCTCCCCTTTGGCATCCATCCCTTCCCTGCCAAATGGAGCGCTGACCTTGGCCGGGCCCAGCGGCGAGGCTGGGAGCACAAACAGCTCTTCAGAGCAGCAGTAAATCATTGATGGGTGCCTGATGGACACATGGGGCCATGGCCAAGCTCCCTGGGCTCCCTGGGCATCGAGGGGGGGACTGGGCTGGCTTTTCCCTGCTGCAATATCCTGTTTACACAGCACCAGGCTGGTGTCCTGTTTCCACAGGCAAAAGGTGCCTGCCTGCTTTCCCTGGGGATGGGAACAGGACCAGCAGAGCTGTTAGGGTTAGGATTAGGGTTATTCAGGAAGGCCCCCAGAAAGTTGTGCTAGCACCAGGGTTGTTACAAACCTTGCCAAGGAAAGCACATCCCAGCAGGGCAGTGCCACCCCAGGGCACGGCGGTGTGGGTGAAGGGAACAGGGTGGGATGGGAGCCTTTGTGTCCTTCTGTGATGGAGCTGGGGTTTAAATTAAATTATGGGGAAATACTAAACGTATTTAATTAATTATTTTTAAAAATTATTTTAATTAAATTATTAAATCATGGGGAAATCCTAATTTAACTGTCACTATAGGACATGAAATAACACGATGCACACACGCTGCTGTTCTCAAGGTGGAAAAAGGAAGTTTATTTTCTGACTCTAACATTTATATATTTTTAAAAGTGACAGTGGATTGGAGGGTGAAAGTGCCACTTCTCCAATGACACTGGACAAACCAACAGTCCATCAAATTTCTCCTCCTCTATAAAAGAATGCAAAACAAGAAGTTATTTACAGAAAGCGTGTAAGAAAGTTTGTTACAAGAGTGTAAACATCAGAAGGCTTAGAAAATCTTAAAAAAATCAGAGTGACAATTTAACTGGCTCGGGCTGTGAGAGTTCTGCTAGGTTCCCTTCAGGAAGTGCATTGGAGGATCTCCAGTTCTCCCAGTGGGAATGTGGTGCTGGTCCATGACCCCTCGTGCCCAATCCATTCCTGATGCTGCTGCACTTTGCACAGAGAAAACCCAGCCCTGCCCCCCTGACCCCTTTTTCCAGCTTTATCCCAGGTCCACCTGATCCACCCTGGATCAGGTTTGGAGCAAAACCTTTGGCTTCATGACCCCATTCCCAAATTTCACTGTGGCTCCTGCAAACCCAGCCCTGCTGCCATGGAAAATCCATGGGCACAGGTGAGCATGGAGCAAGGAGCTGGATCACCGGGGTGCCAGGGGAAAATGTACCCCACACACCTCCTCCTTTGGAGCACTGATGGATGCCCTGGCTCTTTGAAGTCTTTCACCACCCAAACTCCATTTTTTAATTTTTTTTTTTTTTTTTTCCAACAGAGAAATTCCCAGTTTTCCTCCCACCCCATCCCACTGAGGGGGGCATTCTCTGATGTTTTGTAGGTCAGGGCTGTTGGTGACCCCCCTGAGGGGGCCCTTGCTGGGGTTTCTCTCCTGTTTCAGCAGCCCTGAGGCGTCTGCCCCTCTGTCAGATGGGATTGGAATCATGGAGTGCTGGTGAACAGACGGGCTAAAAATATTCCCCTGCTCACTCCTGTGATCTTTCCTCCCTGTCTGCCCCTCCCCACCGCCCTTTCCTGCTCTACACCACAATTCCATGGGATTGCAGCAGCTCTGCCAGCCTGGGAGCAAACTCTAGGAATAACCTCCGGGCCATGAAAAAGCCCTTTTTGGGGCCCCCCAAACCAGAAAGGATAGGAGGGGGAGAAAATGGGGTTTTTAAAGAGGGAAATGAGAGTGGATTTGGGAATGGGGCCGTGGGAAAAGCAGGCTTACTCCATAGAAAATCCCTGCCTGAAAATCCCTGAATTTATCAATAATTTGCTGATAAACCCCACCTTGGTGGGCCGGGTTGGGTGAGGAGTGGGGGTTTGGGTTTGGGGGCGATCCCGCCTTTCCCTCCGGCCATCCCGAGGAATGTCCCGGGCTCCAATGGCATCCCTGCTGCTGAGGAGGAGGAGGAGGAGGATGCGGGGCTGGAGGATGCTCCCCTGCCGGGCGCACGCTTGGATTTTCCTGATGGTTCCAACACTCGGGGATTCAGGCTGGATTTTCTCATTTTCCAGCCTCGTTGGGTTTAAATCTCATGCAGCTCCTTTTTATTTTCGTCCTTGCTGACTTCCCAGCAAAGGCTGGGCATGGTAAATACAGTGGGGGATTTTTTGGGGGCCAGTTAAATGTGGTAGCATCCTCCCTCAGCTAAAATCAGGTGGGAAGAGCCCCTCTGGGAGCATCCCCTGAATTCCTGGGGAGCCAGGGGTGGTTTGGCATTGCCAAAATTCCAGAATTAAGGAGCCATCCCACTCTCCACCTGACTCCTAAGCTGGGATGTCCCCCAGGCCTCTGCCAGGGATGTTCCCCCTTTCCCAGAACCATCCAGGGATTAGTTTTCCCAAAATTCAGCTGGGATGGAGGGAGTTGGAGCTGTTCCCCAGGTGGGTACCCCCAGGGGCAGCACTGAGGAAAAATCCCTGAGGAGGGGTCCTAATGGGTGCTCAGGCTTTTAATTATTTATTATTATTATTTATTTATTTTATTATTAATTAATAAGCTCAGGCTTATTAATGATATTACATTCAAACCAAATTGAAGCAGAGATCTCCACGAATTGGGTATTTATGGCCAAAAATCAGATGGAATTCTCCTAAACAGCCCAGGAAAAGCTGGAGAGGGTCCCTCCAGCCTGGTTGCTCCTGTGCTGGGGGGACAGGGACTCAGCCACCCCAGCCTGGCCAGGGAAGGAGGCAGAGCTTCCTTGGAAATCCCCGTGAAATGCAGGAATGGGAGCGAGCTCCAGCTCCTCTCCGCAGTTTATAGCAACGCTCCGGCTGTTGTGGCTCCACACCAGGGATTCTTTATTTAATTTCTTCCCCTTATGGGCTGAGAAACCTTCCCAGCCCCAGCACAGCCCTCTCACAGTAGCTGGGATTTGTTTTCCTCTCTTGTCCAGGGAGGAATTTCTAAATCCCAGCTGCAGCCAGAGCTGGAGCCCTGGAATATGCTGAGCTGGAAGGGGCCCATCAGGATCGTGGAGCCTGATGCTGTGCCAGGTGTCATCGAGCAGAGGTGACACCCCTGTCCCCAGATGCACCCCACAAGGCTTGTGGTCAGCACTGAGGTCCTTGTGCTGCTGCTCCAGGGTCAATTTTCCTAGCAGGACATCCCAAAAATCCTAGAAATGGATGCTGGGCACTGACAGCAGCAAGCCTAATCCAGCAGCCTTTGGGAAGGGGATGGGATGCAGAGAGGGACGTGTTTAGTTGTTATTTTGTTGCTTTTTGAATAATAATTTTTATGCCATTAACAAAATCCGAGGGACACTATGAGATAAGAGAGCTCCCACGTCTCTGTGTCCCTTCCTGCCAGTGACAATGCCAGCATTGAAATTCTGGGATGGGAGACACTCGCCTGGTGATAATGCAGGATCACAGTGAGCTGCTGCTATTTCCTGTCCTTTCCATATAAATACATCCAGTGCAAGAAAAATCTGTGTATTTTATGGGAATGGTATTTTCAGTCATAACCACAGCACCTTTTTTTTTTTTTAAATTATTATTATTTTGAGATAGGCTTAGCAATGCAAAACAAACCAACCCAAACCAACCCCAAAAGAATTAATTTTTTTTTTTCCATTTTCCATCTGCATTTCCGCTCCTTGGGACTTTGAGGGAGATTAATTCCAGAACTGTGAGGGAAATGTCACCGGAGTCTTTGGGCTTTTCCTCTCACAGAGAGCAGAGGCAGAGCAGACCCTGGCTGAGGTCCATCTTTCCAAGCTCTCCCCACGTTGCAGCCTGGGATGGCTTTTCCTGGAGTGTCTCCTCCTGCCCTGGGAGCATCTCCCTTTGGAATGAGCTGAGATTTTCCCCCCGGCTCTGGAGCAGCCGCGCCATCCACGTCGGTGTTTATACATCGCCTCGCTGGCATCCCAGAGCTCTTCCTGCTGCTTTATTTAGCCTCTGCAGCAAGGCAGGAGCTGGGTTCCTGTATCCCTGTGTTCCACAGGGCCTGGGATGGGGCTGGGATGTGCTCAGCAGGACCCACTCGTCCCCCTCAGCACCGCAGCAACAGGGCCGTGTCCTGCTTGTGCCACCCCACAGCCCTAAAATGATTTGTGGGTTCAGAGAAATGAGCCAAAGGGAGGCTTTGCTTGTGTCAACAGCAGGAGGGGTGTTTCCAGTGGGATTTTTTTGGGGGAAAAGACATTTCTGGCTGGAAAGACAGGCCCTGCTTGGAATGACAGGCCCTGCTTGGACAGGATGCTCTCCATGCCCTTGGCAGTGGCACCAGTGGCTTTGTAAGGACTCGAGCAGGAGGTATGGGGTAGAAGCCCTCTCCCAATTCCAGCTGGCGTGGACAGGAGTTCGAGAGTGATCCCAAACCCAAGGGATATCCAGCCCCAGCCCTGCAGAAAGCCAGGTTGTTTTTCTCCGCGAGGAGAGCGGCGCGTTGGATTCCCAGCGCCGGCACCGTGCACTCCCATAATGGAATTACCCAGCACGAGCTGTTGAGCTGCAAACAGATTTCAGCAAGGAGTGTCAGGGTGCTCACAGCAGAGCTGCTCTTTATTTAGGGCTGGGAACAAGCGGCTCCTCTCTCCCAGAGCCTCGGAGAGACTGCGGGGGCCGAGGCGGCCTCACAGGTCAGCCCGAGGAACGCCTTTAGACAGTTAAAAGTGAGGAATAAATAACTCCTCCAAAAACAATCTCGCCAGATGGCACTTCTGAAGGAGGAGCGGCTCGGAGATGCTTTGCTGCTAATTTATGGTGCTGCTGCTGTTGCTATTCCGGGCCTGGGTCACCTATGGAAAGGGATCTGTGTGTGCATCAGCTCCTAAGGGTGGCCAGGCCTCACATGAGGGAGCCCCACTCACCTTCATCCAGCTGCTAGGGGGGGATTTGATGGGAATGGGGTTTAATTCTGCTCCTGCCTCAACCTGAATCCTAAAAGCTGGGATTCTATGATCTCCCAGGGCTGGGGATACTGGGATGGGTGTGGGGGGTTCCCCTACACAAGGCTGTTGGGACCCCCCCAAAGGACATGTGAGTCCCTTCCCTAGGAGATCATAGAAACCCAAGGTTGTTTGGATTAGAAGAGATCTTTAAAAAAATCTTGTTCCAACCCCTGCCATGGGCAGGGACACCTTCCACCATCCCAGGCTGCTCCAAGCCCTGTCCAGCCTGGCCTTGGACACTTCCAGGGGAAGCCACAGCTTCTCTAGGCAACTGTGCCAGGGCCTGCCCACCCTCACAGGGAAGGATTCCTTCCCAATATCCCATCCATCCCTGCCCTCTGGCAGTGGGAATCCATTCCCCCTTATCCAAACTCCCTCTCCAGTTCTCTGGGAACCCCACTGGAAGGGGCTCTAAGGTCAATCCAAGCTGGACACCCCAGCTCTCCCAGCCCTCCAGAGCGGAGTTCCCCAGCCCTCGGAGGCTCCTCCGGCCGCGCTCCCGGCTGGAGGATGCTCAGCTCAGCTCCGCTCCCGGGCACCTTCGCTGGCTCCATCCCGCAGGGACGGTGCCCGAGTGCCCTCCCAGGGGATGTCCTGCTCAGGCTCTTCCCGGAGCCTTCCGTGGGCACCGTGCCCGGCTCCCTACGCCTCCTCCGGGGCCACCACTCCTCTCTGAAGCCCGCGGCCACCCCGTTCCCGACCCTGTCCCCGCTGTCCCGGGCCCGGCGCCGGGGCGGGAGGCGGTGCCGGTGCCGCTCGGGGCGGTGCGGGGCGGCCCGGGAAGGGGCGGGGGCGGCGGGATGGGCTGGGCTGGGCTGGGCTCGGCACGGCTCGGCTCGGCTCGGCACGGCGGGGTTCGGCTCGGCACGGCACGGCACGGCTCGGCTCGGTTCGGCACGGCCGGCACGCAGCGCGCTCCCACAGCCGCAGGTAGGTGCGTGCCCGGCGCCCCGCACCGCGCTCCCGCTCGGCTCAGCCCGGCTCGGCTCAGCCCGGTTCCGCTCGCTTCGGCTCGCTTCGGCTCGCTTCGGCTCAGCCCGGTCCGGCTCGGCTCGCCCCCGCGGGGCCGTGCCGCGGGTGGGCCCGGCGCGGCCGCTTGTTGCGCTCGGGGGCGAGTTGGAGCCGGAGCGGTGCGAGCGGCCCCGGCTGCAGGAATGCGAGTCATTTCCTCCGCCCGCCCGCCCGCCCGCGGGAGCTGCGGCTCCGCCGGAACCCCCCCACGGCCCCCGACGGCCGCCACGCCGCCGCCACACCGCCGCGACACCGCCACGGCCACCCCGGAGCCGCTCCCGGGGCGCGCTCGCCCGCGGGACCCCTCGCCCCTGGGTCACACTCGTCCCCACATCTGTGGGACCCCTGGCCCCTGGGTCCCCACATCTGTGGGACCCCTGGCCCCTGGGTCCCCACATCTGCGGGACTCCTCGCCCCTGGGTCCCCACATCTGCGAGACCCCCGGCCCCTGGGTCACACTCATCCCCACATCTGTGGGACCCCCGGCCCCTGGGTCACACTCGTCCCCACATCTGCGGGAGCCCCGGCCCCTGGGTCTCAGCCGCCCACGGATCTCCTTGCCCCTGGGTCACACTCGCCCACGGGTCTCGCTCACCTGTGGTCTCACTCACCCATAGGTCTCTCACTCACCCTTGGGACCCTTTTCACTGGGTGGCACTCACCCACACGTCCCCTCACCCATGGGACCCCTTGCTTTCACCCACAGGTCCTCTCACCTGTGGGTCACTGTCACCCATGGGTCCCCTCATTCCTGGTTCACAGGTGGGCATGGCTCCCTTTGTCCCTGGGTCACAGGTGCCCATGGGTCCCCTCTCACCCCTGTGTCTCACCCACAGGCCCCCTTGTCCCTGGGTTGCACTCACCCAACTGTCCCCTCACCCCTGGGTCACACATCCCCACTGGGTGTCCTCACCCGTGGGTGCTCTGTGCCTGTGCCAGCTCTTTTCTGTGGCTCGTGGTGACCCACAGGTCCCCTCAGCTGTGGTCCCCACCATCTCTTGGTTCCCATCCTGTGATCCTCTCATCCATGGATCCTCCTGTCCCTGGGGCTCCCCTCACCCTCGGGTGCCCCCCACCCCATGGAGGTGCTCAGGGTGCCAGCTGCTCCCTGGTGGTGTCCCCGATGGCCCTCTCTGCATTTCCCACTGGGAATGCCATCCCTGACACGTTCTGGATAAATCCATGCAGCTCCTAGGCCGGGCTTTATCTGACCCGGTGCCCTGGTGACAGCGGGGAAATGGGGCTGAGCTTTCCCAGCACCATCCTTGGTGTTCCTGTGTCCTTTGACTCGCCCGTGGGAGTGAGGCACATCCCGACCCTGCCATGCCCCTGGCCCCCTGCCACCTTTCTGCCATCTCCCATTCCTGAATCCTCCTCTTCCTGCTCGTGGCCAGTGCCTTTCTGGCCATCAGGATGTTTTCCCCTCAGAGCCCAACTCTGCTTTTCCAGAGCTGCTTCCCGCGTGGCACCGATGGAGCTTTGCTGCTCTGCCTAATTCTGGGCTGGTTTGTGTTGGTGTTTTTCCACAGGGCTCGCTCTCCCTCTCGGAGTCTTGGATAGAGCTGGGATTAATTCGAGCTCTCTTGCCTGAAAGAGATGTTCCGTTTAAAATTCCCAATCCCGAAGGCATATTGGAGTTTGGTTCTAGGTACTGGATTTTTACTACTGGATTTTTACTGGTTTTTAAAGGGGTTTCTTTTTTTTTTTTAAACTGGGTTTATTCAGGCTCTTTAAACCCCGAGTCTGTAAGCAATTATTCCATTACATGAAAGTCAGGACGCTGAGAAAGATTAATTCAGACCAGATGTAAAAATAAATGGGAATTTGAAATTAAGATGATGTCAGTTCCCTCCTGCTAAAAAAAAAACCCGGCAGCCTTTGGACTCCAGATGGAGTACACAAACCATGGCGCTGGTTAAAATATCTGCCTGCTCCTTAATTGAGTTTTATCCTGCTTTTTTTTCCCCCCCTTGACTGAAAAGTGGGCTTGGGATATTTTTCCCAAAAAGCTTTCCCTGATTGTGGCTGGGGCAGGGAAGTTGATGGAGGCTGTGGCATGGCTGAGGAGCTTTCCCAGCTGGAAAACTGGAGAGCGGCGCTGCTGAGGGAAGACAAATCTCCCTCTGCCCGCCCCAGGATTAAAAAAATCAGGAACTTGGTTTGGCTTTGTTTTGCTGGATTTGGAGCTGGAGGCGAGGATGCCACAGAGGGCAGCAGGAGCTCTGGGTAGTCCAGGCATGGATTTGAATTTTTTGGCATAAAATGGAGCTGGTTTTTGGGTTCTTGTGTGTCTGCAGAGGACTTTGCATCCCGTTTTTTCCCTCTCCGTGTGCAGCAAGCACTGCACATTCCCCACAGTGGGAATGGGTTTGGGCACCCAGTGTAGAGGAGCCTGTGAGCAGCATGTTGGGAATGAGGCTCCCCAAAAGTGCCTCCTACTGGGAAGGAAGAGTTTACCCAGGGTCACAGCATCTTGGGAGTGTGTTGTTGTAGAAAATAACATAAACATTCATCATTGCATATTATTAATATTAATATTTACGTGGCATTATTAATTATTTAATATTATATTGTTAATTAAATTTAAAATATGACTTTAATTTCTAAATAGGGATCTCTGTGGTTTGGAGACTCGGGGCTGTGCTTTCTGTGGTGCAAGGGTTTGGGATGGTGACTCTGGCCCTTGGGGCTGCTTTGTGGTCCAGGGATCCCGCAGCCAAATCCCAAGGGATTTATGGCAGCTGCTGCTGGTGTGGGCTGCAGCCTGCCCACGGAGAGGGGAGCAAAGGCAGTGCTCCACATCCATGTGCAGCCTTGGGAGTGATGCCTGTCATCCTGGGAGTGGGATCAGAGCTCTGGGAGCTTTGGGCTTGTTGGTGCTGGGGGATGGTTCCTAAAATGCCTGGGAATGCTGTGGGACAGGCTCAGGAGCTGGATGGGAGAGCTGGGCTGCCCTGAGCACAACCCTCTCCAACCCAGTCTGGATATTGTTCTAATCCCAGAGGCTCAGGCGACGTTTCCTGGAAGGAAATCTGATGGAAGGGGCTGGTTCTGGAGCAGAGGAGGGAAGAGGAAGAGCAGGCATTGTCCCTCCCCTCCCTGGAGCCCTTGCCAGGAGAAATCCATCTCTGTGTCCATCCCTGGTGGAGGCAGGGATGCTTTATTTATATTTCAGTGCTCCAAAGTCAGGGAATGAAGAGGCCTGGGGTGGCTCTGCTGTGGGCTGGATGGAAAATCAGCGCTTCCAGGCTAGATTCTGCTCTGTGCATGGTGAGATAGGCAGGGCAGCAGCTTCCTGAGCTGCCATGGCTCAGCCTGTGTCTCCCCGTGGAATGTGATGTCCCATGGGGCTCATCCCCAGCAGGAGGGGGCATCATCCCATTTTTAGGGTGATTCACATGGCCCAGCCATTCCTGCCCGTTGCTGTTGTCCCATGCAATAGCCAAGGGGGAGGAGGATGAGGAAGAGGAGGTGGATACAGGGGAGCTCCTGGAGGAATTTTCCTTGGAGAGGCTTTTTGGATCCCCCCAGCACTCGGGGGTATCTGCTGAGGCTGGTGGGGGCTGGCCCCTGGCTGCCCAGGCTGAGCTTCCAGCATCCAAATAGCTTTTGTGGTGGATGAAGTAATGGAATATTTATAACTGAGTCCTTTTTCCCAGTGAAGGTCTCTTTCATCTGCCTCTCTTCATTAGGAGGAAACTGTTGAGTTCATGAAGAATTGGAGACGATTTTAATTACGGGGCAACCGCAAGCAGGAATTAATCTGGGTTTTGGGTTCGGAGAAGCTGCATTAAGGGACGGCCCTAAAACTTGTAATAACAGCTCTGTGCATACCTGTGCCTGTGATGTGGGGTGAGACCCACTCCAGACTCTTCAAAACAAGAAATTCCTGCCCCGTGAATTCATCTTCCCGTCTCGCCCCGCGCTCTGGGCAGCCTCTGGCTGTGGATGGCCCCTGCCTACGTGTGGGTCCTGGGCTGGATCCCTTCCCTCGCCCCTGGGGTGCCTCAGAGGGCTGGGACAAAAGCCTGGAGGTGGGTTAGAATCAGGGAATCGTGGAGTTTTTTAGATTGGAAAAGGCCTCTAGGATTGTAATCAGCCGTTCCCCCAGCACTAACCCATGTCCCCAAGTGCCGCAGCCACGTGGCTGTTAAATCAGACATTCCTCCAGGGATGGCAATGTCTGATAGAGCTGCATTTTTTGGAAAAGTGGATATTTTTGCAAGGAGGGATGGATTTGGTTGATAGAGAAGTGGACGGGATCTGCCTGGAGGCTGGATTGAATGGGGGGCACTGGGATGTCTGGTGGGTACCACAGAGGGACAAACCTGACCCAAACCCACGAGGATGGAGACTCATCAGCTTCTTTTAAATCCATTTAAATCCTCGAAGAGGGAAAAACGCTGCCCATCCACCCAGCCTCGCTTCACACGCACGGAATCTGGAAGAAAACCCCACCTCAGCCAGCAAGTTCAAACCATGTTCAATCCCCACCCTGGAATTACATCCAAATTTCTATTTCTGCCGAGATCCTGCTCCAGCATCTCCATGTGAACCAGTCCCAGGCTCTGCCTGCCCTCGGATGTGTTTGCAGGACCCTGGGATGAACAAATCCCTCGCCGAGTCAGCAGCGCCAGCCCCGGCTGCTTTTCCCAGGTTTTTTGTGGGATGTTTTCTTTGCAGCCGAGCTTTGTGACAGGATTTATCCCATGGCATCAGCACCAGGGAGGGAGACAATATTCCAGCAGCCTGGGCCTGGAAAACACAGTGGATCAAGAAATTTTCTCAACTCTGGAGTCATGAGCACTTTGCAGTGCCTTCCTATGGAGTTTTAATGCTCTTTTCCCTGTAGCAGGGAAAACATGGCTGGAAGACCTGGATCTCCTCACTCTGATGATCCATGCCCAAGCCCTCATTCCCGGTGTTTTTTCCAGCTGACTTTGGATGGAAAACCCTTTGGAAGACTGCCTGGGGTGGAGGTTCCTGCTTGGAGTGTGGAGTGATCTGTGTCACCCCATCTGCTGTGGGGCAATCCAGGGAGGCTCTCCCTCCAATCCATATTTCCAGCTTGGAGCCCGGAAGGTTGGGCTAGATCTTCAAAGGTCCTTTCCAACCCAAACCATTCCATGCTTCCATGTTTGTGCCTGCTATCAGCACTTCCTCTGGAGCAGCAGGGACTCGCTGAGGGCAGCGGCGCGGGGTCCCAGGG
Organism: Agelaius tricolor; assembly: GCF_023055355.1. NCBI lineage: Eukaryota > Metazoa > Chordata > Aves > Passeriformes > Icteridae > Agelaius > Agelaius tricolor. The sequence goes on from NW_027269265.1 coordinate 2,581,483, forward strand.
AATCAAAGCCCACATTGTGGCAATGAGCAGCAGATGCTTGGAAAGAATTTCCCGGCGTCTGGCCAGGGCTGCTGCAGGCACAGCACCCTGGAAAGGGCTTTGTGTGTCCCCTGCTGAATCCCTGCACCTCCCAGGGCTGCCAAAGCCCCCAGGAAGCACCTGGAGCTGAGGGAATCTCCATAGGGACCGTCCCTGTGTGGTGGGCTGATGGAATGTTCCCACTCAGCAGCAGGAGCTGGGATGTTTTCTATACAAATACCAAAATATAGGGTTTGGGCTTGGGTGGTTTTTTCCTCTCCCATGTCCCTGCTCTGCTGACGCCAGCTCGTGTGGTTTAATCCCTGGTGCTCTGGGATCAATCCAGGCTGCAGGAGGAGGAGGAGGAAATGCAGGGACTGGTGTGGGGATGAACAGCCCCAGAATGCCAGAGAGTGACAGGACAAGAGGGAATGGTTTCAAACTGGCAGAGGGCAGGGTTAGTTGGGATATTGAGAAGGAATTCTTGGCTGTGAGGAAGGAGAGGCCCTGGCACAGGCTGCCCAGAGGAGCTGAGGCTGCCCCATCCTTGGAAGTTTTCCATGTTGGACAGGGTTTGGAGCACCCTGGGATGGTGGAAAGTGTTCCTGCCCAAGTGGGGGAGAGAATCCCAGGGATGGATTCTCCAGTAGCTCAGCAGTGGGTGCTGCCCATGCCTGGAATTTTGAGCTGGCTCGGGAAGAAGCTCTGGTGCCCCCCTGGGAGTCGAGGAGCCTGTGGGTAGGAGCAGGACACGGAGGGTGCTGCAGGAGCCCTGGGACACGGCTGCTTTGCCGGGAACATGGCCCCTCCCCAGCCCAGCCCTCACAAGCCACATCCCAACGGTGCCCGGGAGCTGCCGGTGCCCAGCCGGGCCAGGATGTGCCAAATTCCTTCAGCCCCGCTCCGTGAGCACCGGGATCTTCTTGGGATCTTCAGTGAGCCCTGAAACCAACCTGGCTCCCGTCGGGATCGGCCACGGCCTCGGGGCATGGATACCATGGAGAGGGGCCAGGCACGGTGCAGAGCTGTGCTGCAGGGATGCACTGCATGGGTGCTGTGGTGCTCCAGCTCAATGCGTGGGTGCCACGATGCATGGGTGCAATGTGTAGGTGCAATGCATGGATGCAATGCATGGATACCATGAGGCTCCAGCACAGTTTATGGATGCCACAGTGCAGTGCTGCGATGCACAGGTGCGCTGCATGGACGCCATAGTGCTCCAACCCAATGCATGGGTGGCACAATGCATGGATGCAGTGTGTAGGTGCAATGCATGGTTGCACGGCTGTGCTGCATGGATGCAATGCATAGGTGCCATGATGTTCCAGCTCAATGCATGGGTGCCACAATGCATTGATGCAATGCACAGATGCACTGCACTGGTGCCATGATGTTCCAGCCCAATGCATGGATGCCATAATGCATGGGTACAATGTGTGGGTGCACTACACGGCCAGTTTGCTGCATGGATGCCATGAGGTGCCAACACAATTTATGGATGCCACAATGCACTGATGCCATGTACAGGTGCAATGATGCACTGCTGCAATGCACAGGTGCACTGCATGGATACCATGATGTTCCAGCTCAATGCATGGATGCCACAGTGCATGGGTGTAATGTGTAGGTGCAATGCATGGCCAGGCTGCACATCTGTGCTGCATGGATGCAATGCATGGATGCCATGAGATGCCAACACAATTTATGGTTGTACATCTGTGCTGCACAGATTCCGTGAATGGATGCCATGATGTTCCAGCTCAATTTATGGATGACACACTGCAGTGCTGCAGTGCACAGATGCCATGATGCACTGCTGCAATGCATGGTTGCACTGCATGGATGCCATGAGGCTGCAACTCAATACGTGGATGCCACAATGCATGGACGCAACGTGTGGGTGCAATGCATGGCCAGGTTGCACATCTGTGCTGCACAGATTCAATGCATAGGTGCCATGATGTTCCAGCTCAATGCATGGATGCCACAATGCATTGATGCAGTGGAGGGCCATGATGCATACAGATGCAATGCAGAGAATCCATGATGTACCACCAGCATGCATGGGTGCAACGTGAAGATGCAGTGCATGGCCGGGATGCAGGCATGCAATGCATGGATGCAATACATGGCCACAATGCCCCATCTCAAGGCATGAATGCAATGCATGGATGCAATGCACATGTGAAATCCAGAATCCAAGATGCATGGATGCAGCGGAGGGCCATGATCCGCACAGATGCAAGGCAGAGAATCTGTGATGTACCAGCACGATGCATGGGTGCAATGCATGGATGCAATGCACCATCCCAAGGCAGGAATGCAATGCATGGATGCAATGCACATCTGCAATCCAGAATCCACGACGCAGGGACGCAGCCTCTGTGCTGCAGTCCCAGAGTGCCCTGGCTGTGGGAAAGCATCACCTCCGGATTTCCCAACTTCTGCAGAACCCCAGGAACCACCAACAAAAAGTCACCTCAGGGCATTTTTCCCCGTGCTGCTGCGGGAATTCCAGGCTTTCGGAAGCCAAAGGCGCTTCCATTTAGACCAAAGCAAATATTTGGTGGCAAGGGAGACACTCTGCTGTCGTCTGCCAGTGTAAATCTGGGCTTGGAAAAGGCTGAACTAGGTCAGAGTTTAAAGTCCTTCCTCATGGTGTCACGTGGGAATTCGTGTCCTCAGGGATGGTGGGGTAAAAAGTGCTTTGGGAATATTCACCCTCGGAAATGAGAGTTTCCTGGGGTCAGTGTTAGGATGGATTTGTTGGTTCTGAATGTCAATTCCAGTCTGTAAATCCCTGCTGGTGCTTGGATTGTTTTATTCCACCCCAGTGAAGGGTCAGAACTGGGGGAAGGATGTTGGAAGGGATGTTGGGATCCTCTTAGGAGACCCCACAGCATTTTCTTGCCTTTCCATGGCTGGCAGGGAAACCTCCTGCTTGCAGCACTGCTCCTTGCTGCCCCAACCGGGTTATTCCCAGTGGATAAACTTCTGTTTATTTTAATTATACCAGAAAAGCCTTTCCTGAGGTTTTCCTGAGCCTGAGCCAGGACAATCAAACTGCTGGCTCAGGTTTTTGGGGCTGGGCCTAAAACCATGGGGGTGGCTGTGGTGGGGTGGTTGAGGTGGGGTGAGGTGTGCTCAGGGGTTTTGGGGGTGTCTGAGTTTGGAAAGCCAGGTCTCTGCCAAGGAAAGCAGGAGCCTCCCCTGAAATGGAGAATGTGAACCCCCTCCCTCTGAATTGCTATAAATTTTAAATAAGGGGTCTCTCAGGCAAAAATATGGGAGCAGGAAAAACGGTTCTTTAATAGGGAAGAAAATCAAAGGATGAAATGAACAATGCAGTGAACCAAACCAACAGTGCCAGAGTCAGAGCCCAGCCTGACACCCTGTGGGTCAGGGTGCTGGCACAGCCCCATTGGAATTGTGGCTCAGCCCTCCTGCAGTGCCAGGGGTGGCTCTGCTGGAGCAGGGATCCTGGAGAAGGGTGCAGTCTCTTCCTCTGCAGATCCAGGGGAAGGAGAGGCAGCTGCTGCTCCTCTGGGCAATCCAGTGCAGAAGCCGTGCTGGTGTTCCAGAATCTCCAGATTCTATCCAGGCAGGAATGCTTGGCTCCTCCCTCTGGGCTCCCATCTCCCAATGGGATGCTGTAGTTCTTATCAGCCATGCAGGGACATTCCATGGCTGTTATCAGCAGATGTGTCCCCGAGGGAGGAGTGAGTGTGGAAGAGATAAGGAAGAACTGCCCAATGAGCAGAGGACAGCTGCCACACAGATGTTGATAGAATCCATCTTGCCTGGCAATCTGGAGCAGGGGGACACCCCAGCCATGAGCCCACACCGTGTGGGATGTGCTGGTGGGTGGCAGGGCTGGGGGATGCAGCTGGGGAGCAGAGGGTGCCCTGCCCAGGGCTCATCCCCCCTGTTTTCCCCAGGGATGGCACCCACAGAGCCCGAGGCCGCCCCGGCCCGCCGGTGAGGTGCCCCCAGCAGCCCCCCCGAGCCCCCAGGCCAGAGCACCATGAACAAGCTGCCCTTCCACAACAACAGAGTCATGCAGGACCGGCGCAGCGTGTGCATCTTCCTCCCCAACGACGACTCCCTCAACATCATCATCAACGTAAGGAACCTCCTCCTCCTCCTGAGCTTGACACTTCCCTCACCCCCTGAGGTTGTGTTCGCACACCCTGGGTTTCCTCTGGAGCCTGCCTGGCCTTGCTCTGCCGGGGAAATGCACGTGGGTTATTCCCCTGGGGGTTGCAGTGGTGTTTCAGGCTCTCCTGAGTCTCCTTGGTCCATGTGATGCTGGGTTTGGGGAGGGTGACCAGCTGCTTGGCATCCCACAGCATGCCACGAGCCCCATCACTGCACCAGTCCCTTCTGGGTGGCTCTTCAGCCTCCTCTAGCCCAGGGAATAAACAGGAGGGCGTTTGGCTCTGATTGGGATGAGCATTGAATGTGAAATTCCCCCAGTTTTTGTTGTTTTGTTTTGTTTTTTTTTTTTTTTTTTGTTAATTCACCCTCACCCAATCTTGCTTTTGAGTCAGGAAAATGTTGAAATTCTTTTCAGGACTTAAAGGGAGCTTATAAAAAAAGATGGAAAGAGGTGGATAATGATATCCTCCTCTAATCTAAAACCATTCCCCTTATCCTTATAGGGGCTAAGGGGAATGGTTTTAAACTTAAAGAGGAAAGATTTAGATTAGATAATAGGAATAAATCCTTGCCTAGGAGGGTGAGGAGGCCCTAGCACAGGTTTCCCAGAGCAGCTGTGGCTGCCCCTGGATCCCTGGAAGTGTCCAAAGCCAGGTTGGACGGGCTTGGAGCACCCTGGGATGGTGGAAGGTGTCTGTGGGGTGGAATGAGACTGTGAAAGTTCTGATTTCTGCCCCCAAAACTTCTCCCCAGTGCTGGGTTCCTCCATCAACCACTGCTCTCGAGCTGCCCCGTGGTCCTCTGAGCATCCCAGCCCTGGCAGAGCTCTGCTCCAGGCTTTGGGGCCACAGCTGAGCCCCACAGCCCACCCTGTCACCCCCACCCTGCTTGGGGTCCTGCTGAGGGGTTTGGTGGGCACAGATGCTTCCAGGCCTCATTTAAGGGTTTGTTTTTTTTTAACAGGTGAAGATTTTGTGCCAAGAATTACTGGTGCAGGTGTGTGACCTGCTGAGGCTGAAGGATTGTCACCTCTTCGGGCTCAGCGTCATCCAGAGTAAGTCAAGGGCCTGAGTGTGAAAATTACCATTTTTGATGGCAAGGAACTCACAATTCCCCATTCCCTCTCACCAATGGGTCACACTGGGAGGCAGGGGGACACGTGGGGATGCTGATGCCACCTCTGTCCCTCACAGACAATGAGCATGTGTACATGGACCTGGCCCAGAAGCTCTACAAGTACTGCCCCAAGGAGTGGAAGAAGGAGGCCAGCAAGGTCAGCGGTGAGGTCTTGCATGGAGAGCTGAGGCCACCTCTGTCCCCATCACAGGTCACTCCCAGGACCCGGGAATGCTGCCAAGGGGTGGGGGGGGCACTTGGTCACTGTGGGGCTGGGGGTGGATGTGCAAAACCACAGCCCTGGGGCTGTCACTCTGAGTGCCACCATGTGCCCCAGCTGGGATGGGTCCTCCATGCTCTGTCCCTGGAGCTCTGAGGGTTTTTTCCCCTCTGATTTTTCTTTTCCTCCCTTATCCTTCAGCAGAATTTTTGAGGTCCCTTCTTTCAAATTCTGACATCAGTTTGGGTTTTTTCTCCCCAGAGCACCTTTTCATTCTTTCAGTGCTCAGGGGGTGGTGTCCAGGCTTGACTGCTGGTGGATGATGGTCTGGGAGAGGGAGAGCAGCACTGAGGTGTTGCAGAACACCTGAGCTTGTCACACCCAGCCTTTTAAAATCCAGATCCCCTTCATTTCCAGCATTTTACATGGAAAAATGGGCACCAAACTCTTAACTGAGGAACAAAAACTCCATCAGTGCCCTGGGGGACAAGGGGTGGCTGTGACAGCCATGACCCCAAAGAGATGAGGAGAGGGGCTGGGGTGTGATGCTGGGATCCCCAGGGCATTCCTGAAAACCTCCTCCATTCCAGGGCATCGACCAGTTTGGTCCCCCCATGATCATCCACTTCCGAGTGCAGTACTACGTGGAGAACGGGCGGCTCATCAGGTACGGAGTGCCCCTGCCCGGGCCCCTCTGCTGGGGCTGGGCACTTCCTGGGGTGGCTGGGCACCTCCTGGCGTGGCTGGGATCCTCCTGGGTGGCTGTGCCTCTCCTGGCATGGCTGGGCACCTCCTGGAGTGGCTGGGATCCTCCTGGGTGGCTGTGCCTCTCCTGGCATGGCTGGGCGCCTCCTGGGGTGGTTGGGATCCTCCTGGGATGGCTGTGCCCATCCTGGGGTAGCTGTGCCCGTTCTGGGGTGGCTGTGCCCCTCCTGGGATGGCTGAGATCCTCCTGGGGTGTTTGTGCCCCTCCTGGCGTGGCTGTGCATCTCCTGGCATGGCTGGGCACCTCCTGGGGTGGCTGTGCCCCTCCTGGGGTGTTTGTTCCCCTCCTGGCATGGCTGTGCCCTTCCTGGGATGGCTGTGCCCTTCCTGGGGTGTTTGTCCCCTTCCTGGGGTGGCTGTGCATCTCCTGGCATGGCTGTGCCCTTCCTGGGGTGTTTGTCCCCCTCCTGGGATGGCTGTGCCCTTCCTGGCATGGCTGTGCCCCTCCTGGGATGGCTGTTCCCCTCCTGGGGTGGCTGTGCCTCTCCTGGCATGGCTGGGCACCTCCTGGAGTGGCTGGGATCCTCCTGGGCTGGCTGGGATCCTCCTGGGATGGCTGTGCCCATCCTGGGGTAGCTGTGCCCGTTCTGGAGTGGCTGTGCCCATTCTGGTGTGGCTGTGCCCCTCCTGGGATGGCTGGGATCCTTCTGGCATGGCTGTGCCCCTCCTGGGGTGTTTGTGCCCCTCCTGGCATGCCTGTGCCCCTCCTAGTATGCCTGTGCCCCTTCTGGGGTAGCTGTGCCCTTTCTGGGGTGGCTGTGCCCCTCCTGGCATGCCTGTGCCCCTCCTGGGGTGCTGAGCACACCCTAAAAGCTGGGGCTGGTGATGGGTGGGTGCTGAGTGGTTTCTGACAGGGCCAGGTGGGGACATTTCCCCCAGACAAAGCCTTTTGGGGGGTTTTATTTGGGGGTTATTGTATTTGGGTTGCCCCCAGACGAAGGAAGGAATGATGAATCTGACTCCATGCTCTCAGAAGGCTCATTTATTATTTTAAGATGCTATATTATATTAAAGAATACTAAACCATACCATACTAAAGAATACAGAAAGGATACAGACAGAAGGCTAAAAAGATAATAATGAAAACTTTCCAGAGTCTGACACAGCTTGGCCCAGAGTGGCCAATGAGTCAAAACACTCACCAAAAATCCAATGAAACAATCACCTGTGGGTAAACAATCTCCAAACACATTCCAAAGCAGCAAAACATAGGAGAAGCAAATCAGACAATTATTGTTTTCCTTTTTCCCTGAGGCTTCCCAGGAGAAAAATCCTGGGCAAAAGGGATTTTTCCAGAGAATGTGACTTCCACAGGGGAGGATGTGTTTAGGGGTTTAGCACAGCCTGATATGAACTTACCCACGGCTGGGTGGGAGCTGCAGCTCCTGCTTTGGGGCTAAAATGATGGCCTGAGGGCTTTGGGGACACAGTGACATCTGCACAGACTTTTTGAGGGGGTTTCTCCACCTGGCTGGTGAGGCAGCTGCGCGTTTGCAGAATTTTAACAAATTTTGACAAATTTTAACAAATAGAAAAGAGGGAGCAAAACCTCTTGGTGCCCCCTCCCTGAGGGCTGCCCAGCTGGTGTCCCCTGGCTGCTGACTCCTCCCTGTGTCCCCTGTGTTTTGCAGAGGCAAGCAAACTCCACAACTGTGTGAAAGCTGTAAAGCTGGTATGTTTATTACAGCGATGGGCACATGTGGAGATTACTCTCCTTGAAAGACACAGGCACCTCTGGGAACTCCAGATCCTTTTTTATCTTCCTCTCAAATACATATGCATGCAATTTCACAATAGGTTTATACATATTTATTTTTACTGATTTTATGTTACATTTGCTGCTAATTCTTTATTATCAGAAAGAATTCCTGGGTCAGGTTGATCTGCTTTTGTTGCAGTCTTCCTGGTTTTTTTGTCTGCCCCCCCTTACCTCTGTCCTCTGGCTGAAGCAGTTTCTCTGAGCATAGGTTTTTTACCAGAACAGGTAGTCAGACTAAACAGCTATGTTTTCAAACTACAGACTTAACTCAAAGATGCACATTTCACCTAAATCAAAATGGATTTCTGTGACGGTGTTCACAGGGGTCTTAGGATGAGGGAAGAGACGAGGATCTGACTCTGTGTTTTAGAAGGTTTGATTAATTATTTTATGAGATATATATAATATTAAAACTATACTAAAAAATAGAAGAAAGGATTTTATCAGACGGTTAGCAAAGAAGAAAGAATTATAGCAAAGGCTTGTGGCTTGGACAGAGTCCGAGCCAGCTGGGTTGTGATTGGCCATTAATTAGAAACAACCAACATGGGCTAATCAAAGATCTACTTGTTGCATTCCACAGCAGCAGATAACCATTGTTTACATTTTGTTCTTGAGGCTCCTCAGCTTTTTTAGGAGGAAAAATCTTAAGGAAAGGATTTTTCATATGAGGTGTCTGTGACAGATTTCCACTCTGGAAAATTTCCCCTCTGTGTCCCCTGTCCCTCCCCAGTGACAGGACAGCTCGGTACTACTACTACTGGCACCTGAGGAAGCAGGTGCTGCACTCCCAGTGTGTGCTGAGGGAAGAGGCTTATTTCCTGCTCACTGCCTTCGCCCTCCAAGCCGACCTGGGGGACTTCAAGAGGAACAAGCACTACGGGAAATACTTCGAGCCCGAGGCCTATTTCCCTGCCTGGGTAAGGAATCCTGCTCTGCTCCCTGCTCTGGGCTGCTCTGGCTGCATCCTGGGCTAGTCCTGCTTGGAAATAACCTGGGACAGTGTGGTGCTTGTGAGGGCTCCTAGGAGGAGGGGAGAGATGAGACTCCAAGTTCTCAGAAGGCTGATATATTATATTATATTATATTATATTATATTATATTATATTATATTATATTATATTATATTATATTATATTATATTATATTATATTATATCACATTATATCATATCATATCACATTATATCATATCATATCACATTATATCATATTAAAATATAGTATATTACATTATAGCATTACATTATATTACTATATACACTATAGTATATAGTAATATAATATACTATATTACTTATATATTATATATAGTAATATATTACTATATATAATATATATAATATTATATATAGTAATATATTACTCTATATATATTACTCTATATATATTACTATATTACTATATATATTATAATACTTATAATATATATTATAAGTAGTAATAATATATATATTACTAATATAGTATATTATAGTATATATTATAGTATAGTATATACTAAAACTATACTAAAGAAAGAGAAGGGATACATCAGAGGGCTAGAAAAGAATGATAATGAAAGCTCTGTGACTGATGCCTCAGAGTCCGACACAGCTGATGGTGATTGGTCATTAATTAAAAACAATTCACATGGAACCAATCAAAGATGCAGCTGTTGGTAAATGATCTCCAAACCACATTCCCAAACAATTAGATAATTCTTGTTTTCATTCTTTTCTGAGGCCTCTCAGCTTGCCAGCAGAAGAAATCCCAGCGAAGGGATTTTTCAGAGAATATCATGGTGACAGGAGAGCTGTGGGGGTGGGAATAGCTGTGGGTTGGGGCTGCTGGGGAATTCCCTGTGAGCTGCAGGGATGCTCCTGGGGTCATTGCCCCACCAGCATCAGGTGGAGCCCTTTGGGACCTGGTGGCACAGAATCCCAGAGTGGTTTGGGTTGGAAGGGCCTTAAGGCTCATCCAGTTCCACCCCCTGCCATGGCAGGGACACTTTCCACTGTCCCAGGCTGCTCCAAGCCCCAGTGTCCAGCCTGGCCTTGGGCACTGCCAGGGATCCAGGGGCAACCACAGCTGCTCTGGCAATTCCAGCCCAGCCAGGAATTCCCAATTCCCAATTTCCCACCCATCCCTGCCCTCTGGCACTGGGAGCCATTCCCTGTGTCCTGTCCCTCCATCCCTTGTCCTCAGCCCCTCTCCAGCTCTTTTGCAGCCCCTTCAGGTGCTCAAAGCTCTCCCTGATGGTTTTTCTTCTCCTTCCCAACCTCTTTCCTTGGATTTGTCCCAAAATCTGCCCATTTCTCCTTTTTTCACACACCTCACTGAGGCATGGTGGCCCTGGGCCTGTGTCCCCAGCCACATGAGTGCCCCAGCACAGGTGCCACCATGGAATGGCCACATGGAGCACAATTCCCAGCAGGAAATCCAGCTGGCAAGAAGTCACTGGCTGCTGTAATGATTTCATTTTTGCTTGGAGGTCTCTAGAACAAAGCTCCAATTTGCCCTTTTCCCTTGAAACCACCACTCCCAGGAGCCAGCACGGGGCAGCTGGACGAGCTTCTCTCCCTCCCCAAACAGGTGGTTGCCAAGAGGGGCAAGGATTACATCCTGAAGCACGTCCCCAACATGCACAAGGACCAGTTTGCCCTGACAGCCTCAGAGGCCCATCTCAAGTACATCAAGGAGGCTGTCAGGCTGGACGACGTGGCCGTGCACTACTACAGGTTGTACAAGGTGAGCCCTGGCCCTCTGGCTGCTGGGATCTGAACTTTGGGAATGCTCTCCCTGAGAAATAAATGCTGTTTTTTTCTCTCCTGGGAATAAAGCAGTTTGTTTGCTGGGAGAGCGTGAGGTGTTTTAATTAATTAAATTTAATTAATTAATGGTTAAAAAAACATTTGATTGGAATGGTTTGGGTTGGGAGGGAGCTTAAAGCTCATCCAGTGCCACCCCTGCCATGGGCAGGGACACCTTCCACTGTCCCAGGCTGCTCCAACCTGGCCTTGGGCACTTCCAGGGATCCAGGGGCAGCCACAGCTGCTCTGGGCACCCTGTGCCAGGGCCTGCCCACCCTCACAGGCCTTGCTGACATCACAGATGTGCTGAAATCAACAGGGATAATTTCTTCCTCACATCTAATCCAAACCTCTTCTCTTTTAGTTCAAAAGCATTCCCCCTTATCCTGTCACTCTCTGCCCGTGTCCAAAGTCACTTTCCATTTTCAATTTGGCACATTAATCATAGAATGGTGGCTGGGGTGATTGTGGGAGGATCCCTAGGCTGAGGTGGGGTGGATTTAACCACTTCATGCTGGAAATTGTGTATTTAAATACACAATTTAAATTTTCATTTTTTCCCCCTTAGGACAAAAGGGAAGTGGAGGCCTCCCTGACTCTGGGGCTGACAACACGGGGCATTCAGATTTTCCAGGTAGGTGATGAAGGTGATGGCTCAGCCCAGCTCCATGCCCCTGCCAGAATCCTCAGCCGTGCCTCCCTCTCCTCTTTTTGCAGAACCTGGATGAGGAAAAGCAGCTGCTCTACGATTTCCCATGGACAAATGTGGGGAAATTGGTGTTTGTGGTGAGTGCCACCATCTCCACCTGGAGCACTGCTTCCAGCTCCGGGGTCCTCAGCACAGGGAGGACATGGAGCTCTTGGTCCACAGAAGATGCTCCATGGGCTGGAGCACCCTTTCCTATGGAGCCAGGCTGGGAGAGCTGGGGGTGCTCACCTGGAGAGGAGAAGGCTCCAGGGAGAGCTCAGAGCCCCTGGCAGGGCCTGAAGGGGCTCCAGGGAGAGCTGGAGAGGGACTGGGGACAAGGCATGGAGGGACAGGAGCCAGGGAATGGCTGCCAGTGCCAGAGGGCAGGGATGGGTGGGAAATTGGGAATTGGGAATTCCTGGCTGGGCTGGAATTGCCAGAGCAGCTGGGGCTGCCCCTGGATCCCTGGAAGTGCCCAAGGCCAGGCTGGATGGGGCTTGGAGCTCCTTAGGACAGTGGAAGGTGGAAGGGGGTTGGTCTGGGTGTTTTTTAAGGTCCCTTCCACCCCAAACCCCTCAGTGATTCCGCTGTCCCCAGGCAGGGTGTGGGCCTCTTTAACACCGACCTGCAGCAGGTGACAACAACCCACTGAGGGGGTCCCTGAGGAGCTGCAGCGGGGCTGGGTGGGAACTGGAGCCTCCTCCTCCCCTGGGGCTGACACCTCCCTTTGTCCCACGCAGGGCAAGAAGTTCGAGATCCTGCCGGACGGGCTGCCCTCGGCGCGGAAGCTCATCTACTACACGGGCTGCCCGCTGCGCTCGCGCCACCTCCTGCAGCTGCTCAGCAGCAGCCACCGGCTCTACATGAACCTGCAGCCCGTGCTGCGCCAGGTGCGCCGGCTGGAGGAGAACGAGGGTAGGTGCTCCAGCCCCAGAGGCACCGGGACGGGCCCCCGCGGGGTGTTGGCACCTGTGGGAGCTCCTGGTTCTTCTGTGGTGGGGTGGGTGCGAGCCCTGCTGCCGTCGCCGGCGTCCCGGTTCTGTCTCAGCACAGCTTTGCCAGTGTCCCTCATCCCTGTGAAAGCATAAGGTGTTCTTCTTTCCTCTTCTCATCTTCTCTTCCCCATCTTTCTCTTTCCCCTCTTCCTTCTTTTGTCATTTGTTCTTCTTGTCCTACTCTTCTTCATCCTCATCTGCCTCAACTTATTCCTCTTTCTCCTTCTTTTCATCCGTCCCTTTCCCAGTGTCCCTCATCCTTGTGAAAGCATAAGCTCTTCTTCCTCTTCTTTCCTCTCCTCATCTTCTCTTTCTCTTCCTCATCTTTCTCTTTCCCCTCTTCCTTCTTTTCTCATTTGTTCTTCTCGTCCTACTCCTTCATCCTCCTCATCTGCCTCAACTCCTTCCTCTTTCTCATCTTTTTTGTGTGTTCCTTTCTCCATGTCCCTCATCCTTGTGAAAGCATAAGCTCTTCTTCCTCTTCTTTCCTCTCACCTTCTCTTTGTCTTCCTCATCTTCCTCTTTCCCCTCTTCCTCCTTTTATTATTTGTTCTTGTTGTACTCTTCTTCATCCTCCTCATCTTCCTCTTTCTCATCCTTTTCATCTTTTTCTTCCTTGTCCTCTTGATCTTCTTCCTTGTTCTCATCTTTATTCTCCTCTTCTTGTGTTTTCCTCCTCCTCATCATCCTCCTCATATTTTTTTCCATGTTCTCCTCATCTTCTTCCTCCTTCTCATCTTCATCCCACTCTGCTCATTTTCTTCCTCCTCTTCCTTCTCTTCCTGTTTCTCTTCCTCCTCCTCTTCCTCTTCTTTCTCTTCCTCTCCCTCCTCCTCCTCTTCTGGCTCCTTTCTTGTCTTTCCCCTTCTTATCTTCCTTTCTCTTCCTTATTCTCCTCTTTCCTCTCCTCTTCTTCCTCCTCATCTTCTTCCACCTTGTTACATCCCCTTCCTCCTCCTACTCCTCATGTTCTTCCTTCTCATCCTCATCTTCTTCCTTCTCATCCTCATCTTCTTCCTTCTCACCCTCATCTTCTTCTTCCTCATTTATTTTCTTCTTTTCCTGCTCCTCCTTATTTTCTGTCTTCTTCTTTCTCTTCTTCCTAAACATCTCTTCTTTCTCTTCCTCCTCCCCTTCTCCCTCCTCCTCCTCTGTTGGAGGAACAGCCCAGCACAGGAGCTTTGGAGCTCCTGCCCCACCTTCCCTAATGCCACTGGGACAGAGCCCATCTCCAGCTGTGCCAGGGCTCGGGTGACAACTCCTCTGTGTGCCAGGACATCCGCGCCCTTCCAGAGGGTCCAGTTTGCCCTGGAGGTCATGGGAATCACTCTGATTCCTTTTCCCCCTGTGGTGATGACTCCATGAAGGGGTAATCAATGCCACTCACTCGTGGTCACCAAATGTGGAATTTTTCTTCACTGGGGATCACCAAATGGGGAATTTTTCTTCACTTGGGGTCACCAAATGTGGGAATGCTCCTCACTCAGGGTTCACCAAATGTGATGGTGTTCACAGGGGTTCTCAGGATGAGGGAAGAGATGAGAATCTTGACTCCATGTTTCAGAAGGCTGATTTATTATTTTATGATATATGTTATATGAAAAGAAAATTATATACTAAAACTATACTAGAAGAATAGAGAAAGGATTTCATCAGAAGGCTAGCAAGGAAAGAAGAGAAATGGAAAATGATAATAAATAATGATAATAAAATCTTGTGACTGACCAGAGAGTCCGAGACAGCCGGACTGGCCATTAATTAAAACTAACCAACATGAGACCAATCAAAGACACACCTGTTGCATTCCACAGCAGCAGATAATTATTGTTTTCCTTTTCCTCTGAGGCTTCTCAGGAGAAAAATCCTGATGAAGGGATTTTACATAAAACATGTCTGTGCATATTTTACTCACTGCAGAGAAGAAGCAGTACCGGGAGTCCTACATCAGCGACACGCTGGACCTGGACATGGAGCAGCTGGAGAAGCGTTCCCGCGCCAGCGGCAGCAGCGCCGGCAGCGCCCGGCACAAGCGGCTGTCCCGGCACTCCACGGCCTCCCACAGCAGCTCCCACACCTCCGGCATCGAGGCCGACCCCAAGGCCAGGGAAATGGGGCCTGAGGACGCCTTCTCTGGAGCTGGCGCCCACCGCAAGCTGAAGACCTGCAGCTCCATGACCAGCCACGGCAGCTCCCACACCTCGGGCGTGGAGAGCGGCGGGAAGGAGCGGCTGGAGGAGGATTCCCAGGATGATGGTGAGGCACCACCTCGGGTTGTTATGTAAATCAAAGGTGACTCTGACAAAGGGGAGAGAGAATGGTGCATCTGACTTGTCTTGGTTTGGAAAGACAGGAGTCTGCTAAGGAAGGCAGGAGCCTCCCCTGAAATGGAGAATGTGAACCCTCCCCACCCCTCCCAATTGCTGTAAATTTTAAATTAAGGGGGCTCTCAGGCAAAAATATGAGAGCAGGAAATAACAGTTCTTTAATAGGGAAAGGAAAAAAATAAAAGGATAAAATAAACAATGCAGTGCACTAGAACAACACTGACAGAGTCAGAGCCCAGCCTGACACCCTGTGGGTCAGGGTGCTGGCAGCAGCCCCATTGGAATTGTGGCTCAGCCCTCCTGCAGTGCCAGGGGTGGCTCTGCTGGAGCAGGGATCCTGGAGAAGGGTGGAGTCTTCCTCTGCAGATCCAGGGCAAGGAGAGGCAGCTGCTGCTCCTCTGGGAAATCCAGTGGAGAAAGCCATGCCTGTGTCTCAAAACCTCTGGATTATATCTGGGTAGCAATGCTTGGCTCCTCCCCCTGGGCAGAGCATCTCCCAATGGGATGCTGTAGTTCTTATCAGCCATGCAGTGACATTCAATGGTCTGTTATCAGCAGATGTCCCCTCCCAAGGGAGGTGTGAATGTGGTCACTCAAAGGCAAACTGCCCACTTGACAAAGGCAATCTGCCATACAGATGGTGATTGAAAACATCTTGCATTGCAATCTGGAACAGACTCCATCATCAGAAGGCTAATGAATTACTTTATTATTACTGTGTTTTTAATTATTACTATTTATTATTACTATTATTACTATTTATTACTATGGTTTTTGTTATTACTATTATTACTTCACATCAAATCACCACTTTGGGTTTGAAGCAGCCGCCTGATACTGACAGTTCGTAGGCGTCGTATGATTATTCCTCTACATTTCGATCTACTGATGAGGATCTTACTCTTCTAGTATATTAATTAGAATCTACTTCCAATCCTTAGAATCTGGTTTAAATCCAGAGAAGAGTAATAAACATAATCTTATTCATATTAGCCCTGTCACTTACCGTAAGCATTGTATCTAAACTGAATCTGCCATGCACTCAGTCTGCTCACAGCTGCACAAAACTGCACTCATCTCTGATTCTCTCATGACTATCCCATGACAGTCCAGCACACAAACACACCTGGCCCTGATAGGCCAAGGGAACAAAACATCCTCACTTTGGGTAAACAATCTCCATACTGCATTCTACTTTAGCACAACACAGGCACAGCAAGCCAGATAAGAATTGAGTTCTCCTTCTTCTCTGCTCGTCTCACAGCTTCTCTCTGTTCAGAGGCATGTGAATATCACAGGCTGTCCAGGTGCTGTGCTTGGTTGGAGAGTGTGTGGTGGTGTTTGCAGGGGTCCCAGGTCCTGATTATTGTAGGTTGTCAGACACTAAAGATTTTAATTTTTTTTTCTTTAGGAGGGGTAACAGCTCCTAATAGTTGTTATTTTAACAGCATCTCGCACAATTTATTCCTACAAATGGCAGATTTGCTTTCTGCTAGATGTTACTGTTGAGGGAAGAGATGAGAATCTTGACTCCATGTTTCAGAAGGCTGATTTATTATTTTATGATATATATCATATGAAAAGAAAATTACATATTAAAACTATACAAAAAAGAATAGGAGAAAGAATTTCATCAGAAGGCTAGCAAGGAATAGAAAAGAATGACAATAAAATCTTGTGACTGCTCACAGCCTCGACACAGGTGGCTGTCATTGGTCAGCAAGTAAAAACAGTTTCACATTCTGGGTAAACAATTCTCCAAATCACATTCCAAAGCAGCAAAACATGGAGAAATTGAAGCTTCCCAGCTTCCAAGGAGAAAAGCTCCTAAAGAAAGGATTTTCCATAAAATATGAGACAGAGAGTGCTCCAAAGGAGCACGGCTGACTTGTCCTGTCTGCTGGTGCCCTGCAGAGATTGAGATGCTGGTGGATGACCCCCGGGAGCTGGAGCAGGCTGGGGAGATGGAGGTGAGCCCCGACATGTGTGTCTACATCACCGAGGACATGCTGCTGTCCCGCAAGTTCAACGGGCACTCGGGTAAGGTGGTGGCCGCTTCTCTTCCCAATCCCCCAGCGCCAGTCACGCCTTTGGGAGCTGGGATGGGATGGTCTTTAAGGTCTCTTCCAAGCCTGGTCATTCCACGTGTCCTGGTTTAGGGCAAATTTGGGAGAAAACCTCCAAAGGAGGCCCCTCCAGAAAGCAAACCCACACAGCCCCTCCCCACAACCGGTTTGGGAAGGATTCCTTGGAGAGAAGTGGAAAGAACCTGTTTGTTTACCAGGCACAGCACCCCCAGCACACAGAATGAACAATACCAGGTGACACCGCTCTGTCACCGCTCTGAAATGATGACAAATTCAGAAAGTCTCTCTGGGGTGCTCGCTCTGTTCTCAGTCCCTCCTGTGCTGGGGCAGCTGCTGCAGCCACAAGGGGCAAACTCTCGGTGTTTGCCAGGCCCCAGCCCGGAGCAGGCTTGAGTAGGCCCAAAAAAGGGAAAGGAGAAACAGTCCAGGGAAAATTTGGGCTGTTTAGCTAAACTAACTAATGAGCAGGAGCAAGAGCAAGAGCAAAGTGAAAAGTAAAGCAAAAAGCAAAAGCAGCACCAGGTACTGCCCTGTCTGTGTGTCCTGCCTGCCATGGGGGAGTGGCTGATAAGAAACCAAAACTGATAACAAAACAAAACAAAACATTCACTCTTCAGAGCCAGTCTGGAAGTCACAGAACATGATATCCAGCATGAACAGAACACAGGAATGGGGATACAGACATCACAACGTCACCCTAGGACCGTAGTTCTTTGGTGTTTGGCAGGGCAGAGTGAGCCCCAGGTGTCTCTTTGGGATGCTGGGAAAAACTGTTCACCCAATGGGTTGAAGGAGAGATGGGGTAAAGAAAAGAGGAACTTCTCTCAAGTTGTGCCAGGGAAGGTTTGGATTGGATGTTGGGAAAATTTCCTCACAGAAAAGTTTGTCCAGCCCTGGCACAGCTGCCCAGGGCAGTGGTGGAGTCCCCATCCCTGGAGGGATTTGAAAACCATGTGGCTGTGGCACTTGGGGACAGGGGACAGCGGTGGCCTTGGCACTGCTGGTGAACAGTTGGACTCCATGATCTTCTCTGGAGCTGTGCCTGCACCCCAAAAGTCACTTGGAGTTCTGAGCTGGGAGCTACTGGGAGATCTTTGGGGATGCCAGGCTCCCTGGGGACAGCTTTGGATGCCAATTTGGGGCAGATTTGGGATGCTTTATAGGCAATGCTGTTTGCAAGTGGAGCTGTTGGGCTGAAGGCACCGCATTGCACTGGGGCAGCCTTTGTCCCCATGGACAGCAGGAGTGGATGCCAGGAGAGCTGAGCCACCCCAAAATAAGCTTTGCACCCTCCTTTGTGCAGGACTCATCGTGAAGGAGATCAGCTCCTCCACCTCCAGCTCCTCAGAGACGGTGGTGAAGCTGCGGGGGCAGAGCACCGACTCCTTACCCCAGGTACGTGGGGCTGGGGCTTTGGGATTCCCAACATTCCTGGAGAAAAGGAGGCTCAGAGGTGACCCCATTGCTCTCTCAAACTTCCTGAGAGGGGTTGCAGACAGGTGGGGTTGGTCTGTGACAGAGCCAGAGGACACAGCCTCAAGCTACGTCAGGGAAGGCACAGGTTGGATATTAGGAAAAAATTTTTCGCTGAAAGAATAATAAAGTACTGGAATGTTCTTCCCAGGGAGGTGGTGGAATCACTGTCTTGGTTTGGAAAGACAGGAGTCTGCTAAGGAAGGCAGGAGCCTCCTCTGAAATGGAGAATGTAAACCCTCCCCACCCCTCCGAATTGTTATAAATTTTAAATAAAGGGGGCTCTCAAGCAAAAATATGGGAGCAGGAAATAACAGTTCTTTAATAGGGAAAGGAAAAAAATAAAAGGATAAAATGAACAATGCAGTGAACCAAACCAACAGTGCCAGAGTCAGAGCCCAGCCTGACACCCTGTGGGTCAGGGTGCTGGCACAGCCCCATTGGAATTGTGGCTCAGCCCTCCTGCAGTGCCAGGGGTGGCTCTGCTGGAGCAGGGATCCTGGAGAAGGGTGGAGGCTCTTCCTCTGCAGATCCAGGGGAAGGAGAGGCAGCTGCTGCTCCTCTGGGCAATCCAGTGGAGAAAGCCGTGCTGGTGTCTCAAAAACCTCCTGTGATTCTGTGAATTCTGTGAATTCTGTGAGCCTTGGGGGCGCCCTGGCACATCCTGAGCCTCCTCTTGGCTTTTCCCAGACAACGAGCAGGAAACCCAAGACATCGACAGACAGGCACAGCCTGAGCCTGGATGACATCAGGCTCTACCAGAAGGACTTCCTGCAGCTGGCCAACCTGTGCCAGGACACGGCGCAGAGCTTCACCTTCGGCTGCGCCCACGGCCTGGACCACGAGGGGCTCTACTGCAACGGCTGCCTGGCCCAGCAGTGCATCAACATCCAGGACACCTTCCCTGTGAAAAGAACCAGCAAATATTTCTCCTTGGATCTGACCCACGACGAGGTGCCCGAGTTCGTGGTGTGAGCGTGGCGAGGCTCCAGCGCCGCCCTGCCCTGCTCCCTGCAGACCATGCTGGAGACCTTGTCCCTGCTGCAGAAGGGGCAGGATGGGGATCCCCCGGGGCACGGAGCGGATTCCAGAGGAGTTTGTGCCAAACACAAGTTGTCTTGTCCCGGCTGGCAGGGGCACAGCTCAGCTGGAGCTGGCAGAAGCCCCCCTGTGTTTTGTCGTGGCCTCTCTCCCCCCCTCCTCGCCCCCAGGTGACTCTGGGGTGGATGGAAAGTGCCAGACTGTCGTGTTCAAGCCAAGCCAAAGAAATGTAAATAACCCTAAAGGCCAGTATGGGAAGGGAGGATTAAGCAATAACCAGCCAGGGGTCTCCGGGCATGGTGGCGTTCCATGGAGGAAGGCATGGCCAGCAGCTCCTGGGGCAGAGCATGAGCCCAGCTTTTTCCAAAAACTCGTGCTGGAGGTCAGGCCACAGCAGTCCCAGCCAGGTGGATGATGGCTGGAAGCTCTCAGAGCCATTTGCAACTTGTTTTTTATATTTTTCTCTTTTTTTTTCTTTTTTTTTTTTTTTTTTTTGAGAGCAAAACCCCAAAACCAAAAAAGAAAAGAACCCTCCCCCCACAAAAAAAAAAAAAAAAAAAAAGAAAGCAAAGCAGGATGGAAAAAAAAATAAATCTCCTATAAGGATAATGCAATAATGCATTCCAAACATTGAATATCTAGAGAATACATATATAAATATATCAAGGTATGTATGTTTATATATGTCTGGATCTTATAGACCCATTTGCATTTTACTCCTGCTCTGAAACACCTTTTATACAAAAGATCTGCCTCTCTTCTTTCATGAACTCTATCAACAATCCTATTTTTTTTTTTCTTAAGCACCAAGGTGAGAAAACAGACTTTCCTCTCGAGGAGAATGTGCATCCTTGCCTTGTCTGTGTGGCTCTTCCCACTGCATCTCCCTTCCCTTTCCCCAAGGCTTTTCATGCATCCTTAGGTGTCTTACAGCTGGAATAATTCTGCCAGAGGATGATGGTGACGTGCTAGGAAAATCCAGGGGTGGTTTCTGAGTGTGTCCCAGGGAAGGCAGACAGCCCAGGTGGAATATTTGCTGATTGCAGAGTTAATTATCACAGCACAATGCCTTTGTAGTGGATATTTTTAATTAGAATTTAGCCATTGACAGCCAAAGTTTTGCCATATTTTGATACACCACCTTTTTTTTTTTTAACTGGAAGCTTTTCTTAAAAAAAAAACAAGCAAACAAAAAAAATATAATTATTTTATAAATAAGCACAATCTTATTTTTATAAGAAATGTTGGGGGAGGGAGCTGAGAAATGGGAGCTGGTACCAAAAGAAATGGAGAGGAGCTATAGGCACAGTGCAAAAAAAAATAAAAATCTCTTGGGATGTTGGGATATGGGAGAGCTGCTGTGGGACTGTGGCACTGTGCCCCTAACCCAGAGCTTGATCTGGCCCTGCCTGAGGGGTTTTATGGGCAAATAATGTCAATATCCCATGTTGGCAGGGCAGGATGGGGGTCCCTGAAGCATCCTTGTCTCCCTAAATCCACACAGAGCAGCTGGGGGGATGCTTTGGTTTGGGGGACATACCCCAGAAACCTCTCTTTGGGTGCTGGGGTAACATTTGTGAGTCACAGCTGGGTTTGCAGTGTGAGTTTCCATGCTGGCACAGGCAGGAAAATTCCCCAAATTCATCCCCAGCCTTTTTTCCCCTCCCTCTGCCCCCCTCTGGGTGCTCTCCTTGGGACCCTCACCCTGCAGAAACACAGAGCTGGAGGGGAAAAAAAGGGATAAAACGTGTAAAGAAATGTGCAAAGAAATGTGCAAACACTGCTGAGGAATGGGGAGGGGGCTGCCCCATCCCATTATCCTGCACCCAGAGCTGGGGTGGAGCAGTGGGGTTGGGATGGAGCTTGTCCCTACAAACAGCAGCAGTGGCAGGGAGCAGGGGGACACAGAGGTGCCATTGGAGCAGGGGGACACAGAGGTGCCATTGGAATAGGGGGACACACACAGGTGCCATTGGAATAGGGGGACACACACAGGTGCCATTGGAATAGGGGGACACACACAGGTGCCATTTATTCCCAGTTTTCCCACAGGTGGCCGTGCCCTGCTGCCCTTGGGGCTGTTCCCCCTGCAATAAGGATCTGTCTGTCTGCACAAAAATAATCCTTTCTGTGAAAGGATCTTCCCATCAGGGCTGATGGGAGAGCCCAGTGACTGTGTTGCAAAAGGAGCAGGAAAAAAAAAAATTAAAAAAAAGAAAAAAAAAGAAAACAAACTCCAGGAAAACCGAGCGAAAATCCCCGGAGCAAAATTCTTTTGTACCAATGAAGTTTGTTGTGTGCCTTTTGCAGAACGGCTGGAGGTGACAATAAAGTGACAGTTGTTTGCATCACTTTGGCTCTTGGAGGTGGAAAATGCTCCCAGGCTTAAGGGGGAGATGGAGCAGGGCTGGATTTAAGGATGACCTTGCATTTATTGGGGTTCTCTGCTCCGGTGCTCCCAGCTCAGCTTAAGGCAACTCCTGCCTCAGGCAGGGCAGTGGATGGGCTGAGCCTTTCAATCCTGAGTTTTGGTGGGTTTTGGTGGTTTTTTGGTGGTTTTTGGTGGTTTTTTGGTGGGTTTTGGTGATTTTTTTGGGAGTTCCAACACTCTGGAGTTGGGAGGAGGTGCAGGGGGAGCTCCTGAAATAAGTGGGAGCATGGAGTGTCCCTAGTGGGATGCTCAGGGGGGTTCCCAGCCTTCAGGAGCTGTGGGATCGATGGTTTTGGGTGGCTCTCGTGGATTCTCCAGTGTCTGATGGAAGGTTTGTGCTGCCTTTCCCCTCCACAGCACCCAGGACCACCCTCCCATCTCCCACTGGTGCTAATTAAACTCAGAACATAATTGGCCAGTTATTTTCCACGTGAGTTTTGGGCCAGGTTTGCTGATCCTGGCACCTCCTTCCTAAAGCCAAGGAAAACTGTGGAAGGTGCCAACACCCACAACCTTTCAGTGTCCCCATTGACTGGGAGAGCTGGGAATTGTGCTCACCTGGAGAGGAGAAGGCTCCAGGGAGAGCTCAGAGCCCCTGGCAGGGCCTGAAGGGGCTCCAGGAGAGCTGGAGAGGGACTGGGGACAAGGCATGGAGGGACAGGAGCCAGGGAATGGCTGCCAGTGCCAGAGGGCAGGGATGGGTGGGAGATTGGGAATTGGGAATTCCTGGCTGGGCTGGAATTGCCAGAGCAGCTGTGGCTGCCCCTGGATCCCTGGAAATGTCCAAGGTGAGGTTGGAGCAGCCTGGGACAGGGGGAGGTGTCCCTGCCATGGCAGGGGTGGGATGGGATGGGATTTAAGATCCCTTCCAAACCAAACCAGGCTGGGAATCCATGAAGAAGAAGAAGATGATGATGATGATGATGATGATGATGATGATGATGATGATGAAGAGCCTGTTTTCCATGGGGAAGCAGCATCAGGGAAGCCTCCAGAGTGGTTTTTTCCCCTGCAGGCTGGGGCCCTGGATCCTGGCATGGAGATGTGGGGCTGTGCCCCCACTGCCCCTCCCCATGCCCACTGCCAGGAGCACCCAGAGCCTTTTCCACAGGCTCCAGAGATAATTGCACATTCCCAGCACATTCCCTTTGTCCTCTATAAATATCCCGCTGGCCATCGGCAGGTCCGGGGCCCTAATTGCTGATTTCTGCTCAAACCCGACATTTTTGGGGCAGGAGGGAGGAGCAGGAGGGAATGAGCCACTTCTGGGAGGGGGGACTGCATTGTCTGCTGCTAAGTATAGCCTGCAGATTTCATGCCTGGCCCATAAAACCCCGGAATTTTCCTCAAACCAGATGGGGAAGGGTCTGGAGGGGGGTGAGCAGGGGAGGGAGCTCTGCCCTGCCCGTGGGCTGTGCTCAGAGGAGGCTGAATGGGAATGAATTTAACAAATCCCCCTTCCCTCTGATGCCCTGACCTCCATTCCTGCTTCATCTCAGCACGGGGGAGGTCCCCAGGGGAGGGAAAGGTCCCTGAGTTCCCATCCCTGCCCTTTTCCCTGGGATGCTCCAGCTGCTCCAGCTGCTCCCTGCTGCCGTTCCATGGATTTAAACACCACAAAAAAACCAAAACAAACTCCCCTGCTCCGGGGCCATCTCTGCTCCAGGGGCTGCACTTCCAAATTTTGCAGCTCCCATCACAATTCCGGGCTGGATGGAGCAGGCGGAGATTTGGGATTTGTAGGGCGACCACAGGCAAAACGCCAATTTTAGGGAGCAAAATGCACAATATTGGGGCTGTTTTGGGATGAATTTGGGCTGTTTTGGGCTGTTTTGGGCTGGTTTTGGCTGGTTTGGGATGTTTTGGGGTGAATTGGGGCTGGTTTGGGATGTTTTGAGATGTTTTGGGATGTTTGGGGCTGTTTGGGGCTGTCTTGGGATGTTTTCATCTGGTTTTGGATGTTTTGAGCTGTTTTGGGATGTTTTGGGGCTGTTTGGGGGCTGTTTTGGGATATTTTGAGATGTTTTGGGATGTTTTGGGGCTGTTTTGGGTTGTTTGGGCTGGTTTGGGCTGGTTTTGGCTGGTTTGGGATGTTTTGGGGTGAATTGGGGCTGGTTTGGGATGTTTTGGGATGTTTGGGGCTGTTTGGGGCTGTCTTGGGATGTTTTCATCTGGTTTTGGATGTTTTGGGCCATTTTGGGATGTTTTGGGGCTGTTTGGGGATGTTTTGAGATGTTTTGGGATGTTTTGGGGCTGGTTTGGGTTGTTTTGGGCTGTTTGGGCTGTTTTGGGCTGTTTGGACTGTTTTGGGCTGGGTTTGGGATGTTTTGGGGCTGTTGGGGGCTGTTTTGGGATGTTTTCATCTGGTTTTGGATGTTTTGGGCTGTTTTGGGGCTGTTTTCAGCTGGTTTGGGATATGTTGGGGCTGTTTTGGGGCTGTTTGGGGCTGTTTTGGGGGTTGTGCCCCTCCCCATTTCTGCTGTGCCCCCTGCCTGGGGGACACAGGAACTTCCTTTCATAAAACCACGGCATTCCAGTGGTATCCTTAATTTACTAATTAATTCCCCCCCCCTTTGCTTTCTGCTGCTGTTCAGCAGGGATGGCTGTGCCCCAGTGGGTGCCTGGCACTGCACCCTCATTTTTTACCAAAACCCCCCCAAAACAGGCAGGGCTGGCTGTGCCCACCAGCACCACCCCAGTGAGGCAGCAGTGACCAACTGGTGACAATCACCAAACATCCCCCGGGGCTTTTTAGGGGATTTCTGGCACCCTGAAACCATCACTGGAGGCAGAGCTTGTGATGAGTGCAGTCCCACGGGACCCCTGGGCTGTGCTGGGGGCACTGGGGAGGGGGGACAGGGATGCAGGGACGGCTCTGGGTGGGATTTTGGGATGTGGGGGTGATGTGCCAGGGCTGCAGGGTGGGTTTTTGGGATGTCCCAGGCTCTGGGCGGGTTTTTGGGGTGTCCCAGGTGGATGCCAGGGCTGCAGGGATGTCGCAGGTGGGTTTTTGGGATGTCCCAGGTGGGTGCCAGGACTGGGTGGGGTTTTGGGATGTCCCAGGGCTGCAGGGACAGCTCTGGGTGGGTTTTTGGGGTGTCCCAGGGGGTGCCAGGACTGTATGACCAGCTCTGGGTGGGTTTTTTGGGATGTGCCAGGTGGATGCCAGGGCTGGGTGGGTTTTTGGGATATCCCAGGTGGATGCCAGGGCTGGGTGGGTTTTTGGGATATCCCAGGTGGGTGTCAGGGCTGCAGGGACAGCTCGGGGTGGGATTTTGGGCTGTGCCAGCCGGGTGCAGGGACAGCTCAGTGATTTTTGGGGCGATGTGCCAGGGCTGAGCTCCCCTGCGCAGGGCAGCGGAGGAAATCAGTCACGGACGGAAATCTGTCACCGGCGTTGCTGTGGAAACCGGAGGGGAAACCCGGGCGGCGACAGCGAGCGGAGCCCGGCCCGGGGAGGGGACACGGACACGGCCCCGGGGCCCCCGCGGCTCCCGCTCCACCCTGCGGGGATGCTCCCAAAATGAGCCGCATCCCTCGGCGCTGCTGCTGCTGCTGCTGTGGGGCTGGTCTGGGCTGCCTTGTGCTGGTTTTTTGGCTGGTTTGGGTTGCTTTAGGATGTTTTGGGGCTGGTTTGGGATGTTTTGGGGGTTGTGCCCCTCCCCAGTTCTGCCCCCGGGCAAAGGGCACAGCAGAAAATCATCGTGCACTTTCAGAAAATCGTGGAGTTCCAGAGCGGTTTGGGTTGGGAGGAGCCTTAAATCCAGAAAATCATTGTGCACTTTCAGAAAATCATGGAATTCCACATGGTTTGGGTTGGAAGGAGCTTTAAATCCAATCCCATCCCACCCCTGCCATGGCAGGGACACCTTCCACTATCCCAGGCTGCTCCAAACCCCAATGTCCAACCTGGCCTGGAAGAATTCCAGGGATTTGGGGCAGCCCCAGCTGCTCTGGGCACCTGTGCCAGGGCCTGCCCACCCTGCCAGGGAAGGATTTCCATGAGGACACAGCTGGGCTGGGGCAGAAGGAGGAAAAAGGGAAAAGCCACCTCATAAAAACCCCATCCCTCATGCCTCCAGAATCTTCCACCTGAAATCCCCCAAATTGGGCATGTGGGCTGATATTGACTGAAAATAAAATAAAATAAAATAAAAATAAAAAAAAAATAATAAATAAAATAATAATAAAATAAAATACCAAAATAAAAGAAAATAAAAAACAAAATAAACCAAAATAAAATAAAATAAAAAACAAAATAAACCAAAATAAAAAAAATAAAAATAAATAAAATAAAATAAAAATAATATAAAATAAAATAAAAAATAAAATAAAATAAAAAATACAAAATAAAATAATAAATAAATTAAAAAATAATACAAAATAAAATAATAATAAAATAAAATAATAATAAAATAACAAAATAAAATAAAATAAAGACCAAAATAAATAAAATAAAATAAAATAAAATAAAATAAAATAAAAATACTGAGTGATCCCCCGAGCTGTGCCCTAAATGGAAACCTTGGAGTTGGAAAGGGTTGGAGGGGCAGGGAGGGGTTTGGGGTGCCAGGGGGATGGGGGCTGGTGGGGAGGGAAGGGCTGGGAGGGATCCGGGGTTTTGGGGGCTCCAGGGACATGGAAGGATCCAGGCATGGGGTGTTTGGAGCAGCGCAGGGGCTGAGAGAGGGCAGGGGTGGGTTTAGGGGGGCTGCGGGGTGCAGGGATGGGTGTGTGGGGCTCAGGGGTGGTTTAGGGGTGTGGTGGGCGCAGGGGGGTGCAGGAGGGGCTCGGGGGGATATGGGGCGGGTGTAGGAACTGGGAGTGCACACGGGTGTGGGGTGGGCACGGAGCGGGTCTGGGGTGCGGGGTCGGGGCAACATGGGGTGGCCGAGGGACAAGGGGCCATCCAAGGGACAGGGACAGGGACAGGGGCAGGGGCAGGGACAGGGATAGGGACAGGGATAGGGGCAGGGATAGGGACAGGGATAGGGACAGGGACAGGGATAGGGACAGGGATAGGGACAGGGATAGGGACAGGGACAGGGATAGGGGCAGGGATAGGGATAGGGGCAGGGATAGGGACAGGGATAGCGATAGGGACAGGGACAGGGATAGGGGCAAGGACAGGGATAGGGGCAGGGACGGGGATAGGGGCAGGGATAGGGACAGGGATAGCGATAGGGACAGGGACAGGGATAGGGGCAAGGACAGGGATAGGGGCAGGGACGGGGATAGGGGCAGGGATAGGGACAGGGATAGGGGCAGGGGCAGGGATAGGGGCAGGGACAGGGACAG
This sequence comes from Agelaius tricolor, assembly GCF_023055355.1. NCBI lineage: Eukaryota > Metazoa > Chordata > Aves > Passeriformes > Icteridae > Agelaius > Agelaius tricolor. The sequence continues at coordinate 2,608,647 of NW_027269265.1, forward strand.
GGACAGGGGCAGGGGCAGGGACAGGAGCTGGGACAGGGGCAGGGACAGGGGCAGGGACAGGGACAGGGAGCGGGACAGGGATAGGGACAGGGACAGGGACAGGGAGCGGGACCTGCGCAGGGTGAGGGCAGGCAGGGAGGAGGCAGCGGGCTCTGGGCAGGAGCGATCCGCGAACGCCGGGGGAGTGCAGAGCATCAGCAGGAGGAGGAGGAGGAGGAGGAGGAGAGGAGGAGGAGGAGGAAGTCGGGGCTGAGCCGCTTCCTGTAGGCAGCGGGATGAGCGCAGACAAAGCTGGGTGGGGACTCGCCGCCCGGGGCTGCTGCTGACCACCATCCTCCTCCTCCTCCTCCTGCTGCTGCTGCTGCTGCTGCTGCGGCCGCATCCCTCCGGCCCTCCCTCCTCCATCCCTTCCTCCATCCCAGCGTCCGCCCGTCCGTCCGTCCGTCCATCCATCTCTCTGTCCATCTGTCCGTCCCGCCGCCGCCCGCCCCGCGGGGACCGGGGCACCGCTTCCAGGTACGGCATGGGAGCACTGGGAGCACTGGCAATGGAATCACTGGGAGCACTGGGAGCACTGGAAGGGCTGTTACTGGGAGCACTGGAAGCACTGGGATCGCTGGCACTGGGAGCATTGGGAGCATTGGCAGCACTGGCAGTGGGAGCACTGGGAGCATTGGGAACACTGGGATGGCTGTTACTGGGAGCACTGGGAGCACTGGGAGCGCTGGCAATGGAATCACTGGGAGCACTGGGAGCGCTGGCAGGACTGTCACTGGGAGCGCTGGGAGCACTGGGAGCACTGGTAGGGCTGTTACTGGGAGCACTGGGAGTACTGGGAGTACTGGGAGCGCTGGCAGGGCTGGCAATGGAATCACTGGGAGCACTGGGAGCGCTGGTAGGGCTGTTACTGGGAGCACTGGGAGCACTGGGAGCGCTGGCGCAGGTGGGGCTGGGCAGGGCTGTCCCCACCCGCTGTCCCTGAGCCCCGTGGGGACCGAGCCGCTCCTAAATCAGCAGAAATCTCCCAAATCCCCCAATTCCCCGCAGCCCAGGGGAGCCCGGGGTCCCACCCTGCGCGGCTGGGGCCGAAGGTGCTTTGTGCAGCGAGCTCAGGCTCCCAACAAAGGTTGGATTTAAAGGGTTTGATCCTCCTTAATCAGCTGATTTGCCATCACAGGCGAGGCTTTCTCCGGGGATGAATGAGACGTAGTGTTCTTTCTCCCCTGATTTTTTTATCTTTTGTAATCACGGGAAGGAAGGAAGGAAGGAAGGAAGGAATGGGGAGACTTTCCCGATCCCAAATCCCTGCAGCAGCCTGTGCTGGGATCAGCCCCAGCCTGGCTTGGAGGGATTTGGGGCTGATGTCCGTGCAGGTCCCTCCCCACAGCCATGCCCCTCTCCTTTCTATCCAAATCCCTGTTTTCCCAGCAGTGCTTTGGGTGAAGGATTCCCGGGAAAATCACCGCGATGAGCTCGAGGAAAACTGGTCCAGGGCTGGGAGGGGGGAATCCAGCAAAAAACTGACACAGGGAAGATTTGGAATAGGAATGAGGAGGAAATTCCTGGCTGGGAGGGTGGGCAGGCCCTGGCACGGGGTGCCCAGAGCAGCTGGGGCTGCCCCAAATCCCTGGAATTGTTTCAGGCCAGGTTGGACAGGGCTTGGGGAAGGTGTGGATGGCAGGGAGTGGAATGGGATGGGCTTTAAGGACCCTTCCCATCCCTGTCAGAGATCCCACCATTCTGGTGGAAAATGATTTATATTTATTAAATTATTTAAGGCCAATCCTGACCTCACAGCGATACCCCCTCATTAATCAATCGCTAATGAGCTGCTAATGAACTTAGAGCACGGTGCCCAAAGGGCAGGGGCTGGGAGCAGCAGTGATCTGCCTCTGCTGTTCCTGCTGCTCGTATTTCTTTCCCCATTTCCTGCTGCTCTTATTTCTTTCCCCATTTCCCCCTGCCCTCCCGAATTGCTCCTGATCCATCATCCCCAGCTCCTCTCTCCCGGAGAAGGGGCTGGGGCCGTGTGGATGGGTGGTAGCAGGCTGCAGCCAGGCACGGAGGATTTTTCCTTATAACTGGATTTCCCTGAATGCAACTGGAGCATGCAGATTTTTAATCCTCTTTCCAACCATATGGCCGCTGGCTGGATTGAAATATGACTCAATTAATTATTGCCAGGAAAGCCCTGGGGCCAAGCCTTTCTCTGGGAGGGGGTTTGGAGGTGCTCCCCGGGTTTTAAGGAGGCTTTTCCCACCCTGTTTCGTGGGATTCAGGGGTGGGGCTCAGCCCCATCCCACCCCAGCTTCTGTGTTGGCCCTACAAGGCTGGGCATGGCCCCAGCTGCTCCTTGGCACCAATTTTGGGGATTTTTTTAGGCATTTCCAGCCTTGCAGGAGGAGGCAGAGATGCTGCTTGGTGCGCTGTGCTGCTGGCTGCTCACCTGGAGCATCAGCCTGGCTGTCTCAGCATCACCTGGACAAGGCCTGGAGGCAGCCTTGTCCCCAAAATGGGACATTCCCAGCTTGGGAGGCCCCGTGGTCCCTCCACACGTGCCCATCCCTCTCTCCCAGCTTCCCTGGGAGCTGCCAGCTCTGCTGCCAGTGGATGGTGCACCAGCCTGAAGGATCTCGTGGGGTTTTCTCCTTGCTGGTGGCTTGGTGGGGCACATTTTGGATCTGGGGGGAGGTGGTGACTGAGGCTGCTTCGTGGCATGGGGGTTCTCAAGACCAGGAGCAGGCAATCCTAGAGGGATTCCCATGGATTGGTGGCTGTGAGCTGGTGAAGAAGCTCTATTATATTTATATTTATAATTATATATTTAGTTATATTTATAGGAATTATTATTATTATTACTGTTATTACTGTTATTCATCCCCAATCCCACCTGCTGCTTTTGCCACCCCATGCCCAATGGAAAATGCAATAAAAACGCAATTTTCCCGGGGTGGGCAGCGCCATCCCCCCCGGCAGCCCCGCGGATGCTCCCGCTGGAATTCCAGGGGCTCCTGAATCCCGGTGAGTCACCGAAGGAGGACAGGCCGGCGCCGGCTGTTTCCATAGTAATTAGGGCTGGAGAGACGGTGCTGGAGCCCCACGGATCCCCAAAAAATCGCTGCCAGGGGCGGCTGTCCCGCTCCATCCCGCCCCATCCCACCGGGACCGCGGGGCCGCTCCCTCCGCCTGGATCGCCCCCTTTGGGGCTGGGATTTAGGGATTCAGCCTGGGAAAAACCAGCATTTCAGGCTCGAGTGGCATCCATCCTCAGCGAGGCTTCTCCAAGGGTCTCCCTGCCGTGCCCGGAGCGGGACGGGAAAAGCGGGACGGGAAAAGCGGGACGGGAAAAGCGGGATGGGAAAAGCGGGATGTGTCCGTGTGTGTTCACAGCCAGCCTGGAAGAGGGAGGAAGGAGCTGAGGGATTCGGTCGGATTTTCAGGTTTTCTTGCTTTTCAGGCTCTTCTCTTGCTTTTCTCCCTCTCTGGGCTCAGCCTCTTTGTGGGGAGGAGGGATGAAACCCCATTCCATGGAAAAGGATGTGGCTGCATCCTGCTCCACTGAGCCAGGGATTTTTTTTTGCTTGTCCTCGCACGGTTTTATTCCCTGCTCACTTCCAGCCCAGCTTTCCGTGTGCATTTTTCCCTCGTGCATTTTTGCACCTTTGCATGGTGCAAACCCCCCAAATCCACTCCCTTTAGAGCACAGGAGGGGTTTTGTCCACCCAAATTCCCTGGGGGAATGGCCAGGGGTGTCCTGGTCCTGCTGCTGGGGTGGCTGCAGGGACAGGTCTGGGGCTCGTGGAGAGGCAGCTCTGAGCTGGGCAGGATCCAGCTGGAGGGATTTGGCTCCATGGAGAAGCCAGGATTGCTCCCAACCCCATCCAGGGTGGGGCTGGGATGGTGCTGGTGGGGTGTGGGTGTTGGATCAGGCCAGTGGTTAATTAATTAATGATGCCTTTGATTAGGGATGTGCAAGGGAATCGAGGTGCTGGGTGGGCAGGGAGGAGGCTGGAGGGAGGAGCAGGGAATGGCAGAAGCAGGAAATCAGGGAATGACAGGATCAGGGAATGACAGGAGCAGGGAATCAGGGAATGACAGGGTCAGGGAATCACAGATCAGGGAATGACAGGAGCAGGGAATCAGGGAATGACAGGGTCAGGGAATCACAGATCAGGGAATGACAGGAGCAGGGAATCAGAGAATGACAGGGTCAGGGAATCCGGGAATCACAGATCAGGGAATCAGGGAATGACAGGATCAGGGAATGACAGATTAGGGAATCACAGGATTAGGAAATCACAGGATCAGGGAATGACAGGATCAGGGTATCACAGATCAGGGAATCAGGGAATGACAGGAGCAGGGAATCACAGATCAGGGAATGATGGAGGAGCAGGGAATGACAGATTTGGAAATCACAGGATCAAGGAATCATGGAATCACAAATTAGGGAATGACAGGATCAGGGAATGACAGATTTGGAAATCACAGGATCAAGGAATCATGGAATCACAGGATCAGGGAATCACAAATTAGGAAATCACAGATCAGGGAATCAGAATCACAGGATCAGGGGAATCAAGGGTCTTGAATGACAGAATCAGGGAATGACAGGATCAGAGAATGACAGGATCAGGGAATCACAGGACCAGGGAATCAGAGAATCACAGATCAGGGAATCAGAGGATCAGGAAATCAGGGAATCACAGGTGGATTGGGTTGGAAGGGATCTAAGAGACCATCTGGGATGGGCTCAGATGCAGCCATGCTGAGGCTGGAGTCTAAATCCCTTCATTTCACATGGGAATGATGGACTCCAAGCACCAGGATTGGTGGGAATAAAAAAATCCCTTCTGTAATCACATTGGGCCAAGCCTCGAAAAATCAGCACCTTGCAGCTGAGGCAGCCTGGATAATTCCTGGGAAGCAGCAGCTGCACCAGGACCTGCTTATCCTCCCAAACACAATTAGTTTTCACCTTATCTCGTCCTTCCCTGGCTTTTCACTCAGCAGCTTCCTTCCCCTCTCGTCTGTCATCATCATCCTCGTTAGAGCCCGGGTTAATTAGTTTATCCCAGGGAAGCTCTCGTGGTTGGAGCTCTCTGCTGCTCTCCTGCAGGTTCCTGAGCTGCAGGTTGGTTATTCCAGGGGTGCTGCTGGATAAGCTCCTTTGGCTGAGCTGCTGGCTCAGTTTAACAGCTTTATCTTCCTCTCTGCTCTCCCGAGGGCTTTGGGAAGGAAAGCTGGCTCTGTCCATCCCATAATGCTCCCCAGGAACAGATTTCCCACCTGGAAAGGTCCTGGATGGGCGCTGCAAGAGGGATCTGTGTGGGAAGGAGCTGCCTTGGAGCTCCTCAGGGATTTGTGCTCCTTCCCGTGTCATATAAAATCCCCCAAAAGGGGAAAAATCCTTGGCAGAGCACGGGGTGTTCCCAGTGCAAACCCCTGGGTGTTCCTGGTGTCACAGCTGCTCTTCTGAGGGGCCAGGGGGACAATCCCAGCCCCAAGGCTTGGCTGCTTCCTGCTCTCCCTGCTGCCTGTGCCCATCCCTGCAGGCAGAGGGGACCTCATTGGTGCCCTGTGCCACCACCCCCTAATTCTGGCACATTCCCGGAGTAAATCCATGCTGAGCATCCTCCCTGCCCTCCCTGCCCTCCTGCCCCTGCCTGGGCAGGAGGAGCCCCCAGGGCTGGCACCTGCGGGACAAGGGTGACACTGCCGGCTGGGTTCCTGTGCTAATTAGGGCCATTAAGGTCATTAACGTTTGGGTGCTGCCGTGTCTCTCTCGTGCCAGGAAATTGTGGAATTGTTCAGAAAAGCCCTCTCCAGTCTTCAAGCGCAGCAGCCATTCCCACCCATGTCCCCAAGTGCCACCATCCCCACGGCTCTTCAGTCCCTGCAGGGCTGGGGACTCCACCCTGTGGAGCCAGTGCCTGAAATTCTGAAATTCCTCCGCAATTTTTGCCAATTCCCTTTTAATGATTTGTTTTTCCTGGTTCATTTTCCCGAGGAACAGACGTGGTGCTGAGCCAGGGAGAGCCACCACGGTGGTGGCACCCTGGGGACAGGCAGAGTGTCCCTGTGCAGCCCCCAGAGCCCGCAGGGGTGTGGAGGAGCTGTGCTTTCCCATCTGGGCTGTGTCCCAGAGGACAAACCAGGGGCTGGATGAGGTTCAGGAATACTGAACCTGTTGCAGCATCCCCTGGGATGGCACAGGGAGCACTGCCAGGTGTCCAACAGGCACAGCCTGGGAGGGCTGAAGGGATGCTGGAAGGATTCTCCAGGCTTCAGTTGGCTGAAAATCCTCCCTGGAGCTGTGAGTTCCTGTGCAGGAGCTGTGGGTTTGGAGGAGCTGTGCTTTGGGGTCGTTTTGGGGTATTTTGGGTAAGGAAGCAGCAGCTGTCAGCTGATGGGAGATGCTCAGCTCTGATTTGATTCCTCTTTGGTTTTGCTTTGGAGCAGGGAAGGAGGATAAAGAAGGTGTGGAGAGTCAGGGGTGCCAGGAAAACGTCTTCACAATGCCACTGTCACCAGGGGACACCAGGACAGTGCCAGTGTCCCTGCCTGTGCCATTTGTCATTGCCATGTCTGCAGCCCAAGGGCCTCAGCACAGAAACCTTGGGAGAAACAGGCAGGGCTTGGTGTGAGCCTCCTGAGACAGGAACAATTCTCAGTGCCCAGGAGTCCAGAGGAGCCACAGAGATGCTCTGAGGGCTGGGAATGTTCCCCTGGAGAGGAGAAGGCTCCAGGGAGAGCTCAGAGCCCCTGGCAGGGCCTGAAGGGGCTCCAGGAGAGCTGGAGAGGGACTGGGGACAAGGGATGGAGGGACAGGAGCCAGAGGGCAGGGATGGATGGGATGTTGGGAAGGAATCTCTGCTCTCAGCCATCACTCAGGGCAGGTCAGAGCTGTGCCCATGGCTCTGGTGTGAGTCCATGTGGGTCCAGGAGTCCCCAGGGTGTCCTGCAGGAACATGGTTGGGTTTTCTCCGTGTTCCAGGTTCCTTCTCAGGGATTTCCTGCCCCTCTCTGGTCCTGCAGCACTTTGGGGTCCTTACTTGGGAACCATCACAAGCTGTCTGAACCTCTTTAATTTCTAATTAACCTCCAGGCCTGTGGCTGCTGCTGGAAAGGGCCCAGGCAGAGCTTCCCCACCTTGGGAAATTTGCTGAACCTTGGCCAGGCCTGGTGGATTCCATGGCTTTGTGCAGAACCTTGGGAAAGGACAAGGCCATGGTGGGGACAGAGCTCCAGTGTGACCCTGGGGCAGCTTCAGGTGTTGGGAAAGGCTTTGGGGCCAATTCTTGCTGCATCCCTTGGATTTTGAACCTCCTGGAGACGCGGTGGTGTTTGTGTGGTGCTGGCAGGGCCGGCCCCATCCAAATCCTTTGCATTATTTATCAGCTGATTTAATAGAATTGCTCAGCCTCACATCCTTGCTCAGGGATTTGGATCCACCTCTGGTGCTTCCCTCACTCCCCACTTAATGCCAGAGCTGGGGGAAACTCTCCCTCCTCCTTCCTCCCTCCACGCTGGGAATAAAAACGGGGAATAAAGGGAATAAAAAGATTATTTTAATGCAGCCAGCCAGGCTTAAGGAGAGGTATAAGCAGCAAATAAGGGAGGCAATGATTATTATTTTTTAAGCCTGAAAATCTAAGCCCTGTGTAAGTGTTTCTGTTAAATGATGGAAAAGTTAGGCTGGTTTGGAATCCATGCTGCTCCCACATCCTGCCTGGAACTGAGATTTCCCCCAGTGAGCAGCTGCTCCCAGTGACTTCACAGCTCAGGAAAAACAGAGAAACCCACTGAAACACAGATTGCCCAGTAGCAGGTAGGCAGGGAAAGGTGTTTAACCCTGGGGAATGAGAAATACAAGGGAGTGAATGTAGAGGAATGAAAGTAGATGTAATGTAGCTTGTGTATATTGTGTAATGTATAATAATGCATATTGTGTATAATGTGGATTGTGCATTTTAAGCTTCACTATATCTCCTTGGAGGGAGGTGTGTTGTATTGAAAAGTAGTGTGGAAAAAAAAGGTTTTTGGTTTTTTTTGTGTGTGTGTAGTTGAAAGAAAAGTGGTATTTGGGTTGTTAGAGAAAAGTGGAAAACAGAGGAAGGGGATGAATAGATAAAATCTTGAAAAATGGGACAGAAAACCAGAAAGTTGGACACAGGAAAAAAACAAATAAAATAAAAGGGGGAATAAAAGCATACTAGCAGAGACACCCCAAAAATAACCCTTTGGGAGTTATGTTAGCTAACATAGGAAAATTAGGAAAATTAAAAATACAGAGATACAACTCCTTGCAAAAGGAGAAAACACAGGGTATGCAGTAGTTGATAGGAAAAACATGCAAACTATGGAAAAAGAGAAATTAACCTTAAACTAGTAAGCTCAAACTTGTGAATGATATACTTTAAAAAGAGCACATATGGAATATTTAACACAAAAAACCGTGGTGCCAAGGCAGTGATTCCAGAAAGATCAAAGCTCTGGGAGTGGGCACTGGGATAAATGAAAACACCTGAGGGATCCCTGCATGGGGAGGGAGGGGATCCAGCTGGCCTGGGATGCTTCATCCAGCCTTTCCAGCGTTCCTCAGGCTTGGAATTGTTCATCCTTTATTCTTATTTTGCTGTGTGAGTGTAAATTCACCAGTGTGTGCTGAGCTTGTGTCACCCAGAGCTGGGGAAAGCAGGGAGGGTTCTCTGCCAGGGCTTGGGGCTCTGCAGGGAAGGTGAGGTGCTCTCTGTGGGGGTCAGTAAGAGAGGATGAGGATGAGGATGAGGATGGAGACAGGCCAGGGAATGGGCTGGGAAAGGCTCGGAGGGAGCAGATGGGGAGGAAAAAGCCAATTTTGCTCTTTTGCAGGAGCAGCGTGGTCAGGGAAAATGTAGGTGGGTCAGGCCTGCAGCAAAGGGAAGCTGCTGAGCACATCCCCCCCCTTTTTTTTCCTCCTTTTTTGCTTTTTTTCTCTCTTTTTATTTCTCCTTTCCCCCCTTCCTTTTATACCCTTTTTTCTCTCTTTTTTCTTTTTTTATTTCTCTTCCCCCCCCTTCCATTTATACCCATTTTTCTCTATTTTCCCTCTTTTTATTTCTCCTTTTCCCCTTTCCATTTATACCCTTTTTTTTCTCTCTTTTCCTTCTTTTTATTTCTCTTTTCCCCCTTCCATTTATACCCTTTTTTCTCTCTTTTTCTTCTTTTTAATTCTCTTTTTTCCTCCTTCCTTTTGTACCATTTTTCCTCTCTTTTCCCTCTTTTTATTTCTCTTTTTCCCCCTTCCATTTATACCCTTTTTTCTCTCTTTTTCTTCTTTTTAATTCTCTTTTTTCCCCCTTCCTTTTATACCCTTTTTTTTCTCTATTTTTCCTCTTTTTATTTCTCTTCCCCCCCCCCTTCCTTTTACACCCTTTTTTTTTTCCTCTTTTTATTTCTCTTTATTTTCCCTTTCCTTTTATACCTTTTTTTTTCTTCCCCCCTCCCTCAGAAACCTGCTAAACCCTGTTCCATGTGGCTCCTCCACCTGCCCATGGAGCTGTGGCCCTCAGCAGATGCTTCACTCATTCACTGCTCTCAGGGATGTGAAACCTGAAATTACCACAGCCCCAAGACAACTGCGATAATTTTGGGGGATTTGGTGTTTTTTTACTCCACAACCCATACCTAAAACACACCAAAACCCCCAAAACTATCCCAGAACTCCCATCTTGTGGTGCAGGCACTACTGGATGCTGTGAAAAGCCTGGATCAGAAATGCTGCTGCTGCTGCCCCAGTTCTGCCATGCTGGCCATGCCCTCCTCTCCTCATTCCTGGGCAGGACCCAGGTGTACACCCTGCCTCCAAAAACAGGGCCAGCTTTAGCCTGGAATGCAGCAGGGCACAGGGGAGAGAGAGGCAGGCAGCAGCGGGGCAGGGAGTTAAATTTAATTGGGATAATATGGGTCAGAGCAGCAGCACCAACAACCTACTTCTGCCAGCCCGCCCAAATAACCTGGTTTGAGCTCTGCCACGGCTCCAGCCCTGCCCAGGGCCCCAACACATCCCTGTGTGCATCCCTGTGTCCATCCCTGTGTCCATCCCTGCCTGCATCAGCTCCTGCCCAGATCCCCAACACATCCCTGTGTGCATCAGTCTGGGTTTGGGAAGCCAGGTGTCTGCTAAGGGAGGCAGCCACCTCCCCTGAAATGGAGAATGTGAACCCCCTCCCTCTGAATTGTTATAATTTTGAAATTAAGGGGCTCTCAGGCAAAGATATGGGAGTAGGAATAACAGCTCCTTATTAGGAAAATTAAAAATACAAATGCAATAGTACAAACAAAAAAAAAACCCCACTGACAGCGTCAGAATAGACCTCACACTCTGTGGGTCAGGGTGGTGGCAGCAGTGCCATTCCATGGTGGCTCAGCCCTCCTGCAGGATAGGAATAACAGTTCTTTATTGGGAAAATTAAAAATACAAATGCAATGGTACAAAAAAAGAAAATTAAAAATACAAATGCAATAGTACAAAAAAAGAAAACAAATAGTACAAAAATAGTACAAACAGAGCCAAACCATGCCCTGTCCCCTGTGTGTCAGGGGGTGGCACAGCCCCATCCCATGGGGGCTCAGCCCTCCTGCAGTGCCAGCTGTGGCTCTGCTGGAGCAGGGATCCTGCACAAGGGGGGAGTTTTCCTCTGCAGCTCCAGGGCTGCTGCAGATGGGCCTGGGCTCCCTCTGGCCATGCAGGGCAGCAGAAGCTGCTCCTCTGGCAATGCACTGGGCAAAGGCTGCTGGGCTGTCCCAAAGCTCAGATTGGATCCAGGTAGGAATGCTTGGCTCCTCCCCTGGGCAATGCAGCATCTCCCCATGGGATGCTGGGATTGGATCAGCCCTGCAGGGACACTCAGTGGCCATGGACAGCAGAGATCTCCTGCAGGGAGGATTGGCTGGGGGAGAGATAAAGGAAAAACTGCCCCATGGACAGCAGAGAACTGCCCCAGCTCTGACAGATGGGGATTGAACACACAGCCCCATTTCCAGCCTAAGACAGCATCCCTGACCACATCCTGCTCACATCCCTGCTAAGATCTTGTCCACATCCCTGCCTGCATCAGTTCCTGCATCCTTGCCTGCATCCCTGCCCACATCCTTGTGTCCCTGTCTACACCTCGTTCTCCATCCCTGCTCACATCCCCCTCAGCCTGGAGAACCCCTCTCACAGCCTCAGCTTTGCCAGGCTGTGAAATGTCAGAGCCAGCACAAGCCACAGTAAATTCTTTTTCAAAATGATGGATTGTGGAAATAAAGAATGCACTGGGGGAATTATTTTTCCCTTTTTTTGCCCCCCTTTTTTTCCTCCTTTTTTGCTTTTTTTCCCTCTCTTATTCCTCTTTTTATTTCTCTTTTCCCTCCTTCCTTTTATACCCTTTTTTCCTCTCCTTTTCATCTTTTTTCCTCCTCAGAAACCTCCTCATTCCATGTGGCCCCTCCACCTGCCCATTGGGCTGTGGCCCTCAGCAGATGCTTTACTCACATCATGGCTCTCTCAGGCCCAAGATAATGAGGTTTTACCCCACAACCCACACCTAAACCACACCAAATCCTCCAAAATTATCCCAGAACCCCCCATCTCCATGTGGTGCAGCCACTATTGGAGTAGTTCTGAAGGCAGCAGCTGTGAAAAACCTGGGGGGAAAAAAAAATGGAATCCCTGAATGGTTTGGGTTGGAGGAGACCTTGAAATCATTCATTCCCACCCCCTGCCATGGACAGGGACAATTCCCACTATCCCAGGTTGCTCCAAACCCTGTCCAACACTTCCAAGGATGGAAGGAAAATTAATACCAAAAAAAAAAAAAAAAAGGTAAAAGAAAATTAGAAAATTTCCCAGCCTTGTTCTTTCCACGACAAGGATGGGAAGAGAAATACCAGGCAGGAGCCCTGGGAATTCTGTCTACACTCTCAGCTGGGCTGTGACCTGTTTGCTGTATTTGAAGCTTGAAATAGAGCCTTATGAGTAATGTGGTTCAGGTGCTTATCACCAATTAATTAATTCTTTTGCACGGTGGATACCTAATTAAAGCAGTCTCAGGTAATTCCTGAGGGGAGGGGGCTCAAATTAATGGGGCTGCTTAACGGGGTTGTTTCTGTGCTGATGTCACTTGTTGGGTGATTCCCAGAGGCTGGAAAGGGTCATTGGGCTCCCTGTGAGTGTTACTTAAAATAAAATTCTAATAAAGGTTTGATGGGGGTGAAATCATCGGGGGCTGATTTCTCATCATGAGGATTTCTGCAGCCCAAGGCTTTGCCTGCTGCAGGAGGGATTTTTGGGGGAAAATGATGAGGCTATAGCAAAAAAAAAAAAGAGATTTGGGGTTTATTTGAGCTGAAAATTGATTTGCAGAGGGGTGGGCCCAGCAGCGTGGAAAAATCCACATTTTCCTCCCCATTTTCTGTAGTCACATAGAGGATGCCCCTAAAATTGGATCTTTTAACCAAATCAGGGATTGGGAAATCATGGAATCATTTAGGTTGGAGGAGATCCCTGACATCATGGAGTCAAACCATTCCCCAGCCTTGAATTTGGGGTGATTTGCAGGAATGCATGCTGCAGAAAATTCCTTTTCAAAGTTCTGGATTGTGGAAATACAGAATGCACAGGGAATTTTTTTCCTTTTTTTCACTCCTTTTTTTCCTCCTTTTTTCCTCTCTTTTTCCCTTTTTATTTCTCTTTTTTCCCCTTCCCTTTATACTCTTTTTCCTCTCCTTTTCCTTTTATTTTTTTTCCTCTCTTTTTCCCTTTTTTTTTTCCTCTTTTCCACCCGTTCCAAGGTGGATTTGTCCTTTTCCAAATCCTCTTGGAAATGTGGTGTTGACACAACGAAAAATCCTTTTGGAAATGTGATGCTGGGAGAAACAACTCCATTTGCAGCTCTCCCTTCATCTTCCCTTCCCTTTCAATCCTCATTTCCCATCTTCCCATGAAGATCCTTATCTTCACCCTGGCCAGTACTTAAGAGCAGGATGTTAAAAAACTGAAACCCATGGCTGGATATGTTAATTAATATGAAATAATAGCTCTTGCCTGCTTCCCTTAATTAAAGGTCAGGAGTTCGGAGCTGGATGAGCAGATAAGGAAGAAATTCCTGACTGGGAGGGTGGTGAGGCCCTGGCACAGAATGCCCAGAGAAGCTGTGGATTCCCAATCCCTGGAAAAGTTCAGTGCCAGGCTGGATGAGCAGCCTGGGATTGTGGAAGGGGGCTGGAGTGGGATGAGCTTGGGGGCTGGAATGGGATGAGCTTGGGGGCTGGAATGGGATGAGCTTGGGGGCTGGAATGGGGTGAGCTTGAAGGCTGGAATGGGATGAGCTTGAAGGCTGGAGTGGGATGAGCTTGAAGGCTGGAATGGGATCAGCTTGAAGGTTGGAGTGGGATGAGCTTGAAGGCTGGAATGGGATCAGCTTGAAGGTTGGAGTGGGATGAGCTTGAAGGCTGGAATGGGATGAGCTTGGGGGCTGGAATGGGGTGAGCTTGGGGGCTGGAATGGGGTGAGCTTGAAGGCTGGAGTTGGATGAGCTTGGGGGCTGGGATGGGATGAGCTTGAAGGTTGGGATGGGATGAGCTTGGGGGCTGGGATGGGATGAGCTTGGGGGCTGGAGTGGGATGAGCTTGGGGGCTGGAGTGGGATGAGCTTTAAGGTTGGGATGGGATGAGCTTGGGGGCTGGAGTGGGATGAGCTTTAAGGTTTCTTCCAACCCAGAGCACTCTGGGATTCTGTGGTCTGTGTGCTGGAGATACTCTGATCCATCCATGGATTTTGGGGAATTTCTCAAGCTCTGTGTTCTCCTCTCCTCCCCTCCTGTGCTGCAGCAGCCTCCAGTCTCCTGGTGACCTCTGGGTGTTTTTAACATTTTATTAACCCTTAAAAACCCAACCCAACCCCCCCCAAAAAACCTCATTAAACCTTAAGGCATTTTCATTTTCACTCAAGTGCAGCCTGACAGGGCTGAGCCCTGGTGGGGAGCACGGGGCTGGGGCTGGAGGTGGTGTGACAGGATGTGTGCCCTACTGGGGTGTCACAGCATGTGACAGCCTGGCCCCTTCCCTTCTGAGTCACAGCAGGAGGAGATGACAGCCTTCCTCCCCATATCTGGACATCCTAATTCCCTGGTTTTTGGGCATTCTTATTCCTCAGGATCTGCACATCCTTATTTTCCAGTATTTGGGCATCCTTATTCCCCAAAATTTGGGCACCCTAATTCCTCAGTATTTGGGCATTTTATTTTCCAGCATCCTTATTCCCTGGCATTTGGGCATCCATATTCCTCAGGATCTGGGAATCCTTATTCCTCAGTATTTGGACATCCTTATCCCTCAGTATTTGGGCATTTTATTTTCCAGTATCTGGGCATCTTTATTTTCCAGTATCTGGACATCCTTATCATTCAGTATTTCAACATTCTTATTCCTCAAAATTTGGATATCCTTGTTCCCAAGTATTTGGACATCCTCATTTCCCAAATATCTGGGAATTTGTATTTCCCTCTGTATAAACTTTCTTATCCCTCAGTATCTGGGCATCCTTATTCCCTGATATTTGGGCAGCCCTGAATTCTCCAATATTTGGCCATTCTTATTCCCTGATATTTGGTCAACCTTGCTCTCCAGTATTTGAGTATTCTTATTTCTCAGTATTTAGACATCCTTATTCCTCAGAATTTGGGCATTTTTGTTCCCCAAGTATCTGGGAATATTTTTTTTTTCCTTTTTATGGGCATCCTTATTCCCCAGGGTTTGGGTATCCCTGAATTCCCCAGGATTTGGGTGTCCATGTTCCCCGGTATTTGGACACCCTAATTCCTCAGTATCTGGGCATCCTTATTCCTCAATATTTCAGCATTTTTATTCCCAAGTAGGTGGGAATTCTTTATTCCCTCTTTATGGGCATCTTTATTCCTCAGTCTTTGGGCATCATTATTGCCCAGGCATCTGGAAATTCCTTATTTCCCCTTTATGTGGACATTTGTATTCCTTGGTATTTGGGCGTCCTTGAATTCCCCAGTACTTGGGCATTGCTCAATATTTGGCTATCCTTGTTCCCTGGTATTTGAGCATGTTATTCCATTTTATCCCTCAGAATTTGGGCATCCTTGTTCCCTGGTATTTGGGCATGTTATTCAGTTTTATCCCTCAGAATTTGGGCACCCTTGTTCCCTGGTATTTGAGCATGTTATTCCATTTTATCCCTCAGAATTTGGGCACCCTTGTTCCCTGGTATTTGGGCATGTTATTCCATTTTATCCCTCAGAATTTGGGCATCCTTGTTCCCTGGTATTTGGTGAAGGTGAGGGAACACCCAGAGCCTGACCTGCTCCCACCACTGGGATTATCCCTTGTGCACCAGCACTTTTTCCCAGGATTTTCCCCCAAATAACAACTTCAGAGCAGCCTGGGGGTTTGCTCAACTACCAGTGCATTCCCTAGTGGCTTTCCCATGGCTCTGGACCCTTTTTCCAACCCTGGAGCAGGTCTGTGCTCCCTCCTTGTGGCACTGGGATGGAAAGAGCCAAAACCTTGTAGGAACAGTGGCAGGAGGGACCAGAGCTGCTGGTATTTTTTCTTTGAAAAAAAATATTGTTCACCTGAACAATATTTTTTCAAAGAAAAACCCACAAAAACCCCCAAAAAAAACATAAAAAGGAAGTTGAGGTTGGTTCCTGTTTATTCAGTTTGAGCCTTCAGTTAGGGCCTGAGAGAAAACAAAAGCAGCTGAGGTTCCCCTGCACGTGATGCCCACGGGGCAGGGGCTGCTCCAGGGAGAGGGGACACAGCAGGAATGTGAGGCTGGAGCCTCCTGACTCCAGCTGAGCTTCCCACAAGGTGAGTGAAGGGCACAGAGCCAATCCCAGTGCTGAGCTCTTCCTTTAAAGCAGAAATCAGGGAAGAGCAGAATGTGTTATTGCCTTGTCTGGGTAATTCCCATCCTTGGGAATGCTCTGGGAGAGCTGGGGGTGCTCACCTGGAGAAGGGAAGGATCCAGGGAAACCTCAGAGCCCCTTCCAGGGCCTGAAGGAACCCTCTAAAGAAGGACAGGTTTTTGTAGGGCCTGGAATGACAGCAAAAAGGGTTTTAATCTTAGAGAGGGTTGGTTCAGACTCAGATTTAAGGAAGAATTTTTTAATGGGAGGGTGGGCAGGCCCTGGCACAGGGTGCCCAGAGCAGCTGTGGCTGCCCCTGGATCCCTGGAAGTGCCCAAGGCCAGGTTGGACAGGGCTTGGAGCAGCCTGGGATGGTGGAAGGGATCCCTGTGAATGACAGGGGGTGGAACAGGATGAGCTTTAAGGTCCTTTCTATCCCAGGCAGTTCTGGGATCAGTAATTGGGGCTGAAGCAGGTGCCCATCCCAGCTCTCCTGTCTGGGTTTGCCAGGAGGGAAGGGATGCTGCCAAAGGGATAAGGAAGCTGTTGCCATGGAAACAGGCTTGGTTTTTCCACTCCCTTGTCTTTTAATTCATTTATTTATTTATCTGCCAGCAACATCTCTGACCTGCAAGCTGCTTCCCAGGGATTTAAACACCAGATTGGACCTCTGGGATAAAAAAATGGCTGGGAAAGGGAATAAAATCCCTGTGGAGAGGGGCTGGGAGCTGGGGCTGGAACCAGCACTCAGGATTTAGGTTTTCTTTGCCCCATGGAACAAATCAAGCTCAGATAATTTTCTTTCCTTAAGGAAAGAGTGAAACATGTGGAATTTGGGTGTATTAAGTCTCTTTTCCCAGCCAGATCTGTAACTCCTGTTGGGATTGGTGGGACTATCCCATCTCCCACCCTCTGGAAAACGTGGCTCTGCTATTTTCTATTTTGCCTGTTGTATTTTTATATATTCTGGATATATTTAGCAATTTTTTTTCAGCTGAGCCACCTATTTTTAGCCATGGCTTTTAGCAAAAGCCACAAGATGCCTGGCAAAGGCATCCAGCCCCTCACGAGGGATTCCCACGCTCCAGCCAGACAGTGACCCTATTCCCAGTTATCCCTTCTGGATGCTGCATCCTGGCTCATTTTGGGGAGGAAAAGGCAGTTTTTGGGAGATCCTGCTTGTTTCAGTGGGGATGCAGCGAGCTGGGCTGGGCTCAGCTCTTGGGAAGCACAGGGACAGGGAGAAATCCCAGAGTGAATGAGATTTGGGACCCATTTCTCCATTATAATACCCAGCATGGAACCATTTCTGGACCAAAGGCCCTTTTTCTGTCCAAAAAAACCCCTTTTCTGTCCAAAAAAAGCCCCTTTTCTGTCCAAAATTCCCCCATTTTCTGGTTCAAACCCCCAGATGGGTGATGCCTGCCTGGTAGGAACAACCCAGATCCCTGCTCTCCCCAAAATCCTGGCTGTCCCAGTGGGGTTCACCCACTTTGCTATAAGTGAGTGGAAAATGCATCAGGGATGGAAAATATGACTTTGTTTTGCAAGCAAGGAGCAGGGAGGCTGCTGCTTGCACCCCAAAAAGGAGCTGGTTTTGGGGTGGGTGATGCTGCTTTCAGTCTTGGTGGTGAGGGAAGGGAGAGGTTTCAGCCTGGCCAGTGTCAGCATTTTCTGTTGCATTCCTGCTTTTCCTTTTGGTTCAGAGGGGAGAGATGGAAAGCAGGGAAAAACCTTGCTGGGAGGCGAAAAAAATCTGGAAAATGGAACCATGGAATCATCCAGGTTGGAAAAGCCCTCTAAGGTCATTCCACCATAAGCTATGGAATGGTTTGGGCTGGAAGGGATCTTTAAGTTCATCTTTTTCCATCCCCTGCCATGGGCAGGGACACTTTCTGCTATCCCAGGGTGCTCCAAGCTTCATCCAACCTGGCCTTGGGCACTTCCAGGGATGGGAAAATGCAATTTTTTTTAACATTTAGGAGAATTCTAATCTCCACCCACATGGACCTTGAGCTAAAACCCAACTAAAAGAGGAGCAAAAACTTCTGGAGGTGGTTCAGCTCTGATTCCATTGGTTTGGAGCTGGAACTGGGGATGGATCCAGCACCAGGCACCCAAATTCCAGGATCCTCTCTGCTCCACAGCCTCTCAGCTCTGTGCAGAGCAGGCAGCAGCTGCTGCTGACGAGGAGCTGGCAAATGAAGCTTAATTATTCCTGCAAGCAGAGCTGGCAGCTCTGGGGTGCCAGAGCCCCACAGGAGCCCAGGCTGGGAGGGAGGAATGGGATGGCAGCTTAGCAGGAGGGCTCAGCATCAAGAAATGCTCCTTTTGCAGTGCCTGCTTTGGCTTGGATGCGCCATTTGGTGTGGAAATTCATCCAGGAATCCAGGAGGGTGGGATGGAGGAGGGCTGGTTGGCCCAGAGCAATGGTGGCTTTTAGCTCAGAGCATTTTCAATCCCAATCTCAGCCCATCAAGCTGCCCCACATCCACGTTTGTTGCTCCACATCACAGTTAACAGGTGAAGATTTTGGTGAAGATTCCTCAGGATCTGGACATCTTTATTCCCTGGAATTTGGGCATCCTCATTCCCCAAAATTTGGACATCCTTATTCCCCAGTATTTGGGCATTTTTGTTTCCCAAGTATCTGGGAATCATTTTTTCCTTTATATGGGCATCTTTATTCCTCAGGATTTGGATATCCCTGAATTCCCAGGATTTGGGTGTCCATGTTCCCCCAGTATTTGGACTTTCTAATTCCTCAGAATTTGGGCATTTTATTTTCCAGTATCTGGGCATTCTTATTCCCTGATATTTGGACATCCTTATTCCTCAGTCTTTGGATATCCCTGAATTCCCCAGGATTTGGACACCCTAATTCCTCAGTATTTGGGCATCTTTATTTTCCAGTATTTGGGCATCCTTATTCCTAAATATCTGGGCATCCTCATCCTTCAGTATTTGAACATTCTTATTCCTCTAAATTTGGACATCTTTGTTGCCAAGTATTTGGAAATAAGTATCCTTATTTCCTAAATATCTGAGAATCTGTATTTCTCTCTGTATGGGCTTTCTTATCCCTCAGTATCTGGGCATCCTTATCCTTCAGTATTTGAACATTCTTATTTAATTCCTCAAAATTTGGATATCTTTGTTCCCAAGTATTTGGGCATTTGTATTTCCCAAATATCTGGGAATTTGTATTTCCCTCTGTATGGGCTTTCTTATCCCTCAGTATCTGGGTATCTTTATTCCCTGGTATTTTGGCAGCACTGAATTCTCCAATATTTGGGCATTCTTTGGGAAATTTTTGGGAAAGCTGGAATGAGCAGACCAAGAGCTGGCACCAGGGATCAGGGATGTGCCTCGCTGTTTGTTCACCTAAATCCCAATTTTTGGTGCCTCTTCAGGCTGGGTGCTGCTGGTGACAGAAAAAAAAAGTCATTCAAAGGTACCCAAAGCTCTTCATTCAGCAGAGAGCAACAAATGAGGTGGGTTTGGAGCTTAGGGACCAGCTAGCAAAAACCAGCAGCAAAATTTTCATGTCCAGACATTTATTTCCAGCATCTTTCCTGGAATCCCAGAATGGTTTGGGTTGGAATGGACCTTAAATCCCATCCCAGTGCCACCCCTGCCATGGCAGGGACACCTCCCACTGTTCCAGGTTGCTCCAAGTCCTGTCCAGCCTGGCCTTGGACACAAAGCTCAGCTCAGTGTCAGGCTCAGCTTTCCTGGGAAATCTGTGCCAGGGTCTCATCACCCTCACAGGGAAGAGATTTAAGCCAAGCCAAGCTGTGGAGCATCCTCCTCTCCTCCAACCCCCAGCTCCTCTTTACTCATTGCAGGCAAGCAAGCAAAACCCTGGAAAGTGTCCTCAGCTCCAAGGAAAAATGCCAAAATATTTGAGCATGGCATTTAGAGGGAAGTTTATTTTCCAGGCATTGCATTTCCAGGCGGTGACCTCCCTCCCTGGGCCAGCACAGGGATGGGAACTTCCAGAGGCAGGGCTGGAGATGTGGGGGATGCAGGGAGAATGCCTGACCCCATTTGGGGAATCTGGGAATTCCCAGCCTGCTGGAGTGATGGCAGCACTTGGATACAGGTCACTGAGGAGCTGTGCCAGCATCAGCCCAATTCATCTCCAGGTCCCCTCCATCAGAGCTCAGCTCCTGGCCTTAGGCAGCAAAATTCCTTTGGATTTGAAATTTTTGTTTATATTTTTTATTTTATATTTCTACATAAAATAGATTATATCTATATAAATATATCTGTATAGCTATGTAGCTATAAAATAGATTTTACATATATATAATAATTTTATGGTTTATATTATATATTATATATATTATATATATTATATATTATATGTTATATATATTATATGTTATATACATTATATATAATATATAATATATTATATATTATAAATTTATAATTTTATAAATGATATATTATAATTTTATGCTATATATTATTTTATATATTATATTATAGATAAATAGAAAAATATATTTAATTTTTATATTTTCTTTTTTGTATTTATATTTTCCTTTATTAAATTTACATTTACATGTATATTTATATGGTATTTTTATTTTATTTTATTTATTAATTTATTTACTTAAATTTTTATTTCCTGGTCTTCCCATTACCACAGGGCTGCTCTCACACTGTCTGCAGTTGTGCTGAGCTTATTTTTATTTTTAAATTTAATTTTTTTAAAATTTAATTCTATTTTTATTTATTTTTATTTCATTTCCTGGTCTTCCCATTATCACAGGGTTGCTCTCACACCCTCTGTGGTTGTGCTGAGCTTATTTTTATTTTTAAATTTAATTTTTTTAAATTTTAATTTTATTTTTATTTATTTATATTTCATTTCCTGGCCTTCCCATTATCACAGGGCTGCTCTCACACCCACTCAGTGCTGTTGTGCTGAGCTTTGCCTGCAACGAGAGGAGTTTTATGGCACTCCCAAGGGAATTCAGGCAGTGCCTTATTTCCCTCACTTAATGGCACGTGTGTGCCTGGATAATGGGATTCCTGCCTTGGAGCCCACAGGTTAATGAGTCCTTCCTCATTATTTTCATGCTAATGATGTTTTACAGGGCCAGTACATGGATGGTGTCTCTTTTGGGCTCTGCACTGTAATCACAGCTCGGGATCTTGCCGGCTTGTTTTGATGTTTGTCTGTAGTGCAGAGGGGCCTTGGGTTATTTACTGTGTGTGGAAAGGGCTGGGTTTGTTCAAAGGGGCGCAAAAAGCTGGAGAGGGACTTTGGACAAGGGATGGAGGGACAGGACACAGGGCATGGCGGGGTTAGGTGGGATTTTGGGAAGGAATATGAGGGTGGGGAGGGGCTGGCCCAGAGCAGAGCAGCTGTGGCTGCCCCTGGATCCCTGGCAGTGCCCAAGGCCAGGCTGGACAGGGCTTGGAGCACCCTGGGACAGTGGGAGGTGTCCCTGCCATGGCAGGGGTGGGATGAGATGGGATTTAAGGTGCCTTACAACCCAATTCCATCTCTCTATGATACATCCAATCCAAACAAAAACACCCGTGGAATTTTGGGATTCCACACCTTCCTGGGGGTGCACTGGGGTCTCCTCTCTGGGATTTAAGAGCTGCTTTAGTGCTGCAGCAGCTCCACCAGGGCTGTAGTCCAGGGTGGGACATTCACCAGCTCACTTTGAAGTGTCACCTGCTGCTTTTTTGTTTTTATTTGTGGTGGAGGAAACACCCCATGTTTCCCCAGGGGTGGAAATGCTCTAAAACCATCCCTGGCCCCAAAATGGTTCTCATTTCTACTTGAAGCACCTGCAGAGTGGCTGAGCCTGGCCCAGGGTGTGGTGGCTCCTGGGAGGCTCCTCTGAGTTGTCCCAAAGTCCCCAACATTGTCCCAACAGGCCAGTGCTCCTCTCAGGAGGGTCCCACCCTTCCCTCCCCTTATTTTTGGGGCTGTTTTCCCCATTTCAGCGTCCCTAGGGCTGGCTGCAGTAAGAGCAAGGGAGGGTTTCCTTGCAGGAGGGTGGCAGCAGGGTTGGATATACAGAATTATTTCAAGGATCAGGGCTGTAACAGGCATACAGATGCCCTCAGCAGCCCTCCCTGCTCCCATAGGTCCTAAACAGGGAAGTCCCTGTTTAGGATTGTGATTCCCTGCCACTGGAGCAGATCCTTTCACAGAATTCACAGAATCCCTGGGTTGGAAGAGACCTTCAAGATCATTGGGTCCAACCCAGCCCCGACAGCTCAACTCAAGCCTGGCCCCCAGTGCCACATCCAGGCTTTGTTAAACACATCCAGGGATGGGGACTCCACCACCTCCCCGGGCAGAACATTCCAGAACTTTATCACCCTTTCTGTAAAAAAACCTTTTTCCTAATATCCAACCTAAATTTCCCTTGGTGCAGCTTAAGACCTTGTATGAAAGGGCACAACATGGAATTGTTTAGGCTGGAAAAGCCCTCCACTAACCTGTGTCCCCAAGTGCCACATCCACACACTTTTGGAACCCTTCCAGGGATGACATTTGCTGCCTTGGCAAAGTCTCTGTGGCACCCAACCCAGTTTTTGGTTGAACCTGCTGCTGTGCCAGAACCATGGCACATTCCATGGTGTGGGAAATAGTGGAGGTAAGAAGAGCTTTAGAAAGTTGGGAAAGTAGGTTTTAAAAACAGAAAGAGTGGAGAAATTAGAATTAGTTGTAGTTGTAAAGTTTGAAGGTAGGAAAAAGTTACAATATTATAATAAGTAAAGTAAATAGTAAATAAGGACCTGAAACAATAGCTTGAGTTTTAGGTTTGGTTAAGATAGACTTTAAGACTCTAGAAAAATATGTTTAGTAAGATAGTAGAAGGTTTTAAGCTTAATAATGGTGTATTGTGCATTGTTAATAGAAGTAAGTTCTATTAAGTAAGAAATATTTCTTACTTAGAAATAAGTAAGTATTGTGTGAAGTATGTGTACCTTTAGTGATTGGTTAGAACAATTGTTTGTAACTTTGGCAATATGCTGCTGGCTAGAAAGTTTTTAAAATGTTCTGTAACAAAGAAATCTTTGGGGCCTGCTGGTAGGACGTGAGCTTTTTCTATTTTTCTATTGTCTCAGCTATCTAATGTTGAGAAAATGAGGCTGATGTTGTAATAAAATTCCAAGGCACGTCTCTCACTAGTCTCGTTCTGTTTGTGAAAGAGAAAAAACTTCCCCAACACAAATGGTGCCCTGTGAAGCAAAAGATTCATTTTAGAATCCTTTGCAGACCATTCAGTCATCAGTGTTGAGAGCCCCAGATTAAGGAAATCGAAAGAAGAGGGAAATCAAAAGAGAGCTGTGCCCTGCTGCTCAAACCCTTCCCCAGCTACCAAAAAACGAGGGGAGAGGTGAGATACACAAAACATGGGCTGAGCTGAACCTCCAGCCATGGCCGGGGGGAGCAGATCCAGCCAGGAGCTGGGCTGGAGCGTTTTGGCAGCGCTCCCCAGGAGATGCTCCTCCTGTGCACCAGACTGTTCAGCCCATGCCCTGGGCTACTTGCCCATGACTGAAACCTCTTCCTGTGCTGAAAACCTCGCTGAATGCAAACAAAAAATGTCCCTGGGGGCTGGGCTTGCACGGCACAGGGCGGGGGACACACGGAGGGAACCTGGGGATGTGGCACCCGGCGCCTGTGGGGTCCCTGGTGCCAGGAATGATGGTCCCATGCAGCTGAGTTTCATTTTCTGTTCTCTTTATTTAAGGGCAGTGAAGGGCCAAGAGGAGCAGAGCTTCCCTTAGAGGCACAGATCAGCGGAGAGATCAGCTTCTGGTAAAAAACAACCCCTCCCTGTGCTCCCCTCCTCATCCTCAAACCTAGCTGGCCCTGGCATGGCTCGTGCTCCAAGCACAGGCACCAGTGCCAGGTTGATTCCTTCTATAAATCCCATAGATTTATGTGGGATCCCATATAAATCCCATAAAACCCCATAAAAATATAATATAATATAATATAATATAATATAATATAATATAATATAATATAATATAATATACATCTCTATATATTACAAAATATATAATATTATGTACTATTTAATCTAGTTATAATAGAATATAATGTATAACATACTATATATTATACATATTATATATATTATTAATGTAATCTATTTTATCTAATGTAATATCTAATATCTAATATAATCTAGTATCTCATATATAATATAATATTATATGTATATAATATTATATTATATATTATATATTATATATTATATATTATATGTAAGATATTAGATATTGAAAATATATAATTAATTCTAATATATAATTAGAATTATATATTAGAATTATATATAGAATATAGAACATAATATGTTCTATATTCTATATATAAATATATTAATATTCTATATTAACATAATATGTTAATATAGAATTAACATATTATGTTATATATATAATACAATATTATATATATTATATTAGGATTAATTATATATTTTTAAATATTTTGTATATATATTTGTGTATATATTTTTATTTTTTTTAAATAATCCCATGAAAATTTTCAGCCCATTTTGAAGCTGGCAGGCTGCCCCAGTCAGGCAGGAGCACTGCTGGAAAACCCTTGCTGCTGCAGGAGCTGGATGCTGGGATTCTGCTGCCTCTGCCAGAGCTCACTGCTGGTAGAAGGTGCTGGAAAAACATCCGGGATCCAGCCTGGAGTGACCTTAATGGGCATCCCCCTCCTGCCTGGGGTAGAAATCTCCAGAAACAGGAAACTCCAGCATCCTGTTTAGCATCTTAATGTGCAAATTGGCAGCAGGGACAAAGGCAGGGAGGCCAAGGGACGCTGGACACACACTGGGCACCGGCAGGGGCTGGAGGATGGGCAGGGAATGAGCCTGGCACAGAAATCCTGTTCCCTGGGGTTTTGTTGCTGTCAGAGGCTGTCATGGAACAGCAAACAGCAAAGCACAGCTCAGCTGGGCTCCTGCTGCTGCAGGCTGGGCTCTGGACAGTCCCAGTGCCACCCCAGCTCTGGGGACACCACTGGCAGCGTGTCCTGGGTTGGCATTTCCCATCCTCACCCCCTCATTTGGATGGCTTTAACCCTCCACACATGCAACCCCAGCCCATCCTTTGGGGGCTGGCATATATAAATTGACATATATTTTTTATATATATTTTTTTTAAAAAATCCCATGAAAACCCCATTTTGGAGCTGGCAGGAGCAGCCCAGCAGCTGATCCTGGTGTGTTCCTGCCCACAGCCCATCCCGGGAGCCCTCCTGGCCTGCCCATGGCTAGCAACAACACTGCTAGCATAGCACAGGCCCGCAAGCTGGTGGAGCAGCTGAAGATGGAGGCCAACATCGACAGGATAAAGGTAGGGATTCTTGGGAGATGCCTCCGGGAAGGCTGGGAGGTGGTGGCTGCTGCCCAAAGCTGGTGGAGGGAGATGGGATGTGGAGCCAGGGGGTGTTTGTGGGGGATGCCCTTGTTTGAAGTAGACCATTCAGTCATCAGTGTTAAGAGCCCCAGATTAAGGAAATCAAAAGAAGAGGGAAATTGAAAGAGAGCTGTGCTCTGCTGCTCAAACCCTTCCCCAGCCACCAAAAAAAGAGGGGAGAGGTGAGATAAACCACAGGCTGAGCCGAATCTCCAGCCATGGCCCTGGGAGAGCAGATCCAGCCAGGAGGCAGTGGGAGATGGGATCGTAGAATCTGAGAATGGTTTGGGTTGGAGGAGACCTTAAAGCCCTTTTTGTTCCAACCCCCTGCCAGGGACACCTTCCACCAGCCCAGGTTGCTCCAAGCCCCATCCAGCCTGGCCTTGGGCACTCCCGGGGGTGAGAGGCAGCTGGAAGCATCACCTGGAGCCCTGTGGGGTGGTGGGAAGGAATGATTGTCCCCAAGGCATCTCAGCTCCTTGCTAAGAGCTTAAATCCAGGGAGAGAAGTGCTCCAGGGCTGGGATGAGCTCTGGTGGCTCAGGAGCTGCTGCCATGTCTGATATAAAGAGCGAGGCTGGTGGGTGAGGGCAGGAAATGCTGCTGTGGATGTTCCTGCCAAGGGATGCGTGGGAGAGCCAGCAGGGATGCTGAAGTCAGTCCTTGTCAGGTGAAGGATGGGATTGGGGGAAGGCTGGGAATGGGAATTCAGGCTGACAGAACAGCTCAGAGCCCAGAGGTGAAGAACCAGCCCCTGCAGGAACGTGCTGCTGTATTTGTCAGTCAGGTTCTCATCTCAGATCTGATATTCCCTGCTCAGGGATGCTGCCAGCCTGGTGGCACCTCTCCAGGTGGGACGTCCCCAGCACAGCCATGTCACAGACATCTTTTATGAAAAATCCTTTCCTTAGGATTTTTCCTCCTCAGAAGCTGAGAGGCCTCAGGAACAAAATGTAAACAATGGTTATCTGCTGCTGTGGAATGCAACAGGTGGATCTTTGATTGGCCAATGTTGGATGTTTCTAATTAATGGCCAATCACAGCCCAGCTGGCTCGGACAGAGAGCCCGAGACAGAGCCTTTGTTATCATTCTTTCCTATTCTATTCTTAGCTGGCCTTCTGAGGAAATCCTTTCTTCTATTCTTTTAGTATAGTTTGAATGTAATATATATCATAAAATAATAAATCAGCCTCCTGAAACATGGAGTCAGACCCTCATCTCTTCCCTCAACCTGAGACCCCTGTGAACACGGTCACACAGCCTGTCCCTAACCCAGGGCTCCTCCTTTTGCAGGTGCCCAAAGGGTTCCCTGCCCAGGGATGCTGCCAGCCTGGTGGCACCTCTCCAGGTGGGATGTCCCCAGCACAGCCTGTCCCTGACCCAGGGCTCTTCCTTTTGCAGGTGTCCAAAGCAGCAGCAGACCTGATGGCGTACTGTGAAGCCCACGCCAAGGAGGACCCTCTATTGACCCCTGTCCCGGCCTCAGAAAACCCCTTTAGAGAGAAGAAGTTCTTCTGTGTGATCCTGTAAACCCAGGAGGAGCCTGACGGGCACTCAGGCCACCCTGAACACTGATGTAGAGTTTTTAGGAATGGGGACGACCTGCTGGTCCGCTGAATTTAAACAAAAATAAGTAAAAAACACGGCCTGGAAGCTACAGAGATGTGCATGTTTAAAGAACCTGGCCACCTTTGGGGGAATCAGATGATCTGCATTGCAAGGCAAAAGATCTGAAGTCTGTAGAGTTGTCTAGAAAGAGAAAAACAAAACAAAAAAAAAAACCCATGTAAAGAATAAATCTGTGTCACTTTTCTGCTCACAAAATTGTTCGATTGTTCCATATTTAAAGCACCAGAGCTGTGCTGAGCAAAGTTAACTGCTAAGGATGTGTATAACCTTCTTGGAATGGTATTGTTGGTTTCTTTCTGAGCTAATATTTTTGATTTAAGTTGTCAGATATATAGCAGACAGGTTGGTGGCTGTGCTGTTACTCAATGTTTGGTCTTGTGCTTTTTCATTTCTGGCCGTAGCATAGCGGGGGGGGGGGGGGTCAAGGGGACACCAGCAGCTCTGTGTCCCCAGCAAACCCCACTTTTTACCATTCTCTCTATGGTTAGCTTTGGTTCTGCAAGTAAAAGTGGTTCCTGTGTTGTGCTTGGTGCTTCCTAGCCCTGTGATGACATTCAGTGGTAGTGCATGAGAGTTTAATTCCGTTCATCCGCTCCAGACTTTTCTTTTCCAGCGTTTGGCACCACGTGCTGGTGGAAGAAGCCGTAGGGAGGGAACAGAGGTGATTCTGAAAGCAAAGAGAGCTCCTGAGATGCCTTAGACGTGCCTGAAATGCCTCCTGCCACAGGGCAGGTGCCAGCCCGGGTGCAGGGCGAGCCAGAAATCCAAAAATCAAAGTTGACCACTTCTTTCCGGGTCTTTCCTTTCTCCTACACCTCTGTGCCTCTGCTCTCCTCGCTTGGTCCTGCTCTTTTCCCAGTTCCTGGTAGCACTTCCTTCCCTTGGGGCTGGTCTGGAATGTTGCTGGGATGCTGCTCAGTGGTGGGATGCTGCTTCAGGGTGGGATTCTGCTCTGTGGTGGGATGCTGCTCCTCCATGGAATGCTGCTCCTTGGTGGGATACAGCCCCATGGTGGAATGCTACTCCAAAATGGGATGCTGTTCCTCCATGGACTGCTGCTCATCCGTGGACTGCTGCTTCTCCATGGAATGCTGCTCCATGGTGGAATGCTGCTCCATGGTGGGATGCTGTTCCTCCATGGAATGTTGCTCCTCCACGGAATGCTGCTCCATGGTGGGATACAGCCTCATGATGGGTTGCTGCTCCTCCATGGAATGCTGCTCCATGACAGGATACACCCCCATAGTGGGATGCTACTCCATGGTGAGATTCTGCTCCATGGTGGGATGCTGCTCCTCCATGGAATGTTGCTCCTCCATGGGATGCTGTCCCACCATGGGATGCTGCTCCTCCATGGGATGCTGTCCCACCATGGGATGCTGCTCCTCCATGGAATGTTGCTCCTCCATGGGATGCTGTCCCACCATGGGATGCTGCTCCTCCATGGGATGCTGCCCTACATTGGGATGTTCCTGCCCCTTCCTGCCCCCACCTCCCCTCCCATTCCCGCTGTCCCCTCCCCATGTTGGGATGGGCCAGGGGAGCAGCCCTGGGAGCCGTGGGGCCGCCCCTTCCCGGAGGTGCCTGATTCCCTGTTTACACACAGCCTGGGCTCCTGCCAGGCTGGGCAGTTATTTCCAGGTCTGCTTCATCTGCTCCCAGCTCTCTGGGGACACATGCCACCTTTCTGGGCTCCTCCTCGGGTCCATGCTTCTGTGGATGTGGCTTGTCTCTCCTTTCTGCTGCTAAACACCTCCTGGCTTTCCCCTGCTCATCTGTCCTCCTGGGAACCTTTGGGAACCATCCCTTTGGGAACCATCCCTTTGGGAACCATCACTTTGGGAATCATAATGTGGGGATTTATGTACAAAATGAGCTGGGGGTCACAAAGGGGTTTAGGGGCCTGTGGTGACCCTGCTGAAGCAGTTCTGAATCAGGTGTGAGCTTTTAAAAATTCCTATGGATCTGGGAGGGGAAAAGTCTTTAGGTACCTTTTGGTAACTCTTTCTAGCCCGTTAAAAAAAAGTGCTTTTTTGGTTTTTCTACCTTTTCATACTCTTTTTCTAGTTCTTCTATGGAGAAGGCCAGTTCTTCTCACACTGGACTCCAAATTTTTGGCACCTGGGAATGTTTGTAAGCCACAAGTAGCCTAGATGGTCCCAGCCCCCCCTAATTCCCCCAGTTTTGATCTTTTTACTACAGCTCCCGTAGCTTTAGGATGAAGGGTGGATGAAGTGGTTTGCTCTGCAGCTGGTTTCACTCTTGGTGTTACCAGGCAGAGATGTAAAAACCCCATCCTGAGTTTTGTCTTTTCTTCTGAATCTGATTTATTGTCACAGAGAGTGAAGTGCAGCCGGTCTGACCCGGGGCTCCCACCCCACCCTTTCTCAAACACTGTCACAAAAGTGGTTTGTAATAATTTTTTAATGACTTGCCTATTTTACAACTCGAATTCTTAATACCTTAGACAACAAAATAAACCTGCATGAATATGGGGGAGCGGGGAGGGGGAGATTTTGAATTAACCCAAACTATTCATTGAAGGTGTTTTACGTTGCTGGGCTTGATTTTCTGTTGGTTGTGGTGTTGCCATTGGTGTGCTGCCAGGTATTTCACCCCAGTATTTCTATTTACACAGATCTGCCTTTGTTAGCCAAGCAGAGATCTCCTGCCAAGGTTGTTTCCCCTCCTCACAACAAAAATCCCACCCATCCCTCCATCCCCATGCTGGATTTCCAGCCTGGCCTCAAACCACATTCCACTACCCCCAGGCTTTTAAAGAAAAAAAAAATATCTGGAGTACTGGAAAAAGGACTTTTATTGTCTGCAAAGGTTGCTGGTGGCAATTCTGTCCATGGGTTGTCACCCTGCCAGCAGCAGGATTTGGGGAGGGGGTGGCTGTAGGCGAAAGCCAGTCGTGGTGTAGCGCATCCCCATCCCACATGGTCTGTGTACTCGTTGGAAATAAACTTTTGGATTTGTTTCAAGCCTTTGGAGATGCTGCTCTGTGCCTGTCGAGCTCTGGGGAGGTGGGATCCCATCCTGGTTGTGGTTGGATGCAGTTCCCAAGGGGTTCTCCCTGTCAGGGAGGGTTTAGCAGGAGTTTTGGGCCTGAGGTTTCAGCAGCCCCACAGGATGGGGCAGGTCAGGGGAGAACAGGCTTGTTCAGGGTGGGACATTGCTCCTAGAAATTGAGAGACACCAAAATCCCCAATTTCATTGCCCATCCCTTCTCCCCTCTCTTTCCTCCTTCTCCCAGCCCTGGCACTCAGCACAGGAGCAAATCCAGAGGAGGCCATGGAGCTGCTCCAGGGGTTGGAGAATGCTCTGGGAGAGCTGGGGGTGCTCACCTGGAGAAAGGAACGATCCAGGGAGAGCTCAGAGCCCCTTCCAGGGCCTGAAGAAACCT
The DNA here is from genome assembly GCF_023055355.1 of Agelaius tricolor. NCBI lineage: Eukaryota > Metazoa > Chordata > Aves > Passeriformes > Icteridae > Agelaius > Agelaius tricolor. Next base: position 2,639,022 of record NW_027269265.1, read on the forward strand.
TCTAAAGAAGGACAGATTTTTATAGGGCCTGGAGGGACAGCAAAAAGGGTTTTAATCTTAAAGAGGGTTGGTTCAGGCTCAGATATAAGGAAGAATTTTTTAATGGGAGGATGGGGAGGATCTGACACAGGGTGCCCAGAGCAGCTGTGGCTGCCCCTGGATCCCTGGAAGTGCCCAAGGCCAGGCTGGACAGGGCTTGGAGCAGCCTGGGACAGTGGAAGGTGTCCCTGTGAATAGCAGGAGGTGGAACTGGATGATTTTTAGGGTCCCTTCCAACCCAAACCATTCCAGACTTCTGTGATTCCATCATTCTTACTCTGGATTACCAAAACACTTCCTGATCACAGAACCAAACATACTCTGCTCCTGCCAAATTCCCCACATCCTGAATTTCCCCTCCAGTTTCACGGGACCCTCAGGGGTGAGTGTTTGCCCACACATTTTGAGGCTGCTTGGCCTCAGCTCATTCCTGGGGTCTGCTTTGGAGCTGCTCTGGTGGACACAGAAAAGGATGGGGGGGGCTGGGAGGTGCTTGGAAAAACTGGAATGTGAGCACAGATCTGTGCTGGGCTTGGTGCTGGTGCTTTTATTTCAGAACCTACAGTGATACCTTGTTCCTCACCACAGGAATGAGCTGAGGCCAAGCAGCCTTAAAATGTGTCAGCAAAAGTGTCCAGCAGTCCCAGGCTGCTCCAAGCCAGGTGTCACCATAGATTCTGAAATAAAAGCACCAGCACCAAGCCCAGCACAGATCTGTGCTCATATTCCAGTTTTTCCAAGCACCTCCCAGCCCTCCCATCCTTTTCTGTGTCCATCAGAGCAGCTTCAAAGCAGAACCCCAGGAATGAGCTGAGGCCAAGCAGCCTCAAAATGTGTGGGCAAACACTCACTCCTGAGGGTCCCGTGAAACTGGAGGGGAAATTCAGGATGTGGGGAATTTGGCAGGAGCAGAGTATGTGATCAGGAGGTGTTTTGGTAGTTCAGAGTAAGAATCATGGAATCACAGAACCTAGAATGGTTTGGGTTGGAAGGGACCTTAAACATCACCCAGTTTCACCCCCTGCCATTCACAGGGACACTTTCCACGATCCCAGGCTGCTCCAAGCAAGGTGTCACCATAGATTCTGAAGTAAAACCACCAGCACTGAGCCCAGCACGGATCTATGCTGATATTCCAGTTTTTCCCAGCATTTCCCAGCCCCTCCATCCTTTTCTGTGTCCATCACAGCAGCTCCAAAGCAAAATGGTGTCGCTGGGGAGGAAGGAGCCAAGTCTGTCCTGGCCTGCCAGGCAGCTCAGCTGTTCCATGGCTCCCTGGCTCCCCTCCAGCTCCAACACTCTCTCCCTTCCATCCTCACATCCAGCATTTGGCTCTGGAGCAGCATCTGCCGAGCAGGAGGAGGTGAGGAGCTTCCATGGAGAGCGTGGGCGAGGCGCTGCTCCGCGCGCAGGCCGCAGCCAGGCCCGGCTCCCTAATGAGAATAAACCCATCTGCACTAATTGCATTCATTAGCTGCAGCGGGGAGAGGAGAGGCACAACTCAGCTCCTGGGGATGCATTTGTGCTCCTGCAGGAAGGCTTGGAGCCACCAGGGAACGGGGGGAAGGGCTGCTCTGAGGGTGGGGAAGGCAGGAGGGGTGGAGAGCGGGGGGTGTCACTGCCTCCATGATTGTCACTCTTGGTGGCACGGACAGTGTGTGACACTTGTGTGGCTGAGGGTACTGTGAGCCCGAGCTCCTTTTCTTCATGCTGGGGTTGTTGTGCCTGTCCTGCTGCTTCAGTGTCACTGCTTGTCACTTTTGGTGGCATGGATTTGTGTGGCTGAGGACACCATGGGGATGAGGCCAAGCTCCTTTTCTCCATGCTGGGGTTGTTGTGCCCGTCCTGCTGGCTTCAATGTCACTGCTTGTCACTCTTGGTGGCATGGACAGTGTGTGACTGAGGGCACCATGGGGATAGGCCTGAGCTCCTTTTCTCCATGCTGGGGTTGTTGTCCCTGTCCTGCTGGCTTCAATGTCACTGCGTGTCACTCTTGGTGGTACAAACAGTGTGTGACACGTGTGGCTGAGGCCACCATGGGCCCAAGCTCCTTTTCTCCATGCTGGGGTTGTTGTCCCTGTCCTGATGGCTTCAATGTCACTGCTGGCTCCAGCTGTGGGGTGGGAGAGGGACACTGCCTCAGGAACTGCAGCCACAGGACAAGGGATAAGGGATAGAGTGGAAGTTTAGGTTGGATATGTGGAATTCTTGGCTGGGAGGGTGGTGGGAGAGGGTGCTCTGAGAAGACCCAGGCTGCTCCTGGATCCCAAGGCCAGGTTGGACAGGGCTTGGAGCACCCTGGGGCAGTGGAAGGTGTCCTGCCATGGCAGGAATGGAACTGGATGGGTTTTATTGTTCCTTCCGACCCAAACCATTCTGGAATTCTGGAATTCCAGAAAACCTGAAGGAGGCTGAGGTGCCAGGGAGCCCCTGACACCACTCCAGGAAGGAGCTGGAGGAGATCCAGTGGATGGGAGGGGAATGTCCTGAAGGGAGAGGGAGGCAGAGCCCCCTGGATCCCGCTGAGGCCATGGCGGGGGCTGGCTCCTCCTGCTGCCATCCTGCAGCCGGTGCCAGCTGGGAAGGGAAGGGCTGGCACGGAGGAAATGTCAGAATGAATATTGCAGTGGCTCGTCACGCTGTCACCGCCTGGCTGCCTGCAAAGTGCCACCCCAGCCACGCGGGGGGGGGACACAGGGGATGGGGGCGGCCTCGCTCCCAGCCAGAGCTCATTCCTTCCTTCTCCAGGGAAAAAACCTTCAACTGCAACCTTCCCAGTGCTGCCCAGTGCAGATCACTGCTCCCCAGTGCTCATCACTGCTCCCCAGTGCTCCCCAGTTCAGATCTCATGGTTCCCAGTACAGTGCAATGCTCCCAGTACTCCCCAGTACAGCTCAATTCTCCCAGCACAGCTCCCCAGTACAGCTGCCAGAGCTCCCAGTATAGCTCAATGCTCCCAGTAAAGCGCTCTCAATACTCCCAGTACAGCTCCCAGAGCATACAGTACAGCTCAGTGCTCCCAGTACTCCCAGTACAGCTCTCAGACCTCCCAGTACAGCTTCCAGTACAGCTGCCAGACCTCCCAGCACAGCTCCCAGCGCTCCCAGTACTCCCCAGTATAGCTCCCAGTGTTCCCAGTGCATCTCACTGCCCCCAGTACCTCCATCATACAGCTCCCAGCTCTCCCAGTACAGCTCCCAGCACTCCCAGTACCCCCCAGTACAGCTCCCAGGACGGCTCCCAGCGCTCCCAGAACAGCTCAGCGCTCCCAGCATCCCCAGCACAGCTCCCAATACAGCGCAGCGCACGCCCCAGTTTCCCACGGGGCGGACACAGAGCCAAAGCCCCGCCCCCTCACACAGACCACGCCCACTACGTAGACCCCGCCCCACGCGGATCCCGCCCCTCACACTGACCCCGCCCATTCATACTAATCCCGCCCCCTCGACACGGACCCCGCCCACTACACAGGCCCCGCCCCCTCCGCCGCCGCGTCCATACCCAAGGCAGAGCGACTACTTCCCCTCCCGGCAGCCCGTTCCGCTCTCTGATTGGTTGAGTTGGCCGCCGCTCAGCGCACTGACCAATGAGAGAGCGGAACGCCGCGAAGGGGGCGGGCGTTCCCCTCCTTCCGGTCTGTGCTGTGCTGTCGGCGCGGCCTGAACGGGGGAGGCGGCGCCGGCACCGGGATTGGGATCCGGGTCGGGATCGGAGCCGGCTCCGGGAGCGGCACCGGGACCATGTTCCGCCGCAAGCTCTCGGCGCTCGACTACCACAACCCCGCCGGCTTCAACTGCAGGGGTGAGGGGGCTGCGGGGGGACCGGGAGGGGATGGGATTGGGATTGGGATTGGGATTGGATGTGATGGTATCCATAGGATGGGATTGGAATGGGATCCATGGAATCCATGGAATGGGATTGGCATGGGATCCATGGGATGGGATTGGGATGGATGGGATGGGGTTGATGGGATCTATGGGATTGGGATTAGGATTGGGATGGGATCCATGAGATGGGATGGGATTGGGATGGGATCCATGGGATGGGATGGGATGGGACGGGACAGAATTGGGATTGGGATGGGATCCATGGGATGGGATCTGTGGGGTGGAATTGGGATGGGATGGGATCCATGGGATGGATGGGATGGGATGAGGTGAGATGGAAAAGGTCCCTTCCCCCCCAACCATTCCATGGCTAAAGCTCATCCAGAGCCAGCACGGCCCAGCTGGGCTTTGGGGCAGCAGTGACACCCCAGAGCTGTCACCTCCTGTGTCACCCAGCCTGGACATCCCTGTGCGCACACGGCCTGGGAGTTGTGGAGTTCCAGCCCCCAAAAATGGGGATTTGGGGTCAAGAGGAATCAACAGTGAATGAAAAAATGTGCAGCCTCAATATTTATGCTGTATTTATATTTTCTGAGAGCAGCTGGGGATTAGTGCTGCAGGTGTTGTGTGTGTGCTGAAAACAGAGTTAGAAACTCAAATTCTCTGCTGTTTTTTCACCTTTCTCCCTGTGCTCCATAAGTTATAATTGTATTCCCAATAAAAAGAATCTGTTGGCTGATGCCTTTAATGAGGTCAGTCAGCTAAAAAATGAAAAACACTCAGGGTTGATTTTTTGTCAGTGAATGCACAATTTTAGTGGGGTTTTATATATATTATATACAGTGGGGTTTTATATATAAATATATATATTTATAACCCGCTAATAGATATTTATAAATACATGCTAACTAAAATAAATATATAATATGTATTTAAATATATATAAAGAAATAAAGAAATATATAATAACTGAAATAAACGTACACTAACTAAATTATAAATATATATTATAGTTATATAAATATATACCAATTAAAAATACAAATAAATAAATATATAAGTAATAATTTACATAAATTATATATTTTTGTATATTGTATATAAATATAGATTATATAATATATATTTATATATTTATATATTTATATATTCATATAATTTATAAACAACAATTTATTATGTAAATATATAAATATATACTAACGAAATACATAAATAAATATATAATATATACTAACATATATAATATATATACTAACAAAAATAAATATATACTAACTATGTAAGTAAATATATATTATAGATATATAAATCTATACTAACAAAAATAAATCTATACTAACTAAATATATTAATAAATATATATTCTAAATATATAAATATATACTGACTAAATAAATATATACCAACTAAATATATAAATAAATATATATTATAGATATGTAAATATATACTAACTAAAATAAATATATACCTGCTAAATTTATAGATTAATATATAGTATAAGTATATAAATATATGCTGACTAAAATAAATATATACCAACTGAATATATAAAGAAATATATATTATAGATATATAAATACCTGCTAACTGAAATATATAGATACTAACTGAATATATAAATAAATATGTTCTAAATATATGCATGTATGCTAACTAAAATAAATAGATACTAACTAAATATACAAACTAATATATATTTTAAATATATAAATATATGCCAACTAAAATATATACTAACTAAATACATAAGTAAATATATATTATAAATATATAAATATGTACTAACTAGTAAATATATATTAACTAAATATATACCCACTAAATATATATTTATCACCCACTAAATACCTATTTAGTGTGTTTTCTATATGTTTCTATATGTATGTGGGGTTTTTAATGGGAAAAGTGCTCAAAGGCATCAAGATTTGTATGAATCAGATGAAAACTTGGGATATTTTTGAATTCCTGCTCTGTTTGCTCCTCCCCACAGATGAAACAGAGTTCAGGAATTTCATTGTCTGGCTGGAGGACCAGAAAATCAGACACTACAAGATCGAGGACCGAGGGAATCTGAGGAACATCCACAGTGAGGACTGGCCCAAATCCTTTGAGAAGGTATTTCCTTGCTCCAGACATTGCTGTAAATGATATAAATGATATTTCACAGCTGCTGTGGCTGTGGAACACAAATAAATAGCTCTGAATATTTGTCCTGTTACATTTCTAGGAATTTAAATGTGTTATTGAAGCCAAACTGGGGGAGTTTATGACAATGGGGGAATTTTGTGCATAGTTTTCCTTCAGCATTGTTTGTTTAGTAGGTGGAGTGTCCATCCCAAACTGGTTTTTTTTTCTTTTTTTTTTTTTTTTTTTGCCTGATTTGAGTCAGCTCTTGAAGCAGAAAGAGGACTGACTGCAAATAAACAAATTTTTTCTGCATTAATGCTCCTTCTGTCCCAAAAGGAGGTGGATGAGGCTCCTGCAGGCCTTGCCAGCATGTGGGGGAACCTCATCCCTGCGCCTCCTGCCATTCCAGATAGATTTTTCTGGACCTACATGGACTTTTTTTCTGAATCCAGATGGATTTTTCTGGTTCCAGGTGAATTTTTTCTGGACCCAGATGGATTTTTTCCCTGGACCCAGATGTAATTTTTTTTCTTGATCCTAATCAAATCATTTCAGTTTCCAGACAGATTTTTTTTCTGGATCCAGGTGGATTTTTTCCTGGTTCCAGATGGATTTTTTCTGGACCCAGATTGATTATTTTGGGATCCAGGTGGTTTTTTTTCTGGTTCCAGATTGATTTTTTTGTCTGGACCCAGATGGATTTTTCTGGACCCAGATTATTTTTTTTCTGGACCCAGATGAATTTTTCTGGTTCCAGATGGATTTTCTGCATCCAGATGGATTCTGGGTGATCTCTGTGCTCCTGAGCATTTGCAGCCACCACAAAGCTCTTGAGCTTTTGCTCTTGCTCCCATTTCCCTGCTCTGTAATTCCCAGTGCCCATCCATCCCATTTTTTTTTTCCCCTCCTGGAAACTCTTGCTTTGCTCAATGAATGATTCCAATATCCTGGAGGTAAATGGGAATATCTGGAATTTCCTGGCTTGGTGACAGTGTCTTCTCCATCATTCTCAGGGAATTCCTGCTTTCCAGCCCCTGGAATGCAGAAATTCCTTTTCCCAGCTGTGTGGCACTCCTGTCCCTGCAGCAAAGAGACATGACAGATGTCACCATGTTCTGATTTTTGGGAGCCTTGGCAGCAGCCAGGGCTGGATCTCATGGTCTGGGACAGAAGCTCAGCCTGGTTTTGTCCTCTCTTGTTGGACAAAATCCCTAAAAAAGGGAAATTTACTTCTGCTGCTGCAGGGAATGCTCTGGTGTGGGGAAGCCTTAGGTGGCTTCATTCCAGGTGGGAAGGCTTTGTTCCAATTTGTTCCCCCTTCCCTTGTTCCATTTGCCCTGTGACATGAGCAGAGAGTGAAGCAAGGGCATTTTGGTACAGTCTGGCAATAAAAAACATTCATTAAAAGTAAAATTCCATTATCAGGTGTCAGACTTGAGCTAGGGGTGCTTTGGGACACTCCAGCAGGGATCAGATGCCACAGCAGGAATTTCACAGTGACACCTCTTGTTAATTAATATTTTCTGTGAGGCCTGTGGGAAAGTGACAACAGTTCTGTGCTCCCAAGTGATTCATCGACTAAAATCTTTTTTTTTTTCCTCTTTTTTTTTTTGCTCCCCAGTACATGAAAGATGTGAACTGTCCCTTCAAAATACAGGAGCGACAGGAAACTGTGGATTGGCTGCTTGGCTTGGCTGTGAGGCTGGAGTATGGAGATAATGGTAGGAGGAAATCCATTTCATACCTCAAAATTGGAGGGGAGTGGGGGATTCTGATTAATTTCACACAATCATGGGTGAAATTCACGTGGTGTGGGTTGGAAAGAACCTCAAGAATCCACGGGCAGGGACACCTTCCACTACCCCAGGGTGCTCCAAACCCCATCCAGCCTGGCCTTGGGCACTTCCAGGGATCCAGGGGCAGCCACAGCTTCTCTGGGAATTCTATCTCAGCCAGGAATTCCTTCCCTTTGGTTGGAGGAACTTTGATTTGGAGGAACTTTGCAGCATTCCCAGTGTGGGGCCACTCCCTCTGTTCCTTGCATCCATTCCATGTTCCATTTCCCTTGGAGACAATTTCACCTGCAACCTTTATTGCCAAAGCTGTGCTGTCCCTGTGCTTTGGGACAGCTCCACCCACTGTGCAGCTTTCCTGGGATCCTTGCTACAGCTGGGAATCAATTGGCAAACAGCCAAATGTGTCTTCTCCTCCTCGAAGCCCTCCTGTATATTGCTGGTTTTTCTGGAGAATCACAGAGAAATTTGGGTTGAAAGGAAGCTGTAAAGACCTTCCAGTCCAACCCCCCCTGGGCAGGGCCATATCCTGCCAGGCCAGCCTGACCTGGAACACTTCCACAAAGGATGTCCTGCACTTCTGCAGGTGCTTCAGGTAGAGCTTCAGCAAGTCAGGATCTTCCTTCAGCTTGGAGAGCAGCTGGGAGGTCTTGCAGGAGCATCCATGCTTCCTGCCCCATCTCTGGAAGGCACAGGGGGACAGGGACAGAGGCACCTCAGGGCTGCCCCAGGGAGCAGCTTGTGTGGGAATCATGGAATGATGTGGGTTGGAAGGTCCCTTAAACCCCATCTCATTCCAATCCCCAGGAATGTTAGGCCTGTCCTGGTTTTCTTCACGGTGGCCAGGACTCAGCTCTGCCTGCTGGGGCTGGGCACGCTCTGGGAAGGCCCTTCCTTGTCCCCATGGGCTCCTGGCCTCTGGTACCACCCCTCCCTCACCTTCCTCCAGTAGGTCCTGCTGAGGAAAAGCAGCAGGAGCAGCAGGCACAGGGCTGGCATGCTCCAGTAGAGCACCTCTGCCATGGTGATGCCCTTGGGGGCACTGCCCTTCTCCAGCTGGGGCACATCCCACACCAGGGTGGCCCAGGAGGGTGGGCAGGAGCGGGGGGTGCTGCTGGGGTAGAAACAGCTGAACCCAAAGGCCACCAGCAGGAGCTCCTCCAGGCTGAGCATCCCTCTGGGATCCTGCTCAGGCCATCCCTGTGTGGCACCCGCAGCTCTGCAGCTTGGGGACAGGAGTTGGCACCCCCACAGGGTCACCAAATGAGTTGTGATGTCACAGTGCCCTTGCACACACCAAGTTCCATAGGCAGGGGCACCTTCCCCTGCAGAAATTCCCACTGGTTTTAAGTTTTCATCAAAATCAGACGGTGTCAAAAATGTATTTCACTCCTTTAAAAAATAAACCACAATTTCATGTGCTTGTTTCCACCCCCTGCTCAGAGGACTATTTCCTTTCAGCTCCCATGGGACTGGAGCAGCATAATTGCATTTTTTTCTTCTTCTCTTCTCTTCTCTTCTCTTCTCTTCTCTTCTCTTCTCTTCTCTTCTCTTCTCTTCTCTTCTCTTCTCTTCTCTTCTCTTCTTTCTGGATAGAGCCAATCCCATTGTAGATATTTACCCCCTTTCTCCCTGTGGGATTGCCTTGATGAGAACTTCCTCTGAAGGGTATTAAATGCATTATATTTAGTACTAACTTATTCAGAGAAGTTATTCTTAGACCCCTTTTTTAATTTTTTTTTTTTTTTAACAAGGAGTGGATGTGGAACCCTTGGGAACTAGGACAAAGTTATGGAAAAGTGGAGTTAAATCTCCCCAAGTCACAGCAGTTCCATTTCCTTATGGAGAGAGTGGGAATACAAATAATTACTGGTGGAAAAACAATAACAGCCACAGTGCTGCTTTTCCATTTCCTTTAATTCCTGTAGGGCTGAGCTCTGCCCAGAGCAGGGATGGGATACAAATACCTGTGCTGTGATTCTCAGTCCCTCATGATGGGCAAAAGGAGCTGCCTGTTCCTTGGGATTGTGTGAATAAGGAGGAGTTCAGGAAATTTCCATCTCCAAAGGCTTGGAAATCCCCAGTGTGGGCTGTGAAACAAACCCTGAGCTGGAAATGTTTTATTTACTCATCAGGACCAACATCATCCCCCAGTTCTTGATCCCTGCTCTAGGCAGAGGAACTGATGGATTTTAGAAGTGGCAGATCTGGGAGATGCAGTTTTTTTGCTGAGTATTTGCTTCTTTTTTTGCCAGGGTTGGGATTAAATTGCAAGGCAGTGATGCCTCAGGTTTTAGTTTTTGTATTTTCAGATTCTGTGCTGCTTTAGTGGGTGGGTCTGGGCTCCATATCAGGGGATGGTTCTGATGCTGTGCAGTTCTGAGCTGTGTGCACAGAGCAGGGAGACAAAACAATTCCTGCTCCAGCTGGGCACCAAGGACAAATGATCCAAACCTCAGCCCAAGAGCACAAACCCCGTGGGCTGGAGAGAGAAAAACAAGCAGGGTGGGACTGCAGGGGCTAAAGCTGGGATGGGACAATGAACTGCAAGGTGCAAATGGAGCAGAACTGATCCCAGGGAGAGACCCCGTGCCCGGCCGTGCATTTTGGGGCCATTTTGGTTCATCTTGGGTGCAGGCCTGGCTGGGCTCTTGTGCTGCCCAAGGTGGATCCATGGAGGAGATGCTTTGAATCAATCCCTGCTTTATTCTTTAGCTCCATCCAGCCTCTGTTCTGGGCCAGCCTTCACAAGGCACCATGGAATTTCTTGTTGGGACTCAGATGTTTATCAGTTCTTATCTCTGTCACAGCCTCACAAACCCTGAGTTTTGCAGCACTTCTCTCTAACAAGCTAAAAATGGAGCCCATCTCTCTCTCTCCAAGGCCTTTTAAGGATAAACTGTCCAATTAAGAAATGACACCTCAATTATTTTCACTTTTAACCCAATAACCAACCACCCGTGCCCACAATGGGGACTTTCTTATCCAATTACACAAAACCACCCAAACCCATGGAGAAGAAGGAGCAGCCTCCAACCCTAAAACCTCCATCTTGTTTTATATCTATTAGTAGATTCGAAACCCTTAAACTCTGAGTTTTCCACCCTGTGATACCACACACTTCTATCCAAACCCCACACCCACAATCCCAGTTCTGTCATTCCATTCTGGAAGCTTCTCCAGGGCCTCAGGTCAGTGCAGTGTTCTCCTGGGGGTCAGAGCCTGGCAGCACAGAAAGTCTGAAATTCTCAGCAATTCCCAGGGTTCCAACACTTGTTCAGCCTTCTGGGGTGAGGCTGTAATGAAGAGGATCCTGCCCTAAATAAAAGCCTGGAGCAGGCTCTGAGGCTGCTCCTGGAATCTCTCTGCAGCTTTTGGTATCATTAATGGGGAGCTCCAAAATCCCAGTTTATAAACTCAGAGATCTCAGTTTATAATCCCACAAGGCTCTTGGGTAGCCACAACACCCCAAAAATCCAGCTGTAACACCACAGCTCCTTGTTAAACTTTGAGTTCTTTTTGCCATTAGTGCTGACGATTTTTGTGCTTGCCTCCTCATTTTGCAGCTGATAAGTACAAGGATTCCACCCCTGATGGTGCTAAAAATGCAGACAACACAGCAAAAAATGCAGAGCCACTGATTAACCTGGATGGTGAGTGTGCCACAAGCTCCTGGGTGGGGATGTGCTCCCTGGCCTGGCTGTCCCTCACTTGCTTCATCCTATGATGTAGATTGTTTAAAGCCCCATTTAAAGCTTTAGGAATGCAGATCTGAACATTTACATGAACAGCTTTGCTCTGTAAATCATAATTACTTCTTGTAAGTGAGGGAGAAGTAGCAAGGTGCCTTAAAAAATAAAAATATCCAAGGCAACATGGTGGCAGGCTGGTTACTTCCATGCTGTCAGGGATTTCATGTTGCCTCAGTTCTTCCCCAGCTGTTCTGTCATCATAATTTTAATTTTTTTTCCCTGCTAGGCAGAGTCACAATAAATGGAAGTAGTGGGAAAGAGCTGCTAAAATCAACCCTAAATCTTCCAAATATTCTTCCATTCCTCCATCTCCAAAAAGTCAGGGATTGAGCCTGCCCTCAGCAGCAGCAGGGATAAAAAGATACAAAACAACAAAAATGTACAAATAATGTTCAGAAGAGAATATCTGCCTGTAATTTGCTTTATTTTCAAACACTTTACCTGCTTGTGTAGCCCAGTGCTGATTCCTCTGCAGCCAAATTGTTTCCTCACTGCTTGGAATGATGGAATTAAGGCTGGAAAAGCCCTCTAAGACCACAGAGGCCAACAATGAACCCAGCACTGCCACACTCAGCACTGAATGATGTCCCCAGGTGCCACAGCCTTGTTTTTGGAACACTTCAGGGGTGCTGAGGAATTGCCCTTGTCCATCCTGAAGAGCAATCCAATGCCATGGAGTCAGGGAGACAATTCTTCCTGCTGGAATCAGTGAAACCAAAATAAATTATCATGTTTTTTTTTAATGATAACCCTTTTTTCCAATAATCCTTCTTTTTTCCAGTGAATAATCCTGATTTCAAGGCTGGAGTGATGGCTTTGGCTAATCTGCTTCAGATCCAGAGACATGATGATTACTTGGTGATGCTCAAGGTGAGTTTCACACTTTTCCCACCCCCTTTTTTCCTTCTTTTCCCCAGTGCCTGGTGTGTGTTCATAGCTTGAGGTGCAGTTACTGATAAACATGAATTTTTAGGCAAAGATGGGAAAAGAAAAAAAAAATCTCTGTGTCTTTTCAAGGAGATAAGAGCACATTTCATGGAAATCCATGCAGGGAGAATTATCCTGGTAAACAATTTTAGCTGAGTTCCTTAAGGAGCATCCTCAAAGGAGAAAGTTCTGTTCCAGTGCTAGAAATCAGAGAAAGCTGAAAATTTAAAAGTTAATGATGCCAAAGATGTTTTAAAACAACATCCAAGGGAGGAACCACTGTTAAAAGTTTCCTTTTTCTTTTGATTCTGTGATCTGTTTGCTCCTTGTCATTACTGAAATCAGTTTAATTTAGTTTTGACAACTAATTATGGGGTTTAAGTGCCCTAAATAGGCTAATTAATTCTCTAAATCATCTTTTTTATATCTTGAAGAAATTTTCTGACTTTCTGGTGAAACTCTATAGATTTGGGGTCAGGCCCATACTGTGTTTTTTAAAATAAAAAATACATTATAGATGAGAGTGTAAAATCCCAAGTTCCTACTTGATCATGTCATACTATGGGAATAAACTTTGTTTGGTTTGGAATAAAAATAAAAGCATTTAACTTCAAAAAAAAAAAAAACCCTTAAAGTTCTGCTCATGGCAATAGTTGTGATATTTGCTAAACTTATTTTGGAGAAACCAAAAGCTGTGGGTATTGAGTTTTATTTAGTGTAAGTCTGTAACTCTTGGAACAGTATTATGGTAACCTGGTTTTTTAAGGAGTTCTCAGCCTGCAGTTATTCCATCATTTTTTCCCCTTCTCTCCAGTATAGTTTCCTACTTTCCCTTCCCAAAATATTTTTCTTCAGTCTTTAAGGAGCATGGAGGTCTCATAGCCTCCACCAAAAACCACTCAAAACCCCCCAGAAATCAGTGCAAAGGGATATCAGGTAGGGGGAGGAGATTCTGGGTGTGGTGATAGGGAGGATTTGCAGCTTGAATGAGTTCAGCTCTTACCAAAATTCCTTCAGATCTTCTTTGAAGGAAACTTTAGGGAATTTATAATTCTGCATAAATAAATTTATGCAGAATGATACACACCCAGTGAAACAAACTTTGCTGGGTGTATAATTCTGCATAAATATTTTTATTTCCACATCTCTTTTTTTCAGACAGATTTGGGCAAAATCAGCCAGAATTTTCTTGCTTTTAATTCCAGTAAGAGTGGATTCCTGCAGTGAAAAATCCACATTCCAGGAACAGTGCAAAGCTGCTTTTAGGGTTGAGATGATGATATTAGAAGGTGTCAATCAAACTCTCTAATTTTCCCCACAATAAGCAGGTTTGCAGGGAATTTCTGATCCCTGTCCAGGCTTGGACACTCAGGAGTGGATTTTTGGGAGAGCCAGAGGGTGCAGGCACAGCACAGACATCTGGCCAGAGATTTAGATCCCATTTTCTTCATTTAAACCTGGCAAGTTGATCAGAAAGCATCTGTGGGACACAGTTGGATATTTCCTAATGCCAAAAGCACTTGGAATTCTCTTCCACAAGGTCTGGTTTCAGTGCTGGAATGAAACTCCCCATCCAACCATTCCTTTGTCCAGGCCACTTCCTTCAGTGACAGATTTCTAGAAGTATTTAAGTGACAACTTTCTGGTATCAGTTCAACTTTAATCATGACCAAAACTGGGAGAAATCCTGGGGGAGAAACACAGAGCTGCTTCTGTCACTTTTGGCTGCTCATCAGGGAGAGTCTGAGCAATGTGTTTGACAGAGCCAGTTCTTCTTTCCTGTGGAAATCTGCCTGCCTGGTATTCCTGCAGTTATTTTTGGAGGCATTTGGAGCTGTAGGTATCAGTAACTGATAGCTCTGATAAGATTTCACCCCATGTGCTGGAGCTGGGGAAAACAGATGAGCACCAGGATTGTCAAAGTCAAGGCTGCTCTTGTTCCCAAGGCTAAAATTAATTCCTTTCTGCTCTCAAAAATTAATTCCTTTCTGCTCTCAGTCTTTTCCAAGCCTGCCTGGGAAGCCTTGCTCCAGGTTTCTCTGCATGTGGGAGGAGGTTCAGCACCTCTAAAAGATGCTGGCAGCAGGATTTCCTTCCCAAGGCAGGATTTCCATCCCAAAGCAGCATTTCCTTCCTAAGACAGCATTTCCTTCCCCAGGCAGCATTTACTTCCCAAGACAGGGTTTCCATCCCAAGGCAGCATTTCCATCCTCAGTCAGCATTTCCTTCCTAAGACAGGATTTCCTTCCCAATTCAGCATTTCCTTCCTTCCCCAGGCAGCATTTACTTCCCAAGACAGGGTTTCCATCCCAAGGCAGCATTTCCATCCTCAGTCAGCATTTCCTTCCTAAGACAGGATTTCCTTCCCAATTCAGCATTTCCTTCCCAATGCAGCATTTCCATCCCCAGGCAGCATTTCCTTTCCAGAGGAGCTGCATTGCTGCAGAGTTCAAGGTGTGAGAATTCAGGAAAAGAAGATTGTTGCTGCTGCTTTGGGGCTGTGATCAGCTCATTTTGGAATCATGGAATTGTTTAGGTTGGAAAAGACCTTGAAGCCATTGAGCCCAACCATTGCCAGCACTGCCACATGTCCCCAAGTGCCACATGCACACAGCTTTGAAATCCCTGCAGGGATGGGGATTCCACCACTGTGAAACCCTTTCCAGTGCCTGTCCACCTTTCCCAGGAAGAAATTTTCCCTGATACCCAACCTAAACCTCCTCTGGCACAGCTTGAGGCCATTTCCTCTTGTCCTGTCTCTTGTTCCCTGCCAGGAGATCCCAACCTCCTCCTGGCTCCTCCCTCCTGTCACCCTCCTGAGCCTCCCTTTCTCCAGGCTAAAAACCCCAAGATTTCCAGGGTATTCCTTCTATTTTGCAGCTTCTGTCCCAGGAGGGGCAGGAATTAATGGTATAAAATCAATGTCCTTGTCACTTCTGGTTCTCTCACTGGGTGAGATCCTACATGCCAAAATGGAAAGGTTTGAGGGCTGGAAAAATATTAAAAAAAAAAAAAACTGTCACAAAAGTGGGTTTGAGGTTATAATTTTGGCTCCTTTTCTCTTGGAATTACTGAGAAATGCCTCAGGACATGAATTAATTCCTGTTCCCTTTCCATGTTTTCCCCAGGCAATTCGGATTCTGGTCCAGGAGCGCCTGACACAGGATGCCATAGCCAAAGCCAGCCAGTCCAAGGAGGTTTGTACCCATGGCTTCATTACCCCATGCTAATTAATGAAGATAAAGCTCTGTCCCCTCAGTCAAAACCATTTCTGTCCCACCACTTCATTTAGGAGGATGGGGGCAGCTTCATTTATCCCAGCCATGCTGGTTCCAGCAGATCTGGGGGATTGTGGAGAGCAGGACACAAGGCTGGGTTTGTTCCATGTCAATACAAACACACCTGTGTGAGAAATCCTGGAAAAACTCTTCCCTGAGTTGTTTTCCACAGGATTATCCTGACTGTTCAGTGCAGCAGCCCTATGGAGTGAGGAGAAATGCATGGCCTGGCTTTTCCTTGGGATTAGCAGTGTTGGCTCCATAAAGAAGTTGAAATATTCCTTGTTCAGAGTGATTTTTTTTCATATGGACACCTCACATGTGTTCAAGAAATGGGATGTTGGAAATGCAGCTCCTCCCTCCTCTCTTCCCCAAGGAAAAAAAAAGGAGCAGTGAAGGAAATTTCTGCCCTTAAAGTCAGATTTTTGCAGAATTCTTTGCTAACCATGAGCTGGCTATGGGAAGATGTTCCAGGGGATGACTGTGGGGTTTTTAGCTTAGGATTTCCTCATCATTCCAGATCTCTCCAGCATTTGGCAGAGCTGGGAAAGGCTCAGGCAGCCTCACCTGCCCTGCAGGTGTATGAGTGTCAGTGTGCCTGCAAAAACAGCTGCATCTGCTCAAAGAACCCAAATTCCTTCTTTTTTTTGGCAGCTGCTCACAACAATCCATGATCTATTTCTTTCTTTATTTATTAATCAAAGCTTTGGACCTGCAAATCCATAAAACTGTTCAAAGAGCAGGAAAATAGGAAAACAGCTGAGCCTGTTGTCTTCATTTTAAGGTTCTGTAATGTTAATAAAAAGCAGCTTTTAGTTGTTGTTTTCATAGCTGCACAGCTGGGATCAAAATGGGATTTTCTTTTTTTTTTTTTTTCCTGCCAGGGAATTGTTCATTTTTCATAGATCTTCAAAGCTTCAGCAGGTCTCTGTCTGGGAGATAACCTGGGAGTGTTTTTTTCCTTAGGAGTGCCACATTCCAAGGGGTGTGGAGAAAAGGGAGTGGTGAGAAGCAGCAAAATCTGTGCCAGGAGAGACCATCAACATCTTCATGTGCCAGGGGAAAAAAAGGAAATATTTCCAAAGCAGAGAGGATGGCTGGGTTGGGATTAAAAAAAAAAATATATAAATAAAAAAAAGGACAATTAGATTATTAGATATATTCTGCAGGTTTTGACTGATTTCTAAATGGCCACATTTTTGTGCAGCATTCATAAATCAGATTTGTAGGGAATGAGGCTGGAAGTGAAGTTGTGTGTGTAGTTCCTGATGTAAAGGTGCTCTTTTTTTAGTTTATTATCCTCTTTTTTTAGTATTATTATCCTGTTTGAAGGATCATGAGCTTGTTTAGGATGGGCTGAGGGATTCCAAAGGCAGCTCCCTAAAAAGGATCAGACTCAAAAGCGTGGGAAGAAGGGAGGGTAAGGAATTTCCTGCTACCAGGTGACACTGGGGGAACCTTGGGGAATTCATCCACAAAGAACTGAGAGGGAAAAAAAGACAAAAAATGACATTTTTTCCTCAGAAACACCCCAGGCTGGCAGGAACCTTAAGTACAAACCTCAGTTCTTAAAAAAAAAAATCCTTGTAGGAAGTCTGATGTTTCTGGAATCTCTCTGAAGTGGCTTTAGTGGCATTTTGATCACCAATTTTAACAGTGGAGATGGATTTTTAGGATTGCAGCTGAACATGGATTTTACTATAAAGGCCATGGAAAAACCCCACTTTTTGCAGATGAGTTGCAGCCACCAGTTTGTGTTTAATGTGTGTTTTGATCAGCTCAGATTCTTTTTTTTTTTTCCATGTGTATAAAAGCCTTTAAAGGAAATTTTCACTGTCTAAAAGCTTTACAGCCCCATCCCTGCAGAAATTAATGGTATTGAACTCTGATGTTCTTGTTGTGCAAAATGCAAGGCTTTTGGCAAATGTTGAAAAAAAAAAAAACTTGCTGAGGGTAATAAAAGCAAATTCTGGGATTTGGAATGTTTAAATCTAATTTTAAGTGCATGTTGAAGCTCCCTGAGTAAAGATTTAGTGTGACCACTCCTCTGCAGCTGGACAGAGGAAACAGAGCAATGCTCAGAAATGACCACTCACAAATTTTGCTTTGGAGCGTTTTAATAGATAAAATGTTTAGAAAAATGGAATATTTCCCTTTATTCCTAAACTTAACACTTGAGCAGATGCTTCTGGGGATGTTGTGAGCTCAGCAAAAGTTGATTACAGAGAATTCCTGCAGCTCTTTGCTGTCAGCCCCTGCTCAAAGGCTGGCAGCTGTTGAAAGGCAGAAGTTTCTAAGAAAGCCCAGTTTTGTTTTCCTGGGAAGCTGCAGGGTTGGGTGATGGCTCCCAGTCCTGCTGTTGGCCTTTTAAGGATTGAATGCAGGCACTGTGTATCCACTGAAGGATTCTTAAGCAGGAAGATTTTTCTGTAATAATAATCTGGGTTTGGTGCTTCAGGACACAAAGGGAGTTGTTTAATCAACTTTTCAAACTTTTCACACATTTTTCTCTAAGCAAAACCCGTATTTTCTCCCCAGTACCTGCTGCAGTACTTGATTTGATTTGCCAAACATTTAAATGACATTTTTAACAGTTTTGTTTTTCTTTTTTTTCCTTTTCCAGGGTCTGCCTGTTGCTCTGGAAAAGCACATTCTTGGATTTGACACGGGAGGTGAGCACTGCCCCTAATGTGACTTTTAAATGGGAATGTTTGCCTTTGACAGAGTTATTACTGTCAAATCCAGAGCTGATGTGGGCAGTAAAAATCCCTGCAGTGGAAAGAATTCCTCCCTCCCAGCTGGTTATTTATGAGCATCCCTGAGCATTTTGGGTTTGGAACAGCAAAGCCTCAATCCAATCCGTTTGGAATCTGTTGAAATAACAGCTTTTAATGCATCCTGCTGTTGGTAAATCCTGCTGCTACCAGCAGAGGACAGCTGTGCTGCTCCATGCACTGCAGCTGCCTCCTCTTGCCTAAAATCCCATCCAGGCACCTCAGGTTGGCATCACCTGATGGGTTATTGATAAACCTGATGGGCTATTGATAAATCTGATGGGTTATTGATAAACCTGATGGATTATTGATAAGGAACAGTCAGACAGGTGACCTGGAGCTCCACATTACTTGAGTCACTGCTTGGAATGTTTCACACCAACCTTGGAGTGGGAGCTTGGAATGAGATGATCATTAAGGACCTTCCAGCCTTTTGTGTTTTTAATTTATTATTTCTATTAATTTTTATTGTAATGTGGATATTTTAAGTTAATAAGTTGATATTATATGTATATATTTTTATAATATTTGAATTTTTATTTTGTTAGATTTTATTGTAATATTTAAAATATTATTTATATAATTACATTTTTATATTAGAAATTTTATTATATTTAAATTCTTATTTTATATAATTTTATGCAATGCATTTTTATTATAATATTGAAATTCTTATTTTATATAATTATATCTCTGTGTTATTAAATTTTTATTATTTTATTAAGATAGTTTTTTTAATGTATATTTTTATTTCTATTTAGAGAAGTATAAGTTTATTATTTTATATTTGTTTGTATGCTTTATTTTTATATTAATTTAAGTTTTTTTAGGGGTTGTGAATTAAATTTTGTGTTTATGGGAGGTTTTTTTTTGTTTTTTGTTTCTTGGTGTTTTTTTTGTTTTGGTGGGAGTTTTATGTTTTATTTTGTTTGTTTGGGGTTTTTGTTTTGGGTTTTTTTGTGGGTTTTTTGGTTTTGTTTTTGGGGATTTTTTTGTTTGTTTGGAGTTTTTCTTGTTTTTATTTTGGTTTTATGTTGGTTTTTTTTTGGTTGTTTTTTGTTTGCTTTGATTTTTGGGGTTTTTTTGTATTATTTTGTATTTTTATTTTTTATGATTCCCTCGTTCCCTGCCCCCTGGGCTGCAGGATGATGGGGAAGGTTTGGAGGCCACCCCATTCCCCTCCAGCAGCACAGAAAATTGTTCTCTGCTTCCACCTTGGAAACCACCAGCAGGAACACCATGCAGGGCACTGAAACTCCCTTAAATCCCTCCTGTGAGCTGAAACTGCTGGGTAAAATGCTGAATAATTGCATTTTTTCTCCGTGCCCCTCCCCAGATGCTGTTATCAACGAGGCTGCCCAGATCCTGCGCCTGCTGCACATCGAGGAGCTCCGCGAGCTGCAGACCAAAATCAACGAAGCCATCGTGGCCGTGCAGGCCATCATTGCTGACCCCAAGACTGACCACAGACTGGGCAAAGTGGGCAGATGAAGGGACAAAAGCTTCCAGCCCCCTGTGTGTTAGTGCAATTAGGAGCAGCTCCACTCTGGCATGCAGCTTGAAACGGGATTAATTTGCCTGTTTGGGAAAGAAAACAGGAAATTGAATTCTGACTTCTGATGAATTACCAGGTTTTTCTTGAAATAAATGAAATTGAGGGAAACAGATTGTTCTGGTGAGCTCTGAGTTGGCAAATAGGACTTTTGTGTGTGTGTGTGTGTGTGTGTCTCTTTTTCATTGTGTTTGGCTTTGTGTGAAGGGGAATGTTACATAAAATCTTCTTTTCCTGAGGTCTTGCCCTAGGAACAGCTTGCTCCTGGCTTGCTTGCTGCTTCCCCACGCTGAAATATTCCCTTACAACTAAAATAGTGAAAAACTGAATCCAAAGGGCAACTTAAAACCAACCTTTTTTAATTCAATTATTGAAGTAACTTAGAAAAAGTGAAGCATTACAACGTAACTGGTATTTCTGAACATGTATTGGTCTACACTGGGTAGGTCTAGGAAGGCACTTGGAAGACCCAACAAGCATGAACAGATCAATTCTAGCATATTCTTCTAATATAAATACTAAAAGACATGCATGGAGGCAGTGGTGAAAACACAGAATCATCCTCTGGAAAATCTTCAATGCCTTTGCCACATCCCATCCCTGTTCTGCAGGATTTTGGAGCACACACAATCTCTGTCTTCAGGGCTGTTTGTTAATTAGACCCAGTAATTTACTGCATCCATAGCTTCCCATAGGCACTTAATTTCTTATTTTTGGATAAAAGGACCTCTTGGTCAGATTGTCAAAACTATGACAAATGAATCCATTCTTCTTCCAATAAAATAAAACATTGTAGTAAAAAAAAAGCTACATTTTAAATCTTGCATGAGCAAGAGTTCGAGTCATGGCTTGAGCTTCCCAGGATTTTTTTTTTTTTTTGGTGATATCTCCACATTTTCCATTTGGTAAAAAAATACAGTAGTAAAGTCTTGAGGTATAACTATAAAAAATACTTGAAAATCTTTTGCAGGAAAGCAGGGCACTTCATTGGCCTTGGAGAGGGACTTCTCCCCCCTTGTATGCAGCAACAGTTCTCTGGGTCTGAAATCCCTCTGGATGCAAAGATCCTTGTTTCCTTGAAAATGGAGTCACTATTTCCTGGCTGTGGGGAGAAATGGAGATTTTTTTAGTGTGAAGTAGAGATTTTTCAGGCCCCCAGCAGCCATCAGAATTCAGAAGGGGATGGGGTTGGGGTGGGTTTTTACCTCCAGGGCAGTAGGGATAAACTGCTGTGATTCCATAGAGGTGGGATCGCTGCTCTGGGAGATACTCATCAGTGAAGGAGCCTGTTTCTTTATTTACAGCTATCACCCCATCCCTGGTGAAAAAAAGGGGAAGAAGTGTTTTATTCACCTATGAAACTTGGGGTTTTTTCCCCTATTGATGTGTGTTTAAGAACGGACAGCTGAAAAGCTTGCTCTGAACACCTGCAGGACAAGTGGAAAGAAATTTGCCCCGTAAAATCCTCCTCCAGCTCAGTCAGTGCATTTCTCTGTGGTGATGCAGCCACAGAAAAGAGCCTTCCAAGGAGAGATTATCTCCCTGAGAGTCTCCTCCAAGCGTGGCAAGCCCTTAAGTGTTTGTTGTAACCTCAGACTGGATGGGAGCTGTGAGAGCTTCCAGCTGGAGTGGGAAGAGAGGCAAGTTCCAGCTGCTGAAGGGAACGGCTGAGGACAGGATCTTTCCTTGGACCTCATCTACATCCAGAGACTTCAGCCAAGTTTCAGTTTTAAAAAAAACACCCCAAACCACTGTTTCTGTCCCTCCCAGGGAGCTGGGCTTGTGTCTAAACAACTCCTCCGTGCTGAGATTTACAAGCAGGTGCTGCTGAAGCCACGCTCAGAGACTCAGGAGAGCTCTGGGGAGGCTCCAGGATTTGGGAGCAGGCTGGAATTCCTCTCAGGGAGGGGAGCTGAGCATTCCCAGGCGTGCAGGGGCTGGGATTTTCCCTGCTCACCGTCTCCAGTCTGTGTGGTAGAAGTGGTTGGCGTAGCTGACGATGCTGAAGGGGTAGTTGAGGTTGCTCTGGATGACGCGCCGGCCGGTGCCGTCTGGGAATGTGCATTCCAGGTGCTTGGTACCTGTTCCAACACAAAATATTCCTCATCCCCCTGGAAATGCCACACCAAATATGTTCTTTGTATTTCATGAGAATCACAGGACACCCCAGCACTCCCACCCTGGGCATCCCTGGCAGCTCCTGGAGCTCTGGCAGCCTTGGGGCTGTGCCCATTCCCTGGGGAGCCTGGGCAGTGCCATTACCCTCTGGGGGAAGAGCCTTTTCCTGATTGATTACATTTGGAAACAGCTTTTCAGCCTGAAGATGTAGAATCATAAAATTCAGGGTCGGAAAAACTCCCTAAGACCAAGTCCAGCTATTCCCAGCACTGCCAAGGCCACCACTGCTCCCTGTCCCCACGTGCCACATCCACATGGCTTTTAAACCCTTCCAGGGCCAAGGACTCAGCACTGCTCTGAGCAACAACATTTTCCACGAAGAAATATTTCTTAAAATCCAGTTTAAACCTCGACAGGCACAACACTGGAGCTCACAGGTAGCACTGGGCTGAAGACACCCAGGATTTTCCCCTGAGGCTCACTGTGACCTTCTCTGATCTATCCTTGGGGACATTACCTGCATCTGCCCAGCACAGCAGCTTGGAGAAGGGGTCAAAAGTCAGGCCATTGGGCAAACCAATGTCTGTGTGCACCAGAACCCTCCTGTTGGCTCCATTGACAGTGGAAGTTTCGATTTTGGGAGCTTCGCGATTCCAGTCCGTCCAGTAAAGGTTGCTTGGGAAATAATGCACAAACAGGGCACAACAGTAAGGAGTGGTGGGAGATTATCCTGGTTCTTGCCAGGAGCAAGGCCTGGTTTTTCCCTTATCAGTGCCTGAACCATCTTTATTTGATTAGGAAAAAAACCTCTCCAAACAAAGCAGAACGATATCAGACATGTTTACGACCCGAACCGCGGCTCCTCAACGAGGGCGAGCCTGAGAAGCAGCACATTTTGTATCCCAACAGCACCCTGGGGGCACAGCTCTTCAAAATAATCTACATCCTGATACTGAAACAGCAGTTTTAGCCAGATCTCGAATAATTCAATAAAAAGAGGGGCTGGGGAGCAGAGCCAATCCCTCCTGCAGGACAAGGTCAGGATGGGGCCTGTAGCAGGCTGAATTGCTGCTAGTGTAGTCTGGGGTAAGGAAGCAAAAAGGAATTTTGCATAACATCCACAGATGTTTAATTCAGCCCCGTGGTGAGATGATCCTGCCCCAGCAACCACACATGGAGAGTCTGAGCTTCTCTCTGCCCAGGGGCCTGGGGGGTGACCCTGCTCTCAGGGCAGTACAAAGATGAGGGCCAGTCAGGGAGTAGGGAGGATGTGCAAACCCAGGGCACCAGGAATATTTCTCTGTCTGCTCTGGAGTGCCCTGACCGCCAGGGCAGCTCTGACTTTGACCCTCATTCATGGAGAAAGTTTTCCTGACTTCAAGATAGACTGGAACCCGCAAAAGTGTGAAATAGATTATGGAGAGCAGTGTGGGTGTATCACTGGGTGAGAAATTGAGGTTTTGGGGTTTTTAGTGTGTTGTGGATGGCAGCAAGATGGAGGGCACAGGGTGTGGTCCTGGGTTTCTTCTTCATGCTGCTTCTTCCTTCTTCTTCATGGGTTTGGGTGGCATTTTGTAATTGGGCAGAAAAGTCCCCATTGCAGCCCTTTGGGATCAGTTATTGGGTTAAAAGGGAAAATAATCTAGGTGTCAGCTCTTAATTGGATGGTTTAGTCTTAAAAGACCTTGTACCAAGAGATTGTTGGCCATTTTGTGCCTTCCAATGAAAATCTGCTGAACTCACAGCAGTGAGACTGTTTTACTGATAAGAAATAATAAACAACTGAGTCTGAACACAAATTACTGTCTCAAGTGCCTTCAATCCAGACCCAGAAAAACTCACAACTGGTATCCCCACAGGAGGAGCAGCTCAGGGACAGAGGAACAGATGTAGGAACGGGGGAAGGAGCCAATGGGGTCTAACAGCTTTTTGAGGGAAGCTTCAGTGTGGCAGGCACAGGGCCTGCAAGGCCTCCCTGGCATTCAGCAGCCCAAGATAGGAGATGCCTATTCATGATGACTGGGCCTAAGAAGCCCCTTTTTCTGCTTTCAGACCCTTGCTCATCTCTCTGTAAGAGTATAGGTCACTTTCTCCTCGACCCTTACTATTGGACAATTCCTAAAACTCCTGTACCCTACATAAAGAGCTACTTTTGCCCAGCTCGGCAGAAGAGCTGTCCCTGAGACTTTCACAGAGGCTGCAAATAAAGACATCGCTGTGGAACCTCACACAGCCTTCTCCTCTCTCCCCCTGCATCTGCCAAAGGCTCTTAGCAAGCCAAAGAGCTGAAATCAAAATGAGCTGATAACCACTAAAGAGCTGATCTCACTGAGAGCTGAGCTTGCTACGGTTGGGAACTGCCTGGGAGCCCAGGCCGGCTGTGCTGAACAAGGCTGTGCTACCGGAGCAGCCACAGCCAGCTGGGGATACCCCAAACCCCAGCTGGAGGTCACATCACTTCTTGTGTCCCCCAAAACCAGGGAATGTCCCCCCAGGGTGTCCACAGGAGCTTTGGCATGGCCAAGTTCTACACCTTTGTCCTGGATTGTCAAGCAAATTGTTTTCTATTTGCCATCTGTATGGCATTTGTCTCCTGTTCAGTAGGCAGTTTTCCTTATCCCTTCCACAACTGGGGAGATGTCACAGACATATTTTATTAAAAATCTTTTTGCTAAGATAATTCTCTTGAGAAGCTGAGAGACTTTAGAAACTAAATGTGAACAGTAATTATCTGCTGCTGTAAAATGTAACAAGTGCATTTTTGATTGGTATCATGTAGTTGTTTTTAATTAATGGCCAATCAAAGTCCAGCTGTCTCAAACTCTCTAGTCAGTCACAAGATTTTATTATCATTCCTTTCTATTCCTTGATAGCCTTCTGATGAAATCCTTTCTTCTATTCTTTTAGTATAGTTTTAATATATCATTTTCTTTTAATATAATATATATCATAAAATAATAAATCAGCCTTCTGAAACATGGAGTCAAGATTCTCATCTCTTCCCTCATCCTGAGACCCCTATGAACACCACCACAGGGAGACACCTGCTGATAACAGCCATGGAATGTCCCTGCATGGCTGATAAGAACTACAGCATCCCACTGGGAGATGTGAGCCCAGAGGGAGGAGCCAAGCATTCCTCCCTGGATATAATCCAGAGGTTTTTGAGACACCAGCACAGCTTTCTCCACTGGATTGCCCAGAGGAGCAGCAGCTGCCTCTCCTTCCCCTGGATCTGCAGAGGAAGACTCCACCCTTCTCCAGGATCCCTGCTCCAGCAGAGCCACCCCTGGCACTGCAGGAGGGCTGAGCCACAATTCCAATGGGGCTGTGCCAGCACCCTGACCCACAGCGTGTCAGGCTGGGTTCTGACTCTGGCACTGTTGGCTTAGCTTACTGCATTGCTTATCTTTTTATTTTCTACCCTATTAAAGAATTGTTATTCCTTCCTCCCATATTTTTTGCCTGAGAGCCCCTTAATTTAAAATTGACAGCAATTTGGAAAAAGGGGGGTGTAGCCATGATATTTTCTGAAAAATCCTTTCTCTAGGATCTTTTCTCCTGAGAAGCTGAGAGGCCTCAGAAATGAAATGTAAACAATAATTATCTGCTGCTGTGGAATGCAACAGGTGCATCTCTGATTGGTCTCATGTGGTTGTTTCTAATTAATGGCCAATCACAGTCAGCTGGCTCAGACTCTCTGTCCAAGACAGAGCCTTTGTTATTCATTCTTTCTTTTTCTATTCTTAGCTGGCCTTCTGATGAAATCCTTTCTTCTATTCTTTTAGTATAGTTTTGATATAATATATATTATAAAATAATAAATCAAGCCTTCTGAAACATGGAGTCAGACCCTCGTCTCTTCCCTCATCCTAAGATCCCTCCAAACACCGTCACAGGGGGGGTTTTACATTTTCCATTTCAGGGGAGTCTCCTGCCTTCCTTAGCAAACACCCGGCTTTTGAAACCAAGACAAATCCCAAGCTCCCCGTGGGGGATTTGTGGTGCTCACCCTCGGACGGGGTCCACGGCGATGGCGCGGGGGTTGACGAGGTCGCTGTCGAAGAGCACGCGGCGCTCGGAGCCGTCCAGCCGTGCCCGCTCGATCCTGTCCAGCCCGCTGTCCGTCCAGAACACGGCCCGGCGCAGGTGGTCCACGGCCAGGCCCTCGGGGCTGATCAGCCCTGCTGGGAGATGGTGGGGAAATGCTCAGGGTGGGGAAACGCTGCTCCGGGAGCCCTCAGGCATTGCCAGCCCAAAGGTGGAGGATGGTGATGCCTTAAGGTTTTAGGTTTTAAATTTTTCATATACTTGTGTGACTATGTTCACAGGGGTCTCAGGTTGAGGGAAGAGACGAGGATCTGACTCCATGTTTCAGAAGGCTTGATTTATTATTTTATTATATATATTACATTCAAACTATACTAAAAGAATAGAAGAAAGGATTTCCTCAGAAGGCTGGCTAAGAATAGAGTAACCAAGAATGATAACAAAGGCTCTGTCTCGGGCTCTCTGTCTGAGCCAGCTGGGCTGTGATTGGCCATTAATTACAAACAACCAACATGGGCCAATCACAGACCCACCTGTTGCATTCCACAGCAGCAGATAATCATTGTTTACATTTTGTTCCTGAGGCCTCTCAGCTTCTGAGGAGGAAAAATCCTAAGGAAAGGATTTTTCATAAAAGATGTCTGCGACATACTTGTAATCCTGTAATTCTTTGGTGTATAAACGACATATAAACTCTAAACTGCACATACAGTATGAGCTGCTGTTTTTCCATCTTGGTCAGATACAACAATTCCTCAAGGACACCTCAGGCCCCGAGACATTTAAACAAAAGGGAGCTGGGGAGGGAGCAAACTTGGGTGTCACGGACATATTTTATGAAAAATCCTTTTGTTAGGATCTTTTCTCCTGAGAAGCTGAGAGGCCTCAGAAATGAAATGTAAACAATGATTATCTGCTGCTGTGGAATGGAACAGGTGCATCTGTGATTGGTCTCGTGGTTGTTTTTAATTAATTGCCAAAGTCCAGCTGTCTCAGACTCTCTGGTCAGTCACAAGATTTTATTATCATTCCTTTCTATTCCTTGATAGCCTTCTGATGAAATCCTATCTTCTATTCCTTTAGTATAGTTTTAAGTTTTAATATATAATTTTATTTTAATATAATACATATCATAAAATAATAAATCAGCCTTCTGAAACATGGAGACAAGATTCTCATCTCTTCCCATGTCGGGGATGCCCACAAATTCAACACTTGGGGTAAATCATGAAATATGGGTCTCCTCAAGCCGGGTCTCATAAGCTCTTGGAAATCTATTTCACACCCAGGATAGCTCAGCTAGCTTAGAAGGCATAAAATCAGCAGGATGGCTTCTGTTGCAGTGTTGGAAACAGAAAAGTTTCAATAAAAGGCAAAATAACAAAGCTCTTTGCAGAGAAAGACCAAGCCAGGTGCAAAAGATCCTTGCCCCTGGTAAAACACCTCACAAGTTATGAATATGCATTTGTATTTTGGGTATTCAATCCTTGTACAGATAAAAGGGGTCTGTGATCACCTGTAAATTGTGGTGTGTATTTGGGAGCTATCCCACAATAAACACACACTTTCTAACGTTAAACTGTTAGAGAGGTTTTGTCCCTCACAGTTGGATATCAGTCCTAGATCAATATCCACATTTTTTAATAAACCCTGGGGACAGGAGCCCACCTGAGCTGATGATGGTCTCTGGCTCAGAGCCCGGCTCCAGCCCCGCCCGGCTGATGCTCCGGCCGGCCACGTCAGTCCAGTAGATCATCCTCTCCCGGCAGTCATAGTCAATGCCCACCACGATGGAGCCCTGCCAGGGTCAGGAGAGCATGGAAAAACGGGGTGAGATCCTGCCAGGAGGCTCAGGAAGAAACCTCAGCCCATCAGATGGCACTGAGAGCCACCTGGGACATGCTGAAAGTGGGAATGACACTCAAATCCCATTTCCCCAGCAAAACTCTGCTCTGTTCCCACTGCACCCTCCCAGCTGAATCCCTCAGCAGAGGATTTTAGGCTAGCTGGTGTAAGCTCACACCCACAGCCAGATGGATTTGAACCCTTTGCCTGAAGGAGAGGCTGCTCCAAGAGTGAAGCCAGCCTGGGGAATGACCTTCAGGATGGGGAGAGGGAATACTTGGCAAGAGGGAATACTTGGCAAGGTCCTTCACTTCCCCAGGGTGCAGGGAGGGTCCTGGCCCAGATTTCAGCGTTCCTCTGCCTTGGTCTGGCCTGGCTGGAGAGGCACGTGGCCACGCTCCAAGGGGAGTCCAAGGAAGGACAAAAGGGCGGCCCTGCAGCTGGAAGTCTGGGCTGAAACCAACCCTGGGGAGCTCTGGGAGCACCTTTGTGAGCAGCCTCAGGTCTGGGACCTGTCTGAGACCTCTCTCTCTGCTGGGGATGGCTGGAGGGAGGTGAAAATAGAATCCATAGAATCCCAGAATGGCTTGGGTTAAAGGGACCTTAAAGAACATTCAGTTCCACCCCTGCCATGGGCAGGGACACCATCCACTATTCCAGGCTGCTCCATCCAGGTCTTGGACACTTCCAGGGGTTGGGACAGCCACAGTTTCTCTGGGCACCCTCTGCCAGGGCCTCCCCACCCCTCAGTCAGTATTTTCATCCCAATATCCCCCATTATTGGGAAGCCAAGCCCCCTCATCCTGTCACTTGTCCAAAGTGCCACCAAGGCATCCAGCACAGCCAACAGCCAACGTCCCCAAGAGGTGACCCCTCAAACCCTGACAAGCACTCTCAGAGAGAGGTGAAACCACCGAGTGGCAGCCTCAGCCTGTCCCAACCCCGCTGGGTGCTGCTGCACCCCCTGCCCACCCCAAGGGTACCGTACATGCAGGGAGAGCAGGGTCTTGGCCGCCTCCTTGTGCAGCCGGGTGCCGTTCAGGGGCAGGTATCCGATCTGCTGGCCCTGGGCGTAGAGCAGGAACGTCCCCGAGGCTGGTGGGGACACGTCGGGCCGGGGCTCGGGCCGCACGCTGGGTGGGGCCACGCTGGGCAGACCTGGCAGGTCAGAGGGCACACAGATGGCTCAGGCAGTGTCACCCCCTCGGCTCCACGCCGGGAGCTGCGGGTGCCCAGGGTGGCTTTGGGGCGCTTACAGGGCGGGGTGGTGCCGGGCTCGGAGCGCGTCCCCGGGATCTCCCTGCCGCTCTGCTCCACACACCAGCAGTAGCCGCTGTCGCCGTGGCACTGCAGCGGGGTGAAGTCCCCGCTGGGGTCACACTGTGGCACGTACTGGTCCCCGCGGGGGCTGCCCCCGTAGTGCTCCAGCAGGCTCTGCCGCCAGCGCTCGCACATGCTGGGGGGCCTCTCCGTGGGCTCTGCAAAGGGACGGTGACAGTCACCATGCTACTGGGGGGACTCGGGGCTTTGCAGAGCCCCGTGTGCCCCTCTCACCCCCTGGGCATCACTGACCTGAGCTCCCGCAGCGTGGTGGGGTGGTGCCCGGCGCTGTCCGGGTGCCGGCGATCTCCTGCCCGGCGGCGTCCACGCACCAGCAGTGCCCGGAGCTGCTGTGGCACTGCAGGGGCCGGTACTGGCCCTGCTCGTCACACTGGGGCACGTGGCCATCGCCCACGGGGGACGGCCCTGGTGGCACCTCCCGTGGGTACATCCGCGCGTGCTCGCAGGGCGTCAGCTGCTGGATGGACTCTGCTGGCAGCAAACGCCCCCAGCCCGGGCTCAGGGGGTGCCACCAGCTCCTCTGGAGCCACTTGGCACCTTGGCATCACTTATCACCTGTACCCCTTGGGCTGGGGCTGCTCCACTCCAGCCCCCTTGACACCCCACATGAGTTGACACAGGAGGTGGCCCAATGGCCACAGCCACTGTAACCCAATGGGCCAGGGCACCCTAAACACCCAGGAGCCCCTCAATGCACCCACTTGACAGCACCCTGCCCACAGCGAAGCCCCGGAAGGGTGGTTGGGCAGAGGGTCACAGAGTCCTTAGGGTTGGAAGGGACCTCTGGAGATCCTCCAGTCCAACCTCCCTGCCAAGGCAGGGTCACCTGGAGGAGGTGACACAGGAATGTGTCCAGATGGGTTTGGAATATCTCCAGAGAGGGAGACTCCACAATCCCTGGGCAGCTCTTCCAGGGCTCTGCCACTCTCAGCATTGGGAAATTCTCCCTCATGCTGAGTGAGGTGAAACTTCTCAAGTTAAAATTTATAGTTGTTTAGTTTATGGCTCCCCACACCTCACTGTGGCCTCATTGTCCCCACACTGCTGGCAGGTGGGCCAAAGTGGGAAGCCATTGGGACACCACCCAAATGCCCAAGGACCCAGCCCCAGAGGGTGTCACTGACCTGGGCTCCCGCAGCGTGGTGGGGTGGTGCCCGGTGCTGTCCGGGTGCCAGCGATCTCCTGCCCTGCAGCATCCACACACCAGCAGTGCCCAGAGCTGCTGTGGCACTGCAGGGGCCGGTACCGGCCCTGCTCGTCACACTGGGGCACGTGGCCATCGCCCAGGGGTGGCACCTCCCGTGGGTACATCCGCTCGTGCTGGCAGGGCGTGAGGCGCTGCGGGTTCCCCTCCACTGCTGGAAAGCCAGAAAAGGGGACAGTGAGGCTGGGGAAGCTGTGCCAGGCAGAGAGGGCATGGGGCTGAGTGGGGAATGGGGCTGGGGAAGCTGTGCCAGGCAGGGAGGGCACGGGGCTGAGTGGGGAAGCTGTGGCAGGCAGGGAGGGCGTGGGGCTGAGCGGGCACCTCACCAATCGTGCACTGGAAGCCGTCGCCCGCGTAGCCGGGCCTGCAGCGGCAGGAGAAGGAGCCGGGGCTGTTGTAGCAGACGGCAGCCGGGTGACACGGGCTTTCAGCACACTCATCCACATCTGTGCAGGGGAAAATGGGATCAGCAGGGACAGGGACACCCCGACAGCCAAGTGCGGGGTCCCTCCCGTGCCCGCCTTACCCGAGCAGTGGATGCCATCACCGGTGTAGCCGGGGAGGCACTCGCAGGTGGCGCGGCCGTCGCCGCGGGACAGGCACCGCGCCCGGTCCCCCGGAGCACAGCGGTGCCGCCCGGCCTCGCAGGGGTCGCTCGGTGGTGCCAGCGCTGTGGGGACAGGGGAGGGGTGCTCAGGCCCCTCCGTAGGGCACAGGAGTGGGGGACACCTCGGGTGGGGTCAGCACTTACGCACGCACGCCTGCCCGTCCCCCGCCGGCTGGTACCCCCCGCGGCACTCACAGCGGTAACTGCCCGGCACGTTCAGGCACACGGAGAAGGGCCCGCACTGGCTCAGGCCCTCGCTGCACTCGTCCACATCTGGGGAAAGGAGGAGACACTGGGCACCCCAGTGGTGGTGGGACACCCCCATCCTCATGGTCTGGCTGCTGGTGGTGTGACAGGGAATATCCTGCCCCATGCTGCCCATCCCACGTCTGTCACCAAACTTAATCAACTATGGAATTAACTTTCTAATCAGCTCAAAATAGGAGGGAAAAAAGAACAAGATCGCTTTTGGTGTATAGTTGTGACAAAGAAGCGTTTGTTCAAGGCACACCAGTGTTCTCAAGTATTTGTGGTTTAAAACCTGGTTTCCTTCTCCTGAAATTAAGTGATCAGATTAGTCACTTAACCTGGGATTTTAGGAGAGGGAAACCTGTTCCTTATTGAAAGGCAGGATCCTGGAATTCATTGCCAGCATCACTGTGCAGTGCAACTCACTGGCACTGGGCAGCTCCTTGTGGAAAGGGACTGTAAAATTGGAAGATAAATTTGCAATGCAAAGCTTGGAGTGATAGGAAAACAACAACAAAGCCGGCTGGATTTATGAAACATGGGAATTATTTTTCGACTGCTTTTGCTTTTTTCCTGTATCTCCTTTTTTTCCCTCCTCTTTTTTGTCTGCTTCTGGAGCGCTTCCCCAGGGACCTGTGGCTCTGTGGGCACCAGAGCTGCCCCCCAGCTCCCCCCCAGCCCTGCTGACCTCGGCAGCCCCGTCCATCTCCGCGGTACCCGGCCATGCACTCGCACGTGTACTCGGTGCCCACGCCGGGCTGGCAGCGCGCCGGGGCCTCGCACGTGTGGCTGCCATCGTGGCACGGGCTCACCCGGGGATTCTCAGCATCATCTGTGGGCACGTGTTGGGGAAGGTGAAACAGGAAAGCCTTATAAATATATGATTGTCTGGCAAAAGATTTTGAGAATATAGAAACTATAAGCGAGAAATGAAAGCAAGCTTTGAGATCCCTTAGTTACTGAACAATTGGAAAACAATGGTGTGGCCAGCTGAAGGTGATCCCCTTTTGATCAAACAATACCCTCTGCTTGCAGACAGCTCCAAGGGTCAGAGCAGACCCTGCTAGCTTGGCAGAAGGGGTCCAAAGAGGAGGTTTTAGGGTTTAAAATGTAACACAGTGTGGGAATGTAGTGATTTTTATAGGCTGTATGGAAATGCTATAGGATTTGTATATTGCACTAGATTGGTTAGTGAGAATCGGAATATTCAACACAGAAGATGATTTATTGTATTGTAATGGGAACCTTGCTCTCTTGGCTCTTGCCTTTTACTCTCTTACCTTTTTTACTCTCTTATGCTTTGGCTCTCTTGCCTCTTTTACACTCTCACCCTCTCATACTCTCTACCCCTCTCTTCTCTGAGTCCTGCTCTGAGCTGTGGCTGGCAGCTCCAGCAGGGCCCTGCACCCAGGCCCTTTGCAATAAACCACAAGTTCCATGACCTGGCTTCAGAGATCTCTCGTCTCCGTCTGTCCCGACTGTGCAATCCCGTGATGCTCTTACAGGCACACAGGGATGTTGGGGGGAATAAAAGATCTGGGAGACACAGGCAGTGACCACCCCCACTTACACCCGACGTGCTGCAGCACCACTGTCCCATGCAGGGAACCATGGCCGTGCCACCCAGTGCCAGCAGCGCTGCACTCAAACCGCTTGGAAAACGCCTCCTTTTTGGCTGGTTTTGGGCAAAGCCAGCACACCACAGCACTGGGAGACAGCAGCACCCCCGCTGGGGGCTGGCACCCTGGGTTGGCACGCGGATTGGCACCCGGGGGCGGGTGCTGGCGCTCACCTGGTGCGGGGCCGATGCGGGCGGCCAGGGCGTAGCGCAGGACGTGCTCATGGCTGTCGAAGAGGGCGAAGGCGCGCGCCACCGAGAGCCGCTGCCGCGCCGGCGGCCGCACGTGCGGGCACCCTGCCAAGGTGATGTTCTGGCGCAGGCGGTAGGACAAGGTCTGGTTGGCAGTGCCCGCGGCCACCACGTACTCCCGATGGCCCGAGGATGTCACGGCTGCCCGATGGCACGGAGAGCCCCGTGGGATGTGGGGAAAATGGCGTCAGCATGGACGTGGCTCGGATGTTTTTGGGTGTGTGTGTAGGGGACTGAAGGTAGGAGAGCACAGGTCCTACCTGAGCTGGAGTAGGAGTAGAGCTCCTTGTAGGGAGTGATGTGGACGGTGACGTTTTCTGGCAGGAATGGCACCTCACCCTGGATGTGTGTCCTGAGGCTTAAATAATTGTCCGGCCCCAGGCCCTCGGCTGTCTGAGTGACCTGGACCGTCTCCCCACCGGGGTAAAATGTCACCTCCAGGCTCTGGGTGAATTCAGCGCCTGGGCAGGAAAAGGGAATGGGCACCATTTGTAGGGACAACCCCAAAGCGTCCTTCCCTGCTACTCCAGCATGGAGGGCTGGCAGCGAGAGGTGAGCGGGACTGGAGAAACCACAGAGCCACCCCGAACCCCTGATCCCCCACCCACCCTGCAGCAGCCACACCCCTCGGAGCAACAGCACCTCCCAAATCCCCTCTCACCAGTGATGCTGAAGCCATTCTCAGAGCCAGGCTCCTCCAGGGCGAAGAGCCATGCAAAGAGCCCCCCGAGGGGCAGCAGGGGCAGCAGGGCACGGGCAGCAGGCTGGGGCACGCCGCTGATGGCCGTGTAGGCTCTGCCGTCGCTGCCCACGATGTAGGCGTGCAGATCCACGTCCTGGAAGCGGACGGACGCCCGTCCCACCCTCAGGCTCCCGCTCACCTTCCCGTTGAGGCGATGCACGGCGCCTGGGTGGGGAGATGGGCACCCCTGGCAGCGGGCAGCCGGGCACAGGGGCTGCCCGCGCCCGCCGCCCGCCCCGCGTACCTTCGGGCAGGCACTGCCGCCCGTTCCCGTAGAAGGAGGCCCGGCAGTGGCAGCAGAAGCCGGCGGCGTAGTCGGTGCAGAAGGCGTGAGGGGAGCACTGCCCGTGGTGCTGGGCACATGTCTCCCTGCTGGCTGCGCTGTAGGTGAACACTGGGGACAAGGGGAAAAGCTTGGGGACACGGTGACAAGGCCACCCTTCACACGGCGTGGGTGTTTTGCCCTCTTGGCACCAAAAGCAGCGCCTGGGAAGGAGCCAGCTGGCAGGGGCGGTTCCCAAGGGAGTCACCCGGGATGCAGAGGAGGGGTGGAGGGTTTGGAACCTGCTGCCTGATTTCAGGCAGATCTGACAGAGGGCACGAGATCAAATTCCTGACGGTATTTTTGGGAGACAGTTGGCTGGGGACAGGGCTCTGCTCCCCTGGGCACGTGCCACGGTGGCTCCACAGCTGGCCCGGTGGCGGGGAGGGTGGCAAGGCCAATTCTGGGACCTGTCCCCTGAGCTTCCCACCCCATCCCAAGCTCCAGACCTCCCTCCTTCCCCTTGGCATGCTGGCAGGCAGGGCTGTGTGGCTCCAGCAGCCCCTTGGCAGCAGGATGGGCTGAGAGGAGGCGCTGCAAGGCCAGCAGCTTTGCAGGAGCAGCTCCTCCTCTTGCACCAGCCCTTGGGACGGGGTGAAATTCCAGCCAGGGGCCTTTTTTAGGGGTAACTGTCCCCAGTGGGTCATTGTCCCTGCTGGGCTGTCCCCGCTCACCATCGGGGTTGAAATGCACGTCCTCCTCCACGCCCACGCCGTGCTGGCCCGAGCTGTAGGAGGAGGGGTTGGCAGAGAAGCTCTGCCCGGTGCCACCGTCCCCTCTGGGCTCCTGGGTGTCCCTCCTGCCGGGGACAAAGCCCAGGAGCACCGGGCCACCGTGGCTGGGACGCTGGGCCATGGCTGTGTGGCTGGAGACAGGGTGGGGGTGGCTGGCAGTGCCAGGGTTGGGGTGCTCAGGGGGGCTCTGAGGCACAGCAGGAGCAGCTCCCTGGCCACCCCCTGGCTCCACGTGCTCCGTGCTGCCCACGTGGAAAACCCACACGCCAGGGATTCCCGTGTTGCTCTCCCTGTGGACACAGCACACACGAACATCACCACAGCCATGCTGGAAAAGCCACCCCAAAGGTGGCACCACCCCTCCAGGATCCCAGTACAGCCCCTGATGCAGCCCAGCACGCCAAGGTCACTCCCCAAATTTTTCCAGGCTCTGAGAGGCTCCAGGCCTGGGGAAGGTGACCCTGCTCCCCCTGCCCACAGCCACAGCCCCCCAGGTTCCACCCACCTCTCCAGGCTCCTCAGAGCCTGCTCGCTGCTGGCCAGGCTGTGGAAGAGCCCGTCCCTCTTGGGGTCGTCGCTGTCCCCCCAGCTGAAGCCCACCCTGGCTGGCAGCTCCAGCTGGACGTTGTAGGACTCCTTGGGTCGTGTCCCCAGGAACTGGAGGCCACCCTCGGGGTACAGGAAGATGGTGTAGGTGTCCTCATCGTTGTAGGCTATGACTGCCTGGAAGGTGTTGAGCTGCCAAAGGGAGAGCAGAGGGATGGCACTGAGGGGCAGGAACACAGCAGAGGAGTGAAGGAAGGGGAGCAGGGATGTGAGAGGCGGCCCCACACACACCACAGGAGCTTGCAACCACCCCAAAAGGGCCCTGAGACAGAGAGCACCTCCATGGAGCCAGGCTGGGAGAGCTGGGAATGTTCCCCTGGAGAGGAGAAGGCTCCAGGGAGAGCTCAGAGCCCCTGGCAGGGCCTGAAGGGGCTCCAGGAGAGCTGGAGAGGGACTGGGGACAAGGCATGGAGGGACAGGAGCCAGGGAATGGCTCCCAGTGCCAGAGGGCAGGGATGGGTGGGAGATTGGGAATTGGGAATTCCTGGCTGGGCTGGAATTGCCAGAGCAGCTGTGGCTGCCCCTGGATCCCTGGAAGTGCCCAAGGCCAGGCTGGACAGGGCTTGGAGCCACCTGGGATGGTGGAAGGTGTCCCTGCCCATAGCACAGGGTGGCACTGGATGTTCTTTAAGGCCCTTCCAACCCAAACCATTCCATGATCATGCACAGACCTCCTGGGGAAGAGCAGGAGCTGGGGCTGCTCATGCCCAGCCAAACCCCAAGTGCCACATCCTGGGAAGATGCTCAGCATCCTCCTAGGAGCCCATGGCACAGCCAGGCCACTCCCTCAGTGCAAGGCTGTCCCAGGAGCATCCCTGGCCATGTAACCCCTGCACTGGGAGCCCCTCACTCCTGTCCTCCCACCGACACCCCCTGCTCCAGAGGGAAACCCACACCCCCCGCTCGTCCCTGAGAACAATTTTAGCTCGGTTTCCTGCGGAAAAAACATCCCAGCTTCCCATACATCCCGCTATAGGCAGGCTGGCC
The DNA here is from genome assembly GCF_023055355.1 of Agelaius tricolor. Classification (NCBI taxonomy): domain Eukaryota; kingdom Metazoa; phylum Chordata; class Aves; order Passeriformes; family Icteridae; genus Agelaius; species Agelaius tricolor. The sequence goes on from NW_027269265.1 coordinate 2,675,772, forward strand.
GCCTGCCCTGCCAGCCCTGCGAGCCTTGGGGCTGTGCCAGGCAGGGGCACCACGGCCACCACCCCCGGACGGGGCAGCTCCGGAGCCAGCACAGCCCCACCGAGACACCCGGCACCCCAATGTCCCAAAAACACTGAGAAACCAACCCCATGACATCCCACCGGCCCCAAAACCACTGAGAAACCAACCCCATGACATCCCACCGGCCCCAAAACCACCGAGACACCAACCCCACTGAGCTCCTGCTCCTCCTGCACAGCCCTGCTGAGCCACCTGGCATCCCAATGTCCCAAAAACCAACCCCACTGAGCTCCTGCTCCTCCTGCCTCATTCCTCCTGAACCACCTGGCATCCCAATGTCCCAAAAACACTGAGAAACTAACTCCACAGAGCTCCTGCTCCTCCCTGGTGAACCCCTCAACATCCCAATCTCCAACAACACTGAGAAACCAACACCACGACATCCCACCCGCCCCAAAACCACCAAGACACCAACCCCACAGAGCTCCTGCTCCTCCTGCATGGCCCTGCTGAGACACCTGGCATCCCAATCTCCCAAAACCACGGAGAAACCAACCCCACAGAGCTCCTGCTCCATAGCACAGGGTGGCACTGGATGTTCTTTAAGGCCCTTCCAACCCAAACCATTCCATGATCATGCAGAGACCTCCTGGGGAAGAGCAGGAGCTGGGGCTGCTCATGCCCAGCCAAGCCCTGCTGAACCACCCAGCATCCCAATCTCCCAAAACCACGGAGAAACCAACCCCACAGAGCTCCTGCTCCGAGCAGGGAGCAGCAGCCCTTCCCGCCGGGAACGGCGCCCGAGCGAAGGAAAAGTGATTGAATTCCCAGTTTCACCCCCTGGAGCAGAGGGAGGGAGGCTGGGGGGCTCCCCCCGCGCTGATTTTGGGGCGCAGGGCCCCCGGAGCATCGCTGGATTTCCCGGCGGCCCCGCGGGATATAAAGAGCCTTGTTGTGCCTGTCACACACTCGGGCATTCAGAGACCCCGAAAAGGCGGCCAAAAAGCTGGAGGGGGGTGGAATAACCCCCCCTTCCCTCCCTCCCTCCCTCCCCCCGGGGCTGGATTCCTCCCCCACGCAGCCGAATCGCAGCAGCAGCTGCAGGGCTGGGGTGGTGGGTGGCCAGGGGGACACGCCGGGTGACATCGATGTGCTGGCACTGTGGGGTGAAGGGAAGGAGAGGGGGGGGAAGCCCCCAGCAAAGAGCTGCAAAGGGCAAATTCCAGCCCAAAAGGGCAAGTTTTGCTCCTAGAGAAGCAGGCTCAGCCTTGTCCCGTTGTGCAGCCCGGGAAAATGTCACTGCAGGGACCAGGAGGGTGTCCCGAGGAGTTGGAGGGGACACGGCACTGCCAGACCTCCCACCCAGGCAGGACCCCCGAAAAGAGGGGTCTGGGGATCCTCTGCTCCCCATCTTAACCCAATTTTCTACTTTTTGGGGCTCAAAAGGGACTAGCTGTGACTTTCCAGGGCAGGGGGAAAGGTTTTGGAGTCAGTCCTGGTTCTGAGCAGCAGGAGGGCAGCGTTTCCATAAACACCACATTTGGTCAGGGGAAAAAAAGAAAGGGAAAAAAAAAAAAAGAAAAAAAAAAAGTGGTGTTTGGGGAGATTTTTAGCAGTTTTGGCGAAGGGGGAGCTCAGCAAAGCACAGGCACAAGCTGCATTTCAGGAGCTTTCCCTGGAGCTCCTCGTTTCCAAACAAGACCAGTTTCATTTTAAAGCATGATCCAAAACTTCTCAGAGGGGGAAAAAAACCACAACGGGGAAGAGAAAAGAAGAGGAGGCTGCGTTTTCGATGGCCACGAGGTCGCTGTGAGGCCCCTGATGGCATCTCTTCAGCTGTTTTCCCAACTTTTAAATGAGAGGAAAAAATGTGCCTTGTCTCCTTCCAAACCTCAGCTTCTTGCCTTGCTTGGCTTCCCTCTCAGCGAGGCACTGCTGAAGGGCCCTGCATGGCTCCTGGTGGCCCTTGGGGACCTGGTGGCTGCTTCTGGGCTTTGGGGGAGAGCCCATCACCCCTCACCCAGCTCTGGGTGTCCATCACCAGAGTTTTTCTCATCCTTTTCAGCTGGTTGGAGTCCCTGCAGCTGGCAGAGCGTTGCTGTCACCTCCTCAGCACGTCATCAGCCTGATGTGACAGGGACAGGCAGTGCTGGAGGTCCACCCACGCAGGAGCCTTATCAGCCCCGTGGGTGGAGAGCACAGGTCACCCCCCGAGCTGGCAGACCACCTCTGAGCTTGTTTTCCAGGCACAAAATCAGCCCACAGTGGAAATTCCAGAGCTGGTTGCTCACCAGCAGCGCAGTCAGCGCAGGGCAGGAGGAAGGGCCAACCCCGAGCCACCAGTAAAGGTCAGGAGCACAATGGGTGACCTAAACCAGGGTGCCCCCAGCCACCCTCTGCCCTGCAAAGCCAGAGCCACCAGCACTGGAAAGCTTTGTCTGAAAAGAATCAGAATCATGGAATGGTTTGGGTTGAGATCTTAAAACTCATCTCATTCCAACCCCTGCCATGGCAGGGACACCTTCCACCATCCCAGGCTGCTCCAAGCCCTGTCCAGCCTGGCCTTGGACACTTCCAGGGACCCAGGGGCAGCCACAGCTGCTCTGGGCACCCTGTGCCAGGATGTCCCTTCCCTCACAGCCAAGAATTTCTTCCTAACATCTGATCCAAGCCATGTGCAGCCATTCTCCCTTGTTCTGTCACTCCATGTCCTTGCTCAAGCACCTCCAGCCATGAAGGCAACCTCTAAACCTCTTCTGGCCAACAGCCCCACCCCTGCCAGAGCTCTGAGCAGAGGGGGAAAGCTCCATGTTCCTCCTGGTGCTCACCCAAGGATGGATGGATGGATGGATGGATGGATGGATGGATGGAGCCACCACCCAGCTGCTCAGAAAGAGATTTTGGGTGCCACACAAGAGAAACTCATCCTCCCATGATGTGTAGGATGGGAACCAAGCTCAGCCCCTGGGCCTCACCTTTGTGGAGGGCTCGGTGTCCTGAGAGAGCTCCTGGTAGGCGCCCACCTCCTCCCAGGTGGCAATGAAGGCATTGGTGGGCACGAAGGTGGCAGCAGAGCGGGGAAACCCGGCCTGGATGTATCCCAGAGCCTGCTCCAGCACGTCCCTGGAATCATCCTGCCGGTAGTAAATGTTCCCTCTGTCCCCAGAGGTGTCCAGGTCGGCCAGGAAGGGGGCGATGACGGGGAAGTCCGTGGGGAAATCGTCATCCACGTACTGGGTCTCCCTGGGGAAATCCTGGCTGGAGATGACCCCGTTGGTCCCCACCTGCGGGGAGAGCAGTGCAGGACGCTCAGGAGCTGCAGAGGTGTCACCACTGCTGTCCCCTTGCCCTGTCCCCCCCTGCTCGGTGCAGTGAGAGCCCCGAGGCCGCGTGGCCCCATCCGGGCCGGGCAGAAAACAAAGACCTCGGGCTTCTGCATCCCCCAGGGAGCTGCGGCTCGGGGGCCATCCCAGCTGCAGCCGGGGAACAGCTGCGGGCGAGAAAGCCGAGGAGAAAGCCCTCTTGTTCCTCAGGAGACCGCGGGAAGGGGGAAATGGACGGATGGATGGATGGATGGATGGATGGATGGATGGATGGATGGATGGATGGATGGATGGGGAAAACACGTGCGGCGGGACAGTGAAGGTGCACATGGAGGGACAGGGGCGGGCAGAAGGAGGAGGAGGGGGTGTAAAGGCAGGGGAGGAAGGAGGAAAGATGGAAAGATGGAGGGGTGAAAAGCTAGAGGGAAGGAGGGATTGAGGGGAGCAGAGTGGGAAGACGGAGACAGACAGGGCTGGATGGAGAGAGGGACACAGGATGGAGAGACGGAACAGAGTGAAGATGGAGGGACAGAGGGAGATGATGGAGAGGAGGAAGCAGGGTGGGGAGTAAGAGCGGCCGGGGGGAAGCAGGGCAGGGCAGGGAAGGCAGCGGGGCCAGCGGCACTCACGTAGAGGCGGCGGGCGGTGCGGCCGTAGAGGCGCAGGGCGCGGCGGAGCAGCAGCCCCGGAGAGCTCTCGTCGTCCCCGGGCCGGAGCCGGGCATCGCCGCGGGCCGGGCCGTGCGGGAGCAGCCCCGGGCGGGGCAGGGCCGCCCCCAGCGCCAGCACCGCCGCCAGCAGCGCCGCCACCGCCCGCATCCCCGCGGCGGCCACGGGAGCCCCGAGCGGGAGAAGCCGAGCGGGAGGAGCCGAGCGGAGCCGGACGGAGCGGACGGGGCGACCCCGGCCCCGCGGGGCGGGACAGGGAGCAGCCCGAGGGGCGGGGCCCAGCGGCGGCCGGCCCCGGCCTGGGCCAATCAGATCTTACCCAAAATCCGTCCAGGGTGGAAGCCCCCACCCCCCTCCCCGGTACCGGCATCCCGGCAGGGGCGATGTCCCGAGGGGACATCCCAGGAATGAGGGGGGATCCCCTCTTGGAGCCCCCATCTTGGAGAACCCCCCCTCTTGGAGCCCCCATCTTGGAGTCACCCCCTCTTGGAGCCCCCATCTTGGAGACCCCCCCCTCTTCGAGCCCCCCATCTTGGACCCCCCCCCCCCCCTTGGAGCCCCACATTTTGGAGACTCCCCGTCTTCGAGCCCCTCATCTTGGAGACCCTCCCTTTTGAAGCCCCCCATCTTGGAGCCCCTCCTTCTTGGAGACCCCCATCTTGGAGACCCCCCCTCTTAGAGACCCCCCTTCTTAGAGACCCCCCTCTTGGAGCCTCCCATTCCCCCCGGGTCGCCCCAACGCCCCCGCGTCCAGCCGGGGTCGGGGCCGGGGTCGCGGCTTGGGCGGGAGGCTGCGGCCGCTCCCCGCTCGGATCCTGCTCCCCCGAGGCGGGAGGGAACGTGATCCTCATCCCCCGGGAGCCGCGGGGGGAGCACACGGCAGCCCCCGGCCAAAATCTGCGCTCAGCTGGGTCAGCGAGCGGCCCCCACGCACGCAGGGTCAGGGCTGTTTATCCTTCCCCTGATGCCATCATCCATCATCTCCAGCTCGGCAGCGATCGAGGAGAATTCCGAATTCCCTGCCTTCGGGTCGGGGTGGGAGCACCCACGGTGGTGGTGGAGGGCAGGAAGAGCTCAAATCCCGGCAGCTGCACTCCATGAGTGCTCCTGGAAATCCGGGCTGGGAGCAGCCCAAAGCTCTGCTGCAGCTTCCTGGAGCGCTTTCCCCTTTTCCCTGGCCTGGAGACTGCAGCTGTCCCGAGGCACAGCCATGCCCGAGGAATGCCAGATAACAAGAGGGGAAGTGTCAAACCCCCCGTGGGCTGTCGAGAGAAACAAATCAGGGACACATTCATGGCATTCCCGACAGGAATCCTCCTCACACGGGAAGCAGCTGGACACCCTCCACCCTGTCTACTACAGTGACAATGGGATTTGTCACTGCGCCCCCTCCATCCCAGCAGAGGATCCACTGCAATCCAGTGCACACCCTGGAAAGCAGCTCCCACTGGTGCTGGGATTGGAGCCTGGCTGTTCCAGGGATGTCACTGCTCTGGGGCCACATCTGTGAAGCCACTGCCCCTTGGCTGCAGCAGCTGGCTGGCTCCAGCCCCTGGAAGGAGTCCTTTGCCTGGCCATGGAAAACCATTAGGACTCTGAGCGGGGTCCAGGCCAGCTGGACACGATCTGCAGCCTTTGAGGAGCTCCCCGTGCCAAAATGTGGCTTTTCTTTGAAGCTCAAACACCTCCACGGCTCTCCAGGGAAATTGGGAGCTGCAAGGGGCTGGCAGCTCCTCTGCCTGGTGAGATCCCAGCTGGGATGAAACCCCCACAGGGATTGGTGGCATTTGGTGGCACCTGGGAGGTGGCAATGGGCAGAGGGGGCAGAGGGAAAGGGGGGAAAACTTTGCTGTTCCATGAAATCTTTGGGGGCTGTTGAAAATCCAAACCACAGGCCCCAAGAATCCTCTGGGCAGGGAAGGAGGAGCTGCCAGGCTTCCCGCAGCCTTTAGGATGCTAAAAAGTGAATTTTCCCAACTCCCTGAGCCAAACTGGCATCAGTCAGTTAAAAAATGGGAAGAGCTGGAGCCTGTCCTGGCCTTGGGAGCAGAATCCTGCTGGTGTGGGCATCCCTGTGGCTTTGGGAGGAGCTGGGAGCCTTAGAGGGGGTGGGAACAGGGATTGGGACAAGGATGAGGAACAGGATGGAGACAAGAAAGGGGACGAGGATAAGGATGGGGACTGTGATGGGGATGGGGTCAGGGATGAGGATGGGGAGGTGGGAATGGGACAGAGACAGGGATGGGGATGGGACAGAGACAGGGATGGACGTTGGGATGGGGACAAGGATTGGGATGGGGAGATGGGGATGGGTAGTGATGGGGATAGGGATGGGACAGAGACAGGGATGGACATTGAGGTGGGGACAAGGATTGGGATGGGTATAGGAACAGGGATAAAGATGGAGACAAGGATGGGGATGGGACAAGGACAAGGATGGGCAATAGAGAATGAAGAGGAAGGTGAGGAAAGGGGCAAGGATGGGGGTGTGGATGGGCACAGGAATAGGTTTTGGGATGTAGATGGGATTGGAGATGGGGGTGAGGATGAGGCTGAGGATGAAGATGGGGATGGGGACAAGGATGAGGCTGGGGACAGGATATGGATGGGGACAGGGACAGGGACAGGCTGTGCTCGCCCACACCCTGTGCTGGGAAGGGAGGTGGCACAGGGACCCTGTAATCACTTCCATGTGCCTCGGCAGAGCCTCTGGCTGCAGGGTCCATCCTTTCTCTCAGTTTGGGCATAAAAACAATCCAGAGCCGTTTCCTGGGAGGCATTTTGGGCAGAAACAGATGTGCTGACATTATGGAAATGGGGGAAGATCTGCGATGGGGCTGGGGATGGATCTGTCCCCACCCAGCAGACACTCCCAGCTGGAGTGTGCTAAAAATCCCTGTGCTAAACCGGGAACACCAGGACAAGGCACCGGACACTCTCCTGCCAGGCTGGCACCTCCCTGTCCTACTGAAGTCTCACCTTGCCCTGGGCTCCAGCCAGGAGCAGGAAAAGCAGAGGAATCCCTGGCTCAGAGGCTGCAGAGGCAGGAAATCCCGGCAGGCTCTCCCTCCCCCGAGCCTGGCAGCGCTGGAATTGCTGAGCAGAGATAAGGACAGCAGCAGGAAACCCTCACCTCTCCCGGGTGGAAAGAAAGGAAGGGAAGCGCCATTCCCGGCGGCGGGAGCGGGGCTGGGGGCTGCAGCACGCAGCGGAGGCTCGCAGGATGCCGAGGATTTGGGGGATTTGGGGGATTTGGGATGCCTGCAGGGAGCAGGGCTGGGAGAAGGGCAGGGATTCAGGCGGTGCTGGCACCGCCCGGCCAGCTGGGTCCCGCTGCCAGCTGGGTTAGTGGGTCACTGCAGTGAAGCCCTGGGAGCGTTCCTGCCCTGGATGAGGGAAACCAGCCCTGCCCGAGGTCGGGGGTCTGGCAGGAAGGGCCAGGAAGCCCTGCCTTGGACAGGGCTGTGCACCCGGAGCTCCCTGGAGCAGCACCAAAACGGGCTTTGGCCTCATGTCCTAAGAAAAAGAGAAGCCTCTGGTGACCCCCCTGATAGAATCATGGAATTGTTGAGGTTGGAAAAGCCCTCTAAGATCATCCAGTCCAACCTTCCCCCCAGCACTGCCAAGGCCACCACTGCCCCTGTCCCCAGGTGCCACAACCACACGGATTTTAAATCCCTCCAGGATGGGGAATCCATCACTGCCCTGGGCAGCTGTGCCAGGGCTGGACAAACCATTTTTTGTGAAGAATTTTTCTCAATACCCAATCTAAACCTCTCCTGGCACAACTTGAGGCCGTTTCCTCTTTCCTGTCCCTGTTCCCTGGGAGCACAGCCTGACCCCCACCTGGTTACCCCTTCCTTTCATGGAATGATAGAAAGAAAATTCTTCCACCCTGAATAAGTGGAATCTGCAGGGTAACACCAGCCAAACGTGACAGCAGCAATTCTGAGGCTCTGCAAAAGCAGACAGAACAAACCCAGGCCCCATCAGCTGCCCCCTGGCCCAGGAAGGTCTCCTGGCACAGCCCTGGCTTTGAGCTCATCCCTCAGGAACCATCTCAGAACCCTCATGTGGAGCCCCTCTCCAGCAGCAGGAACGAACTCTGAGCTGTGCCAAGGACAGAGGGACACTCTCTGGGTGTCTGTGCCCTCCTGTGGGGTGGCTCTGCATCCCTCAGGCCACCCTGAGGGGTTTCTCCATCTCCCTGCCTCCCCTGGGGCTGTTTCCTTTCCTGGGAGCATCCTGAGGGAGCTGGCAGCAGGGCAGGTCCCCCCAGCACAGCACCCAGCTCTCCACATCTCCATTTTTGGGAACACTTCTCTTTCATTTTCCTCTCAATTCCTTGACTCAGCTTCGCCTCGTGACTCAGCAGCTCCTGGTCCTGGCCTGCTGCAGGGACACAATTCCCAAAGGATCCAGGCATGGATTCACTTCCCAAAGGATCCAGGAATGGATTCACCTCCCAAAGGATCCAGGCATGGATTCACTTCCCAAGGGATCCAGGCATGGATTCACTTCCCAAAGGATCCAAGGATGGATTCACCTCCCAAAGGATCCAGGCATGGATTCACTTCCCAAAGGATCCAAGGATGGACCCACTTCCCAAAGGATCCAGGAATGGATTCACCTCCCAAAGGATCCAGGGATGGATTTACTTCCCAAAGGATCCAGGCATGGACCCACTTCCAAAGGATCCAGGCATGGATTCACTTCCCAAAGGATCCAGGCATGGATTGACTGCCCAAAGGATCCAAGGATGGACCCACTTCCAAAGGATCCAGGGATGGATTCACTTCCAAAGGATCCAGGCATGGATTTACTTCCCAAAGGATCCAAGGATGGATTCACTTCCCAAAGGATCCAGGGATGGACCCACTTCCTAAAGGATCCAAGGATGGACCCACTTCCAAAGGATCCAGGCATGGATTTACTTCCCAAAGGATCCAAGGATGGATTCACTTCCCAAAGGATCCAGGGATGGATTCACTTCCCAGTGGATCCAGGATTTGCTCAAGGACAGCCACCCATGCTGAGGTGATTCCCACCCTCCAGCCGTGACCCAGCCATGGATCTTTCTGCCCAGGACATCACAGGTGTTGTGGGAGAGAGGTTTTCCTTGGGGAGAGTTGCAATTATGGGGTCCAGAACATGATTTTTTATAGAACGAGGGATTCTTGACAGCTTGGCTGGAGCAGAAATGTGGGAAGAGGTTTCAGTGAATGGAGAGGATGAAAACCAAGCTGGATGAGGCTCAGAGCAACCAGGTCTAGTGGAAGCTGTCCCTGCCCATGGCAGGGGGCTGGAATGGGATGAGATTTAAGGTCCCTTCCAACCCAAACCCTTCCGGGATTCCAGGATTATGCAGCTGGGAGGATTCAGTGGAGCTCAGCTCTCCCAGCACCCCGAGGAGCTGAAGACTCACAGGAGGGAAAAACATGGAAAAAACTTCCTGAGCCATCTGAGCCCCAGCCCAAAGAAACACTCCAGGTTTTACAATGTATATTAAGACATAAAGGTAAAGAAAAGGTTGTTTTTTTTTTAATCTCTGGGGCTCTCCTTCCTTCCTTCCTTCCTTCCTCTCTCTAAATATTGCTGCAAAGCTGTTTTTGCTCCAGCAGCTGCCGGATGAGCGTGAGGAGCCCTGAGAGGCACGGAGCTTGCAGGGAGCTCCCAGCCCTGCCTGACTCTGACTGATTCCTGCTCCCCAAGATTAGCCAGGAGCTCCTTATTTGGTCCAGGCTCCAGCAAATTCCCTGGCAGAGGGGATTGCATCTGCAGGGAAATGAGCAGCCTGGATGGGTTTGTGCTGGGGCGTCCAGGAGGGAGAGGGCTCAGAGCAGAGATCAAATCAGGGATCAGAGCAGAGAGAAAACCAGGGTTCAGAGCAGAGAGAAAACCAGGGCTCAGAACAGAGAGGAAATCAGAGCTCAGAGCAGAGAGAAAATCAGGATTCAGAGCAGAGATAAAATCAGGACTCAGAGCAGAGATAAAATCAGAGTTCAGAGAGAGAGAAAATCAGAGCTCAGAGCACAGAGAAAATCAGGGCCCAGAGCAGAGGGAAAATCAGGGGCGTTTCCAGGGAGTCTCTGTTTGTCCCTGCAGCACAAAGCAGACACACATTGCCTGTCCCCATCACTCTCCAGAGCACAGAACCAGAGCAGAATCACAGAATTCCCTGAGCTGGAAGTGCCCCCAAGGATCAGAGCCCAACTCCTGGCCCTGCACAGACCCCCCAACAATCCCACCCTGGGCATCCCTGGCAGTGCTGTCCAAGCACTCCTGGAGCTCTGGCAGCCTCGGGGCCGTGCCCGTTCCCTGGGCAGCCTGGGCAGTGCCAGCACCCTCTGGGGGAAGGAAATTTCCCTGATATCCAACCTAAACCCCCCAACACAGGTGTGATCCTGCCCCACCCAAAGGCTCTGACCACAGTACATGCTGGGCTGAGCTGCTGCAGCTTTGAGACCTTTCCTAGGGTGTTTATACCCAGAACCACGAGTTTGCTGCAGAATTAGGCTTTATTTGTTGCATGGATTAGGTGCCCCTGGAATCTGGCCAGCTTCTCCCCAGCTGGAAGTGGACAGGGAATCCCAGAATGGTTTGGGTTGGAAAGGACCTTAAATCCCATCTTGTTTCACGGGCAGGGACACATGCCCATGAAATGAGGTGGGATTTAAGGTCCTTTCCTCCTGGGGAAGCTGAGATCCCAGAACCTGCCCTGGGGGCACCATCAGAGATGGGATTCAGCCCTTCCCACAGCCCTAATGTTAAAGACAGCTTAGAAACTGTTGTTAAATAGTTGATAGATGGTTAAGCATGTGCTGTTAGTTTGGTTATTATATTGTAAAAGGGGACAAAAGTGTAGTTATGAGAAATAAGGTACTTAAGGTACCATAACACAGCTCAGTGAAGTGAAGCACCCCCCAGCCTGGACAGAACTGTAATGGGCCAATCAAACGCCTTAAACCTTCATGGAAATGAAGGATCCCAAAAGAAACCAATCCAAAGGGACAAAAAACAGGATAAAAAGGGGCTTCTGACCCAGGGAAGCTGTGCTGCTCTACCTGGAACATCGAGGATGGAGCAGCGCCGGCGCTGGGGCTGCTCAGCAGCGATGGCCCCGATGTCCCAGATGGAGCAGCACCAATTCAGTGGGTCAGAAGCTCCTTTTTATCCTGTTTTTGTCCTTTTGGATTGGTTTCTTTTGGGATCCTTCATTTGCATGAAGGTTTAAGGTGCTTGATTGGCCCATTACAGCTCTGTCCAGGCTGGGGGGTGCTGCACTTTACTGAGCTGTGTTATGGTACCTTGAGTACTTTATTTCTCATAGCTACCCTTTAACCCCTTCTACAATATAATAACTGTTCCAGATTGCAATGCAAGATGTTTTCTGTTACCATCTGTATGGCAGATTATCTTTTGTCAAGCGGGCAGTTTGCTTTATCTCTCTCTTTGAGTGACCACACCCACTCCTCCCTTGGGAGGAGACACCTGCTGATAACAGCCATGGAATGTCCCTGCATGGCTGATAAGAACTACAGCATCCCATTGGGAGATGTGAGCCCAGAGGGAGGAGCCAAGCATTCCTCCCTGGATATAATCCAGAGGTTTTTGAGACACCAGCACGGCTTCTGCACTGGATTGCCCAGAGGAGCAGCAGCTGCCTCTGCTTCCCCTGGATCTGCAGAGGAAGACTCCACCCTTCTCCAGGATCCCTGCTCCAGCAGAGCCACCCCTGGCACTGCAGGAGGGCTGAGCCACAATTCCAATGGGGCTGCTGCCAGCACCCTGACCCACAGGGTGTCAGGCTGGGCTCTGACTCTGGCACTGTTGGTTTGGTCACTGCATTGTTCATTTCGTCCTTTGATTTTCTTCCCTATTAAAGAACTGTTATTCCTGCTCCCATCTTTTTGCCTGAGAGCCCCTTAATTTAAAATTTACAGCAATTTGGAGGGGTGGGAAGGGTTCATATTCTCCATTTCAGGGGAGGCTCCTGCCTTCCTTAGCAGACACCTGCCTTTCCAAACCAAGACATAACCAAACTAACAGTACATGCTTAACCATCTATCACCTATTTAACAACAGTCTCTAACCTATTTTCAACACTGACAAACCCAAGTCTCCCCCCAAAACCCCTCTCCAGCTCATCTCTCCTCTCCTGACCTCCTGGGGCCTCCAGCCCTGACCCTGCAGCCCCGGAGGGCTCGGGGGTGACTAATCCCAGCAATCAGCCTCGTTCCCTGCATTTATCCGCTTCCTGCCTTTGTCTGCCCCTGACAGCTCCTCGCAGCAAATCCTCTCCCAGCCCCATTTCCCCGGCTCCATCTCCCCCGCCAGCCTTTGTCCCGCGGAGCCCCTCGGGGCTGGGTGAGGAGGTTATTGCCCCTCGACACGTGTCCCCTGCGTCCTCTGTGGCCAAAATCCAGCGGCCGGCAGCGCCGAGGTCAGCGGGGCACCGCGGGAGCCGCTCGGGCTGCGGGAGAATGGATTTGTTCTTTAAATTGGAGACGGATGCAGCGCCGGCGGCGTTTCAGACTAAAAGGGATTTTAGGGCTGAGCGATCCGGCTAAATGGGGACAGAGGGCTTGGGGGAGCTGGAAATTCAATGGGAAATCGCAGGACACATGGGCAGCACATTTGGGAGCTGCCTGCTCCGCCCAGGACGGGCTGTGCTCCCACAGGGAGCTCTGCGGACACACGGACATCCAGAGGGATGGAAACCCTCACATGTGCGGGGTTCACAACCTTTCCATGCCTAAAGCAATCAGCCAGCCTGCTTGGATTTAATTATTATGTTTCTTGAGATTTTGTTTTATTTTTTAGTTCAGGATTGTTCTCCCCTTGAACTGAGATTCAAATCTTTTGGGGATTTTTTTCCCCAAGGAGGTATGGGCTGCTCATGAAGGAAGGAAAAGAGAGACAGAGGAGGAAAAAAGATGGAGGGAAGGAAGGATGGATTTGGGTTGAAAGGGACTTTAAGAGTCATCCCATTCCACCACTTTCCACTGTCCCAGGGTGCCCCAAGCCCTGTCCAACCTGGCCTTGGGCACAGTCAGGGATCCAGGGGCAGCCACAGCTGCTCTGGCAATTCCAGCCCAGCCAGGAATTCCCAGTTCCCAATCTCCCACCCATCCCTGCCCTCTGGCACTGGGAGCCATTCCCTGGCTCCTGTCCCTCCATCCCTTGTCCCCAGTCCCTCTCCAGCTCTCCTGGAGCCCCTTCAGGCCCTGCCAGGGGCTCTGAGCTCTCCCTGGAGCCTTCTCCTCTCCAGGTGAGCACCCCCAGCTCTCCCAGCCTGGCTCCAGCCCTTGGAGCATCTCCAGGTCCCTCTGATGTTAGGGGCAGCACTTTGGGGTGGGATGGGCCGGGTGGCGCTGGGCGCGGCTGCCGGGATGGAGGGCAGGGAAAGGAGCGGGGTGGGGCGGGGCCGACAATCCCGGTGATCCCGACAATCCCGGTGATCCCGACAATCCATCCCGGTGATCCCGACAATCCATCCCGGTGATCCCGACAATCCATCCCGGTGATCCCGGGCGCTGCCGCCGCCTGCCGCCCGCAGCGGGACGCGCAGCCCGCACCGATGGGACACACGCCCCCCGCGGACGGACACACGGCCCCGCGGACGGACGGACACACGGCCCCCGCGGAGAGCCCCCCATGCCCTCGCTGTGCCCCCGCAGCCCCGGCGCTCCCTGCTCAGGACAAGTCCCCCCCAGCCCTCAAACAACCCGGGGTGGCACAGCCGGGACCCAGGGGATGGACACACACCGGGGCCCCAACAGGTGTCTTCCTTCTTTTATCCCTTTCCCCTTTTTCATTTTCTTTCTCCTTTCCTCTCATTTTTTCTTTAGTTTTCTCTCCTTTCCTTCCCTTCCTTCCCCCTTTTTCCTTTCCTTTCCTTCCCCCCTTTTCCTTTTCCCTTTCCTTTCCTCTCCTCTCCTTCTTTTTCTCTCCTTCCTTCCTTCCTTCCTTCCTTCCTTCCTTCCTTCCTTCCTTCCTTCCTTCCTTCCCTTCATTCTCCATTTTTCTTTTCCTCTCCTTTCCTTCCCCCTTTTTCCTTTCCTTTTTCTTCTCCTTTCCTTCCCTTTCTCCCTCCCTCCCTCCCCATCCCAGGGCCGATCCCTCCCTGTTCTCCCCCCGGGATTTCCAGGTCCCCTCCTGTCCCTCCCAGCCCCCAGCCCTGCCCGTATCCCTGCCCGTGGCTCCCCCTCGGTTGTGCTGGAAGCTTCACCGAGCCCAACCCCACTTTCCTTCCCCTTCCCGGCCACGCCTGGCCCGGGACAAACCCTTGTGCAACGCCCGGGGCAGCGTTGCTCCATCCCCCGTGCCCAGCCCTCCCTCCCCTCCTGTTCCTGCCCTGCTGGGATGCGATGCCGGCAGCCCCCGCGCCCCTCCCAGGGCGCAATTCCCAACACAATTCCCAATTTCCCAGGGTTTTTATTCCCCCCCCCCCGCCCCGGGACCTGCCCGCAGCTGGGAGCAATCGGCGGGGCCGCAGCCGCTGACTCAGGGCGGGGATGGTGCCGTCCCCGAGGGGAGGAGGGACCGCGCAGCAAAAGTCCCCTCTGCTGGCGGCACCGCCACAGGCAGGATGGGGCCACGCTGGATGCGTTTATCAATTTAAATCGGGGGGGTTGGGAGTGTAGAAGGTGCTCGGTGCACGTTCCCAGAAAAAAGAAAAAAAAAAAACACCCAAAAAAATCCCCCCAAAAAACCAAACTAAACCCCTCCCCCCAAAAAAACCTCAAAAAACAAACAAAAAACACCAAAAAAAACCCCCCAAAAAACCAAATCAACCCCCCCCCAAAGAAAACCAACAAAAAAACCCAAACAAAAAAACACCAAAAAACAAAACAAAGAAGAACAAAAAACCCCTAAACAAAGGAACCCCAAAAACAAAACAAAAAAGAAAAAGAACAAAAAAACCTCAAAGAAACCCCAAAAACAAAACAAAACAAACAAAAAAAAACCCCCAAAAACAAAAAACCCCTACTCAAAATAAAACCAAAACAAAAAAAACCCCAAAAAACAAGAAAACCCATCCAAAATAAAACCAAACCCAACCCCCCCCAAAAAAACAACAACAACAACAAAAAAACCCAACAAAAAAAACTAAAAAACCCCAAATAAAAACAAACAACCAACCAAAAATAAACAAAAAAACCCCAAACAAACTAAAAAACCCAAAACCCCCAAACCCCACTGTTCTAAGGCATGGAAAACCCCGGGGTGTCCCCAAGCTGAGGGTTCCCCATCCTTGTGCCCCCATCCCTGGGTGCCACCCCGAGCTCTCAGCGCATCCTTTTGGCAACTCCTGCCCCCGTCAGGGAGCTGTGAATCCCCCAAATCCCCAAACTCCCAAACCCCCAAAGCCCCAAACCCCCAAATCCCCAAATCCCACCGCCTGGAAAGAGTGAAAATCTGAAATCCTGTTTAGTCTGGGGGAAGCAGAGCTGGGGAAGGAGCCCAGGGAGGGTCCCCGGGAAGGGGCTGGAAGCACCAGGGAGAGGCTCCCAGGCAAGGAAAAGGCTTTTCCCAGCCTGGCAATGTCCAGCAGGAGCTGCCAAAGCCTCGGTTCTGGCCTTCCAAAACCCTCTTCGGGCTCTAAATCGGGGTTTTCAGACACCAGGAAAAACACTTCCAAAGGGAGAGCTGAGCTGAGGGGAGAGAATCCCGTGCTCCTGACCAAGAGCAGGCGGGCAGCAGGGGCTCTTTGGGAAAAGCCAGGCTTGGAAAAAACCCGGCACAGCAGCAGGGCAGGAGCTCCTCACCAAAATCTGGCAGGGAGAAGCTGGAAGGAGTCAAAAATTTTGGGAAAAGAAAAAAAAAAAACAAACAAACAAAAAAAAACCCCCACCAAACAACTGAAATTCCTTGTGGATGCTTCAAGTTTTTCCAGCTCCTCATTTGTCTCTGGGGTTTGTGGCTGCTTTTTCTTCCGTTTTGGGTTGTTTTTATTCCGGTTTTTTTATTTTTTTCCCTCCTCCTCTCCTCCAGGAATGTGACCAGCCAGATGAGGGTCACGTCGGAAGAGTGACGAACGCACGGGGCAGATTCGTCATCCGTGGTGATGAGACTTTCTCCAAATAATTTTCCCCTCTCCTAATAGCTGCAATTTATGCAAATGAAGCCGGGGAAGAGCTAAATGGGGATTTGATGGGACCTGGCTGCCCACGCCCGGCTCTCTCCCAGCGGAGATGGAGGAGGGAGATGAGTCTGTGCTTACATTCCTGGCTGGGCACCTATCCCAGCCCCAGCCTGGCTCCAGGGATCCATCCCTCTCCACAGGGAAGGATGGGCACTTGCTGGAACCCTCCATGCTGAGAATTTTAGGCTTTCTGTGTTTCAAGGCACAGAGCCTCAAGAGAGCAAGAAGGATCAGCCTCGCTAAAACTTCCATCTTGCTTTATGTATATTATTACATTCTAAACCCTTAAACTCTGAGTTTCCCACCCTGTGGCATCACACACTTCTATTCAAACCCCACACCCACAATCCCAGTTCTGTCATTCCGTTTTGGAAGCTTCTCCACGGCCTCAGGTCAAATCCAGCGTTCTCCTGAGAGTTTGTGCCTTTGAACAGAGAAAGTCTAAATTGCTCAGCATCCAGGGTTCCAGCAGGCACCCTCAGCAGCAGGGGAAGGAATCCAGAGCAGGTGGAATCACCCCCTGCCCACCTGCTCTGGCACCCCCAGCCTCACCTGCACTGGGTGGTACCTCCTGTGCCTGCTCCCAGAGCATCAGAGCCACACGGATGGCCCCAAAAATTCCCTTCTCCATCCCAGCCTTCCCCGTGGAGCAGTGCAGGGTCAGGAGCAGCAGCACCTCCTGATCCTTTGGGGTTTCCAGCCACAGCTGGTGCAACCTGGGGCAGCACCCACCTCCAGAAGGGGCTGGGTTTTGTCTCAGTTCTTCCTCCTCCTCTTGCCAAGTGTTGAATTGCCACTGACCTTGGCCTTGTGGTGGCTGTGCAGGGACTTTCCCATGCTGGGGGGCAGCCCAGAACTGCATTCTCTTCCCCTTCAGAGCAGATGTGGGAGTGTGGGGGTCACAGCTCAGCTGCAGCTGATCCCATCCCTGGGATGGTCACAGAACCCAGAATGGTTTGGGCTGGAAAAGATCTCAAAGCCCACCCAGTTCCCACCCCCTGCCATGGCAGGGACGCCTTCCACCATCCCAGGCTGCTCCAAGCCCTGTCCAGCCTGGCCTTGGGCACTGCCAGGGATCCAGGGCCTGCTCTGGGCACCCTGTGCCAGGGCCTCCTCCCTGGCATTTACAGCATCACAGCAGAGCTGGCACCAGCTGCTCCAGGCATCGGGACAAGCATTGTGCTCCCACTGAATCCACAGGTGCTGGGCTCTCCTTCCCAACCTTCATCCTGAGGAAGAGCTGAGGGATCCCACACATCTCCCTTCCCCGTTCCCTGGGATCCCCGCAGGGACCACAGCGCAGGGTCAGCTCAGGAAGGCACTGGGTGTTTTCCAGAAGCTATTTTGGAGGATATCATTCGGATTGCTTCCCAGGGCAGCCTGAATTTCCTCTCCCCCGGGGCCCCAGGCAGGAAGCGGCCTCTGGGTTCACGCTCAGCCCTAATGAGGGCAGCACTTCAACACCGACCGACCGTGGGTGAGAGCTGAGCTGCAACGAGTTTATCTTGATTTCTTCCGGACCTGGGACTTTCCCTTGCGCTGCCACAAACAGTCCCTGCCCTCCCTGCCGGAGGAATCACAAGAACTACCACTAAAACCTGCCATGCTGGTGTCTGACCCCTCAAACCCCCTTTCCCGTCCCTGCTGTCATCTTGATACTCCCCTGCCCCTCGCGTACACTCATCCGGAGTAGCAAAGAGTGCTCTGAGAGCAGACAGGCACAGTTTCATGCTTATTCATCATCACATGCATCCTGCAAGGCGCTGTGTGTGTGTTTTGCAGCCGCGGTGCTGCGGTCGGAGCTGCTTTTCCTGGAAGGAGCTCCGGGGGCTTCTCCCGGGGTTTGCTGCTGGCACAGAGGGCACTGCCAGGGGCTGGGGGGTCAGAAACACACGGGACACCTGCGGGACGGGCTGCAGGCAGATGCGGCACCTGCTCATATCCTGGAATCTCTCAGAATTGTTTGGGTTGGACGGGATCTGAAAGATCATCCAGTTCCTGCTGCCGCGGGCAGGGACATTTTGCACTGCTTTGGCTTCTGTCCTGCGACACCCGCGGGGAATCAGCCCCAGCACCTTTCCCTGTGTCTGCGGGGGCTCAGCCCCAGCCCTGGGCGCTGTCACCCCTCCAGGGGCTCTGTCCCCCCTCTCCCGTAGCTCCCCGACCGTGCTCGGACCCCACTCCCGTCACCCCCGCGGGGCTCAGCCCCGTCTCCTTCCCGGCACCCCCAGCCCCAGGGGCTCAGCTCCAGCTCCGTCCCCTGCAGTGGCCGCTCCCAGAGCCCCTCACCCTCACCCGGGCACTCACCCCGGCCCCTTCCCCTCCCTCCTGCCCGGGGAGCAGCGCGGCCCCCCCGCCCCGCAGCCGAGCTCCGACGGCCGGGGCGGGCCGGGCGGCGAGAAGGGGCTGTCCCAGGGGCCGTGCCCGCTTGCACCGCACCTCCTCCTCCTCCTCCTCCTCTTCTCCCGCCTTCCTCTCTCCGCGGCGGGGGGACAGTCACCACCGGCAGCCGCGGCGCGGTGCGCTCCATCCACCCATCCATCCCATCGCATCCCATCGCATCCCATCGCATCCCATCGCATCCCATCGCATCCCATCGCATCCCATCGCATCCCATCGCATCCCATCGCATCCCATCCCGGTGCGGTGCGGGGTTCAGTCCGAACCCGGTGCGTGGGGACATTCCCCGCATCCCTGCGAGGAGGAGAGGGGCGTCCCTCTGAGCGCATCCCGGAGCGGGGCAATCCCATGGAGGCCGAGGGTTACCGCTGCCGCAGCAGCCGCCACATCGAGAGCGGCCAGTCGGCCGTGCCCAGCTCGGTGCTGTTCGCCGCCGGCCTTTTGGGGAACGTGCTGGCGCTGCTGCTGCTGGGCCAGCACCGCCGGCGCTCCCGCTCCTCGCCCGGGGGCCGCCCGCCGCGGGTCTCGGCCTTCTACGTGCTGGTGACAGCGCTGGCGGTCACCGACCTGCTGGGCAAGTGCCTGATCAGCCCCATGGTGCTGGCAGCCTACGCCTACAACCGCAGCCTCAGCCAGCTGGGGCCGGGCGTGCGCGGCGAGGAGCAGCCGGGGGTGCTGTGCCAGCTCTTCGCCTTCCTCATGGCTTTCTTCGGGCTGGCCCCCACGCTGCTGCTGCTGGCCATGGCTCTGGAGTGCTGGCTGTCCCTGGGACACCCCTATTTCTACCGGCGGCACCTGACCCGCCGCCTGGGCGCGGCGCTGGGGCCGGCGGCCGCGGGGCTGTGCGCGCTGTTCTGCGCGCTGCCGCTGCTGGGCTTCGGGGAGCCCATGCAGTACTGCCCGGGCACCTGGTGCTTCATCCGCATGGCCGGCGGCGGGCCGGGCCGCCTGGGCTTCCCCGTGCTCTACGCCAGCCTGATGGGCTTGCTGGTGCTGGCCATCGTGGCGTGCAACGTGAGCAGCATGCGGCAGCTGTACGGCATGGCCCGCAGGCAGCCCCGCCGCGGGACGGCCCCTGCTCCCGCCGCGCCGCGCATGGAGGAGCTCGACCACCTCGTCCTGCTGGGGCTCATGACCGTCCTCTTCACCGTCTGCTCCCTGCCGCTCATCGTGAGTAATGCCGGGAGAACCGTCCTGCCCCTGGGAGGCTGGGGGGAGATGCTGTGTGCCGAGCGGGGGCCGGTCAGTGCGGGAAATCCTTCGGGGAATAGCCGGTCCTCAGCGCCGTGCACTCACAGGGAGGTTGGATGGATGATTTGGCCCCCTTGGAATAGCTCCCCACCCTGTCCATGGGGGTCAGGCACGCTGGAATATCCCCCCTACCAGCCCCTGGGAGCCTGGGGGGCTGCACTGGCCCCCCTCAAATTCTCATCACCCCACGCAACAGGGGGTGGCTGTTGCATTAATCCATTTGGAAGAATATCCTTAGCACCATCTCCTCACAGGGAGGTTGGATGGATGATTTGGCCCTCTTGGAATAGCCCCCCACCCTGTCCATGGGGGTCAGGCACCCTGGAATTTCCCCCCTACCAGCCCCTGGGACTGTGGGTGTCTGCTTTGGCCCCCCTCAAGTTCTCATCACCCCACACCTCAGGGGTTGGTCGTTGCATTAATCCATTTGGAAAAATACCCTTTCTCAGCACCATCTCCTCACAGGGAGGTTGGATGGATGATTTGGCCCCTTTGGAATAGTTCCCCACCCTGTCCGTGGGGGTCAGGCATGAATTTCCTGGAATTTTCCTGGAATTTCCCCCCCACCAGCCCCTGGGAGCCTGGGTTGTTGCTTTGGCCCCCCTCAAATTCTCATCACCCCAGGAGCTGGTCATTGCATTCATCCATTTGGAAGAATATCCTGTCTCAGCACCATCTCCTCCTCCTCGCAGGGAGGTTGGATTGATGATTTGGCCCCCTTGGGTTGGTCCCTGAGCCTGTCCAGGGGGGTCAGGCTGTTGTTAAAGCACCCTGGAATATCCCCCCCACCAGCACCACTCAGTCCTGGGGAGGTCAGAGCTCTGATTTTGGGATAAACCCCGACACCACCACCAGCTCCTGGCGGCCAAGGCTTTGCCTGCTCCTAAATCCTCCCCCACTCTGCCCACAGGGACCAGGTCATTGCCTAAAACTCCTTGGAATAATCCCCCCCCCCACCACCACCCCCCTCTCCCAGGGGTCAGGGTTTGTTTGGGCCCCTTGGAATAAACTCTGGAGCCACCCCCCACTCCTGGGGAGGGAGAGATCATTGCTTTAGTCCCTTGTGAGTGACCCACCCCTGCCACCCTCCAGGATCCCCTCCAAGGGTCAGGTTATGGCTTTAATCCCCTTGGAATAAATCCCCCCTGCCCTGGCTCCACTATCCCATTCTGGGAGCTTGCCCACCCTCGACGCAAACACCGCATCCCCAGTCCTCAATTTATCGAAATTAATTAAATAAATTAAATTTATTTCGTAATAAATAACAAACAAATAAATACATTTTAATTAAAGATTGTCCTTTAACCCCCATGGAATAATGTCCACCACCCATCCTGGGATGGGGGAATTAATTCATTGCTTAATCCTCCTGGAATAACCACAACAACCCCCCCACCCTGTCCTGGGGGTTGATTTATGGCTCAAATTTCCCTGGAATATTTGCCCCCGCCCCTTCTGTCCCGGACAGGGTCATTCCATTGCCCCTCCCTGGAATACCCAATCCCAGCACCACATCCCCAGGGGTCAGCTCATTGGTTTAACCCCCTAAACCAACCCCCCATCATCACCTCTCTGTCCCAGAGGTGTTGGAGGGGTCAGTGAATGATTCCAGTCCTATCTGAGTGTCCCCTCCCCATCCCTGGGATCAGTTTGCTGCTTTAACTCCATTGGAATTGCTCCCACCCCCATCCCATCACCACCCCTCTGTTCCTCTGAGGGTCCCCCTGAGGGGTTTAAGGTTTGGGAGGGGGGTGTCAGTTCCTGGCATCAGACACCTCAATAACCCCCCATTCCCACCCCTATCACACTCCTCAATAACCCCCCATTCCCACCCTTATCAGACCCCTCAATCCCCCCATTCCCACCCTTATCAGACCCTTCAAAACCCCCATTCCCACCCCATGAGACCCCTCAATAATCCCCCATTCCCATCTCATCTGACCCTTCAAAACCCCCAATTCCCACCCTTATCAACCCTTCAAAACCCATCTCTCTCATCTGACCCTTCAAATCCCCCCATTCCCATCCTTATCAGACCCCTCAATAACCCCACATTCCCACCCCATCAGACCCTTCAAAACTCCCCAAATCCCACCCCATCAGACCCTTCAAAACCCCCCATTCCCACCCTTATCAGACCCTTCAGTAACCCCCCCACATCCCAAAGCTGCTGGGCAGATCCAGCTCCCTGTGACCCCCCCAAAATCCTCTCACTTCTTCCCCAGGGGTTGGAGCCCCCCAGCAGGAGGGACCCCTCACTGCCCCTTTGTCCCCCACTCCTGGGTGGGATCCTGCAGTTCCACCTTTCCATGGGTCAGATCCTGCAATTCCACCTTTCCATGGGTCAGATCCTGCAGTTCCACCTTTCCATGGATGGAATCCTGCAGTTCCACTTTTCCATGGGTGGGATCCTGCAGTTCCACCTTTCCATGGGTGGGATCCTGTAGTTCCACCTTTCCATGGGTGGGATCCTGCAATTCCACCTTTCCATGGGTCAGATCCTGCAGTTCCACTTTTCCATGGGTCAGGTCCTACACTTCCACCTTTCCATCACCCCCTGCAGGCAGAGCTGCTGGCACAGGCGGGGCCACCCCAAAATCAGGGTGGGAGCTGTGCATGGGTGACAATTTCCACATCCTCTTCCTGACTCTGGAGCCACCCCATGAGGTGTCAGCCACCCACAGCTCTGGCACAGCTGGGCTCAAACTGGTTTTGTGACCAACCCAGGCTGAATCCCTGCTGAGTTATCCAATGGATGGATCCCATTTCCATGGCAAGGGGATCAGCACAAGTGGGGTGGAGACAGAGCAGCACCTGCCAAGGCTGGATGATTCCTTCATCCATGAAGAAATCCTGGTCACTGGGTCCACATTTCCACCTCTAACATCCTTGTCCTGATAGGATGTGCTGTCCCTGAGCCACGACCATCCCTGGTCCTGCCCCACTCCCAGCTGGATCCACAACCCACAGTAACCCCCCATCCCCACCCCCGTGTCCCAAAGCTGCTGGGCAGGTCCAGCTCCCTGTGACCACCCCAAAATCCTCTCACATCCTCCCCAGGGGTGGGAGACCCCCGGCAGGAGGGACCCCTCGCCGCCCCCTTTGTCCCCTGATGCCATCCATGGGGTTAAAACTTTTGCTACCCTGGGATTATTTTTACCCCCACTACAGCAAGACCTCCCTTCATTCCCCTTAATTTCCTTCCCTAATTTCTCCCGTTTGGTGGATATTTATTTTTATTTCTTTTTTTTTTTGGCCAGATCCGTGCCTACATGGGAGCTTTCGCTGCCGATTTCAACGAGAACGCCGACCTGAGCGCGCTGCGCTTCCTCTCCGTCAACTCCATCGTGGACCCCTGGGTCTTCATCATCTTCCGCACCTCCGTCTTCCGCTCCTTCGTGCGCCGCGTCTGCCGCCGCCTGGGCTCCCGCAGAGCCTCCCTGCCCCAGGAGGGCTCCAGCCCCGCCGGTGACAGCCGCTTCTGTCCCCCGGGCTGCCGCAGGACAGCTCCGCCGCCGCCCGGCATCCCCTGAGCGCCGCGATGCTGCCGCACACGCCGGCGGCTGCCGGCGAGGATGAGGAGCGAGCCTTCGGCCCCGCAGCCCTGCCCTGGAGCATCCCGAGGCGCCACAGGGCGGTGGCAGGGCGGGGACGGCGTCCAGCTCGCTGCGAGGGACGCCGTGAAGGGTTTCTGTGCCCTGCCCAGGTTGTGGTTTTGCCCCGGAGAGGATCTGGGATCTCCTGGGATGTGGGAATGTTCCGAGCAGCGGCGATTCGAGGAGGGTTTGGGGAGAGCCCAGCTCCAGGAAGGCAGAGGGGCTTTGGAGTGTGGGGGACACACAGGGAGGAGAAGTGAGGGTGTGTCCCTGTGGAATGAAAGTGGTTCAGTGTTTCATCACCTTGGCCTGTGCACGATCCCGTTCCGTGCCAAGGAATGGGTTTGGGGTGTCCCCAGACTGGGTGAGGGGCAGGAGGGACTCAGAAATTCCAGCAGCAGTTCCTGGTGTGAGGAGGAACTGGATGCAGGTGGAATCCCTCCCTGGCACACCTGGAATCCCTGCCCAGGGTCTTCCCTATTCCCAAGGCAGGGCTGTGGTTTGTCCGCCCTTATCTCGCTCTTCTCTGGAAAACTCTGAGCACTGATGTTGCATTTGTGCTCCTCCGCTGTACCTGTTGTGCTGTAATTATTTAAATTCAGTATTTATGACTGTCCTGAGCCTTCATGAGAGCAGTAATTGAGAGAACACAGAGCCTCGGTGCGAGCGTGCAAGAGGGCAATCCTTTTAATGGAAGATCCATTTCCTCTAAACCACAGGTATTAACTGGATCTAATTTTTGCCTTAAGTGATCATTTAGGCCAAAAAAATTACGATGACCAACTGTTTAGTGCCCTTGGAGGAGACAGAGGGTATTTCTCTCCTCTGTTTAGCTAAGCCTTGCAAGGTGTAGCCGTGTTCCTGCCCGCTCTCACGTGATGTTTACTCTTGGTGTCAAACAGATTCTGCTTTTGAAGGAAAAATATCTTGGAGTTTTTGGAGGTGACCTGCTGGGGTTGCCTCTGGCTGTTGCTCCCAAGCTGGATAAAAGGGCAGAGCTGCATTTGGGGATGTTTTGGGGGCACCTGTGAGCTGCCAGCTCGGTGCCTCTCCTCGGGGTTTTCCGAGGAGAAAGAAGGAAACGAGGGTTGGTTCATGGATTGGTTTCATGTTACTGGCATGGTATTGACTTGGAGATGGCTCACGTGGGGCTGCAGAGTCAACAGTTCCCAGCCTGCTCCGTGGCTTTCCTGGGATCTGTTCCACTGCAGCCAGGTGAGATAACAGCCCTGGAAAACTTTGTTGTTGTCCCCCTAAACTGGGATCTCCTTCCCCCAAAGAGATCCGGGCTCCACTCGGGACAGACGGAGCAGGCACGGCCAGGCTGGGAGTGTTTGATGTGGGATCATGGAATAATCACTGAGGTGGGATAAGATTTCCAAGCTGAGGGCATTCTGGGTGTGCAGGGCATCATCTGCCCCTGGTGCCTGTGAGGATTCACCCCTGGAGAGGCCCTGGCCCAGGAAATTCCCTGCCCCATGACGTGTGTGTTTGGATCCCAGGGTAACCACCATCCATGGAAATCAGTAATTAAACCAACACAAACCAAATCATTGTTCTTTATTAAGGTGCAAAAATAGACTCCCTCTGAGCCCTGAGACGATGCAAACACCTCATCACTGACCCATCCATGATTTTATCATCTCAGGAAATAACCCATGGAGCCACCAGTGACCCCCACTCATCCCTGCAGCATCCCTGCTCCCTGGCTGGGACCACACATTTCCCAGTGACCTTGACGCGCTCCCCTGGCTGGAGCAGCACTTTTAATCGGGATCCTGCCCTTCCTGCTGTGGGAACAGACTCGGAGTCTCCAGCCGGGCGCTGCTGCTCCCTCCGGGTGAGCCAAGCGGCAGCCGCAGCCAGCGAGGCTTGGGCTCAGGGCTGTTCCTCCAGGAGGATCAGTCCTGGCTCCCAGCTGTTCCTCCAGGAGGATCAATCCTCACTCCCAGCTGTTCCTCCAGGAGGATCAATCCTGGCTCCAGGCTGCTCCTCAGGAGGATCAATCCTCACTCCCAGCTGTTCCTCAGGAGGATCAATCCTGGATCCCAGCTGCTCCTCCAGGAGGATCAATCCTGGATCCCGGCTGTTCCTCAGGAGGATCAATCCTGGATCCCGGCTGCTCCTCGGGAGGATCAATCCTGGATCCCAGCTGTTCCTCCAGGAGGATCAATCCTCACTCCCAGCTGTTCCTCAGGAGGATCAATCCTGGCTTCTGGCTGCTCCTCAGGAGGATCAATCCTGGCTCCCGGCTGCTCCTCCAGGAGGATCAATCCTGGCTCCAGGCTGCTCCTCCAGGAGGATCAATCCTGGATCCCAGCTGTTCCTCCAGGAGGATCAATCCTGGCTCCAGGCTGCTCCTCAGGAGGATCAATCCTGGCTCCCGGCTGTTCCCGGGGCTGCCGTGTCCCCGTCCTTGCCAGAGATGGCAGCACGTCCCCAGCCAGGAGGAGCCAGGAGCCCACGGGTGTTCCCCACCCCAAGCTGGTCCCTTGGGCAGCCCATTTTCAGTGCCTCAACACAGAATTCACAGAATTCACAGAATCACAGAATCAGAGAATGATGAGGTTGGAAGAGACCTCTAAGATCACTGAGCCCAACCTGTGCCCTCACACCTCACCCAGACTATAGCACCC
The DNA here is from genome assembly GCF_023055355.1 of Agelaius tricolor. Lineage (NCBI taxonomy): Eukaryota > Metazoa > Chordata > Aves > Passeriformes > Icteridae > Agelaius > Agelaius tricolor. The sequence continues at coordinate 2,701,815 of NW_027269265.1, forward strand.
ACTGCCATGTCCAGGCTTTTTTTAAACACACCCAGAGATGGTGATTCCACCACCTCCCTGGGAAGAGCATTCCAGTGCTTTATTATTCTTTTGATGAAAATTTTTTTCCTAAAACACGTACAATTTGGGGCTTCAGGAGTTATGTGGAAGCTTAGATCCCCTCCTTACCGAATCCGGGAAAGATCAAAATAAAAGGGAAATATAAATTAAATATGAATTGGAATGAAAAATCCCGACAGCGCGCGGGTTGGTTTTGTAAATGTTGCTAAATAGGAGGCGAAAAGGCTCAGGGAGCTGCAGCTGAGGAGGGGAGAGCGGCTGTGGAGCCCTGGCTGATCGCATCCTCCCCGGGCTCCTGCAGTGCTCAGTCATTCCCCTGGGGACCCCTCCGTGCCAGCCTGGCGCTCCCCAGGGGCCGGACCTGCCGCTTAATGGAGGCGATAAAGAGACGCTAAAGAGACGCTAAAGAGAGGATAAAGAGAGGATTTAGAGACGCTAAAGAGAGGATAAAGAGACGCTAAAGAGACGCTGCTCAGCTCGGGGCTGCAGCTCCACACCAGCGATGCTCTTTGGGGGCTCTTGTACGTCCCTGTCCCCTCCCAGCACTGCCAATTGCCCTGTCCCACGCTGTCACTGCTGCCACCAGCATCCCGCTCCTTTCCTGGATGTAAATCACACTCAGGGTGTTGTTTGGGGTTTTTTGTTTTTTTTTTTTTTTTTCCAGCTCATGAAATACAGGCACAACTTTGCCCAAGTTCATTTCCCGACAAATTGTTTCGCTCTTGCAAAGAGCCCTTTTTTTTTATCATTATTTTTTTTATTGCCTCCTGCATTTTTCAGCTGTTCTGCAAGCAGGGAGGCCGTGCCTGGGCAGGCAGCAGTGCCAGGGCTGCCAGCAGCCAGCCCAGGGGTGGCTTTCTCTGGTTTTTAACCCATGCACCCAAAACCTGGCCCAGTGCTCAGCCCTGCTTGGCCAGGGTGGGGAGGGAGGCTGCTGGAAGCTCTGGAGCACGAGATAAGGGGTGGGAAGGTTTGGAAGAGAAGTGTTGTGTGGATTTGTTAAACACAGGTCAGGATGGGGGTTTGGCTCAAAAAGGGGTGAAATCCACTCACCATAAACAGATTTGGTTCAAAAAGGATGAAATCCACTCACCAACAATGGGTTTGGTTCAAAAAGGGATGAAATCCACTCACCATAAACAGGTTTGGCTCAAAAAGGGGTGAAATCCACTCACCATAAACAGGTTTGGTTCAAAAAGGATGAAATCCACTCACCATAAACAGGTTTGGTTCAAAAGGGATGAAATCCACTCACCATAAACAGGAGGGATGGACTCCTCCATGTCCCTGGTGCCAGAGCCACCCTTTAAAATCCACCAGGGATGGAGCAGGATCCCAACACCCTCCCCAGCCACAGGCAGCAAATTCCAGAGGCTGAGCCTTCTCTATGAAGCTCATCAAACTTTCCTATAAGCTCAGAGTGTTTTCTCCAACTGGGCCAAGCCTGGAAATATTCTTGTAGGGAAAACAATGCCAACAAACCTTGACTGCGTGTATGAGGGGCTGGAGCATGTCCAGGGAAGGGAATGGAGCTGGGGAAGGGTCTGGAGCCCCAGGAGGGGCTGAGGGAGCTGGGCAGGGGCTCAGCCTGGAGCAAAGGAGGCTCAGGGGGCCCTTGTGGCTCTGCACAGCTCCTGCCAGGAGGGCACAGCCAGGGCAGGGACAGGCTCTGCTCCAGGGAACAGGGACAGGACAAGGAGAAGCAGCCACAAGCTGCACCAGGAGAGGTTTGGAGAAAATTGGATATTGGAGAAAATTTCTCTGCCCAGGGCAGTGGTGGAGTCCCCATCCCTGGAGGGATTTAAAAACTGTGAGGATGTGGCACTTGGGGACAGGGGTCATGGTAGTTCTTGGTAGTGCTGGGGGAATGGAATGGTTGGACTCAGTGTCTTAGAGGACTTTTCCAACTTAAATAATTCTAGGATTTGATATGGCCCTCGCTAGAGGCAGGACACGAGCTAAACATGGAAGCAAGGGGAAGAAAACAAACACTTCCCAAGGCAGGACAGATTGTACCAAGCAGCCTGTTCCTGGTTTCCAGCACACAAGGGGGAATGAAAAAAAAAAAAATACAAAAGCCCAGCAATTTTCCTATTATTGCAGAAAAATCCCATCAGAGACAATTGTCAGTGGAGAAGCCTGAAGCCCCAGAAGGGTATTTAAGGCTCCATTAGGCTGCCAGGAAAATGAGCTCCAGAAGAAGCCAAAACCCCTTCCTGAGCTGTGACACGGAACGCCAGAAAGGAGTGGGAGGCTGGGAAAAGCCTTGGAGGACCCTACAGGGTGCCTGCTGCTTGGAAAGGGGCTCTGGGTGGGCATTCTGCATGGATCAGGGCAGGGCTCAGCCTCAGCTGGGTTTGTGGGAGGCACAAAGGAGGCTGAAGGTGCCAGGGTGCCCCCACCCTCTGGCATCAAACAGGATGGCTCCCACCAACAGCTGTGCCCCTTGCTGGGGTGCTCTGCTGGCTCAGGACTGGAAGCAGGGCTGAAGGAGCTCCTGGGATGTGTTTTCCTGGTGGTGAGGTGGTCTGGGATGGCTTAAACACCATCCCCTCAGTCCCTCCCATCGATCTGACCATGGGAACAGAGCTGGGGCTGGGGCTTTGCCACCTCAGCCTCAGCACTCTGAGCAGCCCTTGGAGCTGTGTGTGAGAGCAGAAAGCAAAGCCAGGCCTGGGAGTGGCCCCTCAGAGATGGAGGTGCTGTCACAAACCGCAGCTCCCCCGGCTCTGGAGTTTGTTGTGCCCCAAGTTTCCTTTGCGAAGTTCCTGTTACAAAAGCGTGGTTTTAAAATAAAATAACAGCCAAAGCCACCGGTGTGGCTGTGACCTGCTGTGTCCTCGCTGGAGTCTGCCCTGCTGCTGAGGTGCAGGGAGTAAATTAAAAGTTAAATTGTTACAGCTGTCAGGACAGCCCCAGGGCCACGGGAGGGAAAAGATTTTTTATTCTGGAAGTTACCTGTGAAGCACCAACTGCTGAAATAGAAGCAGCTTGAGTGAGGGCTGGGGTCCTAAAGGATGGAGGGGGCATCTGAGGCCACTGGGATGGAGCGTGTGGATTTCCCAGCCCTGGATGTGTTCCAGGTTGGATGAGTTTGGAGCAGCCTGGGATAGTGGAAGGTGCCCGTGGCAGAGGGTGGGACTGGATGGGCTTTAAGGTCATGGCCAGACAGGCTGCACCCCTTGGGGACTTCTGGTGACATGTAGGAGAGGGGGACGATGGGGACATGGCCTGGTGCCAGCCATGGGGCAGGGAATTCTCCGTGGGCTCCTCTGGAGCAATGGGAATTGCCCTGCACAGCCTGGGCTCAGCTGGGCTCGGGGGCTTTGGGGTTCTGTAGCACCGGGGCCGGCTGTGCCTTGGGGCTCTCAGGCCAGACTGGAGCTGGCCCAGGGCACTCCCGGAAATCTCTGACCACCGAGGGGCTCCTGAGGGCACTGGGATTCCAGGATTAGCACCGGGACAGGCTCCATGCCATTCCAGGAGCCGCACCAGGACTGCTGGAGCCGTGCCAGGATTGGCCCTGAGAGCTGCTCCCGGTCTGGCACAGGCACTGCCCGTGCCCCGGGGCTCTCCAACCGGCACCGGGCTCCTGGACCGGCACCGGGGCTCCTGGACCGGCACCGGGGCTCCAGGACCGGCACCGGGGCTCCTGGACCGGCACCGGGCCGATTGTAAGCGACGCTCCCGCTCGGGCAGCGGGGCTGGGCTGCCGGAGTCGGGGCTGGGTCTCACCGGGGACTGTCCCAGCGATCCCGGGGCCGCCCCAGCGCTCCCAGCCCGGCACTGGGGCTCTCGGACCACACCGGGACTGGCCGTGTCCGGGGCTCTCACACCGGTACCGGGACTCTCAGATCGGTACCGGGACCGGCCGTGTCCGGGGCTCTCACACCGGTACCGGGACTCTCAGATCGGTACCGGGACTGGCCGTGTCCGGGACTCTCAGACCCGTACTGGGACTGTCGGACCCGTACCAGAACTGGCTGTATCCGAGGCTCTCAGACCGGTACCGGGACCGGCCGTGTCCGGAGCTCCCAGACCAGTACCGGACTCTCAGACCCGCACCGTCACTGATCGCGTCCGGGTCTCTCAGACCAGTACCGGGACTGACCGTGAGTGGGACCCCCACACCGGTACCGGGACTGTCGGACCCGTAGCGGGACCGGCCGTGTCCGGGGCTCTCACACCGGTACCGGGACTCTCGGTCCGGCCAGGGTCGCTCCGTGCGCGTTCCCCGCCTCCGCTCCGTCCATCCCTGCGAGCGCTGGCCCGGGGGGGCCCGGGGCGGTGCCGGGGGCCCGGGGCGGTGCCGGGGGCGGCGGGCGGGGCGGTGCCGTCGGGGCGGGCGGCGCCGGTGCCGGTGCCGGGGGCGGCAGCGCAGTCGGGCGTGCGGCGGCGATGAACGGGACGGGCCGGGCGGACGGGAGCGCCGGGGAAGCGCTGCCGGCCGGGGCTCGCCCGCTGGTCAGCGCCCTCATGTTCTCGGCCGGGCTCCTGGGCAACCTGCTGGCGCTGGGGCTGCTGCTGCGCGGCCGCCGCGGGGCCCGGCAGCGCCCGCCCGCGCTGTTCCACGTCCTGGTGCTGGCGCTGGTGGTCACCGACCTGCTGGGCACCTGCTCCGTCAGCCCCTTGGTGCTGGCTTCCTACCACCAAAACCTCACCCTGACCAGCCTGGCCCGCGGAGGGCACATCTGCCTCTACTTCGGCTTCGCCATGAGCTTCTTCGGCCTCGCCACCATGCTCATCCTCTTCACCATGGCGCTGGAGCGCTGCCTGGCCCTGGGGCGACCCTACTTCTACGAGCGCTTCCTGAGCCCCCGCACGGGGCTGGTGGCCCTGCCGGCCATCTACACCTTCTCGGCCGCCTTGTGCTCGCTGCCGCTGCTGGGCTTCGGGCGCTACGTGCAGTACTGCCCCGGCACCTGGTGCTTCATCCAGATGCACCTGGAGCCGCACCGCAGCCACGGGCTGAACGTCACCTTCTCGCTGCTCTACGCCACGCTGCTCCTCTTCCTCATCGTGGCCGTGCTGCTGTGCAACCTGAGCGTGATGGCGAACCTGGCCCGCATGCACCGCCGCGGGCAGAGGAGCCGCAGGGTGGCCGCCCCCGAGCAGCCCCGCGGCGCCACGGGCTGCGGGCGGCGAATGTTCTCCATGGCCGAGGAGATCGACCACCTCCTGCTGCTCTCCATCATGACCATCACCTTCGTCATCTGCTCCCTGCCCTTCACGGTGAGTGTCGCTGGTTGTCCCCTCGCCCCAGCACTCGCTTTTCTGTCCTGGCCTTTGTAAAACATCCCCCAGCTCTGCTGGCCGGACCTCGAGGGTTGGGGTGGAAGCTTGGGAGAGCCCAGCTCAGCCATGAGCTTGGCAATTTGCACATCAATGGGGAGTGGGGGAATCACTCCCTGTGATCCCAGAGCCAGGAGGAGGATGGGGTGTCAGGATCACAGGGAGCAGGAGCATGGAATGGCAGGAGAATGGGGTGGCAGGAGAATGGGATGGTGGGAGAATGGGGTGGTGGGAGGATGGAGTGGCAGGAGGATGGTCTGACAGAAGGTGGCAGGAGGATGGGGTGTCAGGAGAATGGTCTGACAGGAGGATGGAGTGGATGGAGGTGGCAGGAAGGTGGGGTGTCAGGAGAATGGTCTGACAGGAGGATGGAGTGGCAGGAGAATGGGGTGACAGGAGAATGGGGTGGTGGGGGAATGGGGTGACAGGAGAATGGGGTGGCAGAGGATGGGGTGGTGGGAGGATGGAGTGGCAGGAGGATGGTCTGACAGAAGGTGACAGGAGGATGGAGTGGCAGGAGAATGGGGTGACAGGAGGATGGTCTGACAGGAGAATGGTGTGGTAAGAGAATGATGTGGCAGGAGCAGAGGTGCCCTCCCACCCCACAGAGGCTCCAAGGCCAGGCCGTGTGGCTCAGGCAGGGTCCCCTGGACCACACATCATCACTGAGATTCCCAGGATCCAGGCACTCATGGTGGAGGTGTGAGGAATGGCAAAACAACCAATTACACTTCTAGAGAGGGGATGAAGGAGCTGCCCTGGGCTGGAGGCAGTGGACGTCCCTGCTGGGTGGGATGAGTTATCCCAGATTTCTGAGGATGGAGCTGGAGATGTGGGAGGCTGTGCCCACCTTGCTGTCAGACAGAGGTTTCTGCTCCTCTGCAGCAGCACTGAGGCGCTGGCACCGAGCTGGGAGATTTCTGGGAACAGAGATCTGGCACAGCAGCCACAGCACGTGTCATCCCAAGGGACATCCCCACATCCCGTGCCCCATGCATGCACGAGGCTTCCAGCAGAAATCTGGGATCAAAATAGCCAAGTGAAGAAGTGGAGAGAGCGAGTGCCCTGCCTCTGTCTGGGCTCTGCCCTCCCAAGGGCCACTTTTCAGCCATCCAGGTGCTTTTCCACCAGGAGCATCCAGAGCCTGGGTGTGTGAGCCCCCCAGTGCAGGAGGTTGTTTGGTCCCTGAAGAAGTGACCCCAGCAAGGCTGGGAGCAGAGCCAGTGCTAATTTCATACTCTTGGTGTTAAATAGACTCTACCTTCCCTTCATCCTCCCTTGCTTTTCCTAAGGGAAAAGGAAATAACCACAGGATACAGCTGAGCCAGGGTTTTAGAACAAAGAAATAATGTTCAGATGCTCGTGAGCATCCCAGGAGCCTCAACGCCCTGAGAGACCCCAGCTCCTGACCATGAACCCCCAGAGGATGGACAGCCCTTCCCGTGTCCCAAAAAAGCCCTGGGCTGGCTGCTGTGGTCAGCAGGAGCGGAACCCCTCGGTGGGGACACGTGGGCAGGGCCCTGTGAGCGTGCTGGGGGCAGAGGGGCTGGGAAAGCAGCCCTGGCCGGGCTCCCATGGGCCCTGTGGTGGCAGATATGGCCTTATCCAGAGCCAGCTTCCCTTTTCCCACCGCCCCGCTCCCATGCGGGGCCGCGCTTGGCAGCGGCTCAAACCCAGCTGCCTCCTTGGGGTGACACTTTCTCCCCTGTCCTCGGCTGCCCACAGCTCCTCCCAGGAGCAGCCCAGGCGCACAAACCCCTCAGGCCGTGAATTCCTCCCCCAAACCCGCCAGAGCTGGGAAATGCTGCGGCGCGGTGCCATCCCGGGGTGGTACCCGGCGGATGCCAGGCAGGGCAGGGATGCTCCAGGGATGCTGCCCAGCCCCATCCCTGCGTGCGCCCAGCCCGGAGCGAGGGGGTGGCGGGTGACCCGGGTGAGTAAGGAGTGCTGAGTCACCTTCCAGGAAGCCCCGCGGGCTGGGATGAGTCGGCAGCGCAGGAAGGAGCGGCGGGGTCGGCAGCGCTCATGCCGCTCGCCCTCTCCATCCGTGTCCCACGGCTCTGGCTGCCGTGCGGCCTCAAGGTGAGAGACGCCAGAGACGCCACTTCCTCCAGCAGCTCGGCTCCAGCTGTGCCTCGGAGCGGGGCAGAGCACGGGGCTGGCTTGCCTTTAAAGTTCATTTAAACCCACATCTCGCCGGCCAGGGGTGTGTGTACAAATCACAAACAGGACAGGACTGCTGGGAACGTGCCTTGAGCTGTTTGATTTTCCAGCTTCAGTCTCGTTACATGGTTATGACAATGGGAAGATGCCAGCAGCTCACATCCCAGAACTGAATGTTACAACTTATAAAATAAGTTTTTTGACCAATCACACAAAGCAAAAGCACATTGACAGTAGTTCCATCCAACCACTATAAACACAGGTACCTTTGGTTCAAACAATGCTTGCTTATTTTGATTACAATACCTGCTTGTAAGCCTTAAAACACAATGCACAGAACTCCATTATTAAGCTTCAAACTTCCTAATATCTGGCTAGATAAACTTTTCTGTAGCTTAGGGAGTTATTCTAGACAAGCTTTAATACACAGACCATTGTTCTATTTGTCCTTGCTTTTCTACTTTTTAAATAATTTTTCTGCTGACCAATCTCATGGCTGCTGCTTAGCTCTAATCACAGTTCTGCTGTCTCTGAAGCCTGCCTTTTGCAGCTTTCCCAAAACCTCTGATTTTGTAGATTCCCACACCACAGAGTTGGCAAATTTGCTGTGACAGCCCGAATCGCCCCAAAAGAGCTGCCTGGGGGGGGGAAGATCTTGGGAGTCCAAACTCGGGATTGTTTCTCCCTGTGATTTCTCCCTGGTTGAGGGAGGTGATTGTGAGACCCCACTGCAGTGCTGTGTCCAGCTCTGGGGTCATTCCAGCACAGGAAAGACCTGGAACTGTTGGAGTGAGTCCAGAGGAGGCTCCAAGTTGATTAAAGGGATGGAGCAGCTCTGCTGGGAGAATCAGGATTGCTCACCCTGGAAAAGAGAAGGATTTGAGGTCACCTAATTATGACCTTTCAGCACTTGAAAGGAACTGTAGGGGAGATAGAGAGAGACTCTTTACAAAGGCTTGGAGTGACAGGACCAGGGAGAAATGGATTCAAACTGACAGAGAGGAGGTTTAGATGGGATATCAGGAAAAATTTCCTTACTGTGAGGGTGGTGAGGCCCTGATACAGATTGTCCAGAGAAGCTGAGGCTGGAAGGGTTCCAGACCAGGTTGGATGCACCTCCTCCAGGCAGCACTGACACAACCAGAGGACACAGGCTCAAGCTGTGCCAAGGGAAATACAGGTTGGATATCAGGGAAAAGTTTTTTACAGAAAGAGTGACAAAGTTCTGGAATGTTCTGCCCAGGGAGGTGGTGCAGTCCCCATCCCTGGGTGTGTTTAACAAAGCCTGGATGTGGCACTGGGTGCCAGGGTTGAGGTGTTGGGGCTGGGTTGGACTCGATGACCTTGAAGGTCTCTTCCAACCTGGTCATTCTGTGATTTCTGTGATTCTGTGAATTCTGTCATTCTGTCATTCTGCGGATTCTGTGGTTCTGTGAATTCTGTCATTCTGTGAATTCCATGAATTCTGTCATTCTGTGAATTCTGTGATTCTGTCATTCTGTCATTCTGTGAATTCCGTGAATTCTGTCATTCTGCGATTTCTGTGATTCTGTCAATTCTGTCATTCTGTGATTCTGTCATTCTGTGATTCTGTGAATTCTGTGAATTCTATGATTCTGTGATCCCGTGAACTCCGTGATCCTGTGAATTCTGTGATTCTGTCAATTCTGTAAATTCTGTTAATTCTGTCAATTCTGTGAATTCTGTGATCCTGTGAATTCTATGATTCTGTGATCCCGTGAACTCTGTGATCCTGTGAATTCTGTGGATGTGCCTTGGCTGAACCCGGCCTAGCAGAACAACAAGATTTGTTTTGTAACCTCCTTTCCCCGCCCTGATTTCACAGATCCGTGCCTACGTGAACAAGTTCAGCGAGGCAGAGGATGACCACAGGTGGGACCTGCTGGCCCTGCGTTTCCTGTCCATCAATTCCATCGTGGATCCCTGGGTCTTTGCCATCCTGCGCCCGCCCGTGCTGCGCCTGATGCGCTCCGTGCTCTGCTGCCAGGTCACCCCCACGGCCCCAGACAGCCACGCCGTGTCCTCTGCTGTGACAAAGCTGCCAGCACAGCCACACCTCTGTGGGCAGCAGATCCAGGAGGATCGAGCCTCCTGATGGGCAGTTCTGGGCCCCTCAGTTTGGGAAGGATGTTGAGATGCTGGAGAGCATCCGGAGGAGGCAATGAGGCTGGAGAGGGGTTGGAACACAAACCCTGTGAGGAACCACTGAGGGAGCTGGGGGTGCTCAGCCTGGAGAAAAGGAGACTCAGAGCTGCCCTCATCACTCTCTGCAGCTCCTGAAAGGGGCCTGTGCTCAGCTGGGGCTGGGCTCTTTCTCCAGCAGCACTGACACAACCAGAGCACACAGCCTCGAGCTGCACCAAGGGAAATACAGGCTGGATATCAGGAAAAAGTTCTTTACAGCAAGGGTGATAAAGTTCTGGAATGTTCTGCCCGGGGAGGTGGTGCAGTCCCCATCCCTGGGTGTGTTTAACAAAGCCTGGATGTGGCACTGGGGGCCAGGGCTGAGTTGAGCTCTTGGGGCTGGATTGGACTCCATGATCCTGAAGGTCTCTCCCAACCCAGTGATTCTGTGAATTCTGTGATTCTGTGAAGCTCTGCCTTAGGGCTCATCCAGTGGCTGCTGCAGCCTGGGCCAGCTGGGGGTGGCTCAGGTGTCACCTGGGAAGTCACTGTGGCCTCTCACTGGGACAAAAGTGCAGCAGGGGAAGGTTGGAAGGGCTGGTGAGCCCCTGGGGTTGGAAGGGCTGGTGAGCCCCTGGGTGCTGCTGGCACCCTTGGGGCTGGAGGAGGGCTCAGCCCTGCTGGGGAGGGCTGGGGATGAAGCTTGGGGGGTTTTTGTTGTGACCCCATGGCTGGGTGGTGTTGGGAAGCAGAGGTTACTGCTGGTGTGCTTCCCAGCAAGGTCTCCGTGGGTTTTTGGGATGCACAGCTCCTGGAGATGGGGCTGGGTGGCTGCAAACACCCATCTGTTTCCCCAGATCCATAAGGATTGGGAAGGAGAGGAAGGAAGCAGTGTATCCTCAAAAATTCCTCCTGTTTTTTTAGGCTGGTTGCCTAAAGAAATGCACTTTTTCAGGGCCAGGTCTGTGTGCTCATGTCTGTCTGTCTGTCTGTGCCACACCCCTGAGATTTTAGGCGCTGGTGGGTCCCTGAGGGGCACCAAAGTATTAAAAAAGCCAAATTTTGGAACTTCCCTGGTGCTGTGATGGAGCAGAGCCTCTCCTCAGCACCCACTTGGAAATTCCCTCTGCCCCACGATTTTTGAAAGAGCCAACAAAGGGAATAAAGAGCCTGAGCAGGGAATGGTCACAGCCATGAGCTTCACCCACGTCCAGGGTGGTGCTGCTGGTGGGGTTTGGGTTTGTCCTTGATTGGGATGAATATTTATTAAAAAAAAAAATCAATAAAAGTGAAAAACCAACTGCAAAACCATCCAGGTTTTGAAGTTGGGGAGCATCCTTCAACACCACTATTTTGTTTTCTGGGATTCCTCTTGCTCTTTGGGACTCCAGGATGGTTCCCACTGGGATGAGGAGCATCCAACTCCACATCCCAAGGCCACCACTGCCATTAGGAATTTCATTGTGGCTCCCATTTGAGCAGCATCCAACACACCCAGGGGCATTTGTGCAATTCCCAGTGTGGGGTCTCATTTGGGAGCTGCAGCTCTGCTCAGGGAGCCCAAAAGTGCCGAGATTTGGGGCTTTTCCGTGGTTTGTGAGTCGAGGTGATGTAAAAAAAAGAAAAAGAGTTATTATTTAAATAATAAATGTCTCTCAAAGGAGTCTGCTGAATCATGTGTGGGTTTGTGCTTGTGATGCTGCTCAGGGTAGATCAGGCTCCTGGAGGAAATGTGTTGGATGTGGGATGAAACCACGGGAATGGGGGGAGAGGCAGCAGGAGAGGCTGGCAGGGGGAAATGGGCGCCTCCAATTTCCTAAAAAGTGGCAATAAAATGTATTTTACAGATGTAGAATGGCAATTTTTTAACGCAGCTACAGAATTTCCCCCCCCATCTCTGAGCTCTTCCCTAAAACCTGCCGATCCCACAGGCAGGGAGAGGCAGGCAAAGCTCCCACCTGTTATCAAAACACCACCCCCAAAAATACCCACCCTAAAAAAAGGCAGAATTGAGGTCACTTCTGTCAGGCAGCCAATGTCCACAGGAAGTCTCCTGGCCTCCCAAATGTCTGTGGGCAGATGTCAGGCAGGGGCTGCTCTTGCTCAAATGAGTTTTTGGCAGCACCAAAACTTTTGTGGCTGGGGGGCTGTGGAGGGGGGTGTGGAATTTTAGGGAATAGGTTTCCCAGATGTGGCTGCCCATGGGGGTGAAGCTGGGGTGCTCCCCACGCCCATGGAATGTCCTTAATCCTGGTGCCAACCTTGGGACCCCAAATTTGGCACCATCCCACCCAGCACTGGCAGGGCACGGTTGTCCCTTCCCAAATGATTCCCTCAGCAGGAGGAAAAGCACGTTCTGGGCTCAGTTTTGGGGCTCCCATCATGGCTCAGGGTGTGCTCAGCTGGAAAAGGAGCCAAAAATCTTAAGGAAGAGCCTTGGGTCCTTGAGCTTTATTTATCTGGATGGTCATGACCTGGTTGCTCATGCTGGAATTTCGGGACCAGTTGCCCAATTCTCCTCTAAGCCAAGGGGAATGGCTGCCTGGAGTGCAAAAGATAGAAGGAAAAATATTAAAAAAAAAATAAAAATGGGAAAAATGTTGGAAATGGCCAGGAGGTTGCACCCTGCAGGAATGTGACAGGGTGGGAGGAGAGCCCAGCAGGAGCCATGGCACAGCCCAAAAGCAGGATTCTCCCAGAACCCAAGGATTCACTCCTGCCAGCCCCCAGCTCCTCTGCTGACCACTAATTAGCAGCTGCTGGTTTTTTTGGGAGGTTTGTGGCTCCTCATCAGGAAATTCAGGGCTGGGAGAGAGCCTCCCAGCATCCATCCCCTGGGATTGGCTTTTTGCTGCAGGAGAGGCACTCTCCCAACCATCAGGGCAGCAATCCTGGCAAGCAGGCTCAGGGAAATGATTTGGATCAAATTCAATGCCAGAATAAAAGGGAAATTGCAAGGAGAGGAACCTCTTAAACCTGAGTCCCTTTGCCAGGACACATCCTGAGCTGCTGGCCAGGGATTACACCCAAGCTCTGGAATCCAAAAACTCCTCCTTTTTCTGCTTCCAAAGGAGAAAAGAGCCTTCAGCAGAGCTCTGGAAGGCCAGGGAGGACTGTGACTCTCTGCATCCTGAGCCATGAGCCTGCACAAAATGCTGCTTTTATTAACGTCACGCAGGAGCCTTCGGAAAAAGCAAATTAATTTGCCTCTCATCAGCTCCCTCAGCGTCTGCTCAAATCCACGATGACAAAGTTTCATTTCATTGTCTGTGCTGGCCCTTAATGACTTTTTTATTCCCACACCGGAAACCTGCTGGCACAGGGAAGCTCCAGGCAGGTCTTTAACCCTGCATTTCCATCTGGGAATCTGCTGCTGGACAGCAGGGGAGGGAGAAGCCATTCCTTGGAGACAACAGAGAGCATCAGCTGCCCCTCAGGCTTCCTAAAAATGGTGAGACTTTCCCCAGTGCCTGTGGGGTGCAGGGAGCGGGGATCTTGTCCAAAATCTGCCATAGAATCATGGGATGGGTTGGGTGGGAAGGGACCTTAAATCCCATCCAGTTCCACCCCCTATCCACACCTTCCACTGTCCTGGGTGCCTCCAAGCCCTCTCCAGCCTGGCCTTGGGCACTTCCAGGGATCCAGGGGCAGCCACAGCTGCTCTGAGCACCCTGTGCCAGGGCCTGCCCACCCTGGGAAGGAAGGAAGGAAGATTTCCTTCCCAATAGTCTTGGTTTGGGAAGCCAGGTGCCTGCTAAGAAAGGCAGGAGCCAACCCTGAAATGGAAAATGTGAACCCCCTCCCTCTGAATTGCTATAAATTTGAAATTAAGGGGCTCTCAGGCAAAAATATGGGAGCAGGAAATAACAGTTCTTTATTAGGGAAGAAAATAAAAGGATGAAATAAACAATGCAGTGAACCAAACCAACAGTGCCAGAGTCAGAGCCCAGCCTGACACCCTGTGGGTCAGGGTGCTGGCACAGCCCCATTGGAATTGTGGCTCAGCCCTCCTGCAGTGCCAGGGGTGGCTCTGCTGGAGCAGGGATCCTGGAGAAGGGTGGAGGCTTCCTCTGCAGATCCAGGGGAAGGAGAGGCAGCTGCTGCTCCTCTGGGCAATCCAGTGCAGAAGCCGTGCTGGTGTTCCAGAATCTCCAGATTATATCCAGGCAGGAATGCTTGGCTCCTCCCTCTGGGCTCACATCTCCCAATGGGATGCTGTAGTTCTTATCAGCCATGCAGGGACATTCCATGGCTGTTATCAGCAGGTGTCTCCCCAGTTGTGGAAGAGATAAGGAAAAACTGCCCAATGAACAGAGGACAACTGCCACACAGATGGCAAATAGAAAACAATTTGCTTGGCAATCCAGGACACCAATGTCCCATCCGTCCTCTGGCAGTGGAAAGCTCCTTTATTCTGGCACTTCAGCCCCTTGGAAACAATCCCTCTCCATTCCCAAGTGATGATGATGCCACACAATGGTTTTGGGAAAAAGGCATTTTGGGAGAGTAGAGAAGAAAGGAAAAGCACTTCCCTCCTGCTCCCTCCTTTCCTGGCTTGTTTGGAACATCTCCCCCACATTCCTGTGCTTTCAGCTGGGGGGAAATGCTCATTTTGGGGCTGTTTTGGCTGTGGTTTATGGGGGCCACAAAAGCCCCTCAATCCCATTCAGGAGGATCAGGGAATGTGGGGAACATTTGGGAACACCCTACAAAGGTGGGGATGGGATGGGATCCATGGGATGGGATCCATGGGATGGGATTGGGATTGGGATGAGATGGGATGGGATCCATGGGACGGGATCCATAAAATGGGATAGGATCAATGGGATGGGATCCATGGAATGGGATGGGATGGGATAGGATGGAGATGGGATGGGATGGAGATGGGATCCATGGGATGGGATGGGATGGGATGGGATGGGATGGGATGGGATGGGATGGGATGAGATGGGATGGGATGGGATGAGATGGGATGGGATGAGATGGGATGGGATGGGATGAGATGGGATGGGATGGGATGGGATGGGATGGGATGGAGATGGGATCCATGGGATAGGATGGGATGGAGATGGGATGGGATGGGATGGGATCCATGAAATGGGATGGGATAGGATGGGATAGGATGGGATAGGATGGGATGGAGATGGGATAGGATGGAGATGAGATCCATGGGATAGGATGGGATGGAGATGGGATGGGATCCATGAAATGGGATGGGATGGGATGGGATGGGATAGGATGGGATGGAGATGGGATAGGATGGGATGGGATGGGATCAGTGGGATGGGATCCATGAAATGGGACGGGATAGGATGGGATGGGATGGGATCAGTGGGATGGGATCCATGAAATGGGACGGGATAGGATGGGATGGGATGGGATCCATGGGATGGGATGGGATCCATGGGATGGGTGCAGTGGTGTGTCCAAGCCCAGCATTCCTGCACAGCACTTCTGGAATTTCTGCTCCAGACCTTTGGGATGCTGGAGGCAAAGCAGAGCTGCCTTTCCAGGCACAGGAACCCTCGCTGGGCTCCAGAGGGTGTGATCCATGTTAAATTGGATTAAATTAATTAGCCAAGGAAGTGACTTATGGGGACATGGCATGGCTGGGCTTCCCATCTGGCTCTGCAGTGCTTCCAGGGCATCCCATGCCACAGGAAAATGTCACATTTGGCTTTGCCACAGCTGCCTTCTGCTTTTACAGCTGGTTTTGCACCTCTGCATCCCCACATATTCATGTGAAACCTTTCCTCTGAGTCCTTCAGGTCACCCCACATCAGAATGATCCTGTTCTGAAAGAGGGATCAGCCTTTTCCAGGGATTTTTTGCGGCATTCCAAACTTCATAGGCTTAAAATCAGAGCCTGGTGCCCAACACTGAGACCCAAAATGAGGAATTTGTGGCTTTTCCCTGTCATTGTGAGGGGTCATGAGACCTTGGAAGCAGCAGGGCTGGGCAGAATTACCTAAAGTAAAACCAAATACACCTGAGAGATCCAGAACAAACTTTTGTGGGGGCATAAATTCCTTGTGCCACATCAGCTTCACTTGGGAATCCTGCAGTGGAATCCATGGGCTGGGATCCCTGCATCAGCCCCACCACCCTCCCAGCCAGGAATTCCCAATCTCCCACCCATCCCTGCCCTCTGGCACTGGGAGCCATTCCCTGGCTCCTGTCCCTCCATCCCTTGGCCCCAGTCCCTCTCCAGCTCTCCTGGAGCCCCTTCAGGCCCTGCCAGGGCTCTAAAGACTCCCTGGTGCCTTCTCCATGTGAACACTCCCAGCTCTCCCAGCAGAGCCTTGCATTTTAAAGCTTTTTTACAATATATGAGTAATAACAACAATTTTCATTCTGGCTTTTGGGTTCAGCATTGCAAGGGGGTGAAGGTCTCACGTGGCTTTTCCCCAGATTACCATAAACTGTCCAGTTCTCAAGCCTACCAGATTTATTTTAGCTGTGGGTGTGACCTCCTCACTCAGAAGGGCTGTGCCCAGACATTTTCTCATGTAATTCTGTTTTTCTCTTCCTCTGCCACGAAAACAACAGCGTGAACATCCTGGTTCAGTGCAAGGTGTCCCTGCCCATGGCAGGACTTGGAACAAGATGGGCTTTAAGGTCTCTTCCAACCTAAATATTCCACAATTCCATGGAGCTGCAGCCCTCCTGCTGCTCATTTTTCCTCACAGAGGGAGCTGGGTGTGCTGGGAGGGTGAGCTGGAGCATCTTGGGATGGGGCTGGATCCTGTGTCCCTGAATCCCTGTACCCCTGAATCCCTGTACCCCTGAATTCCTGTATCACTGAATTCCCAAATTTCTGAATCCCTGAATCCCTGTACCCCTGTATCTCTGTATCCCTGAACTTCTGTATCCCTGTACCCCTGTACCCCTGTATCCCTGAAACCCTGTATCCTTGAATTCCTGAATTCTAGAATCCCTGAATTCCTGAATTTCTGAATTTCTGTACCCCTGAATCCCTGAATTCCTGGATCCCTGAATCCCTCTATCTATTAATACCTGTATCCCTGTACCCATGAATCCCTGTATCTCTATATCCCTGAATCCCTGTACCCCTGTGTCCCTGTATCCCTGAGTTCCTGAATTTCTGTATCCCTGTATCCCTGTACCCCTGAATTTCTGAATCCCTGTATCCCTGTACCTCTGTACCCCTAAATCCCTGAATCCCTGTATCCCTATATCCCTGAATTTCTGAATCCCTGTATCCCCAAATCCCTGTGTCCCAAAATCTCTATATCCCTGCATCCCTGTACCTCTGTATCCCTGAACCCCTGTATCCCTGTATCCTTGAATTCCTGAATTCTAGAATCCCTGAATTCCTGAATTTCTGTACCCCTGAATCCCTGAATTCCTGGATCCCTGAATCCCTGTATCTCTATATCCCTGAATCCCTGTACCCCTGTATCCCTGTATCCCTGAATCCCTGAATCTCTAAATCCCTGTATCCCTGTACCCCTAAATTCCTGAATCCCTGTATCCCCGAGTGTCTGAATCCCTGTATCCCTGAATCCCTGTATCCCCAAATCCCTGTATCCCTAAATCTCTAAATCCCTGCATCCCTGTACCTCTGTATCCCTGAATCCCTGCATCTCTGTACCCCTGTACCCCTGTATCCCTGAATCCCTGAATTCCTGAATCCCTATATCCCTGTACTCTTGCATCCCTGCTATTCCCTGCTCCACCCTTGATCCCAAACACACACCCAGGCAAAGGCCTGGATGGATCAGAGCCCCCCAGAGCCCCCCAGAGCCCCCCATCCCCAGCCTGGGGACATCCAACCAGAAACCCAACCAGAGGGACAGGGAAAAGCCCAGCCAGAGCTCCCACATGATCCACAAGCTACTGAAAACAGAAAGAAGGGAAAGTTTTCCAAGCCTGAGTGGAACGTGGAGTTAAAACTCCAGCCCTCCCTCGGGGAGGGAGCGGCTCTCCAGGCACCGCTGGCCTGTGCACCCGCCCCCGGAGAAAGTCCTGTCCCTTAGGAGCATCCCGATGAGGTGTCAGGGAATTTATGTCCTCGTTCCCCTTGCAGCCGGCAGGGAGGGCGGGATCACACTTCCCCCGTGCCCTCGGGCTTTTCCCGAGCTCTGGAAGGGGCACCTCGTGTCCCTGTTTGGCAGCCTGAGGCGGGGAATGTGCTGGGGACACTCCTGGGTATCGCCAGGCTTTCCCATGCCAGGCTGCTTTTATTTTAACTGGCTTTCCCTGCAATGTGCAAACATCCAAGTCCATCAAATCCGCAGGGAAATGCTGCCCATCTGCTGCTCCCAAAGTGACCTAAATCTCCCAAAGCAAGAGACTAAACAGTGTCAAACTCACATGGAGCATCTGGATTTTATAGGGGCCATAAAAGCTTCGAGGCATCGTGGAGCAGGGTGGATCTCTCACCATCCTGCCCTGTGGGATGGACCTGTGAACTCTCCCAAAAAAACCCCACACTTATTAGGATAAAGCAGGACCCCATCAGCAGCCTTGTGAGCTGAGCTCATGTGAGGAGGAGAGCAAAGGTCCTGGGGTTACCAAGCAAGTCAGGCCATAAATCCTTGCAGGATTTTATGTGCCAGTGCTGGGGCTGTGGTTTCATTGTGGTTCCCACTGGGCTGCCCCAGATGCAGAAGGTGCCATTTTGTGGCTGAATTAAAAACTCTGTGAAAAACCACCTGGAAATCTTGCTTTTCTCAGCAGCTGGGTTGTGAGTGAGCTCCTGCCATAGGCAAAATTCCAGCCCTCAGGTCTGGCACGTCCCATCCCTGGAAGTGTTCCAGGCCAGGCTGGACAGGGCTTGGAGCACCCTGGGATAGTGGAAAGGGTCTCTGCCCATGGCAGGGGGTGGAATGGGATGAGCTTTAAGATTCCTTCCACCCCAAACCATTCTGGGATTCTATGGTTGCTCTGCCTCAGTTTCCCCTCTGTGGTGCTGGAAATGGGGTTGGGAGAAGCCCCCAGAGCTCCTTGAGCACATCACCCTCCCCAAACCCATTCCAGCACCACCCTCCTCCCTCTGAACCTGGAAGGTGCTGGACAAGCAGCACAGCAGTGGTTGGCAGAACTGGGATGGATAAATCCACCATGGGTGCCTTTTATTGGGAGCCTCCTATCCCAAACACCACAGCAGGGACAAGGATTTACCAATCTGCTCTTGTGGGGGCAGGAGGAAATGGTCAGGGCCAGCCCAGATGTGAAACATCAAAGCAGACAGAGTTTTGAACAGAGTTAAAAAGAAAAGTCTCTGTTTACAAGAAGCTGTTCCAGAGTGGTTTGGAGCCTGTTTACCCCTGGACATTCGTGCTACCAGAGAGCTCTGGCCCTGCACAGCAATGGGGTTTGTCATGGGAGGGGATGTGTACATGACACAACATTTATTTGTCATGAGCAGCTGCTGCTTCCTCTGCTCCAGACCTTTTCCATGCAACTGGGGCTGGGAATTGAGCTAATTGAGATGGGAGGTCTCTCTGAGGGCCCTGCAGAGGCTGGATTGAGCCACAGATCCGTCAGGATGAGCCTTCCCAGCAGATCAGAGCCTGGGGAAGGCAGGAGCAGCCCCTGCCCTGCTGAGGGGCTCTGCCAAAGCTCCCTGGGCTGCTGGAGGAAGCTGCTCATCACCTTGGAATGATCACATCAGGCACTGGTTTTGGAAAGCTGTGGAGTGTTCCTGCTTCCTCCAGGGTCATCCTCATCCTCATCCCGGGCATCTGGGGGCCCCTGGGGCTGTTCCTGGAATCCCTCCTGGCCCTGAGGAGGATGAGGAGCCTCTGCAAACCTCCCTGTTTGCAGCTCTTCAAATAGGGATGGGGACAGAGGAAAGGGGGCAGGAGAAAAGGGAAGGGGATAAGGGACAGGGAACAAGGGAAAGGGGAAGGGGATGGGGGAAAGGGAAGAGAAAAGGGAAAGGAAAAGGGGACAGGGACAAGGGAAAGGCAAAGAGAAATGGGGAAGGAAAAGGGGACAGGAATGAGGGAAAGGGAAAGAGAAATGGGGAAGGAAAAGGGGACAGGAATGAGGGAAAGGGAAAGAGAAATTGGGAAGGAAAAGGGGACGGGAATGAGGGAAAGGGAAAGAGAAATGGGGAAGGAAAAGGGGACAGGAATGAGGGAAAGGGAAAGAGAAATTGGGAAGGAAAAGGGGACAGGGGACAGGGACAAGGGGGCAGGAGGAAAGGGAAGGGGAATAAGGGACAGGGAACAAGGGAAAGGAGAAGGGGATGGGGGAAAGGGAAGAGAAATGGGGAAGGAAAAGGAGACAGGGACAGGGGAAAGAGAAATGGGGAAGGAAAAGTGGACGGACAAGAGAAGGGGAAGAGAAATGGGGAAGGAAAAGGGGACAGGGACAAGGGAAAGGCAAAGAGAAAGGGGGGGAAGGAAAAGGGGAAGAGAAATGGGTAAGGGGAAAGGGGGCAAGAGAAGGTGGAAAGGGAACAAGGGACAGGGAACAAAGAAAAGGGGAAGGAGATCAGGGGGATGGAAGATAAAAGGGAATGGGGGCAAGAGAAAAGAGAAAGGAAGAGGGGGCAAGGGACAGGGGACAAGGAAAAGGGGAAGGGAATGGGAGAGGGGAAGACCAAAGGGGAAAGGGCAAAGGGCAAAGAGGACAAGGGAAAAGCTTCCAGGCTCTGTCCTGGTGTGTCTGGCTGCTGGAACTGCTGTGCCTGGCTGGTTTCTCAGTGTGTGGCATTTTGCCATCACCCCTCCATTCATTACCTTTTGCATTCCCCAATTTTAGCAGCCAATCAGCCCTGGAAACCTCAGCATTCCCTGCAGGATGCTCTGGAACTGGAGCCTTGGTGCTGCTGAGGGCTTTGGGAGCATCCCAGGACAGCAGAACTCAGAAATCTGATGGGCCTGAGAGGGTTCAGGGATCAAACCAAACACCAGCACATCCAGGGCAGGACATCCTCTGCTTCAAGCAGCTCTTTCCCCCTCAGAGAGGTCCTTCCCCAAGTGTTTGCTCAGCACTTTCCTCCTTTTTTTTGGAGTTTCTGCTCAATCCAGGCCAGTTCTGCCTCCCTGGGCACAGCATTTTCCTGCCATGGTGCCATTTCCAGCTGCAGCAGGGACAAACTGGGCTCAGCTTCAAGCAGCCAGTGCTGCCAAACACTTCTGAGAGCTCCACAAGAGCTATTCCCCAAATTATTCATGGCTGGGATGAATGTTGTTGGAATCAGTCAGGATTTCCAAGGTTTATAATCAATAATCTCCTTTGAGAAGGGGCTGCAGGGCCCAGGGGTGGCACATCCCTTCTGTTTGGGAGCAAGTATTGAGCACTGGAGGAGTTTTTGAGGGGGCTCAGCTCTGCCTGGGCATTGCAGAGGTGCTCCCAGGGAAATCTGCTGCCAGTGCCCCCACACCTCCAGCCTGCCCACCCAAAGGCCTTGGAGCAAATTCCCCACCCCTGCCAGGACAGGGGTTGAGGTCCAGTCACCAAACAACATCACATTGCTGCTTTTCTCTATTTTTCCTCTCTCCCTCTGGGGAGACAAAATGTGTTTTCTGACATTTTTCTGAAGTCATTGTGTGTTTTTAGAAGGAAGTGCTAAGCCAGGGAGGATTTCTTTTTGAGGGCATGTTTTCTCTCAGACTTTCCTTCACACAGCAGTGCCCAGAGCATTTTTAAAATCCTACTTAATTGCCCTTTCACCCCTGCTTGGATTCTTTGATTCCTTTCTGAGACTGGAAGGCTGCTGGCAGTCCACAGGGCCATAACTAACATTGGACACTTTTGGGGTCCCCATCCTTGCAAGGGAGACCTTAGGGAGTCATTGTGGGATCCTTGTCTTGGCATCAGGGCCCTAAACATTAACAGGAGGGTCCCTGTTCTCCTGTGGGTGATCCCTGTCCTTGTAGGGATTCATTGTGGAGTTCTCATCCTCACAGAGGGCCCAAACCCCTTTGGGAGTGTCCTTGTCCTGCTCTGAGGTCACTGTCCCTCTGTAGGGGATGGCAGAGCTGAGGGGAGCTGGGTGTCTCCCACAGGGAGCCACATTCCAGGGACAACAGCCAGGGTGGAAGGGGACAAGGCTGAAAATCCAGTTTGTGGGACAGACCAACAGCTGCTGCGGTCTGGAAAATCCCACAGAGCCTCACTGGGGGTATCAGAGCAGGACAGGGCAGGCAGAGGCCAGGCTGAGAGGGCAATGGCCAGCAGAGCAAGGAGGGATGAGCAAGAGCTGAGCTCTGCAGAGAATAAAGTGACCAATGTCAGCACTGCCAGCTGGGAATGAGGGCTGGGAGGGACAAAAAGTCACCTTTGTCCATCTGGGCAAGAAAACGGTCTGAGAAAAGCTAAAAGCTTTCTCCTGTCACAGAATCATGGAATAGTTTGGGTTGGAGGGGACCTTAAATCCCATCCCATTCCCACCCCTGCCATGGCAGGGACACCTCCCACTGTCCCAGGTGCTCCAAGCCCTGTCCAGCCTGGCCTTGGGCACTTCCAGGGGCAGCCACAGCTGCTCTGGGCTCCCTGTGCCAGGGCCTGCCCACCCTCACATCAGGAATTCCCAATTCCCAATCTCCCATCCATCCCTGCCCTCTGGCACTGGGAGCCATTCCCTGGCTCCTGTCCCTCCATCCCTTGTCCCCAGTCCCTCTCCAGCTCTCCTGGAGCCCCTTCAGGCCCTGCCAGGGGCTCAGAGCTCTCCCTGGAGCCTTCTCCTCTCCAGGTGAGCACCCCCAGCTCTCCCAGCCTGGCTCCATATCCTGGATCTCAAGGATGTTCCCAGCAGGATGTTCCCAGCACCGCTGGATGTTCCTGCACAGGAGGGTGGGAGCACAGGGGAGTTTGGACTGTGATGGATCAGGGAAGATGCAGGGAGTGGGAGAGAGCAGAGCAGAGTTACAGAGTCCTTGCATCTGGTGACTCAACTCCCAGCCATCCCCAGGATCTCAGAGGAATGTTGCTCAAGAGACAATAAAAAATCATGGAAAGCTGAGGATGTCCAAAGGAAATGGCCAACAGGAGGCTTGTGATTAAATGGCTTTAGCTCACATCCTAAAGGCAGAGCTCTGCTTGGGGAGCTGCCTGGGGACAGGAATGTGTAGGGTTGGCCGTGCTGGCTCACACTGAAAGTGTCTTTGTAGCTCATCTCCAGCAGCAGACATGAGCTGGGATTTAGGGAACAAGTCCAGGGACAAGGGAAGCCAGAACAACCTCAGCTGGTGATTCCCAAAAGCCAACCCAGCCCCTTCCTGAAGGGACCCCCACCCCCAAGGCACCTGGGGGCTACCCAGGGATTCAGCCATGGGTGGGGAACACACCTTGTGGGGACAAGGGGTCTGGGGGTGCCCTCTCAGGGGGAAAAGCTGGGAATTGCAGCCAGCTGGCCCCTCTGACAAGGCAGGACATGAGGAATAGTTGAAGCTCTGCCATCAGGAGCCAGGCTGGGCTGTGTTGGGAAGCCTTTCCCTGGGAATCAGACTGCACAGTAAAGTCAAGTCAGATAAAATAAAACATGTGAGACCTGTCCCAGCTGGAGCAGACTCCTTAAAGCCAAGCTGCTGGCTGTGAGCAAGGAAGAGAGAAATCCCTGCTGGGGAAAATTCCAGCTTTGTCTCTTACTCAGCCCAGGCAGCATTTTGGTGACCTGTGTGTCATCCCTGGAATGTCCCTGCCCTCCTGCATCCTCCATGGCCAGGCTGCCCAGCAGGGAGCGATGCTGGCACCTGGCAGTGCCCCAGCACCCAGAGCCCTCCCTGCTGTGGGGTGGCATCCCTGGGTCACTGAGGTCCCCAAAAGCCACAGGGGATGATTCAGGAGGGATTTCCTCTGGCCAGGGCAGCGCTGCCCTGGGCTGACACAGCCTGAGTCACATTCCCACCCTCCCATTTCACTCTCCATGGCTTTCTCCTGAGCTGCTTCACTCCCAGGCACAGAGATCCCTGTCTGCCACTCCCAGCAGTGGGGACAGTCCCTGCTGGGTGTCCCAGTCCTGGTGGAGTGAGGGACACATCTGTCCCCAGTGCAGAAAGCTGCACACAGCAATTCCAGACGGGGAGAAAGGGCTGGGTGTCCCTCTGGATGGACAGAGGGAAGGTTGGGTGCCACCCTGACCCTGGGGGTCTCTGCTGCAAGTGTCCCTCAGGACGGCCACCCTGGTGTCCTTGGGGATGGTGAAGGTGCCACACAGGAGGTGACACATTCCCAGCATCGGTGCTGGGACCTCCAAACCTTTTGGGACCAATCTCCCACCCTGCTCCAACACCCAACCACCCAAGGTTGCAGCATCCAGTCTGAGCTGGAAGCCACAGGCATTCCCAACTCCTGTCTCCAACACCACTGGAAATCATGGAGTGAGGACAAACAGACAGGTTGGGGTTTGGTGGCTTTTTTATTTATGGATTTGCTGATGTCCCAGGGACGGGGATGAGTGGGAACATGGAGCACTGCCAGGTGGGGACACAGGAATGTCACAGCCAGCCCTGTAATTAAGCCAGCACTTAATTAAGCTCCAAAAGCACTTTGAGTGCACCCCTGGTAGGGAGGACCCTGCTGAGGAGCTCAGCCTGGCCTCAGAGCAGGAGAAGGAATGAAACAGGATCCTGCTGCACCTGGAGCCTCACTGCTGCCTCCTCCCCAGCCCCAGGGGAAGAGCAAGGGGCTGCAGAGAGCCAAGAGACCTGGAGCTTTTGGGATTTGTCCCTCTGGGGTCCTCAGCTGGTGTCCCTGCAGAGCCAGAATCCCTGAGGATGGCATGGCAGAGTTGCCAGCTCAGATTTATCGTGTTCCTCTGGAAAGGAGGAGGAAGGATGAGTGTCACCAGGGTGGGGACCCAGGAGGGGACATTGGCCAAGTGACTCAAAACGGTTGTCCCCACCCTGGTTGTCCTCATAGCTCACTGCCAACACCTGGAGATGGGTGTTGTCACCCACCCTGTGTCCTTCTGGGGGCTGTGCCCTTCCTGGGGAGTGTGTTGGGATTTGGGGAGAGATTGAGCAGGAGGGAAATGCAGGATGCCAGGGATGGTTCAGGAAGAGGCAGGATTTGACTCTGGACACATTCACCTGGCAAGGAATCCCACCCAGAGGTTCCTGGTGCCTGTCCCTGCTGCCTGCTTGGATTTACACCCAGCTCTGGCTCAGGCTGAGCTTTCTGAGCTGGGTGTCCAAGAGTGAGTGGGTGTTTCTGAGCTGGTGTTTTCCAAGCTGGGTGTCTGGAGTGGGGAATCTGCTCCATCCCTCTGTCACCTTGTGCCCTCCAAAAGCACACAGCCCCTTTGAATCCACAGGTGCTGATTCCTGGGGTAAAATGAGATTATTTGATTGTTGGTTCCCACATTTCAGCACCCCTGATGCTACTTTTCCCCTATTCACTTTCCAGGTCCATGGGAT
This sequence comes from Agelaius tricolor, assembly GCF_023055355.1. NCBI lineage: Eukaryota > Metazoa > Chordata > Aves > Passeriformes > Icteridae > Agelaius > Agelaius tricolor. The sequence goes on from NW_027269265.1 coordinate 2,726,813, forward strand.
GGGATGTCTCCAAAAGAAGCCCCACAGATGCCTCCTCTGCCATTCCCCTTTCCCATTTCTGTCCCCTGTGTCTGAGAGCTGCCCTAGGCTGGGGGACTGTGGCTGCTGCCCACAGACACAGTTACAACTTTGCTCCTGAAAGCTTTTCCAGCTATTTTTGGGCAGCAAATGCCTTTCCAAATATTTGCCTTGGTGCTGGTGCCTGGCCCTGCTCACAGCTGGGGCTCCCTGCCTGCTCCCTGCTGTGCTAAGCTGAACTCTCCCAGCTGCAGCATCCCTTGCACTTCCATACCCAGGATCCCACCTCTCCCCATGGGTCACTTCTCCCACCCATGTCCCCACAGCAGGTCCAGGATCCACAGGGACTCAGCCCTGCAATGTGAGTCACTCACAAGCCAAACTTAAGGAGAGTCCAAGACTTCAAACCCAGCAGGAGCCTGAGGAGATGCTCTCCCCTCTCCTCCAGGCAGGATTGCTCATGGAGCAAGGTTGGGATAGAGGCACCATGGATTTCAACCCCAAGAGCTTGCTTCAGCCCTGAGGACAAGAAAAAACAGCCTCAAGTCACTCCAGAAGAGGTTTAGATTGGATATTGGGAAAATTCCTTCATGGAAAGGGTTGTCAAGCACTGGCAGAGCTGCCCATGGCAGTGATGGAGCCACCATCCCCAGAGGGATTTAAAAGCTGTGTGGATACACTTGGGGACATGACTGGGTGGGACTTTGCAGTGCTGGGGGAATGGACTCGATGATCTTAGAGGTCTTTTCCAACTGAAATGGTCCCAGGACTCCACGATTCCATGGCTTTGCCCTCTCTGAGGCTCCTGGATTTTACTCTGTGTGGATCCCTGTGCAGAGCGAGCTCGGGCAGCGGCCAGTGCAGAGAACACCACCAAGTTTAGCAACAAAGACCATCTGTGCTGCCAGCAAGCCAAGAAATGCCAGCTGAGGGGCTCTTCCCCATCTCCCCTCCCCAGTGCAGAGCCCAGCTCGCCCTGCAGGGCTGGAGCAGAGCTGGGAGCTTTCCCACCACAGCCACGCTGGGGAACCATCCCGTGCGTTACCACGGAGCTGAATCATGGGCTCGCAGCCACTCTTTCAACACACAGGAGGGATTTGGCAATTCCAGGGGCTATTAATAGAGCCAGGCTGCTCTCCTGGGCCCCACGCCGTGCTGGAGGGGTGAGGGAGAGCAAAGCAAACTCTGAGGGAGGCGAAGGGCTGAGTTTACCTAAGGAGAGGTCGGGAAATAACCTGTCGGGGAGCAGGAACCGAGCGCTGCCCTCTCCCCACTTATCGCTCCCTCTGCTGAGCCAAGAGGGAACAATGGACAAAGAACAGCAATGTCCCCAAGGGGACCTGCCACTCCTGCTCCCTCCACGGAGCCCTGGGGGCTCCTGCTCTTTGGGAACAGCAGGAAAAGCACTGGGAAGGGGTTACTGTGGGATGGACCGTGGTGGGTGCTGCTCTTCCAGCCTGGACTGTGACTTCAAGCCCAGCCTGTGAGCCAGGAGCAGTGAGAACCTGCAAGGACCTGGTTTGGGAATGGAGCAGGAGTGCAGAGCTGTGGGTGCAGTGCCAGGACAGGCTGGAGGTGGAGCACGTCTGTGGGAATGAAAATACAGACAGGAGGTGTTCTGTGAGGAGCTGGTTTGGATTGACCTTCCCAGCTCCATCCCAGTCCCCAGCCAGGAGGATGGAGCCAGTGGTGTCCTTGAGACCCAACTCCTGCCCATGCTGGGCATGGGGCAGAAGGGATGGACACCCCATCAAACAACAGGCTGGGGGCTGGGGCTACTTTCCTGGGCCATTTGTATTTTTAGCAATGGAAGTGGCAGGTGGAAGAGCCACCCTGTGTTGTGAGGAACCCCATCCTGCTCAGCCAGCACCCCTTATCCCACATCCCAGCTCCATCCTGCACCTGCACCCTCCTGTCCCCAGCTCAGCTCCTCAGCCACCTCCAACCCTGCCTCTATGGCACCAATTGCCTCCCATCCCACCCCTGGACCAACATCTGTCTGTCTGTCTGTCCCCTGATTGTCCCTGCTTGGTCCCCACCACCTGCCCCACAGTGACAGGCAGCAGGGGCATTGTGTGGGCTGGGGGAGCTGGTTTGGGGTGGGGTGGGGACACACTGGGGAGGGGACACGCTGCCAGTGATGGACACGCTGGGGTGGGGACACGCTGGGGTGGGGACACTGCCAGTGATGGACACACTGGGGTGGGGACACGCTGGGGAGGGGACACGCTGGGGTGGGGACACTGCCAGTGATGGACACGCTGGGGAGGGGACACGCTGGGGAGGGGACACGCTGCCAGTGATGGACACACCAGGCAGCTGCGGGATCCTTCTCCATCCCCTCGGGCGATGCCAAGGGCACAGGGAACACGTGCAGGGCACCAGGATGGATTGCATCACCCTGGATGTCCCCAGGGGTGGGCTGAGGTCTGGAGGAGGCTGTTCCAGACACCCTCGGCAGCTGCCCAGCCTCAGCCTCAGCTCCGGACAAACATTCCTGGAGCCAGAGGCAGAGGAGGGAGGGAGCTCCAGGGCAGGGATCAGGGCCAAGCCGTGCTGGAGAGGACCCTGCCCCGCAGGGAAAGCATCTCTGGCAGGCTGAGCCACCCGATGGGATGGAGGGACTGGTTCTCACTGTCCCCCAGCCCTGCCAGCCTCCCTGTCCCCACCCAGGGGACATGAGCCAGCTCACCAGGTCTTGTCCTGCTCCACATCCTGCTGGAATCTGTCCAGGCAGATCTGTCCTTCCTGGCAGCATCTCCCTCCTGGGGACCAGGTCCTGTCCTGCCTCCTCCCTGCTGCTGCCACCTCTCCTGCCATCCTGCAGCTGTGTCCCAGAGCAGAGCCTGGCCATGGAATGGAGCTCCCCAGGAGGGGCTGGGGCTGCCCATCACTGCTCCAGGATGGGCTGGGAATTTGGAAATTCTCAGCCAATTTGAAAAATCCACATTCCAAGAGAAGGGCTTGTCTCTCAGCACCCTGGTTCTGCTCAAAGGGTGGAAAACATGGAAGGAATGCCATGACTGCTTCCAATGTCCCACGGTTTTGAGACCTCTAAAATCTTTTAATGTGGAAAACACAACAGGCACTTTAAATATTCCCTCTGCCCTGTAGTGAGCACTGCTGCCAGCCTGGCTTTGTGGGATTCCTAAAGGATGGGGACAGATCAGAGAATCACAGAATATCCTGAGCTGGAAGAGGCCAACAAGGACAATTTCCTGTTGTTTTGGACAATAAATTGTTTTGCTTTCAGGGCAAGCCCATAATCCTTTTTTGGGTGTGTGTGTGTGTATCTTCGTTTTATCTTCTGATAATTTAAACACCCCTTGAAAGGCTCCTGAAGCACATCCAAATAGCTGCTGAAATGAAGTCCCACCAGAAGAAAAGTTTGGTCTGAAGCTGCACTTGATCCATATCAGCCAGGAAATCTTGAGCTGAGCCTGCACCCCCAAGGAAGGCAGAGCTGTGGTTTATCCAAACACGACATTTATTGTTAAATGGTTAAAGAGGGAGCTGATAACATCAGAGTCCCTGGTGATCTCACCTCACTTCAGCAGCAGCTTTGACACAGGGAGGTTGATGAGCAGGAAGACCCTGCTGGCTTCTGTGTGGAGGAGAGACCCTGCTCCTCCATCCTCCTGGGACAGGACAGATCCTGCTCCTCCATCCTCCTGGGACAGGACAGATCCTGCTCCTCCATCCTCTGTGTTCAGGACAGATCCTGCTCCTCCATCCTCCTGGGACAGGACAGACCCTGCTCCTCCATCCTCTGTGTTCAGGACAGATCCTGCTCCTCCATCCTCCTGGGATAGTACAGATCCTGCTCCTCCATCCTCCTGAGACAGGACAGATCCTGCTCCTCCATCCTCCTGGGACAGGACAGATCCTGCTCCTCCATCCTCCTGAGACAGGACAGATCCTGCTCCTCCATCCTCCTGGGACAGGACAGACCCTGCTTCTCCATCCTCCTGGGACAGGACAGATCCTGCTCCTCCATCCTCTGTGTTCAGGACAGATCCTTCTCCAGCCCCCTGGGACAGGACAGACCCTGCTTCTCCATCCTCCTGGGACAGGACAGATCCTGCTCCTCCATCCTCTGTGTTCAGGACAGATCCTTCTCCAGCCCCCTGGGACAGGACAGATCCTGCTCCTCCATCCTCCTGGGACAGGACAGACCCCTCTCCTCCAGCCCCCTGGGACAGGACAGATCCTGCTTCTCCATCCTCCTGGGACAGGACAGATCCCACTCCAGAGGGAATCACTCTGTCCCTCACAGCTGCCCCCCAGAACATGAGCTCTGCCTCACTTCTCACCCAAGGCTGGAATTCCAGGCCATGCTGGATGGGAATCAGAGCAGCCTTGTCCAGGGGAAGGTGTCCCTGCCCATGGCAGGGTGGGACTGGATGCCCTCTAAAGGTCCCTTTCAGCCCAAACCACTCTGTGGCTCTGATTCCATAAACACCCTCTGAGGGTTTCTTTCCACCCTGCTCTGCCCCCAGAGCTGGAGTTGTTGGAAACAGCTAAGTGCTGGAGCATTTCCTCTGGTGGATGAGGAAATTTTGGGATGCAGACCTCCATCAAACTGCCTTCAGTATCCCTAATATTTTCCCCCTGTCCATACAAAACCTGGCACATTTCTGCCTCCATGGATTTCCCCGAGTGCCTGTTTGGGCTATGCAATGGAAAAGACATTTTGTATTGAGAAATAAAACCCCAATAAACTCCAAGCCAGCTGATGTGGTCCAGGAGCATGACCTGCATCCAGAGCTGGCAGTCCAGCTGGATTCTGGCATGCTGGATAAGCACATCCCTTCCCAAGTCTCTGTGCTGGCACCTGCAAGGTGGACTCGGCTCAGGGCTCAGCCCAGCCTGGAGCTGATGGATCCCACTGGTGATGCTGGGGATGAAGCCAGCAGAGCAGGCTCGGCCCCTCATGCAGCAGCATCCCCACAGGATCCCACTGGGAAGCTGCTCCCGACCTCCAGCCTCACTCCAGCCTCAGTCCAGCCTCAGTCCAGCCTCAGTCCAGCCTCTCTCCAGCAGCACCGGGAGAGGCGGGGATTTGCAAAGCCCCAACGGAGATGTGGCACTGACCCCTGCTGACAACTCCTGCCCCAGCCCTGCACCGGAGAACGGCTGTGCCTGGAAAAGGCCACGTGGATAAGAGCAGGGATGTGGGAATGCTCCTCAGAAACCCTGGGGAAGGAAAGGATCCTGCTGCTGATGAGGGACCTGCCCAGGCCCCTGCTCCCACCACCCAAATCATGCAGAGGAGCATACTGGAGATGGAGTTTATTTAAGATGCAATGAAAAACCCAATTATTGCACTTCAAACTGCCAGTGGGCAAGGATGGATTGGATAATTGAAAGAAATTCCTGGCTGGGAGGGTGGGCAGGCCCTTGCACAGGGTACCCAGAGCAGCTGTGGCTGCCCCTGGATCCCTGGCAGTGCCCAAGGCCAGGTTGGACAGGGCTTGGAGCAGCCTGGGATGGTGGAAGGTGTCCCTGCCATGGCAAGGGTGGAATGGGATGGGAATTAAGGTCCTTTGCAACCCAACCCATTCTGGGATTCAATGCTGATGATCAGGGCCAGCAGGGGAAATGAGCAATGTTCAGTTTATGGAATCCAGCAGCGTGAGGACCTCATGGAGCAGAGGAATGACGGGAACACATGAAGGATCTGTTCACACCCTTCCCTTGGGAATCATGCCTTTGATCAGCAGGCTGCAGTTTATTCCTTTAAATATATACATTTTGGCTCCAAGCCTGTCACTTAGTCCAAAAATGGTCACTCTCAATTAAGGCCTCCCAGGACAGCCCAGGACTAATAATCTATTTCTGGGTATTTCAAAAGACTCACAGCCACGTGTGCTGCTTGCAGGATGACAAATACTGAGTTTGCAATGCTCTCAGCAGTCCCTTACCAGGATTTTTTCCTCTTCCCAGTAATTTCAGAGCCTTAAAGAGTAGGAAGAGGATCTGACTGTCTCAGCACATCTCTCTGGGAGGGAGATCAAGTTCATTCAAGGGATGGTCATGGAATCCTGGACCTTCTGCTTTCAACCTCCTGCCATTTCTTGTCCCTAGGAGATGTGCAGAGGTTGGAAATCCACTTGCCCAGGTTTTGCATCTCCCCAGTTAAGTTTTGGATGTGAAGGAGCTCCATCCCACCTTGGAAGGGTCCAGCCTTGCCCTTCATCTCTCTCCACTCTTGCACAGCACTCAGCTTTCCACAGACCTTGCTCCCTGCACCATTCCCAGCTCAGGAGGCACCAACCTTGCTGCTGTCACCGAGAGCAAAGACAAATGGAGGCTGCAAATAGCCCCTGGGCTCGTGACCAAGAAAATGCCAGCAGTGAGCAAAGCCATCTCCCAACCTGCCCACCCTTGGGATTTGCTGGCAGAGTTTTGTCCCAGCTATTCAGGACTGTTGTGTGACCTGAGCTCTGGCTTCTGGAATAAATCTGCTTTGACCAGATCCTCTTCTTCTCCCCCTGTGAGGATGAACAAGGTCATGAATTTGGGTCACAAGTCAGGTGTTAACACAACTGGGGGCTGGTTGGAGCAGCCCTGGAGTGGTGGAATGCTGGCTCCACATGGTTCCAATGCAGATGGAATTGTAGGATTTTCTGTCACACATCAGTAGAGCTTCTCTGGCAACCAGGGAGGAGAGAAATGGGCTTTTTATCCTGGAATCACTCACCCCTTCCTGCTCAGAGGCAACTGAAGTGACTCTGGGACTTGGGGGATCTACAGAGCAGGGCAGAATTGTCTTTTCCAGTGTAGCTTGTTGCTTGATGAGCTCCCAAGATCATCCAGGGCACAACAAGTGGGATGTACAGACACCTCCGTGGCATCAGAACCCCCCAGCACCCAGCAGCAGGGAGTGGCCTTTCCTTTCACCATTCCTTGACAGTTAAACCTCTTCTCTCCTTGGAGAACAGGCTGGGGCAGTGCCAGGCGTTCCAGGGCAGTCCCACACCTTTCCCCAGCCCGGCTCTCAGAGCTCGCTGTGCCTCCTGCCCGGCTTGTCCCTCGCTGCCAGCCTCGGGGCCGTGCCCCGCAGGCCCCTCCCAGGGACACCGACTTCCTCTGCTGTGCTCGCCTGGGACGGCTCCTCCCGGCTGCCACTGTCCCCTCCAGCGCTGTCCCCTCCGGGGTTTTTGGGCGGGTGCTGTGCCGGGGAGGCCCCGGGCTGAGGGGACAGCTCAGGCACGGATGGCTCCATCATCTGGAGGAAGTCGTAAGCAGGGAGTGGTGGCTTCCAGTCCTCCTCAGACAAGGTACCTGAGCAGCAAATACAGCCCCAGTCAGTAGGTGAAGAGTTATCTCCCACCTCCATGGATATTTATATTTCCCTTTTTGACGAATTATGGCTTCCCCCCCACCCCCTCCCCATTCTAATGAATACAAAATTAAAAATCTTTTCAGAACCAGAGAACGACAGAACAATCTGGGCTGGAAGGGACATTAAAGCCCAGCTCATTCCAGCCCCTGCCATGGCAGGGCACCTTCCACTGTCCCAGGCTGCTCCAAGCCCTGTCCAGCCTGGCCTGGGACACTTCCAGGGATCCAGGGGCAGCCACAGCTGCTCTGGGCACCTGTGCCAGGGCCTGCCCACCCTCACAGCCAGGAATTCCTTCCCAATCTCCCATCCATCCCTGCCCTCTGGCAGCCATTCCCTGTGCCCTGTCCCTCCATCCCAGTCTCCAGTCCCTCTCCAGCTCTCTTGAGGAAGGCAGATCCATCCTGGCTTCTTCCAAAGCCTCATCAGGCTGAGCAAGACAGGAGGGATGCAGTGAAAGCTTCACAGCACAAGCCAACCCTTTATGTCCTAAAGCCTGCAGTAAAACACCAGCTCCCTCATCCCTTCCCATCCAAAAAGAAATGCAGGAAGGTGCCTGAAGAGCAGCTACTTCTTACACTGTCAACTGGGAGCTGGGAGGTTTTTTATGAGAAAGCTGTGGTTGGGAATGGGAAAACACAACCAGATTTGGGGATTATCACAGAGAAAAGATGTCAATTCCAAACTATCCACGTTTGGCTCTGAGCATTAAACAGTCCCAAAGCAAACTTGTGAGTGTGGGCATTCTCTCTTGGCTGGACTATTTGTACTTCTGCAGCTCTAACAAGCAGAGCTGCTTTTTCCATCGTTAAATTCCAGGGCAGACAATTTATTGCACGTAGAATCTTCTCATAAACACACTGGAGCTCACAGTGTGTGCTTGGGAACGTTGTAAACCTGTGTCCACTTACTGCTGGGAATCTCCAGTCCTGCTTGGAGCTTTTCCAGCCACGACAAGATGTTCATCTCAGTGATGGACTGCTCTGAGGGGAACTTGAACACCTGACCCCCAGCGTGGAGGTTCACCCAGAGGAGAAGGGGCAAGGGAGGAGTGGTGGAGAAGTATGTCCTCAGGATCCCATATCCCACTGGAGTCTTCTTCCTGTTGGGAAAAAGGAGATTCAGGTTTGGCAGCACAACAGGACTGAGAGCCAAAAAAAAAAACCACCAAAGCATTTGGGTCACATGCAGCAAAGCAGAGTTTGGTGGGACTGCAGCAGCATCATCCCTGGAAGTGTTCAAAGCCAGGCTGGACAGGGCTTGGAGAAACCTGGGACTGTGGAAGGTGTCCCTGCCCAAGGATGGGCTTTAAGGTCCCTTCCAGCCCAAACCATTCCAGGATTCTGTGATTCTAAGCACTGTAAATAAGCCTGGTGCTTGAGGAAGCTGTTAGGATCCAAGAGGGAGAGAGCAGACAACAGCCTGGATGTGTGAAGAAATCCTTGAGCAGGACAAACTCTGTAGGAAGGTGGGAGATGTTTTCCACCTTAAGATTTTAAGGAGAGGTGGGACAAGAGTGGGACAGGTCCTGCAGCCCCCCAGGTCAGGCAGGGACAGCTGAGAGCTCCTTCCAGCCCCTTCCAGCTGCTGCCACTGCAATTCCACAGGGACTGAAAGGCGAATTGCTCAGGTGACACACAGAGAGTGAAAACAGGACACTGAGCCAGAGGGACAGCAAACCCACAGAGGTGCTGAGACATTCCTGCACTGCTTTAAGGCTTCAGGTCTGAGCTGGCTCTTGCCCTGGGAATGAGGGCTTCTTTCTAGGATGAGGGACTTTTGACAAGGACATGAAGTGCCAGGACACAGGGAGTGCCTTCCCACTGCCAGAGGGCAGGGATGGATGGGAGATTGGGAATTCCTGGCTGGGAGGCTGGAAAGGTGCCCAGAGAAGCTGTGGCTGCCCCCGGATCCCTGGAAGTGTCCAAGGCCAGGCTGGATGGGATATCTTGGAGAGTGGAAGGTGTCCCTGCCCATGGCAGGGGTTGGAATGAGATGATCTTTAATGCTCCTTCCACCCCAAACCCTTCTGGGGTTCTGCCCTGTTTTTTGTGGCAGTGCCATTCTGCTCTGGCACAAGAAGGCTTTTTGTGTCTCAGCAAGGCAGAGCAAAAGCAGATGTGTAGGTGGGGAAGTTCCAGGGCTCTCATTTCTGGTGCATTACTGGCAGCCCAATCCCCTTCTCCCTGAGCACATGTGCATTTCCCCCTCAGCTAAGCTCCAGCCCACGCTGGTCACGGCTTCCCAGACTTCAAAGCAAGTTATGATTAAACCACTGAAGCTTCTCTGGGCTTGGGCACAACAAACAGAGGCCAAAAAATTCAAAATGCAACTAAGAAGAGGAGGATTTAAAAAAATCCCCTTTCCTACAATCTTTTCTTATTTAGGTCTTAAATTAATTTTGTTGCCTCAATATTTTTTAAATTTCATTTATGGGGCTTCTGGTTGAACCTTTTTGTGAAAGCTTTCTTTCCCCAGTCAATGACCAGTCATTCCTTCTAATTGCTGGTGGAAAATCACCATAAGACATTCCAGGAGGGCAAATTTCCATATTTTTTTCCCATATGCACTTTATCCCATCCCAACAAAAATACAAATAACACCAGACCCAGGGTCAAGCTACTACAAGCACTAGAGAACATTTTCCTCTATAGAAAAAAACTATTTCTGCAATCAATTAAATATTTACTAATTTTACTTTGTCAGGCAATTTTTACAGTTGCCCAGAACACTGAGTGAACCATTGCTCAATGGTTTGACCTCCAATTCCTGATGATTTCAGACCAAATACATTACCAGCTTGTCTTCTCAGCAATTGCAGCCTCAGGGGTTTTTTCTGCAAGGCTCAGAGTGAGTTAATGGAAAGAAGAGATTTTCAAACACTCACAGGTTCAACCAGCAAACCACAAATGTCTGCTGGGGTCTTCCTTTTGCCAGCTTCAGCATTTCCTTGCTTTCCACCTGACTGATGTCACCAGCACTGAACAGGATGAGGAAGGGTTTTCCCAGCTGCAGGTACTGGGGCAGATTTGGCACGGTGATTTCTGGCTGCAGGATGTCACAAACAAGAAATTGGGGGTTATGGGGAGGAGAAAACAGGAGAAATTCCAATTTCTGCTAAGCAAAGCTCCAGTGTCTGTGTGGAATGTGGGAAGCAGGAAGAGGGCTGGGATTTTGGTGCACTTGGGGATGTCTTTGCCCAACCCAAGTGCACCAAGTTCGTGGGAGCAGCTGTGAGCTTGGAGATGGGGATGTGAGCAGAGCAGGCACAGGCTCCAAAAGGCACATGGAAAAAGCCCTGGGAACAGGGAATAGACCCAATAATAACTGTGGCAATTAGCAGGTGAGTGACTCTGAGGCCAGTCCCTCAACTCCAGGGTCTCCTGCTCCAAGACCACACAGCAAAGAGCAGATTTCTGTCCTGACTCCCTGCTCCAAGCCATAAAATTTGAAAACAAACTCAGCACGATAAAAATAACAAGCGGACACGGCCGTTCCGCAGAACTCCACGCTATAATCAGGGCTCTGCAAATGACTGCAATGGAAAAAAGGCATTTTGATTTTATTTTTACTCACAAAAATGTCCAGCAGTTCATATCTGATCATCTGCACCATGTCCTGCACGCTGTGTTGGGACAGAGCGATGCCTTCCACGCTCCGGCCGCCGCTCCGGGCCAGGAGGAGGGCAGGGGGGGACACTGAGTATTTCTGGGATCTGAAAAACAGGGATGGGCACAGGGCTTAGGACACACCCTGACCCACATTGCCAGGCAAGATGTTTTCTATTTGCCATCTGTGTGGCAGTTGTCCTCTGTCCATTGGGCAGTTTTTCCTTATCTCTTCCACTGGGGACACATCTGCTGATAACAGCCATGGAATGTCCCTGCATGGCTGATAAGAACTACAGCATCCCATTGGGAGATGGGAGCCCAGAGGGAGGAGCCAATCATTCCTGCCTGGATATAATCTGGAGATTCTGGAACACCAGCACGGCTTCTGCACTGGATTGCCCAGAGGAGCAGCAGCTGCCTCTCCTTCCCCTGGATCTGCAGAGGAAGACTCCACCCTTCTCCAGGATCCCTGCTCCAGCAGAGCCACCCCTGGCACTGCAGGAGGGCTGAGCCACAATTCCAATGGGGCTGTGCCAGCACCCTGACCCACAGGGTGTCAGGCTGGGCTCTGACTCTGGCAGTGCTGTTTTGGTTCCCTGCATTGTTTATTTTATTATTGTATTTGCTGGGAATCTGCCCCGACGAAGGCAGGAATGGTGAATCTGACTCCATGTTCTCAGAAGGCTGATTTATTACTTTATAATACTATATTATATTAAAGAATACTAAACTATACTAAAGAATACAGAAAGGATACAGACAGAAAGCTAAAAATATAACAATGAAAACTTGTGACTCTCCAGAGTCTTAACACAGCTTGGCCCCGAGTGGCCAAAAAGTGAAAACAACTCCCAGCAGAATCCAATGGAACAATCACCTCTGGGTAAACAATCTCCAAACACATTCCACATGAGCAAAACACAGGAGAAGCAAATGAGATAAGAATTGTTTTCTTTTTCTCTGAGGCTTCCCAGGAGAAAAATCCTGGGCAAAGGAATTATTTCAGAGAATGTGAATGCTACATTTTATCTTTTAATTTTTCTTCCCTAGTAAAGAACTGTTATTCCTGCTCTCATATTTTTGCCTGAGAGCCCCTTAATTTCAAATTTATAACAATTCAGAGGGAGGGACTTTGCATATTTCCATTTCAGGGGAGGCTCCTGCCTTCCTTAGCAGACACCTGGCTTTTCAAACCAAGTCAACCCCAAATGTGCTGCACACAGAGCTGGTGTCCTCTGGAGGACATGTCCCATCCCTGGAAGTTGACTGTTGACTCCAAGGCCAGGTTGGACGGGGCTTGGAGCACCCTGGGATAGTGGAAGGTGCCCCTGCCCATAGCAGGGGGTGGAATGGGATGAGCTTTCAGGTCCCTTCCAACCCAAACCATACAGGAATTCTGGGATTTTATTCCTACTTCTCCTTCATTTTCACACCCATGGCTGGGTGATGCAAAAACCCACCCAGGGCTTCACTCTGCCTCCCCAGGCAAGGCAAACACAGGTCTCAGATTCCATCCAAGGGACACAACCACCCACCCAAAACAACCTCCAGGAGTTGATCCAGTTTTTCCCTCAGCGAACAAACCCAAAAATGCCAAGTCCAAGCCCCACGTTGGAGCAACACACACAGGCTGCACCCACCCACTCTTGGTGGAATAGTCAGATGATGCTTTGTCCCATAAATTCCTTCTGCTAAGAGGGGTTAAAGTACTCAAAGAAAAGCTGAGAAAGTGGGAAAAGCAAAAATAGGAGAAGTTTGAGCAAAGAAAGGGCAGGGGGGACACCAAGCCAGGACAGCAATTTTCTAGAAGTTTGAGGAACTTCAGCCCTGGAGGCTCCAGATGGCACTGCCCAGAGGAAGGGTGTGACAGGGGAAATCAGCTGCCTCTGCAGTTTTTGGAGTCAAGTCTGGTTTGTTTTTCAAAGGCTCCTGGAAATTTTTCAAAGGCTGTGACACCAAAGAATCCCAGAATGGTTTGGGTTGGAAGGGACCTTAAGGCTCAGCCAGTTCCACTCCCCTGCCATGACAGGGACACCTTCCACTGTCCCAGGCTGCTCCAAGCCCTGTCCAATGTGGACTTGGGCACTGCCAGGGATCCAGGGGCAGCCACAGCTGCTCTGGGCACCTGTGCCAGGGCCTCACCACCCTCACAGGGAGGAATTTCTTTAGGTCATCAATGACACAACAAGTGGAGGGAACTGCAGATAATTCATTTCCATGATGTCCAACTCTTGTGGAGGCCTTTCCCTTCCTCCATCACAGCATTTATCTCTCTGGGACTAACACAACCACTGCAAACCTCACTGTGAGCTGATGTATTTACAGTTGATTAAGTCTGGCAAAACCCTAAAAAATATTTAATTTAGGGATGTTGAACTTATTAAACTTCTATGAGTTTTAAAGAGATTCTTTGGCTTGGTCATGGCTCAGAGGAGTGAGGATTCTTGCTCCCTGTATCTAAGATACATCACCTTTGATATATTCAGCAGCCTTTGATAAGCATCTGTGAGGGTGGTGAGGCACTGGAAGAGGATTCCAGAGAAGATGCCCCTGGATCCCTGCAAGTGTCCAAGGCCAGGCTGGACAGGGCTTGGAGCCATCTGGGATAGTGGAAGGTGTCCCTGCCCACAGCAGGGGGTGGAACTGGATGGGGCTTAAAGATTTCTTCCAATCTAAACCATTCTGGGCTTCTACTCTATGATTCTATAAGGAAATATCTTATAGACTGCCAGAAAATCACCAAATTCCCCAGCTACACTCTATCCTGAAATGCCTTCTCCTCTTCCTGGTACTGAGGGGTTGTGCTGTTGCTCACCACAGCTTTCTATTTATACAGCAGGACCATTGAGTGGGTAACACCAGTCTTGCATTTCAATCAAAACCATCTGCAAACAAATACTTGGCAGGAATCTCTGCCAATGACGACTTTGTGCAAAGCATTTCTTCCTCAATGCCTTTTTCCCCTTCATTAGTGACCAGCCCAGCAGGTGCCTGCTGGGCAAACAGCTTTGCTCACAACAGCCTTTGTGTATCCTGCAGCCCTTTTTACTCTGGAAAAGGTCTACAGGATGCACAAAAGGGGAATCAGCTTTCTGTGACCTGGGAACCATAAATATTTTCTCCCTGAGCACTGAGCTCAAGAATGGCTTTTCATTTTCTGAAGAAGGGAAGTGAGCCTGGCTCTTGCATAAGGAATTCCTGTAAGTGTTTACTTTCTGCTTACAGTGGAGAAGTCCATCAGCTACAGTAGCTTCACCCACAAATCACAGCCAAAATCCAAATTTGGCAGAAGGACTATCAATATAAACAGCACTAAATATTCCTGCTAAACAGGAGCAGGCTGCAGACTCCAGGAGCAGGAGCAGGGAGGTGGATTCTTGCATCTGTCAGCTCTGAGAGAACAAAGGCTTCTTCTTCTACTGATACCTTGAGAGATCACCCTGTCCTCTGCTTTTTTTTTTTTTTTTCCTTCTATCAGCTGGGCTGAAATCCTCAGGAAAGAGAAGTCTTAACTGATGCCTGGAGCAGTTTGGCTAATAAAGATGTATTCCCAAGGTATTTGCATTTTTATTCTCCGTGCTCACCACGAAAATGCCTGTGTGTCATCAGGAATGCATCACACCTCTGAGGAACTAATGCAAATAATTCTCTGCTGCACTGTAGCTGTTAAACCCATACCTGGAAAACAGGCCAAGGACCTCCTGGGATTTTTAACTCTGCCTTGATAGCTAATTCCTGATGGAAATGAGATGCCAGGGCAGGCTGGAGATTCCCCCTGGATCCAGCTGCATTTCTAGGCATTGAAGCACCTCTCACACTCCAACCCAAAGGACTTGGTCCCTTGCTGGAGTGTTAATGACACAGGTAAGTTCCCATTAACTCCCACCTGACTTCGAGTCAGGGATGCAATTCCAGCAGGAATGCAGCTCCATGGCAAGACAACATTTCTTTCCCAGCTTCCAAAGCCTTTTCCAGCACCCAGACTCCATGTCCACTCCACTCCTAGCCCAAGTAGTCATAAGCAGCTTCTTTTCAGCCTGTTCTTGGCAACTGGGGGCAACCAGAAGGCACTGCAGGGGCTATCCATCATTTTTTCCTCCCTCACACGCTGGTGGTGTAATTTTTCCAGCCTGTTTTTTTTTTTTTTTTTTTTTTTTGTTATTTTCAGAAAGGTTTGCTCCTGTTTGTGTGAGGAACACAACCTGAAGGACTGACAATGAAAGTGAGTATGAACAGCAGGAAGGTGACCATGGACAGGCTGAGAACCAGTGGCAGAGCCAAGGTGACAATTCCCTTTGGATGGGTCCTGAGCCATCTCCCTGCAGGAAAAAGTCACTTGTAGCTGTCCCTCAGCACAATGACACTTGCTCCAGGCACTGCCTTTCACTAAGTGCAGATCAGCTCGAATTCTTCCCAAAGAAAAAGAGAAACCACTTACAAAGCCAAGGCATCATCTTCAAAATACATCCCCATCCTTACGTGGCCACTTAGGATGTTTCCTGCCTCTTCAAAAGCTTCCCTGGCTGGAAAAAAGACAAAGACACAAGAATAAACAACACAAAGAGAGGTGTTGAGGTTTTTTCCTGGAAACCTGATTGATGCCTGCACACATAACATCCTGCCAGAGGAGATTTTCAGGAATTAAACTAGGATTAGAGGCTCCCAAAAAATTACTGCAGCTCAGAGCTGCAGGCCATGGGAGGAGGAGCAGGCAGAGAGCAAGGATTAGGGCAAAATTCCCATTATGAGAACAGTGTTTGCCCTTCAGCTACCAGCACTGAGCCTCCAGGATCTGCAGGACAGAGGCACTGCTGGAAAATGAAATGTCTTTAAGGACTTAGAGTCTGTAAGTGTTCTTGGAAACAGGAGACCAATTATAAGTCTAAACAAAAATCTTATAAATCCCAGTGACCTTTGAGAAATGATGGATGGTGGCTTTACTGGAGTAGGGCTAAGAGCCTGGAGATAAACCAACCTTTCCCTCAAGTGTCTCTTGGTTTATCCAGCTCTTCCCAGCAGACTGGGGCTGTTGCAGGATAAGGAAAAACCAGGCTGAGCTCTCTTGATCACAGCTGAGACTGAGAGCACAGCTCCAAAACAAAGCTGGCTGCAGAGCTGCTTCATTCCCTTATAAAAAGCCTCCAATTCCACAGAATTCCAGAATGATTTAGGTTGGAAAAGACCTTAAGCTCATCTTGCTCCACCCCCTGCCATGGGTAGGGACTCCTTCCATCAGCCCAGGTTGCTCCAAGCCTTGTCCAGCCTGGCTGTGGCTTCAGGCAGTGGATCCAGGGAAAGCCAAGTTTTGTGGGAACATGCAAGGCACGGTGAGGAACTTGTGAAATGCAGAGATCAGAGCTCCAGACAGCTGCTGCCAAAGGTGGGGTGAGAACAGGGAGGATTTCAACACCACCACCCCCCTCCTCCTCTGCACTGAGCAACTGAAAGCAACAAAACCAGCTCTTCTGACCCAAGGAGAGGGAGAAATGTCACTTTTTGGAGAAGCCAGGTTTTTCCTGAGAATTAAGGGGGTATCTCAGACATAGCCAGGATATAAATTGCTGTCACACACCAGTGACTGCTCCTCAGAACCTTCACTGTCACAGCAGAGGCCAGCCCAAGCTCCTGGGAGCAGTGACTCAGAGCTCAATAGATGGAGCTGCCTCTCAATTGGGGACTTTTTGGTTCTTTGATTCCTGTTTTGCAGCTACACTCAAAGCTGTGTTTTCCACCGTTTCCCATGTGGCCCATAAACTTTCATTTAAACTGCTTTCCTTTTGAAATGGAAGGAGTTCCTTGAGGAGTGGCTCACTGAGGGCTCAGTCATTATCATAGAATCTCTGAATGGGCTGGGTGGGAAGGGACATTAAAGATCAGCCAGTGCCACCCCTGCCATGAGCAGGGACACCTCCCACTGTCCCAGGCTGCTCCAGGCCCTGGCCTTGGACACTTCCAGGGATCCAGGGGCAGCCACAGCTGCTCTGGGCACCCTGTGCCAGGGCCTGCCCACCCTCCCAGCAGGGAATTCCCAGTTCCCAGTGTCCCATCCATCCCTGCCCTTTGGCAGTGGGAGCCATTCCCTGGCTCCTATCACTCCAGGCCATTGTCCAAAGCCCCTTTCCAGCTGCTACAGAGAAATCATTCTTGGATGTTGCTTTCCAGCTCTTCTGGTTGTTTGGTTACTTGATTTTATCAGTGCTGAAGGAAAAGTTCTCATCCCAAGCTCCTCCACCAAGCTTTAAATCCCCACTTGAGATATGAACTTGTCTTGAAGTGCTGCCCTGGGTCAGCCCTGGCTGCAGGAATTCCCTCCTAAGTCAGAATAACCTCCAGCAATACCA
This sequence comes from Agelaius tricolor, assembly GCF_023055355.1. Lineage (NCBI taxonomy): Eukaryota > Metazoa > Chordata > Aves > Passeriformes > Icteridae > Agelaius > Agelaius tricolor. The sequence goes on from NW_027269265.1 coordinate 2,744,128, forward strand.
GGCTTATTTTTTGACCTGATTATGTCCTCCCTCCCCATCACACTTCCAAATCTTTCCCTAATTCTGTTCTAGACCCAGAGCCACTCACCAGCCCATATTTCTCCAGGTTCTTTGCTTTGTACCCAAAACCCCCTAAATTCACACAGCTCCACTGCAGACAGGAAGCACTTAAAAAAAAATCCATTTAACTATTTCCCAGGAAATTATTCCCCCCTGAAAACACGATTTTCATCCCCTGAGGAGGCTGACCATGCTCTGCAGCACAATCCTTGAGCTGCCCCAAATTGCACAAGCACAGCTTCACTGCTTTGGGGACAAGGGCTCAAACTGCCTGATGAGGAAGGGTCTAAAATCCCTGCAGAGTTTTGGGAAGCAGGATCTGAGCCTCACTTTTCATCCCTCTGGAAGGAGGCATCTTCTGAGTGTGCTCTCCAGCACAGCAGCTCCGGCTGCATCTCCCCTGCCTTCCTCACTGATGCTGCCAGTGAGGCACCAGAGCTCAGGGATATTTTTAAATATTTTCAAACATTTCGATATTTTTAAATATTCTTGAGGGTTTAGGACAGTTTTACTTCCTAGGATGCTTCCAGTTTCTGCATCAAAACCAAATTTCTGTCCTAAAAGTTCTCCGAGTTTCCAGAAAAACCTCACAATACATTCACCTCTTCCTAGAAAATTGTATTTAGGATTTTCCCACCAAGCCTCTTTTAGCTCAGACCCCACAAAGGGCTTCTTAACATAGTCCTGATGCTAAGGGTTGGAAAAGCTCCAGGATGTTTTTAGCAGGACATCTCATTGATCTGTTTCAGTTCACCAGAAATGACAATGACCCCCACTCGCTGCTGCTCGGGGTTAGAGCAGGAATTCTGCCAGGAGAAAATGGTTGGGAATTCCAGATCAATCTGCAGGTTGGTAAGAGGAACAATGTGGTTCTCCTGACTCCAGCCTGGTTTGATGCCAGCACAGCTGGCTCCAGGTTCCTGCTCCCTCAGGCTGTTCTGCATCACAGCTCCAGCACCCTCAGGAAGTGGGTGGAGAAGACATCCCAAATTTCATCTCCCTGTGGCTGAGCTACCCCAGGCTGAGGATGCCATTCTGGACTGGAATGTGCCCTGAGGGAAGAGACAATCCTACAGGATCCACAAAAGCTCTCTGGAACCTCTCAAGGTTCTTGTTTGCATGGAATGAAATGAAAAACTTCTCTGTAGAATCCCAGAATGGTTTGGGTTGGAAGGGACCCCAAAACTCACCCAGTTCCAAACCCCTGCCATGGGCAGGGACACCTTCCACCATCCCAGGCTGCTCCAAGCCCTGTCCAGCCTGGCCTTGGACACTTCCAGGGGCAGCCACAGCTGCTCTGGGCTGGATTAAAGGCTTTTTGGGATCAATAGGGTTTCCTGCTGTATTTACCAGATTAGATCTCCAGAGGAAGGCAGAGATTTGATTCTCAGCTGGCTCAGGGAACACAGGCCAAGTGTTTTCTAGTTGGTTCCAGGCATCCTGTCTTGCTTTTACCTCTTCCCTCTGGACCTTCTCACGTGAGAAAGTAGCTTGGTTTGCATTAAACCAAAGTTTAGAGGCACAAGGGAGCTCTAAAATGAAAAATAGTCTGAAAGTTTGATCTTAAGCAAGATCAGGAAGTTCTCCTATTTTTAAGGCAGCAATTCCCAGGGGGAGCTGGCAACTGAGAGTCTGTGGGGTTGGAAGATCTCAGCTCCCAACTGTGAGGCCCTGGCACAGGTGCCCAGAGCAGCTGTGGCTGCCCCTGGATCCCTGGCAGTGCCCAAGGCCAGGCTGGACAGGGCTTGGAGCAGCCTGGGATGGTGGAAGGTGTCCCTGCCATGGCTGGATGAGCTTTAAGGTCCCTTCCCACCCAGAGCACTCCATGATTCTGTGATTTGCCTGATCTTCACTCTCCAGACTGGCTTTATTCCCTGTCCCCTGGTAACACATTGCATTTCTGTGTCCATCTATTCCAAAACCCACAAATGGATTTCATTGAGTTGTTCACATTTCCTTCCTTCTGATGCAGGAAACTTCTGGTTTATCCTATTGCTGTTCTGTTTTTAAAAAAAATCAAGTTTTTGGATTGTGGGCTACTGCTTCTTCAGGAGAAGCCAGCAAGATCCAAGAGTGGATCTCTTCCTTTTTTAAGGAAGAATATGCTGGGACAAGTTGCACATGGGCTCCAGGAAGAGACTGATGGATCTGGGCTAAACCACAGGCTTAAAGGGAATTTATGCCAGCCTACAACGACTTTGAAGGGACTCATAAAGAGGACAGAGCCAAACTCCTCAGGGTAAGGGGCAGGAGGCACAACAGGAACACAGGCTTGGGAAGTTTCTACTCCCACAGTGGGCAAAGCAAATCCAGCTGGCAGCTGAATGTCCTCTGAGCCAGGGATGGATCTGAAATCCCACACCTGGAACCACCTGCAAGCCTCCCACTGTACAACTGGAAAAGGCAGTGCCAGGTGTGTTGGGAACTTCCAGCAGCTGGAAGCATCCCTGTCCCACCAGGAATGAAGCTGGAGAGTGCTTAACCCACCAATCCCAACAAACCTTTGCTGGTGGCTGAGCTAAAAACTCCCAGCAGCGAGGTGTGGTGGTGGGATGGGAGCTCAGATGGAAATTCCCCTCTCAAATATCCTTCTGCTTCATCCATGGTGGCCAGCTTCAGTGGGCAGGAAACTTGGCTCCTGTGGAAAGGCAGAGAAAGAACCTGGGCTGTTGTTTTTTCTGCTTTTGGGATGAAGAGACAACAGGGCAACCTCAACCCAACAAGGGCCCATCACAATGGGACAAGTGTGACACCTCATTAGGGACAAAAATTATCATTTGGCATGGTGATAATTATCACCAGAGAGGTGCTGGAGCTGGTGACAGCAAAGAGAAAACAGCCTGAGCCAAACTGAGAGCCTTGGGATTCCCACTAAAAATAACAGAGAAGGAATTCCAGCAGAAAGACAGGGATGGTGACAGAAGATGTGGCAGATGTCCCACTGGGGATTTGTCACTCACAGCAGGATGAAGCTGCTCAGCTCTTCAGTCCCCCACATGCCACCATATGTCACTGACTGCTGTCCCTCCTGGTAAATCCTGAGGGTGGGGAACTGGGTGACATTCTCCTGGGAGCAGAGGCCAGGCCAGTCCCAGCAGTTCACCCGGGACAGCAAAACCCCTGGGGTTCCTAGAGTGGGAAAAAAAATACTCATGAATGATATGAAAACCTAAAACCAACAATCAGCTGGTTGGAAAATAGAGCTTTTTATTAGCTCAGTGGATATTATTGTCCATATTTGTATTAATGCTGGCAGAAATCTACCAAAATCCCTTTGAGTACAGCCCATTTCCCTCTTGAAATCACTCATTCCCAGAAACATTCACCTCTGACTGGTAACTCCAAGCAACACCACAAAATCCTGAGACATCTGTCCAGGAGCTTACAAGGCAGTAGGGAAAGGTACTGGAAATACCTTAGGAATAAGGCCAAGAGAAAGAAATAATGCAGGCACTCACTAACAGGAAAGAGGGAAGACAAAGCTTGGCAAGATGGAGGAGGAGGATGCAGCCAAGGTTTTTGCATTTATTAAGTTGTTCAATACTGAAAAATCTCTGTTCTACCTCAAGCATGAAGGCAAATGCACATGGAGTTAAAGGGGATGGAAGTGAGATGTCCCATGCACTGTCCTCAGGCACAGGGTGGGATTCTTGGGGCTGTCCTGAGAGCCAGGAGTTGGGCTTGATGATTCTTGTGGAAGTCAGGATTTTCTGTGATCCCACCCAAGCCACCTGTAGGACCTTAAGAAAGGGGTCTCACAAGCAAGGGAGTGGGAAAGGAAGAGCATCTGGGAATTACAGAGCACTCAGTCCAACTGTGGGTCCTGGGAAATGTTCTAAAAAGGCTTTTTATGGGTCTCACCAACACAAGAAACTCAAGAGGTTGGTAAGAAGTGAAACAAATAAAAAGTTGGCTCCTTGAGTGCTCTCTATGAGCCCAAGATTTGTGCAACTCCAGCATTTCCTTCAGCAAAGGACCATGGAGTCACAGAATGTTTGGGTGGGAAGGGACCTTAAAGCTCATTTAATTCCACCCCCTGCCATGGGCAGGGCCACCTTCCACCATCCCAGGTTGTTCCAAGGCCTGTCCAGCCTGGCCTGGAGCCCTTCCAGGGACCTGATCAGCCTTTCTTTCCTCTTTGGGCTGGGTGAAGCCCAGCACAGGCTGCTGTTGGTCCATGGCTAAGCCTGACCTAAATCCTGACCAGCTTCACTCCCTCCTCTCTGTTGGCTTCCAGCCTCACCTGAGCTGCCTCAGGGCCTTGACCAAGGACAGTGTGCACTTGTCCATGCCCAGTCTCAGAAACCTTCATTCCTTCCCCAAATCCTTCTTTGAACAAGACTTAAAAGCTGCCTGGGAAAGATGGAATAAAACCTAGAGACAAGTACACCCATGGAGGCAGACCATGGCAAAGAATCCTCCAGAAACCAGGCTTGGGGCAGATGATGAGGGTTTCTCAAGAGAAATCAGCCAATCTTTCTTCTCTCCCTGTCCTGGGTCTGATTCTGATCACTGTTTTCATTAAAGGCCTGGCTGATGGAATAAAACACATCCAATCTGGTTTTGATCTCAAGCCTAGAGGGGCAGGAAGCAATTTGAAGGGCAAAGTGTGAGGACAGCAGCATTCCATGAGGAGAAGCAGGATGCAGGAAGGGGATGGGCACTCAACAGCATCTGCAGCCCATGGGAAGAAAATGAAGTTCTTCTGTCCTGGTGAAACTTCTGCAGAGCCCAGCAGAAGAAGAACTTGCCAGACTTGCTGAAGCCAGCCTGGGAAACGTTTTTGGAAAGGTTTAAGCAAATGAGAACCTGGAGCAGTTTGAAAGATTTTCCTCCTGAAGAAAAACCCAACCAAGTTTGGCCTGGAGATCACCAGTGAGAGAGAAACAAAATCCAACAACACGTCAGGGGTGCTCTGAGGGGCTGTGGGAGCACTGGGCAGGGTCAAGCAGCAGCCCATGCCAAGGTGGGGAGGGCTGACCAAATACTGAAACGAGTTCCTGAGAACTGAGGCCAGCTGAGTGTTGCACAAATGTTGTGCAGAGGAGCTGTGGACCCCCTGACCCCTGGGAGAGTTCCAGGCCAGGCTGGACAGGGCTTGGAGCAGCCTGGGATAGTGGAAGTGTCCCTGCCCATGGTAGGGGTGGAATGGGATGGAGATTTAAGGTCCCTCCCAACTCAAACCCTTCTGGGATTCCATGAGGATTTCTGTAGATGGGGTTGAAGGCAGAGGTGACCTCAGCAGGAATTCCTACTCCTTATCCCTGTGCCCTTGGCCTCCCACAGGACCATGTTCTGCAACCTTCATTTGAGGTTCTGCACTGCAGCTCACATCAGGAGTTTGCTGTTCTGCCTTGTGTCAAACTCTTGTGCAGAAAAAGCACAAAGTGAAGGGCCTGCAAATCCCCTCAGACAAGAACTGTCCAAACACTCCACAAGAGCAGAAGTGGTTTGTGTCATTCCCAGACTCTGCAAGAAGATCTCAAACTGAAAGCCTGAGCTCAGATTTGTTTCACACCTCTGAGGCAGTATAGCTGGTTCTCATTATCTCTTACCACGTCATCTTGTGTCTTGCCCAACTCTGGAAAATAATTCCATGGAAATGGAGCTTTGATGTCCTGTTAAAATCGAGTTTTGAAGCTTCTTGAAGCCTTTTCAAAGATGAATTTTAATATTTGGATATTAGCTCAGGGAATTATTTACCATGTGCTCTGAAGGAGCCCCATCTGGCCTGAAAAACATCTGGTACAGGATGGTCCCTCTCCCATCCCAACCTGCACCACTTCATTAATGACTGAACAAGCAGAACTTTCAGGAACTGAGTAACTCAGCAAAGGACTGTCCAGCTCTGTGGGCATTGCTGAGGGGGAGGAAAGGTGAAAGAGGAACATAAAATCCTCCTCTGTGGTTTTAGGAGCTACTAAACCCAGCAACAGCAAAAACCTCTGTCCTAGAGGTCTTAGAAAACCAGGACAAGACAAACCATCAATGCCATAGGGAACAAGAAAAATCAGGAATCCCTTGAATTTACAATTACTTGAACTTATAATTATTTGGAAGGCAGGACTGGCATGGTGCATGAGCATGTTCAGGGAAAGGAACAGAGCTGGGGAAGGGAATGGAGCCCCAGGAGAGGCTGAGGGAGCTGGGCAGGGGCTCAGCCTGGAGCAAAGGAGGCTCAGGGGGCCCTTGTGGCTCTGCACAGCTCCTGCCAGGAGGGCACAGCCGGGGGGAATCGGGCTCTGCTCCAGGGCACAGGGACAGGAGCAGAGGGAACGGCCTCAGGTTGCACCAGGGGAGGTTTAGGCTGGATATCAGGGAAAATTCCTTCATGGAAAGGGTTGTCCAGCCCTGGCACAGCTGCCCAGGAAATTTTAAATCCCATCCTGGAGGGATTAAAAAGCTGTGTGGATGTGGCACTTGGGGACATGGAACAGTGGTGGCCTTGGCAGTGCTGGTTGGACTCGATTTTGGAAGGCTTTTCCAAGCTAAACAATTCCATGATTGTATTAAAAAACAGCTCACTTGAAGAGCTGGTCCAAAGGCTACAACATGAAAGAGAAGTTATGTACTTCTCTTCACTCTTCTGGGAGTGCTTCACTCCCAGAGGAAGAATCCAATGCAGAATGGGAACAACTACCTGGAAAAAAATCACAGAATGAACCCTGAAATCCTCACTCCAGTTTTAGGATCCATGGATATAAATTGCTAAATCATGCAGCTGATTTTCCTGCCTTTGAGCTACAATTTCACCTTGTCTTTGTAAATCCCTGGTCAAGAAGACTCCAGGAGCACAGAAGAGAGAAGCAGAACCATTTTTCATCACAATATATTGCTCCTCTTAGATACTCATTTCCTCTCTTCTTTGCAAAAAAAGGCCAATAACCCACCCAAGAAATGCTCAGCACTGTCTCACCTTCACATCCTCTACTCTTAACCCTGCTGCTTCCAAAAATTCCCATCTTGCAAAAGCAAACCAGAGGTGCAGCAGTGAGCCCCAGGGGGACTGGGAAATTCTTGCTCCAAGGGTAGAAAACCTGCTCAGTTCAGCAAGGCAGAGATGCTCCTCTTTGTCTCCTGCTAAACTGGATCTCTCAACAAATGGAAAACACTTGAGGGCTGGAAACTTCCCTTGGTGAGGATCTGCTGAGCATCTGGAATGGGATGACTCACGGGGTCATTGCAGTCTCCAGCCTCCTCCACTCCCCTGTGTTTGATCACACACTGGCCTATTCTCAGTGCCATTGTGCACAAAGAATTGGCATGGGGAGCAGGACCTGCTCCTGCAACTCAAAAAGTGCCTCCAGCACGGCTGATTCACTCCTCAGACAGCTGCTTGTGGATTCCCAGCCCTTGGGAAGGAAGCTCCACCCCGGAGCAGGCAGGAATACCAGGAATACCAATTCTGGGGAACTGAGAGTGCCCCAAGCCATACCCCACGTCCTATTCTCAGTCCTGCACAGCTTGACATCTTCTTCCTGCTCCAGCCATCACTGAGAGCCCAGGGAACAGCATCCTCTGAGGTTTTCCAGCTCCTCTGGTAGCTGGTTCTCCCAGCTCCCTGAGGCTCCTTCAGCAGCAGGGAAAAAGGATCTCCAGATCCACCAATGCAGCTGTTCTGTGTCTGCTCCCAGGTCATGGCAGGGAAACCAGACTGGAGTCATTCCACAGGGTCACATCTGGCCTGGGAGGCTTTAGAGGGACCTCAGTTATCACAGAGGAAAGGCCCTGACCCCAGGCAGTTCATGATCTCTGCTGAGAATCTGTCTGTGGCTTCTTCCCTGCCCTGAGATTGTTATCAAGTGATTCAGAACACACATGGTGAAATCCTGGCCATGCAGAACCCACCAAGGGTTGGCCACTGGCTTGGGAAGGGGCTGGTTTTACCCACAGACTCTCCTGTTGCTTGGGAAGGGGCTGGTTTTACCCACAGACCCTCCTGTGCTCCTTGGGAAGGGGCTGGTTTTACCCACAGACCCTGTGATCCTTGGGAAGGGGCTGGTTTTACCCACAGACTCTCCAGTTGCTTGGGATAGGGCTGGTTTTACCCACAGACTCTCCAGTTGCTTGGGAAGGGGCTGGTTTTACCCACAGACTCTCCTGTGCTGCTTGGGAAGGGGCTGGTTTCACCCACAGACCCTCCTGTGCTGCTTGGGAAGGGGCTGGTTTTACCCACAGACTCTGTGCTGCTTGGGAAGGGGCTGGTTTCACCCACAGACCCTCCTGTGCTGCTTGGGAAGGGGCTGGTTTCACCCACAGACCCTCCTGTGCTGCTCCTTTAGCTGGTCTGGCTGCTGGGGAAGTCCAAAGGAAACCCCAAACCACCACCAACCCCACTACAACCACCTCTGCTGTCCCTTCCTGTTTATTCCTGGGATTTCAGTCCAGATCAAAGCTGCTGGTGACTTTCCCTCCATGGAGAGCTGCTTTCCTCCAGCCCTCAGCACTGCCTGCAGCATTCCCAGGAACAGCTTCTTGTAAGCAACTCCCACTGCAGCTGCTTCCCAGAAAACTGGGGGGTCCTCTGCACACTCCATTCATGTCCCCACTGCTGAATCCTGCAGGACACAGTGCCCAGTCCCAGGGGGCTGCCAGCACCAGGGAAAATGAGCCTTGATGGAGAAAAAAGCCAGGAGAAGGCACCAGCCACCTCCAGAGGTGCTGGAATAGCTCTTGCCAAGATCCATGTGGCTTCCCCACTGTGCCACAGTGGGATGAAGCCGCCTCAGTGTCCCCTGCAGCCAAGGGGAGAAAAAAGGCACCTCTGGAAGAGATCCAGCCCATGTAAGAACACACCTCTCTCCACAAACCAGAGTGGGATGGGCTAGGAGGCCTGAATGTGGGGCTCACCCTGCACAGACCCTCCTGAAGGATCCCTCCCTCCTGCCTTTGTTCCCAGATTCCCTGATGTGCTGTCTCTAAGTGCTGATTGTTCACCATCCCTGTGTTATTTATGGAGTTCTGTGGCCACCAGGGAGAATTCCCACAACTGAGCCAGACTGCAAACCCTGGAGGCACCATCCCTGTAAATGTGACATTGTCCTGCCCTGTGTCCTGGGCCTGCCCACACCTCTCTGTCCCATTTTACTCCAAAGCCAGGGAAAATCACAGCTCCTTTTTCCAGCAGAGCTGAGGTGCCACCCAGCACATTGATGTGTAGGGCATCTCCTGGGCCTGGGCAGGACAGGACCCTACTTCCATGTTCCAGGCCACAGTTCCTGCTCTTTGCTGCTCTGTGTCACCCCCTGGTCCTTCCCAAATTCTCCCTCATGCAGTCACTGTGCCCAGCAAATGGGATCACAGATTCATTTGGACTGGAAGGGGCAGGGACATTTTCCACTACCCCAGATTGCTTCAAGCCCCATCCAACCTGGCCTTCAATGTTTCCAGGATCATAAAATCATGGGATAGCTTGGAAAAGCCCTCCAAGGTCACCAAATGTAACTGTTCCCCCAGCACTGCCAAGGCCACCACTGTCCCATGTCCACAAGTGACATGGCTTTTAAATCCCTCCAGGGATAAGGACTCCAGCACTGCCCTGGGCAGCTGTGCCAGGGCTGGACAACCCTTTCCATGAATAAATTTTCCCTAATATCCATCCTAAACCTCTCCTGGTGCATCTTGAGGCCATTTCCTCCTGTCTTGTGGTTTTTTTTCCTCTGGGAGCAGAGACTCTGCAAAGATCCCTAAATCAGCCACAAAGACTCCTAAACAACCTGGAGTGGATATGACTTTCCTTAGGAGTCTGAGGGGGGAAAAATGAGTGTATTCCAGGGAATGTGGTGCCTCCAATGCCTTGGTCCCTCCTGCAAAGAGGAGCAGGTGAAAGCCTGAGAACAGGGGTTCCTTACCCTGCAGGTGAGCGGCCACCTCGGAGTAAGAGCGCAGCACTGCCAGGGACACAGCTTCCCCTGAAACACAGCAGAGGGGAAACACAGCCCTGAGGGACAGCCAGGGGACAGCCAGCCCCACCCTGCTCCCTGACAAGGTCACATTATCAATCTCTGCATCCTGAGGTGCTTGAAACTCTGGAAGATTTGAAATAAATAAGGAAAATTTAACTTCATGCTTCATGTCTCTGCCTATGTCTAGGCCAGCCCATGAGTCTATGCTACATTAATTTCCCCTCTTGTCCCACATTTTTTTTCTTATAAAATAAAGGTTAAAAATCTCTTAATATCAGAATAATATCTGCTATTATCAGCCAATGAGAAGAACTGATTTAATCTGATTGTTATTAATTGTATTTAATTAACTGTATTTAATCCCTGCCCATGGGACAGCATGTGGCACAGATTAATGGTCAAAACTTGTCTCCAGGATCTCTCCAGGATCATGGAAAGCACAGAGAACATCCCAAAGTTACAGAAGGGACAGCCAGGCCACAATTCATACTCACAGCTGGCATAAAACAGCACCACTGTCCTGGCAGCCTCTGAGAGGGAAGAGTGGAAATTCTCCTCTGTCAGGACAAGGATCTGCTCCAGGGGCAGCTCTCTCTTCTTGTCCCTGGAAACTGCTTCCACCACCTGGTCATCCTGAATATCTGCAAAAAAAAAACAAACAAAACCCCAGGTGTGTCCAGGGCAGGGGGAACTGCAGCTCCTGGGCCACCCCAGTGCATGATTTTGTAATCCAGAACCTCTCAGCAGAGACATGGGGTGAGTGAAATCTTGTATGGGGAGAGCAGGCACAGCCACCCAGACAAACCCCCCCAAAATGCCCCAATCCCATCTCACACCAGCTCTGCCCTTGAGTGGAACAATACTCTAAGCTCCTCTAGGATCCTGCCCCCCTTTTTTTTTAAGAAAACACCTCCAATTTTGCAATTAGTTTTCAATTCTACATTGCAGGGACCAGAGTTTTCTCTCTGGAGGAAGCAAGTCTGGATCTGCTCTTACAAAAACGTGTCTCAGACCCTTCCAAAGGGATGGATGATTTTCAGATGTTTGTACAGGACACAGTGCTGGGTGCACTTGAACCCCCCCAGCCTTTGGAGCATCCAAGCACATTCCTGTCCCTCACACAGCAGCTGCTCCTCTAACAGCTCTGATTTTTCTCTCTGGTGTTTCCACTAAAAATCAGACCTGTCTGTCATAGTCCTGTGACCTCAGAGAATGAAAGAGCCACAAAGTGGCTTCACACCATGAAGTGACTGTGATGGTTTGCAAGTGTTGTTCTCTTTAGCAATAAGCAATGCTCAAAGCACTGTTCTGCCATTGCTGATTGCACCTTCTGTCTGATGACAATCAGCTTTTCACTTGATTAACTGCACACCTTGATTGTTATTCTCTTTCTCATCTTCATCTTCCTCTTCCTCCTGCTCATCCTCCTGAATTTGTTTCACCTTGCTCTTATCTTCCACCAGGGTTATAACTTCATCAGTGTCTTCCAAGACCAGGTATTGGATTGGCATTCCCTGAGGAAAACAATACATAAGTGGGAGCACAACATCCCCCTCTGCTTATTTTGCCTGCAGACCAGACTCAAGGTTGATGGGAACCATCTCCCAGCTCCTTATTTTTGGGATATGTCACAGATCCCTGAAGCTGCCAAACAGAGGAAATGCCTGGGTTACATTTCTTTGACTCAATTTCTCCTGTGCTTGAGTTTTTCTCACTCCAGGCTGATGTTTCCTTGTAAATGTAAGGAAAATTGGCTATGTAAGTAAATGTGGCTATGAGGGATCTTGTAGTGAAAGTGAACACCAGCCCCATCTCCCAGCAACTTAACTCAGATCCAGCACTGCAGGAAAAATCCCAGTGGCCAAACAGGAAAGGAGAGCAGGGAAGTACAGGGGCCACTTGGATGTCCCCTCATTAGAGGGGTCAGGCTGGTACAAGGAACCCATCACAGCCTGGGAAACCAGCTCAAAAAATCCTTTATCTCATGGAACTCAGCCAGGAGAAATGTTCCCAAGTGTACAGGGACTGGCCACCCATGGAAAGAAGCAAGAAATCAACATGAATTTCTCAGAAATGAGACCTTGTCAGCTTAAAACCAGTGCTGGCACCAGCTCAGACAAAGGCACTGGCGAGAAAATGGAAAGTTGATCAGGAGCTGAGAGAAATGACAAAGTGCTGGCACCTCCCATGGGCTCCCAGAGCCACCCAAGTGCACATCTCTCAGCAGGGCACAGGAAGCCCTCAGGGGATGCTCAGGTCTGATCCTGCACCTGAAACCACCAGTGGGACAGTTCAGGTAATCTGGGGCATCTGTGTTCCCTGGCATCTGCCAGCAGCCCATTGCAGCCTGCCTCACAAGCTGGGTCAGGTCCCTGCAGAGCTGAATTCATCTTGATCAGCCTCATTTAACTCCCACCCTGCCCTTCTCCAGCTCCCTGCCAGAGGCACTGGCTTACATCAGCCCAGCACAGAGCTTTGGTTGTTTGCTCTTTGTTTCACATCAGTCCCTCTGCCATTTTTTGACACCTTTCCTAAGGCCTTCAGAAGTCCAAATCTTTTGGGGAATTTGCACTTGGATGGAGTTCACAACCTTGTGTTGCCTTAAGGGGTAGTGGAAGTGTCACTCAATGTCTTGAACCCAAAATAAACTCACTGTTTTCTCTTTCCCAGCAGGCACAGTGGCTCTGCAGCACCCAAATCATGGAAGGGACATTAAAGATCACCCAGTTCCATCTCCTGCCATGAGCAGGGGCACCTTCCACTGTCACAGATTGTTCTAAGCCCTGTCCAACCTGGCCTGGAACACTTCCAGGGATGGGAAATCCACAGATTCTCTGGATAACCTGGGAAAGACACTTCCCCTTGAGCTTCAGGGAATGCTGTTAAATCAATCCCAGAGATGAGCACCATCCCACCACCCTCTCCAGAGCTCAGAGATGTCCAATGAAGAAATCCAGCATCCAACCTCATCTGGTGTCTTGAGGGCCACGTTTGACCGCTGCAGAACGTTCAGCTCTACGAGGTCCCTTCCAAAACACAAAGTGAACATTAGATGGTGTGACACAGAAGGTCACCCCTTCTCTTTCTGCCCCAATCCCATCACTGCTAAGCTTTCTCTCCAAAATCTCTCTTAATCTGAATATTTTTCCACTCCTAAGACAGCAAAACTTCCAAATTAATACAATTCTGGACACATCCTTAAATATGAAACACTCTGTCTGAGGATGTAGCCTGGTTTTACTGCCTCTCATCCAAGTGTGATTGAGTCCACTGATTGTCATCCTGGTGTTGGGGTAACCCAGCTCAGAAACCCCAAAAAAAGCAAGGAGAACCCCAAAAACATCAGAAATACCAGAGAAACACCAGAAATACCAGAAACACCTGAGAGAAATACCTGGACAAAAGGGCAACTCCTGCTTTCCCCAAGAGCTGCCAGGCCACAAACTCTGCTGTCCTCCTGTCAGCCTCATAGGTCTCTTTCTGGCTCAGGATGAACACCAGGGGCAGCCCGAGCTGCAGGTGAACAGTGGAGATCTTCTCTGGGTCCTCAGCAACCTCTGTCTGGAGAACAGCCAGGGTTATGCTGCAGCACAGCTCCACAAGTTGAAGGTACCTCAGCCACAGAAATCCTCAGGAAAAAGCCTCCAACCCCAATTCTAAAACATCCATGAAGCAGAACCCACACAACTCCAGTTAAGCTGTTCCAACATGTCACGACCTTCCCTGTTAAAAACCTGGGCTTTATTTTGTGGGGGTTTTTTCTGTGGTTTAGCAATTCCAGATGTCAAACTTCCATTCATTTTTATTTACCTGGCATCACTCCCTGGAGCAGTTTGAAAAATCCCAGCCACAACATGCAAGAGCTGGAATCTTTCCCTTCCTGCCTTGGACGTGCTACTTCATGACAGCACATGAGAGTTGCTTGATGAAGCTCCATGGGCCTGATCCAGGAAAATGGCTGAAGGAGCATTCCCAGCTCATCCACTCATCCCTCTGGATGGGCAGGGATGACCACTGGGATCAGGAGGCTGCTGAAGTTCTCTGCCCCTTGGAAGGAGGAAATAGGAAGGAACCTCCTGTTCCTTGTGATCACTGAGGTGAGAAGGACTGATACAAATTCCAGAGGGTGCTGAAACTCCTGCAGGGAGCCTACAGGAGCAGCTGAGGACTTTGGGCTTGTCTGGTTTAAAGAAAAGGAGGCTGAGGGATGACCCCACTGCTCTCCACAGCTTCCTGAGGGGATGCTCCTGAGCCTACAGGAGCAGCTGAGGACTTTGGGCTTGTCTGATTTGGAGAAAAGGAGGCTGAGGGATGACCCCACTGCTCTCCACAGCTTCCTGAGGGGATGTGGAGAAGGAAACACTGATGTCTCCAGAGTATCCAGGGATAGAACATGTGGAAATGGTTCAAAGCTGCATCAGGGGAGGTTTACACAGCACATCAGGAAGGTTTCTTTACCAAGAGCACTGGAACAAGCTTCATATTGAGTTGGGCACTGCTCAAGAGTCATTTGGAAAATGCCCTCAATAATTTATTTATGTTTTGGCCAGGCCTGAATTGGTGAGGCAGCTGCACCAGGTGATTCCTGCTCCTTGCCTGGAGCCACCCTGGAAGGGGCAGATTCTCACCCTCAGCCTTTCTCTCTTCTCTCACCTCCCTCATCCTCACATCCCTCCCTGCCCTCCCACCCAGGGAGCTCCTCCTTCCCAGTCCTACCACCAGTGGAGCTCCCATGAGCTTGAGGTGCCTGTGGATGTTGAGCAGGGTCAGGGGCTGTGCCAGGGCTGTCCTCCTGCAGGCCTGGGCTGGCTCTGTGACCTGCTGGCAGTGGCAGAACAAGAGCCAGGCAGAGGAGACATCAGGGTCATCATGGCTGTGAGAGAGGAAACAAAACCCACCCTGAGCAGGGGTTCCCAGTGCCCTGAGAGAAGGAGCAGTTTGCTGATGTGTTGCACAGATTATCCTCAAGCCCAGGCTTTGGCAGGGTTGTGGAACAGGCTGGGAGAGCTGGGGGTGCTCACCTGGAGAGGAGAAGGCTCCAGGGAGAGCTCAGAGCCCCTGGCAGGGCCTGAAGGGGCTCCAGAAGAGCTGGAGAGGGACTGGGGACAAGGGATGGAGGGACAGGAGCCAGGGAATGGCTCCCAGTGCCAGAGGGCAGGGATGGATGGGATACTGGGGAGGATTCCTGGCTGTGAGGGTGGGGAGGTCCTGGCACAGGGTGCCCAGAGCAGCTGTGGCTGCCCCTGGATCCCTGGATGTGTCCAAGGCCAGGCTGGCCAGAGCTTGGAGCACCTGGGAGAGTGGAAGGTGTCCCTGGTTAGCTGTGACACCTTCACTGCTGTTGGTCTGTAGGGAACTTTGGGAAGTTTCCTTTTCTGATGCACCCATTCCCTACCCCTAAAACAGGGATCACCTTCTTTGGGGAAGGATTTAAGAGCTCTCCATAAAAGAGCAAAGTGCATTATTAAGACCTCAAATCCTGCTGCCCGGGGTTGGCTGGAAGCTGTTCCTGCTGGAGAAGCTCCCACCATTTCAGCAGCTCGGGAGGGGGCGGCGCTGCTTTAAGGAGAATTCAGGCGATTCCTGCGCAATGACAACCGTGCCACCTAGCGGGAGCCACAGCACAACTCCCGAAACCCTGCAAGGAGGGAATGGCACCCCGGCAAGGGCCACCCCGGTGCCTGTGACAAAATCCCAGGTAACTCATGGCGGAGTTATTAATGTTGGAAAAGCCCTCCAAGATCACAGAGTCCAAAAGTTCCCCCAGCACTGCCAAGGCCATCACTGAGCCGTGTCCCCAAGTGCCACATCCACATGGATTTTAAATCCCTCCAGGGATGGGGGCTCCACCACTGCCTTGGGCAGCCTGTTCTGACAGAAAAACCCTTTCCATGAAGGATTTTTCCCTAATATCCAATTTAAACTTACCCTGATGCAGCTTGTGGCTGTTTCTCCTTGTCCTGTCCCTGTTCCCTGGAGCAGAGCCCGACCCCCCCGGCTGTGCCCTCCTGGCAGGAGCTGTGCAGAGCCACAAGGGCCCCCTGAGCCTCCTTTGCTCCAGGCTCAGCCCCTGCCCAGCTCCCTCAGGGATTCTGCAGCCCCTGCCCAGCTCCCTCAGGGATTCTGCAGCCCCTGCCCGGCTCCCTCAGGGATTCTGCAGCCCCTGCCCAGCTCCCTCAGGGATTCTCCAGCCCCTGCCCAGCTCCCTCAGCCTCTCCTGGTGCTCCAGACCCCTCCCAGCTCTGTTTCCTTCTCTGGACACACTCCAGCCCCTCATTGTTTCTTGTCATGAGGGGCCCAGAGCTGACCTCAGGATCTGAGGTGTGGCCTCAGCAGTGCCAGCACAGGGGACAATCTCTGCCCTGGGCTTGTAGCCACAGGCTGGTACCAGCCAGGTGCCTCTTGGCCAGCTGGGCACTCTGTGGGCTGAGGAAACAATGCCCCATGTGATGCTCCCAGCTCCTCCCTCACACTCCTGACTGCAGGAGGTCACATCAGCAGTCACAAGGAAGGATCTGCCATTCTAAAGCAGCTCCTCCTGCAGTGGAAGGGGGTGGCCAGTGAGGCCATGGGATGGGAATTCCCAAATCCATGAGCAGTGCTACAGTTCTTGGATATCACAAGGGGGGAGTGCTTTAGGATTTAAACATCAACTCTCCTGGAAACCCATGGCTGAGGTTTGATCCACCAGCCATGGAAAGGAGACAGAGGGCTCTTCTGTGAAACCCCACCAAACACAGCCACAAACAGCAAGGCCAGGAACACAACCAGCAGCTTCTGGAAAACAGATTTGTCCACCCTTGGCACAGCATCCTCATTGCTTTGGGAATCTGAGACACCAGGAGTGAGGCAAACAGTGCATGGCAGCAGCTCTCCATGGTGGGGGTGTCTCTGGACATACCTGGTGGCTTTCAGCAGTGCTGCCTCAGTTGTCAGGACAAACTGGTGGATGGTCCCATAGACAAAAGCTGCCTCCATCACAGCTCTGTGCTCTGGAAAGGGAAAGGCAAGGTGAACTCAGCTCTGTTTCCTCCACATCTCCTGTTTCATCCTTGCCAGATGTAAATATTAATTCCCAGGTGCAAATATCAAATCCCAGATGCAAATATCAATTCCCAGGTGTAAATATCAATTCCCAGGTGCAAATATCAAATCCCAGACTTTCAGAAACTCTTGGTACAACGTCACAGAGCCTGTCTGAAAACACCCTGTGAAGATAAGCGAGCAACTGGAGCTGGATCCCATTCCTGATCCCAAACAGGTGCTGTGTGAGAATCCATTCCACTGCAGAGCCAGGATTTATTATTTTTAAGACAGCAACCACTGGCTTGCTTTCCCTCTCCAAGTCCATCTCTCAAGGTTTATGCTCCCAGCAAAACTTTCCTGGTGCAACTGATCCCTTTGGAAACAAAGCAAGACATATGGAAGTAGAGATCTTGTGGCTGGGTGGCCCTTTCAGGTTTTCATCTGCAGGATTTTGGGTCAGAAACTCAGGTCCTGGATATTCTACCAAGAAAAAGGCTGGGGGAAGAGAGGAAAGATGGAAATGAAGATCCATACCTGCTGTCCCAGTAGCTGGTACATAGGCAAAGACCATGTTGGACTTCCCTTTCAACACATTTTCAATGTTCTCAAGGTCTGCCAGTGTTTCAACATATTTAACTTCATTAAAGAGCAGGGCACTGAGGAGGCAGAGAAAACCTCATTAGCAACTGGTTGAAGAGTAAATTTGCAGCCACACAAGCATGATGGGAAAAACAGGGTAAAATTCCAGTTTCTTGCTGACAGATTAAGGATTCACAGACAACTGGAGGTGCCCAGGTGTGTGCTGGTGAGTTGCCTCAAGGGAAAAGTTTAACAGGGTCAAACCATTATGAAGAGAGAAGCTTGACTGAGACCAGCCACTGGAATACCTTGATGCCTCAGGTTTTAGCTTTTCTATTTTTCAGATTTTGTGCTGCTTTAGTGTGTGGGTCTGGGCTTCATTTTAGGGGATGGTGAGTTCTGTGCACAGAGCAGGGAGACAAAACAATTCCTGCTCCAGCTGGGCACCAAGGACAAATGATCCAAATCTCAGCCCCAGAGCACAAACACTGTGGGCTGGAGAGAGAAAAACAAGCAGGGTGGGACTGCAGGGGCTAAAGCTGGAATGGGACAATGAACTGCAAGGTGCAAATGGAGCAGAACTGATCCCAGGGAGAGACCCCGTGCCCGGCCGTGCATTTTGGGGCCATTTTGGTTCATCTTGGGTGCAGCCCTGGCTGGGCTCTTGTGCTGCCCAAGGTGGATGCATGGAGGAGATGCTTTGAATCAATCCCTGCTTTATTCTGGAACTCCATCCAGCCTCTGCTCTAGGGCAGCCTGCACAAGGCATCAGTTTCTGGTGACCCAGAAGCGACACAAGGCATCAGCCTGGGGTTGGCATTTAGTGGGACTGGAAAGGAAAAGGATTCCAGAGGGTGATGTGGTCTGGGGACGTGGGGATGGACTTTCAGGGATGTGGTCTGGACTTACAACAGAACGTTGGCGACGATGGAGTTCACGTCGAACAGGGCGTCGGTGGGGAACTCTCGGATCAGTCGGTTCCCTCTGCAGAGGGAAGAGAGAGTCACCAAAGGAACTGAGGGAGATTCACTGCATGGATCCATGGGAAAAGGGAGCCAAGGCAGGCACAGAAGGACAGGGAGGATGATGGAGAAATGGCAGAACACACTTGAGATGCCTTTGATCTGATTTGAGAATCTTTCAAGCCCGGTTGAGCAGGTTCCTGCTGCACTTGGGGACATGGTGGCCTTGGCAGAGCTGGGGGAAGGTTTGGATTCAATGATCTTAAAGGTCTTTGGAATGGTTGCACTTGATGACCTTAAAGGTCTTTGGAATGGTTGCACTTGATGATGTTAAAGGTCTTTGGAATGGTTGCACTTGATGATCCTAAAGGTCTTTTCCAACCTTAATTATTCCATGATTATCAGTACAACGGTCAATGAGAACTGAGCTGATACATGGAAAAGCTTCCATGTGACAACCCTTGGAGAGACCAGGATCTGAACCTTCCCACCCAGGGCAGAAGAGTTAACCCCACCAACAAAGAGAGCACCAAAAAGTGTTTCTTTCTTGGACTAGACCCAAAATCTTGTGGCCTGAATATAGCTCTGGGGGTGGGGGGCCAGAGGAACAGCAGAACACTGATGGAGGGTTTCTCCTGTGGTTGCACTCCACAGCTCATCCCTCTGCTGCTCCAAGGAATTTGGGGCAGGATGGGACAATTCACACAGAGGACAAAGCACCTCCTCTGCCTGTGCTGGAATTTTGGGGGCACCTTTGGCTGAACTGTGCAGGTCACTGCTGTCCTCATGGCTCCTCTCATTCCCCCACAGACATCTCTGACTGCTGACAGTGCTTCCTTCAAATCTTTCCTTCAAACTGGGAAGAAATCCCAGTGCAGAGCCCAGAAATGCCCCTCACCTGAACAGGAAGGCTTTCCTTAATGCATTTTCTTTTCCACAGTATCTTGAGACATCTTCCTTGGGACAATTCACCTGGAGAGCAAATACATGTAATTACAGATTCAGCAATGACCCCACACACCCCCTACAGCTTTCTTCCATTCAAGAGTGTAAATCCAGCCTTTCCAAACCTTCTGGGAGGGAAAATCCACCAAAATGGAGACCAGAGATGGAGAGGGGAGTTTGTACTTCAGTTTTTCAGCTTAGCCTGCTGATTTGGGTCAGATGGGATCAAAAGACCCCATGATCTGCCCAGCATATTCAAAGTGACAGATCAGTGCTTCCTTACTGACCTTGGTCTGTAGCTGGAAGAAACTAAATAAATCCAAATAGAAATATATAAGCATTTCTTAGAGTCTAATTACACTTGCCTGAATTTGTAATTCCCTCACGTGAATCTGCATAAAATTTCAGCTAAAAACTCCTTTGTTTGAAATATTTATTGCACTGAGCTGAAAAGAAGTTGACCAACCTCATCCATCATGGACATGGACACTGGAACAGGCTGCCCAGAGAAATTGGGGATTTTCCATCCCTGGAAATGTCCAAGGCCAGGTTGGACATTTCCAGGGATGGAAAATGAAATGCTTGGAGCAACCCAGGGTAGTGGAAGGTGTCCCTGTCCATGGAAGGTGAGGTGGAAAGAGATGAGCTTTAAGGTCCCTGAAAGCCAAAGCTGTTCTGTGAGTCCATGATCCTATGAAAAGTCTGTGTTCATCCTTTCCTTGCTCATCTCCTACTCATCCATCCCACCCAGCAGCTTCCCTGAGCCCCATTTACCTTCACCACAGAAACACCATAGTCCTGGAGGGCCTCAGCTGAGCTCTCAATGTGCTCCAAGAAGGGCTGGGCACCAGGAGAAACTGAAAAACACACCAAAAAAATGCTCTGCAAGTCCTCAGGGTGAAGAACATCCTCCTGCCACACAGGGAGATGTTCCCGTGTGGGAACATGAAATATGGGAGATGTTCCTCAGCCCATGCCAATGTCTTTGGGAAATCACACCCAGGGGATCAGGAAGAACAAAAGGAAGGTCAAGGATCTTCTCCCAATCCATGACAGCCTTGAGTTCTCCTTCATGAAAGGGATTCCTGCTTTTTCTAGCTGGTATTATGGAAGAGGGGAAATTCCTTAGGAAATTTACTTTCTCCTCCAGAGTACCTCTAGAAAATAATCCAGAAAATGAATGAAGATGTTTGAGGGACTGTGCCTGAGGACACAGCCAGGAAAGGACCCATCCCAAGAGGTCAGGAGCACTTGGAACTGTGCTTTGACCAGTTCTTCAAAACCCCTTTGGGTTTAAAAATCTCAGGAACTGTCCCTTCTCTGAGGAGGGCCACGAGTTGATCAGAGGGATGGAGCAGTTCTGCTAGAGGAAAGGCTCTAGGAGAGTTGGAAAATAGAAAAGGCTCTGGGGTGAATTAATTGCAGCCTTCCAGTGCCTGAAGGAGCCAACGAGGAAGATGAAGAGAGACTCTCTACAAGGGATGGAAGGGCAGGACCCAGGGAATGGCTCCCACTGCCAGAGGGCAGGGATGGATGGGATACTGGGAAGGAATTCCTGGCTGGGATAGAATTCTCAGAGCAGCTGTGGCTGCTCCTGGATCCCTGGCAGTGCCCAGGGCCAGGCTGGACAGGGCTTGGAGCACCTGGGACACTGGAAGGTGTCCCTGCCATGGCAGGAGGTGGGACTGGATGGGATTTAAGATCCTTCCAACTCCAAGCATTCCATGATTCTGAGATTGTTCCACTCCCACCAAGCCTTGCTGAGCCCCCAGGCTGGTGGAAACTCACATTAAACACATACCACTGGGGCTGAAAAAAGCCAAGGATGTTTTTCCAGCCTCCAAGCCACTGAAATAGTGCTGGGGGCTTGGCTCCTGCTGCAGGCTGGCACTTCCACATTTTGGGATGGAGGAAGCACAGAAGAGAAGGAAAACCAAGGAAGAAACCCATCTGTCCTTTTGGGCTGGCATGGCTGTTCCCAGCTACAGGCACAGGAGAGTCACAGCTGGGGGAAAAATAATAATAAAAAATACATAAACACACACAAACACATATATGAGTGTCTCTCTGTTTTAGTCTCTGTTACATGACTGCAATTTCCAACCGTGGAAATGATTATTAATATGACACAAACATCTTGAGGATATTATGAATTAGTCACTCAATCCACAGGTGACTCAGACAACTGCAAAGAGGACAGCAGAGGCCACTCCATTCCCTCTGAGTGGCACCTTCAAGTGCACAGACCCTCAGTGCTTTCAGCTTAGGGCTGCTTTTCCTCCCTCCTTTTTTATTTCTTTTGAGTCAAACAAAAATTCCATGCACAGGCATCAAAGCAGTGACAGCATCATCCACAAACCCCCGCCCAAACTGTCTCCATTCCTGCTACAAAGCTTCCAGGGTGCCAATAGAATTTATGTGGCCCTGAAAGGTGTTTGCAAAGGGATGGGACGTGTTGTGGTTGCCAAAAACCCAATGGCCATTTGAGATTCAAATAGGAGAGCTTCTGTTTCAGTGCAAAATAGAAATGTGCATCTTCTGGCACTTGTTTCTGGTCAGAGTGAGGAAGAATTTTGCAGGTATATTTATAAAGATTTTCTAGCTGAAGTCCTCAGCATGAGGATGTTCTGCTGGTGCTTCAAGAACACATGTTCCAAATTATTTTTTTTATAGAATAACTGATTTCTCTCTTATATTTATAAGGATTTATGTAACTTAAATGGATGCTATTTTTGTATATACTGCTGGGTTTTTTCTTTACTCTGTGATCAGACGTTCTATACAATTTAACCTTTAAAGGATTAATTAAAAAATCAGATTACCCTTGACCTAAAATATGGGTAGCAATAAGTCAGAGAAGAACTCTGTAAAATCTTTTCTGCTTTGGCTACTGATTTTGCCACTTCTCAGCAGCCACCTGGACTTCCCCAGAGAATTAAGTGTGAATTTTCCTGAACAGATTGATTTTGGTGGGAAGTATCCCTGCCCCTGGGATGGAACAAGATGATCTTTAAGGTCCCTCCCAATCAAAACCAATCTGGGATTTTGGGATTCTGCTCACTGCAGGCCATGGCAGATGATGTGAGGAGGTTAAAGGATGAGAAGCCACCTTCCTCCCACTCCATTCCTTCCCAGCCTGCTCCTCAGGGATCGCTCTCTGCTGCTGGAGCGTGGCTGCTCCCTGCTCAACAAAGGGACAAAGCTGGGACTGAATCCATGCAGAATTTACATCATGAGCTGCAGCTGCTTCCCTCAACAAACACCCCTGTGTCCATGGGCTGTCACTCCTCCAACACCCTGGCAGAGGCTGGCAGCTCCCCACGGCTGCCCTGGGATCAACCCAAGCTCCAACACTCCAAAAACAAGCAGGGAAAGGTCCTGTGCCATGCTCCAGGAGTGAGGAGCTACTGACAGGCACACTCAGCCTCCACAGGCTCCTTCTCCAGGAGCTGAGGGGTTTGGATCAGGCCTGAAGGCACAACAGAGCTGGAAATACATTAGTTTTTTTCTTTTCATCTCAAAATCTCCTGTTGTCTCCTTTCCAGCTTTGGGCAGTGTCAGGCATTTCTGGTCCCGTGCCCTCCCATCTGTTCCCCTGGCTGACAGAGGGGACAGGGATCAGGCTGGGGGGGTGATGTTTATTAAATGACAAAGTTGGCTACTGCAGGATGGAAAAATAAACACAATCCTGGCACGTGGGAACCACCCAGGTCAAATGGGAGAGCTCACTGTCAAGGAAGGAAGAGGAGCAGCCTCCAAGGATTCAAAGAAGTCACAGGATTCTATCTGAAGGAGAGGGTCAGCAGTTTAAAACATAACTCCAGCCCCCAAGGAGACATCAGAACCCTTGCAGTGCCCAAGGGGGCTCCAGGAGAGTGACTTGGGACAAGGGATGGAGGGACAGGACCCAGGGAATGGCTCCCAGTGCCAGAGGGCAGGGATGGATGGGAGATTGGGAATTGGGAATTCCTGATGTGAGGGTGGGCAGGCCCTGGCACAGGTGCCCAGAGCAGCTGGGGCTCCCCTGGATCCCTGGCAGTGCCCAAGGCCAGGCTGGACAGGGCTGGGAGCAGCCTGGGACAGTACAAGGTGTCCCTGCCATGGCAGGGGGTGGAATGAGATGGGATTTAAGGTCCCCTCCAACCCAAACCATTCTGGGCTCCAGTGAAAAATGTGTGCTCACCCCTTCCCTGCTCAAGCCCTCTCACCCCCTCACCACTCCCTCCTGCCCAGCAGCTTCCCTCTGCTCCCCATCAACCCAGACATGAATATTCAGCTTTTAGGCCATTTCCTCTGTCACCTCTTTGCCATCAATGGAAAATTAACCCCCTAGGGCTGGAAACAGCCAGAGCCCTGCACCACTGACACCTTCAGGATTGCCAGGGATGTGTGAAAATACCAGGGATGTGTGAAGCAGCTCTGTGTCACTGCTGGGAAACCTTCAGCCCATGGACAGGGGACAGCCTGGCTCAGCACTGAGGGAATGCCAGGCCTGGCTCATGTTCCCACTGTCATCATTCCAAGGCAGAGCCAGGCAAGGTGCCTGAGGTCACTGTGGGTGACCTGAGGTGAAAGCAAACCCAGAAGAAATATCCAGCCCAAACTCTTGTGGGGGCAGAAATTGCTGGTGCCACATCAGTTCTGTTTGGGAATCCTGCAGTGGAATCCAAGGGCTGGGATCACCTCTGATCCCAGCTGCTTTCCATGACACTTTTCCTCCTCAGCTGCCAAGATTTATCACTGAGGAAGATGAGCTTCCTCAGGGGAGGGTGTAAGAAATACATTTATAAAAAATTTTCAAAGTTTGATAGAAGGTTTATATAATATATGTTAGAAAATAATAAATACTAACTTAAAAATACCATAAAATAAAGCAAACATTATTTAAAAAGAAATACCATAAAATAAAGCAACCATTATTAAAAAAGAAACCTTATTAAAAAAGAAACCTTATTAAAAAAGAAACAACCTTACAAATAAGACTAAATACTTTAGAAAAATAAAACTATAAAAAATGCATTGTAGAAAGACCCACAAGGGGGTAATTTTAAATAATTAACTTTAAAACATTTACAACACAATGTAACAAAAACCAATAAGCTAAAAACCACTTATAATTAAGAAATAGTTCACTTCTAATTATAATGATGTAAATTATAACATCTGTTATAAATAATGAATAGTTCATTTCTAATTAGAAAATGGAAATTATAACATCTGCTATTACACCCTTCACATATAACTAAAAATAAAAGGAAAGTTGTTGTGGGGTGGGATTTAAGAGTCACAGGAGAAGGAAGAGCTGCTGTCCTGCTGGAATTATGGCCTGCAGAGCCAGCTGGAACCCCCTCCACCACCCATAGCCTTCCTTGGATTCAGCAGAAACACCACCAGCCTGGACTCTAATGGCAGTGATGGAAAATCCACACTTGGTCTTGTCCAAATATCATCACAGAATCCCAGAATGGTTTGGGCTGGAAGGGACCTTAAAAACCAAAGTTCCAATCTTGTCATGGGCAGGGACAACTTCCACCATCCCAGGCTGCTCCAAGCTCCACCCAGCCTGGCCTTGGGCACTGCCAGGGATCCAGGGGCAGCCCCAGCTGCTCTGGGCACCCTGTGCCAGGGTCTCCCCAGAAATGCACCACCCTTGTTATTTTAATCCCATTCCATCCTCTCCCAGCCTGCAGAGGCCTCAGCTGCTAAGTTTTAACTCCCTAAGTAGATGTTCCTAAACCAGGAGCATTTGGGATGCTCCTAAAAGGAGTCACTTCAGGCTCTCCTGTGCTGATTGACCCCAGTCAGGGCTCTCTTTGCAGCAGGACATTCACCCCACACCCTGCTGGCACAGATTTTTGGCAGGATTCTCCCCTGCCCTCCATGCCCTTCTGGGAGCACTTAACCAGGGAGTTGCTCTCCCAAATTTCCTGGCAGGGAAGGCTCAAACCAGACCCCAAAGCCACGTGGGGCTGCCTCAATCCCTTAGCTCCAGCAGGATGGACAGGCTGAAGTTCTCTCTCCAGCTCACCTGCATGTCCCAGCACAAACATCCCTCCTGCTGCTGCTCCAAAATGTGAGGCAGAGAGGAACACTGACAGCTCTTGCTGCAGTTTTGTCCATGCAAACAGGTTCCCTTTAGGTGATCCAGAAAAATGACAGAATCCTTAAGGTGGGAAAAGCCCTCTAAGATCATTGAGTCCAAGCATTCCCCAAGGGGAATGGCTTCCCACTGCCAGAGGGCAGGGTGGGATGGGATATTGGGATTAAATTCTTGCCTGGGAGGATGGGAGGCCCTGGCACAGGGTGCCCAGAGCAGCTGGGGCTGCCCCTGGATCCCTGGAAGTGTCCATGGCCAGGCTGGATGGGGCTTGGAGCCAGCTGGGATGGTGGAAGGTGTCCCTGCCATGGCAGATGTGGAACTGGATGAGTTTTAAGGTCCCTTCCAACCCAACCCATGATTTCTTGCCTGGAATTATATTAACTTTTCATATTTTTCACTACACATGTCCCTTCCTTGCTCCAGACTTTTCCTACACAGCCAACACGTTCATCATCACAAACCCATGATAATTATCACAGGTTCATTATCATCACACAATTAGCTGGCACAGAGCTCAACCCAAATCCTTTCAAATTTTCCAAAGGCAAGTTCTTAGACACAACTGATTTGAGTAGAGCGGTAGAGCTGCAATTCCCCAGCATCTGGAGTTAGAATAACAGTGAGATGCTTCTCCAGAGTTTTGGGATGAGCCTGCAATTATGGGACTGAAATAACCACTGGCCCTTTGCACTCACTGCATCTCCCTACCTCCTACAGGGGCAGCTGTGGGAGCATCTTGAAGCACAGGGATCCTTTTCTGGGAACATCCAAGTGCATCCCAGCCTGTTGTCCAGTGTGCTTTGTCTGGATTTTTGCTGAATGTTTTGCCTGGATTTTTGATGCTCCCATGCTGCCCCTTATCCTGTCACTTCCAGAAGAGTTTCACTTTCATTTTCATTTCCAGGTCCAACTTCCCAGCAGCTGAGTCTCACTTGCCATCCAGGGCTGCAGGAGGGACAGAGAGCAGCCTTTGTCTCTGCCCACACCAGGAGAGGAGGGCTTTGATTCCCGTGCACAGCAGACACCCTGCAGCACGGAATGGAGAAAACCTCTAAAAGGAGTCCAACCATTCCCCCAGCACTGCCAAACCCACCGCTAACCCACGTCCTCAAGCGGTTTGTGAACACTCCCAAGGAAGTGAATCCACCGCTTCCCTGACAGCATCACCGCATGCTGGAATCACCATCTGCTGGAATCTCCACCTGCTGAATTCCAACACCTCCCTGCTGGAACCAGCATCACCCACTGCTGCTGCTGCTGCTGCTGCTGCTGCTGCCCCGTTCAATCTGTCCTTGGGAACCAGCCCCCCGAAATCCCTGGAAAGCAGCCGGCACTGGGTGCACATCACCGAGCAAGCTGCGGGCGGCTCGGGGCTCTCACCTACGCGGTGTCCCGAGCGTTCAGGCCGATGTCCTCATCCCTGCTCCGCGGTTCTGGGACAGCACCGAGGCGTCCCCCAGCCCCGGCTGCACGGCTGGAAAAGCCGGGATGGGCTCAAAGCAGCGCGGCTGGGTCTGTACCAGCCGGGGGAAGCGATCCCTGAGCCCAGCGAGGCCTCTCGGTACCCACCGGAGCCGGGAGCTGTTCGCAGCTGAGCTGTGCCGGCATCCACAGGGATGGCCGCCTGCACGGAAGGAACAGACGGTCCGTGAGGGACACCCGGACAGCCCCAGCCTGGAACGGGAACGTTCCCGGTCCGTGAGGGACACGCGGACAGCCCCAGCCTAGAACGGGAACGTTCCCGGTCCGTGAGGGACACCCGGACAGCCCCAGCCTGGAACGGGAACGTTCCCGGTCCGTGAGGGACACGCGGACAGCCCCAGCCTGGAACGGAAACGTTCCCGGTCCGTGAGGGACACCCGGACATCCTGAGCCTGGAACGGGGATGTTCCCGGTCCGTGAGGGACACCCCGATATCCCCACAGAGCCTGAAGCGGGGATGGTCCCGCACCCCGACTCTGCCTGCGGGGATGCCCGGTTCCCCCCGGTTTCCCCCGGTTCCTCCGTAAGGCCCCTCAGCGCTCTCCTCACGGCCCCTCTCAACCCTTCGCTCCCCTCTCTCATCCTTCTCATCCCTTTCTCCCCTCTCCCCGTCCGTCTCTCATCCCTTACCGGTTCTCAGGGAAGGAGGGATGGCGGGCGGGCGGCGCCGCCAACCCAACAAGCAAAGCGGCGGCGCGGCGGGGGCGTCGCGCGAGTGATTGACAGGCGGCGCCGGCCAGTGGGCGCGGCGGGTGGGCGCGGCGAGGGGCGTGGCCGGTGGACGGCCAATGGGGAGCGCGCGCCGCCGCCCCTCAAATCAGCGGGCTCAGCCGGCTGTCCCCGGCACGGAGTTGTTTGGCGGCGGGCGGGCGGGCGGTGCAGCCGGGCGGGCGGGAGGAGGAGAAGGAGAAGAAGAAGAAGGGGAAAAGGCGGGGGGGGAGGTCTCCCCTTTGTTGCATGGGGGTGTCCAGCCGGGGCTGAGGGAAGGCAGGGAGGGGGTCGGTGCCTCCCGCTGCCCCATGGCCCTCGCTGAGGGGGCGGCCGTGCCCTACGCCGTGGAGCTGGGGCTCACCGTGCTCCACACGGCGCTCTACGCCGCGCTCTTCCTCTTCGCCTACCTGCAGCTCTGGCTGCTGCTCTACTACCGCGAGCGGCGGCTGAGTTACCACACGCTCTGCCTCTTCCTCTGCCTGCTCTGGGCAGCCCTCAGGACCACCCTGTTCTCCTTCTACCTGCAGAATTCCCTGCAGGCCCTCCGCCTCCAGCAACCCTTCGCCCACTGGCTCTTGTACTGCCTGCCCGGCTGCCTCCTCTTCTCCAGCCTCTGCCTCCTCAACCTCTATTTCGCCGAGGTAAGTTTTGCCTTTTGGGCAAAACCCCTCCAAAATTCTCTTTCCCAAACCTCCACCCTGCGGGACACCGGGGCTAGAAGCTCCTCTTCAAACTTGGAGCGCCCTGGAGCCGAGGCTTTGGGGTGCGATGGGGATGTGAGCGCCTAGGTGAGGGTGGGGGGCGATCCTGAGGGGCCGATCCTTCGGGACAGCCTGAGGGGATGCGGGGCTGTGCCCTGAATCCCGGCTGGGAGGGAGGCACAGGGGTTATGCCCTGAATGCAGCCCTCGGTCCAGACTTCGGGACAGCCTGGGGGATGCAGGGGTTGTGCCCTGAATCCAAGCTCGCGGGTGGGGGGGGGGGGGGGGGGGGGGATGAGCACAAGGATTGTGCCCTGAATGCAGGCTTGGGGAGAAGCACAGGGATTGTGCCCTGAATCCAAGCTGGGGGGGCGGGGTGGGATTTGGGGGGGATGGTGTGAGCTAAAAGTGTGCCCAGAATCCCAGCATCAAGGCTTTGGGGTGCAGGGCTGTACCCTGCCTGCAGACCCCGCCTGGGGGGGACAGCCACATGCCCTGGATTTGGGATTAGGGGGTGCGGGGACATGCCCTGCTCCCAGGTGGGCTTTTCCTCTTTGCAACCCAGACCCACCGCGGGGTGTTTGTGTGTGTGTGTGAGGGGGGGCATCACTTGAGGGACTGTTTTGCATCTTTTTTTCTGTTTTTTAATTGATTCCCCTTCTGCAAAGGGGACCAGAAAGTGGCAGCAAGCAGGGGCTGCTCTGGCCTGGAGTGATGCCAACCATTACGTCACCAGCCAGAGCCTCTTCTGCTATTGTTGCTGCGCTCCCTCCTTCCCTCCATCGCTCCGCTGCGAACCCGGCTTGTTGTTCCGCAGCTTGTCAGACAAAAAAACCCCGAGATCCCTCACACAACAGCCCGGGGCAGCCGAGGGGGGCCCCTTCCCAGCGCCAGCATCGCTGCTGGGACAGTGCGGAGCCGCTTGTTATTGTCACCGAGCTGTGTCCCTGCTTTTCTGGGTTTCCCATCACTCGTGTGGTGATTTTTAGCCTCCTTTCCTTAGTCCTTCCACTTGCCTTTATCTCCTAAAGCCCTGGCTCTCCCCTCCCCATCCTCCTCCTGAATATTTTGTTTCTGCTCCAGTTTCTCTCGAGCAGCCCTTTGCTCGCCTGCCTCCCGGTTCGCTGCCTATTTATGAAACAAGTCACCACTTTTTCCTTGCAGCTTTGTTGTTGTTGTTGTTGTTGGGATTCTTTGCTCTGCAGCTCTCAGCTGTTCCCCAGCCTCACAAAGGAATGGCTAGCACACAGAAATCTCTCCAGTGTGTCACCCACGGGAGTTATGATTTCATTTTCCCCAGGACACCAACATTCACATGACACTTGGAGCACTGGGGTTGTTCTGCTGTTCTGGTGCTTTTCCCCACTCTTTTCCCCCTTTCAATAAGCACCTGGAGGCTTTGGGGGTGAGCTGCCTGTTGCAAAAGGTGTTGTTGATGGAGTGGCAGTGCAATAACAAATGGTGCATAGAGTGCACAAATCCATCTTGTCTGCTTAAGCGAGCCTGACCTCCCAATTGCTCCAGCCAGGAGGGGTTGGTGTCCCTTGAAAGGCAGGGATTCTGTGCTCTGCTCCACAGAGTGGCTGGATTTCTGTTTTCCTCTGGGTCACTGGATTTGACAGCAGATTTGCCTCTCTGCAGGCTTGTTTAAAGGTCCTCTTAAAGTAAATCCACATAGATTCCCAGGCTTCTCCTCCTCCCACGATATCTGTTTTGCAGTGAACTCTGCATGTATCCCATTTCTTTCTCCTTGAAGACCTAGAGCCAAGGGAAATCCTGTCTGAGGAAATAAGAGCTCTGAATCTGGAGTGGGGAAGGATAAAGTGACTTATAAAAATGGGTCTGCTTTGCTCAGCTCCAGGGAGGGCCTGACACTTCCCTGGAACAACCAGGAGGGGTGTCCATCACTCCGTGGGGTTTTTTGGGAGATCTCACTGGTGAAGCTCCTGAGGTTTGGAGAAAAAAGATGGAAAGCCTGGAGCTTTTCTGGCTCCCATTATCTAGAGGTGACTGGTGTGTTCAGTGGTGTGACTCCAGCAGAATGTGCCCCTCCATTCCCAGTTTTTAAGGGACACTTGGCAGCAGCCTGTGGAAGGACACTGAGCTTCTGCTGCCCTGGGGGTGGCATCCTGAGCTGAGATGCCCTCAGATAAAAGCAGGAGCTGCTGCTATGCTGAGGGCCTGGCTCATTGTCCCTGTACACAGAGCCTCCTTTGTGGAGATGCTGGAGAAATGGCATCTGGGCAAGAAAATGGCCTGTGCTGATATTTGAGCTGTTCTTGCTTGATTTACAGAGCCCCTCAGGCAGCACAGAGGCTGGGGATGGAAAGGTGCTGGGGAAGAAGCTCCAGGAACAGATACCTGTGGAGAACTGGCATTACTTAACACTCCAGGCTGTTTCAGGGCTGAAATTCAAATTTGCTGAACTGCCTGGTGTTCCTCCTTTCTGTGGGGACAGGTTGTCCTCTTCCTGTCCCATCTTGGCCCCTGAGATCCCTGAGGGGATGCAGAGACCTGACAGAATCAGTGTGGGATGTGTATTTATTTTTCAGAGATCCCAGAATGGTTTGGATTGGAAAGGACCTTCAAACTCATCCAGTTCCACCCCCTGCCATGGCAGGGACACCTTCCACTGTCCCAGCTTGCTCCAGCCTGGCCTTGGACACTTCCAGGGATCCAGGGGCAGCCACAGCTGCTCTGGGCACCCTGTGCCAGGGCCTCCTCACCCTCCCAGCCAGGAATTCCTTCCCAAAGTCCCATCCATCCCTGCCCTTTGGCAGTGGGGAGCCATTCCCTGGCTCCTTTCATTCCGTGCTCTCATCCTCTCCAGCTCTCTTGGGATACTTTTTCCACCTGGAACATCCCTTGAGCTTGGGAGCATCTCTTCCTTTCCACTTCAGCTTGTACCAGAAGGAGTCCTTTCCTGGCAATCTGGAGTTCAGAGTCCATCAGGTCAGAATTCCTCAGATCCATTCCCAATCTTGCCTGAAGAGCTCTGATGTCCAACCTAGGATGCTCCTTTGCCTTTCCTTTGGAGTAGCTCCTGTGCTGATTGAACAATGGCAGCTTTCCCAAGAGTCTGCAACTTCTGCTTTTCCCCAGCTCTTGGTCAGGACCATGGAAATGGAAATACATGGAAGGAGCTCAGGGTATTTAACCTGGAGAAAAGGAGGCTCAGGAGGGACCTTGTGGCTCTGCAGAACTCCCTGACAGGAGGGGACAGCCAGGGGGGCTTGAGCTCTGCTCCCAAGGGGACAAGGAACTAGAGAAATGGCCTCAGGCTGTGCCAGGGGAGGTTTAAATGGGATATTAGGGAAAATTTATCCTTGGAAAGGAGCTGCCAGGGAGGTTTGGAGTCCCCATCCCTGGAGGTGTCCAAGGAACCCCCAGAGGTGGCACTCAGAGCTCTGGGCTTGTGACAAGGTGGGAATCAAGCACAGCTTAGACCTGATGGCCTTGGAGGTCTTCTCCAACTCAAATGATTCTGTGAAGTGCAGCCACAACAACCTTGATCTTAAAGAGCTTCTTGAGCCTTTGGCACTCCTGGTTGTGCTGGGAATCAGCAGGGATGGGAAGGAATGCTGGCCTGGTGGTGTGGCCAGAGCCCTTCACCTGCCTGGCTTGCTCTGAGTTCTCCATGTGAGGAGATGACATCAGCCCCTTTCATCCCTCCCTGCTCTCATTGCACTGGAGACAGCCATGGAGAGATCATCCAGCCTGGGAGATGTTTGTCTCTACTGTCCTGGATCTTCCCACATGGAAAACTGGGCAAATCTCCATCCTTCATTTCCCTCTTTCACCTTCCCTGTGCAGCAGCCACCTGGCAGTGCCCTGTGCCTCAGAGGGACAGCTGCTGAGGCATCTCTGAAACCCCAAACTGCTCCATCCCAGAGCTGATGCTTCCCATGTTTCCCAGAGGAACAGGTGGCCCTGCTGGGCACCAGCTATTCTGGGAAAGGAGGGAACATGCAGAATTGCAGCCTGTGTTCAGGATGGCATGGAATGAGCTCAGCACTAATATGAGGGTGGTGAGGGATCCTCGTGGACAGTTCCAGCTCTTCCTCTGTGGGTTGAAGCTGGGGTTTGCACACTTGGGACAAGGTGTGATCCCAGAATAATCTGTGCTGTGCTCCCATCATTCTGTGGTGAGGAGAGGGATCTGTGTGGGGATGTTGGGGCAGGGCATGGTTGTGTCTTGTGTCTGCAGAGCCCAAATTCGTGTTGGATTTATGAAGCAAAAAAAGGGTTTGATTCCAGTGGACAGCAACAAGTTCCTGGACCTTTCAGATCTGCTGGAAAGTAGCCTGGTTTTGGTGCAGCCTGAGTGCCTCACTGTAAGGTTTAAGGTTTAAGATCCTGCCTTTTGCAGGCACTGGGAGTGGTCCTTGGGTTCATCTGTGGGATCTGGGATGTGTCACTCTTCTTCCCTTAGCAGCTGTGACACCTTCTAAGGGTGAGTGTGTCTCTGAACACACCCTAGGGGCTCTCTGGGCTGTGATGTAAGAAAATGACTTTTATGGGATAAACCCACCCAAAAGCCCCCAGCATCATGGAAGGCTTTGGGATCTGTAGCTCATGTCAGCCTCACCCTCTGGCTGATGTGGAGTGCCCAAGGGATCCATGGCTCTGGAAAGGCACCTGGGTACTCCAAACTGCTGTGAAAGATTGGTTCAGAGTAAATGTTCCCAGTCCTGCTGCTCTGTGCTGCTGAGACCTCTGGTCTCTCTTTTCATGCTTGATTTCTGGAGCTGGGCTCAGCTCAGATTTGAAGGAACTGTTCAGTTTGCAGGGATTGCTGCTCACAGCTTGGCCTAATGCACCTGCTGAAGCACAGGGCTCTATTTTTCCTGTGTTTCTGAAGAACAGAATTGCTCCTGAGCTCTCTGTGCTGGGTTTTTCACAGCAGAACCCTCTGCCTGAGCTGTCCTTGGGCTCTGGGAGCAGCAGAGCCCCGTGCAGGAGGCTCAGAGCTCATCTCAAGGATAAGAACCCAGAGACACCCTGTGCACTCTGCTGGTGGCACCTCCTGACCCAGTCCCTGGGAAGGAAAAGCAACCTTCAGATAACTTATCAGCCTTAAGAACCAAAACCACCAAAGCAGAGGTGGCTGTTCCTTTCCTGAACTTATTCCTATAACTTTCCAGGGGCTAATAAAAATGTAAGGCTGGAGCTAAAGCTGTGGTCTCCCTCTGCTTTCCATGGCAGCAGGCCAAGCATGAGGCTCAAATTGCTGTTGCACTCTTAACCCTGACTCAGCTTTGTGTGCCTTCATCCCTGGGGCTGCAGGGGAGGGTTTGGCAAGAGTGTCCTGCCCAAAACAGCATCTCCTGTGAGCCAGGGGCACTTCCCTGCTCAGCTGAGGGGCTGTTCTCAGCTGGGAACACAACATTCCCAGCTGGAATACGAGCCAGGGGCTCTGCAGGGCTGTTCAGAGGCTGAGGTTACAGCAGGAGTGCAGATTGCTCTGTGGATTTCCATGCTGCTGCAATGGGTGCTGAACCAGGACTTTCCCAGCTGGATGTCACCAGTGCCTGTTTTGACAGGAAACAACCTCAAGTTGTGCCAGGGAATATTTAGATCCTAAGTGGATGTTAGGAAAAAATTCTTCACTGAAAGGGTGGTGAGGTGTTGGAACTGGCTGTTCAGGGCAGTGGTGGAGTCCCCAGGCCTGGAAGTGTTCAAAAAACTCGTGGATGTGGCACTTGAGGGCATGGTTTAGTGGTGAATGTGGTGCTGCTGGATTAATGGTTGGACTTGGTGACCTTGGAGGGCTTTTCCAGCCTCAGTGATTCAGTGATTCCAAAGTGCCTGAATGTCACCCACAGCAAACAAGGGAGGATTCAGGGATATTTCTGGTTTGGAGTCACCGTGTGGCCCTTCCCAAGGCCCAGTTTCTTGTAGCTGAGATGAGTTTTAGGGCTCAGAGTGGATTGTGGCACACTCCTGTCACTCTGTGTGCCAGGACAAGGGGACAGGGAACGTTCCTGAGGCTGGATACCTCCCTCTGCTGAAGAACCACAGCTCATTCCTCACTAAGTCAAACTCATCCTCTCTCAGGAAGAGGAGCCAGGCACTGGAAGTGGCTCTTGGAGGAGAATCACTGAAGCTGTCCAATGTCCTTTGAAATGCTTGGAAGCACTGCAGTGGCTGAGACAGCCCTCAGATCCTGAAATGGCTCTGGAAATCCCCTTGGCAGCAGCCTGATTCCTGAAGTTCATGTGCCATTTCTACCTCAGTGCTGACTTGGAAGCAGGAGCCAAGGAATCCCACCAGGATAAAAGGTGCCTGAGGATGCCTGGGAGGAGATGAGTGATTCTTCACTGCTGACAGGGAAGGTGCCTTGTGGGAGAAGGGAAACTGAGCCTCCACAGCTGAGCAGTGATCCCACAAGTGCAGCTGGGATCACCCTGCATGTGTCTGTGCCTCTTCCCAAGTTCCTTGAAAGTCTCCAATCAGGACATGAGCTTTGCCTGAGGCTGAGTGTGACTCCAGCTCTGGGATCCTTCCTGGTAGGGTCTGGAGCTGGACACAACCCAGTTCTGAGCAGTGTGAGCACTGGTTCCCTGTGCCTTTGCAGCAGGAATTCACATCTGAGCTGTGACTTGGGAGTATCTGCACCTTCCTAAACTGTCCCTGCTCCTCTGACATGGAAATCCAGCATGGCTGAGGTCCTAAAATAGCCCAAAACATTGGGAAAAGGAGGTGTATTTTTGAAGGATGTTAAAGTGCTAAACTCCCTTCTTTTCTTGAAGTCTTCAAGGTGTGGTGTTAAAGTGCTTGTCACATATGGGGTGTTAAATATGTTTATGGTTGTTGGGAACCTGCATTTGGGCTGGGTTTGTACAAGGAGGAAGTGCCATTCTTTTGGGTCCAGAGCAAGACTTGATGCTGATAAATAATCCAGATTCCTTGGAGATGTCCAGCTGGGTTCTGATTTCCCTGTTTATCTCTTGAAAGGAAACCTAAATTAATCCTGTGCAAATCTTTCCTCCAGGTCATATTCAAAGTGAAATGTGCAGCTGAATTCAACAAGTACAAGTAAGTGCTGCTGTCCTGACCTTCCCTCCAAAGCTGGTCCCAGGGGAACTGGCTGGGAAGGGGAGGGCCAGGCCCCAAAAGCTGACCAGAGCTCTAATTCCATACCTGTGCTCTGAGAAAGGAGCAGAGTTTCACCTTGGAGCAGGACTGGGAGCTTCAGGGGTGCCAGAGGAGCTCGAGCATCCCAGCTCCCCTGGGTGGACTCTCAGGGTCACTCTGAGCTGTCCCAGCCCAGGAAAGATCAGCAGAACAAGGCTTGGGCAATGGGGAGCCCCAGGTTTGTGCAGCCCAGGTGCTTCCCAGGGAAACCCAGGGTGGAAAATGCAAGCTCCAGGGGCTCTCAAGGAAGGAGTTGCAGTGGTTGTGATGACTCATGGCTTATTGACTGGAGTTAATGCAGAGCTGGAGCAACACTTAAAATCTGCAAGATAAGAACCTGACTGTCAGAAGATGAGTCTTGTAACTCATGACTGCTTACGCTGCTCATGTGTTATGAGAGCAGCTCCAACAAATCCTCTGCAGCCTTGGGCTGCCAATACAACCCCTGAAATTTGCTGGAATGCCTGAGCTGCCCAGCAAACTGAGCCCTGGGAGGCTCTGCTGAGACAGGAGGGAGGTGCACAATGAACCTGGCTTTGTCTCACTGACCATTTTTTCCCCTCACCATGTCTCCAGGGTCCTGTTGTACCTGGGCTCCATCCTCACCAGCCTCCTGTTCCTGGTTGTGAATTTAACCTGTGCAATGCTGATCCACGGGGAGGTCCCAGAGAAGCAGCTCAGGTGGACGGTCCTGGCCCGGGCTCTGGTCAACGACAGCCTCTTCATCCTCTGTGCCATCTCCCTGGCCTGCTGCATGTGCAAACTGGGAAAGATGTCTTCAGCCAACGTCTACCTCGAGTCCAAGGTGGGTAAATGCCTTGGGAATTCCCTCTGGGACTGCTCAGTTGGAGCTGGGTGTGCTCACTCAGGGCAGAGCTGGCCTGGTGGCACCTGAGCTGCTCTGGCTCAAATTCTCCTTCCAGCGTGGAGGTGGCAGCTCTTGGATTCCTCCCTGTCACAAAGTGCATGCTCCTGCTGTGGGAGTGGTGTTTCCTGCATGTTTTAGGGGAATACTTTGTCTGCAGCTTTGGCATAACAGATTTATGAGCTGCTTCTGCCTTTCAGGCACAGAAAATCCCAGGTTTGCCTTGAGAGGGTTCTCTCAGAGCAGCAGATGCAGTTTTGTCTGTATATTTTACCTACAGCAGGTGTGTCATGATTCCCTGCAAAGGGGATCCCCCAGAAATCCAGCTTTAGGTGGGCTCTGCTTGGCTAGGATGAGATGAGCATTTTGGAATGGGAGGAGAAGTTGCTGTAGGTCCTGTCCCAAAGCAGGACAGGTGAGGGTCTGAACACACACAGCTCTTCTCCAGCAGATAGGAAAGGGGAAAAGCCACCAGCAGTGTGGCAGGAGGCTGCAGTCAGTGCCCACCTGAGTGCCTGGAAACATCCAGAGGAAAAACCAGAGCACCTGAGCACAGCCAGCTGAAGCTGAGGCTGTCTGTAGGAGCTGTCTGGCTCCTTAAGCAGCAGAGGGCATCGGTGGCTTCCTGGAATGCAGGGGGTGTGGGCTGGGTCTGGTGTCCTGCCTGGCTCTGTGACAGCTGTCCAGAGGCTGCAGGTTGCATCCAGCTCTGCAGTGAGGCAGGAGCAGAGAAGCTGCTCAATCCCTGCTGGCCTGGGCCTGCTATCCAGCTCTGGCTGCCTCTGGACACTCATTAACTCACCCAGTTCCCCCAGTGCAGGAACTTCCTCTCCTCACATGCCCGAGGCTGCCCCTGGGCTGTGTGCAATGTGCTCCAGGGAAGCCTCTGCTCTGCACTTGGATACTCACCCTGCTGAAGGTCTCTGCCTCCCTCCCCTGCCTTGGGGGCATCCTCTGATGTTGTGTTTGGGAAATTGCTGCAGAAGCAGGCTGGGGATGAGCAGAAATGTTACACAGATGCCCCAGAAGGTTGTCCTGCCCCTGAACTCAAAGGCACACAGCAGGGCTGGAGGCTGCTGCCTCCACACTGAAGGTGGGAATGTTTGAGCTGTGGGAAGGAGGCTGGACTGCAGCCAGCTCCTGTCCTGGGGTCCTTGTGAGCTGGAGATTTGCTTCTGCAGCCTTTGTGCCTCATTGTGCTGGCCTGAGCACCACAGGCTCAGCTTCCAGTGGCAGCAGGATGTGTGCTGGGCTCCAGGGCTGTCACTTGTCTGTTGGCACCTCTCTCCTGCTGACTGTCTCAAGACACTGTCCTGAGCTCCAGATCTAGGAAAATAGAGCTGGGATGTGCAGCAGACCACTGGGATGAGCTTCCCCAGCAGATTCTCTGCTTAAACACAAAGGCAGCTCAGGTGTGTTTGTCCCTCACTGTGACTTGGTGCCTCCCAGCAGCCATTAAAGGGATTCATGGATGGATTTAACAAAACCTGGTTTATCTCAGCATTCCTGAATTGTTTCAGTTGAAAGGGATCTTAAATCCCATCCAGTTCCAACCCCCTGCCATGGGTTACCTTTAACTAGATCAGGATTGCTCCAAGCCCATCCAGACTGGCCTTGGACACTGCCAGGGATCCAGGGGCAGCCACAGCTTCTATGTCACCCTGTGCCAGGGCCTCAGCTCCCTCACAACCAAGAATTTACTCCCAGTATCCCATCTAACCCTGCACTCTGTCTGTTTGAAGCCATTCCCTGTGTCCTGCCCCTCCAGGCCATTTTAAATTGTTTCTCTCCATCTTTATTGTGGGCTCCCTTCAGATACTGGGGTTCAAGCTCTGGGTCTTTGTGCCCACCCCAAATGCTTGAGCTTCCTTCTTAGAGGAGTGTTGGGGTGCTGGGTGGCTGCAACTGAAAGGGCTGGGTGAACACCTCTGCAGGGTCTGGCTGTGAAGCAGAAGTTGATTTTCCTGCTGGTTGGTTGTTGGCCTTGTGGAGATTCCCAGAGGAAGGCAGGGGGTGGAACAGCATCTCCCTGGACCCCCAGTTTGGAGCTGACTGACAAAGTCCTGCCAGGGACACTCCAGTGCCTCAGATCCTTCCCTGCTCCCAGGCAGCTCTGGCTGTGTGGCTCCTGCAATGAACTCATCACATGAGAAAGCTCTTAGCCAGCTCTGAATATTTTAGCAACAACATACAAATGTTCTGGGTCATTCTTGCCTGCACAGCTGCTCATGCATTTAAGGGAACAGGGAAGAACATCACAGCTCTGTATTAAAACTCTTTATTTCTTCCTGTCCTAGGGAACATCTGTCTGCCAGGCTATTCTGGTGGGATCTGTAGTGGCCCTCCTGTATTCCTCAAGGGCTTGCTATAACCTGGTAGCTGTGGCCATATCTCCAGACAATGTTCCTGGTCCTTTTAACTATGGCTGGGACAACCTTTCAGACAAGGTGAGTGTGTGACCCCCAAATGCAGAGCCAGTGAAGTGAGATGCAGTCACTCCTCATCCTGTGAGGATGAGCAGGGGGCTCTGGGGGTGGGGTCTGAGTAGCTGAACCCCCTCATGAGCTGCCTTTCTGCTCTGCTTGCTCTCTGCACCCAGCAAATCTGAGTCCTCCTCTCCCCAGCCACTCCTTCAGGAAGGATTCCCTGCTCTTCCCTTCCAGCCTGCCAACTCTTCTTGTGAGGGAGAGGAGGGACAGCTCAACTAGAGCAGAACAGCAATGCTTAATCAGGCATGGCTGTGTGTGAGGGGGAGTCACTGGTGTGGGCAGGAGCTCCCAGTGCCCTGGTGGCACCCTCTGAGCAGAACCAGCTCACCCAAACCAGCAGCAGCACCAGGTGAAGGTCACTGTGCTGCTCTGGGGACTCCTGCCTTTGGAAAGGTTGCTCTGCACTCCCAGTTCCAGCTTCTGGGAGCTCTGTGGGTGGCTGGGATGACACAGACCCCTCTGCCTTGTGCCCACAGGTGCACGTGGAGGTGAGCAGTGAGGAGTACGTGGTGTTTGGAGTGGTCCTGTTCCTCTGGGAGCTGGTGCCAACCACTTTCGTGGTGCTGTTCTTCCGCGCTCAGAGACTGAGCCAGAACCTGGTAGGCCTCAGCAAGTCCCCCTGTGCTGGGAGGAATGCCTGGCATCACTTTTTGGGAATGTTTTGCTTCTGGCCTAACTCCTTTCTCCTTGGCAGACTCCAGCAGGGATGGTCAACAGCCACAGCTACAGCTCCAGGGCCTATTTCTTTGACAATCCCAGGCGCTACGACAGCGACGATGACTTGTCACGGCTCGGGGCCAGGGAAGGAGGGTAAGGAAGGGTTGTGCTGCTGCTCTGCTGCCCTCTGGGGCAGCACCAGAGCTCCTGGCTTCTGCTCCCAGGGAAAACTTTGGTGGAAGAGGCAGCTTGGGTGAAGTAAATGGGGCAGGAAGCCTCTGACAGAGCTTTTGTTCCCTTGTGCAGCTCACAAGGAGCTGTTTTTATTGGGCAGAAGTGACTAGCTCAGAGAGGTGGATGGTGCTCACAGGTGGTGATTACAGACAGGAGGGCTGGGATCCATTTCAGAGGGCTCTGAAATGATCTCCAGAGGGGTTTCTCCACTGGGGAGTGAGAGCTGGTGAAGTTCTGGAAGGGAGTGGGGACAGGAAGTGCTGGTGTGGAGGACAATGGTCAGGTATCCCCAGCAAAACTCTTACAAGGCATCCTGGCAGCCCTATCACCTGTCTCCATGGAATGGTTAGGGATGGAAGGAACCTTAAAGCCATCTTGTTCCACCCCCTGCCATGGTGGAACATAATGGGCTTTAAGGTCCCTCTTGTTCCACCACCTTCCACTATCCCAGGCTGCTCCAAGCACTGTCCCTCCTGGCCTGGAACACTTTACTTCCTTTTCTCTTCCAAGTCCCTCAGTGTTGGAATAAATCAGTTGAAACTCCATTTCCTTCATGCAGAAAGCCAATTCCTTATTCACAAAGCTCATATTTATAGGAAATACCAGCACTGTATTAAACCTAATTTGTCAGCAATGCAGTGAAATTCAGTTCACTGGTCAGTAAGGGCTATTGTATATGTCTATCAAATTTTCTCTCTCTACATATGTTTACATTTTTCCTTTGTGGATTCTCATGGGACAAATTTTATTATTTACACAGGTGCATTTGTTTTTCACCCTCAGAATAGATTGTTGTGTTAAAGGAACCTCTGATTCTCAAAATAGCTTCACATGGCAACTTGCAAATTGCTTGTTAGCTGCACTGAGAAGAAATGACAGGCCAGCTTTGGCAATTTGATTTCATAAGGCCTTTTTTTAATAATTCTTCTACCTGTATACAACATCT
Organism: Agelaius tricolor; assembly: GCF_023055355.1. Classification (NCBI taxonomy): domain Eukaryota; kingdom Metazoa; phylum Chordata; class Aves; order Passeriformes; family Icteridae; genus Agelaius; species Agelaius tricolor. The sequence continues at coordinate 2,784,926 of NW_027269265.1, forward strand.
CACCCATTTCATTAATTTAAAAAAGGCTCTGTTCTGATTGTAAACCAGCTTGCTCTTGGGAGGGTATTATCTCATTAAGGTTATCACTGGTTATCTGTTAGATATGAGATGAAAGACTGATTACAATCACAAAGCTTATCAAATTCTATCAAGTCATTGACACAGGATTTCACAGCATGAGAAAACAAAAGAATAATGTCCAATGTCTCTTAGGGCTATGGAGATAAATGACCATTGTGTTAAAGTCCAGATAGTTGGGACTCAGGAGAAAGTCCATTAGCTGGAAATGTTGATCTTTGACATCACTGAATGTCCTCATGGGTCAGGGAATAACTGAGGAAGGTTAGTAGGAACACTATGCAGTGATGATGACATGGGGCTTTTGTTGGCAAATTGCCTCTGTAGTTTGCAGACACAGCTAAGCCTTGGCAGTCCTGCTTCTGTTCCTGTTCTGGCCACGAGGGCTGCAGGGTGATTGGGTTATTTCCCTTTCCACCGGGCCTCGTTTTCCCAGAGGTGATGGGTGATTGATTGAAGGAACAGGTGACCACTTTGAACCTGCTGCTGCTAAAACACAAGCATGCCCTCTCTTGAAGTCAGTACATCAATTAGGCTTTGCTAATTGAGGCACACTCAATCGGGATTTAGATTTGATGATCTTTATTCCAAATTTCTCATGCAAATATTGCACTATTCAAAATTCTTTGTTGTCTAAATTTCTAATGTACATATTACATTATTTGGATGTTCTTAAGGCACTAAATTCTCCTTTTTGTTTTTGCAAAATGAGATGCATGTATTTGCTTATCAGCTTGAGGAAACATCAAGGCAAAACCATTCATGTAGTGAACAAAAAACTGACAGCAATCAGGAATAAGCCAGGTACAACAATTAAGACTACTTCAGATAATACACATAATTAATAATACATGTGAAATTAGGTAATTAGGAATCTCTGAAACACTGAACCATCATCCCAGAGTCTGTGAACAGCTGACAAACCTCAATTTAGTGAGGGCTCAGATAATTATTTCCAGATAATAATTCCCAAGCTCACTCTAAAGATAGGTTCAGCTGTCATATATAAAGGGTCAAATTGCCAAGTCAAAGTGACCTGAATCCAGTTTTGATGCAGAAAACATTGGGTTTATTGACAGATTCTCCTTCCAGGTAGAGCTAAGGCCTGGCCACAGCCCAGGCTCCATCTGGGAGGGAATTCCCTAAACACATTTTAAAACAAGGCTCTTAAGAATAGCAGTTATGAGTAAAGGCCTTGGGGTTAAAGACTAATCAAACCATCCAGTAGTTGTATCCCTCCAAAGTTTCCTTCAGGATAGAGATGCTTCAAACACAGCAAACTCCTGGAGTGCTTCTGTAATAGGTGGCAAAACCACAAGATCAGCAGTTCAGAGCAGGCTTTCAACAAAGCTCAAGTATCTTTTCTTGGAAGTCTGAAAACCATTTAAAATTATGGGACAGCATTGGGTCAAACCATAGAGCCAGTGCAGGGACTAGCCAGAGAGCTAAGCTGGTTGAAGAGATGCATAAGCAGCTAGAGAACAAAAAAGAAGGATCCTGACACCACATGAGTCTTTTAGATAATTGCACAAAGAGATTTTAAAGCATATAACAAGCTGGCTATAAATACAGTAATAACATTTTATGAATGATGCCTATTATAAAATCAGTACATTCACATCATGTAATCAATATATCAGTGGTAACCCTCTCAGGAAGATGAGATAACACCTTTCTAAACAGTCATGTACCTATGACAGCAAATGTAACAAAGGAAAGCACTGAAACAGCTTACAATCAACAACAGCCATAATGGAGAATCATCACTGACTCTTCTGTGTTATCTATGGAAGATACAACAGCAGAGATTGTAACGAGCAGCAGAACCTTCACAAAATCCAGGGTGAACACACTGTATCTTCTTTATCCACAAACAGCTGTTTGTCAGTGTTTCATCTCAGCTGTTTTAGTCACAGTCATCTTATCTCTTAAAAAAACAGCTTTATATCTTACAGCATAGAAAGGTAATATTTAACTGTCTTAGATTGCAATGCAAGATGTAACCAGATGTATTCTATCACCAGCTGTTAAAACCAGGTGGGGGAATGTTCTTTATCTCTTCCATGACTCATCCCTCAAAACTCCAGGGGGAGAGCTTCTCTTAATGGGCCAGCTGTTAAAACCAGGTGGGGCAGTTTTCTTTATCTCTTCCACAATGGATCCTCCCTCCAGGAGATATCTTCTCTAAATGGGCCATTGAGTGTCCCTGCATGGCTGATAAAATTCCATCATCCCATTGGGAGATGCTCTGCCCAGGGGGAGGAGCCAAGCATTCCTACCTGGATATAATTTGATGCTTGGAACACCACAGCAGCCTTTTCCACTGGATTCCCAGAGCAAGACTAGACACCATTGGACCTTCAGAGGACAACTACAGCCTTCTACAGGATCATCCCTTCAACAGAGCCACGTTTGTCACTCCAGGAGAACTGCAACCACCATTTATTCGGATGGCTACGAACACCCTGACCCTCAGGGTGTCAGGTTGTATTCTGAGTTTGTCTGCTTCAGCAGTAACATTTTATTTGTGAGCTAATTATTTCTAAACTTTAAGGAACTGCTGCAGATAAAATTCAAGGTTATAGGACTTGGTTAAGAAATTATTTGCTGCCCATAATCTTGGGAGGAGAGGAGAGCTGCAGGCACACAGGGAAGCGGGATGGAGACAATCCTGGAGCAGCAGCAGCAGCAGCTCCACGAGGAGCAGGAGCAGCTCATGGACATGATGGTGAAGGAGATGCTCACCAAGAAGTCCAAGCTCCATGACCAGATCAACTCAGACCACTGCACCTGGGCCATGCAGGACAGGTCCATGGAGGTGAGCAGCAACCTGTGGGAGCTGGGTGATGACAGGGATGGGCTGCGTGAGGAAGAGCTCAGCGCCGTTTCCGGGCCAAATCAATTTGTGGAGTTTCACAACAGACTGAAGCAAATTAAGGAATTTCACCAGAAGCACCCATGTGAGATCTCTGTTCCTATGTCAGTGGAGTTTGAGGAGCTGCTCAAGCCACAGACAACCTGAGTGAGGAAGCTCAGGATCTGGTGGAGCTCACAGATGAGGAAGGGTATGGATGATACTTGGATTTGCATGATTGTTACCTCAAGTACATTAACCTGAAATCATCAGAGAAATTGGATTATATCACTTACTTAGCCACATTTGACCAACTCTTCAGTATTCTCAAGGAGAGAAAAAATGCTGAATATAAGAGGTATCTTGAGATGCTCCTTGAGTACCTGCAGGGTTACACAGATTGAGTGGAACCATTACTGGACCAGAATGAACTTTTTGAGAAAATTCAGGCAGAGTTTGAGAAGAAGTGGCAGAATGGCACATATCCAAGCTGGCCAAAAGAGACCAGCAGTGCCCTCACCCATGCTGCTGCCCACCTGGACCTCTCAGCCTTCTCCTCCTGGGAGTAACTGGCCTCCCTGGGACTGGACAGGTTAAAATCAGCTTTGCTGGCTTTGGGGCTGAAGTGTGGTGGGACTCTGGAGGAGCGTGCTCAGAGGCTTTTTAGCACTAAAGGCAAATCCCTGGAAGCACTTGATCCTTCCTTGTTTGCTAGGAATCCAAAGACAAAAGGAAGCAAGAGAGATGGTGAAAGAAATAAAGATCTTGCATTCCTGGAAGCTCAGATTTATGAGTATGTGGAAGTTCTTGGGGAACAAAGACACCTCACCCACGAGAATGTGCAGAGGATTCCAGTGGGAACAGGGTGAACAAAAAGACACGAAGACCTGAAGCACCAAGGGCTGCTGTGGGTGTCCCTAGGTGAAGGATCACAGAGAAAATCTGCAGAGAGAGTGGGTCTGGCAGCAGCTCTGACTTCTTCAGTGTCTGGATTTTGTATGTGCATGAATATAGATTTCAAGAATACTTTATAGAGTCACTTTCTAGTAAGCCCCTTAGACATTGTTTTATATAACAAACAAAACCAAAAAACAAACAAAAAAAACCTAACAAAAAACAAACAACAAAAACAAAAAAAAAAAAGGAAAAATGGAACAGAGGTGCAGTGGCCAAGCCATGTATAATAGGTTTCTTAGATGAACATCAATGAAATATAGATTAGCTGATCTCAAGTGATGACCAGGCACTGCCCCACACAGGGGGAGGAGGGCTGAGCTGCCCCATGCCCCTGCCAGCTAGGGAAGGGAAAACTCCATGGCATCATCCTGTGCCACTGCACCTCTGTTCTCCCCCCTAAACACTTGTGGTTGAAAAAGAGGCAGGGAAAAGGCAAGAAAACAAACCCTAAAAACTGCACACATTTTTCTACATTTGTCTTTTGGTAATTTTCCCCTGGTAAGGGGAAAATTACCAAAAGACAAATGTAGAAAATTCTCAAAAGGCACCAAGCACCCGCAGCTCTCCTCTTCTGTTTTGGAGTCTGTGAGTTCCACAAGGGACTGCCAACCAAGGGGCCCAGCCCAGGTGGAACCACTGGGTCTGGAAAGAAGCTTTGCTGCAAAAATACTGTCTGTTCCTGCTGGTCCTGCAGTTTGAGTTCTGCTGGAGGATGAGACCTGCTCAGATGGCCGCCTGTCTGCACCATCTGGGGGGTAACTTCATCCTGACAGAGGTCATTTTGCACAAGCACACAACTAAGTTCTGGTTCTGGGCTCCTGGTTCTTCATTGGTTTCTCCACGTGGTTTGGCTCTTGCTGCCCCTACTGCTGTGTCCAGCTCCAGGATAGAAGGGAAATGACTGACACGGGGGCTGCATGCTCCTGAGCAGCCGCATGCAGGGACACACACAGGCACTGTCCCAGAGCCAGAGTGTAGGCTCAGAATCCACTAAATGCATTTAGCTAATCAGGGACCAGCCCCATGACCACTCAAGACAGTAACAAAGCTATCAGCATATACTTATCTTACTTTCTCTCTCCTTTTCCCAGCATATTTTGCCTCTTCTAACTCACAGTTTGCCTTTCTTTCTGTGATGTTTCCACACGGTTGCCATTCTCACGTGTCATTTCCACATCACTTTTCTATTCTGCAACTTGTTTCCCCACCCCTCAGCAGTTGACTGTTCACTCACCATGGTTCTTGAGACTGCTGTCCCCACGATTTGCTGGGCCCTTGTCTCTTTGGCAGCTCTTAGGCTGCCTCACCTTCCAGGACTCTCTTTGGGCCATGTATCTCCCGAGGTTTGGAGACCACATTTGTGTTCTGCCACTCGCAGTTTAGTTCTCACCGGGTGCACACTTTCTCCCTGGAGTTGTGTTCATTTCCATGCATTCCACACCCTCTGCAGCCCCTCTGCCTGGGTTCCACTTCACCCCCTGCCTCTTGTCTTTGCTTGTTCTGTGTGTGCTTGAATTTCTCTTTGTGTTGATCCTGCAGCCAGCGGTGCTGCTGGTGGTTGGTCCATGTGCTGTGTCTCCTCTCACTGCTGTTTGCTCCCACCTCAGCCATACTCATGGCCAGCTCCATCTTCCTTTCATGACTTTGTATGTTCCATTTCTAAATCCTGTCTTGCCACCCAGTCCTGGGGTCAGCTTGGCTCATTTCACCTTTTTTGTGACAAACTGTTCATCTCGTGTTGGTCACGTCTTTGGGGGTCACCATGTGTTGGAATAAATCAGCTGAGACTCCATTTCCTTCATGCAGAAAGCAAATTCTTTATTCACAAAGCTCATGTTTGTAGGAAATATCAGCACTGTGTTAAACCTAATTTGTCAGCAATGCAGTAAACTCAGTTCATTGATCAGTAAGGGCTATTGTATATGTCTATCAAATTTTCTCTCTCTACATATGTTTACATTTTTCCTTTGTGGATTCTCATGGGACAAATTTTATTATTTACACAGGTGCATTTGTTTTTCATCCTCAGAATAGATTTGTGTTAAAGGAACCTCTGATTCTCAAAATAGCTTCACATGGCAACTTGCAAATTGCTTGTTAGCTGCACTGAGAAGAAATGACAGGCCAGCTTTGGCAATTTGATTTCATAAGGCCTTTCTTTTATAATTCTTCTACCTACCTGTCTACAACACCTCACTTGCTGCCCAGGGGTGTAGAGAGCAGTTCAGAGCTTCTGGCTCCTCTTGACCAGCAGGGCCTGGTGCTCTTCTCCTTGTAGCTGTCTCATCAAAGCCAAGTTTCTCGGAGATACTGTACCTTCAAACTTCCACCTCCTGACCACTGCTGGGAGCAGAATCTGGAAGAGCCAAATTATTCATCCCTAAAAACTCCATGCCTGTTTTTTTTTTTTTTTCTGCCTCTCCTGCAGCTTGGCCACCTCTCAGTCTGTTTTTTCTGTCTCTCCTGCAGCTTGGCCACCCCTCAGTGCTCGGGCTGCTACGGTTCCCTGGCTGGCACCGACGGCGCCGCGGACAGCGCGCCCTTGCTCTGCGCCGCCGGCGGCTCGGAGATCAACCAGCACCAGCACAGCTCCCACCCTGCCCCACACAACTGAGGAGGCTCCCTCTCTCTGTTCCCAGAGTGGCACTCATGTATAGGATTGTAACCTGGTTTTTTTCCTCTTTTCCTCCTCTCCCCCCGAAGCATCTAACTCATGACACAAACATTCCACTACCTGCCGCAGCCGCGCGCGCCGAGCCCGGGGGCTGCAGGCACTTCAGTCAGAGAACTGTGACTTTAAGGTACCATGTAGCAAAGTGAAGCTGAACTTCTCTGGAAGCTTTTTTTTTTTTTTTTTTTTTTCTCTCCTTGGTCTGGTCTTCAAGATGTTGGCAGCTAAATGCACCAGAGCTTCCTCACTAGAAAAGAAACATCAAATGCATATTTGCACTTTTATCTGCACACTTGGAAGGAACGAATCTCGCTCGGGCCGTGCTTGGCCTGAGACTGTTCTAGTTACTGTTTTAATTGCACATCCAGAGCTGGGAGAGGCACTGGCTTCTGCAGAGATGTGTTCCCTGAAGGACTCTGCATCCCTGGGAGCGGGGAGCTCTGTCTGGGCAGGGCCCCCGGTGCTGGATGCTGGAGTTTTCTGTGCCATATTCCCACCTGGCAGGGCTGGGTGAGGCCCTGGGGCTCGGGGGGTCTTGCCCTGCCTGCTGGTCCCACCTGGCTGCTGCCCTGTCCTACCTGGGCCTGTGGCTCAGAGCTGAGGGAGGTCACTGTTCCTGCTGGCCTCGTGATGGCCCCGTGGCAGAGGGACAGGGCTGGAGCTGGCTCAGCAGGAGTGTGTGTGCAGGAATGTGTGTGAATCCAGGGCTGCTGCACCCCTGGGTGCTGGGAGCAGCCCTGCTCCCCCTCCTCCTTGCCCACACTGGGGCTCCCCTCGTCCCCCTCAGTATTAAATTGCATTTAGCAGATAACCAAGAGTTTTAACCTGAAGTGAATGTGAACTGCTGGGTCCCCACCGAGGTGCAGGGGGTGTGTGGCTGCCTGTGGAACGTTGCTGTTGCTGAAGGAAGGGGCAGAAACCACAGGGATCTGATCCTTGGGCTCCTTACTCTGCCCTCCACGCGGACCTGGGGCCTCCCCAGGTGGGTCAGGTCCCTCTGTCTTTCCTTAACCAAAATAGCCAAGTTTGACCTAGCCTGGGCTGTTTGGAGATGAGGCTTGGTGTTATTCCTGGCTTGTCCCTGAGCCAGCTGTGGGGATGAGCAGGGCAGCTTTGGATAAAGGCACTGGTGCAGGGAGGGAGCTGCTCTGACCATGGGGCAAATCCACCCTGGGACTGCTTTTAACCTGCCTCGTGCTGCTCCAGCCCCAGTGTGACACTGGGGCCAGGGAATGCCGTGCTGGGAGCTGTGAGAGCAGCCCCAGCCTGGGGCATCCTGTCCTCACCAGCCTGTCCCCCTCACCCCTGGGGCTGTGCTGGGCTCGGTGTCACTTGTCTGTGCCACTGCCCTGTCCCTGTGTGTGGCCTGTGCTCTCCCTGCTCGCCTCCTGCTGGCCCAAAAAAGCAGCAAGTCCTGGCTCTTTTTTGGAGAAGGCAAAGATGGGAACTCTGAGCACACCCCTTGCTCCAGTGTCCACCCCAGCTGCTCCCCTGTCTCCTGGCAGGAACAGGTTGCTCCATCTCAATCCCTGCTTGGCTTATGGCAAGGCTGGTGAAGGGCCAGGCACTGTCACCCTTCCCTCTGCTCCCATAAGCCTCCAAAGACAGCAAGTGACACTCGTGGCCCCTGTTCTTGCTTAAATTCCAAAGCACTAGGAGCACTTTAAGTTTTACTTTGGAGGGAAAGGAGTGTAGTGCAAAAAAAAAAAAAAAAAAGAAAAAAAAAAGAAAAAAAAAAAGAATAATTAAAAAAAACCTACAAAAACCAAGGGCTACAGGCTCATTGTTCCTCTTGCACTGAAGCACACAGCCACACTATGATCTTCCTGGGTTTTGGGGAGGGCAGGTCAGGGCAGTGAGCCTCGTTGCTGATGGGCCCCTGAGCGAGTGGCCAAGTTTGGGTTTTCTCCTCTGTCTGGACTGACAGCTCCTGCTGGGGCTGGTCCTGTGTTTTACTGAAGTCATTTATAGCTCAGAAGTTACAAGGACTTTTTTAATGCATAGTTGCCTTTCATTAAACTTTCTTTTGGTTTTTTTTGTTTTTTTTTTTTTTTTTTGTGGGGTTGTTTTGTTTCTGGTTTTTGTTTTTGGTTTTTTTTTTTTTTTGGTATGGTTTAACAGTGTTCTGGCTTTGCAGGTGGGCAGCAGCTGCTGCCCCAGGAGCTGTGGCCAATGAATGTACCTATTTGTTCTTCACTAAACTGTAACCAAGCACTACTCTGTTGAAATAAATTAAAAAAACAACAACAAAAAAAGGACTTTCTGTGCTGGGATGGCTCCCAGGGTGACCCAGCCAGCTCCAGGTGTGGCCCTGTGATCCCCTGTGCCCTGCCAGCACCTGGCACATCCAATGGCTCTGGGATGGGCTCTGGGGGTGGCACAGGGGGGTTTCTTTTATCCTCTGGTGTTTCTCTGGCTGCAGCCCTGAGGGAACAGCTGGAGCTGTGCCAGGACAGGTTTGGGTGTAAATCAGGGAAAGGTTCTTCCCCCTGAGGTGCTGGCACTGCCCAGGGAATGGGCACAGCCCCAGGGGTGCCCAGGGTGGGAGTGCTGGGGTCTGGGCAGGGCCAGGAGCTGGGCTGGGCACTCTGTGACCCTCGTGGACCCCTCCCAGCTCAGGGAGGCTCTGCCTGAGTCTGTGTCTCCACCTCTTGAGGTGCAGTGTGCTCAAACCACTGTCCCAGGAGACACTTCTGGCCAGGGGCTGTGCTCTGTCCTCTCCAGGACTGCCTCCCCCAAACCCAGCAGCACCTCCAGACCTGGAGCTTCCTTTATTCCTTCCCCAGCTTCTTCCACACCCACACAGCCTTGAGCCACAGAGCAGCAGCTCAGCTGGAGCCCAGGCTGCTTCTGCTGCCCTCCCCACATTCCAGGGTGGAAAGCAGAGGGGTTTGCACACAGATCCAGGCTTGGAAGGGGCTGTTTTCCAACAGCACTGCCCACACCCAAACCTGTCCTTTCTCCCTGTTGGATGGTGCAACCAGGGCTGGAAGGAGCACCAGGAACTGCCTGTTCCTAAAAGAAGAGGAATTCTGAAGAAGAGGACTCCACCTTGGGACAGCAGCAGCTCCTACAATGCCTTGAAGTTGTTTTTTCATGCAGCAGAAGTTGGTGTAGGCACACTGTGAGTGAGGGGCTGCTTGGAATGATGGAGCAGACAAGGAATTTCCCCCAAATTTATTCAATGGCACAGTTCTTGCCCCACCTCCAGCTTCCAAAGGTAAGGCCATGGGTCTGATCCATCTTCAAACAGCACAGCAATATTTCAAAAAGAGTTATTCCAAATGATCTTCCAATATATAAAATAAAATTTACATATAGTCCCCATTTTTATACCAAAAAAATAGCTTTTTTTTTTTCCCTTGTATAAAATATCTCCTCAGCAGGTTACAGACAATCATGGGACAGGAGGCCCAGCAAGTGGTTTCCATGGTTTAAGTCAGAGGGGTGCAATGATGGTTTTTGTCCTCAAATCTCTCTTTCTCCACTGAATTCATCTCATGTTTTGTAAGAGATTCCTAAAGTTTTCCAGTTCTTTCACGCTGGTTGAAACCCTGTGTGCAAGGAAAGCAGAAGGGAAATGTTACAGCAACATTCATGTAGTGAATTATTTAAATTCTGGGAGAAAGGGGCTGCATCCAGCACAGCTTCAAGCAGCTCTTGGGAAGAGAAGATTTGGAATTCCAGCTAAATTAGGTTGAGGTTACAACCAGGCCCTTCACTGCTCCCCTGCCTCTTTTTAAAGCAAACACTGGGAATCACAGGGGAATAGGATGTTAAGGAACTCATCCTTGGAAAATCCTCTTTGCCAGAAACTCCTGGGCTCTCAACATCACAAAGAGCTCATGCATAACCAGAGTGTCCTGAAATCCCCTCCCAAAGGCCTCATTATCCTCCTTTTCTGACCAAAACTCCTCATCCAGAGAGGCTGGACTGATGGAGTCCAGTTAAAAATGCCATCATGAACTGGGGGAGAGGCTTAAGGACAGCAGCCCTTGCCTGGGACAATGCTCCAAAAACAGTCACACAGTCCTTTAAAAATGATTACATTCTTTGTATCTTAGCATAAATGCTCCTTTGAATTCCTTACAGAAATGCAGTGTATGAAGAATATTTTAAACCATTCCAACTGTTGTACTCCATACCAACACCTGGTACCAGACTATGACCAGAGCAAGAGTCTCCCCCAAAACTGCTGGGAACTGCCTGAAATTAGAGCTCAAACTGGATGTACAGAGCAGTTCATGCAAAAACAGAGGGGAAAGTCTCAAACTCACCTTCCAAAGGCATTAAATAAGGCCACAATTTCTTGTCTGGTCAGCTGGAACCCATAGGAAGGGCCACTCTCAGGAATCTTCTCGATGAGGTTCTCTGAGAAGAGGATCTTCAGTGCTGTGCCCAAGCCCTGTGTCTGTGCAGGGATCAAAGAGGATCCTTGAACAGCAGCATTCCAACCTCCCTGGGCAGCATCCTCTGGACAGGCCAGGAGGATTCCACTGCAGCCCTCCCCTCTCCTGGCTCACCCCAGCTTCCCAGGCTGAGCAGGCTCCCATCAGCTGCTCCCTGCACAGCTGAGCAATCAGCAGCCCTGAGCCCTATCCAGGACCTGCTTGGGATCCAAGGGCCCATCCCAGCCCCAGAGCTCCCAAATATTGCTGACAAATCTCACCTGCAGCTTCCCCCAGAGCCGACACTTGAAGCAGCCAACACAGTCCATGATCTTGGAAATGTTCTTAAAGTGCAGCCTAAATTCCTCCTGGGGGGAAAAGACATTCATGGTTGTGCACTAATTAGGGCTCCTTCCAGGTATTAATCTGAATTAATCCTGGAATTCAGTGGGACTGAGGTAGGAAAAGCCTCCTGCAGTGGGGTCCTTGGCAGGAATTACCTTTAGTTTGGCAGCTTCCTTTTTATTCCCTGCAAAGAAGGAGTTTTCATCGAAATGCAGCGGGAAGGACCTGGAAGGGAATGCTGAGATTTTGATTTCTGCCCTCCTTGGATGTATGGCTGCAGTCAGGGGTGGGCATAAACACAGGTGGGAGCCACTGGACATCCCCAGAGGTGTTTTAATCTGACATCCACTCCCAAGGAGTGGAATGAGATGATTTAAGGTCCCTTCCAACCCAAACCACCCTGGGATTTTATTTTCTCTTCAAATTTGTATTGATTGCATTCCAATTTGTATTTGATTGTATTTTCTCTTCCAATTTGAGCTGGCATCTCATCTTGGAGACTTTTTCAGCAATTTCAGTGCTGACAGACAGAAGCACAGGAGGGTGATGAGATAAATCAAACACTGATCACTTTAGGAGACAGCCATTTCTGTCTGGTTCCAGTATCTTCTATTCCTTTTACTCCAAACTCCATCCAACAGCTCAAACCTCTGTTACCAAGATATTTAGGATGGTTTTTTTTGTTGCAAACATGAAGCCAGGCCTGGTATCCCACAGATGAGTCACACAGGTAGCCAATTTTAGGGCTAACACGTAGGCAGTTATTAAATTCAATTCTGCTAAATCCAAAATGCAGCCAAGGCTATTAAACCATGGGACTAATTAAACTGTGGGACTAATTACCCAAATTCTGCAATTTCCATACAGATATTATTAATGTGTTCCCAGCAAAACTTCACTACTGGTTCCATGTCCCTGCTCATGGCAAGGGGCTGGGCTAGATGACCTTTAAAAAGCTCTTTTCCAACCCAAACCACTCCATGTTTCTGTGATCCTACTGCACAAATGACTCCAGGAAGAAGCCAGAGCTGCCTTTCTAGGAGCTTCACATGGCAGGTTAAGCACACAGGGATGGTGGCAGAGCCACTGTCCCCAGGCACTGAGTGCAATTACTTGGCCAGATGGAGAATTTCCAGCAGCAGGTGTTTGATCTCTGCATCCTGGCTCTCATTGCCGGTGTACAGCTGGAACCCAGGGCGCTCAAAGAAGGGCAGCACTTTGGACAGGGCCCTCAGCTCAATCAGGTACAGAAAATAGAGGTTTTTGAGTCTTCTGGGCCCTTCCCCATTGGTAAGAACTTCATCAAACCTCTGCTGGAACTCCGTCACGTTGGGGCCCCATTTCTTCTCCGACCACGAATCTGAGACAGAAACAAACCCCAAAGGCATCAGAGGTGCAGGGGTTTTGTGGGACCCCCCCAAGGGTTCTTTTGATGGGGAGATCCCTAAAAAGTTCTGTGTAGAACTGAAAGACAAATGGGACTTTTTGTATTTTTGGTCTTTAGGTTGTTGTTTATTTTTTCTCTTATCAATAGTTTAGTATGTTCTTTATACACTTGACTTAGTGTACAAAGAGAGAGGTACTAAAAAGTTACAGGTTAGCTTGTTGTTTATTTTTTAACTAAAAAGTTACAGGTTAGGTTGTTATTTTTTCTCTTATCAATAGTTTAGTATGTTGTTTACATGCTAGACTTAATGTAGAAAGAGAAAGGTACTAAAAAGTTACAGGTTAGGTTGTTTATTTTTTCTCTTATCAATTTTATTTTTTCTCTTATCAATAGTTTAGTATGTTGTTTACATACTAGACTTAATGTAGAAAGAGAAAGGTACTAAAAAGTTACAGGTTAGGTTGTGGTTTATTTTTTCTCTTATCAATTTTATTTTTTCTCTTATCAATAGTTTAGCATGTTGTTTACATACTAGACTTAGTGTACAAAGAAAAAAGTACTAAAAAGTTACAAGACACAAAGGTTTAAGGTCTTTTAAAGTTATTTTGTTCAATTAACTTTTAGAATTAGTATTTTATTCCTATCTTTCTACTAATAGCTAATTATTTGTTTGTTCACCCAATAGAAACTCACTCCAAAATAACCTTGGAGGAAGAACAGAGGGAATGTTTGCTGGAAGGGCTGGTACAGAACATGCTGTCAGACCCAGAAGCATGAGGCAACTGCATCCCTAACCCTGTTACACCAGCTGGCTGCTGGAAGAGCACAAGCAGGCTCCAAGCAGCACCTGGCAGAGGCAGGGAGGTGTCAGTGAGGAGTGGGGCAGGAGAGCTGGGGCAGGAAGCAGGATTTACCTTGCAGGAGGTACCTGGCACTCAGGTGGATGTTGATGCTGGCGTGCAGACCAGAGATGAGCCTGTAGAAAGCTCTTTTCTCCACACAGACCCCTGCAAAGAAAAGGGCAGTTTAAGGCACTGAAAGCACTCACTGGATTGTGAGGTAGGAATCTAATCCCACTGAGAGTGGCCACTAATCCCAGCATTGCCCATTTCCTGTCCATCCCAGGAGGAGCAACCACGTTGAGAGCAAGGATTACCTTTGAGCCACTTGTAAAATGTGTGCCCTGGAAAGAAATGAAAACACATCAGTGAGGGAACAGCCCAAGCCTGATGCCCTGAATCCACCTCCAGGCTGGCCCCAGAGGACCCTCAGCCCACTCCAATTTGCAGAAATTGGGAAAGGAGCATGAAAAGAGCATGAAAAGAGTTTTCCTGCCCACCCTTGTGAGTGATGCTTCTCTAACACGGCACAGCAGCAGCTCAAACAGCACGTGGGCTTTCCCCAGGGGGCTGGGGGGGCACAACAGGGAAAAACAGGGATCAGGGATTGCTTTCCTCTTCTGGCCACAGTGGGGAGAGGGATATTTTTATAAAACAAACAAACCAACCAACCAAAAAACCACAGAGTGCAACCGAGCGTGCAGAATGCCACAAGTCAGGGTTTCACTGTCCCTGCTCTGTGCAGGGAAGGGATCTGGAGATCAGGATTTGGGGAAGGTCTGGAGACAGGAAAATGCTGTGGAGAATGGAGAACTGCAGGGAACAGCCCTTCCCAGGGCCTGAGGGAGTTGGGCACCCCTCTCTCACTGCTCCAGATAATGGCAATTCGGGATTATGAATCTGTTCAAAGCTTTCCCAGTAATGAGCACTGAAAAAACACAGAACAATTCCTGTTCCCAAAGGCTGCTCACACTTGAGTGACTGCCTTCAGACTGGACTTGTGCTGTTAAAAAAGTGCTGCTGGACTTTTCAAACCCTTCACATGAGGATGGGCTGGGACAGGGAGCTCACAGGGATCTCCACTCTGCTGAGCAGGGACAGGACCCAGAGAAGGGCTGGAGCTGGGCCAGGGCAGGTTTGGGTTGGATATCAGGGAAAGGTTCCTCCCCCAGAGGGTGCTGGGCACTGCCCAGGCTCCCAGGGAATGGGAACAACCCCAGGGCTGCCAGGACTGTTTGGACACCACTCCCAGGGTGGGATTTTTGGGGGGTCTGTGCAGGGCCAGCAGCTGGACTCTGATCCTTGTGATCCCACTCAGGATTTCCTATGATGCCATGCCTGCAGTTCCTGCTTTGCCTGATGAATGATTTTGCTAACCAGGTGCATTATCTGATGCACAGCCTGTGACAGCAGGATAAGGACACCCCACTTGTTTCTGTTAGCAGTAAAAACAAACAGTGCCACTCACCTCCATCATCTCCTGGGGGAAAAAAGCACAAGTGGTGGAGGGAGAGAGAGAAAAAGAGAATAAAAACATTACACACAACCAAAATTAGGCTCCAGAGTACAAGCACTGCTCTGACAAGAGAAGGATCCTCTCCAGGGAGGTTTGGAGATGTTCTGAACACAGAAACCCCAAGTGCAGCTCTGAGGACACCGGATGAGAGCAGTGCTGAGTAACCTGAGCAGTGCAGGAGGGATCAATATTTGCAAAGGAAGTAAAAGCTGACATTTCCAGGGACATTGCACATGTTCTTCAGCAGGAGAAGAGCCACCCCTTCCACCAGGGTGACAGGAGGGGATGAACAGCTCCATGACTGAGGGGGAAATGAGGAGCTGGTGGCAGAGGGTGCTGCTGGAGGTTGATGATGATCTCTTGCTCCCAAACCCCTTCCCTGCTTTCACTGACACTGCCTGGCCTTGGCTCCAGGGCAGAGCTGCTCTCTGGGTGGTTCCATGGAGGATCCAGCCAGGTTCTCATTTCCACCCATCACAGGTGCTTTGGCACTGCCAAATTCAGACACCAGGGAGCCAAGGAGAGCTCAGGGGTCAGTCCTGCTCCCAGCCCCTCCAAAACTCACCATTTTCCAGGACTGGAAGATCAGACATTCCTTTTCCACAATGGATGCTAGGAAAACCCACTTCCAGGTGCCACAAAATTCTACACTTGGTCAAGAGCTCCAAGATATTTCTGATCCAGCAGGAGAAGGAGCCCAGGGAACATTTACTGCTCCTGGAGCTGGGATCAGTTCACTACTAACCCACTTAGTGAGATAAATACATGACTCACCTCTGCCAGATGCCAAAGGTCTTTTTACATTCTGAGGCCTAGGAGGAGGAAAAAAAATAATTTAAATAAGAGATGTAAATAAGTTACTGTCTCTGGTGTGCACAAACAGAGCAGAGCAGAAGTAGCTACTTCAAACAGCCTGAGGGGATCTAAAATCCTCTTCCATGCTTTAACTTGCTCAGGAAGGGAAAGGATAGAGCAAAATGTGGGTTTCTGTGGGGGTTTGGTGGTGTTTTCTCCTTTTTTTTTTTAGAAAAAACAGGCAGGAAAACTCAATTCTCTTCTTTGGCCAGCCACATGACTTGTCCCTGGTGCATCCCACCCTGCACAGGCACTGGAGCAAAGAGGAGGATGAGGATTCAATTCTGCCCCTCTGCACAATCCAGCACCCTCAGGTTTGTGGAACTGGTCCCCCAAAGCACCTACTTGAAGCAGTTTTCTTCATAAATGCTGTTCCAAATCTTCCAGGCATCGGGGCCCTTGTAGCCAGTGTAGCGTTCTGGGTTCAGGAGCAGATCCACGTACTCAGCATCAGGAGAATGGATGTCTGTGGAGCACAGCTGCCTCAGGGACAAGGATTTTCTCAGGGAAAATGGTATTTTCCAAAGCTGATCCAGCCACCTCTGCCCCACCTTGCTGGACACAGCAAGGCCCTGAGCAGCAAGGAAGCTTTTTCAGAAATATTGGTGTATTATTTTCAAATTACTGAGGTCAGGGGGGTGGAAAGGAGCAGAAATGCTGTTTAGATGAAATATTACACTTTGGCCTGGAATTGGGGCTGTTCAGGCTGGAGAAGAGGAGGTTGTGTAGAGCCCTCACAGCAACATTCCAGGATCTGTACAGGCTACAGGAAGTGGGAGAGGAGCTCTCACTCAGGAATTGTAGGGACAGGACACAGAGAATGGCTTCCCACTGCCAGAGGGCAGGGATGGGTGGGAGATTGGGAAGGAATTCCTGATGTGAGGGTGGGCAGCCCCTGGCACAGGGTGCCCAGAGCAGCTGTGGCTGCCCCTGGATCCCTGGCAGTGCCCAAGACCAGGCTGGTCAGGGCACCCTGGGATAGTGGAAGGTGTCCCTGCCATGGTAGGGAGTGGAGTAAGATGGGCTTTAAGGTTCCAACCCAAACCATTCCATGATTTAAAGCTCTGCAGAAGTGCTCAAATCCCATGGCAGCCCTGCCATCCCTGCCAGGTGCCCATACCATCAGCCTCACAGAAGCTGTCCGAGGAGTCGTCGTGCTGTGCCCACTGCAGCACTGCCTGCCGTGTTTCCTTGCTGCAAAAAGCGTGGGGAAAACCTCTCAGAGAGGGCTCTGAGCCCAGCTTTCCTTCAGGACAAGGAAGGATTATGGCAAAAGAAGTCAAACCTCAAAGAATCATCAACAGCTCCGAGCCTCTTGGCTTCCTCACACTCCTCAGCGAGGCTGTTGGCTTCTTCTGAATACTGGGTTGGAAAGCAAAGGGGTGGGGAGGGATGAGGATCAAAAAATAATTTTTTTTTTCTGTTTTAAGTTAGCCTTCAGTGCACTATTAACACAGGTTAAGCCCCAGAAAGCCTTTCATGATTTAGCCCCCCCTGTGTTTGCACAGGATGTCCCAAAGGTTTGTGCAATGCTGATGAGTCTTGCAGGGACTCGGGGCAGCCCTGGCACTGCCTTGGGAGCTTTGTGTGCCTGGTGACACCAACTCCTGGAGAGATGGCAGAACACCTGGCCCCAGTACAGCCACCCCACAGGCTCTGTGCTCTCCAAGCACTTGAAGAGAGTAAAAATTCAAGCCTAAAGAACATCCTGACATTTACTGAGCCATGCTCAAAGCCTGGGGGCAGATTTCGGTTCCTCACGACACAAAAAGACTTTGAGGGCCTGGAGAGGATCCAGGGAAGGGAATGGAGCTGGGGAAGGCTCTGGAGCACCAGGAGAGGCTCAGCCTGGAGCAAAGGAGGCTCAGGGGGCCCTTGTGGCTCTGCACAGCTCCTGCCAGGAGGGCACAGCCGGGGGGAACAGGGACAGGAGCAGAGGGAACGGCCTCAGGCTGGGCCAGGGCAGGTTTGGATTGGATATTTGGGAAAATTCCTTCCTGGAAAGGGTTGCCAGGCATTAGAAGGAGCTGCCCAGGTTGGTGGGGCAGTTCCCATCCCTGGAAGGGATCAAAACCCACGTGGATGTGGTACTTGGGGACACGGGGCTGGTGCAGTGACAGCTGGGCTCCGTGACCTTCCAGGTCTTTTCCAACCTTGGCACTTCTGTGGCACAAAACTGGACCACAAAACAAACCCCCCTCATCCTTTTGTGCTCAGCCACACCCACCTTGTAACTTCCAGCTCTGATTCCATCGGGGACTTCATCCTGAAAGACAAAACAAAGCAAGTGCCACCTGTGGGGCTGGTGAGACCTCTCAGCCCCATCTCTGGGAAAGGTCTGGGGTGTCACCACAGCTGCCAGAGGTGGCAAGGTGACCACAACATTCAGCCCAGCTTGCAGCACATCCAACTCCTCACTCCTCCCCAGACCAAGGAGAAGAAACATTCCTAGTTGTTTATTTTGATGTTTTTTTCTTTTTTTTTTTTTTTGCAAGATTCCTCTTCTCCAAAGGTCTGAGGCCTCCCTCAGGTGCTACATCAGGTTCTGCTTTGCTTATCCAAGCAGGAATTTGGGGAAGCCAGGTCTGGCATCCCCTTCCTGGAAGGAGCCCAGGTGCCTCCTCATATTTTTCATCTACCAGCCCCTGACTCAAGACATTCCAAACTTCCCTCTGATCCATCATGATTCCACCTGATTCCATCATGGAATGTCAGCCCCACACAACCAGCCCCAAAATTCTCCTCAATTTTCATTTTCTCCAGGAGTAGGAAGGCAATAGAACCATTTCTACAGGAGCAAATACCGTGATGGTAAAAAGAAAAATTAAGCAATAGGAGTTATTTTTATTGATTTCAGGATGAAATGGACCTAAATAAAAATAATTAAGAACAGCAGGGACAGTCAGTTCTTAAAATTAGAACAACTTTCAGCTAAAACTTAGGTAATTGTAACAGAACTCCATCACATTACTCATAATCACTACCAAAAATAGATTTTATTTTAAGGAAGAAAAAGTATTTAAACAACATTTAGGGTTATTTTGAGGTGTAAAAAAAAAAAAAAATTCATCATTCCATTTTAGAACCCAAGAGTGAGGGAGTAAGACAGTCTGTGCTGGCTGTCAACACCAAAACATGAAATGTCCCCAAGGGGCCACCAGCCACCAAGCTGTGACTCCCTCACCTTCTCACCCCCTGGTTTTGGGCAGGCATCTGCAGTCAGGGTGTTTTCTTACAGCTGAGGGGACAAAACCCTTTTGTTTTTGGATACAGGATACAGGGACAGGAGTGCCCTTGGAAATGGGATGCTCAAAGAACCAATTCTCCTACAACAGGCCTGGAAAGCTCTGAGACAAATTCATTAGCCAAAATTAAACCACAGAGCAGCTCATGGGCAACAAATTCTGTCAATTAACACAAAATCAAGAATGGATTTGCCCTAAAAACTGACTAATTGAAAAAAAAAAAATCTAAAAAGACCAGGAGAAGTTTTTGGCTGTTTGCAGAGGGTCAGCTGTTAAAATCTGCCTTGAAACTTGAATTAGTATTATTACAGAATTTAAGATTTTGGCCTTTGTTATGGCCACCAGTGCTGCTGCACCCATGAAAGATCCATCAGAGCCCCAGTTTTGCTATAAGTAGAATAAAGATTCAGTCACTTGTCTGCTGTTTCCTCTTGCCCTGCAAAAGTTAAATAAATTTTAAAAAAAAGGTAAAAGAATGGATTTGGTACTTACAGAGGGGCAGGGCTGAACAGCACAGTCTCTCATCCCACAGTGACTGTTGTCCTCCCAAAAGGGACAAGGTTTCTGTAGGTTTACCTGCAAATAACACATCACCCATCAGTAACACATCTCCCCCTGCAGCCAAGCCAACCTTCCACTCCCCATTTTTCCAAGAGAAACCCAAGTTCTGCACTTGTTTGTTCCAACCAGCAACTCCCTGGTGACCCAGACTGACAACATCACTCACAACCTTGTTATCAGCACAGGTTTAAATCCTTTTAATCCTTGCTTGGGTCTTTCTGCTGGGGCTTTCCCACACACACATTTCCATAATTCCAAAATGTTCTAAGGGCCAGAGCTCCCTCTGCTCTGGAGCCAGGCTGGGAGAGCTGGGAATGTTCCCCTGGAGAGGAGAAGGCTCCAGGGAGAGCTCAGAGCCCCTGTAGGGGCCTGAAGGGGCTCCAGGAGAGCTGGAGAGGGACTGGGGACAAGGGATGGAGGGACAGGAGCCAGGGAATGGCTTTAAGATATAAAGGGGAGATTTAGGTTGGATATTGGGAATTCCTGGCTGGGCTGGAATTGCCAGAGCAGCTGTGGCTGCCCCTGGATCCCTGGCAGTGCCCAAGGCCAGGCTGGACAGGGCTTGGAGCAGCCTGGGACAGTGGAAGTGTCCCTGCCATGGCAGGGGGTGGGACTGGATGAAACCATTCTGGAATTCCAGGATTCAAGGCTTCATTCAGACCAATCTCAGTCATTCTGTCACAAATCCCAACCCTGGAAAGAGAAAGGACATGAGCTTCTTTAAGAAATCCAAATTTTTCTCTTTCATGAGTTGGTACCAAGCACCATTCTTCCAAAACAATCATCATTTAACAAGATTTGGTGGGTTTGGAAGAGAGGGGCATAACGGGAATCTGACTGAATGGGAGCAGAATCCACCTCATGGAATCCAATCCAATATGGAATGTCTGACAGCAACAGCCATCAATGAACCTGAGGGCCTGGAACTAATGCAGGTTTTCCATGTGAAATCCTCTCATTATGGATCACTGCTCATCAGCATCTTTAAATCACAGCTCACCAAAGGAAGTCCTCTCATTAATGTGTTGCATAAGAGGCAAAAATGGATAAGAAAGTATCTTTGAAATCCTCTTAAAAGTACATTGCATCTTATTGACATTCTCCTCATAACAGAAGGCTCCAACTGACTGACTGCACCCTTAAAAGATCAGGGTTAAAATGCAGGTGTCTGATTTTGAAAAGATCAGCAGTAAGTTCATAGGAAATTAAAAAAAAAAAAAGACACACAAATAAATACAATTCTTGCAAGAGAAAATGACCTTGTAGTATCTAAAATAGTCACTTTGCAGGAGTTCATTCAGTCTAGGAAAAAGTTTGTAGTTGTTGAAGGCATCGATGGTTTCTACATCACAGGTGCAGTCATCTAAATAACCAGTAACCTGGGGGAGAGAAAAACAATGATATCACAATCAACAACATCAAAACTAAGAAATCAAATATAACAACTAAATATAAACAACTAAACATATAACAAATATAAGCAACTCAGCCAGGACTTTTTAACACTGCAGAGAATAAAACAATTCATCATTTTCTTTCCTTTTCCCAGCAAGCCAAGTTAAGTTTAAGCAGAATGGACATGGCTGCTGAGAGCCACAGGCTGCCAGCTCAGGGCCCTCCTGGATGAGCTCAGGAAGCCACTCCTGGAGGATAACAGGGAGCTAGAGCTGCAGTTTGTCTGTGGCACCAGCTGGGCAACAATGCCTCAATGCCAGCCCCAAAGAGAGTCCTTGTGGTTCATCAGCTTTGGTTTGGTGTTGTTTGGCTTGGTGTGGTTTGGTTTGGTTTGGTTTGGTTTGGTTTGGTTTGGTTTGGTTTGGTTTGGTTTGATTTGGTGTGGGTTGGTTTGGTTTGGTTTGGTTTGGTTTGGTTTGGTTTGGTTTGGTTTGGTTTGGTTTGGTGTGGGTTGGGTTGGTTTGGTTTGGTTTGGTTTGGTTTGGTTTGGTTTGGTTTGGTTTGGTTTGGTTTGGTTTGATTTGGTGTGGTTTGGTTTGGTCTGGTCTGGTTTGGTTTGGTTTGGTTTGGTTTGGTTTGGTTTGATTTGGTGTGGTTTGGTTTGGTTTGGTTTGGTTTGGTTTGGTTTGGTTTGGTTTGGTTTGGTTTGGTTTGGTTTGGTTCAGTCTGGTCTGGTTTGGTTCAGTCTGGTCTGGTCTGGTCTGGTCTGGTTTGGTCTGGTTTGGTTCAGTCTGGTCTGGTTTAGTCTGGTGTGGTTTGGGGAGACCCCCATGAGTGTGAGCAGAGGATGGAGCAGCTCTCTCTGCTGCTGTCAGGAAGGGCTGACAGGAGCTGGGGTGCTCACCTGGGGCAGAGAAGGCTCCAGGCTGAGCCAAGTGCAGCCCCCAGAGCCGGAGGGAGCTGACAGGAAACACAGGGAGAGGATTCACAAGGGATGGAGTGGGAATGGCTCCCAGTGCCTGAGGGCAGGGATGGATGGATGGATGGATGGATGGATGGATGGATGGATGGATGGATGGATGGATTTTAGGAACAATTCCTGATGTGAGGGTGGGCAGGCCCTGGCACAGGGTGCCCAGAGCAGCTGTGGCTGCCCCTGGATCCCTGGAAGTGTCCAAGGCCAGGCTGGACAGGGCTTGGAGCAGCCTGGGATGGTGGAAGTGTCCCTGCCATGGCAGGGGTGGAATGGGATGAGCTTTAAGGTCCCTTCCCACCCAGAGCATTCCATGACTCTGTGATTAAGTGCAGCAGTCCCTCTGCTGGCCTCAGAGAGCCATTCGGCACAAAAACATCTGTTCTACATCTGATGGATCCTTCTTGCATCATCCTGAACAACTCAACAGGCTTTGTGCAAGCCCTGAAGGAGGAAAAATAAAACACCAAACAAAGAAAGAAGTAGCACAAATTCAGCTGTGGTTTCCTGACACATCCATTACTGGCAGATTACAAAGTTGCTCAACACAGAAGTAGTTTTGCTTCCCCCACACCCCCAGCGAGTCCTTGGGGAAATCAGAGAATCCTGGAATCATTCAGGATGGAAAAGATCACTGAGTTCAACCACTCCCCCAGCACTGACCATTCCCCAGCTGCCACATCCAGAGAGATTTTCAATCCCTCCAGGGATGGGCACTCCACCACTGCCCTGGGCAGCTGTGCCAGAGCTGGACAACCCTTTCCATGAAGGAAATTTCCCCAATATCCAATTTAAACCTCCTCTGTTACAATGTGGGGCCGTTCCCTCTGCTCCTGTCCCTGTTCCCTGGAGCAGAGCCCGACCCCCCCAGCTGTGCCCTCCTGGCAGGAGCTGTGCAGAGCCACAAGGGCCCCCTGAGCCTCCTTTGCTCCAGGCTCAGCCCCTGCCCAGCTCCCTCAGCTGCTCCTCACAACTCAACAAGAGCTACACAACAACTTAAATAAAATTATATTTACCACCATGGAAATGGAGCTGAGAGGAGGATGCAGAAATGGAGCACAGAGTCACATGAAATGGGGAGGTGGGGGAAAAAATAGCCAGAATTCCCCACCCCACTGGAACAACTCTGTTTTGTTGAGGCAGCATGATTTGGAGGCTCACTCATATTTTCAGTGTTTACACTGCAGCTCAGTGTGTCACCATCACACATTTACTGAATTCTGTCCTGCATTTTGCACAGTAATGAAGATTAACAGTGATTTAAGATTTCCACTCACCTGAATCACCCTTGTAAAAACAAACAGCAGCAATTTGCTAATCCAGTTACCCAATTTAAAGCTGTTGCAAATTTATATATACATTTAAGAAAACACATCAAAACAACAAACCACAGGCACTAACCAACCACATTTTTATTTCCTGAAATCTTGATATCCTTCAAGGCAGGAAGCTTAAAGGTTGGGTCTAAAAGTAACCTAAAAAAAGATTTGGGGATAATCTTCAGCTGCTCTCTGTATCCAAAGGAATGACATCCCTGTAAAAGTGGGAACATTGGAGTTCCCACCAAACCCCTCTGGCAGCACCATTTGGGCCAGGTCTGGTTTTGTTATGTCCAAATTCAAAGCCAGACCAACCTCATCCTGAATATAATCCAGAGATGAAAAACTAACATCACTTTTTTTCTTGTCAAGCCAAAAGAGATGACAGCAGCTCATGTGGACTTAATTTTATTTGGTTGGCATACCCTGCAGGGCAATTAAATAAATCAGTTTGCAGGCTGAACACTGCATGGAACTGCACACAAGAAAGATTCTTGACTGAAATTACATGAAAGTTATACACTGAAAGATCTGAGCTTGAGGCTTCAGCTGCAGTCTTGTAACCCCACTTTGTCCTCTTCTAGTAGTAGGAAAAGATGTCAGAAAACAGGACAGCAGTGCAAGAGGAGCTGGAAATAAATGCATTAATGGATAAGATCACTGTAGTATTTTTCCACAAGTTGTCTGTGCTCTACCCCACCAGGAAGCACTGCAGATGATCCCAAATCCTTAGGACTGGATGGGGATTGTGCTTTGGAGCACTCCAAACCCCAGTTTATTGGTGGGATCAGCCTCAGGGTCACCCTGAACACACCTGTGGGGGCAAGGGGCAAAGGGAAAGGTGCTGGGAAAACTCCACATCTGCTCAACCTTTCTTCCTTCCAGGATTTCAGTCAGAATGGGTAAAAATGGGCAATTTCCCCAGGCTGTGTGTGCACAACCTACAGCCAAAGGAGTACAGAAGAGAAGCAGCACCAAGAGCTGAGGCTCCTCAGAGCCCTGGTGAAAGCCCCAGTGATGCCCCAGCAAACAGCTTGAAGCTGAGCCACTGCAACACTCAGGGCAGTGGCAGTGCCAGAGCATTTGGCAGGACCTGTCCTCATTTCAGAGGTTCCCTCTTGCTCCATGACCCCCTCAGAACCCATTTTTCAGCCCTCCCTTGGTTTGGGAATTCCCCTCCTGGTGCCAGAGCTGCTGAGCTCTGTGTCAAACGTGCCCTGCAGTGGGTGGTACCTCAAAACACTTCCTCCCACCCCACAAACAAAATATTTACCTACATCCTCAGCCTGTGCCAAGGAGAGCAGCTGTTTGAGATAAACCAGGGATGGATCCAGCCCCCAACATGTGCCATGAGCCTGCTGGCACCGTGAATCACCCAGCTGAGGGGTTTGCTCCACCTGCCCTGGGTGTGAGAAGCTGGCAGGAGGCTGAGGGGCAGGGCTGGGCTGGGCTGGGCTGTCCCAGTGGGACAGAGCAGCAGGAGTGGCTCTGGGTGCTGAGTGAGCTCCAGGGTGAGGTGCCACAACCCCAAAATCCAACCTCCACCTCGTGTGCTGGGAATACCAACAGCAGGGACTGTGCAATCCCTGGGTTTGGCCTCTGCTTCAGCCTCCTCCTCCTCCATGCTGCTCTTCCCATCTCCTTCTGCTGCCCTGAGTGTCACAGGAACATCCCCTGAGCAGTGGATTTTGGGATTTCTTCTCGTTGTGTCCCACAGCACAGCCAGACTGGAAAGAAGGAGAACTTTTCCCTGCATCTCCCACAGCACAGCCAGGCAGGAAAGAAGGAGAACTTTTCCCTGCATCTCCCACCACAGCCAGGCAGGAAAGAAGGAGAACTTTCCCTGCATCTCCCACCACAGCCAGGCTGGAAAGGAGAACTTTTCCTGCATCTCCCACCACAGCCAGGCAGGAAAGGAGAACTTTTCCTGCATCTTCCACCACAGCCAGGAAGGAAAAAAGGAGAACTTTCCCTGCATCTCCCACCACAGCCACAACAGGGCACAGGGAAGGGAATGTCACAGAGGCTGAGGGGTTGGGTTTAGCCTGTACCAACTTCCCTGGCAGTGCCTGCTCCCCTGGACAAGTCCCAGGCTGATGGTGAGCAGATGCCTTCCCTGCTCCCTCAGCAGAAGTTTCCTGGCACAAAGGAGTGGACTTCCATGATCCTTGTGGGTCCATTCCAGATTCTATGAAATTATTTCATCTTTTCCAGTGCACTTGGAGCAGGTTGCTGGCAGCCAGCTGGGCACAGCCACTCCTGCACCTGCCCTGGAAGCTTCATCTGCCACTCCAGGTGCTCTGTCCCCATCTTCTGCCCAGAAAACAAGGACCAGGTTTCCCAGAACTCACACAGCAGCAAATCTCACATAGGAGCCTCAGGATGGGGTCAAACCAGGGCCTGAAGGGCTGTCACAGCATCCCAGAATGGTTTGGGATGGAAGGGAGCCTAAAGACCATTTAATTCCACACCCTCCCATGGCAGGGACACCTTCCATCATCTCAGGCTGCTCCAAGCCCTGTCCAACCTGGCCTAGGACACTTCCAGGGATCCAGGGGCAGCCACAGCTGCTCTGGGCACCTGTGCCAGGGCCTGCCCACCCTCACATCAGGAATTCTCAATTCCCAATCTCCCATCCATCCCTGCCCTCTGGCAATGGGAAGCCATTCCCTGTGTCCTGTTCCTCCATCCCTTGTGCATCCTCTCTCGCCATCTTTCCTGTCATCTCCCTTCAGGTACAAGAAGGTCACAATCAGGCCACCCTGAAGTCTTTTCTTTTCCAGGCTGAACAATCCCAGCTCTCCCAGCCTTTCCTCACAGGAGAGCTGCTCTGATCATCTTGGTGGCCTCCTCTGGACTCCAACAGCTCCATGTCCCTCCTGTCTGCAAGGAGCACAGAGCAGGACACTATTCCAGGAGGGATCTCACCAGAGCACAGAGGCAGAATGTACCTCCAAGATCTGCTTCTCTCCACCTGGACACTCCTCCTGAAGACAGAAGAGTTCCCCTTTCCCAGAGAAATGGGAACTGTGCTAGGAATGAATCCCTGCCCCAGAGGCTGCTGAGTGAACACCAATCCCACAGGAACACAAGGACAGCCTGAAAACCTGCCCAGGGCCCAGGGAGGAAACTCTCCATGGCCAGACTCACCCCTAATGACAGCATCCTGCCCACAGAAACCTTCCCAAAGGCAACCAGCCCTCTGGCAGACAGGAAACCTTCACAAAATCCCCTCTGCCAAACACCTGCAGCACATCCTTAATGCAGCTGCATCAGCCTGCAAACAGCAAATGAACAATAATTACCAGGAATATACAGGAGACATCCATGGCTGACTAAAGCTGTGATGCAAATAGGAATATCTCGAGGGGGGGATGAGCTGCCTCTAAAATTTGAGGGGATTTTGATATTGGAATGTTAATCAGAGCTTGGGAAGCAAGAAAGCAGTATTTGAAACACCAGTGTTTGTAGCAAGAGATGGATGTTTCTAATAAAGGTTTCAGGGCTGCTTGGTCTCTAAGGAAGGGAGGTAAAATAACAGTGACAAAAAGCAGGTGAGGCATTGCCCTGGGTGCAGGCACACAGGAGAGCAACACCCATTCCAGAATCCCAGCCTGCTGAAGTCAGCACCTGGAATATTGCTGGAGCAGCACTCCCAGAAGTGGCCCTTGTCACCTGTCCCAGCACAGGCTGGCAGACAAGTCAGAGCTCTTCCAGTCACCCACTCTGAGGCTTCTGCACCTCATGAGACAGCAGGAGATGGTTCACAGGAGGAACCCAGAGCTGTACCAGGCCTTCAAGGAGCTACACAAAGGAGGGCAAACCAGATCATTGAAGGCTGGCCCTGTGTTTTCTTTGGTGGCAAATAAAAACCACCAGACCAAGGGGATCAGCAGATTATTTTTAACCAAAAGATGAGGCAGCCCTCAGGTGTGATTTAAAAGGGTTGGTGGTTACAAAGGCTGAGAAATGCTGCCCTATATGACACCTTTTCCTAAAGGTAATAAAAAACCCTGCCCTAAACATTTGTAGGGAAAACCAGGCTGCTCCACAGAATGCAAAGTGCACTGCAGCAACCCAGCAGTGCTCAGAGCAGCACACCAGCTCCTCCAGCCCAAGGAAAAGAGCCTGGCAGTCACTGCCATGCCAGAATGCCAGTTCAGGTAGTGGCTACAGCTCCTTATCCCATTCCACACTCCTGACTCAACATTCAAACCTCCCTGCTTACAGGAAGCTGCAAGGAAAAACCCTGCAGAGATCCAGAATCTAAAGGCATGTTTTTCAATTCTTTATCAGCAGAGTTTTTATTTACCATTTCCACAGGAAGCTGAAAGTGTCAAGAGCCACCCCAGAAGGCAAAGCCAAAGCCAAGAGTGTAATTCCATTTGTTTTCTTTCTCCACTCTCAATTCCTGACCCACGTTTAAGGACTAGAAATTTAATACAGCAAGAGTAGCATTTACAAAAACTTCCTGTTTTTAAAGGCAACCAAAAAAAGGGGCTATAGACATTGTGACATCCTCACTCCTTGATCTTACAAATGTGCTTATCACAGGAATTATTCAGGTTGCAAGGGACCTCAAAAACCATTTTATGTCACCCCCTGCCATGGGCAGGGACACCTTCCACTGTCCCAGGGTGCTCCAAGCCCTGTCCAACCTGTCACATCATAACTCTAAGAAATCAGATGCAATATTCTTACAAGCAGGTCGTGTAGAGCAGAAACTTTTTTTTTTTTTTGTGGTTCCTCAGAATGACTAAAGGACTAATTTGCTCTCAGAGTAGGATGGAAGAGATGTGTTCAGAAGAAGAACCTGGCACTTCCAGGGATCCAGGGGCAGCCACTTTGCTTGTGCAAAGCGCTGTCAGAAGGAACTGCAGAGTGATCTCTTCCTTAAATCTAGGCTTCGTACCCAGATCCCTCATTTCTGTACCTCAACAGAAGCTGCACAGAGTGCACAGTGACACCCCTGGCACACAACAAGAGGAATTAACCCCAGAGGAGTTTTAGGGAGCAGAGCAGCCCAGCTCCCACCTGGGCATGGCAGGGCAGGCTGGCAGGAGAATCCTGGACAGCAGAGCTGGGAGAGCAGCAAGGCAGGAGAGGGGATGAAGCAGCTGCCAGAGATAACAATGATATCCCTGAAACGTCTCAAAAAAAGGCACCTGGGTAGCTGGGGAAGAAATGCTCAACAAGTTGACCACTCCCCTCTACTGATGGGAGCAGGGAGAGAATACAGTTAAGGTGGCATGGAAGAGAACCACAGAACCCTGGAATGGTTTGGGTTAGAAAGACTTTAAAGCTCATCCAGTCCCACCCCCTGCCATGGCAGGGACACCTTCCACAGTCCCAGCTTGCTCCAAGCCCTGTCCAGCCTGGCCTTGGACACTTCCAGGATCCAGGGGCAGCCACAGCTGCTCTGGGCACCCTGTGCCAGGGCCTCACTGCCCTCACAGCCAGGAATTCCCAATTCCCAATCTCCCATCCATCCCTGCCCTCTGGCACTGGGAGCCATTCCCTGGCTCCTGTCCCTCCATCCCTTGTCCCCAGTCCCTCTGCAGCTCTCCTGGAGCCCCTTCAGGCCCTGTCAGGGGCTCTGAGCTCTCCCTGGAGCCCTCTCCATATGAACACCCCCAGCTCTCACAGCATTTCCACCTAGGAAAGCTCCCGCAGCCCTCGGAGCATCTCCGAGCCCTCCTCCGCGCTGTCCCCAGCAGCTCCACTCCCTTCCCACGCTGGGCACCCCGACCTGCCCACCGAGCCCGAGCCCAGCCCCATCCCGCTGCCCCCCGTGCCCACCTGGCAGAAGCAGCTCGGCTGTGCGCCGCGGGGCAGCAGCGCCAGCAGCCCCAGCAGGACGAGCCGTGCCCGCAGCCCCGGCAGCGCGATCGCCATCGGTGCCGCCATCTCCGTGCGCGCCCGGGCCGCAGCTCGGCGGGGCCGCCCCGCTCGCACCGCCCCGCCCGGGGCGCGGCCCGGCGGCGACGCGCGGAGCCGCACGGAGCGAGGGCACGGAGCCGCCGCCTGCGGGACACACCGCGCTCCGCCGGCCCGGGTTTGAACGGGAAATAACAATGACATGGTAATAACAGACATTATCCGGCTTGTCGGATTAAAGGCTTTTGGGGTTTTTGTTGTTGTTTTGGTTTGGTTTTTTTTTTTTTTACTCAGAGGCGTTTTGAAAAGTTTTATTCTATTTTTAGTTTCGTTTGAAAGGTGAGATAATGCAAATGTTATAATTCGCGCTATTACAATCAGAAGCTATTTATGTATTAATTACACTATAATATACATATTATACTATATTGTATTAATCATATTCTATTAATTACTATATATATTATTATATTAATTACTATATATAATAAAATAATATACTTAATATATATATAATATAATATACGTAATATATTATATATAATATATGTCTATTATTACATGTATATATAATGTACATATATTATATTATATTAATTGCATAATATAATATAATGTAATGTAATATAATATAATATAATATAATATAATATAATATAAATAATATATGTGCATTATTATATGTATATATAATGTGCCTATTATATTATGCTATGTTATATTATATTATAGTGTATATTTCTTAATTACACTCTATAATACACTATTATTATATGTATATATAATGTACATATATTATATTATATTATATTATATTAATTGCATAATATAATATAATATAATATAATATAATATAATATAATATATAATATATGTGAATTATTATATGTACATATAATGTACATATTATGTCCTATTCTATTCTATTTATTACTATATATAATAATATATGTAGTAGAATGTAATAGAATGTAATATATGTGTATTATTATATGTATATATAATGTACCTATTATGTTATGCTATGTTATATTATATTACAGTGTATATTTCTTAATTACACTCTATAATACACTGTAAGCATTTCTTGGCCTATCAGTTTTGGCCCCACCATCCTGTAAATGTTTTAAAGCTAATCATTCAAAATTACTTTTTGTGGGTCTTAATACAATGTATCTTTCATAGTTCTATTTTTCTAAAGTATTTAATTTTTTTTTGTAAGGCTGTCCATTAAAACTTCTTTCTATTTCTCTCTTAACAGTAACTCTCCTATTCTGTAACATTTCTAAATTAATACTTCTTACTTTAAAATTTATATACAAATACATACTATAGAAAACCCTTTGATCAGGTTTAAAAATTTTCTTCAAATCTATTTCTTACACGGTAAAAGAACAATATTTCCAGTACTGGGGTGCTCCTGGCCAACAGCCAAAGAACACTGCAGTGTGTACAGCCAGTGGTGTCTTTATCCTGTTACGTGCTGAGGTGCATGCATATTCATGTGTCTCATGCATATTCATGTGTCTCATGCATTATTCAAACATTCTTTCAGACTTTCTGATGCTGTGGGAACTCCTTTGTTTGACTTCTTCACACTCAGGGTCATCTGCATGACACCCTGGCTGTCAGGTCAATGTGTTTTATTTCTTCTCGTGTCTCCATCCTGCTGGTTCACATTCTCTGATAAGGATTTAGTATTAAATTAAACTAAATTTAACATGGTACTCTCTAATTGCTCTGGTTTGTGTCATGGTTATCACCTGGACAGGTTGATCAGTGGATGGCCTTACACTGGTTTTAGTTACACAAAAGCCTTTTCACATATAGTACAATACATTCATCACACTATTATTTCCATAAGTGATACATAGATATTCTATTTCTGTTCTATTATATTCATAGATATTATATTTCACAACTATTTCTGTGAGCAATACTTGTGCATACTTAAACTGATAGAGATTATATTATATTAACAAGCAGCTAAAAAGAGTTATAATTGATATTGTAACCAATTATAATAATTCTTTTATTTTAATAATAATAAATTAATTTAATAATAACAATAATTTACTTACAATCACTAACAACATGCAAAATCTAATGCATAAATGCAAAAGCCAGTATTATCTGGTCATTTTTCATAGTCACACAGTGGGATTTGGGGTGCAGCCCCCCAGCCCCAAGGGCTGACAGATGAAGATCAGATCCAAATTTTTATTAGCAAAAATAATAAAGCACATGCAAGGTCCCCATTGTGTCGTGGGTTGTTTTGTCTCCACCAGGAATTTACAGCTACCAAGGCACAGAGGAGAAGGTCCCAATATAAAACAGGGATGTTCACTTTACAGAAGAAAAAAACACTTCACCCCACTAAAGATGAAAAGCAATGCAATAATCCAGACCAAAGCCAACTTTAATGAATATTCACACATATTAATTACCTGACAGTGACAGCCAACCATTTGGTCCATTTGTATCATGGTTCATTTTTTGCCTTCACAGTGACTGGAGGGAAAAAATTAGAGAAAAAACAAATTTACTTCATTCATCTTCTGAGGTGTGGTTTGGAATTAGCCAGTGTGTTTTTCTGCCAATAATCTGATCACTAATGCTTTAATTCTTTGCTCCTCAAAATCATTAAGCAGATTTAAATTACAAAAGCTTATTAGTTTGAGGGCTGCCCCATCCTGGAAGTGTCCAAGGCCAGGTTGGACAGGGCTTGGAGCAGCCTGGGATGGTGGAAGGTGTCCCTGCCATGGCAGGGGGTGGGATGAGATGGGATTTGAGGTCCCTTCCAGCCTAGTCTGGGATTCCAGGACACCAAACCTTCCAGGTTTCACCCAGAGCAACTCCACTCTGAGGCAGAGCACGAGGAGAAGGTGTCTGATCCCTGCCTGGCACTGCCCAGCCAACAGCCCTTCCGTGGCACCACCAGCCTTCCCTGGCACAGCATTTGGGATGAGCTCCAGGGGTAAAGCAGGATTTGGGGAGCAGCTGCTCTGTGACTTAGGGCCCTTGCAGAGCCATAGGGATGGGAATGAAACCCCAATGTTTTTCTTGGCTTCCCCTTGCCAGAGGGTAGGGATGGATGGGATTTTAGGAAGGAATTCTTGGCTGGGAGGGTGGGCAGGCCCTGGCACAGGGTGCCCAGAGCAGCTCTGGCTGCCCCTGGATCCCTGGCAGTGTCCAAGGCCAGGCTGGACAGGGCTTGGAGCAACCTGGGATAGTGGAAGGTGTCCCTGCCCATGGCAGGGGGTGGAATGAGATGGGATTTAAGGTCCCTTCCAACCCAAACCATTCCATGATTCTGTGACAGGAGATAGCTTTTCTTGGATTTACAGCCAGGTCCATTTTCTTGCCCAGATGGACAAAGGTGACTTTTTGTCCCTCCCAGCCCTCATTCCCAGCTGGCAGTGCTGACATTGGTCACTTTATTCTCTGCAGAGCTCAGCTCTTGCTCATCCCTCCTTGCTCTGCTGGCCATTGCCCTCTCAGCCTGGCCTCTGCCTGCCCTGTCCTGCTCTGATACCCCCAGTGAGGCTCTGTGGGATTTTCCAGACCACAGCAGCTGCTGGTCTGCCTTGGGAATTGTTAAAAATAGCTTAGAAACTGTTGTAAAATAGTTGATAGATGGTTAAGCATGTACTGTTCCTTTGGTTATTATATTGTAGAAGGGGTTAAAAGGGTAATTATGAGAAATAAGGTACTCAAGGTACCATAACACACCTCAGTGAAGTGCACCATCCCCCAAGTGAAACCATCCAGCCTGGACAGAACTGTAATGGGCCAGTCAAGTGCCTTAAACCTTCATTGAAATGAAGGATCCAAAAAGAAACCAATCCAAAAGGACAAAAACAGGATAAAAAGGAGCTTCTGACCCACTGAATTGTGCTGTTCCATCGGGGCCATCGCTGCTGAGCAGCCCCAGCGCCGGCGCTGCTCCATCCTTGAGGGATCGCTCCTGCCCGGCCCGCGGGTCCCCTTGCTTCAGGGCTTCCTTTTCTTATAATAAATACTAAAATCACTTTAGTACCGGGAGCCTGCTCTCGTTTTTATCAGGAACGTCCCCCAAACTGCCCACAGCAGGAAATGGGATGACCTGTAGGGTCCCTTCCGACCCAAACCATTCCTGGAGCTCCATGAGGTCTCCCCGCACCTCCTCTACCCCCACTCCGCGGCCGCCCTTGAACCCACGCTCTGAGCCTGGCACAGCCCGTGCCCATCGCAGCCGATGCTCGTGACACTCGCGGCCCCTCACGACAGCGGCCGCCTGTCGCGACAGCCGCAGTCCTCCGCGGCGGCAGGGGGCGCTGCGCGGCGCTGAGGGCCGGCGCCGCCGCCATGGCCCTTCCCGGCATTCCCTATGAGCGGCGGCTGCTCATCATGGCGGACCCCAGGGACAAGGCGCTGCAGGATTACCGCAAGAAGCTGCTGGAGCACAAGGAGATCGACGGCCGCCTCAAGGAGTGTGAGCGCGGGCACGGCGGGCCCTGAGGGGATGGCGGGTGGGCGTCTCTGAGACCCCCGCGGGGCGCCGAGAGGGAGCGCGGCGGCCGCGGCGCTGCCCGCGCTTCGTCATGGGCCTGGCCGGGCCCCGGGGGGCGGACGGGGCTGGGCGCTGCCGGCGCCGCCGCTGGGTCCCGGTACCCTTGGGAGAGCTCCGGAGGGTCACAGAATCACGGAGTCATCTGGGTTCGGAAAGATCTCTGGGATCAGCGACATCCGCCTGTGGCTGTCACCACCTTGTCAATGGACCAGAGCACTGAGTGCCACGTCCAGCCGTTCCTTGGGCACTTCCAGGGATGGAGACTCCGCTGTCTTCCTCGGCAGCCTTTCCCCAGTGACTGACCACCCTTTCCGGGAAGAAATTTTCCCTAATATCTGTTGTATTGCACTAAATAGACACGGACTCTTACAAATATCCAATTTAAACTTACCCTGGTGCAGCTTGTGGCTGTTTGTCCTTGTCCTGTCCCTGTTCCCTGGAGCAGAGCCCGATTCCCCCCGGCTGTGCCCTCCTGGCAGGAGCTGTGCAGAGCCACAAGGGCCCCCTGAGCCTCCTTTGCTCCAGGCTGAGCCCCTGCCCAGCTCCCTCAGGGATTCTGCAGCCCCTGCCCAGCTCCCTCAGGGATTCTGCAGCCCCTGCCCGGCTCCCTCAGGGATTCTGCAGCCCCTGCCCAGCTCCCTCAGGGATTCTGCAGCCCCTGCCCAGCTCCCTCAGCCTCTCCTGGGGTTCCAGCCCCTTCCCCAGCTCCATTCCTTTCTCCACATTAGCCCAAGGGTCCTTACTGGTTTCCCAGTCTCACTCTGCCTGCAGCTTTGCTGCTGGAAAAGGGCCTGGTCCCGTGCTCTTGTGTGGTTGAAGGTTACCAAAATCCTGTGTTTCTTTCCTCTTCTAGTAAGGGAGCAGCTGAAAGAGCTCACCAAGCAGTATGAGAAGTCAGAAAATGATCTCAAGGCCTTGCAGAGCGTTGGGCAGGTACGTGAGGGAAACAAGGTGTTGGCAGCCTGTGCTGCCTGTTGAAGTAACCTTTACATCCATTTTAGCATCAAGAAAGAGAAAGTGGGAACAGTCCAGGTAAAACTGATGAGTTAGGGATGGCTGCAGGGTGTCTGAGTCCTGCAATGTTAATTTCCCTTGAGGCTGATGCTGTATTTCCTCTCTTACAGATTGTTGGTGAGGTTCTTAAACAGCTGACAGAGGAGAAGTGTGAGTACACTGAATTCTTATATTTTCTGAGATTGTAAAA
Organism: Agelaius tricolor; assembly: GCF_023055355.1. Taxonomy (NCBI): domain Eukaryota; kingdom Metazoa; phylum Chordata; class Aves; order Passeriformes; family Icteridae; genus Agelaius; species Agelaius tricolor. Next base: position 2,819,942 of record NW_027269265.1, read on the forward strand.
ATCATGGAACCATGGGATGGTTTGGGTTGGAAGAGACCTTAAAGAACATCTCATTCCAACCTCCCACTATCCCAGGCTTCTCCAAGTCCTGTCCAACCTGGCATGGAACACTTCCAGGGATGGGGCAGCCGCAAAATAATAAACTTTTAAATTTTAAATCTTGTTAAAGTTATGGAGAAATAAAGAATTAAAATGTTGGTGATCGGATTATTGGCAAAAAACAATCTGGTTAATTTAGAATCACAGCTCAGAGGGTAAATTGAGTAAATTTGGGTTTTTTCTCTAATTTTCTTTCTCCAGTCATTGTGAAGGCCACAAATGGACCAAGATACGTGGTTGGCTGTCGCCGTCAGGTAATTGATCTCCGTGAATATTCATTTAAAATTTGCTTTCCTGTGGAATATTAGCATTGTTTTTCATCCACTGGGTCCTTAGTGGAGAGTTTTTTTTCTTCCTTAATGTGCACACCACTGTTTTACACTGGTATCTGCTCCCCTCTCCCTTTGTAGTGGTAGCAGTGTAACTTCCTGGTGGAGACAAAATAATCCACAGCATTCCCAGGACCTTGCATGTGTTTTATGATTTTTATTGAGGCAAAACTCTGTCCTTTTGCCTGATTTTGGACTCTCTGAAAATTAATTATTATGAAAACTGATTGTGTAATATCACAGTTGCTGTGCTGTGACTGTTGCTGTCATGCTGCTGAGTTTTAAATTTAATATTATTTTACCATATATCTTAATCATGGAATAGTTTGGGTTGGAAGAGACCAAAGTTCATCCCATTCCAGCTCTTCCATGGCATGGACACCTTCCACCATCTCAGGCTGCTCCAAGCCGCATCCAACCTGGCCTTGGGCACTTCCAGGGATCCAGGGGCAGCCCCAGCTGCTCTGGGCACCCTGTGCCAGGGCCTCCCCACCATCCCAGCCAGGAATTCCTTCCCAAAATCCCATCTAAACCTACTCTCTGTCTGTCTAAAGCCATTATCTTTATCCATATTTTTATTTTTTTCCTCTTCTGGAGAGAAACTGATGTTCATTGCAGAATTTTGGGCCATAAGTAAACTTAATTCCACTTTGGGGCATGTGAGGTAATCTTGATGTTCTGTGTTGAAACAGAGCTGAATCCTAAGGGATTGGTTGTCCTTGGATGAACCAGCACTTTGGAGTTTATTCTTCACTAAAAACACTCTTTTATCTTAAAAGATCCTTGATTTGCTACCAGAGGCTCAAATAAAAAAAAAAAAAAACCAAACCAAAACAACAAAAACCCCTTGATTGTTTTCAAAATGTCAAAATATCAAAGACAAACAATTTCTCCTGGACTAGAAGGACGAGTTTTTGATCAAAGCCCTCCTGGCTGAGCTGCTGCTGCTCAGGAGGGAGGAGAGCAAGGCTGTTTAAATGGGAGCAAAATCACTTCCCTATCTCAAGTGCATTAGCTGAGAAGGTCAAGTGGTTTCTCTTTGTTTTCTTCTCACTGCACAATAATTTCCGTCTGTTGGGCAGAGTTGAATCTGAGAGAGTTCCAAGGTGTTGTAAAGTTCTTTGGATAAGGAAGCTGGAAAGGGACTTTAGTAGTGACTGGAGTAAGAGAGGGGGGACAACTTGATCCTAAACCCTTCCAGAGGGTCAAGGACCCACGTGGCAAGGGACCTTAGAAATTATACATATTTCCCAGCAGGGACAATGGGAAACTTCCAGCAGTGCTGGAAAAGGGTTGTCAAAATCCTCTTTTAATTCCAGCAAAATTGAGTAGAGTGTACTGGAATGTGTTGAAAGATCCCATAAAGATGGAATGAGCAGACAAAAACTGCTGAGGCAGGAGAGGAGGCATCCAAGGTGAAAGATAATTGAACAGCTGACTTCAAAGAGGAGAAGTAAAGGCACAGGAAAATGTTGAAGTTTTTGTGAGGGTTCTTTAGTTATTCTGAAACAGCTGTTCCTGTGTGGAGCAGAGGGCAGGGTTAGATCCCACTGCTGCAGTCAGATTGACAGCAGTAAAATTAAAAATTAATGATGGACTAGAAAACAGTCTTTGTTTTAAAAGAGGTGGAGGTACGTTAATGACTGCTTGGTGTGTCACTCTGTAGCCTTGGTTTTTCTTGTGTGTGATGGAGCAAGGAGTGCAGATTCCAGTGAGGATTTTGGCTAAAATCAGGGATTGTGTTGCAGTGGGGTTTCTAACAGCATTCCTTTTTTTTGGGACTAGCTTGACAAGAGTAAGCTGAAGCCAGGGACAAGAGTTGCTCTGGACATGACCACTCTGACTATTATGAGGTAGGATTCTGCTCTTTTTGTCAAACATTACACAAAGGCTTGAATAATCCCTTCTGCAATGTTTTGAAAACATTTTCTGCAAAGCAATGCTTAAGTAGGAACAATTATTTTGAGGGAAGAAAAAACAATTACGGTATTTTCAGCCATGTTTTAAACTGTGTTTTAAAACTTTTAAAGGTTTGCTAGGTTTGGGTTTTTTTCTGTTTTTTCAGCACGTGAGGTGGGAAGAGAAGAAATAATGTTCATATTGCTGTACAATTTGTGGGGATACCTTTATGAATTTATAAATGTGTCTAGACAATAAAAATATCTCCTCTTACCTCTTGTTTTCCAGATACCTGCCCAGGGAAGTGGATCCACTGGTTTATAACATGTCTCATGAGGACCCAGGAGATGTTTCCTACTCTGAGATCGGAGGCCTGTCGGAACAAATCCGAGAGTTACGGGAGGTACCCAGTGCCTCAAACCCCCATCAGATCCTGATCCATGCTCTCAGTGAAGCTTTGCAGGGCAAAACCACCTTGGGGCTGTTCAAGGATCCTCTCAGATCAGTGCTTTTCATGTTTCATTTGAAGTGTTTGGACTGGGATTAAAATGAAGATGATCCTTTAGAGAGGAGGGTTTAAAGGATCCAGGACCCTTGAGGCTGTGGGAGTGCCTTGAAGTTCAAGTGGCAGGGCCAGCAAAGCAGACTGGAATTTTGCTCAAAAGCTATCAGGATTGCTCTGGGAAATGGGATTAGGACAGTAGGGATGTGATTTGAGCAAAGAGCATTGAGAGGAAGCAGCAATTGCAGAGCCAAGACAAGGGAGTGAATTGATCCATAGGATCTCTCACATTTTCTTATTAAACCGTTTCTCACACAAAAATGCTGCCAGTAAATAATGCAGCTAGATGAAAAACAGGCTGGCATGTGCATCATTAACTGTTTAAAACTCAGAGCTCAGGTTGCTGTGTGTCCCTTCACAGGTCATTGAACTGCCCCTGACAAACCCAGAATTATTCCAGCGTGTGGGAATTATCCCTCCCAAAGGCTGCCTGCTCTACGGGCCCCCTGGTGAGTCTCTGCAAAGGGCAACAAGTGTTTGCTTGTTGTTTTCAGACTGTGGCAAGAGCCTTCTTTGGTTTTCCTTCTTTCCCTTTTTATTTTTTTCCTTTCCTTTTTTCTTTTTCATTTTTCTATTTTCTGTCTTCTCTTTTTCCTTTCTCTTTTTTTCTTTTTTCCTTGTCTCACTCTCTTGTCTCACTCTCTTGTCTCACTCTCTCCTCTCTCTCTCCTCTCTCTCTCCTCTCTCTCTCCTCTCTCTCTCCTCTCTCTCCTCTCTCTCTCTCCTCTCTCTCTTCTCTCTCTCATCTCATCTTTGGTTTTTCCTTTCCCTTTTTTCTTTCCCCTTTTTTCTTTTTTTTGTTTTCCTTTCCATTTTTTCTTTTTCTTTTCCTTTCTTCTTTTTTCTCTCTTCCTTTCTCTTTCCCCTTTTTCCCCCTTTCCCTTTTTCCCCCTTTCCCCTTTTTCCCCCTTTCCCCTTTTTCCCCCTTTCCCCTTTTTCCCCCTTTTTCCCCCTTTCCCCTTTTTCCCCCTTTCCCCTTTTTCCCCCTTTCCCCTTTTTCCCCCTTTCCCCTTTTTCCCCCTTTCCCCTTTTTCCCCCTTTCCCCTTTTTCCCCCTTTCCCCTTTTTCCCCCTTTCCCCTTTTTCCCCCTTTCCCCTTTTTCCCCCTTTTTCCCCCTTTCCCCTTTTTCCCCCTTTCCCCTTTTTCCCCCTTTCCCCTTTTTCCCCCTTTTTCCCCCTTTCCCCTTTTTCCCCCTTTCCCCTTTTCCCCCCTTTCCCCTTTTTCCCCCTTTCCCCTTTTTCCCCCTTTCCCCTTTTTCCCCCTTTCCCCTTTTTCCCCCTTTCCCCTTTTTCCCCCTTTCCCTTTTTTTCTCCCCTTTCCCTTTTTTCTCCCCTTTCCCTTTTTTTCTCCCCTTTCCCTTTTTTTCTCCCCTTTCCCTTTTTTTCTCCCCTTTCCCTTTTTTTCTCCCCTTTCCCTTTTTTTCTCCCCTTTCCCTTTTTTTCTCCCCTTTCCCTTTTTTTCTCCCCTTTCCCTTTTTTTCTCCCCTTTCCCTTTTTTTCTCCCCTTTCCCTTTTTTCTCCCCTTTCCCTTTTTTTCTCCCCTTTCCCTTTTTCTCTCCCCTTTCCCTTTTTCCTCCCCTTTCCCTTTTCCTCCCCTTTCCCTTTTCCTCCCCTTTCCCTTTTCCTCCCCTTTCCCTTTTCCTCCCCTTTCCCTTTTTTTCCTCCCCTTTCCCTTTTCCTCCCCTTTCCCTTTTTCTCTCCCCTTTCCCTTTTTCTCTCCCCTTTCCCTTTTTCTCTCCCCTTTCCCTTTTTTTCTCCCCTTTCCATTTTTTTCCCCTTTCCCTTTTTTCCCCTTTCCCTTTTTTCTCTCATTCCCAAGTCACTGGCAGGCACTGTTGAGTCAGTAATTAAACAGCTTCACTCTCTTGTCTATCCAGGCACAGGAAAAACCCTTTTGGCCAGAGCAGTTGCCAGCCAGCTGGATTGCAACTTCCTCAAGGTGTGTAATGGCACTGCCCCCACACCCTTGGGCTCTGTTTGCTCTCCAGCCTCCTCATCCTCCTGTGTCCTTCCCAAGGTGGTGTCCAGTTCCATAGTGGACAAATACATCGGCGAGAGCGCTCGGCTCATCCGAGAGATGTTCAATTATGCCAGAGATCACCAGCCCTGCATCATTTTCATGGATGAGATCGATGCTATTGGTAAGGCTCCTGGCCTGGGGGGTGGCTGGGCTCTCCTTTTAAGGCTGGAGTCAGCTGTAAAGCCAATTCCCCCCGTTTGAAAGGCAGAAATCAAATAGCAGAACTGATGGGTTTGGTGTGCTGCAGGTGGGCGCCGCTTTTCCGAAGGCACATCAGCTGATCGAGAAATTCAGAGGACTCTGATGGAGGTGAGTGTCAATTCCTGACTGTGGCCTGCACAGCCACATTAAATAATAGTACAGCTGTGAATTGTTCCCTGGGATCTGGCTTTGCAGAACCTTTTCTGGGTTAATAAACTAGAAGTGAACTCAGTGCTGCTTTTACAAAAGGCAGCTGCACATCCTGGTAACTCAGCCATAAGTTCAATGTGGAGACTAATTGAATCTTTCTAAGTTGCTGAAATGATTTGGGATATTTTCTTTTGCTTACTGCTGCTCCCTGCATGTTTGAAGGTTTGCAGAACCCCCCTCTCTGTCTCTTTTAGTCCCAAAGACAGTCTGTAACATTTTTGAACTGTTGCAGTTGGATTTTCAAAGCTAGGAGGAGCACTTGTATTTCTTTGTTTCTGTATTCATTGCTTTGATAAACTGGGTTGTGTGAAAAGAATATTAAAACCACTGGTGACAATTGGAAATTCTGAAGCTAATGGGAACCTTCCTTAGCCTGTGTTTGCAAACAGTTTGCCTGGTTCAAAAGAATGTGTCTGCCTTCCATAGAGAATTAAATCACTGTGATCAAAGAGCAAGTGCTTTGAGTGTTCACAATGAAATGCCTTCCTGTGTGTGGATTAGTATTCCAGAGGCTGTTCTTCAAGTCTAATTGGAATGTCCTGGCCTTGGTGCACTACAATCCAAATGTGTCAGGCAGCCATTGGCTCCTTCAGTCCTTGCAGTATTTTCTTTGCCTCATTGTTTTAGTCAAGTGTTTCACGTTTTGAGCTCAGCTTTGCTCAATGTCCTTTTCTGTGGGCAAAGCTCTTCATTGCTTGGGATGGAATATTCAGGGAGCTCAAGGCCTTGTAGGATTTTTTTTTTTTTTTTTTTTTTTTACTTCAGAGCTTTTAATCTTGATGAAGAATACTTAGGCAGGAAAACAAATCAGACTGGGAAGGTTTGGGGTTGTTGAAAACCAAAATTCTGTTCTCTGTTAGTTGTTGAATCAGATGGATGGATTTGACACTCTGCACAGAGTTAAAATGATCATGGCTACCAACAGACCTGACACCCTGGATCCTGCCCTGCTGCGGCCCGGAAGGCTGGATAGAAAAATCCGTGAGTTCCTGCTTCCCAGTGGCTGCAAGGAGCCTGTAATCCCTGGGAATTGTGGGTTTCTGCTTTCATTGAAGCTCTCATTCTTTCTAGATATCGACCTACCAAATGAACAAGCCAGATTAGATATTTTGAAGATTCACGCAGGTCCTATCACTAAACATGGTGAGATAGGTAAGTAGAAGTTCCCTGGGTGTCATTCCTGCTGCTGTTTGTAGGGATGGGAAGAGGGTGAGTTGTTCCAGGGATTCTGACTGTATTCCCACCTTTACACTGCCCACACAACTTCCCCTCTTGGAATTCTACTTGTTTTATTTTAAAATGCATCCTGATTAAACTGTTGTTAAGTCTTTGAAAAGGAAAACCGAATATAAACCCTTGAGCCCAGCTGGAAACTGGAAAAGCAACAAGGTTCTCATCAGGCAGTTTCCTGTTTCTAATGGAATGGCTTAGTGCAAGGAAAGAGTGTTTTCATTCACCCCTCAATGGAAGAAATATTGCTCATGAAGGAGTCTGAAAACAGCAATCTTTAAAAATCAGGGAGAAACCTTGGAGTTTAGAGATGGCATAAGCAAAACTTGTCTGGTAGTGGTGTGGATCATTCTCTCAGGAGTGTAAGGGGAGAATAACAGGATGAAATGGGGACAGTTTATTTAAGGTCTGTGTCACTCTGAGCTGCCCAGAGTCCTGCTCTCTCTCACAGTGACTCCTGCAGCTCTCCTGGAGGAAGCTGGGGCTGGGCTTTGCCTTTAAAGCAGCTCTGGCTGCCTGGGAGTGCAGCAGGGCCCCGTGGCTCCCCCACCCCTGTGTGCTGACAGCAGCGATTCCTGCAGCCCCTGGAGCTGATCCCAGTCAGCTCAGCTCAGGGACAGCAGGAGGGAGCTCAGGGAGGGCCAGGGCTGGCCACTGCTTTTCTTAGCAGCACTGCTGGCTTAAACCTGCACGTGGCTGCAGGCTAAGGAGAGAAGGAGCTCCAGAGCAAATCATGAGCCCAAGGTAAAGTTCTGGGAGAGAAATTTCCTGCAAGGCATGGAGTGACAGCACGAGGGGGAATGGATTCCCACTGCCAGAGGGCAGGGAGAGATGGGATAGTGGGAGGAAACTCTTCCCTGTGAGGACAGTTAGGCCCTGGCTCAGTTTTCCCAGAGAAGCTGTGGCTGCTCCATCCCTGGAAGTGTTCCAGGCCAGGCTGGCTGAGGCTTGGAGAAAGTGAAAGGTGCCCCTGGCCATGGCAGGGGTTGGAAGGAGATGGTCTTGAAGGTCTCTTCCAGCCCAAACCATTATGGGATTCTGGAATTCTCCTTCATCCTTTCTTTGGCACTGCAGTGGGATCATTCCTTCTGCTGTTCAGCAAGCTGAGGTGTCAGGTCCTTGCTGAATTCCTGCAGGTGATGTGGAAAGACTGATGCTCAGCTTTGATACTGCAAAAGGAAGGGCTGAACTTAGCAGCAGGGTGAGGTGGAAATTGGATTAAAATCCAAAGATAAGGATTTGCTCAGGTTCCAGCATGAGATTCTCCTGCTTCAACCCTGGTGTCTGCTGAAAACCCTAAACTCACAAACCTTGCACTGTTCAGCCTTGTTCATTCTCCTCACTTAGATTTTTTAACTTTCCAATTATGAAAATAAATTTTTTATTTGACATTGTACTACATGGAATTAAAATACAGCTGAAAAACTACTCATCTTTAGGAGCTTTTGGATTCTTGAGATAAAAACATTCAATTCAAATGTTTTGAATTTTATACAGAAGGGAAACTGAAAAGTTTTCCAGGGAGTTAATAATTTTAATAAGCAGCCTTGCAAAAAGCAGGACTTGCTGGAGGCTCAGCAGTGGTTTAGAAATTGATTTCCACTGAATTATAACCATGGCCACTCTTTTAGCAAATATATGTGCATAAAACATCAGGCCCAATATATTAAGACACTAAGTGGCTTTAGTAGATGGATTGTTGGAAGTAGAAAGGGACTGAGTTATGACCACTTGGAGAGAAGTTTTCTGGGCTTTTACAGCATTTCAGTGATAAGAACATTGCCTTGATGGAACTCTTGCCCTTCATGTTGATTCTTGTAACCACAAGTTGGTAACTTTGGGATTTAATTACATAACATGAGCTTTTGGCTGCCACACATTCCTGTTTTAATGGAAGGGCTGATACAGCTGCTGATTCCAGTTAATTTATCAGCCCAATGGGCAGCTCTGTTTGCACTGAAATCCAAGTTTGGTAGCTGGATGTGCACTTTATTGGCATCCCTAAGGGGAAGGGAGATTTATTCCTAACGGGTGCTGGTGTTTTGTGAACAGATTATGAAGCAATCGTGAAGCTTTCAGATGGCTTCAACGGAGCAGACTTGAGAAACGTCTGTACTGAAGCAGGTAATGCCTTAACTCTTCATTTGGATGTGCTAAATCTTGGATAATGCTGAATCTTGGAGCTGTTCTTCTGTGGATTAAACCCAGGAGCTCAGAAATGTTCTGCTGGAACATTTCACTTGAGCTGATCTGAGCCAGCCACTTGTTGGCTGATCTTGATGTGTCCCACTGTCTCATTAGAACCAGATACATTCCAGAAACAGGGATTCAACCAATTTTTCTCCTTTTTGGAGAGAATTCAGGGCTCTTGGTACCCATGTGCCTGCAGAGTTGATATCATTTTATGCTTTTTTCACATGAAAATTTGTGCACTTGGGGTTTGCCTGCACGGGCAAGCTGAGTAAATACACACTCAGAGTTTAAACAAGTTTTCTTTTTAGTACTCCCTTAGTTCAGAAAGGTGAATTCCCTCCTCTTCCCAACATCCAGGACATGGGAAGGTCATGTAGGTAGTGTAACCTGGGTCAGTTTTCATTTGAATTTCAGTGAAACTTCATGTTGTGTCTCTTCACACTGTTAACTCCTCCTCGCAGGGATGTTTGCGATCCGTGCTGATCATGACTTCGTAGTTCAGGAAGATTTCATGAAAGCTGTCAGGAAAGTGGCTGATTCCAAGAAGCTGGAGTCCAAGCTTGACTACAAACCTGTGTAAATTAACCATAGAATTTGTGATTTGATTGTACACATCCTACTGGGTTTATGCATAAAAAAAAAAAGGAGAGAAATAATGTACCTCTTGATTATCATTGTAAGGTGTTTGTGTAGCATGTAGCTAGTAATTTTGGGAATGCTAGTTGCAAGTTGGCTACAGGAGTGTGTTTTCTGTACAATTCTGAAATGCAATGTTCATTACAGCCCAGGCTCAGTAAAAATGTGTGGAGATGTGTTGTTCTCTTAGCAATTATGGTGGGAATTTATAAACGTGCCTGAAGGGATTCACAAACAGAAGAAAGTCAGTTCATTTCTTGACTTTTTGTATATCAGTAAATCTCCTTTCCCCAAACAGTTTATGAATAAAACCTGTTTAAATCTGTTTATCCTGGTAGATTTTGTGTGTAGCTCTCACAGAGAGTTGAATTTTTGTATCTTCTGAGTTGGAGGAGCAACTTTTCTCTGGTGTAAGGATTGAAGTCCTGTGCCTGCTCTACCAAACAGAGGCAGCCTAACCCTTGGAGAGAGAAGGGACTGGTGGGGTCTGGACAAAAATCCTTTCCATGAAGGAATTTTCCCTAATATCCAATCTAAACCTGCCCTGGCCCAGCCTGAGGCTGTTCCCTGGAGCAGAGCCTGACCCCCCCAGCTGTCCCCTTCTGGCAGGAGCTGTGCAGAGCCACAAGGGCCCCCTGAGCCTCCTTTGCTCCAGGCTGAGCCCCTGCCCAGCTCCTCAGGGATTCTGCAGCCCCTGCCCAGCTCCCTCAGGGATTCTGCAGCCCCTGCCCAGCTCCCTCAGGGATTCTGCAGCCCCTGCCCAGCTCCTCAGGGATTCTGCAGCCCCTGCCCGGCTCCCTCAGGGATTCTCCAGCCCCTGCCCGGCTCCCTCAGGGATTCTGCAGCCCCTGCCCAGCTCCCTCAGCCTCTCCTGGTGCTCCTGACCCTTCCCCAGCTCTGTTCCCTTCCCTTGAGGGGCCCAGAGCTGTCCCCAGGGCTGGAGGTGCCTCAGCAGTGCCAGCACAGGGGACAGGCACTGCCCTGCTCCTGTGGCCACACCTGGTACAAGCCAGGTGCCCTTGGCCTCTTTGCCCACCTGGGCTCACTCATTTGCTGCTGAATTCTGGAAATAGGATTTACCTGAGCTGGTGTTTATTTATTACAAGAAGTAAACAAGGTGGTGGTGGTTTTAAGGGCATCTGCTTTACTTTTATTTTTATTTTCCAAGCAGTTCCACCCCGAGGGGTGCACACAGTCCCACTGCACTGTGCAGCTCACCTGAATGTTGGACTGGAGCAGCAATGCACTAAATTGTACTTCTGGCTACTTCTAATTATCCTAATTGGATTATCCTGGGCCTGCTCAGCTGACAGGCAAGTACATTAGATTAGCTCTTGACTTCCCAGGAAACACAGACAGCATCTCCCTGGCAATTTTAACAGCTGTAGTTTTATTTCCTTTCCCATCACAGATCAAACAGATGATGTAAGATGTAGAACAGTTAAAACAGGGCAGACAACAATATTTCCCTGTTTCCATGGCTGTTACAGACCTTTCTCCTTGTTGTGGCTGTGTCAGGAGTGTAAAGATGCAAATCTCAGGTTTAGTTTTAACAACCTTTGAGTGCAGCTCGTACAGCCCATGTGCCTGGAACAATGAGAACATGAAATTAAAGTCCATTTCTGAGCAGAATGGTGATGTGAACAGTGAGCTGAGCCTCTGGCTGAGGCAATGGTTGCTGAAATGTGATTGTTGAAGGTTTCTCAAAGTTTTATTCAGTAAAAACAGCAGAAAGGTGTACTAGAAATAAAAATTGAGACTCTAAAATTCCAGTGCTAGTATTTCCAAAAGGACACTTCCAATTTTATTTAAGCAACCAACCCACTGAGTTTGCTTGCTTTGTCTAAGCTTCCCTCAGAAATTCCAGTGTAGAATTTTGGTTCACTGAAAAGCAAAGGAAAGAAAAAGTGCAGCTTAAAGTGAAATCTCATAGAATCATAAAATGGTTTGGGTTGGAAAGGAGCTTAAGGACCATCCAGTTCCACCCCCTGCTGTGGGCAGGGACACCTTCCACTATCCCAGGCTGCTCCAAGCCCTGGCCTTGGGCACTGCCAGGGTTCCAGGGGCAGCCACAGCTGCTCTGGGCACCCTGTGCCAGGGCCTCACTGCCCTCACAGCCAGGAATTCCCAATTCCCAATGTCCCATCCATCCCTGCCATTGGGAGCCATTCCCTGGCTCCTGTCCCTTCATCCCTTGTCCCAAGTTCCTCTCCAGCTCTCCTGGAAATCTTAGGGCATGAGACCTCAAAAAAGCAGAAAAACAGGTTCTTGCTCCAACACTGAGATGTCTGAGGGCATCGTTTACACCAAGAGGAGAAGACTGGAGATCCCAGAGTCATTCAGAGCTCATTGGAAAAGAGCCCTGGGATCGTCGAGTCCCTTCTGTGACTGATCCCCAGCTTGTCCCCAGCCCAGAGCACCGAGGCCACTGAGGCGTTCCTCGGACACCTCCAGGGATGGGGACTCCAAACCTCAGAGATGACCCCCTTGGCGTTGCCAGCTAAAATGTGAGGCAGCAGCGTCATTCCCATGAGCGATGGAGCCAAGATGGAAGCGGGCGTGCGAGGAGAAGGAGCCCTCGGCAATGTCAGGGGACGGCGACAGGGAGCGTCAATGGCCGCGCCATGGCGTGAGGCGCTCCCAGCCGGGCCCTGGTCACCGCTAACAGGCGAAGCGTCCATTACTGAAACTTTGGGGTGAATTACCCCGAATTTAGGGCTAGCGAGCAGATTCATTAAACGAATGCCCGTAAGGGGAGGGCAGAGCGCTGAGGGCGGAGCGGGGCGGAGCGGGGCGGGGGCCGAGGGAGCGGGGCCCGGGGGCGGGCGGGAGGCTGGGAGGAGGAGGGGGAGGAGGGGGCGGAGGAAGAGGTGGGAAGAGGAGGAGGAGGAGGAGGGAAGAAGAGGCGGCAGCAGCAGCAGCAGCATGGCGGCCGGGCGCGAGCGGCTGAGCGCGCCGCCGCCGCCTCCTCCTCCGCCGCCTCCATCTCCTGCCGCTCCCGAGCCGGAGCCCGCGGCCCCGCTGCCCAAATAGCCGCCCTGCCCCGGGTCCTGCCCCGCCCGGACAGCGCCCGGCCATGGAGCTCGCCAAACCGGCCTTCCCCGCGCTGCCGCAGGCCAAAGAGGACTCTGAGGTGAGCGGGAGCTCCGGTCCCGGCCCCCCGCACACGCCCGGCTCGCGGCCCCGCCGGGGCTTCCCCTCACAGCCCTGCCCGCCCTGCGGTGCCTCCCGCGCCCCTTCCCGCGGGATTCCCGCTGGGATCCATCGCAGGCCGCGGGTCCGTGTCCCGCCCTGTGCTGCTGACACCCCCTGTGAGCACCGGCCGCGTCTCCCCTCCCCTGCTCGCTGTCGGGCTCTGCTCCCTCCATCGCCTCGCAGCCCTCCGGCATCTCCGCTCCCCGGTGCCTCCGGCCTGGAAGCCTCCCACTATCCTAGGTTGCTCCAAACCCTGTCCAACATGGCCTTGAGCGCTTCCAGGCATGGGGCAGCCACAGCTTCTCCGGGCAATCTCGCTACCCTCACATTCAGGCGACCGAGCCCCTCCGCTCCATCTCCTTTGGCTTTTACCCACCCACAGCGGCCCCCACTCTTTTCATGCCCCTTTCTGCGTTCGGTGTGTCACAGCCTGTGTGTGTCCCCCTGCCTCGGTGAGGCCCCCGGCCGTGTCCCGGTGTGAGCAGCCCCACAGGAGTTACCTGCCGGTCCCCTCCGGGCTCTCGGTGCCTTCCTCCCCTCCTCTCCTCCCTGTGTTTTCATGGACTTGCAGAGCCAGGAGCTCTCTGCGGACGAGGACAGGTGGCAATGTGCGCTCGGGCTGAGCTGTGCGCTGTCACAGGCAGCGCGGTGTCTGATTTCTGAACTTGGCTGAACTCCCCGGCGCTGACCCTGGGCGCTGCTGATTTGTTTTTGTGTGTCACAAACGTCCCCGACTGTCACCCCCCCCCTTTGGTGGCCTCAAATATTTAATGTGAAATGTCACAGCCTGCATGAGGGAAGCTGAGAGTGTCTGAGCTCTTCAGACGTCTGTAGATTGTCATATTTCTAAACATCAGCATTTATTTCTGTTTGAACAGCATTGCTCAATGCTGTTATGGTGATAAATTACCTGAAATATGGGAGTGACTCCTTTTGTTCTGGTTTTTTGGTTTTTTTTTTTTTTTGGTCAGGATTTAATGCTCCTCATCACTTCAGAGCTCTGGAGGTGTTACAAGTCATGTAGTTGTTCTCACAAAGTTGTAATCACTTTGTATCTCAACACAAATCATCTGCCACCCTGTGAGGTTTATCATTTGTTTGTTTTTAAATATATTTTCTTTCTGGAGAAACCAATTGTGTTATCCACAGTTTTGTTAACTAAATCAGCCTGGGTGGCTTTTCATCTAAAATGACTAAAGAGGAATGTGGGGTTAAAATAAAAACTAAACCAGAACTCAGTGCCAGTCTAGCAACTCTTAACTGATGAAAACTGAGATTGTGGTACAGTGTCTTTCAGAGTAGCTTTTATTTTTGTCTTTTTGCATGGGCTGTCTGTAAATAATATAATTTGTAGTATGTTAGAATGTCACATAGTGGGGATTTTCAAGAACTGATTCTAAAAACTGTAAGAATTTCTTTTCAATGTGCTGCTTTTGTGTCTGACTTAATCTAAATACAAGATCATGTCAGCAAATTCTGAGCTCTGATAGAAGATAATAAATAGTTGGAGCATGTGGGGGAAAGAGGAAAGTGAAAGGCAGTGGTGAGTGTCAAAGTTCTTGTGGAGGTAACTTGTTAAAAGCAAAGTGCAGGAGATTTAGCCCAGTCCTTCAGACACTGCTTTGGAAAAGCAAACTGAGAAAATTAAAATCATCCTGCCCACAAAAAGTGGATTTTCCTGGAAAGCAGAAGATGCTCCTGTGCATTGCAGTGGGGAGGCTCTTTAATGAGCAGTAATCCCTCATATTTTGGGAAGTTGGTGATGGATGGTTTAATGCTGGCTTGGCAGATTTGATTTCAAGATACTGGGAAGGGGAGGAGGGAGAGCTTGGGGAATCCCTGGCTGCTCAAAAGTGCAGCTTTGTCACTTCTTTAACTCACTCCAAGTGCCAGCCCCAGCTGCCTTCTCTGAGCTGACACTCCTGACCATGTCACAGCTTTAATAATCATCATAATAATTAAAAATGAAGCCAAATCTGCACAGCATCCCATTCCTTCCTGGCACAAGGAGAAGTGTTGAGGGGAGAGAGCAGCCTGGATTGACTGGGGCAGGCTGCAGGGATGGGCTCTGATAAATAGGTCACTTTTCCAGCCTGGATGTTGTTTGTCCTGTCCCTAATCCATAGTGTGGTGTTTGGGATTGCTGCATTTCTAAACCTCTTGGCTCTTGATACTTCTGGGAGCTTGGGAAATGCCAGAAAACCTGGAACTCATCATTCTGGCAAAGCTTTTCTGAGAATGTCTGTGAACTGTGTGTTCTTTTACAGTTGGGTGATGGTGAATATCTCAGTTTTATGAGTAATAGTGATTATATGTGATGTGGAACCATTTCTAAGCTTAGAGGTTTTTTTTGTTGTTTTTTTTTGTTTTGTTTTGTTTTTTGTTTTGTTTTTTTTTTTTCTAAAATCAGCACGTTTTCTAAGGTCAGGTCTCAAACTTTACTGGGAGGAAAAAATAGGGCTAAAAACCCATTAAAAAAGGTCAGATTAATAACAATTAGTACATGTTGTTTTATTAGTACTTCTGGAAAGAAGATCAGTAAGGACTGGAATAATTGAAGGAATTTAACAGAAATTATTTTCCCATTAAATGTTAAACAAAACAAACAAAAAAAAGGACTAGGATATATATATATATATAATGAGAACACAGCAACAATTACCAGTTTATTTCTTTGTTAAAGCATATTTGCTTGCAATCAGGCTGAGCAAACCAAGTATTTGTGATGTACTTATATTTTTTTAGGACTCTCCATGGGTTTTGTAATTAAATTAGCAGCCTATTGACTAAGCAGACATATTTGCCTTTTTATTATGCATAAAAGCTGAGTTCTTTTTTAGCACGTGGAGTTTTTCTAAAAAAGAAATTTACATTTTTGACAGCTATATTTAGTCTGAAATGCTAATGTATTTCTGACTGCTTTTTTTAACTATGAAGTGATGCAGCCTATCTAAAGGTGGAACAAATCTATTAAACTTTTTTTTACTCTCACTTTTGATAGGCAACACAAACAAACCCCTTAAAACACAGCTTTTCCCCTCCTCTGCAGACTCTTTAAAATAAGTAGGAAGCCTGTATCATTAGAATTATTTTACCTGCCCACATAATAGAGCCCAAAAAATGGAGAACAAATGCTGTGTTGTGCTGGGAGATGTAAATCAGGTGACAGATTTTGATCACAGCTCAGTGGGATACTATCAGAGTGCTTTGCATAAATCAGAGCAGTGCTCTGTGGCAGCTGGGGTTGAGCAGTGTCTCAGTCCTGATTCATTTGTGCCTCCCATCCCGGGGAGGCCTGGTGGGATCCACACAGGCACAGGGGAGCAGTTTGGAGAATTTGGGAGTTAAGGCATGTTTGGGTTGTTTTAGCTAAATGAGGATTGTCTCAGTATAACCCAACTCAGGAATTTCAAAAAGAAGGGGCATGGGAAAAGCTCTTCCTGCAGCACTAGGAGGAATTCTGATATCCTGTGTAAGTGTGGCACTCCCTAACCCTTTGTGCTTCCTGTCAGCTGATGGATTCTGCCTCCACTGCTTTATTTCCAATTTTATTGGGAAAAATATTACATTATGGAAGTTTTTAGCAGTGCTGCTGATCCTGTGTGCTGATGGTATTTAATGAGGTGCCTGTAGGACCAGTGTTAGGGAATGGGATAAACAGGAATTTTGTTTCTACTTTTCCTTTAGTTTCATCTTTTATCCTTTTCTGTGGCTTGTGTTTCTCTCTGCTAAAATAGCATTTCTTTCCTTGTTGCCCTTCCTTCTTTCCTTGTTGCCCTTCCTTCTTTCCTTGTTGCCCTTCCTTCTTTCCTTGTTGCCCTTCCTCTCCTCCTTCCTCTCTTCTCCACCTTCCTGTTTTTGTATTCCTTTGCATTTTCAATACCAAAAATGTCTCTGGTGGGGCCTTCCCATTGTCTGAGTGCTCTTGACAAACAGAATTCCCAGTAAATCTGCTTCCATCCCTGCTGAGTGTGGTGGCCTTGGGATGGAGCAGCTGTGCAAGGGTGGCATTGTCACCTCACCCTTTCTGCTGCCCCTTTCTCCAGCCCTCAGCCACTTTTGGGATAGCAGCACTGTCCAAACACCCCTTGAGTTCTGCTCATGGCAGTGCCACGCTCACACCTTCAGGAATTAAAGGATTTGGTTTAATTCTGTGTATTTTATAGACTTGCACCAGGATTTCTACCTGGGGAAAAAATACATATATAACTGAGCCTGCACTGGTCAGGTAGTTGCACTAAATGATTGTTGTAGGTTCCTTCCAACTGAAATAATTCTATTTCTCCAGTATCCCCCATATTTTAACAGAACTGTCCAAGAACACGAAGCCTGACTGAAACTGAAGACACAACCTTTCACTTCATTCCTGTTTGTAGCTAATTTTGAGGCTCTTAAGTACCACGTTTCACACTGATAGATGTGACAGGTTTCAGTGATACTCAAATATTTTTCTTTTCAGTACCTCATTTAGTTTGTCTCCTTTCTTATTAAAAAATGGGAAGTGAGTGTGCTCTGCTACTGCTTTATTATTTCAGGATTTCTTCTGCAGTTGTTCCATTTTACAAACACTGATTGAGATTTTTGTTCTTTGATGATAACATCCCTCTCCTCCACTTTGCTGTGTAAAATAATGTGTAAAATGCTTTCAAACCCAAGGTGTGATCTCATTTGTGAATGTGTGAATGACCCTTAAAGCTGCGTGCGAATGAAAGCCTTTGTGTGGAGGTCATTGTTGTGGGATCAGGAGCCAGCCCCGATCCAGGCTGCAGCCTGGGCAGGGGGATGATGCTGCTGCTGGCAGTTGATGCAATCCTGCTCTCTCTAACACGGTCAGGCTGTAACCTGAGTTCTGATACAGCACGGTCAGGCTGTAATCTGAGTTCTGATATAGCACGGTCAGGCTGTAACCTGAATTCTGATATAACACATCAGGCTGTAACCTGAGTTCTGATATAGCACGGTCAGGCTGCAATCTGAATTCTGATATAGCACGGTCAGGCTGCAATCTGAATTCTGATATAGCACGGTCAGGCTGTAACTTGAATTCTGATACAGCACGGTCAGGCTGTAATCTGAGTTCTGATACAGCACGGTCAGGCTGTAATCTGAGTTCTGATATAGCACGGTCAGGCTGTAATCTGAGTTCTGATATAGCACGGTCAGGCTGTAGTCTGAATTCTGATATAGCACGGTCAGGCTGTAGTCTGAATTCTGATATAGCACGGTCAGGCTGTAGTCTGAATTCTGATATAGCACGGTCAGGCTGTAATCTGAGTTCTGATATAACACAGGCTGTAATCTGAGTTCTGATATAACACAGGCTGTAATCTGAATTTCCTGTGCAGTGTTCAAGGCAGAGCCAGGAGCTCACTTGGCCAGAGCAGAGGAGGAGCTGCAGAGGTCAGAGCCCCTGCCTGTGCTGCTGTAACAGTTTCTGCTGCTCCAGCTTCACAGCTTTTGGGAGAACCTTGTAGCAGGTTTGGAGGAGAGGCTTGGAGTGTTACAGGGAAACAGCTTCAGGCAAGGGGATTCTCCCAGCCCTGGGTGTTGAGGTGCACAATCCATCGTGCAGGAGCCCTGCTGGGATGGGGAGAGAAGTCTGTGTGGAGAGGGAAGTGATGCTATAAATCAACAACAAAAAACTGTCTGGGAGTTGGGAAAGGGTTGGGCACCTGGAGTGGGCAGGGAGGATTTAATGGGAGCTCTGTGCAGCTTTTCCAAAGGATTTGGGGTCTGGGAAGCAGGAGGAGTTATTGCAGGGGGTGGGTGATGCTGAGCAGGTGAAAAGCAACAGTGAAAATCAGGAAGAGACTTCCTGAGGTCATGTCCTCTAATTCCCGGTTGGATTTCTCTTCCTGGTGATTTTTGCAGCATCTCTGAGAGCTTCTCCCTTCACCTGGGCCAGCCTGTGCTTTGCAGGCTCTGTTAATTACAGGGCAGCAGGAGCTGGACCATCCTAAACTGGGCTTGATTGCAGCCAGAGCTGAGCTCTGACAAAGGCTGGGGCTGTACCTTTTCTGTGTGAAAATCAGATGGGTCTGCAGGCTTCAGCTGTCGGGGAGGGAGCAGCTGAGCTGTGTCACGTGCATCCATTTCACTGCATTCCTTCTGGACAGGCAGATGCAGGTTGGCTGGTGTGTTTAAAAACCCTCTTTGCTTTGGTCCAGACTCTCAATGTCAGGCCTGCTAAACTTGTTTAAAAAAAAATCATAAGATAAATTTTTTAGATTAAGGGCACTGTTACAAAAAAAAAAAATTCCACATCACTTTTTGCCATTAAACTGTTGTAAGGAAGAGCAGGTGTAGCTGTGGCAAAATATGGACAAAATAACTCAGATTTTTTGGCAGAGCTAACAGATATTGGATACCAAAAGCTCTTTGTAGTGTGGACAAATCTCACCTATTAATTCATGGCTTCCATTTATTTCAGCTGGAGATTGGATGGGGAAGGAAGAACTTTGAAATGTGCTTTATTCCCCCTTCCCCTGGAGATCTGGCAGAGGGGAGTGGCTCATTTTTCAAACTTTGGAATTCTAGGGGTTATTTTTTTCCACTCCATCTCTTTGGTGTCTTGCAGGTATTGATGAGTGAGGCTTCCAGTGAGTTGTCACTTGTTCTGGAGTACCTCCCAAATCCTTGGCAGCAAGGAATGCTGCTCTTTCCTCCACCTCTGGCATCACCCTTTGTTTTCTTAGCAAAATTCTTGCATTTGATCTGATCAAAAGAGAAGCTTTCAGTTGTTTTTTGTCTGCTTGGTGCTGCAGACAGTGTGGAAAACCTGGCTGCTGATTGAATTCCTTAAAATGGAACCTGGGCTTGGCTTCAGCCCCCATTAATAGATTGGGATTTTTACATAACTTTGCATAACATTTGAATAATCTGGCATTGTTGGTTTTGAAAGCCTTGGAGGGCTGTCAGCAGTCACCAAAATCATTCTTTCAGTAGTTTGTGTACTTGTCTCAGATTAAATGTTTTCCTTAAACACTTCCTTTCAGAGTCATTTTGCAGACTAAATCCCATTGGAAACTGTATTTTTTTGCTTCTTGGAGGGCACTAAAGACCAATGTCTGGGGCCTGTAGTGATTTTTTTCTTGTTCAGAACATCTGTGCCGTCTCTTGGGATTTGGTTCCCTTTGGACTTGCATTGCTCAATTCTTATCTATTTATTTTGCACAGTTTACAGCTGTTTGGGCTAAAAATTTCCTGCCTCTGATGCATTTGAAAGGAACATTTCAAATGTGTTTTTAAGCCAAAATAGTGATGAATTTGTGTTTTCATTGTGCTCCAGATTAAGATTCCTAAATTCTACAAACAGAGTAATAAACCTGCTAAAGTGCTTGTATATTCCTGGAGTGCAACTTAAGCTTTTCAGAGTTTATTTTTCCTAGGCTTGGTTTTAGACTTGGACAAACCTGGGATTTTCTGGCTTTTTGAGGTGAATGATGCTTTTGTGTCCAGAGCAAGCCAGCAGGGTTGTGCTGAATCCTCTCAGGTCCCCCTTCAAGGATACATTTCTGTAAATATCATCCTTTTGTCACAGCGTTTCTCCTTTCTGCTTCCAGCAGTTTATTATTCCAGCTGGAACATGCAGAAGTAATTTAGCTACTTGTGTGTCTTCAGCAAAGCCCATTTCAGTGCATTTTATTTCCCTGTTTGTGCTGCCACTTTAGGTGCTATCCAAAGGATTTTCTGGAGTGGCTTAATGTTTGTTTGCCTGCTTTTCCAGAATAACTTTACTGATACTAAAATCCTTCTTAATTCCACAACCAAGAGCTGGAAAATCCTCCCTGTGCACTGTGGGGGTGTCTGAGGGAAGCACAGGATTTTTATTGTGTTGGTAAAAGAGGTTTAATGTGAATTTAATGCTCCTGGGACAGGTGCAGGTGCTCAGGTGAGCAGTGCTGCAGTTGAAGGGATCCTCCCTGCTGTAATCCACACCTCCCCTCCCAGCTGCAATATTTGATGTTTAACTTCCCCATACTTCTGAGGACATCAGGACATAGGGGAAGGTTTTTCTTAGCTGTGAATCAAACAACAGAGTGATGTAAATAAATGTATGCAGTCTATTGGATATATTTGACTATTCCTTTTATTTTTTTTTAATTTTTTTTTTACCTCCAGATGGTAGCTGGGATCTCAGCTCCAACTCCTTCATGTGTGAGGGTCAAGGAATGAGTAAGAGGCTGTTAATAGAGGCCAGTGGGAGTTGTAGGCAAGGAAAGACAGGAATAGTCTCTCCCTGGCTGAGCAGTTTCTGTTCAGCTCTGGCAGAGCTGCAGAGTGGAGCAGAGGCTGGAAATGTTGATCCTGGTGTTTGCTCTGGGCATGGGGAATGGGAGCTGAGCCCTCCCAGGCCTGGGCTGTGAATGACCAGCAGGGTCATGGGCAGGAGTGTTTTATTGACTGTGTGAGGAGTGAATAAAACACTCACTAAGGGCTTGCTGTGGCCATGGAGAGCACAAATTGCTGCAATTGTTTGGGCTGAATTCTGAATATTCAGAGTGCCTTAGGTGAGGCAGTGTGGATTTTAAGGGAGTCACCTGCTCTGCTTGTTATCTCCTGTTATTTCAGTGGCTGCAGGAATGCATCAGCCAAAGGAATTCCTTTGCTTCTCTCACCAGTACAGAATGTTCTAAAGCTTTTTTCCTTTCTCTTTTCTCCTCTCCACACTTCAGAGAGAAGTTTCTCAGCAGAAAGCTGAGGTGTGGATAAGCTGATAAGGATCTTTTCCAGCCTTAAGGATTTTTTGTAGAATACTTGAGGTTTCTTCACATGAACTTCCCAAACAGTGTTCCTTGCACTTGGGTGGTGCTGGAAAGGCAGCAGGGAGCTTGTACAGAACTTGTGGTTATTTTCTCTAAAATGCATGTCCACATCTCTGCCTTAATGGTTTTTTCTCTGCTGTATAAATAATTATTTTTAATTTTTTTTTTTAAGGATTGGACCTATCCCATGAGGAGAGAGATGCAGGTAGGACACTTTTATTTACTATTTGAGGCAAAACCCGTGGAGCATTTAATGAGGAGAAAAAAGAGCTGGTATCAAAATCAGTCTGTACCTGTAAAGTGTCAGGCAGCACCATGGGAGACAGAATTAATTAGTTAATTAAGGTGAGGATTTGCCAGCTTGGAATACAGGTGTGTTTGCATCTCTGTGCTGCAGGTACTAAAACAGAAATCCCCCAAATATTAAATTTTAGTCTTTCTGCATGTTTTTAGATGATTACTAAAGCTTTGCCTTCTACCTTAGGCTTGGAAGTGTTCTCCAGTGGGATGGACAATTAAAATTTTCCTATCATGGTGTCAATCAAAAATCTTTGCAAAAGAGAAGATTTACACACCTGCATATCTTCATTGGTGGGCAGATAAATGGTTCCAAACTGATATTTTCCCACTGCTAGGCCAAAGCTTGAGGAATTTCCATGTGTGTATCTCTTCTCATCAGAGCAATTTGGAATTAATTACAAGACAGGATAATAAACCAAGTTAAGAGTTCCCTTCCCTTTATCTGGGGCTGGGTGAGATGCAGGAATCAACCTGGAGCTTAATCCAAACCAAGGACTTTGTTCCTGGTCCAGAACAAGATCTCCAGCACCAAGATCATGTTTCTTTTATCCTGCCAAACCAATTTTTTTTTTCCTTGTCCTGCTATAAATGACATTGATTACACATTTCAGGAGTATGTAAATTATTTGTGTCTATGTTCTGAGCGAAATGTGTTATTTCAAATCATCTGGAGTTGGTATTGAATGTCTGTTCTTCTCCTGCCTCCTAGGAAATCTTACCTGGGTTATTTTTAGGCCCATATTCTTCAGCTATGAAAAGCAAGGTATGATTTTCAGAATATTCTCTCCCAGGGAAGCTTTGCTGTGGTGATTTGATTTGTTACTGTGGAGATCTGTGTAAATTTGGTTGCAGTTCTGAACTGGATCATGAAAAATGCCAAAGTGGAAGGAATATGTGCTGCATTTGTGGAATGGCCTGAGCTATTTGTATTAAAATTGAGTCTTAAATATAATTTTTCTTAGAGAATTTAAGCTATTTGAGACACTTTACCAATTCCTATTTCCTTTGCTGAAGTGTTGCAAGACCTGCCAGAACTGGGAACTCACAGACAGACATTAAAAGAAGGAAAATTAAATTACAATCAAGTCAAGCACTGCTCAGGCACAGCTTGGCTCTGCAAATTTGCCTCATGGTTTAAATGATCTTATTTCCATGGTCTGGCTCCAGCAAGAATCCAATGCTGGCTGCAAATTCCTCTCTCATGTAGGGACTTGAAAATTCAGGCAAAGTGAAAGATGGAGAGAGACAAACAACTTCATTGGATGCCTTCCTGTTTTGTCATTTTTTCTTTTGGAAAAACAATATTTTTACACTCTGAATTCCAGAAAACCAGCTCAGATTTGCCTTGATAGAGCTCTATTTTCCTATTTTGTATCTAAATACAGCTTTTATTTTTATTAATATTTCTGTTTATATATAGAATATATACATATTTATTATCTAGTTATGCATATATTTATCTTATATTTTATATATTTTATATATAAAATATATAAATACATATAAATATATATTTATTACATATAAATATATATTTTATACATATTTTATATGTTTATTTTTTATATTCATATTGTCATTTTTTATATTTAAATAGAATTATATAAATAGTATAATTATCTGTATAATATAGTATAATATAGTAATATATTTATTACTAGTCTATTTATTTCAGCTTTTCTTTATATTATTATTAATTATTATTATTTCCTTATCTCCTGCTGTCTACTAGATGAATCTGTAATTTAAAAAAAGATATTTTTTTTTCTTTCTCCACAGCTACCTATACTCCAGAAACATGGAATAACCCATGTAATATGCATACGGCAGAACATTGAAGCAAATTTTATTAAACCAAACTTCCAGCAGTTATTTAGGTGAGAAATGACCAAGATTCCTTTGTGTTTGTGTGTGTGTGTTCTTTCCAAATTCTTTCTTTTCCAAATATTTTCACTTTGTCTGAATTATTTGAAAAATGTGCTGAGGTGCAGAAAGTCTTGAAATCCAAAATTTTATTCATCCTGAAGGAATCTGCAGATGAGATTTATCTGTAATTTGCAGTTTCAGTTTTCAGGGATTTCTGAGAGGGGAAATCTGTCAGGGGTGTTGGAGGAGTTCCCCCACTCCTTTCCTCACCAGGTTCTGGGTTGAATTTCTGGAGCTCAGAGCAGGAATTAAAGGTTGTGCTGATTTCCTCCTGCAGCTCTGTGGTGTTGTGAACTCACAGGAAATTTTCATTGCAGGTATTTAGTCTTGGATATTGCAGATAATCCAGTGGAGAATATAATCCGATTTTTCCCTATGGTGAGTGGATGGGTTGGGAAGGGAAATCCCCAGGAGTTTTCTGAGCTAACAAATACCAGTTTCATATTTGGGATACTCAGCCTCAGGCACCTGGAAGTGCTGCCAGCTCCTGACTTTATTATTGACACTTTAATGAGTGTAATTAACTCCTTTTTACAAGTGTGGAAACAGGTGGAGTTGTAAGGGCTGCTTCTTGTTGTGGTATCAAAAAAAAAAAAAGAAATAAAAATTAAAAAAGGCTGGCCTCAAAACAGAGAGATTTGGTCATGAGGGAATTCTGGGGCCCTTGACCTGGGGGCAACTTTTATTTGAGCCCAAGAATATTTACATTTCTTGTATCAAACTCAAAAGAATAGCTAAGTTTTCCAGTGTCTTAAAACATGTTTGCTGCAGAGGAATTTAAAAGTAACTCATAAATTAAACAATGCCCATTATTGGAACAAACCCCTGATTCTGAGCTGTGGGTTTGTGTCTTTATTTTAGTCCCGTTTGCAACTGAGCAAAAGGATTTTATTCCTTCTTCCACCAAAAAACCCAAAAGTGCCTTCACTGGTTTTGCACTGATAATTTTAGGAATAGTTTAAAGTACAAAAGAAACACAAATGTCCAGTTGAAGTGGGGTTTAAGTCTGCATGAAGGTGCATTATTGTCACTGATACAAAAATTATACCCAATTTAGGTGTTACTACTACTTGCACTTAAAATAATCTGAAACTTTGAATCTTGTATTTTTTTTTTCTTTTCAGACTAAAGAATTTATTGATGGAAGTTTACAAAGTGGAGGTAAAATCATAATAACTTTCCCCTCATAAAACTAAAACTAACTTGGGGTGTGGATTAGAGGCTCTTAAATAGGAGCTTTTCTTAAATTTGGGAGGTTTATTATGCTTGATTTGAACTCTGTTAGACCAATTCAGAGCAAAATGTTCTTTCATTTGCCTCTAACTGCAAAATCAGCCTCTGGGGTTTGGGGTTTTTTCACATGAAACTCAGCTGAGTTCTGTGCATGAGGTTTCCTTGTCCCCTCTCAAATGCAGGACCTGAAATCTGCATTGTGGCCATTGTGTCCCTCAGAATCCTCACAGGAGCAGCAATCCCACTTCTGGATCCCAGAGTGCAGTTAGAAATTCAGGCTGAAGGAACACAACACCTGGTTTATTTGGGTGTGCCTTGCTGCTTCCTGGTTCTCCAAAACAAGGGAAAACCACATTTCAAAGAATTTTATTCAGTTTATACAAATATGGTTAATTTGGGGTTTTTTTTTTCCTTCTCAGGAAAAGTTCTTGTCCATGGGAATGCAGGGATTTCTAGAAGGTAGGAAATGATCCACCCTGATAATAGTAGTTTTTAAACAATTGAAAGCTATTTTACTAATTTTTATTTGGTTTTTTGCAGTGCTGCCTTAGTTATTGCATACATAATGGAAACATTTGGGGTGAAGTACAGGTAAGAAGAGCTGTTCAGTTTTAATTCAGCTGCTGTGAGTGAATAATGATTTTGGAGGGAACAGGAACTGCTGTGTTTTCACTCAGTCTCAGTGCCTTACCCAAGGCTTTACCAGGAGCTGATGATTCCATTTTCCTTCACTGCAGTTGTGTTTACTCCCTTTTTCTATAAGAATCAGGCACCTGCTGCTCAGGGAATGAGGGCACCAACCTCCATCCATGGATAAAACCTTGGGAGAGCCCCAGGGGCTGAACAGGAAAGTGAGCTGAGCACTGGGCTGGGCAGACAGGATTGTGCAGCTGCTGCTTCCTGCTTTGGCCAAGCAATTTCAATTTAAAACCAGTTCTGGGGAGAGTTTAGAAGTTCTGTAGTGCTGAAAATTTGATAATCTGAAGGAAGGCTTAAACCACAGAGACTTTTATATATTTTTTTGCTGAAGTGTTTTCTTCTCTGTTTAAGGGATGCATTTACTTATGTCCAAGAAAGAAGATTCTGTATTAATCCTAATGCTGGATTTGTCCATCAACTTCAGGTGACTTTTTTTAAATTCCTGATCATAACTGAAAAGCCATTTAATGAATCATCTTCCTGCCAAATAGATATTTATACAATATGCTTCAAAGAAATGTCAAGAGCTGGAGGAAAGCTTGGGAGGGAGATGAGTGGGCAACCCAGTTCCTTAGAGTTAAGCTTTGGACAAAGCAAATCCAGGAATGGAGGAGAAATAAAAATCCTGGTTTGTGCAGTGATTGAGAGGCTCTGAAATGTCTTGGTTGATGCTGAAGAAGCTGCAAAGGAAATGTTGTTTGTTCCTTAAAGCCATTTCTTTAGTCATCCTTGAACTTTTCTTTTCCTCTGGCTTCCTGATGGTTTTTGTCATTCATGACAAAGCAACAAAGAATTCTCCTCCTCCCAAATCTGTGCCTGAATATGAGATGCTCCCTGAATTGGCCCTGCTCATCCTTACAAAGCTTTATGCCAGAGTAATTCCAATCCACATTTCTGGACCTTTCCAGGAATATGAAGCCATCTATCTAGCAAAATTAACCATCCAGATGATGTCACCTCTGCAGCTGGAGAGATCCCTCTCAGTCCCACCTGGCAGCACAGGTGAGAAGCTTCTGCTGGGGGTGTGAGGGCATTTTTCAAACCTTTAGCAGCAGAATCCCAAACTCTTGGGATTTTGGTGTGCAGGCTGAGTTGAAACTTCATTGTGAAGTGTTTAAATGTCCTGGTTTGGCCTGGCTGAAGTTCCCTCTTGCCTCCTGCAGGAAGTTTGAAGAGGATGCACGAGGAGGATGAAGATCTGGGCACCATGCAGGTGGCAGCAGCACAGAATGGCTGATGGCTGAGGACAAGAACTGGTTCTAGTGAGAATTCCTGCCAAGAAAGGTGAAGAAAACTAGGAAAAAAAAAACCCACACAAAAACCAGAATGAGAATTAATGCAAAACAATGAACACACACAGCTTCTTTTCAATTACATGTTGCTTTCAGATGTAAATCTGCCTCTGCAACACACTAAGCATCATTTTTAAGATGTTGGACTTCTTGAATGAATAGATGGCACTGATTGTTTTACTCCTTTTTTACACTTTACAGTTTTATTCTAAACCAAGATTTTTTGGACTTGCAAAGAGGTATTATTGCAATAATGCACTTTTCATACTTGAAATTTCTTTATTTGTATGATATAAAGTTATTACTTTAAACAAAATGCAAGCAGGGGGGGATTTGTTTATAAAGTTATTTGTGTAATTTATAACAAGAGACTTTAGTAAAGAAAAAGTTTGCTAAAATCCACCTTGTTCTCAGTATGTATTATGGCAGAAATGTGCTTTAGGAACATACACACAGAGGTTCATTCAAGTTGAACTATCTAGAACATCCTCAAACTGGTTTCCAAGGAGGAGCTGCTGTTGCAAGGCAGTAGTGGCATCATTTGAGGTAAAAATTGAATTTGTCTTTGGAAACTGAGGCCTGGGGCATTACCCCACATTGGGATCAAGACATAAAGGATTCACCTCAGCTCTGGTAAAACCTTAGCCCGAGCTAAGGAAACATTTCTTGGTGCTTTAAGGTTTCAAACTGGGGATTGTGCAGCTGTGACTTTCCTGCCTCAGCAGCACAGAGGTTGTGCAAGCACAGTCCTGGTTCTACATCTGCTTTATTTCCCAATGTTTGTTGCCTAAAAGCCAGGGCTGGAATGATTTGGGAGCACTGTGGAGTCTGAGCAAGGCTGTTAGAAAAACATGTGTGTTTGGGAAGTCTGAGCTTGGTAAGCAGGGTCAGACTTAACAGGGAAAAAATGGGCTCAGGATTTGGGGATCAGAGCATCCAGCAGCACATTCCTGTTCCTGCTGATCCCCTCTGCCACCTGCAGCAGTGATGGAGCACAGTAATTCCTTCAGGGGAAAAAAAATCTGGTAAAAATAGTGTGATGCTTTAGGAACCTTTCAGCTGGAAAGAAGGGGGTGATTTATCTCCTGGAGAGCTGCACTGTGCCAGTGTCCAGTGCTGGTTTGCAGTTGCAGAGGATTTGGTCCTGCTCTGAACTTGTCCCTCCCTCCAGGAATGCTCTGGGGCTGTTGGGAAGTGCATTCCTGGCCTCTGGAACAGCCCAGGCACTGCCAGGCACTGGGAGGCATCAAATCCCTCTCAGTTGCAGTCCCTGGGGAAGGGCAGGGATGGAGCACAGATGGGAGGCACTGATTCATGGCTCCATGGCCGTGTCTGTTCTCTCTGGGGTCCTGGGAACACTCCCTTCCTACTGACAAGCTCCATGACTAAGGATTTCTCATCAATCCAGGTTTTTTTTCCTGGCATTATCCCCTCCTGGTGCCTTTTACAGTCATTCTGGTCTGTCTGCCTGTCAGATCCCAGGGGATTCTGAGATTTAATTTTCCTCAGATCTATTACTAAGCCATCTATTTAAAGCTTCCCCTGTCTGTCTGCTGTAGTTTCACTGCCAGGAGGGTTTTGTTTCAACATTTGATTTTGGAGGTTGAACTAAAGGCAGGAATTGGAAGCAGGGTCCCTCACTGTGCACTGGAAGGAGAAGTGGAGGGTGAATTATTATTTTTATTTCCCAGGTTCAAACATAAAATTGCAACACCCAAATCTTTGGGAAGCCACAGCTCTTGATTGAGGTGCTGAAATTGCCTTTTCCAGCTTAGGGGAAGCAGAGTGAAGGAGCTGGAAATCTCTTCCTCAGGGTGGGAGAAGTCTCAGCCAAAAAATGAAATCACAGGGAAGAGGTAACATTCAACCTCTGGAGAAGCTGGCAGTGCTGTTAGGGCTCATTCTGACAAAAAAAAAAGTGTTCCAGGCAATGCTGGACAAACTGGGGCAAACTGGGATAGTGGAAGTGGCCCTGGCCATGGCAAGGGCTGGAATGAGATGGGGCTTTGAGGTCCCTTCCAGCACAAAGCAGTCTGGGATTCTCCAGTACTAATCAACACTGTGCCCAAATACAGCTGTTTATATATATATATATATAATTTGTATGATTGTATATATTTTTATAAAGAGATCTATATAGTTATATATAATTATATTCATCTGAACCAGAGGT
Source organism: Agelaius tricolor (assembly GCF_023055355.1). NCBI lineage: Eukaryota > Metazoa > Chordata > Aves > Passeriformes > Icteridae > Agelaius > Agelaius tricolor. Next base: position 2,848,903 of record NW_027269265.1, read on the forward strand.
ACCCAGATGCCTTTGTGGTCCAGGGAAGAGACATTTATGAAGGGTTTGGTGCTTGCCCTCAAGGAGGTCATGGTTGATTTTATATATATATATATATATATATATATATATATTTATATATATTTATATATAAAATACATGTATAGAGTCTCTCTAGATATGTATATTTATAAATATGTATACATTATTAATCTGTCAATATAGATTTTATGTATACATAAAATATCCATATATAGATTTTATATACCCATATATACTATGCATATTGATGTCAATATTTTAGATCTATTTTTATATACACATCATAAATATACAGGGGCCCTTGCTCTTCCCTCTTCAGCCCTTTCCACTGGGGATAAATGTCAGGGCTGCTGCATTTCCCTGCCCCCGGGGCCATGCAGAGCTGGCACTTGTGGCATTGTCCCTGTCCCTGTGACAGTTTCCAACAGCCCCCGTGTGGCTGCGGTGTCCCTGGGGCACACCTGAGCCCACAGCGGCACCTCCCAGGCCCCAGGCTGGGCACTCGCAGCTCTCCAGCTGCTGTTTGTCACCTCGGGAGGAACAAAGAGCTCTTCAGCTGCCCCGAGGGGGCTGTGCCCATTGTGCTGCAGCCACAAACCCCGGCTTTCAACCCCATTCATCTGTGTGACAATGATCTGAGCAGGGCCACAGCACCTGCTCCTCACTCTGATCTTCTCATTAACTCTTCATGAGGGCCTGGGGCTCTTTACATGGTGTAGATACCACGGAATTCAAATAATCCACTTTAAATCCTGGAAATTCTGAATTAATTACAGCTGTGAAAGGCAAGAAAATCCACCTCAGTCACTTGGGCCAGCACAAAGCAGGAGCTGCTTTACAGAATGAGAGTCAGGGCTTGAGCCATGCAGATGCTGTGAGAGGAGCACATCTGCTTTCTCTTGGGACAGAAATCCACGTGGAGCTGCTAAAAGTGTTCTTTTCAGCCCAGGGAAGGGGAACAGGTACCTGCAGCAGCTGCTGCTGCTCACCAAGCACATCCTCACTCCATGAAAAACAGTCCAGGTACAGGTGCCAATCATTTATTCAGCTTAAACAAAGATATTCTTTAAAAAAATAATCAATAAATAAAGCAGACATCACCAAGGAGACACTGGATGGAGTGGAGAACCCTCAGGAAGATCAAGCAGAGCCCCCAGCACTGTAGAGCTGCTCTCCAGAGCACAAAGCAGGACAGTGTGGAGGGCCTGGCTGCCCACAAACAACCCTGCCTAGGGACAATGCCCTATTCATGGCCGTGGCATTTGTCCCTCCCCACACAAAACACCACTGTTGGCAACAGGCCTGTGGCTGTTCTTTGCTTTTCACCCCTGGCAAAAGTGCTAAAGTCATGGATCCAGTCTTGCAGCAGCAGGGAAGCTCCACAGCAGCAGCAGCAGCAGCAGCAATGCCTTGGGACAAGGGGGGAATTCTCTGCTGCTTTGCTGTGCCACAGGTGCAAATCCCTCCTGGCCCTCTGGAGATCCAGGGGCTGGGCCAGGGGTGTTCAGGAAATCCCAGAGGGGTTTGGGTTGGAAGGGACCTTAAATTCATCTCATTCCAACAGGGACACCTTCCACTGTCCCAGGCTGCTCCAAGCCCTGTCCAGCCTGGCCTTGGGCACTGCCAGGGATCCAGGGCAGCCACAGCTGCTCTGGGCACCTGTGCCAGGGCCTGCCCACATTCCCAGGGAACAATTCCTTCCCAATCTCCCATCCATCCCTGCCCTCTGGCAGTGGGAAGCCATTCCCTGTGTCCTGCCCACACAAAAACCCCTCTCCCTCCTTTTCAGGCCCTGGAAGTGGCTCTGAGGCTGTTCTGGGTGAACACCCCCAGCTCCCTCAGCTGAAGCTGAATCTGACATCCCAGTCCCTTTCCCAGTGATTAATAGCCAGCACCCCACTCCTTATGGGATGTACTCCTTCAGACATTCCAGTTTCCCAGTTACCCTCTGCCCTGTTGCAAACCACATTTGGGGTTTTTATGTCAGAAAAAAAAAGTAATTATCCTGAAAACCAAGTTATCAGCTAAAGTGCAGGAGCCCTGCAGTGAGAAGCACATATCCATTTTCAGCACAGCCTGGAAGGATTCTCCCCAACCTGCACCAACAGTAACAAATCCAGTCTTGGAAAACAGTGCCTAGAAAACGTCACCAGCACTTCCATGAGGTGCCATGGAAAAATCCAGAACTAAGGCCTGTTTTGTGTCACTAATTCTGCATAAGAGAAGCCTCATCCCTTCCCCAGCTACATCATCCTTCCATCAGCACAGCCAGGACAGTCCCAGGGCTGTCCTTTGGCTACTGAGAAAAGAAGCACAAACCTTTAGAAAAATACAATGCAAGAAAAAATTTGAGATAAAAATATAGACCTTTGGTTAAAAACCATCCCTTTAACGAGTCCTTTGTAACTCAGCTAGAACAGAAAAGCTTCACCTCGACTCAACAGTAGTAAAAATTAGTTCTAAACTTATTTTCTAACCCAAAGGACTCTTTCTAAAACCTCAGTAATTTTTTTCCCCCAAGATTTACACATTTGATGTTCATTATTTATAGGGATTGTTATATCTGCAGCAATAAACTATAGAAATTTTCCACGGAGAGAATGTTTGCAGCACAAGCTCCTCCACCAACAGTCTTTCCAAGAAAAAAAAGAACCCAGAACACCTAGAAGTTGTTAATTAAAGAACCGTTGAAACATGTAGTTCTCATCAGATACCAAGTAGCCAAACTTCTTGTAGAAATCCACATTTTTGGGCAGACACTCCAGAGTGATTTTGTAACAGTTCAGTCTCTTACTTAGCAAGGTGAGGGTGGACGTTAATCTGGAAAAGACAAAAAAATCAGCAGTTAAATTAAACTCAGGGTCAGTGAATATTTCATGAGTTTTATTATCACAGCCACAACACTGAGGGCTGACAGCCCTCTCTGTGTTTTCCTGCAGATCATTTTCTGCCCAGCTGGTGATCCCTGCTGGCTGAATTGTTCCCAGGTGCTTGGCAGCAAGGTGTGAGGTGTAAAGGGATTCCTGGTAAAGGTGGGGAATACTCACAGTTTTCCAAGCTGCTTCCCTCTGCACTCCCCGCTGACCACCACATCTTCTATCCTGCCTCTCTGAAAACACAGGCAGGTGTTTGTTAGCCCTGGAGCTGCCCCTGCAGCTCCCTGTGCTCACAGCCTGCCTGGGACTCCCAGCCCTCCTGGGCATCCTCAGCCATCTGCTCTGTCAGAGCCACGGCTGACTCCTGCCAAGGCTCACTGGCACAATGGCACAGACCTCCAAGGGCTCCCTTTCCTTAGGAAAAGCCAAAGCCTCCTTTTGCTGCCAGCTCAGCATTCAAGGATGTGATAGATTTTTTTAAATACACAAAATACTTGATATTTTTAAATACATTTTTTAAATATTTACATTTTTAAGGTTGGAAAAGCCCTTCAAGACCATTGAGCCCAACTGTTCCCCAGCACTGCCAAGGCCACCACTGACCCGTGTCCCCAAGTGCCACATGGATTTTAAATCCCTCCAGGGATGGGGAATCCAGCCCTGCCCTGATCAGCCTGTACAGGCCTGGACCACCTTTTCCACAAGGAAATTTTCCCCAATATCCAACCCAAACCTCCCCTGATACAACCTGAGGCTGTCACCACCCAGTATCACCATAAAACCAACACACCCAGAGTCAGGGCCAGGATCTTTTCCTCCCTCCCCAGTGCAGATTTACCTTGGCACAGGAGTGAGTGAATTTGTGTTCTATAACCAGCGTTGCCGTGGCGACGATCTGCCCCAGGTTGGTGTCCTCCACCACGGTCACGTAGTAATCTCCAGACCTCTTCATGTGCTCAAAGGTTTCTGTGGGAGCAGGCACAGTGTGGAACAGGCAGTTCAGGCTGAATTGGGGTTCCTGTTCACTACAGTGAACCCCAGTTCAAGCTGGTATTTGCAGCAGCGTCTGACTGCAAATCGCTGTGGGATCACAGGGACGATGCACCCAACGCTCCAGAAAATGAATGCCCCAGGAAAAGCAGGAGTTACACAAATTCCTCTTCCTTATTTTCCCAGAAAAGCCTCCTTGCTGAGCTGCTCTGCACATGGGCACTGCAGTATCCAATCATGGAATGCTCTGGACTGGAAGGAGCTTAAAGCTCATCTCATTCCACCCCCTTCACATGGGCAGGGACAACTTCCACTATCCCAGGCTGCTCCAAGCCCCTGGCCTTGCACCTTCAGGGATCCAGGGGCAGCCACAGCCACTCTGGGCACCCTGTGCCAGGGCCTGCCCACCCTCACAGGGAAGAATTTCATGGAAAGGTTTGTCCAGCCCTGGCACAGCTGCCCAGGGCAGTGGTGGAGTCCCCATGCCTGGAGGGATTCAAAAGCTGTGTGGATGTGACCCCTGGGGACATGGATTAGTGTTGGGTTTGGCTCAGATCCTGTGATTCCCTGAATCCCTGAGCTGCCTGTCTAGCCTGGGGGGAGGATTTACAGGGGACCTAAAGTAGGTTCAAAGAGAGCTGGAGAGGGATTTTGGTCAAGGGCTGGAGGGAGAGCACCACGGGAATGGCTTCCCACTGCCAGAGGGCAGGGATAGATGGGATATTGGCAAGGAATTCTTCCCTGAGAGGGTGATGAGGGGCTGGCACAGGGTGTCCAGAGCAGCTGTGGCTGCCCCACCCTGCAGAGTGTTCCAGTCCAGCTTGGAGGGGCTTGGACCAACCCAAATAATCCATCCTACCAGCTGTCTAAAGCTCAGTCTAAAAATCAGTTTCACAATTTAGGCAGCAATTTAAGCAGCCCTTGGGGATAGCTGCAGCTGGATGCAAGGCTGAGTGCCCAGGGGAGCTGAACTCATCCCTCCCTCTGGCATCAGGCACTCAGGAGCCTCACACCTGAGCAGCTTTGCTGTCAGCATCCTCTGATTGCCTGCAAGCCCTGTGGAAAACCAAGGAATGATGAGGTACTCACTGATGAACTGCTCCGGGCTCACCACTCCTGTTTCCGTCAGCTGACCCAGAACCTTAAAAAAGCCTGGCAGGAAAAGAGGGGGAAAACAACTCTCAGTGAGGGACAGACACACAACCAGCTCCAAACAGCAAGGAACAATCCAACACAGCTGTTTGGAGAGGGACCGTGGCACCACCACATCACAAGGGGATGGAAAAATGGTGAAGGATTGGCTAAAGCTCAGGTGAGCCTGGAATAATGAGTGCAAAGCAATCTTTTTATCCAAATTGCAGAACTGAAGGAGAATTCATGCAGCAAGATGCTTGTTCATGCTGTTTTGGTATTAAAGGCTATAGTATGAACAACTGTGCTCCCTCTCCAAAAGCATGGTGAATGGGAACTTGTGGATTATTTGGAAGATTTTACTTAAATTTTAAGATTAAAACAGTAAACCAAATTTTCAGGGTCACTCAGTACAGCACCAATCCATGATGCCAAAAGCTCAAATTCAGGGATGTGGTCACACAGGACAAACCAGGACATGGTCACAGCCCCAAGGCCACCAGAGCCCAAGGGATGTTAGGACAAGGCTCAGAGTGGCACTGCTGGGGTGTCCTGTGCAGGTTCAGGGGTTGGACTCAATCATCCCTGTGGGTCCCTTGCAACTCAGGATGTTGTAAAATTCCATCAAATTGTTTACTGATAAAAATAACCCAAATCAGGGAAAATGAGCAATCCCAATCCACTGAGAGCTCCTCCAGAAACACAAGTTACCAACTCAGCTCCCAGTGTCATTTCTGGCAATAATAAACCAAGATTCTACCTCGATTTACATCAGCTGTGCAGAGTGGCCTCAGGACCAGCCCATCCCCTGGATCCAGTGGAGAAATGGCAGGAGAAAAGGTCGTGGTGTTCTCACTCCAGTCGAGTTCCTGCAGGATGCTGGGGTCGAACATGGGCGTGTCATCGGGCATCACGGTGGCCACGGGCATCATGGCTGCAAGCAGAGACCTGCAATGGAATGGAACAGGCAAGGCATGGTTCAGATTCTAACTGAGCTGTTCCCCCTGCAGCATGCCATGGGGTGTGCCTCAGGGGTTTCCAGGAAGGTGAATACACTGCTGGTCACTTTATCTGCTCAGCCTTCACCAGAGCAGGGCCAGCACATGGAGCTCCTGTGTTTGTCCTGGGACAGGCCAGGATAAACAATCCGGGATTTCCCTCTACAGCCCTCTGGGAAGCAAAGCATCACTCCCAAGAAACCTCCCAACAACCTGCCCAGCCCTCACCTGCACTCCTGTTCAATTTCAAACCTGCATTTTTTCCAGGCAGTCCCACCCCACAAGTATTTCCTGCCTGGGGCACAAGGTGCCACGTCCCCCAGCAGGTGATGGCACAGGCACAGCCCCTCCTGTTTGCTCTGTGTGTTTGCAGAGCCCAGCTGCCAAGCACAGCCCCACAGCGGCCATGACACAGGGCCAAGGTGACAGTGAGACACCTGTTAATGATTGAAGAGACTGGGTTCTTCTGGGTGACAAAGGGAGGCATCTTCCTTATTGCAGTCAAGGTTGGGCAGGGCTTGGAGCCACCTGGGACAGTGGAAGGTGTCCCTGCCCATGGCAGGAGGTGCAAGGAGGTGGGCTTTAAGGTCCCTTCCAATTCTGGAATCCTATGATAAATCCTATGATAAATGAAAATAAATTCTTATTCTGTCCCCTGCAGAACACCTGGTCAGGGTTCTGGTATGAGCAGAGCTCATGAAAAATTCCAATTTTTTAATAAATCTTCAGATTGCCTTAGCTGCACCATGAGTACAGCAGTCACACACTAGTGGTCAGGCTAAACAGCAGAAAGAAAAAAGTATTTGGGATGACACTTTTTAAAATAAGACACCTCACACAGAATGTTTGCTGTGAAGCATCACAGTGTAATCAGCCTCAAAAGTGAAAGTGGCTCCAGAAACCCAAGTGAAATTTCTTCACTCAAAAAAAAAAAACAACACAAAATCTTTTTTTATGCCACCTGCTGGTACACACTGGCCTTTGAATCCCAGCTCTCACCCTAATTTTGCAAATAAAAGTAAAAGCATTTGCTGTTACAGCAATTCAACAGCAACACAAACTCTCATCCTGTGTGAATTTTCAAAATGAAACAGCAGCAAAGATGAACTGCAAAGAGAAACATTCCTACAGATTTCTCTGTTCCTCCAGCTCAACAAGCCCGATGTCACTTTTCCTCTGTCCCCCAGAATTCCCAAGTGTCCATATCAACATTCAAACAGTGTACAGAATAAAGCAAACCTCAAACTCCAGCTCAGGGTTACAGCACACCAAGGGAAAAGCACAAAGGGAAAATCAAATTTCCAATGCTCTATGAGCAATTAGTGACCAACTAAGAGTCACTTTCCCAACTACTTCCGGCACAGCTGGAGCAGGATAGAGTTGCAAGTTATGCTCGTTTTCTGGAGGCAGGAATATGAATTAGGGTAATGTCAATTAAAAATAAGAAAAAGAGATTAAGACACAGGGAAGGAGAGCTCAGGCCTGTGGGTCGTCCTGGTCCCCACAAGTGTAGGGAGCAGGGTATGGCCAGGGACCCCCTGAGCTGAGCTGCCACCCCAGGGGACACCCCCAAACCCCCAGGGAGGGTCAGTGGGGCCTGGCCAGACCTTTGCCAGCCCCCAGTTTTGGGGTGGCAGAGCCCAGCCCTGCCCCTGGAGGGTGCCCAGGGCTTTCCTCAGCCGAAGCAGCCCCTTGGGACACACCAACCTCTCGAGGGGCTCCCCCACCTCACACAGGGCCCCGTGAGGGGATCCCCTCATCACGGAGCCCTTCGGGGGGGTCTCCACACCTCACACACAACCTCGGGGGGTCCCACACCCCCTCACCCCTCACCCGCTCTCTCGGGGGGTCCCTACAGTTCAAGCTGCCCCTCGGGGGTAGGACCCTTCCCCAAACCAGCCCCTCAACTCACACACGCCCCACTGAGGGCAGCTCTCACTCCATCCGCAGCCCCTCGCTGGAGGTGCATCCCGCTGCCTCACACACAGACCTTTGGGGCGGTCATATCAACCCCTCACACACGCATAGCCCCTCGGTGGTGTCCCCACAGCGCCCCTGAGCTGCAGCAGCCCCCCGGGGGTGCGACCCATCCCCAGACCGACCCCTCAGAAGAGACCCCGACCCCCCCCCAATCCCTCCCGCTGCCCCTCAGGGCCCCGCTGCCCGCACTCACCCGCGCGCACCGGCCCCGCCGCACGCGCCGCACGGACGTGGCAAGCGGTGGGCGGGGCCATGCCGGGCCCGGCGCGCGCGCGCGCCCGCCCTCCCGAGCGCAGCCAATCGCAGCCGACAGCAGCCGATCGGAGCCAATCGCCGCTGAGCTCCGCCCCCCGGCCACGCCCCCACTCAGCCCCTCAGCCGGCCTCGCGACCTTTAGGGCCCGGCTCGCTCCCTCGCGCGGATTGGGCGGGAGCGCTGTGGACACGCCCCTGCCTCAGAGAGGCCACGCCCCTCCCGCCCCCCTCAGGGCCCCGCCAAGATGGCGGACGGCACCGTGTATTGATTGAGGGTCCTGTCCGGGCTCGGTGCTCCCGCCACTCTTCTCCCCTCCTGAAGGGTCTTTTCACCCTCCTGGAAGTCCCAGTGGGCTCTTCGAGGGGAAGGGTGAAGGCAGCGAGACACGACACAAGCACACACCCCTTGTACCCCCTCAGAGATGCCAAGGCTGAGGCATTTGATGGGTTTGGAATTTTAGAATCATGGAATTCCAGACTGGGTTGAGTGGGAAAGGACCTTTAGAGATGATCTTGTTCCAGCTCCTGCCATAGCAGGGACACCTTCCACTATCACAGGTTGTTCCAAGCCCTGTCCAACATGGCCTTGAACATTTCCAGAGATCCAGGGCCAGCCACAGATTCTCTGGGCGCCCTCTGCCTTTCCACCCTCACAGGGAAGAATTCCTTCCTAATATCCCATCTAAACCCACCCTATTCCAATTTAAAGCCATTATCTCTTTTCCTGTCCCTCCAGGCCCTCACTTTGATCGTTTTTATCTCAGTGGGATTTTTTTTGGAGGCTCCATTGCTCTGCTTGGACAAGACCTGCGCTGGGATGGGCCTTGTTCAGCATCCAAGGCTGACAGACTCCATGAGTAAGGGTTTAAATTAATTTTCAATAAAAAAACCCAACTTTGGGATCATCTCAAGAGACAGTTTTACGAATAGCTGAGGTCAGGGCACGCATGTAGCCTGCAGCAGGAGAATTGGTGAACGCAATAATTACACAAAACGCTTCTGAGACATGATTCTCATTTTCCATGTGTCTCCCCTGTTATTTTACCATCAGAATGAATCATTCTGTAACCATGGAAACAATCAACATTCCATATTTTTTGACTTCTTCAGGCCCAGAGTGACCAGATGACACACACCGACCTTCCCTGGTCCAGGCACACCCAAAATCTGGGGGCGAAGCTCAGATTGCAGCCAGATGAACCACTGCAATATTTAACCTTTTATTGGGAGGGAAAGGCACAAACTGGGCTGTGAGTCTCCCCTCCTATCCCTTCTCATTTGTTTTGAGGGATTCAGAGGAGTGGGAATGTCCCATCCATGCTACAAATGAATATTTATTGTGCTGCTTTGCCTGCTTGAACAGGGACACAGGGAGTGTGGACACATTTCCATGGTGTGAAAAATGCCAGCCAGAGGTTTAACTTAACCCCCACCACAGTGCCTTTTCCTGGATGGAAACATTTTATGGATTTGAGGTAGATTTTACATTTTGTGTAAGAAAGAGTGGAAAGTCAATGCTTTCTAAAACCAAAACCCTGCCATAACAAGGCCATGACCACATGGGGTCAGCCCAGCTTTCCCCACTGAGGCTCAGGCAGAGTTCCTGCACCTGCAGCTGGAATTCAGCGACTTTTGGACAATTCTCCTCCAGGAGCATCCTCCCAGTTTCCAACAATGGCTGTGGAGGGATAAAAATGTGTATTTTATGATTGGCTTTTCACAAATATTCAAATGAATATTATATGTGTTCTGTTAGAAAGTGATGCTGTATTAATTCTCTTAAGTGGTGTGTTAAATATAGTTTTAGGTTATTAAAAATGTTAAAATAGAAACTATGCTATGTAGGATACTTTTTTTAAAGAAAGGACTGGCAGTGAGACAGCAGCCACAGGACACCTGAATCTTTCAGAGAAAGAGAATTTATTGCTCCATTATCAGGAGAAATGAACTTCTTCCTGCCTCAAAGATGCTGTCAGGATTCAGAGGAAGAAGTTGACATTGCTCAGACAGAATCCTGTGTTTGAATGGAATTTTTGCATCATGGATGAGCTGTATGAATATGCAACAGGCTGTTGTTTTTAAGGGTTAATCCTCTGTTAACGTGGGGCCTTTTTTGGGCTCGTGCTGCCCAGAAAAGGTACCCGGACTGTCCATAACTCTTTGTCTTATTGTCTCATATTGTCCTAATCCAAATTGTCCAAATTATTATTACTCTAATTCTATTGCTATTTTTATAACCATTTTATTACTATTAAACTTTTACAATTTTACAAACAAGTGATTGGCATTTTTCACATCCTGACCCAGCAGGTGCATCTGCCCTGTGGGATTTAACAGCTGAGCAGTGCACTCTGTGTGTGCATCTCAGTGCTCCTGTGCAGCAGTGGAATGTTGAAAAACGAGGGGGAAACCCTTTATTTTGGTTAAAACTCTCGCTCTGCCCCAGCAAGGCTGTTTGTCAGTCCTGGAGACCAGTGCTGTCCTGTTCCCCAGCCCAGGTGCTGACAGATCTTTTTGCACATGGATTTTGTAGCAGCAGGAGTCTAAACCAGAGCAGGGGAATGAGGTGGATGGGAAAACCTTCCTTGTCATTCCAGGCCCTTGTAAATAGTCTTTCTCCATGTTTTCTGTAGGTTCCCTTCAGGCACTGGAGGCTGCAATTAGTCACCCTCAAGTCTCTTCCAGGCTGAACAATCCCAGCTCTCCCAGCCTTTCCTTGGAGGGGAGCTGCTCCATCCCTCTGATCACCCTGGATTCGTTCCAACAGCTCCATTACATTGATTGGTGTTCCAGGATGGGAAAAACTGAATCAGGGATCAGGCACTTTTGCTGAGTCCACACATGAAATGGGCTTTGCTGAGCAGGGACAGGACCCAGGGAAGGGCTGGAGCTGTGCCAGGGGAGGTTTAGGTTGGATATCAGGGAAGGTTCTTCATCCAGAGGGTGCTGGCACTGCCCAGGCTGCCCAGGGAATGGGCACAGCCCCGAAGCTGCCAGAGCTCCAGGGGGCTTTGGACAGCACTGCCAGGGATGCCCAGGGTGGGACTGTTGGGGGGTCTGGGCAGGGCCAGGAGTTGGACTCTGATGCAGAGTTGGACCCTGCACAGAATTCACAGAATTCACAGAATTCACAGAATTCACAGAATCACTGGGTTGGGAGAGACCTTCAGGATCATGGAGTCCAACCCAGCCCCAACAGCTCAACTCAACCCTGGCCCCCAGTGCCACATCCAGGCTTTGTTAAACACACCCAGGGATGGGGACTCCACCACCTCCCCGGGCAGAACATTCCAGAACTTTCTCACCCTTTCTGTAAAAAGCTTTTCCCTGCTATCCAGCCTGTATTTCCCTTGGTGCAGCTCGAGGCTGTGTGCTCTGGTTGTGTCAGTGCTGCTGGAGAAGGAGCCCAGCCCCAGCTGAGCACAGGCACCTTTCAGGAGCTGGTCCTTGGGAGTCCCTTCCAGCTCAGATATTTTATAATTTTTTCCAAGCCAACAAGGATCCACAGCTCCCTGGAATCTCTGAGGCCAGGATTTCTGAGGGGAAAGTTGAAATAACACCTTTCCATTGTTTCCTCATTTCCATCTCCTCTCCACCAGTTCCACTGTGACATTTTCGGTTGCAGTGGGGAAAAAAACCCCAGACTCCAGCAAAGTCATCTCCTTTGGCTGCTCTGGATTTGTCAGCAGGGAAATTGCAAACCCATGACCGAGGGACAGCCAGAAAGATGGGAAGGGATCCATGCACTTGTTTGATGTCAATGTCAGAGCCTGAGCACACCCTGCTTTATGAGGGGAGAAAAAGTGCTCTCCTTTTCCTTTGGCTGCATGACACAAGGCAGGGAGAGCAGAGGAATCCTTGCCACAATAAAAGTGTTTACATTCTGTTTTGGAAACATGCTCAGGGCTTGGAATAGCCAGGGATTGGCCTCTTTGGCTCTTTTAACCTCTCACAGACAGGGCTGTATCCAGCCACAAACAAATCCTAAGGGATGGAAATGTCAGAAGAGCTGCACAAACCAGCTCCAGGCACCTGGATTTTGCAGAGGATGTGGTGCCTGTTTATCTCCTGGAGAGAAAGATGCTGCTGTTTCTCCCCAAGTGTTTCCTGCAGACAGATAATGAGATACTAAATATCTGCTCCAGCTTAATAAAGTCAAGAGGAAACCTGGCAAAGCTCTGCTGCCATCCAGATGGCCTCCTGGGCCTGGGAAATGGCATTTCCTTGGGCTTTGGGATAGTGGTAGTGCAGTTATGGAAGGAGAAGTGCATCTGGACCGTGTCTGCCTCTCTGGAAATAATTATCCCATCTTTAACCAAGCAGCCAAATGTAATTGAACTGCCCAGAAGGTCTTTGGGAGCCACAGGGGTGTTGGAGCCCCAGCCTGCCATCCATGGAGGCTGGGAGTGTTTGGTGTCTTCAGGTTTTCCCATCTTTCCTGCCCATGTCCCAAACCCACTTTTTTTAAATGGAGAAAATCCTTTCCTAAAGCTGACAACATCTCCCCTAATTAATGCTCCAATATCCTGCCTCAGAATCCAAGTCAGGGCTTTAAAAATACAACAGAAATGCTCCAACTTAATTATGGTTCTCACCCTCCTTTGGATGAGGCTGTTTTATGGGAAGTTATAAAGTATCAACTCATCCCAAAAAATTGGAGCTGGGATCAGATCCAGCACGAATCTGGCCTTGGGGTGAGAAATGGGGGATGAAGCCCAAATGGTGCCTCTGATCCCAAAATGCTGCAGGTCCTGGGTGTGCACATGGCAGTGACCCTGGAGATCTGGGCTAACAGGACATTTTCTCATCAGCCACAGGCAGGGCACATGGGATGACAGATCTTCTGTACAAAATGAGCACACTGTGGGTTCCACAGGCTGTTTTTCTGGATTAGTGAGTAAATAGCAGCTTTTGCCTTTTCCCCTTCCACCAAGGTGGCACCAAGATGGCATTTGCCCCACGCTGTCACCTGATGTCCCATCAGTGGGACACTTAAGGAGTGCTGTGTTCCCCAAAGCTCCATTAAATTCAGATGGAAGCTTCTCCAAAGGAAATACAACCCTGCTCCCTTGCCCTCCTCTTCCATGGGTATTGGGGGATATATTTAAGGGATATATTTAAGTGTCCCAAGGGAAGGACTTGAAGAATCTTCTGTGTGAGAGCAGTGAGGGGCAGCTGTTCCTGGGGGGGGAAAGGGACAGGTGGGATCTGAGCCAGCCATGGGATCACTGGGAACTGGTGGTCTCAGACACACCCAAGGGACAGAGCATTCCAACTGAACTAGGGAAGGTTTAGATGAGAGATTAGGAAGAAACTTTTCCCTGTGAGGGTGGTGAGGCCCTGGCACAGGTGCCCAGAGCAGCTGTGGCTGCTGGAAGTGTTCCAGGCCAGGCTGGACAGGGCTTGGAGCAGCCTGGGACAGTGGAAGGTGTCCCTGCCCATGGCATGAGGTGGCACTGGATGGGTTTGGGAGTCCCTTCCAACCCAAACCCTTCTTTGGTGCCACAATTCTGTGCCCATGCCATTGTTGTCCCAGTGATCCCTCCTCTGTGCCAGGATGGGGAATGTGCTCAGCCCTGCTTTCCCAGTCCCTTTTCCCTCTAGGTGGAGTTATTTCACATCAGATTTCAGCTCCTTCCGTGCCTGGAGCTGCTCCTGCAGCCGTGCAGACAATGAGGGATCCCTGCCAGTGCCTGGGTGCTTCCCTGCAATGGAGTGACCTGAATTTAATGAAGCCCAGAGTTCCTCTGAGAGCTGGCACGTGGTGCATGCTTGGGATGGGAAAGGTGAGCTCTGCTTCAGGGGTGTGTGGACCAGGGGAGGATGGGGGGGTCCCTCAAAATGAAAGGAAAATTATTAATCAGGGATGCTCCATGGAGCATCTTGCCTTAATTCTGCTTGATGAGCTTTTCCTCCTCTGTCTTACCTTGTAGCACAGTTGTAGGGGAGGAAGAGGAGGCAGGAAATCCTGCAGGGTTGTCTTTGAACTCTGACTAATTAGTGGCATCATTTGGATTGACTTGGTCACAGAGGGCTTGAAGGAGAGTTTGAGACTTGGAGGTTCCAGGTGCTCTCATTTTCTGTGGGCATTTGGGACAGTGTGGATGCTGGGGGAGCAGCTGGGGCCAGGCTCTTCCCTTTGCTCCAGAGGCACATCCACCCTGGCTCTTCATCTCCTCACCAGCAACATTCCCTGCTCTCACTCCAGTTCTCTTCCAGGATCTGCCACTGCAGTGCTTTGCAAGATTTACAATTTCCCTGCCTCAGACACATTCCCACCCTCTCCTCCAGTTTATGGGAAGGGGAAAAGCATTCAGGAGATAAAGCAGCTGCCCACAGCCATCAGCTGGAGCCTGTGGCTCCTCCTGAGTTCCAGGGAGCCCCTGGTTGTAAGGCTGCATCCTTGGAAGGGGCTGGCACAGGGTTCCCAGCTGGGAGGTGATGTGAATCAGATGTGGTCCCTCCAGAGGGCCACCCAGGGTGGGACACAGCATGGATGGGGGCTGGAGGTGGCCTGGGGGTAGGCCTGTCCCCCTGGAAACACGGGCAGCCTTCTCCCCAGGTTTGCCATTCCCAAGAGCTCCCCTCACTGCCTCATCAGGGGAAAAGCAAAACTCACAAAACTCTTTCCTCAGGGTCCCAGCAGCTCTTTGCCCTCCTGCCTAAATCTGCTGAGAGCCATGAGGGATAGCAGGAATCTGTTTTTTCCCAGGTGAGGTCTGGCCATCCCTGCCCCTGGGTGAGCAGGAATTTGATGGGCTCATTCCACTGGGACCAGGATCCCATCTCCCACTGGTGGGGGAGAGCTCAAACCTGAGCTCAGGGGGCTCAAATGCTCTGAAACAAAAGAAGGTGTGGAAAAGAGGGCAAGTTTAGATAGGATATTGGGAAGAAGTTCCTGGCTCAGGAGTGGTGAGGCCCTGGCACAGGGTGCCCAGAGAAACTGTGGCTGCCCCTGGAGCCCTGGAAGTTTTTGGTGCCAGGTCAGATGGGGCTCTGAGCAACCTGGGATAGTGGAAGGTGTCCCTGCCCATGGAATAAGATGGGATTTAAGGCCACTTTGAACTCAAACCATTCTGGGATTCTGTGATGTTGATGAAGAAATTGCACAAGGGGAACACCAGAGCCACTGCCAATCCCATTCCCTGAGCCCAGTTTGGAGGGCAGTGCAGTGCCTGTCCTTGCACAGCCTGGGATCAGGAGCTTCACTTCTCTGGGCACCCCTGCAGTTCCCCTGTGTCCCCTAAGCTTGTTCCTGAGCTGTTCCAGTGCCTCTCTTTGGGACATGTCCCCAGGCAAAGGGAGCAAAATGGGAGCAAATCCCAGCTGGGATCACTGGTGTGAGTCAAATTTCTAACCCAGATCCTCTCCCATTTCTCACCCCCTTCTGCAGGCAGGAAATCAAAGCCCAGCTCACTCATTAGGGACGGACCAGCTGTTGACCAAAAGCCAAAAATAAAACCCAGAGCAAATGCTTTATTTGCTCAAACTGCTGCATTCTCAGGGGAGGGGGAGTGGGAGTTTTCCAAGCAGAGGCTTCCCACCAGCTGGGAATCTGCAGCTTCACCAGGAGCTGACAGTGCAGGGGAGCTCTGTTACCAGCTCTTTGTCCTAGCTGGGGATCAAAGGGAAAATTTTCTGAATGATTTCAGTGTCTGACAGGATCCTGCCTACTTGAGCCACTGTGAAATGTGGGATTGGCCTTTCTGAGTCACTTGGGAATTTGGGAAATATTTTGCTGCTCCCTCTTCCTCGGATCAGACCAAATGCTGATCACACACTGAAGTGAGCTCCCTGGCAGCTTTTCTGGGATGAATTTGGCATGTTGGGATTTCAAGTCCTTCTTGAACTGGTGTTTCCCATCCTCTCCCCCACAGCCCATCATCAGGGGAAGATCCAGGTTTGCATCCCGAGGGATCGCAGACCTTGGGCCTGGGAAAAGTCCCCGTTTGCATCCTGGAATGATGAAAACCAGACAGGAGAGCTTAAGGGAAACCAAAGGAGCAGTTTCTGGGGGGAGACTGAAGCCTGAAATATGTGGAACAGCTGGAGGGATGCAGGGGATTTCAAAGGGAAGGCTGGGATGCCAATGGAAACGGGAGCAGGCCAGGATCGCACTGGTGCTTACGGGAAGAGCTGTGAGCAGGGGGGGCACTTTATTTGTTTCAGATCTATAACATCCAGCAGATATTTATGGATCTTTTATCTGTTTAGTGCCTCAGGGCTGCAAATCAAAGCACCCGGGGCTCTTGTGAGACTGAAAGCAAACAAATAAAACCCCCACTGGTCTCCAGAAAGGTTTGGAGCCGCAGGAGCGCGGTCACTGATCCGCCCGGATTTCATTAGACCCATTAAAGCACTCCTGGTGCTGTCACTCTGGACTGTGGAGAGCTTTGGATCCTCCCCATCCCTTCCTGCATCGGAGATGAGGGATGATACACCTGGGAAATGAGGCCAGACAGAGCCAGGCACATCCACATCCGTGTGTGCTTCCAGCTCTGCGTCTCTGGCGACGCCGGGTCTGCCTTTCCTGCATCCCTAATCAATTCCAGGAGCATCCCTGCTGGTCCTGAGTGCCCTCAGAGGGTCCCTGTGTGGGGCAGGTCAGGGGGAGAGGTGCTGCTGCTCCCAGCCCTGGGATGCCTGGAGAGGTCGCACAGGGCAGGGCAGGGTCGGGTGAAGCTCCCGCATTGCCCTGGCTGCGAGCACCGGGAATTTGGGAGATCTTTGCTCACAGCCAGGGCAGTGCTGCTGGCCACCCAGGAGCCCCTTCCTGCCTGAGGCTGGAAAATACCCAGTGTGCTTCCCGAGCCACTGCAGTGACTCATCTGCCTTGGGCTGACGAGGGGTTCATTCAAGGAGCTTTTTTCAGCCCCTGCCCACCACAGGAAAGCCCCTGGGGCGGCCATCCCGGGGCGGGAGGAACGGGAGGGCTTTTGGAAACCCACGTGTCTCCTTTTGGAGTGCTTGGGGATCACTTCGTGTTAGAGAAGAATCACAGATTTGTGTTCGTGTTAGAGAAGAATCACAGATTTGTGTTTGTGTTAGAGAAGAATCACAGATTTGTGTTCGTGTTAGAGAAGAATCACAGAATCGTGGAATGCTTTGGGTTGGAAAGGACCTTAACCACCATCTCCTTCCAACCAGAGACACCTTCCACTATCCCAGGTTGCTCCAAGCCCCATCCACTTAACCTTGAACATCTCCAAGGATGGGCAGTGATTGCTCTCCCTCTCCCCACAAACCAGCAGCTCCTCCAAATGTCCCTTTTCCATCAATTCCTATCAGCAGGATGTCTCCATACCCAGCTCTCAGCCCCTGCCTGCTGCAGGGGACAGCCCTGCTGGGGAGATATTTGATATATTTCATATGTAGATATTTTATGTCTATAGATAGATATAGATATAGATATAGATATAGATATAGATATAGATATAGATAATCTTTTATTGCTGTTTTTAAAAAAATATCTGAGGGTCTGCAAACCTCTCCCGCATCCAAAACTGCTCCGATGCCGCTCCAAACCCGCCCCGGGACTCGCCCGTCTGCACGGTATTGAATTACTTGAGGCTTAAAACGCTGTCGGAATCCCAGCCGACCCCCCAGGCCATGCCTGGCTCACACAGGCATCCCAATCCCCTGCTGCATGCATTCAGAGAGGTGCATTTTCAGCCTGGCAGCCGGTTTGCATCAGTACCTTGCCAAAAAGTGATTTATTTTTTCCTTTTCCCCTCCTCAAGGTCCTGGAGCGGGGTCAGCAAGGCAGGAACATCATCCCCCTGGCCCTGCTGCTGTTGGAGGGCTGGAGTTGTCCCATTTTCAGGCATCTCTGCCACTTTTTTTTGTTAAACCGAGGTTGGAGCAGCCCTGTTGGCTTTGAATCTCCCTCCTCATGGTGAGTTTATCGCTGGAAGCTGGAAATAATTCCTCTTTCCCAAGCACAGCCACCGCTTTGTGGATGCCAGGCAGTCTCAGCTTTTCCTCCCCGAGGCTGAGTCACCCTGGGGGCTGGGGACACCCACGGGCTGGCTTCTCCTGGGCTTTGGTTCGGGTTTTAATTTGGATTACTGCTTTGCTTACCCAAAAGAGACAACCACAGCCAGATTTCCCTAAGTCAGCAAAATCTCCGTGTTTTCTTCCAGTGCTGGGGCTGCAGGAGCTGGGACTGGCTGTGCCTTGTCTTGCCAAGACCCTCCTCATCCTCTGCTGCTGGCTTTGATGCCCAGACACCCCAAACCCAGCTGTGATTTCCACATCACTGGAAACCCTCCGTGCCCACCACATCCTGGTTTTCCTTTGGCTCAGGATCATGGAGCAAACGACCACAAACCTCCTTGTCCTCTCTGCTGCCTGTCCCTGAGGTGCATCATCCTTCCCTTCCCGTGGGCTCCAGCTCTCCCCATTTCCCTCCTCAATCCCTTTTCCAGTGTGCTCCTCACGCTTCCTTCTCACCCCTGTCCATCCTCAGTGTGTGGCCACTCCTATCTGTGCCATATTTTATCTGGTGTTTCTCCAGATTTTAGGAAAACCACATCATTTTTTTACCCCTCTCTGCTCCAACATCTCATTACCACTTGCATCTTTTCATCCAAGGAGAAAAGAGGTTTTTCATCTAGGAAAGATCCTGGAAAACCCGGCAGAAAACTCCTGAAAAACTCCTTTGGATCACCCCAAACCCCCTGTGACCCTTCCCTGTATCCTGCAGCCCCAGCAGCGCTTCCCACCCGGCTTCTCCCACCCTCGGGGGCTGTGTGGGGAAGGGCTGTGGTTGACAGCAGCCTCTGCCTTCCCATGGCCCTTCCCCGACCTCCTCTGCTTTTCTGCTCAGCGTTTCCTGCCTCACCACCTCCCCCAGCTCCGGCCAGGCCGGGCCCTGCAGCCCTGGAAGCCCTGGGGATGGATGGACTGAGGGCACTGGATCCAGCTTTTCTCCTCCCCATCCTGCCTAATCTCAGGGCAATAGGAGGGGAATGTTTTTCGGGGAGGCAATAGGATTGAATGTTTTCAGGGAGGCAATAGGTGAATGTTTTTCAGGGAGGCAATAGGTGAGTGTTTTTCAGGGAGGCAATAGGTGAGTGTTTTCAGGGAGGCAATAGGTGAGTGTTTTTCAGGGAGGCAATAGGTGAGTGTTTTTCAGGGAGGCAATAGGATTGAACGTTTTCAGGGAGGCAATAGGATTGAATGTTTTTCAGGGAGGCAATAGGTGAGTGTTTTCAGGGAGGCAATAGGTAAATATTTTTCAGGGAGGCAATAGGATTGAATGTTTTCAGGGAGGCAATAGGATTGAATGTTTTCAGGGAGGCAATAGGATTGAATGTTTTCAGGGAGGCAATAGGTGAGTGTTTTCAGGGAGGCAATAGGATTGAATGTTTTCAGGGAGGCAATAGGATTGAATGTTTTCAGGGAGGCAATAGGACTGAATGTTTTCAGGGAGGCAATAGGTGAGTGTTTTCAGGGAGGCAATAGGTGAGTGTTTTTCAGGGAGGCAATAGGTGAATGTTTTTCAGGGAGGCAATAGGATTGAATGTTTTTCAGGGAGGCAATAGGTGAGTGTTTTCAGGGAGGCAATAGGTGAGTGTTTTCAGGGAGGCAATAGGTGAGTGTTTTTCAGGGAGGCAATAGGTGAATGTTTTTCAGGGAGGCAATAGGTGAGTGTTTTTCAGGGAGGCAATAGGATTGAATGTTTTTCAGGGAGGCAATAGGTGAGTGTTTTTCAGGGAGGCAATAGGATTGAATGTTTTTCAGGGAGGCAATAGGTGAGTGTTTTCAGGGAGGCAATAGGTGAGTGTTTTTCAGGGAGCCATCCCATCACACACCCAGCTTTGGAGCTGTTCCAGCTGAGATGCTGGTGCTGCCTGCCAGGAGCGTGCTCGCCGCCCTCCGCTCGCGTGTCTCGGAGCTGCCCGGACTTGCTGCATCCCAAAGAAGGAGCCTGGGGGTGTGGGGCAGGACTGGGAGCATCCCTGGCACGTCCTGGGCGCTGCTGTTGGAGTGGGAGGAATTGCCCAGCCCCTCCAGGCCAGCCCTTGCTTATCCTGGGTTTTATGGAGCAAGGCTGCAGCCAGCACTGGGGCATGTGGTGTGAAAGGATCGGTGCGGAAATGGGGAGGGGAATTTTGTGCCAGGGGAGGCTTAGGTTGGATATTAGGGGAATATCAGGGGAAATTCCTTGATGGAATGATGGTCAGGCACTGGCACAGCTGCCCAGGGTAGCAGTGGAGTCACTGGAGGGATGCAAAAGCTTTGTGGAGGTAGCATTTGGGGACGTGGCTTAATGGTGGGTTCAGCTTAGATCCTGTGATTCCCTCAATCCCTGGGCTGCTTCCCACAGCCTGGCCAGGGAGTGGGATCTAAAGGGGACTCCAGGAGAGCTGGAGAGGGACTTTGGGCAAGTGACAGGACACAGGGAATGGCTTCCCGCTGCCAGAGGGCAGGGATGGATGGGAGATTGGGAAGGAATCCTTCCCTGTGAGGGATGTGAGGCCCTGGCACAGGGTGCCCAGAGCAGCTGTGGCTGCCCCTGCATCCCTGGAAATGTTCCAGGCCAGGCTGGACAGGGCTTGGGGCAGCCTGGGACAGTGGAAGGTGTCCCTGCCCTTGGCAGGAGGTAGAGCTCAATGAGCTTTAAGGTCCCTTCCAACCCAAACTATTCCAGAATTTTGTAACTTTTTGTTGCCTTTTGGTGTCATTTGTTTCAGCAAACTTGGGATAAGGCAGCAGAAGGGAGCCCAAGGCTGGCATGGGATGGCTCCATCCTATGGAATTGTTTATGGCCTTTCCATAGCACAGGTAGACCCCAAAAACCAGGAGTGGCAGCTGAATGTTAAATAGAAGATTTGACTTTTATTTAAAATAAAATGTATTTGAACATAATCTTGATACCACGGACTGTGGGAACGCAACACTGGATATTCCTTGGCATTAGGTGGGCACAGGATCCCTCCTCGTTAGCATTAATGTGGGAATGGCTTAATGAACCTGGCAGTCCTGGCTCCAGGGATCAGCTACTGAGGGTGTTGTGGCACAGCTCTGGAATCCCCTTTAACTTAGATCAAAATTTACTGGACTGAAATTGTATTTTTTGTGGGTTTTTTATTCCTTGGTTTGTCCCCGTACCCCTTCCAGACATCCTACAGTTACTGCTGACCTATGCAATATCCTAGCTGGCTTGTGAGACTAGTTACAAAAACTGTACAACTTTATAAAATTTGTGGTTTTTTACATTAGTTACACAAAAACCTTTACTTCATAAACCTTTTACTTCATATTGTAATGAAAAAATTTGCATATCAGAGGCAGAACAGTGACTATGCTGGTGAATACTAAAAGTGTCATAATACAATACGGTGTACAAATAAAATAAAAAAAAAAAGACAATATAAATGATTATCAAAAGGCAAGTTAAACAAATAAAACCAAGCTATTACAGACTAACAGAAGATCATCTTCGAGGCCACACAAAACTATCCTCAAAGTCATGTCAGGCACCTTCAGAGTCCTGGTGTAGTGTGAAAGGAGAGATGGCAGCTCTGCTTGGGAGCAGGACGACTTCAAACAGGTCAAATGTACAGAATAAAAACACAAAAAAAAAGGAAATAAAACACTCATGCATTAAACATGATAAATAGACTTCATATAGGTTAGCCCTCGATGGCTTTGCAAGAAGATGGCTTAGAGTTCTCTTCAGAAATTGGCTTTTTTAAGTCAGTTAAATCTTTATCCTGATCTGCCCATCAGAGTCTGGATCTGTGGGTCACTGTCACCCTGCCCAGACACGGTCTGGTTATAGCAAATTAACAGAAGTGCTCATTAGTGCACACAGATTAACTGGTCTGGTAATGCAAAAAAAAACCAAAAAAAAACCAAAACCAAACCCCAAAAAAACAAAACAAAACAAAATAAAAAAAAAAAAAAAAAAAAAAAAAAACCAAAACCAAAACAAAACGAAAAAAAAACCCAAAAAAGCCCAAAACAAACCAACAAAAAAATCCAATTGTTAAAAAAAAAAAGATACATTTCAAGCTTACTTTATTAAGCAGCATTATCTCAAAGGACAGCTTTGGAAAGTTAAACATGAATATGGCCATGGGGGTTCCTGCGGGGCGAGGCTGGCGGGGCTCACACCCAGCCACTGGTCAGTTTGTAGAACATCTCCTCGTCCAGGCTCTCGTTCTGGTCCTTGGCCCGCGTGGACAGGAAGATGTAGCCCCCGATGAACTCGTGCACCACCTTGCAATCCACCTCGGTGCAGATGAACGACACCCGCACCTCGTCCGCGAACTCCACCGTCACCTGCAGTGGGCACACAGAGCTCAGCCCCAGCCTGCCTTCCCCTCTCCCTCATTTCTGGGGTGTTCAGGTGGTTTTCTAATGCCTGAGCTAAATTTTGTGGTGCCAGTGTAGGAGTGAGCACAGGAGGCCAAGGGTTGGAGCTCCTCTGCTCTGGAGCCAGGCTGGGAGAGCTGGGGGCGCTCACTTGGAGAGGAGAAGGCTCCAGGGAGAGCTCAGAGCCCCTTGCAGAGCCTAAAGGGGCTCCAGGAGAGCTGGAGAGGAACTGGGGACAAGGGATGGAGGGACAGGAGCCAGGGAATGGCTCCCAGTGCCAGAGGGCAGGGATGGATGGGATATTGGGAAGGAATTCTGTCTCCGGGCAACAACAGACAGAACAAGAGGACACAGTCTCAAGCTGCACCAAGGAGATACAGGCTAGAATGAAGGAGGAAGTTTTTCACAGAAAGAGTGGTCAAATACTGGAATCATCTGCCCAGGGAGGTGGTGGAGTCACCATCCCTCGATGTGTTTAAAAAAAGACTGGATGTGGCCATGATCTAGTTGAGGTGTTAGAACATGGGTTGGACTCAATGATCTTAAAGGTCTCTTCCAACCTAGAAATTCTGTGATTCTGTGAATTCTCCTCTGGTTGCCCAGAGTATCTGTGGCTGTCCCTGGATCCCTGAAGTGTCCCAGGCCGGGTTTAACAGGACCTGGAGCAGCCTGGGAGAGTGGAAGGTGTCCCTGCCCACAGCAGGGGTGGAATGAGTTGATCTTTAAGGGCCCTCCCAACCCAAACCCTTCTGGGATTCTGTGAATGGTAATTTGGCTTTGAGGATCCTTATGAATTCCTTCCCCCTTTAAATATCCTATGACTCTTATTCAAATATTTAGATACTGAAATACCTTTTGTTGCCTTTTGTATTGTTTTCTATTTGTTTATCCATTCATTTATTTATTTAAATTCCCATTACCCCTTGTATTCCCCCATGACTCAGAAACAATCCCCCAGTGTGTTTCCACCTCTCCATGGTGAGCACGTGGCCACACTTTCCCTGCTTCCAGAGAACAGGGATTGGGCACAGACCTGTTGAAGTCTGGGCTTTCTTTCCACTCTTCCTTGGTTTTCTAAGTTGAATTTTGGCCACTGAAATACCTTATGGGGGCTGGGGGAGCTCATTTTGGAGTGACTGAACAAAACATTCATTTACTGATGCTCATTCTCTTTTTGTCCCCCCATCATTGACAGCTCTGCAGGAGGGATGGGGATTCCCAGCAGAGTATCCAAGCTGGATAATTGGGATATCTGGGCTTGCAACTGAGTCAAAACAATGACTCTGAGGCAGAGGGGGACGCTGAATAATTTTTCCAGTGACTCTTAATGAGCTGCAAAACTGCAGGAGAACAGCCCTCACGTATCCCTGGCAGTTTTAATTGTGTGTTCTGCCAAAAAGGAGCCCAAAAATTTGTGCATCCAAATGTAACAGCAGGGGGAAAGCCCATCTTAGAGCCTGGGGAAGTAACTACACAGTCTTGTTTGTTATTTACATGAAAGTCTGAGTTGCACAGCAAATGAAAGGAATTTTAGTATGGATAAGGCCCTGTATATTTGTGTTATGGGTTAGAATGGATCCCAAGCATCAGTGCTGAGGTTTCACTTCACTTAATTGTGTGGGGTTCAGAGAATGGAGAAAATAATTCCTGGCTACAGGAGAGAAAGATTTGGGGTTTTTTCTTAAGGGTCATACACAACTCCACCAGTGCCTAAAGGGACTCCAGGAGAGCTGGAGAGGGACTTTGGACAAGGGATGGAGGGACAGGAGCCAGGGAATGGCTCCCAGTGCCAGAGGGCAGGGATGGGTGGGAGATTGGGAACTGGGAATTCCTGGCTGTGAGGGTGGTGAGCATGCCCAGAGAAGCTGTGGCTGCCTCTGAATCCCTGGAAGTGTCCAAGGCCAGGCTGGATGGGGCTTGGAGCAACCTGGGGTAGTGGAAGGCCCATGGCAGGGGGTTGGAACAAGATGAGCTTTAAGGTCCCTCCCAACCCATTTGGGATTCCAGGACTCCAGGAGTGGTTCCTGTCTCACTGACAGGAGCAGGGGAGAGGACAGGGTGTCAGGCACATCTCACCATTTTGATCTCCCAGTTGACATTCCACTGCTTCATGTTGCTGAAGCGCCAGGTCTTGACGGCGTCGCCCGTGCTGGCGTCCATGCGGATCAGCCGGTTGTAGGCGATGCCGATCAGCTCATCCTTCTTCCCACCCTGGAACCTGGCACAGGGATTGAGAAAAGCAGGTGAGACACACAAATCCAGCAGCTGAGTTTACTTGTAAAATCATTTTTATAAATCACAGCAGCTCATGCTTTTAATTTCAGCTGCAGCACGATTTCCCCGGCCAAGGATGTGCACGTCCTTGCCCACGGCAGGGGGTTGAAATGAGATGAACTTTGAGGAAGGCTGGAAGGGACCTCCCTTCCAAACAACACTACCCAACCCAACTCAACCCAATCCAAAGCAACACAACCCAACCCAACGCAACCCAATCCAACCCAAGGCAATCCAACCCAACCAAACCCAACCCAGCCCAACCCAATGCAACCTAACTCAACCCAATCCAATCCAATGCAACCCAACCCAACCAAACCCAATCCAACACAACCCAGCCTCACCCAATCCAAGGCAATCCAACCTAACCTAACCCAATGCAACCCAACTCAACCCCATCCAAAGCCACACCACCCAACCCAACCCAATGCAACCCAACACAACCCAATGCAACCCAACCCAACCCAGCCCAGCCCAACACAACCCAATCCAACCTAACCCAACCCAACCCATTCCAAGATGATTCCAGGGTATTTAACCCACTCCCTGTATCCATGAAGGAAACTCCTCCAGCCCAGCCCAGCCCCGCTCACCTCGCGTTGAAGTGCGTGATGCCGAACTCGGGCAGCGACTGCCAGGCTTGGATAAAGCGCATCTTGGCCTCGATGAGGCTCATCTGGGCCACGTTCTGGTGAGCCTCCAGGATGCGCGCCGTGATCTGCGGGCGGCGAGACACAGCGGGGTCAGGGGACAGGGGACCTGGGTGCCACCTCCGCTGCCACGCGCGCGGGAGCGGCCGCGGAGCCGCCGCGGATCCGAGCGCGGAATATCGATAATTCCTCCCCTGAGGTTTTGTTTCAGCTCTCACTGCTCAGAGCCCACGTGGAGCTTCCCATCTCCAGATACAGGAAAGCAAATATAGATCAGAGCTGTCTGACCAGAGATGTTCACATTCCCACTCATGCTCTCGGGAACTTTAAGGATGTGAGCGAACAACAAGGCAAATTTTCTGTAGGGTTTCCAGTTTCACCCCATAAATCACTGGGGACTGTTATAAAAACCTACCAGGGCCCAAGTGTCATGGGGAGGGTGCAGGTTTTGTTAGTGCTTTCACCACTGCTCTCTAAACCAAAGGGGTTCTAGATTAAATTTATTTTATCTTAATTTTATTGTTGCTGTCACTTACCAAGTCTCTTACATAGCCTGGCTGAAGATGGCAAGGCGAAATGAAAAAATAAAAAAAAGAAAAGGAGGCAGAAAGAAAAAAAAGCAATCAGAAATATGGCAACAAAGCAAAGAAAAAGTGTAAATTAACTGCAAACCAAAGTTCAAGCAAAAAAAACCAAAAAACCAAAACAAACCACATGCACAATTCCTTAGGTGGAAAAGCAGCCAAAGGGAATGTGAGCAGGGACAAGCGAGCAGAGAGTCACCGCTCACGCTGGCCCTGCTGGGGCACTGCAGTGATCCCAGCTGGGCCCTGGCGTTGTGAGAGATGGTTTTGGTCCTGAAATGGTTTGGGATGGATTTCAGGAAAAGGTTCCTCCCCCAGAGGGTGCTGGCACTGCCCAGGCTGCCCAGGGAATGGGCACAGCCCCGAGGCTGCCAGAGCTCCAGGGGGGTTTGGGCAGCACTGCCAGGGATGCCCAGGGTGGGATTGTTGGGGGGTCTGGACTCTGATCCTTGTGGGTCCCTTCCCACTCAGGACATTCTGTGATTCCTGCTGGGAGGTGAAGGGGAGGTGAAGCTGCCAGTTCAGAGATGGGTTCATGGCCTCACTGTCCTCTCCACATCTCTGCACAAACTCAAGGCCACTCTGGCTGGGGAAGCTCTGGAGGAAGCTCAGGGGCTCACCCTGAGCTCAGCAGATCCTTCTGTTTGGGATACGTGGAGAAATGATTGGGATGCTGCTTGGGATAACAAGCAGATGAAGGGAACATCAGCTGTGCTTCTCAGAGATGTGTCTGCCCCAGCTGGCTCTGACACCAAACTCTGGCAGGGCACCTGGGAGCTCTGAAAATCCCTATTTTGGGTCAGTTCTTGTTTATTTTCACTTAGGATTTAGTGCTTCCAATCCCAACCTGCCAACCCTACGCTGCTGCACGTGAAGACAAACATCACCCCAGTGGGTTTGGGGCTGGTGAGGACCCAGAGCCTCCATAAACCCACAGCCAATTCCCATTCCAGCACCTCCTGTGGGCTGCACAGCCTCCTCCTCCTCCTCCCCCTCCTTCCCTGTGCCTCAGAAGGACCCTTGTGGTCAAATTCCTGACATTCCTGCAGCCTCCATCCCTCATTCCTCTCAGCAAACATCCTCTGCTGCTCCAAGCTTTGCCTCTGGCCACCAAGGAAAATCCTAAATCCACTGCTTAGCTGATGCCTGTGAGGGCCCTGGTGTCCACACCATGGCCACATCCTGACTGGGATCATCCCCATCGTGCTCATCCCCACAATTCCATGGATTTTATTTTTATAACCAGGATACCTGCACAGTAAGCAAGTTTTCCAAGCTAATATTTTTCCAGGTGCCTCTGTTTTCCCAGAAACCTAGAAAGTATTTTATATATAGAAATATATCTATCTATATATGTATGTTAAAATAGTATATTTATGCAGCCTCTCCTCCATCCAAGGGGATATAAAGGCTTATTCAGGAGAATAATAAGGGCTATATAAAATATAACTCCACTGCCAGGAAATCATCGTGCTGTGCCAATAAAAAGTTATATTTTTCCGGCTTCTCTGACTTGCAGCCTTCTTCTGGGCTTGGAGAAATCATATCCAGCCCCAGCCAGCAGCCTGAAGGATTTAAGTCACCAAAAGGCCACGAAGCAATGCTTTCCTTATTTTTGCTGCTGTTCTGACATAGAATTCTCTTTGAGAGAATCCTGCATTTATTCCCAGAGCGGAACAGTTCAGCCCTGTCAGGCAGGGATGGGATGGAGCGTGGATGGAGTTCAAGCACGAGTCACAGCAACTCAAAACCAAAGCAATGTTCCAAGGACTGGCATTTGGAAGCAGTGGAAAAGCAAAGAGAGAAATATGCAAACCGTGTTACAGCCAAGTGTGGATAAAGCACTGCAAGCAACTGCAACTCCGCTGATCCCAGGGATTTCTCCATGGATTCTGTGCAGGGGAAGGGGTTTTAACCCCAGCACCGGGCAGAGATGGGGCAGCTGGAGCCAAACCATCATCAGCAGGGGCCAAACCATTCCCAGAATGTGTTTAAAAGAAACATCACCCAATTTCGAATGCATTTCCAATTGAAGGTTCCCTGCCGTGTCCGTGCTCTTCACACAGCGCGTGGCAGAATCCCGGTGCTGGGTGCCATCCCCGGGTGCTGGATCCAAACCACACCCTTCAGTCCCACCTCCTTTTAGTAACCACGTGCATCCCAGTGAGTGAGGACATCCAAAACATCCAAACCACGCCGTGTTAAACACCAGCCACCGCCGGGACGCGTGTCCAGCCCAGCCAAGGCCACCAGCAGCACCTACCTGCTTGTTCTTGTACTTCTTCAGGTAGCGAGGAGACACCAGGCACTCGGGGTTGATGTCAGTGTTGATCTGCTCTGGGATCAGCTGCGGGTCTGGGTTCAAATGCTGCATTTTCAGGAAGGACAGGATGTTCTGCACTTCCATGCCGTAGGAGCTGTCGGCCATGGTCTTGCCCTTGGAGGCCAGGCGGCAGGCGGCCATCCAGCTGGCATACTGTGTCTCCTGCCCCCCAAAACAGGGACATGTGTCTGTCACAGCCATGGAGGGGCCACCAGACACCTCAAAAAACACCCCATGGAGACCTCATTCCCCTCCCAGCCTCGGGAGATTCCAGCATGCACAAAGACAGGCAGGAACCCAACCAACGCGTGGCCAAAAACCACATGACAAAGCCAAAGCTGATTTTCTGCTCTGAACTTATAGGAAAAGCAGGCAACCCCTGACAAGGGGAGAGAAATGATGCATCTGACTCCATCTTATCAGGAGGCTAATTAATTACTTTATTATACTGTATTATTCTATATTATATTACACTATATTACATTACATCTAAACTGAATCTGCACAAGCACCCCACTCAACTCAACTGCCCAGAATCTCGTGACTGTCTCCTGACCAACAGTCTGCACTTGCCCTTGGCCCTGATAGGCCAAGGAAACAAAACACCATCACTTTGGGTAAACAATCTCCACACTGCATTCTGCTTTGGCACAACACAGGAGCAGCAAATGAGATAAGAATTGTTTTGATTGTTCTTTGCTTCTCTCACTGCTTCTCTCAGGTTCACAGAATGTGAATCCCACATGAACTCACAGGTGACTTGGAGCACATTTGGAATGCTGAGATCAGACAGGTGGGAGCATTTTCTATTTGTTTTTTAAAGAACAGCCCCTGGGCAGGATGGTGGGAAAAGGTTGAAGAGGTGGCCAGCCCAAGAGATGAACTTACGTTGTCACAGCGCAGCCAAATCTCGTTCATCCCCTCTGCCACTGGAATCAGGAGTTTGATGTTGAACTTCTGACCAGAGATGTTCACATCAGGGGTAACTTCACATCCTGCAATGAGGGAGGTGGTGTTTAGCAGGGGTGTGAGGAATGATGATTTAAAAAGTGGCAAAGAAAGTGAAAAGAGGAAAAGAAAGGGCAAAGCTCCCTGACCCAAGGGTCTCCGGTGGCATCTCAGTGCTGCCAAAGGTTTGTCCCACACCTCTGATGGGATGAACACTCCACACAGAAAAACCTGTCAGATGTCCCTTTTCCAAGTGTCAGGAAAATGGGGGAGAAAAGCAAGACCTGATCTGAAAGCAATGAAGCCAAAGCAAATGTGCAACCATAGAACTCCTGGATCCTGCCTGGAATCAGAAATGGATCCCATGGCTGGCAAATACCCCAAAATCTTCATGAAAGGTGACTGGAAAGGTGTTGACTCTCACCCTGAAACCCTTCTATGTTATTGATGAATGATGGGATGCCATGAAGTGTTTCAGGCCAGGCTCGGTGGGGCTTGGACCATCCCAGTTTAGTGGAAGGTGTCCCTGCCTGTGGGAGCGAGGTGGAACTGGATGGGCTTTAAAGCCCCTTCCAACCCAACCCCAAATTCAGGGATTCCATGATTTGGCTGTGAGCATCCTGCTCCTGGTGCCTGGAGAGAATTCCAAGGGGTTGTGTAAACACAGGGGTGATGAACCGGCCCCGCCACGGCAGCGCGGGCGCCGCGCCAACGCCGCCTCCCAGATTTCTGAAAATGCCATCACAGCAGATTTGTCAAAAGCTCCCAGAAGGGTCCTGGGGGCCAGGCCTTGCTCCCACAGCAGCCTGAGGTCACCTGGCATCCCCCCTGCTCCTGCATCCACGGGGAGAACACACAAGCTCACTGCAGCTCCGTGGCTGCTGGAGCAGGAATGTTTCACTTGACATAAGGACAGGCAGCCACCACAGGAATTTCAGCTCTGGAGTGAAGCTGCTCCCAACCAGCAGCAGGGAGAGGAGGAGAAATAAAGGCAGCAGAGGAAGAAAATGGTCTGTTCTTTCCAGTTTCTGCTGTGGCAGTCAGTGCAATCCTTTGGAGAGCTGACAAAAAGGAGAAGGGCAGGTGGAAGGCTGGAACAAGGTTTGGAAGGTCCCCTCCAGCCCAAACCATTCTGTGGTTCTCCAAGCTCTCTTCCCAAGGTACTGGGGGGCTGGTGGTGCTTCCCTGTGGGATCACACATAATCACACTCAGAGCTCCAAGTCTGTGCCACGATGTCAAACCCAGCCCCCTCATTCCTTTACACACCTTTACCCAACCCTGGGATGGAATTCCGAGGCGATAAAGCAGTGGGAAAACAAGATGCAGGAGGAGCAGCCTATTCCTGGAATAAAAAGCAGCTTCTCTTAGCCCAGCCTTGTGCTTCTCTTACCTCTCAGGTTCATCTGGTGAGCAGGGGTCCCGTTGGATTCCTCTTTGCTTTTGTAGCAGGAGATGGAGGTATCTTTGAAGGTGCACCAGTAGGGTTTGTAGCCTTTCAACGTCAGCTTCTTGGGCCTGCAGGATACGTGGGGGGGACATCTCACTTGGTCTGAGCTCCTGGAACAAGCTGCTCCCCAGGAAACCTCAGTGTTTCCTCAGAATTTCAGCCCTGGCAAGCAGCTGTCAGCAGCCTGGGTTATTCCCACTCCTGCCTGGGGGGCTCAGCCTTTCCTGCACTGCTGGCTCAAGGAGTTGAGCTCCAGTTCCAAGTTTGGACTCTTCAATCCCAGGGAGATAATTTGGGGCAAGGTGGGGGGAGCTGGAGGACTGTGCTACAAAAACAGAGGAGTCCATGAATCACTGCAAAATCTGCCTCTCCAGGCACCACATGAAACTGGAACCACTCTGCTCAGGCTCTGGGGGAAGCAGCACTTCCAAGGACGTGTCAGTCACGCACACGCCTGAGTGCGCTCCTTGTTTTCTTTTTAAACACTCCACAGCACAAAAGGGTCCCTTCTTTTCTACAGAAAGCATGGATTTTGCTCAATTCTGCAGGAGAACTGGTGGCCCTGCAAAGTGAAGCACCTTGAACTCATCCCAACACAAGCTCAGAGCCTTTACAGAGCCTCAAGTATCAGAATATTTTAACCTTCCCTGATTTCTAAACCTTATTCTAAGGCTGGATCTGCAGCCTCTCATGCATTTCTCATGTTTTCCTCTCAGAAACAGCTGCTGAGAGTATTTTAGATGGGATATTAAGAAGCAATCCTTCTCTGTGAGGGTGGGGAGGCCCTGGCACAGGGTGCCCAGAGCAGCTGTGGCTGCCCCTGGATCCCTGGCAGTGCCCAAGGCCAGGCTGGACAGGGCTTGGAGCAGCCTGGGACAGTGGAAGGTGTCCCTGCCCATGGCAGGGGGTTGGAACAGGATGATCTTTGAAGTCCATCCCAACCCCAAACACTCTGGAATTCTGTGATTTTAGCTGGCAAGGGCAGTAACCTGGCTGGCAGGGGAGAGAGAACCATTCCAAATCTCTACAGCCACACCAGGCACACGCTGGGACACATTTAAAAGTAAATATATGGAGTTAAATATATGAAATACAAGGGACATGCACTGCTCCCCCAGTTCTCCTCCCCAGCTGAAGTGTGACAAGAGGCACATCCAGAGCTGGGACAGCTCCAAACATTGCACCACTCACACTGGGTTTCTGGCACTAAAACACCATCTGAGCCCCATTTTTAGGAGCAAACAGAATTCTGTGTTCAATCTGACAGCCTCAAACCCCAACCCCAGGGTTCAGGGCTTGCATTGAGTGAGGAACCAGCAGCTTCTGGCTGCTCCATCCCCTGGTGATCCAATTTGCAGGCAATTAGCTCCCGGAGTGGTGCCTAATTTGATTGGCAAATCAGCAGATCAAGGGGAAGAACAAGTTTTTTGTTTGTTTGTTTGTTCAAGGGAGGGAAAAAACACCCACTGAGGGGCTGGGCACAGCCTTGAAACTTCATCCCAGCTAAGGCAGACCACAAGCCCAGACAGAGGCAGAGACCTCATTAATTCACCTCTGGAGAGGGAGAAGGGGTTGCAGAGCAGAGAGTGCCAGGTTCTGGCTCCAGAACCAAACAATTCATAAAATAAAGGTTTGTTCCAGAGCTACTTCACTGTCTGCAGCTTTATTCCCCCCACCAGCACTACCCTGCAGCTCTGCTGTGAAATCCCACCAGTGTTTCCAGCTTCCAGAACTTCCATTGCAGCAGGCAATAAATTGCAAAAGATGGTGGTGGCTGCCAAAAATGTTCCTCCAAGTGCAGACGCTGCCGCTCCCGGTTTCCATGAACCACCAACCAAGTCAAAGCAAGCTAAAAAAAAAACCCTAAATCCTGAGCAAGCTGGGAGAGGGGCAGAATCAGCTTAACCTGCTCCTTTTGGCATGGAGAGACTGGAATCCTGGCTGGATAGAATTCCTCCAGCCTCCTGCAGACCAGGAGAATTCTTTGAGGGAGGTTTTTGGGTTTCACTCCTCATTTTAGGATGGTTTGTGTTCTCCTGGGCATTAAATGTGTTAAAGAAACATCCAAGCACACACTGCTGGCTATAGGATGCACCAGAGCAGGAAAACACCTTGAATTTTGTATTTAAGAACCAATTAACTTAAGTATTGAATATTTTGAATATCGTAAGGCAGTGAGATAAAAATAAAAGGAAATTAAGAGGCAGGACCATTAATTATTCACAGCCATTACCAGTTCCACAAGCAGCTCTTCCCATCAGCACTTACTTGAAGACTTTAATGTAGTCAGCGAGCTCTGGGATGGAAGTGATGTCACCCTGGAAATCAAAGATTATCCCAGTTACTGGGAGCAGTGGGATCAGCAGGGAAGGGATGTGGTGCAGGGGAGGAAACCAGGAGCACCATCAGGCCTTAGGGGCTGTGAAACTGCTCCTGAGAAAGCCCCAGCCACTTCCCAGCAGTGAAAAATGCAAGGCCCAGCTCTGCTGTTTTGAAAGCAGAGGACAAGGTTTGATTTTTCTGTGAGGAATTCCTGCTGCTGCTGGAGCCAATTCCCAGCCCAGGGTCACCGCTGCACAGGGAATTTTCTCCTCCCTTCACTTATTCCTGATGCTCCAAACAAAAAGGGGAAGAGGCACCTCTGCAGAAAACTAACTGGGATTTCTAAGCCTAGAAAGATTTTTTTTTTTTTCTCCCCCAAAATGTTGAAAATATTGAGTTTAAATTCCCTTTTAATTCCCAGGAGCTGGAAGTAAAAAAAAATTTCGAGGGAAAGGGAAAGAAAGGGAGGATTGCTCCAGGAGCTTCCAGTAGCAGGACAGTTTACTTTCAGTCTGCAATGAGAAACTGTTTACAGATACCACAGGGAAAAAAATGCAGAATCTAAACAAACAATCCAGTAATTGCCCATTATCTGTATTCAATTACTCGAATGCATCTGGAAATGGCTCCTGCTCCAAAGCCCTACGGAAAGGGATGGGATTTTTGGATGAATCATTGTCCTCTTCACTCCTGTCTGGCAGGGACTGTTCCTCACTGATGTGTTTCAAATCTGGTTTTGCAAAAGGAATTAGAAAATATGTCTTGGTGATAAAAATTTGTTGTTATTTCTGGTTCAGACTGCAAAGCTCTGCTGTTGTTAATGCCAATAAAGCATCTAAGGATGGATGTAGCTTCAAAAAAATCTGCCATAAACACTTAAAAAATTATATGAAGTGTAAAAGTGGAAAATTTCAGATTTTAGGGTTGGAAAGAGACGGTTTAAATGTGCAAAATGCCTGGAAAAGCTGTGCTGGGCCAAGGCTGACAGGACTGAGTCCTTTTAATGCACTTTAATTTTCAGGCTTTATATTTTTAAAGGTGGAAAACCAGTGTTAAAATGACATATCAAGAAGAAAACCCCCAAATGCTCTGAAATACAGACCTAGGCTAAAATCCAGTCTAATAAAAATAGGGTTTCATAAGCCTAAATTAGTTCTGAAAATCCAGCAGCTGCTTTAGGTGCTGTAAAACGTGAATTAGAAACAGTGGAAGAGGAACCTCAACGTGGAAAACTCAGTAATTTGGGAAAGTCAGTAGTGAGGATAAAAAAATCACTTAATTTCCATTTAGTTTTCCATTATTTCATCAGGAGGGTGGCTTGGTGCAGGGGGGGGGGATCAGTAAAATCCTGGCTCCTCCAAGACTCTTCCAGATGCTGCCCAGGATTCCCTCATTCCAGAACTATCCCTTGGTATCTAAAATCCCTGTGTTTTAAAGAAAATATTGCTGGGGTGTGGGCAACTTTCTCATCAGAATGAGAAGAAAAAAAGGAAATAAGTGAGGCTGGATGCCTGGAAAAACTCCCTTACCAGGATTGTTGACGTCTTGCCACCTTCCAGGGTGATTTCCAGGTCCGAGAGCGCGGCGTCCACCTCGTCCACGTCCTTGTCACTGTGGTTCAGGTGGTTTTCCGAGGACATGATGGACAGCTTGTTGATGTGGTACTGCAAGGCAAGGCCAGGGTCACACCTGGGTGCTCCTGTGGCCCCAGGATCCCACGGGACCATGGTGACACAGCCACCGTGCTTGGGAATCAGAGCGGGGAACCAGGAGCGGATGCCAGCAAATGCTGGGGGGGTTTGCTGGGTCAGGAAGGACCATCCTGGATGGTTCCAGTCCAAGGAGCCTCCAGGCACTGATCCTGAGGGAGATCACTGGACCCCATAGGGCAGAGCTGCTCTTTCCACCAGGCTGGGGTTGGAAGGGACCTCTGGAGGTCACCTGGTCTCACTCCCTGCTCCAGCAGGGCCACCTGGAGCTGTTATCCAGGACCAAATCCACCTGGCTTTGGAGTAACTCCAGGGATGGACAATCCACAGCCTCTCTGGGCAAACTGTGCCAGTGCTCAGTCACCCTCCTGCTATGAAGATGCTTCCTGATGTGCAGAGGGACCCTCCCACGTTCCAGGCTGTGTCCATGGCCTCTGCTCCTGCCACTGGCCACCTCTGTCCACCCCCTTTCCTGCCTCCCACGAGGTGTTTATGGATATTGGTAAGATTCCCCAGCCCTGGAAGTGTCCAAGGCCAAGTTGGACGGGGCTGGAACAACCTGGGATAGTGGAAGTGTCCCTGCCCATGGCAGGGGGTGGAACAAGATGACCTTTAAAGCCCATTCCAACCCAAACCATTGTAGGATTCTATGTCTTTGCATCTGCTTTCACCCCAGAAAACCAAAACATCTATAAAATCTCACAGGAAGAACCGTGCCCAACCCACTCTGGAGCACTAGGATGTAAACTGAGCCATTATATTTCTGCTTTTCTCTCTTTTTTATTCCTGGGAGGGGCCCTTGGAGCAGGCAGCCCTGCTCCTGAGGGGGATATTTCAGCATCCTACAGCTCCAAGGTGTGCCAGACCACACGGAACAAAGGCCTGCCATCCCTCCCATGAAGTCAATAGCAGGTGGAGCATTTATGCCAAATCACACAAAGCATTTCATAAAACAGATAAATAAATAGTTCTGGGAAAGCCACAGATTATCCCCAGCTGGTTTGGGGGCAGAGAGCCAGGAAGGCACAGTTCAGTAACCCCGTGTTCGTTTGGGATGGGTTAAGAAGGACAAAACCAGAAGTTAAGATACATATAAACATGTTTGGTAAAAGCAGGTCAAGTTCTTTTTTATGAGGGATAATCAGTGGCAAGTATTTAAATTATCTCATAAACTCAAGTGAGGATCTGGAGATGGGAAATGACCCAACTTCTACCAGCATGAAAAAGCCAAGCTCCCATCAGAGATAAGGTGAGGCTTAAAATATGAGTTTAAAATGAAGAAGGGATGGTTTAGATGGGATGTTGGGAAGGAATTCTTGGCTGTGAGGGTGGTGAGACCCTGGCACAGGCTGCTCAGAGAAGCTGTGGCTGCCCCATCACTGGAAGTGTCCAAGACCAGGTTGGAGCACCCTGGGATAGTGGAAGGGGGTTGGAACTGGATGAGCTTTGCAGCCCATTCTAACCCAAACCACGTTGGGATTCCCTAATTTCGTTTATCAGATTAATGAGCAGAGAAGTCTGAGAACAAAACCAAGCCTAACCCAACCCAGGGGCGTCTGGGGCTGTGTCTCACCTGCAGTGCTGCAAACATCATCATCTCCTCCTCCGTGCACTCGATCTCCTCCAGCAGGATGGCCCACTTGGACTGCTCGTACAGCTGGTTGATCCTGATCGCGTCGTACTGCGGCACAGAAACGCGGAATGCTCGGAAAACCAGGAGCCCAGCTCAACACAAACCACCCCATCCACTGGAAGCTGTCCCTCCCCATGGCAGAGGGTTGGAATGAAATGGTCTTTAAGGCCCATTGCAACCCAAACTAGTCTGGGATTCTGTGATCTATCATCTTGACACAATGATCCGAGACTGAAAATCCTCTGCCACTGACAAGAAGTGGCTTTAAGAACTCTTTAAGCACCTCTAGCAACACCTAAATCCCCTGGTGCAATGGAGCACAAATCCTGGCTTTGATGCCTGCACAACCAATTTTCAAACTTCCACGGTCTTTGGGAGATTTACCAACACAGCAGCACGTTAGAGATCAGGCATCCTTCGCTCCAAAGGATGGAAAATTCAGAATGGGAGCGGAACAAGGAGCTCTGTACCTTTGGATTCAGGTCAAAAAAGCTGTAGTACTTGAATCGGAGTAGCAAAGCCTCGTTTTCCTTCACCTCCTGCTCCATGAGGGATCGGGACGAGTCCAGCCACCTGTGGATTGCCAACATGGGATAACGCACACGGAACGCTCCGGCGGAGTCGCCACGACGCTCTCAAAAACACCATTAAAAAATCATCCAAAAAAAAAAAAAAAAAAACCAAACCCAAATCCTCATCTCCTGAACTCACCCTTGGTTGATTTTGGCCTTATCGAGCAGCGTCTGGGGCTTGTACATTTTGGCTAAGGACTCCGGGGAGGTGACGGGCTGGCTCACGGCCAGGATTCCCGGGTTGCCCTCGGACAGGGCGCTGTCGCCGAACCAGGCGGACGTGGGGGACAGGGGGCTGCCGTCGTGGGCGTCGTAGGTCGGTGTCATCGTTTTGCTATAGAGTCCTGGGCTTGAATAGATATTTCCTACCAGTGAGGGGAATAAAAGCCGGGAATTAGCCTCGGGCCAAGCCCTGCCTGCTCCCAGCCACGCAGGCTCTGCGCAAACCCGGAGCCGGCAGATGGAAAACTTTCCCTTCTCATCTTTTCTCAACGGGAAAACGCTGTGCTGCTTGTTCTCCCTGTCCCTCTCCTCTTTCTTGGCTCTTCTCCAAGAGCAAAACTGATGGAAAACTCCTTCCAGCCCAAAGGATGGGAAAAGACTCACGTCTCCCACACCGGGAAGCTCCTGCCCCCTGTGTTTCTGTGGCATCTGGGACATGAGTGGCCCCCGACTTACCGGTATTACCTGTTGCTTAAAGATTTTGGAAGTCAAAAGTTTTAGAGGAGCAGGAAAATAAACTAAGGGTGCAGCCAAAGAGACCAAAGGCAGAGGGCAAAAGTCCTATTGAGGTGGAGCTCACCTTTGACGGGGCCGATGTAAAGAATATCGGTGCCTATAGAGAGGGAAAGAAAGGAGGGAAGTGAGAAGGCGAGAGAAAGTCACCCGGAGAGCAGGAGAAGGACAGAAGCCAAAAATGAGCATTTTTGGAAGAGGGCAGAACAGCACAGGTGAGGTTGCACCACCCTAATGGAGCGTTTGCAGCAGCGCTGGTGGCAGCAAAGCAACTGAAGTGACTTCCCCAGGACAGCTGGGCATGGAAATGTGGCATTCCTGGATGGAAAAGCTTGCTGAGGTGGCCACACAAGTTCAGGATTAATGTGCTGAGTGGTGCAATGTGGTGCCAGACTGATCCCAAAGCAAATGTTACTCCCAGGCCTTTTGAAGCTTCACAGCTCGTACCGATTCAAAGCAAGACATAAAAACACCCGAACATTTAAACATTATTAATTTGAAGAGAAAAAAAGAAAAAACAAATCCAGCTTGGTATCTCATAGCTTGAAATAGCTGAGAGCTTAACAGAGAGGTTGTGGCTGCCCCATCCCTGGAAGTGTTCCAGGAGAGCTTGGATGGGGCTTGGACAACCTGGTCTCTGGAAGGTGTCCCTGCCCTTGGCAGGAGGTGGAATGAGAAGTGCTTTAAGTCCCTTTTTAAATCACTTCCATCCCAAACCATCCAATGAAACAGCCTTTCTTCACCTCACAGGGAAGTGCTTTAAGTCCCTTTTTAAATCACTTCCATCCCAAACCATCCAATGAAACAGCCTTTCTTCACCTCACAGGGACACTGAATTTTTATATAAAAATCCAGATTTTCAGAATAAGGGAGGATCAACCACCATCTCCTAATGGCAGGAATTCCCCTGTGTGCACACATTGGCCAAGGAGCTCACCCAGCATCACCTGGGCCCAAATCTGCCCACCAGAACCAGAAGGTCCAACACCACACTGGATTTTGGGAAAGGGCTGTGTCCTTCCTAAATCATGAACCTGCAATTCAATGCACCCAAGCTCTCCCTCCCAGAGCTCTGCTGAGGGTGTTGAAGATGGTGACAGAGTTGAAATGCCACAAACAAAACCTTTTGTGCCGCCTCCTGCTGCTGCCCTGAGCCACCACTTTGGCTCCAGCTCCTTGCTCCAAACCATCCCACACCCTCATGGCCAAGGAATGACAGAAAACTGAGCTGGACTGGAAAAGTCCAAGACCAAACCAATGGAAAAACCTTCCTGAACCCTCAATTTTCACGATGGGCATCTCAAGGAGCAGGAAGAATGGTGGGAATCAGCAGCATCCATGTCAGTAACAACCAAAATCATGGCTAGGAAACTCCAAATAATTACAAACCTGATTCTAAACTGCCTGCCAGGGTGGAAAATATAAGTGAAAACCACCAAACAGGGATGCTTTTAATGCTCCTGCTAGTTTTGCTGGTATCCCAGTCTGGATGAATCATTTGGGGACCTGTAAGCACCATGGGTAGCTGTCACCAAGACAGATCCAGCAAACTAGGCAGGAGAAAAAAAGCAGCAGGGATGTCAAGGGATGGAAAAATCCACCTTCATTTGCAAGGAAAAGGTCAGGGATGATTTCCAGGTTTTTAGACCAGGTACTTGCACTTAGGGAGCTGGGACTCCACGATGCTGAGGATCCCTTCCCACTTGAGCTATCCTGTCATTCTGTGATTATAAAAGCAGCAGAAAGTTGCTCTCCCCATGGATTGTTACAGCACTGGAGCAGAGAACTCCAACAAAAACCAGCCATAAACCCCCAAAAACCACTTCCCAAAGGAGTTCTTCCCTCCTCGCCATCCACCCTCACTGCAGCTTCAGCCTTCACATGGCTCAAGCACACAAGGCTGAGCATCAACTGGAACAACAAAAGAAAATCCCACTTTTTGCCCCAAATTTTGGGCAAGTTTTTCCATGAATATCCCCCACACTCCTGACTGAGTATCTGCTCCATCAGAGCAAAGCTTCCCCTGCACTTTTCTCCTCATCTCTTTCTCCAAACACCTGAAACATCTCAGAAGAAGCTTCCCTTAAAAAATTTGCCCCAGGCAGGCAGTGTCATGGAAAGTTCCAGCAGAAATAGCTACAAATTTGGCTAATTTATATAAACAAGTGACTACAGGTCTTCTAATGGAAAGTGTTGGGCAACACATCCTGTGGGTGTATTGACAACTCTGCCCACTGGGATTTAAATGGTTTCACTGCCAGGTTTGGGGTACTCAGTGACAAAACACTCCCAAGACATTGAAATCAGCACCTCCTTAATTATTAATTAGTTTTCCAGAAGCTTTCAGCACACAAACTGATGTTGGAACAACACTAGAAATGATTTATTCAGATGAAACCCACGGCTTTTATCGAATGGCACCTGAACAGGCAGGAATTCAACCTGCTGTGAGTGATTTCATTCACAAGGAGAGCAAAACCAGCCAAGTGACTCACTGGAAGAGCCATAAATAATTAAAATAAAGCCCAGCTTTTGCATACATTTCCCCCAGAGAAGGCCAAGTCTTTCCTATTAATCTAACAGAGATGCTCTCTGTGAGCACTGGCTGTTGGAAAGGCTTAGAATGGACTTCCAAGATGAAAATGCCAAATGGAAATGAAAATTGACTGGAGCCTTGCCCAAATTCTCTGAGCCAGGAGTGGAAGAGGACAAGCCCAGAAGTATTTTTAATTTTAAGAGAGGAGAAAGAGTGGGATCAGAGCAGAAGGAGGATTATTTTCCCTTGTTCCAGACCTGTGGTGCACATCAGCCTGCACAGCCAAAACCTTCCTTTCTGCAAGCCCTGTGTCACCACTGGCATTAAACACACTCCCTGCAGCTGATTTAACATCAATTAACACAACTTTACAGTTGCAAGGTAGTTTTTTTAATTAAAGCTGCCCTGCTGCCCTTGGATTGCTGGATTTAAACCCAAGAGCTTGGGCAGCCAGACACGTCTCTCCTGCTCACCACTGTGGCTTTCTCCACAAATCCATTTGGGATGAAGTGCTCCCACTTGGCCAAAATTATGGTTTAAACTCCTGCCATTTGCCTTCAGACACCAGACTCCCAGCAGCCATGGAAAAA
This sequence comes from Agelaius tricolor, assembly GCF_023055355.1. Lineage (NCBI taxonomy): Eukaryota > Metazoa > Chordata > Aves > Passeriformes > Icteridae > Agelaius > Agelaius tricolor. The sequence goes on from NW_027269265.1 coordinate 2,889,802, forward strand.
AGCTGAAAAACCCCCTCTGCTTGCAAACACCTGCATCAATTTGCTGCCTGTGGCAACTCCATCAGGGATGTTACTCCAGCAGAAATTCCCTTCCCAGTCCTGCTCTGGATCTGGAATCCACACTGGCCAACCAGCCCCCAGCAATAAAAGGATTTATTTAGCATCACAATCCACAGCTACACCGTTCATGTAAGGCAACACTAAAGCAATTAATAAAACCCTGCCCTTGCTGGGCTGTAAATACAGAGCAGAACGGTGGCACAGCCTAAACCACGCCAGGAATGTAGACATTAGCAACGATTTTCCATTTAACTCCTTTCTTAACAGGCTAAGAAAAGCTCTCAGCAACACCATCTGAGTGCTCAAGTGGCCACACTTGGGCTCTGGATTGCTCTGTGAAGCCTGGGGGTTGCTCTGCTCCCAGAAATGCGTGACAGCTCCAGCCCCAGACATGCATCCGTGCCAGCGAGTGCTGCAGCCCGCCAGGACCTGTGCCATGGATCTGGGGTCTGTTTCTTGCACAGAGCCCCAGAAATTCAATCAGCCCCACGTTGCTGTGCCAGTTTTTTCCCCTGCTCCCATTTTTTTTTGCCAGCTCACCCGACCCTGGTGTGATCAGAGGCCCCTCCAGCTCGAAGGTGTCATCTTCACATTGATCGTCCAATTTCTTCTTTTTTTTCTTTGATGGATCTCTGGGTTTCCTCAAAAGGGAGAGCTCTTCTGGATGCCTGATGTCTGGAGGGGGAAATTGATCACTTTTATAATGGCAGGATGGGAAAAAAAGGACAAAAAAGGGGAAAAAAAGGGGAAAAGAAGAAATCTTTCCATTAGGAACAACATCCAGTAATGCCCAGTATCTCCCTTGGATGAATTTCCTGCTCTGTAATGGTTAAAAATCAAGTTGAGAACATTTTCCTTGCAAGCCTGTTGGAAACAAGTATTGTCCTTGGCTGGAAAGGTAACATAACATTTGGATAAAATGTGGAATTTCCCAGGCACAGTCAATCAAATGTAAATGTGAGCACTGTGACAGAGCCTAGTAACACCTTCATACATTAAATATAATTAATAAAAATAATAACCCTCATATTAATAACATCAAATTAGAAATAATATATCATATTATAATACACAATAATATAGAAATAATGTAAAGAAATGGAAATAGAAATTATAGAAATAGAAAAAATAGAAAGAGAAATAAAAATGAACTAGAAATAGAAATCAGCACACAAATCCCTACTTAGCCGTGTAGGTAACAGACCAGACCCTCTCAATTCCATAGAAGCAATCCAAGAGTTAAGCCATTTATTTACACATCAGACTGGAAAGTTTAAAGCCTGTAATTTACCCACTTTTTAAAGAGATTAAAGTGTTTCCTTTTCACAGCAAACCTCTCCCATTTTCCTGCCTGGGTTCCCTGGAAGTGTCCAAGGCCAGGCTGGACAGGGTTTGGAGCAATGTGGGATGGTGAGAGGTGTCCCTGCCATGGCAGGGGTGGAATGGGATGGGATTTAGGGTCCTTTCCAGTCCAAACCATCCTGTGATTCTCTGATGGGGATTCTGGACATGCCTGAGCCTGGAAGGAGCTCTGGAGTCTCCTCTGCAGCTGCCTGTCCATGCTGAAGCTCCTGTGCTGTTTCCTGCTCTGTTTTTTGCACCTATCACCCCAACATGCTCAGCTGCAGAGGGCATTCCTTCCCTTTGGAATGCCCTATGGAAAGTGGCCCTGGTCCCATCCCTGCTGCAGGAAAAATCAGGAGCCAGGAGCTGGCTGCAGCCAGGCTGGACTTTCCCACCCAAGGAATGCTGAAGGGCACAGCCAGCCATGCTCCCAGGCAGGAGAAGTTACAGGGCTGGCAGCAGCGGGAGCTCCCTGAGCACTCCCAGGATTGTAATTAACACAGGATTATAATTAACACTGGAATTTGGTCCCCAGCAGGTGACCTGAGCAGGACACAGCCCCACAGTGCCCACCCTCACCAGCATGGTTCCTTTCCTGCAAACAGGCTGGGAAATGCCACACTGGGAACTTCCCCCAGCCAGGTGAGCTTCAGTAGGATCCCACCAGCTCTGATATTCCTGAATCCAGAGGCTGCACACTTCTGGATTTAATATAGTAAATTATTTTTTATATATAGTAGGTGACTTTCATATAGTAGGTGTCCCATCCCATTACCTAGCTTTAATTTAAGTTTTATTTTTATTTATATTCCTGTAGTTACTTACACACGATATTTATATAATTAAATATTTAATATATATATTAATATATATTATTTTTAGAAGGCATTATTTATTTTCAGCTTTATTTATATTTATATATTTATTTATTTCAATCATATAACTGAATCCCAGAATGGTTTGGGCTGGATGGAACCTTAAAGTCCACCTTGTTCCACCCCCTGCCATGGGCAGGGACACCTTCCACTACCCCAGGTTGCTCCAAGTCTTGTCCAATCTGGCCTTGAACAATTCCAGGCTAAAAATATATAGATTTAGATATCTATGTGGATTCTAAATCTCTAAAAAATATATAGATTTTTATATATTTATATTTTATATACAAACTTTTATATACAAACTTTTTATATACAAACTTCTCTAAAAAATAAATAGATTTTTATATATTTATATTTTATATACAAACTTTTTGAACTTATAATTTGGTTTTTTTCCTGTATTTAGAGATATTTATTCCTATATTATTTATTTATATTTAAATAAATATTATTTAAATAAATAATTTAAATATAATATAGATAGAAATATTATATATAATATGTACTATATATAATACATAATATATAATTATATAATGTAAATATAAATATAATAGAAATATTTATATTTATATTATTATTCATTTTTTATATATACAACTTTTATTTTCAGCTTTAAGTTAACCCTGATTTATTACCACACAAACCATCTCACTAAACCCCACCAGCCACCCCTCCAGTTTCCCTGCCCAACTTTTTGACCATTTCTAGCAACAAATACCCAGAGGCTGAGTGCAGGCAGCTCCATGCATTCCCATTTATCCCAGCCAGCTTACCTCATGGAGCAGGAATCTGCTGGGACAACCAGGGTCACATGCAGGGGACAAGAGGCAGCACAGCCTAAATGGAGGAGTTCCCCTGGTATTTTGGAGCAAGGTTGAGGCCCTGAGGTTTATTTATGGTGCATTAGCAGCTCTCAGCTGGAAGCACTCAGGGAGGCCAGGAGGAGGCTCTGGGCCAGGCTGGGATTCTGGAAGCAATCCTGGAATCATCCCAGGGCTTGACCATCTGATATCAAAGAGACTTTTTATAGCCCCTCAGTCGTTCCTGATGCTCCCAGCGGGACAGAAAGGATCCAGGGCAAGTTTTGGGCAGCTGCTTGGAAGCAGCTCATGCCTGCAGGGGGTGGAGCAGGCAGCAATCCTGGGGATGCCAGCAGGGATCCTATGGATGAGCAGGGATCCTATGGATGAGCAGGAATCCTATGGGTGAGCAGGGATCCTATGGATGAGCAGGGATCCTATGGATGAGCAGGAATCCTATGGGTGAGCAGGGATCCTATGGATGAGCAGGGATCCTATGGATGAGCAGGAATCCTATGGGTGAGCAGGGATCCTATGGATGAGCAGGGATCTTATGGATGAGCAGCAAATTCCTCCCGCCTCCATCCACAGCCTCCAGGACTTTACAAACCCACCAAGGCAGGCAGAGAATGGCTTCAGACTGGAGATTTAGGGATCTTGGGAGGGAATTCCTGGCTGGGAGGGTGGGAGGCCCTGGCACAGGGTGCCCAGAGCAGCTGTGGCTGCCCCTGGATCCCTGGAAGTGTCCCAGGCCAGGTTGGACAGGGCTTGGAGCAATCTGGGATAGTGGAAGGTGTCCCTGCCATGGCAGGGGTGGGACGGGATTGGCTTTGAGATCCTTTCCAACCCAAACCATTCTGGGATTCTATGGGAAGGAGACAGAAAGGCCTGAACTCGAAGAAAGAGTTTTGGAGCTCAAAACATGATCAGAAAGGCGGCTTTGAATCTCCAAGAGAAATTTTTGCAACTCTTGGATGAAGCCATTTTGCTGCCTGCAGCATCTTCTCTTCCATTTGCCTGCAAGATGCTGCCTGTGCCTGCTGGCTGTGGCTGAAGGGAAATCCTTGGCCTTTTTTTCCAGTGTAATCCTTCATTTCTCATCCAGCCCCTGCACAGCTCACCCAGCCCAGCTGTGCCCATTTATCTCCCATTTCAGACAAACTCCAGAGCTGGGATCAAACCCTCTTCATTCACAAAGCACCATCTGCGCCCTGCAAACTGACTTTAAAAAACATCTTCCTTAGAGGGTGTTAAATTCCCAGTTTGTGCTCTTTTGCACTAAATCCACCAAGTAAATCTTGCAGCTGCTGCTTCTTTATCCACCAAGGTGTGTTGTGATGGAGATCCCAAAAGGGTTTGGGTTGGAAGGGACCTTAAAGCTCATCTCATTCCACCCCTGCCACGGCAGGGACACCTTCCCCTATCCCAGATTGCTCCAAGCTCCATCCAACCTGGCCTTGGACACTTCCAGGGATCCAGGGGCTCCCATTCCCACAAGAAATCAGATTTATGGTTTTCTTACATCACCCACATCTAGAACATGACATCATTGACTGCAAGGGCGAGTATGGATGGACGTCCCCAAAAGCTGAAATGATGGGAAATCACACTACTTTCAGTATTCACTTCTCATAAATACAGATAATAATCTGAGACACAAAGAAATTTTTGATGTGGAAAGAAAATTAATGTTGCAAAAAGCTTCCGGCATCCAATTTCCTTCCCCATTTCTGGCTCCCCTAAAGGCCAGAGGGCTGCTTCACCACCTTAATTCTTGAACATAAAAACTCCATAAATTTACTTGTAGCACAGACAGCATTGAGGGGAAATCCTCTCTTTAATGCTGATCCAGCCACCCTCCTTCAGGAAATGTGTTTTGAAGTGGGATATCTCTGGGAAGTGGGATTTCTCTGCACTCCATCACTGCCCCCTCCAACCAGTGACTCATTAAAATTACAGCCTTTGTGCATCACTCTGACAAATCTTAGAAAAATGAGACCTCAAATCCCATTTCAGACTTAAAACCAAAAATAAAGATGTTTTTTTTTCCTTGGAATGAGTGAATTCTATGGATGGCTTTTCACAGTCTAAGTTTACAGAACGAAGCATCCGACTTATCTGAAACATAAATTCTCTTGAGATAAAGTTCTGCAAAACAGACCAGAGGGGAAAAAAAAAACCAAAAAAGAAACTAAAAAAGGAACTTACATAACCTGAGGAGTGTCTGGAGATAAGGCTGTGGCTGTGTTGGACACTGGGCAGTATATGATGGAGCAGGTCCTCACCTCCCCAGCACAGTTTACTGCGTTTGTACATTCAGTACATTTTATTATGGGTTCTTCAAATGCCCAGGAACTTAAATATTTATCTGGGCAAAAGCCAAGCTCTCCACTCACTGCCTGGGGCCCTTGCAGCTCTCTCAGGACATCCCACAAAGCCTCTGGAGATGCCCAAGGAGTGCTATGGGTGTGGAATCAGCTGGGGCTGACCCTGGCAGAGGTTTTGCTGGAGCCTTCCCAAATTGTGGGTGGAAAATCCAAGTGCCTGTTGACTTATGGATTTGCCAAGGGAGCAATGATGTGCAAAACCACCCAAAAATGGGATCAGTGGGGTTTGGAGGGGTGTGAATGTTTGTGCCAGTGGTTCCCAGAGCTGAAATCGGGCACCACCAGCCCAGAGAGATGCAGGAGGAGAAGGAAAAGGAGAAGGAGGAGGATGCAGGCAGCGGTGATGGAGCCAAGCATTACTGCAAGGCCAATAAAAAGAGCCATTGGAGAGGCAGAGTCAACAAACACTTGAATGTTTGGATGTTTTTTCCGTAAGTGGGACGAAATCCCCAGGCTCCCATTATCTGGATGCCTCCTGGAGCACAGGCAGCACTACAAGCCTTGCCCCTGAAGTGGCTGAACTGCAGCTCCAGTCCAATTAAACTCCATTAATTTAATCCCACAAACAAGAGAAAAACAATCCACTCACACCCTTCCCTCTGCTTCGGCCCATAAAGAGCAATCCAGCTAATTCCAAGGAAGGCTTGGCCAGCATGCCCTAATGTCTTCAGGATGGATTCTATTTAAAGGGTCTCTGTCAAGAGCAGAGTAAGGATGAAAAAATTCACTGACTCACACGGTGACATAAAACCTGCTGCTCCTCCACACGCAGAACACCATGGGGTGGGGACAGGGGGGGGAGAGCTGAAAGGTTTTTTTTTTTTTGTCCATCTCAGACACTCTGTAATTAAATCTGGTTATTTCCCTGACCCCAGTTCCTGGGGCTGGTCTGACAGCTGAGCACGGGCAGGCAATAAAAGGGGAAAAAGCCGCAGCTGGCAGCGAATGCTTGGGCCCTGAAAAAGCTGAGGACGTTGCAGTTTGGCCAGCTCTGGAAATGGGAAGATTTCCTTCCACACCCATTCCCTGGACATATTTAGAAATAGCTGTGCCACTGCCAAAGCTCTGTGCTCGTGGCAGGGAAAGGCAGCAGATCCATGCTCGGGGTTTCACCGCCGCCGCCTCCCCGAGAACGTCATCCCTGAGCATCCTCCTGATGCTCCTGAGCATCCACAGCCTGCATCCCCAGATCCCAGAGTCACTGAGGCTGGAAAAGACATCCAGGATCATCAAATCCAGCCTGTGAATCATCCTCACCTTGTCACCCAGCCCAGAGCCCTAAGTGCCACGTCCAGTCCTTCGCTGGACGCCTCCAGGGATGGGGACTCCAAACCTCCCTGGGCAGCCCCTTCCAAGGCCTGACCACCCTTTCCATGAAGAAATTCCTCCTGAATGCTGCTGTTGCTCCCCAAATTCCCACTGAGATGCTCATGTGCATCTACCAGGACTCCATGATTTTAGGGAAAACACTCCTTTATTTACCAGCAGGGTGTGAGGAAGAAAAAGTTTAGGAGGTTTGCAGAGGCCAGGGATGGTGGGATTCCTGTCCTGTGCAGGGCCAGGATGATGGACTTGATTGGATTGGACTTGATGATCCTTGTGGGTCCCTTCCAATCAGGATATCCTGTGATTCCACAAACCCCAGGCAGCTTTGCCTCCTGGAAAGCAACTGGGCCAGGGATGGAGCTCCATGTGCCTGTCACAGAGCCCTGGGAGTGCTGCACATCGCCCACCAAAGGGTTTCAGTTTTGCAAAAATCTCAAAAACAACAAAAAACCCCAAAAAACAACAAACAGTGGCTTTTTATAGAAGTCTTTTTGGCAGCCGAGGGCGTGGAAATATTGCAAATACTTCAGGAGTCAGAGGACGTTCTGTTCTGGAGCGGGGAGCGTTTGGAGAGGGAAAAAAAAAAAGGTAAGGTCACATTTGGCACTGGGATGGTGTCACCTTCCCTGGGCTGGGCAGGGCTGGGCTGGCACCCTGCCACTCCCAAAGGCCACTGCCACCTCGGCTCAGGTTGCATTTGGTGGCTGGAGGCTGAGGCAGGGAAGGGTGGCTGTCACCTCCCCGCCACTCGGCGAGTCTCCTTATTTTTGGGATGATGGGAAGCAGCTCATCACCCTCATGGAACTCTCTGCACCCCCAGCTCCACAAGCTCCTCAGGATCACACCACCCTCACCCTGGGCAAGAAGGGGAGCTGGGGACCAGAGCAAGATGGAATGTGGGCATGGAAATGTCACAGCCGTGCACAGGATGCTCCCCAGACTCAGTTTCCCAAAACAGGTGACTAATTCACTCAGATGATGAGGCAGGAGCTGGGTGTGAGCTCCACCAGACTCTGGGGAAATAAAAGAGCCTGAAGGGAATTTCTCTGTCTTACACAGCCTCGGGGTGGGTAGGGAGGGATTGGTCATGAATTTTGGAGTGGTTCCTCCCAGAGCTTCCTCCTCCCAGCTCTGGCACTGGGTTGTTCTCTCTGTGCTCCCATGAACATCAACCAGAATTTTTCCTGCTTCTCTTCTCAAGCTGGAGGGCAGCAGAGGTCCCAGATCTTCACAGCCAGGAGAAGAGGAGAAGGATGGGAGGTTTTCTGCTGTCACAGCATCTCCCCTCACCCTGCAGCTCCACCATAAGTCATGTCTCCAGGAGAAGGAGCATTGCTGGGGCAGGAAATGCTGAGGCCTGGGAAAAAACTCTCACTGTTTCATCCTGCTGTTTGCTTTTCCTGTCCCACGTGCCCACAGAGCAGCAGCAGAGCCTGCCTGGAGTCCCTTGGAGCTCCTGGGATATAGGGAAAAAAATGCAGGCAGAAGGCTGGAAGGAAGCAGCTGTAAGGCATCCACTGGGCTGGAATGAAGTGAAGCCATCCCAGAATCCCAGAATGGTTTGGGTTGGAAGGGACCTTAAAGATCATCCAGTTCCCTTCCATGGGCAGGGACACCTTCCACTGTCCCAGGCTGCTCCAAGCCCTGTCCAACCTGGCCATGGGCACTTCCAGGGATCCAGGGGCAGCCACAGCTGCTCTGGGCACCCTGTGTCTCACTGCCCTCACAGCTGATGATTCCTTCCTGTTCACATAGGAAAAGAGGATTTTCACATTTGTTGTTATGTTGGATGATGGCTGAGCATCTCCCACCTCCCCAAATCCCACATTCAATGAGGATATTCCCACTCACACCAATAAAATGCTGAGTGCAGCTGATGCCTCAGGTTTAGCTTTTTTATTTTTCACATTCTGTGCTGCTTTAGTGTGAGGGTCTGGGCTCCATATTATGGGATGGTGAGCTCTGTGCACAGAGCAGGGAGACAAAACAATTCCTGCTCCAGCTGGGCACCAAGGACAAATGATCCAAACCTCAGCCCAAGAGCACAAACCCCGTGGGCTGGAGAGAGAAAAACAAGCAGGGTGGGAGTGCAGGGGCTAAAGCTGGGATGGGACAATGAACTGCAAGGTGCAAATGGAGCAGAACTGATCCCAGGGAGAGACCCCGTGCCCGGCCGTGCATTTTGGGGCCATTTTGGTTCATCTTGGGTGCAGCCCTGGCTGGGCTCTGGTGCTGCCCAAGGTGGATGCATGGAGGAGATGCTTTGAATCAATCCCTGCTTTATTCTGGAACTCCATCCAGCCTCTGCTCTAGGGCAGCCTGCACAAGGCATCACAGCCCATCAAATCTGCATTGGATATTTGATGGGCAATTTTCTGGGTGAAATTATCTCCCAATGGGATGATGAGAGCAGGGAGCAGAGAACATCCCATCCCAACCCCGTGTCCCACTGACAGCCAGGCAGGAAGCACAAATCCCTGCTTCAAAGGGAAAAGAAAAAAAAAAAAAAAAAAAAGTGAAGTTTTACTTTCTCTTTCTCTGGTCTTTAATTGCAGATCAAAGCTGGCCCTTCAGGCTGGAGCTGCCTGCCAGCAGCTGCTCCTGGGCAGGATTCCAGGCCACCCTTTGGATGAGGGCTGCCCATCCCATGCCCTGCCTGCTCCTCTCCTCGTGCCTGCCAGGGTCAATCCCTGCCTTTAGCCCTCCTGAGTGGCTGCTGTGGGAATCAAGGGGCTGCAATCCAGCACTGGGAGTGAGATTGGAGTTTTTTCCGGCTTCACACGACCTCCAGGAAAGTGAGGGATGTGTGAGTGGCCCCAGCATCTTCCCTGGGAGCCCTGGGGAGCTGCCCTTTGGAATAACCTCCCTCTGCACAAGAACAGAGACTTCTCTTTAAAAACCAACCCCACTCTGCAAGGGTCACACCTCTGGGTAACAACTGAAAGGGAAGAGAAGCAAAGGACAGCCTTAAATAATTCATCCATGTGTGTTCCTGCTCGTGTAGTGAGGATTTTATAAATGCAACCAGCCAGAGTCCTGAGAACATCAGGAATTACTTCAATTATTCACTGGTGATGCTTTGTGCTGGAGTTACTGAGGTGTGTAATTAAATGATCCAGGGGCAATGACAGCAAACAGGTACAGCCAAAATCTGAGCAACTCCCAGGCACAGCTCTGTCCTAACCTCCCTGGAGCTCAGAAATCAAGGGATTTCAGAGACAAGGACTATGCTGGGATCACTTTCCCTTCCACCTTGAAATATCTGCTCAGTTCTCCTTGGAGAGACAATCAGCTTGATTAAGGTGGAATATGAGAGCTCTGTGCAGGGATGTTGAGGAGACCAGGGAAAGGTAATGAAATAAAATGGGGTAGGAAAACACAAATGGGGAGGGGAAAAGGAAAATCACAGAATCACAGAATAGTTTGGTTCCAACCCCCTGCCATGGGCAGGGACACCTTCCACTATCCCAGGGTGCTCCAAGCCCTGCCCAGCCTGGCCTTGGGCACTGCCAGGGATCCAGGGGCAGCCACAGCTGCTCTGGGCCACCCTCAGAGCCAAGATTTTAATCCTAATATATATATATATATATATATATATATATATTCATAATATATGGGTTTTTCATTAATGTATTATATATATATTAAGTACATAAATGTTAAAACACATTAGATATGACATCTATAAACAGTGGTATTTCAACATCTATAGGGGCATTTTAACACTCATATAAAATGTATTTGTGCATCATTTGTATTTATACCTCGGTGGTTCTGGGAAGAGCATCCCAGCCCCTCCAACTCCAGCCCTTCTGCACCCCCACATCCCAACCCCTCTTCCCTCAAGCTGATGCCAAACTCGTGTATCATCTTCCCAGTAGCTCTGCTGAACATCTGGCTCCCAGTAAACACAACTGGGAGGGCTAAACAACTCAATCACTGCAGCTTGTGTCTGTCCTCAAACAGCTCAGGCTGCTGAGAGGCACTCAAAGGAAAGTGAAATTTCCAGTAAAAGCCCTGCTTTCCCCAAAATCAGGAACTTCATTTCAGTACTTCAGATGCTGCAGAAGGGAAGTCAGCACAGCCCTTGATGGATGTGTCCCTGCTGCCTGCTCACAGCTCCAACCTCTGCTATCCCAGAGGCTTTTCCCTGCTCCCAAACCTTTAAACATCAGGATTATTCTGCTGGTTTGGTCATAAATACACCAAAAGCTCTGCAGTTGGAAGAAAAGGCTGCTTCAGAGCCAGATAAGGTTCTGACAGCATCAGTGACAGATCTCCTGTCTCATGATGAGCCATATCAGAATTTCCTGACATGAGTCACTGCTGGAGAGATTCATCAGCGTCCAAGCCTGGGACCTCCCTGTCTAGCACGACATCCCCAATGCCCAAATGTGGGACATGGGGGTGGGGGAAGCAAAATCCACTCAGACACAATGCTGGCTAAGCCTTTTCTATTTTAAGGAGAAATTGCCCAATATTTATATTTTTAAAAAACCCCAACAAAACAGGAAAGCAACAGCAAAGCTCCGTAACCAGCTAAAAATACCAACCAAACCACGGATGTGCTGGACACTGCACGTAGGGATGAGCTCCTCCTGCCTCCCCAAACAACTGGGTCAGCCAAGAGTAGCCTCAGCTGCCTTCTGAGAGCAGGAATAGATTTGCTCCAGCTGAGGATGGGCTGCAGGCTCCTTTGGGAGGGGAGAATTCCAGTATGGAGTGCTTCCTGGAGTTGCCATCTCCTCACTGGGTTTTTTTTTTTGGTGGGCAGGAAGAAACACTGGGTTTTGGGATGAGAAATTAGTGAAGATGGGTAAAAAATTATACCTGGTGGGGAATGATCCCTCCTTTCTCATGGGCTTCTCCTCCACCAGGAAATGAGGGTGAAGAGGAAACAGCAAGACTCGGTTCCTTCCCTCCACCAGACACTTTTACAGTGGAGCATCACCACTTAATCTCTAATGTGATTTTCCACTAGAAGACAACCCACAGGGCTGGCAGATTTCCCACTTCAAGGTTTGCTTTTCATCCAGCACATAAATTTGCAGGGGGGAAAAAAAAAATCACAACCAGTCTGAATATCAAGGAGGGCTGGTACCACCTCACCTGTGACAAACCCAAGGACAGCTCTGCTGTGGAAGAGAATTCAGCACAAAAAAATGCATTTTTCAATCACTTTTGGCTCAATTGATCCTGTTATTGAAGTATTTACACATAAAACAGTAGATCTGGAAGGGAAAAAGAGAGGACACCTGGGCTGTTTGATGTCCAAATGACTCCTGAGTGCTCAAACCCAGAAAACACCAAGAATTTATCAAATTTACTGGACAAGCACCAGAGGAAAGGCAGGAGCCAAACCAACCAGGAAACTCCCCAGGGGGAGGAGGTTTTTCAACACTTACTGAAGGTTTTGCAGATGTCAGAAACAGCCTTGAAGACCCTGTCAGAGAAGTTGACTTTGACCTTGACATACTTCATGTTGGGCAGCTGCAGGCGCAGCAGTTTGTGCTGAGGGGTGAACTGGAGCTTGGCATCCGCCTGGATCCCGTATTTATCCAATGTCCAGTGAGTTTTAAGGAGCCAAGTTTTCTTCTTTTCCCACCACAGAGCGTGATCAGACCAGTCCTTCTTGACATCTGCAACAAAGAAGCCATTTTTCCCCCAGTTAAAAGCGGCACCAGAACGAGGACAAAAGAAGTTTTTCAAGTTTTTTCTTTTCTCCTTTCCTGAGAAGGAACTATGGATCCAAAAAACTCCAACAACCCTTTCTGGATACAAGGAACTGCTTGTATTCAATAGTGGTTTGATGGGATATAAAAGCAGGGAGGAATCCAAGGGATAAAATAAAGATGAGACTCGGCGTGTCCATGGATCACCAGCCTGGCAGTGATCCCACCTGGAACACGAAGCCAAGGGGTCATGAGTGACCCAACACTTCTCCCAGCAGGGATTTTGCACAGTTCTTGGGGTTAACTATCAATTCTCGGGTTTTTCCCCACCATCCAGGATACCTGTGCTATCCAAAGGTGAGCCCAAGCACCTTGGCACACATGGAAAACAGAACCAGGAGGAGTTTTGCAAGGAGAATTCAACAGGACCTTCAGTTTCTACAAAAAAACCCTGAAAATTCCCAACTGAAATGAAAAGTTGTCTCACAAATGACCAAGAAAACTCAACAGGCACATCTCCTTCCAGCTGGGATGTAACCATGGAGTCCTTGGAGGTCACCTTTAGGTTGGGAAGCATTTGGGGAATCAAAGTATGGTGATAACTCCAAAAGACAAACCCTGTGCAGTATTTTCCCTAACACCTGGAATATTTTTCACTAACATCTGGCCCTGCCACTCCTGCAGAGCATTTTCCACTCTGACAACCAATAACAGTACCATGTCCTTCCAGCACACAGGGAAAAGAGAACGGAATGATATGCAACATAATAATGTATTTAGTAATAGAATAAATCAGTTTTCAGCTCCAGATCCCCCTGTGATCCTGGATTTCCATCATGAAACACCAGTTTAACCCCAATTAAAACCACCAGCTGACATTATTCCAACAGCTCCTGTCTCCATCCTTCAGCACCACAGGGCACCAGCCAGAAAGGCAGGAGCAATTCCAGAGGATTGGAGAATTTCCAGGATTAGGTAAAATCCCAGCAGACACAGTGCCAAAGGGACTGAAGGAACACAATCCAGCACCAACAACGTGCTGGGATTCCTGGTGTCCTGTACAGGAGTTGGACTGGATGATCCCTGTGGTTCCTCCCAGCTCAGGATATTCCATGATCCTGTGAGAGTGAAGATTGTCCCCATGAGCCACATCTGAATTAAGCTGAGATGAGAACAAGGTGCCAAATGAACTTTTGTCTGTCCCTATCTCAAACCAGGATCTGGAGCTTGGGGTTACTGAGAAAACCCAGCAGGAGCTGGATTTTCCCTTTGAACTCCTGGCTTGATGGCACAATCAGCTCTGCAGAAAGTGGAAACATTCAGCTGGACTTTTCAACAGCTTTGTACAATCAAATTAAACAAAACCAAATATAGAAAAGCATGCAAACTTGCACAAGCCTTGTCTACCAGGAAAAAAATCCAAGAAATCATTACAATGGACTCTGGTAATGAAGTCCAACTTCTGCCCTACTGAAAGCTGAACGAGTTGGCACCAAAAATCAGGGGGAGGAAAAAACCAAAGGCATTTGGAATCAGTAACATTTATGCCTAACAGAAGGAGATTTAAGTTTACACTGCTGATTAACCATTCAGGCCAAGGCACAAAAACAACATTCTGGGCGTGAGAGTAATTAACACTTTCAATTAACAGTGAGATGTTGGTTCTAGCAGGAAGGGGAAGGTCTGTGCCTGTCCCACAGGGTAGTTCTATATAAAAGAGGCTGGCAAATGTTTAGCAGCTGCTTTGTGGAGCTGAGTTTTACACACTGACAAGAGCCTTGGGTGCTTTGCAAGGGATCCAGGATTGCTTGGAGCAATCCCTGCAGGCCAGGGAATGCCAGCAGCCTGGTTAAATCTGATCAAAGGTTTACAAACCTTCACCAGAGTCCCAGTTCATGAGTTACTGATTTGTTGGGGTTACAGCTTCACAGCAAGGCTGAATATTTCAGCTCAGACTCTTCCCATCTACTACCATCAGTCACTGGCCACTTCATCTTTATCTACCAATCATATTCATCAACTTATTTATATTTATCAACTATTATCAATTTATCATTCATTTATCAGAGCTCAGGTAAGTCTCCAAGTACAGCAAATTCACCTTAGAGATCCCAGACCTGGAATTTAGAAGTTAACTACAGGTTGTAGATCTCAGAGGTGTTTGAGGATCCAGCAGCTCCTCTGAGCTGCTGAATGTGATGGACACAGAGCTGCTGCAGGGAGTCCAGAGCAGGGTCACAGGATGAGCAGGGGGATGGAGCAGCTCTGTGTGAGAGCTGGGATTGCTCAGCCTGGAGAAAAGCAGCTGTGAGTTGATCTAACTGTGGCCTTCCAGTGCCTGAAGAAGCCACAAGAAAGATGGAGAGAGACTATTTACAGGAGATGGAGGGACAGGACACAGGGAATGGCTTCCCACTGCCAGAGGACAGGGTTGGATGAGATTTTGGGAAGGAATTCTTCCTGGGAAGGCAGTGAGGCCCTGGCACAGGGTGCCCAGAGCAGCTGGGGCTGCCCCTGGATCCCTGGAAGTGTCCAAGGCCAGGTTGGACAGGGCTTGGAGCAACCTGGGATGGTGGAAGGTGTCCCTGCACATGAAGGTGGAACTGGATGGGCTCTGAGCTCTCTTCCAAGCCAAGCCCTTCCAGGATTCCATTCATGAGCTGCACACATGTAAGGGTGACAAGAAATCACTGCCACCCTTCCAGCCAGGGAGCTCCCAGGTGAAAGCAGCAGGGATGTGGCAGCTGGAGCTGCCAGCATCAGCTGGAGCCAGGGCTGAGCTCCAGGAGCCCAACCCCAGCAGCAACACCCTCGGGAAAGGGAAGCACAGCGCTTCCTTCCCGGCCTCCAAAATAAACCCCCACCTTCCCCTGCAGCCTGAACCCAAACCTCTGGAGCCTGGGAGGGCTGGCAAACCCAGCTGTGATTTTTATTTTTTTTTTTTCCCCTCAGGCAGAACCTGGTGTTTCATTTGCCTCCCAGAACTGTGCCAAGAGGCAGGAACGTGCACGAGGGACGTTCAGGATGTTTTGTACAGCAAAACCCATGGGGCTGTTCCCCTTGGAAAGGCTTTCAGACAGTCCTGGGAATGTGAGAGGCATCTTAAATCACACAAATGGCTGCAGAGACCTCTGTGAGGACAGAACAGCCAGAGAAGGAGTGAAGGGCTGCTCTATGAAGTGTTTTAAACCTGAAACATCCTCAGCTTTCAATCCACGCAGTCACATCCTGCCAGCTTGTCCAGCATGAATTACAATTGCAGATTTCAATTCCCACAGCCACCACTAAATTCCCTGAAATCTAGAATCCAAGCAGCAATAAGTCTGAATTGAGATGCACACAGGGTGTAGCAGCAACAAGTCTGAATTGAGATGCACACAGGGTTTGCTTTAATTCTGGGCTGGCTGTGTCACACAGACCTACAAACACAATCACAATTCCAGCAGCAAGGCTGAATCTGGGTGAAGGGCAAAGAAAATCCAGGCAGCCCTTCCTGGCAGCCAATTTATCCCATGTGGGAAATGGTTTTGTAGAAAAATTTTAAAGTAGAAGACTCACATAATATATATTTGCATGTAAACTTTGAGATAAGAAATGTTGATTTAGAAATGTTATGGAATAGGATAGACACTGTTGAGAAATGCAACTGGAAATAAGTTTTAAAGGGTGGGTTTGTAAATAAGATTAGTGGTATTTTGGAGAAATAGAATTATGAAAGGTGTATTGTAGCAGGACTTATGAGGGGTAATTTTAGATTATTGGCTTTAAGGCATTTACAGCATGGTGTGACAAAAGCTGATAGGCCAAGAAACACTTAGAGTGCATTGTAATTAGGAAATAGTTGTCTTCTGATTGTGATGGTGTGAATTATAACATCTGTATTGCCCCACCCTTCACATGAGACTGAAAATGGAACAAAAGTTTTAAAACACCTCTCAGTTACCCCATCTCTGGGTCAGAAAAGGGCATAATCCAACAATCCCATTTATCCCAGGACTTGGCTGCTCCCAAACACTCTCCCCCTGCCAATCCCTGGTTTTTTAAGGTCCCTTTCCTGCTGCAGCAGCCACTGAAGCTCCTTCCTGCAGAAGCTCTGCTGTCACTTGGCAGCTCCTCCAGGCCAGCTTAGGACTCACAGGCAGGAGGATACAAGTCTCCAGCACTGTGTAAACACTGTATTTTCCTTGTTATTTTGGGATATCCCCTGTTGCAGATGGGCTCTCCTTCCATGCACTGCTCAGGACAACAGAGCCTTGATATGACTGAATAAATCTCTTTTTTTTTTCCCCTTTCCAGGGCATGGTTAAATCCCACTGGATGGGTATTTGAAGGCTTTCCTGGGAATCACCAGATTCCCTTTCACACCCACTCCCAGGATTAAATCCACAGGGCAGCCAAGACCCTGCAAATGCCTCCATCACCTTAACACTGGGGGTTAATAATAAAAAATTTAAAAGCTCCTGCAGAAGCTTGAGGAGGAATTCTGCAAGCCTGCCTGGGCTGGATCGTGGTGGATTTTTGGTGGATTTTTGGAAACAGAGGATTTGCAGCTGATGCTGTGTTCCCTGGAATTCTCTCCACCTTCAGAGAGGCAGCAGAAGCAGCTGCAGCAGAGTTTGCAGCTCATTCCTTAATTAAAAATGATCATTCCTTAATTAAAAATGAAGGCTTTTAGAGCAATGGATTCAAGTCTTCAGCACTCCCACAGGAACAGTCCAAGAGGACCATCCCCCTCTGGAGCAAAAGATGCCAGAGCCAAAGCCCAAAACACTGGGGGGTTTTCCACAGGAGCAGAATGAGCTCCACAGCTTTCCCTGGCTCTTTCCCAGGGGTGGGTTTAATCAAGATTATCCCTGCTCTGATCTAGGCACTGATCTTGGGAAGCTGAGGTGGCAAAAAATGCATTTCCATTATCTCAAATTTATCTATATAAAAGTAATTTAATAAACAAATAGATATGTTTAAAGACATATTTTATGTATTTTATACATACATCTATAATATATATATATATGATATATAAGATATATTATGCATATAAACATACACATAAACATTTACCCCATATATATATATATGCATATATAAAATAGAGACAAAACTGAATTATATACATATATAATTATAGAGAAACACACAAAATAAAAATATATCCATATATATAAAATATATTGATATATTTTTATAAATATATTAATATTTTTTATATATATATATATATATATATATATATATATATATATTTAAAAAAAAATATATATATATCTAAGATACAGTACAGGGACTGAAACCAACTCACAAGCCAAGCATTTCCTCTTGCAAAAAGTCATTTTTGTATTTGATAATCTACACAAAACCAACCCCAAATTTTCCACCTTTTCACTGAGTTTGGTGCAGATGGGCTGAAACTCCTCAAGGGTTTTTATAAGAAAATTAAAATAAAAGTGGTCTTTTTTTTAATATGATTTTTGTATTTTAAAATTAATATGCACTTCACACTGAATTGAAAAAATACAGATGTGGACAAAAAGCGTGGAGTGCAGGCAGCTGATTAAAGCACTTTTAAACACAAATTCCTGCTGATAACACCTTAATCCAGCCCTCACAGCTCCAAGGGGCTCTCCAAACCCTGGGCTGGGTGTTGGCTGCATCCACACCCCTCTTGGGAAGCTGGAGGAGGAGAAAAAGTCCCTGAAAGGAAAAGAGACTTCCAGCAATAAACAGCTGGGAATGCCCTGGGTGAGCTCAGGGATGGGGGAGACCCTCTCCTGCTCCCTGGGGATGCAATCCATACCCACTGAAATCCATAGCCATGGAAAACAAGGTTAAAGTATTTAAAAACTTGGGAAGGAGAGAAATTTAAGGCTGAAAGTGGAAA
The DNA here is from genome assembly GCF_023055355.1 of Agelaius tricolor. Taxonomy (NCBI): domain Eukaryota; kingdom Metazoa; phylum Chordata; class Aves; order Passeriformes; family Icteridae; genus Agelaius; species Agelaius tricolor. The sequence continues at coordinate 2,908,150 of NW_027269265.1, forward strand.
AAAAAAAAAAAAAGAGAAAAAAATCCACCACTACCAACCATCAAAATTCACTGCACAGAACCTCATGTGGGTTTTTCTTTTCTGTGTGTCCAGGAGAGGGGAAGGCACAGCCTGAGAGCACTAAAAAATCAGGAAAGAGGGTAAATATTCCTAAAACATCCAGAAATACTAAAAGAAAGAGGCTAATTTGGAGCAGGACAGAAGTGATGGGGAAGGGCAAGGATAAAGAAGAGGAAAGGGGGAAGAAGGGGAAAAAAGGAAAGGAAATTTCAGGAAAGGAAAGGAAATTTCAGGAAAGGAAAGGGGAAAAGGAAAAGGAAATCCTGAGTTGGCAGGAATAAAAAAGGATCATCAAGCCCAACTCCTTGCCCTGGACACCCCAATAGCCAAGAGAGTTACTGAAGGTCCCAAAGATGCTGAAGATGTTTCTTAAAAATATATTTATTTATTTTTATTAATATTTAATCATATTGGTAACTTATTTATTAATATTTAATCATAATTGGTAACTTATTTTATATATATAAAGTGTAAAACTCATATATCTGTGTAGCTGACCCCACTGCTCCCTCCCTCCAATGTCTTCACTGCTCCCTGACTCACTGACCTCTGGAAACCCAGATTCCTTTAAACATGCCAGAGCCACTCCTTCCAGGATAATTATGGAGCAAAAAAAAAAAATTTTAAAAACAGAGCTATTTTCATTTATCACGAGTCCAGCAGAACTGCTGATGTGTTTGCTGGGTGACACAGTCACTGTCCTGGGGCAAAAGCTGTAATTTTAGGAAAATAGGAGTCTTTCTGGAGTAGAGTCCCCTCCACCCCCCAACAGGGGTTCAACTGCAGAGCAAAGTTCAACATGGAACAAAAATCCCTCCAGCCTCTGGTCACAACACTTGAAAAATTATACTTTGAAATGGGGAGATACAGCCCATAAAATTATCATCAGACTGATGCAATAAAGCTGCAGCCAGGACAAGCTGATGCTCCCAGAGCTAATGGGACTTGAGAGGGGTTTTAATCACATTTCCCATATGTATCTGACACAGGCAATGGAAAACAGCCTGCACAGCAGCCACCACCTGTGGAAGGGATTTTATCCATGGATAACACAGAATGGTACCTGAAATCCTCCTGGATCTGCCAGCACAGGCAACTCTCACCATTGTTCTCATGGAATCCCAGAATGGCTTGGGTGGGAAGGGACAATGGGCAGGCAGGGGCACCTTCCACCATCCCAGGCTGTTCCAAGCCCTGTCCAGCCTGGCCTTGGGCACTGCCAGGGATCCAGGGGCAGCCCCAGACACTGGGCACCCTGTGCCAGGGCCACACAGAAAATAATTCCTTCCTATCTCCCACCCATCCCTGCCCTCTGGCAGTGGCAGCCATTCCCTGGCTCCTGTCCCTCCATCCCTTGTCCCCAGTCCCTCTCCAGCTCTCCTGGAGCCCCTTCAGGCCCTGCCAGGGGCTCTGAGCTCTCCCTGGAGCCTTCTCCTCTCCAGATGAACATTCCCAGCTCTCCCAGCCTGGCTCCAGCCCTTGGAGCAGCTCCTCTGGATTTGCCCCATGTCCTTCCTACAAGGATCCCAGATCTGGATGCAGCAAAGTCCAAAGCAGAAGGAACAAGACACCTGCAGCCTCCTCCTGCCTTGTGTTTGCAACAGGAATGAGCTGGAACTAAAAATCTCCTCCCTCCAAAATCATTCCCCCTTGTCCTATCACTGTCTGCAAAAATGTCATCCTACTTCATTTTCAGGAAAAACAAATGTTCAGGAGATGATCCACACCCACCCAAAGAGGTGCCCAAAAAAGGGTGGACCTGTGCTGGAATTTCAGTCTTAGAAGAATATTTCTTGCATGAAAAAACAGTTTGACTGTAATAAAGTTTAAAAAAATGGACAAATGGAACCTTGTTCCCAATTCTGTGATTCCATGAGCACGACCCAGATGAGGAGACCTCCCTCTTATCCCAGTGTGCCAGGGCACACGCTCATGGCAAAGCCCTGATGTCAAAGCCCCTGGGTAGTGGCACAAAGTGATTTAAGAGCAAGGAAAAAAAGGAGGAGGGAGGGGGAAAAATAAGAAAAAGCCCAATGGGCATTTTCAGGAAAACAAATGTTCAGGAGAAAATCCACACCCACCCACAGAGGTGCCCAAAAAAAGGTGGAGCCGTGCTGGAATTTCAGTCTTAGAAGAATATTTCTTGCATGAAAAAATAATTTAACTTAATAAAGAACAAAACATGGACAAAAGGAGCCTTCTTCCCAATTTTGTGATTCCATGAGCATGACCCAGTTCAGGAGATTCCCTCTTATCACTGTCTGCCCCTGCAAAAATTTCATGCTACTTCATTTTCAGGAATAAAAATGTTCAGGAGAAGATCCACACCCACCCACGAAGGTGCCCAAAAAAAGGTGGAGCCATGCTGGAATTTCAGTCTTAGAAGAATATTTCTTGCATGAAAAAATAATTTAACTTAATAAAGAACAAAACATGGACAAAAGGAGCCTTGTTCCCAATTTTGTGATTCCATGAGCACGACCCAGTTGAGGAGATTCTCTCTTATCCCAGTGTGCCAGGACACAGGCTCATGGGAAAGCCCTGACGTCAAAGCCCCTGTGCATTGGCACAGAGTGACTCAAGAACAAGGAAAAAAGGAGGAGGGAGGGCAAAAAAAAAAGCCCAGTGGAGGAGACTGAGCCCATTGGGATGCAATGCTGCATGTGGATGTTCCATGTGTCTGTCCTTGCTCGGGGAAATGACAGAGTGTCTGCTGCTAATGAGGGAAGGGCTGCTGGAAAGAGAAGTGGGATTCTTTTGTTGGCTTTTATTGGGATTCTAAGTGAGCTCTGCAATGGAAAGTCCGTGTCCTGATGAGGCAGGGGTGGTAACTGGAGTCCTGGAGAGCTGATACATCAACCCCAAGTGTCCCAAAATGCTGCTCCTGGCAGTGCAGGGCTCGAGATGCTCAGCCCATGGGGTGCAGGGAGAAGAGCAAATCCTAACAAGCCTGAAAGCCACTCTGCTTCTGAAGTAAATTCGAGGAAGGAAGCTCTTTCCAGTGTTAATAGGATTGCTCAATTAGCTTATTTGAAAGTTTATTAACTTGGATTGCATCTTGTTCCACTCCCCTGCCATGGGCAGGGACACCTCCCATTATCCCTGGGTGCTCCAAGGCCCATCCAGCCTGGCCTTGAACACTTCCATGCATGTGGCATCACGTTTTCCTGCAAAATTTCCCCTGTAATTTTTAGCTTTTTGGATATTTGGTAGCTTTATGTTCTATTTAAATGCTTGCACAGCCATACCCATTCCTGTCTAAACCCATGAGCAGGGAGAGAAATTTTTCCAGTGATGCTGAACCCAGCTGGAATATTGGGGAATTCTCCAGAGGTCACCTCAGCTCCCCAACAGCCCCAGCACTGATGGGCTCAGGAAGGTCTCTGCCAGTGCTGTGCAGAATTCCTTTAAATCCTTGCACCAGCAACCCAGAGAAATGTGAATTACTCATTTGGCACAGAAGAAAGGAAAGCAAAGGTGGATTAGTGTTTTTTAAATTGGATTTGTTTTGAAACAGGATCTTCACAACCTGATTTGCCAACTGCTCCCCCCCATTGATCAAGCAGGAGGCTTTCACTGGCTGCTCCTGCCTCCATGGAATCATGAGGAATGGCAGAAAATTTGATTAAGGAATGTGGTTTCCATGATTCATCCAGCACAAAATAGGAAGCATTGGGAGGGAAGAAAATGAAAGGAAAGGGGAAAGGGAAAAGGGGAAAGGGGAAGAGGGAGAGGAAGGGAAAAGGGAAAAGAGAGGGAAAAGGGGAAGAGGGAAAGGAAGGGAAAAGGGGAAGAGGGAAAGGAAGGGAAAAGGGAAAAAGGGAAAAGGGAAAAAGGGAAAGGGAAAAAGGGAAAGGGAAAAAGGGAAAGGGAAAAAGGGAAAGGGAAAATGGGAAAGGGAAAATGGGAAAGGGAAAATGGGAAAGGGAAAATGGGAAAGGGAAAATGGGAAAGGGGAAAGGAAGGGGAAAGGAAGGGGAAAGGAAGGGGAAAGGAAGGGGAAAGGAAGGGGAAAGGAAGGGGAAAGGAAGGGGAAAGGAAGGGGAAAGGAAGGGGAAAGGAAGGGGAAAGGAAGGGGAAAGGAAGGGGAAAGGAAGGGGAAAGGAAGGGGAAAGGAAGGGGAAAGTTGGAAGGGGAAAGTTGGAAGGGGAAAGTTGGAAGGGGAAAGTTGGAAGGGGAAAGTTGGAAGGGGAAAGTTGGAAGGGGAAAGTTGAAAGGGGAAAGTTGAAAGGGGAAAGTTGAAAGGGGAAAGTTGAAAGGGGAAAGTTGAAAGGGGAAAGTTGAAAGGGGAAAGTTGAAAGGGGAAAGTTGAAAGGGGAAAGAAAGGGGAAAGAAAGGGGAAAGAAAGGGGAAAGAAAGGGGAAAGAAAGGGGAAAGAAAGGAAAGGAAAGGGGAAAGTTGAAAGGGGAAAGGGGAAAGGAAAGGCACTTTTCCAGGGACCATGCTCCCTTCCCTCTCCAAAAAGGACAAGTGTCCCAGGGTGACAGCAGCCTGCAGTCCTGACTCATCCCCAAGGAATGTGCAAGCCAGAGGAGCTGGTGCTGCCAAAAAGACATCACAGCCAGCAAGGGAGGCAGAGGATGTGTACTGGGAGGGATGAAGCATCAGGCAGGGAAAGGAGAATGATGGACAACCTGAATTCCCAACGTTGAATTCCCAACCTGTCACCAGGCAATTCCCCAAGTGCCTTAGTGATGGTTAATCCCTGGCTGAACCTCAGATCCCTGCAAAGTGACCTCAGGAGCCCTGAGGATGGCTCAGGCAGCCTCACCCCACCCCATAACTGGAAGTGCTGGTCCTTCTCCTACAGATCCATGTGGGATCATGGTTGGGAGAGCAGGACACTGGCACAGGGTGCCCAGAGCAGCTGTGGCTGCCCCTGCATCCCTGCAAATGTCCAAGGCCAGGCTGGACAGGGTTTGGAGCAACCTGGGACAGGGGAAAGTGTCCATGCCCATGGTAGGGGTGGAATGAGATGGTCCCTTCCAACCCAAACCATTCTGTAATTGCATGATTTCTTTTTGGTTCTGCCTCTTCACCAAAGCTCATTAATGAGCACAGAACACTTTTAAAGGACTTTTAACACCCCCAGCCTTGGGCCTGGATCTGCCTCACCCATCACAGACCCAAATCCTGGCACTGAAGCTCTGGGGCAGGACATGAGGGATTGTTAGGAGTGTGCTCTTTGTTGACGGAGTGATAAAACTATCTTTGTCTTCTTAAAAGGAAAGAAGTTCAGAAGTTTTTCTTTTTGATTAAGTGAAAAGACACTTCATAAGACTCAGGAGACTTTACTACAAACTTAAAGATAGCTAATTAGACAGAAGCTAAAAAATTCTGCTTGAGCAATTAACTAGAAAAAGAAGTAAATAAAGAAACTAATTGCTTTTGTAAAGTGTTTTTACTGAGAGTAAAAACGTTTAGCATATAGCTCAGTTTTTCTATTTGTTATTTTGCCTTTTATTAAACCTTTTTGTTTCCAACACTACAACAGAAGCCAGCTTGCTAATTTTTATGCCTCCAAAGACAGTTGAGCTATCTTGAGTGTATTATAAACCTCCAAAAACTTATCAGACCTAGCTCAAAGAAGTTACTATAACAAGGGATGGGGACAATTCCTGCTGCAGAAGCTCTGGAGCTGCTCTGAGGAGCATCAGCCAGGATGGGAAGCTGAGGCAGACAGGGACAGAGCTTCTTCCAGGCACTTTCATGAAATTTGACTTTCTAACTGAATTGGAGTTTCAGCAATTCACCCTTCCCAGAGTACATGTGCCTGCAGGGAGCAGGGGAAAAGAAAGAAAACAACCAGCAGCCAAGTAGGTGTAATGGGCTGGGGAGAGATTTAAAATCCATTGGCAAGATGGAATTTTTGGGTGCTGTCAGGATGTTGTGCAAGCTAAAAATCAGCTGAGGTTGTGAAGGTTTCTGCAGCTGCTGGTGGGGCTGGATTTTGATGTGCATCCTCTCTTATGTGCATCCTCTCCCAGAGCTGTTCTCAACCTGCTGGCTAAATTCAGCCCCATTTTACCAAAAAGTGGAGGTGTCCCAAGATCCCAGCAGGTCTAGAAGAGGGGGATCAGTGCTGGCACAGGGCCATGCCATGCACCCAGCTGAGGTTCACATCTGAATGGACACAGAGTGGGAGCTGCATCCTCACTGGAAAAGGGCTGAGTGAAAGAAAAACCAAGACAAGTTCTCCAGAAATAAAAAATAAATCAATCAAAAATATTTCCTCTGGTTTTCTGAGCACTTTCTCAGCACTTCTGAGCACTCCCAACAGTTCTACCTGGTAGAAGCTTCAGCCTGGATGAAAGCAATGTGTCAAAAGCAAACCTTGGCAAGAAAACAAAATCACAGCAACTCTGCTAAAATTCCATCCAACAGGAATTTGGGGGTCTCAGCATTTTTCCAAATTACACACCATAAACCCCAGAAAGCCACTGGAACATTCAGAACTGAATCCTGCCAGCTGAGTTGTGCTCAGTCTTGTTTCCCTGCCCCTTTGTAAGCAATCAGTAAATTCACATCTCAGAATGAGAATGAAGAAATGCAGCTTCCCCAAGATGCTTTCACACCACGAGACTTTTTCCCCCCAAGCACACCCAGGGCTGGCTGCTGGGCTGAAGTCAGTGAGCTCCACAAGGGCTGTAAATCTCCTTCCTTCCCCTCATCTGTCAGAAAAAACCACCACTAAAAAAACTCCTCCAGCACCCAAACCAGGAGCTGGCAGTGCTGGTGTCCCTGGTGATGTTGAAACAACTGAAGTTTGCAGAGCAAATAATCCCTCATCTTTCCCAACTCAGTAAACATTCCCCACATCCACAATTTCAGGCAGTTATCCACAATCCTTTTTTTTTTTTAAATCACATTAAAGACCAAGGGTTAAAATCCAGGTGCCTGGTTTGCTGAATCATGGAATCACAGAGTGGCTGGGGTTGGAAAAGAGCTTAAAAACCATTTAATTCCACCTCAAGAGACACCTCCCAGTGGACCAGGGTGCTCCAAGTCCAACATGACCTTGAGCATTTCCAGGGATTCTATTCTGAGTACAATTTCTTGGAGTTTTTGTATGGTTTAGACAGAGCCAGCAGATGAAACACAAGCTCTGATGGAGAGGAAGATGGAAGAAAAAGGGAAAGGGGAAAAAAAAAAAGGATTTTAAAAAAGGGGAAGTGTGTGAATGGGATGATGATTTCTATGATTTTTCAGCTCCCCACACCAGCTTCCCCACGTGCCTTGTGTCAGATTGAAACCTGAGGGAGCTGGAAGAGGAAACTGCTGATTTGGGCTGGGTGGGAGCAGCAACCCCAACAATTTCCTGTCTGTGGTGTGACAAACCCAGGCTCTGGGATCTGCAGGAGCACCAACACCACCTCCCACCCCACGCTCCTTCCCCTCCCACTGGGACCTGAGAGCTCTTTCCAGCCCAATCAGACGGCTCACAGTGACAGAATTTAAAATAAATAAATAAATAAAAATAAAATCCTAATTGTTTTTGCCCCTAAAGAGCCATCACCACTCTGAGTACAGATATTAATTGCTGTGACTGCAGCTCAGAGCTGCCTCTCTGTGGCTTTTACCTTCCCCCCAGCCTGAATTCCTCTGCTCATTGGCAGCTCAGCTGAATATTCCACTCAGGCTCACAAAGAGCACTTTATGTGAGCCACCATCAATCTGAGCCCACGGTGGAGCTTCCTGGAGCTCAAAGCTGGAAGTAAAGGAATGAGGCAGCCCCTCACTGATCCATGTGCATGGCTGGGGGGGTGTGTTCACAGCACTGGGATGCTGTCATTTAATGTCACCAAAAATGCCCTGTTTGGAGGGTGAGGACCAGCACAGGCCACATGTGAATCCACAGTTAATTCACAGAGTGGCAGCATGGAAGTTGGAATGGGAGCTGCTGGTCTCCTGGAGGATGCTGCTGAAGTGGAAGCATCCAGTGGGGCACCAATTCACCAATTCCAACCCAGAACAGCCCAAAATCCTGCCAGGATCTGGAGCAGGAGGATTTGGGTGCTCAGCAGGTGCCAGATCCCCTCTGTGCTCACCATCCCACTGCCAGCTGGGCAGGTTTTGCTGTTTAAAAGCTTGGGAAGAAATCTTCCAGGGAAATCTGGAGCAGGGTCAGTGCCTGCCCCAAACCACCCCCATTTGTGACATTATTTGGGACAAGGTCTCAGCATCCAGCCCCAGAGGGGACACAAACAGATCCCTGAGGATTGAATGGCACCTGGAGGCCTCTCATGGCTGTCATGCACTTGGAAAGCAACATTGAGGAATGACCAGCACTGATTTTGAAGGGAAAAATTCCTTCCCTTCTCATCTCAGGTGGCAATTGAGGGAACAGATGAGCAGCTGGGGATGTCCCAAGTGAGGGTGCCCAGGTGACATTGTGGGCACAAATTGGGAAACACCCCAAGCTCACCTGGCACTGAGCAGGGACGCTCAGACACCTAATTCTGGCAAGTGTGGCTACAGTCAGAGAATCCCAGAGTGGTTTGGGTTGGAATGGAACTTAAAATCCATCTCATTCCACCCCTGCCATGGGCAGGGGCTCCTTCCACTGTCCCAGGCTGTTCCAAGTCCTGTCCAACCTGGCCTGGGACACTTCCAGGGATCCAGGGGCAGCCACAGCTGCTCTGGGCCACCAGAGAAGAATTCTTTCCCAATCTCCCACCCATCCCTGCCCTCTGGCACTGGGAGCCATTCCCTGGCTCCTGTCCCTCCATCCCTTGTCCCCAGTCCCTCTCCAGCTCTCCTGGAGCCCCTTCAGGCCCTGCCAGGGGCTCTGAGCTCTCCCTGGAGCCTTCTCCTCTCCAGGTGAGCGCCCCCAGCTCTCCCAGCCTGGCTCCAGAGCCCTTGGAGCATCTCCATGGCCTCCTCTGGATTTGCTCCAGCAGTTCCATGTCCTTCCTACAATGATCCCAGATCTGGAAGCAGCATTCCAGCAAAATCCAAAGCACAAGGAACAAGCCACCTACAAGACAAGCCCTGCAGCCTCCTCCTGCCTTGTGTTCACAACAGGAATGGGCTGGGACGAGGACTCTGCATTTCTCTCCCATAGCCTTAAGCTGTTTCTATGAGTTCATTCCAGTTGCAAGGCAAAAAAACTTCCCCAGACAGTCTCACGAGGGCCTGGAGTGTTTATAAGCACTGCAAAACCTCAAACACAAACCTGGGCAAATCAATGACGCTGCACTTTGCTGGTGTTTTATTCATAAACCTTTCAGGGGTCCATTAAGGAGAGGAGACTTCACAGGCAGAATAACACTAATATTTAGAATTGATCTTGCAAGGAGTGGAGCTGAAACCCTTGGAAGATAACACAGCAAAGTCTATTTAATGGTGAAGAGAGCCCCTGGGGTGAATCCCAGACGCATTTGCAGGCTGAAACCACTTTAAAAAAGAGCTTGAAGTGCTACAACCCAAACTGCATGGGACAACTCCTGTGCCAGTCCTCAGGTGACATCCCACCCTCTCCCAGGTGACACAAAGAGATAGTGAAGGAGCTGCCAAAGGGAACAATGGAGGTGGAATCAGTTGCACAAACCCTTATCCCAGCTTCAATTCACAAAAACAAACCCCAAGGCTTCAGGAGATGTCATCACTGCCTGCCATTATCAGCCTGTCTGAGGGCAGAGGCTTTGCTCTGACATTTATCCATGTCAGCTCTCCTGCCCATCCCAGGTCACTAAAATAGGGATTCCACCACCTTACCCATCCTTAACCCCTTTTGGTCCAGAAGGACATCTGTAATTCCAAATCTTGCTGGTTTTGTTTTGTTTTTTTTCCACCCACTTATCTATTTTCCTCAGGTAAAAGCCCAAAAAGGTGCTCAGTGCTCCCAGCAAACCCTGAGAGCTGGAGCTGCCTGCCACTCATATCCCAGTGGGAAATCCACATTTCCATCACAAAACTTCTATCCACAGACTTTCTGAATCTGCTCAGTGCACATTTAGGTCATCTGTCTTAGGCTGTGCCTCTGCCAGACACACTTTGTCCCCCCTGCCCTGTTTCTGTCAGCTATTCCTTTATTCCCATGACCAGACAGAGCATCCCCCATATATCCCACAGAATTCCATACACTCCACAGAGCTCCTCCCAAGCATGTTTCAAAAAAAAGCAGGATTTTTTTAATTCCATGTGTTTAAAACAGCCTCAAGTTGACAACAACAATAACCTGCGTTCACTTCCTTCCTTCCTCTGCTCCCAGTGATTTTAAACCTCGCTTTATTTTTTTTTTTTTTTGTTTGGAAGTCAATAGTGGCAAAATTCCTAAAAAACCCTGAGAGAGCACCAGGAGTTTCCAGTACAGACCCCAGCCCTCACAGAGCAACTAAATGCTGCTGCTCTTAAAACCTCAGCACTTTTTTGCTTATTTTTCAGGGGTGACTTTGCCAAGAACTTGGCACGGCTCAATTAATGGAGTGGCTTAATCCAGTGGGTGATGAATAGCAGGGGAGCCAACAGGTCATTGCAATTCACTCGAGGTACCAGAATCTCTATCTGCTGCTTGGGCTTTCTCCAATCCCTGCCTGCATCAGCCACAGATTTTAATTGCTTGTTCCCAAAGAGTCCAACTGCAGCTCTGTGCAGGCAGGAGCTGAGTCCATGGGATTTATGGATATCTGCAGCCCTGAATTTAAGGAGGAAAAACTTTGCTGGGCTCCTGCTTCATTCCAACAGGATATTTACTACACTCTTCCTCCTACAAGCATCAATAAATGCTGTAGGAGCATTAATAAATCAAGATTTTTTCCCTTTTCCATGCTCTCCTTGCTGCTGGGAGGAGGGAAGGCATTTTTCCTACCAGCACCCTACAACCACAGTGTGGCTGATCTGTTGCAGATTCTCACTGATGTCCTAAACTTCAGTGGAACTCCAGGCAGGCCACAGAAATCTCCTTTCCAAAGCCTGCAGGATTTGTCCCAAAGGATGGAGCAGGCAAATCCCAGCCTAAGGCACTGACCCACCTTCCTTCCTCCCCCCACAGTGTGGGGCATCCCACAGGGAAGCACAAAACTGCAAGGAAGCTTTATTTGTAGGAAATTTCCTTAAAGCTCACAGCAGAAAATCTGCTTGGCAGGAGAAGAATATATTTTTAACACTGAAAGTTGTTGAAGTAAGGAATCAAACAGAGGAACGGCAGGGAGGAAAAGGTTAAAAATGCAGGGAAATGGGTTTGATGTGGAAAAATTGCAAAATGAATTGATGCAGAGGCTGGATGAAGGGAGGCATTGAGGAGCAGGGGAGGATGAGGAACGAGCCCCGTCCCACCCGACCCCGCTCAACTGGCAGCAGCTCAAAGAAGAGCCATAAAAATAATGAGAGGGCTGGGAGAGCTGACACGCAGGAAGATTAAAAGGAACTAAATACGTAGAGCCTGGCTGGGCAAGGAAAGCCAAGGGGAAAGGGAAGGCAGCAGCTGGAGATCTCCATGGCTGTGACCAGCCCGGGAAGGGAGGCTCTGGGGCCGAGTCCCCCGGGGAGCTCCAGCCCCTCTCTCTCCCCACGCCGCCGCTGCATTCCTTCCCTCTCATACAATCCCTAATTTAACAAGTGGAGAGGATCCGGGCAAACATTTCGGGGGGGATGGATTACGTCAGGAGCTAATTTAGGTCCGGCCCCGTGCACATGCCTGGCTTTCCACATTTCCACACACGCTCCGGCCCTGGAACTGCTCCTGGAGCTGCTCCGGCCCTGAGGGGAGCATTGCTCCTTCACTCACGAGTGGATTTTTTATCACCTCTAGAAAGCTGGTTTGCTTTTTTTCCCCACTGAACTTCAGCAAAACTTTCTGCACCTCCAGTGCAGAAACCACCTCCAGTTTAGGTAAAAAAACCCCAAAAACCAACCAGAATAAAATCAAGTTTTCAGGGGAGTTCAGGCTACCTCCAGCACGAGACCCTTTGATGCGAGCGCTCGCTTCCTTTGGAAACGCAGCATATTTATATCCATTTATATCCATCTCTTCCTTCCTGCGACTCCGAGATAATTAATAAATCAAAACCTAAGCACGGGGGAAGAGATGGGCCTTTTAAAGCCACACGAGGGCTGGCTCCGCATTGGAGCGGGACCTGCAGCTGACAGCTCCGCTACTCCCACAGCCGCAGGCACGCGCGGGACCTCGCAATTAATATTTTATTTGAGCAATTACAGCCATCAGCCCGGGCTGCACCATTGAGTAAACACAGCCGAGCAATAAGGAGCCGATAAAAAGACAAAGGGGGAGGAGGAGGAGGTGCCGGGGCTCCCCGCTTTCGGCGGGGACCGAGCCGAGCCCCGGCCGCGGCCCGGCGTTCCCACGCGTCCCGGACAATCGGGCTCTTTGTCCAGGTGTGCTCCCAAAGCCACCGCACACCGCCCTGTCCCCGAGGTCCCCCGGCCCACATCACCCCAATGATCGCCCCATGGGCTCTTTGGGAGCGCTTTGCTCGCACAGAACTTCAGGATGGAGTTTCGGTGCAAATTGTGGGGCGCCCCCAAACAAACCCCCAGCCCCAAGTCGAAAACGGAGCTGGTTCCTAACTCGGTGTAAAATCCCGGGAGTGCAGCAGCCGGTGGATGGGGCTGAGCCCCCGGGGTGGTGAAATCGGTGAGAGAGGGAACCTGGAAAGGTAAGGGGGGCTAGGGCAGGGTGTAGGGACCTGGGGGGCTCCCTGCTGCTGGGAGCTAAGGAAGAACACTGGGAGAGGGTGCTGGAGCTAAAACACAGCACTGGGGCAGGATGCTGGGAGCTAAAGCCCAGTACTGGGAAAAGGTGCTGGAGCACTGTACTGGAGCGGGGGTGCTGTGAGCTGAAGCAGGTACCGGAGCAGAGTACTGGAGGCTAAACTGGGGTACTCTGGCACTGCACTGGGCAGGAGGCACCGAGAACTGGAGCACAATCCTGGAGCTGAGTCTGCGGCTCAGCTGGGGTACTCTGGCACTGCACTGGGCAGGGAGCTGGAGCTAGAGCACAACACTGGAGCTGGGTGCTGGGAGCTGGGCACTGCACTGGGCAGAGTGCTGGGAACTGGAACACAACACTGGAGCGGAGTGCTGGGGCTAAACTGGGATACTGTGACACTGCACTGGGCAGGGCGCTGGGAGTTAAAGCACAGCACTGGAGCAGGGTGCTGAGCACTGGGAGGATGCCGGGCTGCTCGGGGGCTCCCGGGGCACTCACCGAGCTTCTCGACGAGGCGCAGCATGACGCCGCCGATGTGGATCTCGCCGGTGACCCGCAGGGTGACGTCGCGGCCCAGGTCGGTGACATGGACGCTCAGCTCCCACGTCCCGTCGGCGTAGCAGCCGTCCGGCATGCGGATCCCGTCCAGCGCCATGGCCCCGGCCTCCTGCGCCGCCGGCCGCGCCCGGCACGGAGCGGGAGCGGGATCAGCGGCGGCAGAGGCAGCGGGATGGGCCCGCTTGTGCCCACTCCGCGCCCCGGGGGAGGGCTGGGGGCGCGGTGGGGCGGGATCGGGACCCCGCCGCAGCTCCTGAGGGGCCGCCCGGGAGAGGCAGCGCGGGCGGGCAAACAGGAGGCGGAGAGAGAAGGAGGAGGGGGATATAATTAAAGGCAAAACGCGCCTGTGGCTGCCGGGCCCCTTGGCCTTTTATGGAAGCGAAGGATGGAGCAAGTGGGGGCCGCTCCAACATCCGGGAATCGCCGGGGGGGCGGCCCGGCCGGGATCGGTCCGGCCCGGCTTGGGATCGGCCCGGTTCGGCCTGGTCCAGCCCGGCTCGGTTGTACCCGGCCCGGCTTAACACAGCTCGGTTCATCCCGGCTCAGCTCTGCCTGGCTCATCCCGGTTCGGCTCATCCCGGCTGGGCTCTGCCCATCCCGGCTCGGCCCAGTTTATCCCAGCTCGGTTTATGCCGGCTTGGCTCTGTCCACCCCGGCTCAGCCCAGTTTATCCCAGCTCGGTTTATCCCGGTTTAGCTCTGCCCAGCCCAACCCGCCTCATCCCGGCTCAGCTCATCCCAGTTTATCTCGTTCCGACCCAGCTTTGCTCAGCCCTGCCCGCCTCAGCTCGTGGCCGCTGGTCCCAGGGCATCCAGAGGGGAAAATTCGGGAGCCAGCCCAGAGAGCATCCATTAGGAGCCTTGGCATCCCAAACCCGCGTGGGTTCCATGGCAGCCATGCCCACTCCGCACCCTTTGGGGAGTTTTTTAGCACTGCCCCCTAATTCATAGGAAAAATCCTTCCCGTTCGGCAAAACCCTACCTTGGCATAGTAGCCTGTGCCCCCGTTGAGGCTGGGAGATGGGCTGGTTCCCTCCATCCTCATAATCTGTGTGAATATGGGAAATGGGAACTGTCTTTAAATAAAAGGGTCTGAACCGGCACAAATGGAGGAAAAAAAAATATTATCCGCTTCCTGTAGCTCCTCCACCCAGTGATACACACATCCCGCCAAGCAACCACGCTTCCTGAAAATCCAACTCGCGGAAGGGGCTGCGGTTTGAGGTCCGGCGCTCTGGATGTATCCTGCCCCGTGCCAGGTGATGGGAAGTCACATCCCAGCAAAGCTGTGCCCGCCCTGGCAGCCTCGGGGATGGCTCTGCCAGCCAGGAACACCATTCCCACATTCCCGGTGAATGGCACGGGGGGCTTTAGGGCCATGGAATCATGGCATGGTTTGGGTTGGAAGGGACCTTAAAGATCATCTGGTTCCAGCCCCCTGCCATGGGCAGGGACAACTTCCACTAGACCAGGTTGCTTTGGCACCATACAGGCAACAAAACCTCTTAACAGGATGGTAAATTTTTTCTAACTTTCACTTTGCCATTATAATGGAGATATTTATAATTTAATGGAGATATTTATAAAGGCTGTTCCTTTGCTTTAATACCTACTATACCTTTAATACCTTTAATACTAATAAAACCTTTCCTGAGGTCACTCTGGGCACACTTAGCCAGGTTTTATCCAAGGGTTTTTGCTAATGTGGCTGATGCTGCCAGACGGGAATTGGTGACCCTGCAGCAGGTGACCTCCTCCCTCAAACCCTCCTGGGGCCCCAATCCCTGCTCGGAGGAGCCCCCATTCCATCCCCCCAAACGTGGAAGCCGGAGCGTGATTTGGAGGGCGACTCCGGAGTGCAGGCGAGAGCCGGTCTGTAACAACAAAGCTTTCCCAGATGGTATCTCCGTGTTCCTCCAGCCTCAAACAATAGGGCAATAAATAGAAAGGGTTACTCTCGGCCCAAAGGCGTGTTGGACGAGGTTCCCAGCTGATGCAATTGGATACGGCCCCGCGGAGCTGGTAACCTTTTAGTACAGCTGGCTGCACGCTGAGGAAAGGCTGCCGGCTCCTTCTGCTCCTAAACGCACGGGCAGAGTTTCCCTTTCCCGGAGCAAGCCCCTCTCCCTGCCTTCTCCATCCCGGGGGCTCCTTCCCTGTGAGGAGGGAGAGGCTCGTTGAGCTGCAGCACTCGGGAGAGGCGAAGCAAGGTCAAAAATGCACCGGCGCAGCTCTTGCGTCAGAGCCAGCCAAGCATCCCCAGGGCTCTTCCCACTGTTTGCAACAAGTGCTCGCTCCCTAGGAGCAGCAATGCCAAATAAGGTGCCGAAATGCATGGCCACTTCCATCGGGATTGGGATGATACCTACCAGACCTGCCGGCCCCGCAGCTCCCAACCCATCTGCTCCTTCTTCCTGGAAGCCAGGATACTTTCCTTCCCAGTGAAACGGCTCCATGGGCATCCTTGGGAAAACAGAGGTGAAGCTGAGTGACAATTTCCCTGTCCTTGGTTTGTTTTGTCACTTTTTTTTATAGCCCGTGACCTCTGTTTTGGTTTCTAAAGTGTTATGGGCAGTTGTTGAAGGCAGCTGGCGTTCCTGCCTGGCTGCTCTGGGCAAGCCGGTCAGACTGGCTCTTCCCAGGGTCACCAGCCATAGAACTCTGCTGCTCGGTGCCTTTGCTGGGTGGCTGGAGCTGGGAAAGCAACAGGACTGAGCGCCTGACCTGTCTTCATACACAGAGACAGAGAAATTCCCTAAATCTCTGTGTGAAAAATGGCTCTGTTTCCTCAGATGGTCTAAGAACAGCATGCTCTGACCTGGTGGTGAAAGGCTCCTGTCACCTGGGTCTTCATGTTCCTGGGTCTTGATATTCACCTGGGTCTTGATATTCCCTGTCTGCAGCTTCTTTCTTGAAAAAGATGAAGTTTGAGGAAAAAGATGAAGTTTGAGGGAAAAAAAACCAGCCAAAAATGCAGATGCTTGTTATTCCCTCCACTTTTTGTGTCTCCAGCACTTCCCAGCCCATATGCTCCCTTCCAAACCACTGCCACAGGTACCACTGTTCACATGGGGTTTGCAAGCTCTTTACTTCACAAAATCATAGAATTGCAGAATATTTCGGGTTGGAAGAGACCCTAAAGACCATTTCACTCCAATCCCCCTCCTCTTCATCCCCTTCCGCCTCTTTTGGACGCAGCCAAGGCTCCCTTTTCACAAGTGACCATTTCTCAGCAGGGACAAGGTCACACTTCTGGCAAAGGAAACATGCTGGGTAACTCTGCTTCCTTGTTTATTCCTGGCCACATTCGCTCTTCCCTGGTTTTGTCATTTCAGAAACATCCACATGACGTGGATTTCTTCTGTTTTTCTGGATGTAAAGGCAGAGCAGTGATGCTGTGGTGGTTACGTGTCCTAGAAATGTGCCACCACCTGGGGTGGTGCATGGAGTTAATCCAGTATTCCCATCATGAAAGGGTGAAGGATATTTGTGATGAGGATCTTGAAGAGGCACAGGAGATGGGGAGGTTTAGGTTTTTTAGGCTGTGATTGTGATTTGGTTGCTCCAAGCCCTGTCCAGCCTGGCCTTGGACACTTCCAGGGATCCAGGAGCAGCCACAGCTGCTCTGGGCACCTGTGCCAGGGCCTCCCCACCCTCCCAGCCAAGAATTCCTTCCTAATATCCCATCCATCCCTGCCCTCTGGCAGTGGGAAGCCATTCCCCCTCATCCTATCCCTCTATCCCTTGTCCATGTCCCTTTTCTAGTGGCCAATGCCACATGGGATGAAGCCAGGGACCAAGATTCAACACTGTCACAACCTTCCAGCCTGGTCCTCCATGCCCAAAGGTTACAAAATCATAGAACAGAATCCTGGAATAGTTTGGGTTGGAAAGGACCTTAAAAATAATCTCTATCCCCCCCTTGCCATGGCAGGGACACCTTCCATAGACCAGGTGACTCCAAGCCCTGTCCAACCAGGCCTGGAACACTTCCAGGGCATCCACAGCTTCTCCTGGCAGCATCTGGAATAAATCCTAGGCTGTAAGAGATAGCTACACTGAGATGAGAGGCACAGAGCTGGATTGAGGTGCCTCCTCCTTGGCAAGTCAAGCTGAGGTTTCAAGGCCCTACAGCTACAAATTCCCCTCTCATTTCCCTGCCTCTAATTCCTGAAATCAGCCACGGTGCACTGGAGCCTGCCAGGCTTGTGCTGCAGGACAAACCTCCCTGCAGGGCTCTTCTCTGTCCCCTCTTCACCTTCTTTCCAGGTATTTGGGTCAATTGAGCTCTCAAAGCCTCAGGCTGGGAGGCTTTCTCCTCTGCAGTCAGCTCTGTATAACACAGCACTGCCCTGGTTCTCTGGCTGGGCCTGTGTCAGCCACTGGTTTCCTGCTGACATTAATTCCTGTGCTGTCATTTATCTTTTAGCCTTTTTCTGTGTCCTTCTGATGTTTCCAGCTGCCAGGAGTGACCTCCCCTGAGTGTCACTCTTGCTTTGGCCCACATAGGAAGCCACGTGCCCCAAATAATTTTCCGGTTGGTTGTCCCCAGTGTCAGGAGTGTCCTTGAATTTTGTGTCCTTCTGGAAGGGCTGGTGGGTTCTAGAGCATCCTAAAACATCACTGGGAGCCAAAGGGAGTTGTTAGCTGAACACTTGAATCCATGTGATGGAGAATTTGGATAAATCCCAGGTAAATTCTCCTAAAAGCTGATTCATCTCCAGGGCTGCAAAATATCCCTGCACCTTCCAGCCTGGTGCCTGAGTGTCTCCAAGAGCCATGCCCAGGAATCCCTCCCACTGCTCATCTTCCTCTGCATCACCTGTGCCTGACTGATGGTTTAGGGACCACTCATCATCCTCAGCTTGTGACTTCTCATGGTAAATGCTGCACAGGGATGCAGGAATTGGTCCCTCTCAGGTGCTGCTGTCCACATCCATCTTTCAGACATCTCCAGAACCCTCAGGGATGTTGGATCATCGCCTCCATCCAGCCCAAAGGCTCAAACATCTCCCACACCCCCTCTTCTCCCACAGCATGCAACATATTAAACCACTTTCTATTGTCCAGCAGATTTTTTGAGCCTTTGCCACTCCCGCTCTGGCTTTTCTCCACCTCCAGAAGGCCTCCTATTCTTCTGCCTTTACAAATACCAAGTCCAGCCTGGAAGGCTGGATTTCTCCCATGGAGCTGAGGCTCAAAGAAATTCCAAATGTCAGGCAACACTCAATCACCATCCCTGGGGCTGGTGACTCTGGGGTGTCAGAAGTAACACCCTGAATCATTTATCATTTATCATTTAGTTAGTCAGCATGAAGAAACACCAAAAATCCCAAATAATTCTTCTGATGGATCTGACATTTCTCTGGCCAGATAGTGGGAAACATCTATTTGGGAATCATTTACTGGAGGGGAAAAAAAAAAATCCCCAAATTCCACCATCAATGACTCACAGCTGCTCTTCAGGCCCTTTTGGGGGGAAGCCACTTGATGGGAAGTGGAGCTGTGGGATCTCACCCTGTGCTGGCACCCTGCAGCTCTCCCGGGTGGTGAAGGAGGGGAGGAAAACTGTCCCCAGCACGCTGTGAGATTCCAGAGGGGCAGGGAGTGCTGCAGCATCAGCCCAGCCCTGGCACATCCCGTTATCTCCCCTGCCCCAGCCCTTCCCTCCCCAACGGCTCCTCGGGAAATTGGCTCCCAGCCCATCAGTTTTCCCTCTCTCAGGGGGAGGAGAAGCTGCTCTGACAGGCTTTTCTAAGGACCTGGGGTATCCCTGAGACACGCTGGACAACTCCCACTCTATGGATGTGCTCTGGAGCTTGGCAAAAATCCCCAAATTGTGGAGTGCAGAAGGAAATGCAGCCCTGGGGATGGGGCTGGCCAGTGGTGCTCAAGGGGTGTGAGGATGGGGATGGGTTTTCCTACTGTGGAACCCCCAGAAGCTCCAGCCTGGGCCACCCATCCCCTCTGGATGGCACTGGGATGCTCCACCACCAACCCATGTGTCCTGTTCCCACCCCACAGCCCCAGAAATGCTCTGAGGGGGGGTTTATTCTTCATCCCCATGACCAGGGGTGTATGACAGCAGCAGCTCAGGGTGGGGAATGGGAACACCCAGATGGGGAGAGCAGGTGGGACACACTGGTGGACCAATTATCCCCCAAAATCCCACACCTCCCTTTCCTGTGGCATCCTGAGAATGATCCATGAGCTCCCTAAGGATGGGGTTCACTGCCCCCAGGCCCAGCCAGAAGGAAGGAGAGGCCAGCAGCAGAAACCCCACAGGCAATATTCCCATTGCCTGATCCCAGAAACATCCAAAACCTTGGGAATAAGGGACTTGAGGCGAGGTGCAGGGAGCTCTCCAAGGCTGCACAACCTACCCTGAGTATAGCAGCAGTCCCAAAAATCACAGCTGCCCTGTAAATCACACCCTTGGGATAAATCCCAACCCGAGGAGAGGAGAGGAGAGGAGAGGAGAGGAGAGGAGAGGAGAGGAGAGGAGAGGAGAGGAGAGGGAGGTGGAGGAGGGCATCAAGGACAGAGCCACTGGGCTTTGGCTGCCTTTGCTCATGTGCTGCCAGAGACTGAAAAGCACTGAAGGAGAGTTTTTATCGATTCCCACGTCAGAGCTCTGTGAGAGCTGGCTGATAACAGGTCCCTGAGCAAAGCACCGACTCCACAGGGCTCTGTGGGGTGTTTGGGGACATGGCCCTGATGGAGAAGGGCACTTTCACCCTGTGTGAGGCACCAGACCCGGTCACAGGTCCAGGGGGAGCAACTCAGCATCATCCCCTGTGATCTTTTCAGCCCCCCAGAATCTTTGCTGTCTTGTTTTTAACCAAAACCAATGATGTCTGCCCGTAGCAAGGGGGTTGGAGTGAGATGATCTTCAAGGTCCCCTCCAGCCCAAACCATTCTGGCATTTTGGGATTCTATATCCTGGCTCTTCTTGCTGTGTTGGGGGTGTGTGTGAGCACAGGTCACCCAAATTCCCTGAGCATATCCCACAATGAATGGCTGCATCCAAGGGAATCACAGCCATTTTCTCCCCATTTTCCAGATGGAGAAGTCCAGGCTGGACACACAGCAGTGACTTACAACCCCTGAGGATGCAGATCCTGACTGGAGCAGGGATCACTCTGTCCAGGATGCCTGGGCTGGAAAAGCAGCATTGGTTAAAAAATGTGCAGCATTGGTTAAAAAATAACCCCAAATTGCTTCCTTTTGAAGGGGAATTAACACTGGGAGGCTGCAGGGAAACAGGGGGGGTTGTGCCCTGATGGGCACCAAGCTCAGATTTCCTGGTCACATCCACATCTCTCCACCATGGATCACTGCAGCTCTCAGAGAGCTGTTCTGAGCTGAAAAAAGAGATTTGGGGAACACAACCAGAAAAATCCATCTATTGAAGGGGTTGACACCTTTTATTTTCCCCTCAGACACCTGAGATGCCGTGAGAAGCTGCAGCACATTTGGGAACCTGTTGTTCTGGGGGAAGGGGAGATGGATGATGCCCAGACAGCTGCATGGCTTTGTGCTTTTCCAGCCTTCCCCGGAAGGATGGGATGGAGCAGGCTGGTAATGCAGTTAGAGCTGGAAAAATAGAGACAGAGCAGGGCAGAGTGCTTGAATCAGCTCAGTGTTATTGAATCAGCTGGGTGGGATGAACTCCATCTCCCAGCAGAGCGCTCTGAAGAGATCAGAGCTCTCCTAGCAAAGGGAGGTGGGCTCCCAGCTGGCTGGGAATGGGCAGTGGTGTTGGGAATCCCCCAAACCCCATGGAATGGAGGTGATTTGGGAGCTCCTGGAAGACACACAGTACCTGCACCAAGGGTCCTGTGGTGCTCCTGGTGCTGCCCCACATTCCCTGCAAAACAAGGGTCAGGTGGGCTCATGGAGGGCCCCACTGAGGACCCCCAGTCCCAGTTCCTCAGGGAGGGGAATGGGAACACCCAGATGGGGAGAGCAGGTGGGACACACTGGTGGAGCAATTATCCCCCAAAATCCCACACCTCCCTTTCCTGTGGCATCCTGAGAATGATCCATGAGCTCCCTAAGGATGGGGTTCACTGCCCCCAGGCCCAGCCAGAAGGAAGGAGAGGCTGGCAGCAGAAACCCCACAGGCAATGTTCCCATTGCCTGATCCCAGAAACATCCAAAACCTTGGGAATAAGGGACTTGAGGCGAGGTGCAGGGAGCTCTACCATGAGTATAGCAGCAGTCCCAAAAATCACAGCTGCCCTGTAAATCACACCCTTGGGATAGATCCCACCCCTGCTGTGGGAGCTGTGAGGCTGGAGGAGGAGGAAGAGGAGGAGGAAGAGAGGAGAAGGGACAAGAGAGTGGTGGAAGAGATCCTGGTGGGACAAGAGAGTGACCAGTGAGGAAAGGTTGAAAGAGTTCAGGCTGTTTACCCTAGAGAAAGAAAGAATGGTGCTAAACATCTTCAGGCAGAGAAAAGAGGGTGTGTGTAGGGAGGGAGGGATGGAAAAGGGAGGAAATGCCCTCTTCTGCCTTTCCAAAAGGGATGGGTAAAAAGCAATGGACAAATCACCTGGAGAAAGACTCAGACTGGCTCTTTGGGGAGGCTGTTCAGATTGGAGGGAGTGAAGGAGTCACCATCAGAGGGTTTTAAAACCCAGAAAAAGGAGTCCTGGGTGGTTGCTGTGCCCATTCTGTGCCAGCAGGGCTCTCCCACCTTCTCTGGCCAGAAAAACCTTCTGACAGCTCATTGCTTGAACTGGAGGATGCTGGAGCTGCAACAGCTTCATTCCAGCTTCATGTGGCAGCCCTGTCCATGGCAGCAGGGTTGGAACCAGCTGATCTTTAAGGTCCCTCCTAAACCATTCTGTGATTATCCACAAAGGTGGGTTGGAGTTAATGCCAGGCACAGCCTTGCAGGTAAATCTCAGCATGGACACTCAGCAGGAAGAGTCCAACCCAGTCACTAGGAGAGGAAACTGCAGGAACCAGCTGGGGCTTGGAAAAGGGGGAAAAAAACCCCTCCAGCCAGGAAAGAAAATAACCTGCAGGATGCAGAGCTGCCTGTCAGTGATGGCTGTTTAAACATGGCAGAGAGTCAGAGCGCTCGAGGAGCTGGATGTGTGTGCAGGAGGACAGGAGATGGAGGGGCATGCCAATGTTTTCTGGCAGGCCTGGGTTGGAAATATCCTTCAGCTCCTTAGATAGCAAGGCGGAGATTCCGAGGCGGAGGAATGCGCCGCCAGACGCGGCCCTGCAGCCGTGGGAGGCTGCGAGGAGAAGCCAAGGCCCATGGCAGCAGGGTAGGAAACATCCTGGAGACAAGGAGAAAATCAGGTCAATGCTCTGGAGTGCCTCAAGAGGCCAGCAGGAAGCTCTTGGGAAGGGGAATGGCACAGAGGGGGGAATGGGTTCAGGTGAGGTCACTGTGGGGTCCCACCGAGGGATTGGGGCAGCCCCGCTCCAAACCATGGTGAGGTTTCACAAGGGGAGGTTTAGTTTGGATATTGGGGAGGAATTCTGAGCTGTGAGGGTGGGCAGGCCCTGGCACAGGGTGCCCAGAGCAGCTGTGGCTGCCCCTGGATCCCTGGCAGTGTCCAAGGCCAGGCTGGACAGGGTTTAGAGCAGCCTGGGATGGTGGAAGGTGTCCCTGCCATGGCAGGGTTGGGATGGGATGGACTTTATTGTTCTTTCCAACCCAATCCTTTCTGGGATTCTCTGAGGGCAGAGATCATGAAAATGTAGGATCTTGGAATGGTTTGGGTTGGAAGGGACCCTAAATCCCATCTTGTTGCACACCTGTCATGGGTGGCACCTTCCACTGTCCCAGGTGGCTCCAAGCCATGACCACCATGGTGTGGAACACTCTTCTGTGATCCAGGGGCAGCCACAGCTTCTCTGGGCACCCTGTGCCAGGGCCTGCCCACCCTCACAGGGAAAATCTCCTTCCCAATCTCCCATCCATCCCTGCCCTCTGGCAGTGTAAACCCATCAGAGTGAAGGTGGTTACTCCCCATGATGGATGTCACGGCTTCAGCTGGGATCTGCAAGTGAGAGCCCTGGGGACCAGGAACTGAAGGAACAATTGGGAAGTTCAGTGCCACCTTCTCAGGGATGGATGGGGCAGATTTGGCATCCCGACCCAGGCCCCTGCTGCTCTCCCACCTTGGGATGTCAAGTGATGGACAGTCAGGGATTTATCACCTTGCTTGGCTCCCAAAGCTCTCTGCACCAAGCCCTGGCTGCTTTAGGGAAACCCCATCCCCATCCAACAACCACAATCCTGACACATCTTTTTTTTTTTTTTTTTTTCTTAAAGGGAAAATCCATGAGGTTGTGCTGCCAGGGTATTTTTTCCAAGGCTCTGGTCCCCTGTCCTTCCTTGCAGGGCTGTGGAGTGGCCAGTGCTTCCAGCTCTCCAGTGTGTTTGGGACCCTGGAGATGCTGCCAGCTGAACAAGGGATGGGTTATTCCAACATTTGTTCCTTGCAAGGAAACACCTCTGCCTCCTCCTCCTCCGTCTCCCAGTGATGACACCGGATGGTGACAGAGCCAGGACAAGACAAGAACTGTGAGAGCAGCACTGGAAAGAATAAGGGAAAAAACCCACAGCAAAAAACCCCAAAGTTTCATCAAATCACCATGGAAATTAGGCACAATGGAATTTAGGCAGTGAATCTTGCAGGGTTCACTCCTGGATCTCCAAGGAGAGGTCCCCATGTGGAGGGTGGCCATAAGTGACCTGTCCTTCCTGGAAGAGACCCCAGTGGAAAGGTGGCAGCTGCTGCCCAGCAGAGCCAGCCCCTCCTGAGGAGAGCCCAGATCCTGGGAGCAGCATCTCAGGCACCTCAGGTGGCTTTGGCAGTGACAGCACAGCTGCCACCCTCCATACCCAACCCGTGCTCGTGGCAGGTGACATCCCAGGTGGCACAGGGAAGAGCAGATTCCATGTTTTGAGGAGGTGCAGGGAGAATGAGAATCCCAATTTTTTTTCCCCCGGGAGAGGTGCCAGAATCCCAATTTATTTTTCCCTGTCAGGCAGGGCCACCTTGCTGTGTCCTCACGTGTCCTCTGCCACCAACCCACCACCAGGGCTGTGCTGCTGGAGAGTCACTGAGCTGGAACAACTTTCTCTGGAACATTCCCAGTGTGGAGAAGCCCAGAGTCAACTTTCCAGGCAGGGTTGTAGGAAATGAGAAATGCTGCAAAAGAGAGGCTGGCGTGTTCCTGCCCTCCTGCATCCCACAGGATCAAAGAGATGGGGGTGTCCTGTGAGGAAAAGCAATTTCAAGAGGAGGAAAAAAAAAAGGCAGGAGGTGTTCTTTGCAGGATAGCTGCTCCAGAGATCATGGGTGACATTTCCAGCAGGGCAAGGAATGCTGCAGGGTCAGACCCCAGCTAATACAGGGAAGATTTGGGCTCATTTCCAGGCACTCTGGCGTCAGGCCAGTCCCTTAACTCTCAGCATCTCAGCTCCTGCAGCTGGAGGAGAGAGAGGCAGGGCTTTCTTCCCAGCCTCTGGCATCTCCTGGCCTGGAGGACTTTGGGGTGCACATCCATGAGGGTGGGGGGACTCTGGTGTTCAGAGAGTCACTCCCAGGAAGTGCCCCTGGAATGATCTTAGCCTGATTTTTCCTGCTTTTTTTGGGGGAGCTGTTTCCTTCCCTTGCCCACTGGGATGTTGGGAGCACTGGGGTGGCTCCTCACTCACCTTGTCCAGGGGAATTTGGCATCAGTGGGGAAGGTCTGGGGTCAGCACAAGGTGGCCTGCAAAGGAATTCCAGGAGGGACAAGTCTGTCTGTCTGTCTGTCTGTCCAGGATCCTTCTCAGGCAGCATCTCCCGTCCTTCACTCACAGCATTCCTGGAAGCAAACAGACAAAAGGCCAAGTTCACCTCATCACAGAGTCACAGAATATCCTGAGCTGCTTAGAAATGCAACTACTATGCCAAGAATTGTTTTAAATAGCCTCAAATTTCTAAAATAGACCCCAAGATTAGCTCAGATACCACACTACATTCATGCCACATCATAAACACTGGTTAAGATTGTTTTATCCAAAAATCCTCTTCTGAATTAAAAGAAAAAAAAAAATTCCTTGGAGTATGTTATGCCTCAGATATTGAAAAGTACCCTTGAAGAAACACACACATATATGAGGATCATCCAGTCCAGCTCCTGGCTCTGCACAGCATCCAGGAGAGAGATCTCTTCAAAATTCCCCCAGGCATTTCCCAGCACAGCAATCCTCACACAAAATGCAGCAGAGTTGGACTTCCAGGCTTCTGGAAAAGCATTTCTGTGGCAGGAGAGCCCCCAGAGGCTCCAGGTGAGCATCCTGCTGCTCCTTCTCTCCAGGACACTTCTCCCAGGAGCTGGGACCTTTCAGAGCTCACAGAGGCGATTCCCAAAGCTGCCTGCAAACTAGAAAACCTTATGTCAGGAAGAAGTCGCAAGGCATCCTAACCAGAAACATATTTTGGGAGTGAGTCAGTGCAGGGGGAAGCAAAAAGAAAGTTGCACCCTTTAAGTTGATGAAAAAAGCATATGGCAACAGCCAGTATTGTGAACAACATTCCCTGCTCCAGCAACTGAGCCAGGGAAAGAAATCATGACTCAATCATTGCATTTCATCCAAATCTAAGGAAAAATCTTGTTGAGGATGGGGTATTTGCAGGGAGAGCCAGCCAGAGCTGAGTTAGCTGGTTAATTACCTAAACTGTTTGGAGGCGGGGGGGATTTTGCAGCAGGTTTTAGGCTTTAAAAGGCCTGATTGAAACACAGCTTTGGCTGTGGAGTAACAAGTGAGTGCTGTAGATGTGACTGATGCACAAAATGAATCCATCCCTGCTCTGATTCCACACACAGCCTCTCCTGAGGGCACAGCATAAACCCAGGAGCAGCCTGATCCAGACCCAGGAACAGCTTGCAGCCAGAGCTCCTGCTCCCCCCACCAGGCTGGGAACGTGTCCCCATAAATCCTGAACCCAGGGAGGCCAAGAATGCCATCAGGATTATGAAGGAGAACGAGAAACTGGCCAAATGTTTGCTGCAAAATCCATATGACTCTGCTTTCCTTTGGGGATGCATTGCAGGGCTCAGGGCTGCAGATTTCCCAGGCATTCCCAGGCTGAGGCCACTCAGAATTGGAATTCACTGCAGGAAGAAGCAGTGAAACCTCAACTCTTTTTTTTTTTTTTTTTCCCTTGTGGCTGCAGATGTCAGAGCTGTAACTCTCAGGGAGCCCCAGGACTTGGGAAGGGAAGTGAATAATCCCTAGAAAGCAGCCTGGGGATGCTGGGTGGGAGCTGCCACATCAGCCCCTCCTGACCTCAGCCATCCATCAGTGCCTGGGTTTGGGACAGGAATCAGCTGCTCCTGAAAATGGGCCAGAGATGGTGCAGCAGGGCTGGGACAGGCTCAGAATCATGGAATTGTTTAGGCTAGAAAACCCCTCTAAGGCCAAGTGCAACCATTCCCCCAGCAGTGCCAAGGCCACCACTGTCCCCTGTCCCCAAGTGCCACATCCACGTGGCTTTTCAATCCCTCCAGGGATGGTGACACCACCACTGCCCTGGGCAGCTGTGCCAGTGCTGGACAAACCTTCCCATGGAGAAATTTTCCCTAATATCCAATCTAAACCTCCCCTGGTGCAACTTGAGGCTGTTTCCTCTTGTCCTGTCCCTGTTCCCTGGGAGCAGAGCCCAGCAGTTCCCAGATCATGCTGTGGGCTCTGGGAGATCCCATCCAAGCACACAGGACACACAGAACTCTGCTTGGCCTGAGTGTGGTCACTGAGGAGTTAAATCCCACCAGGACAAGCCCTGAGATGGCCACGATTTGGGTGAGTTCAGATGTGCTCAGGGTGAGTAGAATAACAGAAGAATGACTGGTGGGACAAAGGTTGATAGTTTTGGACAAAAAGAGAGTGGTTTAGATTGGACATTGAGAAGGGATTCTCCCCTGGCAGGGTGGGCAGGCCCTGGCACAGGTGCCCAGAGCAGCTGTGGCTGCCCCTGGATCCCTGGCAGTGCCCAAGGCCAGGCTGGACAGGGCTGGGAGCAGCCTGGGACAGTGGAAGGTGTCCCTGCCATGGCAGGGGTGGCACTGGATGGGCTTTAAGGTGCATTCCAGGCCAAACCATGCAGGGATTCAGTGAGTGAGAGGTGCTGTGGGCAGAGCTGAGCTCCCACCCTGCTCCTGCCCAGGGCTCTGGCTGGGAGCATCAAGCTCTGACATGTGCTGCACACGTGCTGTGCTGGCTGATCCCCATCAGGCTGATCCCCATCAGGCTGATCCCCAGCACTGCCAAACTTCTCCTTGATTTAATCAGCTCCCCTCCTGCCTGGGCTGCCTCCCCTCCTCCCTCCCTGGGCAGATGTGGTGTCTCCAAGGCAAAGGTGGGTCCGTGACAGCGCTGCAGGGAACATTTCTGCCCTCTTCCCTTTCCTGCAGCCACCACAGAGCAGCCTCACCTCCCTCCCCAGCTCCTGCTGGTTTTTAATACCTCGGTTTTGTACAAAAATAACCCCCCCTCACACTCAGTTGCATGCTGGAAGGCAAAAAGGAGAATTCCCAAGGAGTTTGCCAAGAGACAGAACCATCCCATCTGAAGGGGCATTGGAAACACAAAATATTCAGCTGCTGTCTCAGTGTGAGCCCTCCCTGCAGAGCACCCAGGGCCACGTCCCAGATCCTTAAGGATTGCTGTTCCAGCAGGATCTCACCTTGTCCAAAGCACAGAGCCCAGAAGCTGTGAAACTATTTGGGAAAATGCTGCTGGAATGGAGTGGGGAGATTGCTGGAACAAAGGGCTGTAAGGAAGCAACTGGAAAATGGAATCACAGAATTGCAGAATGCTTTGGGTTGGAAGGGACCCTAAAAACCATCCAGTGCCAGCCCTGCCATGGCAGGGACACCTTCCACCATCCCAGGCTGCTCCCAGCCCTGTCCAGCCTGGCCTTGGGCACTGCCAGGGATCCAGGGGCAGCCACAGCTGCTCTGGGCACCTGTGCCAGGGCCTGCCCACCCTCACAGCCAGGAATTCCTTCCCAATATCCAATCTAAATCTCTCCTCTTTTAGTTTAAAACCCTTCCCCTATGTCCTAGAAAGTGGAGTTTGTTTTGGAAATGGACTGTCCCTCTTTGCAAATTACTCTAACTTAAATTTCCATACTGAAAGTGCTTCTAGCAAAGCTGAAAGTACATCAAAGTTATTTTTAAACTTCAGTACTGGTCACTTAAAAGTAATTAGGAATGTGAAGATTTCTGACAAATCCTGCAGTCACAAACATCCTGGAAAGTCATCAGAGCAGGACATTGGCATTATAAGGCTCAAAGTATGGATGTTCCTCATTTGGACTTTCAGCTCAGCACAGCAGGAGTGGGATGGAAAGGTGGGAAGATAAAACATCTGTGCGTGTTTTGGCTCTTCTCATCTTTCACAGGTTTTTTTTTTGCCATTTTGCATTTCCAACAGGAAACCCCTGTCCTGAGAGCAGGGGGGCTGTTCCTGCCCAGCTGGACTCACAGTGACAGAGGGCAGGGGTTGGGGCAGCCCCGCTCCAAGCCACCAGAGGGGTTTGGTTCAGATATTGGGGAGAAATCCTCAGCTGGGAGGGTGGGAGGCCCTGGCACAGGTGCCCAGAGCAGCTGTGGCTGCCCCTGGATCCCTGGAATGTCCCAGGCCAGGCTGGACAGGGCTTGGAGCAGCCTGGGATGGTGGAAGGTGTTCCTGCCAAGGCAGGGGTGGAATGGGATGGGATTTAAGGTCCCTTCCAGCCCAAACCATCCTGGGATTCTCTGGTGGCAGCACAACCTCATTTTTAGCTTTGGGAAGGTGTGAGAGACACCAGCAGGTGAAAGAGAGCCCAAATCCCAGCTGAGCAGAGTTGCTCTCCTTTCCTTCCTCCCATGGCTTTGGTTTCCAGCCAGTCTGAGCTTGGCAGGCAGAGGAATAGGAACAGAAAACCAGGATGGAGCCCTGAAATGGGGAGACAGAGCTGCCCTTTGAGAGCACAGTCTGGGACTGAGATGAGATCCTGACTTTCTGGAGATACTGGAAGAGCCATAAAATGAGCAAGAAAACAAACTAGATGTGGGGCCCTTGGAGCTTGAGAAATTTGGACTTCCCCTCTCCCATCTCAGCCCCACTGGGGGCTGGAATCAGATCATCTTCAAGGTCCCTTCCCAAACCATTCTGGGATTCTCTGTCCATACCCACAACCAGTGAGGCCCCAGGGAATGGGCAGCAAGAACTGGTATTTTATTTAGGAAACAAAGAGAGGAGTTAATCCGTGGCAGATGCTCACAGAACCATCAAATGAAGCCCCTCTCTTTTTGGATAAATCATCAAGGATTTCCAAACCACCAGAGAGGCCTCCTGGGCCAGCTCATTTTTGCAGGGAGAGCTGCAGAGGGAGAGAGGGGAAAAGGCTGATGCTGGAATTTGCTTCCCAGTGGCACCAGAGCACTGACCCCCAGAGTGACCTGAAACTTTTCCAGGTATTTCTCTCCCTGGTTGGGGACTTCTCTTGGAAGAGCAGAAGTGTTGACACGCTCTGAGCTGTGCTGGCAGTGCTGGAGCTTCTGCAAAGGCACGCAGGGAAACACAAAACTCTGGATTTCTATAGCAAAGTGGGGGTCAAATGGGTCCCCAGGGATGCAGGAGAAACATGAGGAGCAAGGATCAGCCCTGGGAGAGCCCAGCCCAGCCCCAGTGCTGGCTGAAGTGCCAAAATTCATTGACAAGGACAGAAAGTGCTTTGTCAGTGCTGGGGCTGAGCTGAGAGCAGCAGCCAGAGCAGCACAAACACAGAGAGAGAACATTGCAAAGCCACCCTGGGAGTGAACACATCCAGAGGGGAGCTGCTGGTGCTGGGCTTTCTGCAGAACTCTTGGGGATCACAACAGCAGGATGGGCCTCTTGGAGGTCAAACAGGTTCCAAGATTTCCCCTAAAAGTCCTGAGGATGCTCAGACAAGCACGAAACAAATGGTGATTCCAGCAGGCAGGAATCCAGCAGGAATGAAATCCCAGCACTGCAGAACAGGCTGGAGTGCAGTGGGGAAGAGACAAAAGCAGAAAAATCACCCATGGAAAAGGGAGGGAAAAGCCAAACCGAGAGAAATGGTGGGGATTTTTTTTTTTTGGAGGAAAATTATTATTAAATACAGCTCAAACTGGGCCATGGTGTGTAAAAGCTTTCTGATGGTGACTGAAGAGGTTTGGCAGAGCCTGGGGAGGTGGCCCTGTACAGGTCAAACACCTGCAGTCCCAATTCAGCAGAAAAAAGATGTGTGGAAGCAGAAATCTCATCTCCAAGCTAATAACAGAAAAACAGGGAACAAGGAATAATTCCAAATAAACTCACCTGGCAGAGGGCACACAAATATACATGAACTAACTCAGTGCAAACAGTTGACACAGAGATTCATGAACTCAGCTTGGGAAAATAAAAATCAATTCCCAACGGTTCAGGTACAGCAGAGTCAGCTCAAGAGCCAAGCCCGTGGGAAAGGAGCACCAGGAGAGCAGGAAACCAGGCAAAACAGGTGGCAAAATATAAATATGGGAACTGTTTCCTTATTTAAATATGTGAAATATGTTTCAGCTCAGCCTGATAATACTAATTAGGACAGGAGATAAAATAATTGAAGCTGGCCAGCCAGACTTTATTTCCATGGTGAAATAAAGCAGAGGGTGTCTGACTCCAAAGACTCTGGCACTGAAGCAGGGAGGGAATGCAAATGGAGAGGAAGCTGCAGCAGAACCAGGACAGAATAATTAGGAGCAAAGGGACAGAATTAAGAAAAAGAATAAAATTCATGCTCATTATCTGCAAAAATGACCTTGTAGCAAAACCATTGTAAGCAACGAAGTTGGACAGAGACCTCAAGGCCAAGTTTGGCAAACAGGTCGGTATCAGGCAGGGGACTGACAGCAGTGAGGAACATTGCCCTTATCTTGGTTTCTCAAGAAAAACCACCAGTCAACACAGCTTGGGAAGCTCAACATCATCCTTGCAGAAGAAAACAAGTCAGTAACTGGGAGCCAGGACATTCCAGCTCCATATTATGACACAGAGCATCTGAGCAGAGGAGTCTGAAGCAGCAGACGTGACCCTACTTGAATTCTGTGCTGCACCACACAACAGGAATGGGGCAACCCTTCCACCACCTTCAGCATCTGCTCTGCAAACAGGATTTCACCTCTGCAGCAGGATGAGGGGTATTTTTGGAGGATTAAAAAGATGAAAGGCCGTTTAACATCTCTGCATACAATTTCGAATGAGTCTCCATTGATTCTTTCAAGGTGTGTTTCATATTCAGAATTCAGCTTGGGAGATTAGTTGGTGGTCCAGGAAGTTGCTAATTAGGGCAGAATCACAAATAAACACACCCATCAAGTCAGGAAAAACACAAAGGGGTGATCAGGTATTGGCTCTCACTATCCCTTCCCCTTCCAGCAGTGAGATTCTCTCCTCAGCTCTGCCTTCTCCCTGATTTTCCAAGGGGCATGCACCTAAAAGTCGGATCTCCTCCCTTATATGGAGAGCAGGCAGCAAGTCCCAGCACGTCCTGAGGCCAGGGGAACAGCTATTCCATAAATCTGAAACATGTCCTGGACTACAGCAGGGTTTCCACAGACCACAAGAATTGCAGGAATTAACCCCTTTTGTTTACAGCCCTTAAAAAAGGATCCAGGGTGGATCCAGTGGTGGAAAGGGAGAAGGCAGCAGCACCACAACCCAGCTCAGAGCCCTGAAACACCAACCGTGCACATTTGGAAACGTTTTGCACGTTCTAAATATAAAAGGAGATTCTCCTTTTTGTGTTTTAAGTTGTCCTCATTAGGAGGAGTCGATTAAACAACTTATCTGGAGAGGCCAGTCCTGTAAACACCAGGCTGTTTGCTGGAGCAGAGGCTTCCTCCTCTCAGGGGGTCATTTTCCTTTCCTAGGATTGCTCCTCCACCAGGGTAAACAGGTCAGGCAGGAGAGCTCCAGTTCTCCAAGGCCAGATGGAATTTTTCACAGATCCACACTGAAGCAAGGTCCTTTCCACCAGCTGAGTGGTGGATATTGGTTCACTGCAGTGCTGTTTGTGTCATTCCCCTCCACTCCTCCCTTCCCTTCTTCTTTGTTTTTCCCCCTGCAGAATTGTTCCCAAATCCCTGACTGCAGCAGAGAATCCAAACTCCCAATTCTTTCACGTAAGGAGCAGCCCAAGTAAATAGAATTTGGGAGAAGAGCCACCCTCTCCCCCCAGGCAGGGAACTCTGGGCTTTCCACAGCTCCAGCCACTGTTCTGGGCTGATGCTGCCACATCTGTTTACACTGAGAACACAACACAGCCCGAGCTTTTTGCTATTTTACAGTATTTTGCTATTTTAACTGAAGTTTAGGCTCTGCAGCTCCCACATGTGCCATCCAGATCATAAATACCTCGGGGAGAGGCAGCTCTGAGGGCAAATATCCAACACTCCTGCTCCAGAGCCTTGTTCTGAAATCTCAGCAATGACCCTCTGGTGTTTTATTTGGAGATTGTTCCCTTTCATCCCAACACTTCCCTCTTGACTTCTGAATTAGTTTCAGATACAAACTTAATCTAAATGTTGGTATTCTCAGGCCTCACCAAGTTTATTTTATGGTGCCTCCCTCCCCCTGCACATAAATATACACATCCATATGTTTTTATACAAACACACACATGTATGGATTTAATTATGGTAAACAAAGGACAGCTGGGTCCTCTGCAAACCAATCTCCCTTGGAACCTGAAAAAGCAAAGGCACTTACCTCTGAGAAGAAGGTGACTGATGCCATTTGTGTGAAACCACAAATATTTATTTTTAATGAAAAAATACTTAAAGTGTGCCACAGTGTCCATATATTCATTTGAATAGTAGTACAAAGATATGTATTTCTGAGAAAAAGTCTTAACGCTGTAGAAAATAAATGTGGTTCTTAAATTATGTCAAAAGAAATCAGTAAAAAAGTAATGTTTTATACACTGGAATAAAATGAAACAATTAGAGAGAATAATAAATTATAATTACAGTATTTCAAATATTTGCCTCATGCTTTTTTTTTTAATCTGTTCAGCATTAGTTTCTAAATGTGTCACATAGGATAGGACCTCAGAAGCCAGCAGTCAGAATGGGCTTCCAATGTGGGGAAAATTTGATGTGGAGCTGAATAAAGTCCTGGAAAAATGACACCACTGCTTGTAATTCACAGGTACATAAAACATCAGCACATGGCAGGTTTAGGTTTGTACTGAACATGTATTTTTTTTTTTTTGGTTAATGGAAATCAATTTAAGTTTGGTTTGTTGTTGGTTTTTTTTTTTTTTTTTGCTTGTTTGTTTTTTTAACCTACTAATTTTTTTAAAATATTTTAATGAACTAAACAGCAATTATGGTCATTAACAAGGATGTCACCCAAGCACAACTGCTCATGGATGCTACAATGCTGTCTTGGCTCTTTGTACAGCCCATGTTGACAGGAATTTGGAACCCTTACAGGTCTAATTCAGCACTGCAAAACGTTGAAAACTATAAAGTGCTTTGAAATACAAATAACTTCTCCTCTTTAGAAATAGGAAAACCCCCCAAACATGCACTTAAACCTGAAACCTCCATGCCACAGGTCCTGCAGCTCTGCAGTCAAACATCCGCTTTGTGCCATTGGTTTTTAGAGTTTCCTCTCCCATCCTCAGTCCAGAATTCAAATTGTGTCCAAATTGGATTTGTCAGTCTCTTCTTGGTCTTGCTTGTACATGAAGGTGAGGAGGAAGAGGGCAATATCCAGAGATGACCAGTAAGCAGTGTGGGATGTGACTGCAGACCAGTATCTGCTCTCCACGAGGCCTTCCCTGAGCTCAAAGTCGATCCTGTGCTCCAGTTCCACTGGGAAATCAACAAGAAAAGGAACAGGAGGGACGTCAGAGCTGCAAGAACACCGGAGTGTTTGGGGTTCTCATTCTGGACAAACAACACACTCAACCTCTCTGTGTTTACAGGGCACTCAAACCAAGATTTAATAATATAGAAATACATTTTAATCCACCTCCTACATTTAGCACAAGCCTAAGAGTGGTGCTGTGTTCAGTTAAAAAAAAAAAAAGGCAAAAAAAAGGAAACTAATCCTGCTCTTAGATGTCTTTTCTGAATGATTCTGTGATTCTCGAGTTGGGAAAAAACAGGGTTTTTTTTTTAAGCAGCTGTTTTCCTTATAGTAACTCTATAAATATATTTATTTATACTTGTTATGATAACTACAGAGAAATATCCAGCAAATGCTGAGGCCCCACTAGGAAACTTGGAAATAAATGAATTTCTTGCATTTTTAGTGTCTATATAAGGAGACTACACTCAATACTCCAAGCCCTTCCTGCAAAGTCACCCCTTCACAGCTCTGCCCTTTTAATATCCTGATTATTCCAAGTATATTTCAGCAGTTACCCTTTTATTTCAATGGCTGCTTTGATTAATGCCACATTCAAAGCAATTACCACTGCACTTGAACTGGGCCAACGTTAACCTATTGCTAAGGCACTTCGGCCGTCAGAAATAAAATGAAATAAAAAAGACAAAAAAAATTTAAAAGCCTGCTGAGCTACAAAAGCCAAAGCCTCAGACTGAGTCAAAAATGCAGCCATTTATCAAAGGCAGTTTGAAGGAATTTGAATTCTTGGCTGGAGGAGCACAGACAGGGGAGCATCGCACGAGCGCCGGCAGACACGGCCCAGATCTCCCTGACTCCCCAGGAGCATCTCCCCACTCTGCAGCAAGCACAGGGAGCCAGAGCCTTGGAACAGCAGCAGACAAGCAGAGTCATTTCCAAGAAGGAGAGTTTATCCAAAAAAGCCCCAGTGGCTGTGCAGGAAGGCCACTCGGAGAGGCCGTTACGGGAGCTTGGGCGGGAGCCAAGCCCCAGCACAGCCCTCTGAGAGCAGAGCCTTGGTGGGGATTGCATCATTCAGCTCCCAGCCCTGCTCCACGTTCTCCTTCTATGGAGCAGGGATGGCTTTCCAGCAGGGAGGGATGTGGGATCCATGCAGGAAGCTCTCAGTGTGCCAGCCCCCCCTGAAATGACCCCCTTGGCAGCTCTGTCATGTTCCCTGTCCTGCTTCTCTACTTCCCTCACGTCTAACCCCAAGTTTCCTGCCCTCAAACACTGACTCAGACAGGTTATCTGGTGCAATTAGTATGGACAGACAGCAATCCATCATGTGAATGCTGTCACAGGACACTTGTGACTCCCTCAAGTGCAAAAAAAAACCAAACCCCTGTGTCCTGCAGCAGTGCCAAGGGGGAGCTCAGAAATAAATCCAAGGATGAATTTCCTGAGAGGAAGGACCTATGCTTTTCAAAAAACCCAGCTGCTAAAATTGCACTTTCTGTCCTGAGCAGTTCAGATCAGGACAAGGGCAGCTTCTGTTCCCAGTCATACGTGTCCTAAAAGCCAGATTGCCTCAGAATGGGAAATATATGGGGGAATTGGGAGTTTAGGTGGAAAAAAAGGGTTTAAAATGTCAGAGGGCAAAGTTAAATTAGATATTGGGCAGAAATTCCTGGCTGGGAGGGTGGGCAGGCCCTGGCACAGGGTGCCCAGAGCAGCTGTGGCTGCCCCTGGATCCCTGGCAGTGCCCAAGGCCAGGCTGGACAGGGCTTGGAGCAGCCTGGGACGGTGGAAGGTGTCCCTGCCATGGCAGGGGTGGGATGGGATGAGCTTTAAGGTCCTTTCCAATCCAACTCAGGAACAGTCACAGAATCCTAGAATGGTTTGGGTTGGAAAGGACCTCAAAGCCCATCCCATTCCACCCCTGCCATGGCAGGAACACCTTCCACTGTCCCAGGCTGCTCCAAGCCCTGTCCAAGCTGGCCTTGATACTCAACATTTCTTACTTTATGGCAAACCCACAAGAGCAAACCCTCTCATGTGCAGTTATGGCATTTCCAGCCCCCCACCCCACTCTTGTTTCCTTGGATCCACAGGGTGGGCACCCCTCACCTGTGGGTTCGAGGAATCCCGAGCTGCTGTGTGGCAGAGGTGGGGTCCCAACAGTCGTGGCCTTCTTCTCATCCCCCTCAGGTCCATCTTTTCCTGTCTCCATGGTCTGGGGGGTGGCACTGGACCTGCCAAACCTGGAGAAGAGCATCCCACCGAGGCCCTTCCCGATGCTCGCAGCTCCTGCATCCAGCACAGAGGGAAAAGAACACCCAGGATGCATGAATCAAACTGAAAATTAACATCACTTACTAATTAAAGCCACTGCAAATTAAAGTCACTGCAGCACCCCTTGGAGCTGAGGGATGGGAAACACTCCTGGTGCTTTCCTAGGGTGGGAACATCTGACTGGAGTGGGCCCTGTTTATCCCCAGACTCATCTCATTACAGCAAAAGCTGTAATTTGGGAGCTGTGTTTAGGGGGGAAAAAAGATGCATGAAATACATCTGCAGAGAGAAATCTGGCACTTTGAAAGATGTGTTGTGATTCCTCTTTCATAAATTCTAAGACTAAGACAAAAATGCTTTCTAACAACATTGGTGCCTTCTGCACTTAACAATCCCAGCAGCACATTTAAGGCATTTCTCTTATTATCATTATATTCTTATTATTTCTTATATTCTTATTATTTCTCTTAGGTCCACTGCCCTAACAGACCTTTAAAAATGTTACCTCATCCTTTAAAAGGACTATTTTGGTTGTTCAGGGATATAAAAGTTAAGAGTAGTTTTGTCCTGTTTTATCCTGACTCTGCTGCCATCTCATGGACAAGACATTGAAGTTACCATAGAAGCCCCCAAAAAAGGCACTCAGCTCTGAAATACCACAGATCTCTACTAGAGGAAAAACTGCTTTTATATTCTTATTTGATTGGGGCACTAGGATTCTCCCAAATCCCACACAGAGAGCTGAAGAAAAGCCTTGAGTCAACAAAAACTGCAAGTGCATGATCAAGTGTAAGCTCCAGTGAAGGGAATTTAAGCTCACTTAAACCAGGGCTTATTTTGACTCTAAAAGCCAGAAAGGGGCAGACTTTATATTAAACCAGCCTGAACTTCCTATTGTAGAATCATCAGTTAAAGGTAACTGTAACAGGTTAAGTTACATGGTGTGATTTTTCTGCTATTGGCCAATACCAGAAAATGGAATCAGAAGTCAAGCTTTAATCTAATTTTTTCCGCATGAAGCAGAGTGGAAATTGTTAAATCACCTGGATGTTACTTCAATAAGGCAGACAAAAATAAGGCAGCAATAGCCTGAACTAAATCATCTCCCCCAAGCTTTCACTCCAATGCACATAAACTGTTTTTTATTTCAAAGTAAAAGTCAGCTGGGATTAAACCAAGCCAGACACCTACAGAACTCAGTGAACCCATCCTCTGCCAGCAGGGATTTTGGGGGTGGAGTAGAAGATCTCCAGAGGTCACTTCCAACCTCAGCCACTCTCTGATTTTGTGCAAGGGACAGGGACAGAATCATGGAATGGTTTGGGTTGGAAGGGATCTTAAAGCTCATCCAGTTTCAATTCCCTGCCATGGCAGGGACACCTTCCCCCATCCCAGGCTGCTCCAAGCCCTGTCCAACCTGGCCTTGGACACTGCCAGGGATCCAGGGGCAGCCACAGCTGCTCTCAGGGCCTCCCCATCCTCACAGAGAATTCCCAGTTCCCAATCTCCCATCCATCCCTGCCCTCTGGCAGTGGAAGCCATTCCCTGTGTCCCATCACTCCCAAGTCCCTCTCCAGCTCTCCTGGAGCCCCTTGAGGCACTGGAAGGAGCTCCAAGGTCTCCCTGGATCCTTCTCTTCTCCAGGTGAGCACCCCCAGCTCCCATCCCATCTCCAGAGCTGTTTCCTTAGGACTGCACCCCAACCCCAGGGAGCAGCAAAGCTCCCCAAGGTCCATCCCAACCCAGGGACAGAGGGGACATGATCTGTTGGAGCTCTGGATGCTGAGAATTTCAGACTTTCTGTGCTGCCAGGCTCTGACCCCCAAGAGAACACTGCACTGACCTGGGGCCTGGAGAAGCTTCCAAAATGGAATGACAGAACTGGGATTGTGGGTGTGGGGTTTGGATAGAAGTGGGTGATATCACAGGAAGAGTTTGGGGTTTTGGAATAGTAATATATATAAAGCAAGATGGAGGTTCTAGGGTGGAGGTTGGTCCTTCCTCTTCACCTTCTTCTCAATGAGTTTGGGTGGTATTTGGTAATTGGACAGAAAAGTCCACAATGCAGACTAATCGAGTGATTAGTTATTGGGTTAAAAATGAAAATAATGCAGGTGTCATTTCTTAACTGGCTAGTTTAGCCTTAAAAGACCTTGTATAGAAAGACATTTAGCCATTCTGCAGCTTGTTAGCAGGATGCTGCAGAACTTGTAACAGAGATAAGAAATAACAAACACCCAAGCCTGAACACGAAATACCATCCCAAGCCCCTTCCGCCCCGACCTAAACAGAGGCAGAAAAAGCAGCTACCCAAAAAAAAGCAGCTACCCAAAAAAAAGCAGCTACCCAAAAAAAAGCAGCTACCCAGAACGCTGCCTCTCCCCCTGCAGGCCAGGGGCACAGGGGCATTCATTACCCAGGATGCTGGCTTTGCCAATGTTGGTGATGGACTCCCCGTAGTGGCGCCGCACCATCACCGGGGACGTGGTGGGGCTGGGCGCCGCCGAGGCGCTCTCGCTCTCCGGGGCTGAGGTAGCTTCTTTGCTGGGGTTGAGGAAACTTGGCTTCATGTGCTCGTAGGGGAGGGGGTTGGCTGTGTTGTACCAGTGGATCTGCACAGGTGAGATGTTGCTGTAGTGTTTCAGGATTAAGGGTTCTAATCTGTAGGCCTGGAAAGGGAATTCGGAGTGAAGATCAATGCTTGGGAGGCCAGACTGGGGAAAAAAAATTTGTGGTTTTTTTCCATCCAGAGCTCCCTCCAACCTCAAATCCAGAATATCTCTCCTAAACAATGCCTAGGGGGTGACACAGTGGTGGGGTTACAGTGTAATTCACTTTTAGTTCCACTATCACTGTCATATTTTCTGGAAAAATCCCTTCGCCAGGATTTCTCTCCTGGGAAGCTGAGAAGCCTCAGAGAAAAATGAAAACAAGAATTCCCTCATCTGCTTCTCCTGTGTTTTGCTACTTTGGAATGTGTTTGGAGATTGTTTATCAACAGGTGCATGTTTGATTGGTTTCATGTGACTTGTTTTGACTTAATGACCAATCACAGTCAGGCTGTGTCGGGACTCTGCAAGGAGTCATGCGTTTTCATTATCATTCTTTGTAGCCTTTGGTCTGTATCCTTTCTCTATTCTTTAGTATAGCATTCTTTAATATAATATAAAATCATAAAATAATAAATTAGCCTTCCAAGAACATGGAGTCAGATTCATCAATTTCCTTCCCTCAATGGGGACCCCAGAAACCACCACAGATTCACAGCCTGGACGATTTATCAGCTGCACAGTTGCCTGTGAGCTCACTCTGAGCTGCAACACCTCTATTACAACACTTGTACTACATGTTGTTACCAACACACAGGTTACTAACAGATGGTTTCACTGAGAGAACAAACTTCATGTAAAGTTAAGCGGATTCTGACACAATAAACAGGAATTGGCTACGTAAACATTTTGTTTGATGGCTCTTTGTTGATCCCTGTGCAAACCATGAGTTATGTTTATTTAAAAAATATTTTCCTATATATTATTTATTTATCTTTGTCCACTCAGAAAAGCATCTTGCATTTCTTTATTTTAAAAACTAAGTGAAGTTACTATTTGCAGAGTGGAACCAATTGTCCCTGATAATGCAGGAAAATTCTGGAGTAGCTGGAGCTGAACGTGACCATGTTTGGATTAAAGTCAGAATATACTTAAATTCAGCTACTTTAAATAGGAAAGCATCCCCAAATTGCTGTTGGAGATGAAATTCCCAATCCAATTTGCATCAGAGAAGTTACCAAGGGGATGCAGATCAAAGGTCCAGTAACTGATTTGGTAACAGCCAACACTGGCTGCTGTGGAATAAGGAAAAAGACAAAGCTACACCAATAATCCTCTCCCAAATCTGTTTTTTAGTTGTACTTGTAGGATCCTCTGGGAAAAAAAGAAATCAGTCTTTGCTTTTCTGTATAATCTTGTAAACTGCTTGTGAAGCCTTTTTAAACAGCAAAAATGTCTTTGGACAGATGATATTTTAATGGAAGCCAGGAAGTGAAAAACAAAATCCTTGTCTGAAAAAGGATTATTTCTTTGGGAAAAAAAAAATCAGAATAATCCCAAATCTTTTGCTTATTAATATGAAAAGAGAAGCAAAATATATATTATTTATGGCAATTATTTGTAGGAAATGTAATTCTACAGTTCCAAACCCCAAGCCATTGTATAATAACCATGAACAAATAATCCTGTGCTGGAACACACTCGTGTTGAGTCACACACTTTGAAGATCCCACGTGGGATACCCAGAGCTCAAAACCAGGCAGGACAGAAGCTTGAGAGGGCAGTGAGAGACTCACCACAGGATCTGTAGGATGGAAAATGTTCAACAGGCGGTTGCAGATGGCTCTGGGCAGGATGTGGTCCTGGCTGCCGCTGGTGCCCGGACGGATCCCACGCAGGGCCAGGAACACGGCCAGGGGGGATCCCATACAGAAGAAATTCTCAACCTGGGGAGAGATTTCAGCCATGTTATAAGGATGGAATTGATGTTTCCTAACATTGGATTTGGTTTCTCTCTCCATTTCTTGGTTTCAGCGGAGGGACTCAAAGTCTTGGTTGGTCCAAACAGGGAAGAACAACATAACATCAATAAATGAGGGTTAAACTGCCCTTGGCTGCCTGTGGGGGTGCTAAAAGCAAAAATCAAGTTGGATATTTGAACTCAGAGAGGTCCACCAGCACTGGAAAGGATGGAGCAAGAATAGTTTGGGAGACACTAAAGCAAAAACAAAGCCTGGATGTGGCACTGGGTGCCAGAGTTTAGCTGAGGTGTTGGGGTTGGGTTGGACTCGATGATCTTGAAGGTCTCTCCCAACCCAGTCATTCTGTGAATTCTGTGAAATGAGTCTGATTTCTCCTGGAGCTTCCCAAAACTGCCAGACCTCCTCATTCTCATCCTAACCAAGCTCCCCATGATTTTCTTGCTACACACAGCTGGTGTTAAGTGAACAGAATGGTGCTTGTCCCCAGGGCCACCATGTCCCAGGAGCAGGCACAGCCCACTGGGACACTCTGATGTCACCCAAAGCTGCTGTGACCTTGCTCTCAAGTCCTGCCTCCAGCACCAACTCAGTAAATCTGAGCTGCCACATCTGAGAAGTCACTGAACCTGCATTTTGGGGTCATTACAACCAACCTGAGGTCAGGATTCAACTCTGACCCCCTCTACCAACCCTCAGACATCACCTCTTAAAACCACCAAACGGAAAACTCAGCAGCAAAAGACATTTCCCTAAGTCAAAATGACCTTTCAACCTTTATTTTCTTACTTGAAAATTTAATTTTACCATTGTCAAATGCTCAGCCAGTGAGAGAAATTGCTGAATTCTTGCTAAATGCACGTGGAGGATCCTTGGAATGCCATGTGCCTTCCCTGTATGTCAGCACATGGAATGAGGGCAGAGGAATAATGGTCCCTTTCATCTCTTGGATTCCAGTGCTGCACAAAACATTCCTCCTCCTCTGTCTTGGCACTGGTACCACCCCTCTTCCTTCCCAAACAAGTCCCAGCTTGATGGAAAACAAAAAGCCAGACCTTCAGCATGGTTATTCCATGTCACACGTAGCACAGCACTGCTCTGTCATTAAAATTGTCACTTGGTGCAAAGCTCCTTTCCTTCCCCCAGCCCAAGTTTCACACAGATCTTGTGTTTTGGCAGTTTGGACAAAAAGCTTTTTCATCTTTAAACACAACAGAAAGAGACATTCCCAGTGCAATCCTTTACATTGAATAAGTAACCTCTAACCCTGTCCATCTGATAATCCTGTGTCAAGCACCTGAAAGGCACAATTATGGTTTTTCTGCTTTAGGGAGGAATCAGACAGTGCCTGCCAGGTTGCACTTAGCAGAGGACACTCTCAAGAGACTGGGAAAGCCCTCAGAAGGTGACTGGTTTCAGTGGTTACAAGGTGTGTGGCTTTTGTCTCACTGCTGTCCCACCATTTCTATTGATAAACAGTGCTGGGGTCCCCATCCCTGTAGGGATTTAATGTGGATGTGGCACTTGGGGGCATGGTTTAGTGGTGGACAGGTCTTTTCCAACCTTAATTCTATGATTCTTAACCCCAAATCCTTTAATCTGTCAGTGCTGTTGCAAGGTAGCTGAAGATCAGGCTGCTGTATTATAAAACCCAGTGGGAATAGAAGATCAAAATCTTTCTAGAAAGTATTTGTTAATTTTGGTTGTTTCTCCTGTAATCAGGAGTGGGGCATTTTCCTGTAAATGTTAACAACACAGGAGATGTGTTTATGAAATGACCTTTGAGAGAACTCTCCTGGTTATGATTCATAAACAGAAGACTTAATGAATTTATTTGTATTTTAAGCAGAAGCTGAGCCAAGCAATCATCCATTCAAGTTAGCACTGCAGTATTTTCATAATTAAGTGAAGGAAAAAAAAGCTGAATGAGTCAAGAGAAGTGAGGCAGCAGAGCCCTTTTGTGCTGGGCACAAAGAACACGAGGCACAGGCTGGACCTTCCTGCAGAGGAGCTTCTGCAGCCTTGGCTGAGTGAGAATTGCTGAGGAACCCTGCAGTCTTTTGGGCCAGGACATTGCCAGGCCAGATTTAAATGGATTTCCATGTCAGCCCTAAGGAGCAGCTGAGGTACATCCTGCTCTCCTCTTCCCTACCATGACTGAAATTCATCCTGCAATAAAAAATTCCCAATTTTCATACAGCAGAGGCATGCAGGGGGTGGTGTCACACCATTCCCCATGTCCCTATGATCTTCAACCCCTCACCCTTCAACTCCTCTTCCAAGGCTGGTGGGGAGAAGGCTGTGATTCTAAATCTTCAAATTACAACAAGGTGTTGGCTCTGCTTTTAACTCCCACTGCTCCTGTTGCTCTATTACCCCATCTGAGGAGAAGCAGAGGTAAAGACAAAGATCCCTCTCCCTCAAGTTCCCACTCTGGTGGCTCTTACAATATTTTATTAGAGCACAACACGCCCCATATCTTCATGTTTTGTGGGGTTTTTCCTCCCTGTGGAGTCAATAATTTCATTTTCTTTAATATTAAGCATGAACCAAGCAAACTGCTGCATTTCTTCTTGCATTTGTCTTACAAAAAGCAACTTTGTGCTTGCTCAGCATCAAGCACAACTCTCCCTCATGTGGCACCAGTGACCCTGTCCCATCCTGAGAACCCTGATTTTTTTTCAGTGCATGGAAGGACTGACATGAAGAGCCAAGGGATGGGTGGGTGGTTTCTGAGCAAGGCTGTTCTCTTTCAACAAGCCAGTCACCCTCAGTGAGCTGGACTGCTCTGCTGATGAGCAATCCTGTTCCAGCCACTCTGCTGAAATCCTCCCTTGCCATCATTTCCATGGAAAGCTTCTCCCTCTGGAGCTTTGCCTCAAGCCATGGGAGTCACCAGTGTGAGGCTCCACAGAAACAAAAAATCTCCCTGTCAGGAAGGGCAAGAAAAAGGATGAACTGCAGTGGAAATGCTGCCTGGAGATTACAGACCTATCTCATCAGTTTAGGTAGATAAAGTCCTCTTTATCTAAAGTTTCTGCCCCCTTTCTTTCTCCCTCTCCACCTAAAAAGCAACTGTCCAAAAACCCTTCAGTTTCAAACCAAGTGAGTGAAGAATATTCTTTCCTAGAGCTGGGGGAGGACCAGCCTGACTTCAGCTTCCTTGATGGGAGAGATAATAGCCTGACACATGCTTTCAAGCACTGATGAAAAGGAGAAGGCTGTGACAACATGAATTATGGCTGGTTTCCTCTTTTTTTATGGCTCAACATTGACCTTGGCTTCCAGGAGCCCTTCTGAACTCATAAGGAAAGAAAAATGGCAAATTAAGAAACAATAATCCATTTTATTCTCATCTATCATGTCACATTTTTATAGTTTAATACTTCAGGATGGAGTTGAGCAACTAGAAAGTGTTGCACATCCCACCCAGGAGCTGGAAAATGCCTTTTCCCAAAGATAAGGAATTCTAGCAATTTGTACAGCTGATTAGCAAGCAGTCTGCTTCATGAGATTGAAAGTGTGCTAACTGTCAGAGCAGAATCATTTGGAAGGAAAATCCACTCCTGGAGGAAATTCAATCAGATTTGCTCAGAGATGTGACATGTTAGAAGGAGTCCCCAAGGAAGATGGATTATTCAATGGAGTAGAAGTAAAACTGTTTAAAATATGTGATTGATGTAACCTGCCAAATGGTTTTTACCTTCCCACAGAATTGTGGGTGTATAATAACTATGTTTATGTATCAAAATTATTTATAATCTACATAG
Source organism: Agelaius tricolor (assembly GCF_023055355.1). Classification (NCBI taxonomy): domain Eukaryota; kingdom Metazoa; phylum Chordata; class Aves; order Passeriformes; family Icteridae; genus Agelaius; species Agelaius tricolor. The sequence goes on from NW_027269265.1 coordinate 2,952,902, forward strand.
TCACATATATGTTTACATATCATTTCATATAAACATATATAACAGAATCCCAGAATGGTTTGGGTTGGAAGGGACCTTTTAAAGCTCAGCTCATTCCAACCCCCTGCCATGGGCAGGGACACCTCCCACTACTAGACCAGGTTGCTCAAAATTTATTACAAATACAGAATTGCAATAAATAACCATAATCTATGAATACAACAACATTTTTACATATATGTACACACACTTCATCCAGCATCCAAATTATTCTGCCAAAACCACGTCTAGGGACATGAGAAAAAATAAAAGTAAGCAGAATGACTCACACTGCAGGTGTATTTTTACAGCAAGCAGAAAAAAATTCAGTAGAAACCTCTTAAAACATACATACCTTAAATTTTAAGACAGGTGGTTTTGATATGGTGGATGCCTTTAACTCATGTAATCTCTCTTCTATATCTCTCAACCTAGAAAATAGAGATCTTTCTGAGATCCAATAAAAAATGCAGCTTTAACCTCTCTGATCCAAACAGGCATTCCTGTGGGGTCCAACAGTTTTGTCTGCTGGGAAGAGAGAGGGATGGTGTCAGTATTTCCTAGAGCAGCTCAACTGATTAAGAATCAATGTCTGTCATATCCTGTTTCTCTGGCCACAGAAGGAATCAATCCACACATGACAATTCCCCTGCTCACCACCCCAAGCATCTGCCCACCCTCCTTTCCTCAGGAGTAGCTGACTCACCTCCTGTTTCCTTGGTGATTTTGCAGCCAAATCACCTGCTTTATTTTGTTTTAAACCCCCCAAAACACAACAAAGCCACAGGAAATGGTCTGGGCATTATGGAGTTCTGTATGAAAGTGGAATTTCTGGAGGATGGTGTCCCACCCTTTCAACTGCCATGAAAAAAAGGTTGTTCACCTGCTTTTCTAGTTGGCCTGAATTAAAAAAAGCAGCTACAATGTACAGCACACATATGGATGGGTAAAACTGTTCCCAGTCCCAGTGAATTCCAGAGGTTACAGGATGTCAGCAGTCTATTTTCCATCACTTGAAGGGACAGCCACTCACTCTGTGCACAAGTGCCAGTGTCAAATGACACTTGGGATTCTGTGGAAGCACTTCAGGGGATGCCTAAGGAGCTGGAGCAGAGTGTGAAAATGGCCATTTCTCCCTGATTATATGTTTGTGACATGCCTGAAGGGTCATCTTATCACTGCAACACTTCATTAGGTTTCTGAACTTCCCTTTTCTCAGAAATCCTGCACTGAGTCCAGCCCTGCAGCTGACAGAGACATCCTGCACCCATCCCTGGTGAGACACATCCTGACTGCCACCACAGCAGGGCTGCTGCTAAATTAATGCTTCCCAAGTACCACCAATAGTCAGATTGGTTTCAGGCAGGAACCAAAGCCTGTGATTCATGATTTGTCATCTCCCACTGGAACAACTGAAGATGCTAATTTTAGATTCTCCAATGGGTGTCTCACAGCACCACAGTATCCCCAGCCCTGGAAATGCCCAAGGCCAGGTTGGATGAGACTTGGGAGCAACCTGGGCTAGTGGAAGGTGTCCCTGCCCACGGCAGGGGGTTGGAGCTGGATGATCTTGAAGGTCCCTTCCAACCCAAACCGCTCCATGCGCCTGTGTGGACTGAGAGCTCCCACTGCTGTGTTTAGCATTATCATCCAGCCCTGGCAGAAGAACACCAAAGATAACAGCCCTGGAGGGTTCTGGAAACAGCCAGAGGGTATCTCCAGGGCTGTGGTTATCTCCCCTGATCCCTGGGAGTGGGGGCATTACCGTTGTTTGGTTAGGTAAAGTTCCTCGAGCAGGCGCCGCTCCTCGTAGCTCATCCAACTCTCCTCCAGCTCCTCCTCCTCCTTCTGCAGCAGCTGCTCATAGAGCCTGACTGGATTCCAGCCAGTCATGATGTCGTAGGTGATGACACAGCCCAGGGAGTGGGACACGATGGAGACCTTCCCTCCCTTCTCCTCGAACTCGGGATTCCGGGAGCAGAAGAGGGAGTAGAGGCGGTTCAGCTCCTGCTGCAGCCCCTTCACCAGCTGTGGCAAGAGGGTGAGGACAGAGGGTTTAGTATCCACATCCTGTTGCTCCTGTTGATGTTCAGGAATGTTCCCACCCCACACTGACCCATTGCTGTTAAATCAGGCTGGGAAGATGAGCTCAATCCCATGGCCAGCAGCAACTGCCTGGCTGATGGTCACTGGCTCCAGAGGCTCATCCCTCCCTCCAGAGCCACCAGGAGCCACCACACAGGACATGTGGGGACCCTAAAACTGCTGCACTGCACTGCCCAAGGCACCAAATTGAAATAAACACTTCAATAAATGAAACACTTCAACAGTTCAAACACTTCAAGCTGTGCTTGAAGCACTGAACAGAACACTCTGAGGTGAGCAACACCTGGTTTTCACTGGCACACCAGTGATTGTTGGCACAGTGGTATTTCCCCTCTTGCTGGATTCTATTCCATTTTCTGCAGCACTGAGCACAAGAGCATTCCTCTTGTATCAAGGTTCAGCTCTTTTTTTAATTTACGGAGGATGGAAGGAGCCTGAACCACACATGACCTGGAATCAACTTGATGCCTTGTGCAGGCTGCCCTAGAGCAGAGGCTGGGTGGAGTTCCAGAATAAAGCAGGGATTGATTCAAAGCATCTCCTCCATGCATCCACCTTGGGCAGCACAAGAGCCCAGCCAGGCCTGCACCCAAGATCAACCAAAATGGCCCCAAAATGCACGGCCGGGCACGGGGTCTCTCCCTGGGATCAGTTCTGCTCCATTTGCACCTTGCAGTTCATTGTCCCATTCCAGCTTTAGCCCCTGCAGTCCCACCCTGCTTGTTTTTCTCTCTCCAGCCCACGGGGTTTGTGCTCTTGGGCTGAGGTTTGGATCATTTGTCCTTGGTGCCCAGCTGGAGCAGGAATTGTTTTGTCTCCCTGCTCTGTGCACAGAGCTCAGAACTGCACAGCATCAGAACCATCCCCTGATATGGAGCCCAGACCCTCACACTAAAGCAGCACAGAATGTGAAAAATAGAAAAACTAAAACCTGAGGCATCAGCCCAACCCATTTCACCACCTCCCAAGGCTTCTCCCACAGACTAAACAAGCTCAAATACCTCCCAGAAGAATCAATGAGGCAGCAGTGGATTGAGCTGATATTTTCCCTGTCAGCTGCTCTGCTCCTCCAGAGGGAGCAGGGAGATGCAGCACCTTTCCCTGTCTGTTTCTGAGCAGATCAAACACTGTAACAAAGGGAACAATTCCTATTTCTTCCAGAAAAGCTGCACCAAATCCCATCCTCCCAGCTGCCTCTGTGCACAGAGCTCACCATCCCCTCATATGAAGCCCAGACCCACACACTAAAGCAGCACAGAACCTGAAAAAATATAAAAACTAAAACCTGAGGCATCAAACTCACATCTCTGCCATTACCTTGGCATCACCCTACTAAACAGCTCACACCCTCTTCTCCCTTCATCCCTGTGAGCAACAGGGGACTGGGAAGAGAGAAATCCACTCAAAGGGATGTGGTCAGACACTGCAGTGAGAGCCTGGATGGGTTCTGGGAAAATATCCTCAAATTGCTTTTGGGTCTCAGTAAAACAGGCTTGAACTCATCAAGCTTTTCATTCTCCTCCCCAGTGCCTGGCTGAAAGGAGAGGCAGCTTCCTGTCCTCCTTCCCTTCCTACACCTGCACCTGCTGGAAATTATTCCCAAGGAATCAGAAGGAAATGATGCTGCTACAAAAATGAAAAGCCTCATCTCAGGTAAGAGGATGATACAGGAGGAAAAAAATGCAAAAAAGAGACAAACAGAGGCAGAATTTGAACATTTGATATAAACAATGCTTAAAAAAAACAGTTTTCTGGTTATAGGTTTCTTGGAGGGATTTTTGGGGAAAAGCAGGAGTGCAACATGGTTCTTAAACATCACAGACCAATCCTATAGTACTACAGGAATAAATAAATATACAAATGTTGGTCCTATGTTCATGGAGTCTCTGAGAAGCTTATCTGCTCCAGACCCTACATTGTAGGATAAAAAGGTACAGCTTCCCAAAAAGTATTTTAGAGAGAAACACTGGAAACCATGAGATTTGGGAACTGACCAACAAAAAACAAACAAACAACAACAATAAAACCAACAAAAAAAAACCCCAAAAAAACCAACCAACCTACCAAAAAACCCAAAAAAAAAAAAAAAAAAACACAAAAAAACCCAAAAAACCCAACAACGACAGAAAAATTAAGACAAAAAAACCAAAACAAAAATCCAAAAAAAAACCCAATACCCCCAAACCAAACAAAAACAAACAAAAAAAATCAGCTTTGCCTGTGAAACCCAGCATGGAAACTGAGCAATGCTTCCAGGCTGTGGCAGGGAGGAGGACAAACAAGGGAGTGCAAATCATTCCCTTGTTAGCAAGAGGAAATTAAAGCTATGGAACATATAATTTCAGCATGATTTTTCAAGAGCCTGAGTCATTACAGAATATAAATATGAATGGCACCAGAAGTGCCAGTGTTTGATACACATTTTACTGAGTGAGAAGCCACACAACAAACCCTGTGCCTGAAGCACTGGGAGATGATTAACAGAGCCCTGCAGCAGCTTGCAGAAAGGAGTCTCAGAACAGCCATTTTCAAGTAGTTTTGACTGTGATGCTGCCTCTTCTTCCATTTGGGTCTACACAGAGTCTGGGCATGAACTTCCACACATGAACAGGCAGAGCTGGAGCTGGAAATGTCAGTCAGGATGAGCTGTGGGTGGCTGGTAGTGTCTCCATTTAAAAAGGTTTTGATTAAAACCCAGAACAAAAAAGCAAGAATCAGTTGAAATCAAAGTGTTTGGGGATTCCTGCCAGGAATAGGTAAATAATCTTCTGGCATCGTGGCATTTCCATTATAAGGATCTGATCTTGCAAACATAAAAAAGAATATTTCTTGGAAATCCCTGGTTGGAAACTGAGTCCAGCCCTGTTTTTAATCCTCCTCCTCCTTAAAAACTTGCTGTTATTGGGAAGTTCAGCACAAACACGGACAGAACTAAGAAAAGGATTTCCAAACAGATGCACATTTGCAATTTTGCAGACCAGAATCCAAGCACTGAATTCGACCAAATGATCTGATGAAGATGATTCCTAAACTCCAGATCCCCCAGGTAATTGTGGAGTGGCAGATCTGCTCTGGGAAAGGCTCCAGAATTCCAGGCACTGGGAATGGTCTGGTTTGTTGCTCTGCCAAAACCAGAAGCCCTCCACCTGCAGTGAGCACTTATGCAGGTTGGTGTCCTGCCAACAGTCCTGTGCCAGTCCTAAGATTAGAAACTGAACCTTTGTGGTGCAGAGCAAGGAAAAAAAAAAAGGAGAAAAATAAAAGGAACTGAAACAAAAATGAATATTCATTTAAAGTCCCAGCTTAAAACCTGCTTGGTTAAGCAGTATATGAAGCTGAGGCAATATTTATTGAGGGATGATGTTTAAGGTCCCTTCCAATCCAAGCCAGTCTATGATTTAATCCTCATTTGCTTTCTTAGTCTTAAAAAGCATAAAATATTCCAACTTGTGAAAGAAAAGTTTGAACAGGGTTTTAGTCCAGTAAATGACACCTGAACTGCTTTCAAATCTTTTGTAGTTACAGCTTGATGTGTCCTAAAAATCCATGTAAAAATACTTCTAAAACCACTTTACATTCCCTAATATCTTTTGGTTGGATTTAAACATGAAAAATATGACTGCCTATCAAATTTTCTCTCCTAAATGGTATCACTGTAATAAAATTTTTAAGAGCTGATCTTTTTATGCACAGCTTGCCTTTCTATTCCCTCTAAAGGGTCTTAATTAAAGATACAATGTTAAATAAAATAAAATTTAAAAAAAGACAACCCAAAAAATGAAACAACTCCCTTCCCAGCTTCCCAAACCCAGGACTTCCAAGTGGCTGCTCCATGTCTGCACCTCATGGTTGGGTTACAGGTAATGGGTGCCTCATCCTGAGCTTGCTGACAGCTTCTCCTGCTCCCACTGCAGCTCCATCCAAGGAATTCCTGCTGAAATCAGCCCTTTTCTCACTTATTTCCCTGCCAGCCCCAAACCTCAGCACCTGCTAATCCATGGGATCTTATCCTGCTGGTCTGCAGGAACCACCCAAAAATCTCAGGAATGGTGGGAACAGTGGAATGCAGCAGGACCAGACTCCTCTCTCTCTTTGCAGCTCCCATCCTCCCTCCCAGTTCCCAGCTCATTTTGGGGACAGTGGGAGCTGTTTTTCCATCCCAGGTCTCCATAGGGCTTTCCTTACAAAAAGCCTGGAGATTCCTTGAGTTCCCTAAGCCAGGGATTGTGGGTTTAGTCCCATCGGGGTCATCTGAAACTGATGCCTTGTGCAGGCTGCCCTAGAGCAGAGGCTGGATGGAGTTCCAGAATAAAGCAGGGATTGAGTCAAAGCATCTCCTCCATGCATCCACCTTGGGCAGCACCAGAGCCCAGCCAGGCCTGCACCCAAGATGAACCAAAATGGCCCCAAAATGCACGGCCGGGCACGGGGTCTCTCCCTGGGATCAGTTCTGCTCCATTTGCACCTTGCAGTTCATTGTCCCATTCCAGCTTTAGCCCCTGCAGTCCCACCCTGCTTGTTTTTCTCTCTCCAGCCCACGGGGTTTGTGCTCTTGGGGCTGAGATTTGGATCATTTGTCCTTGGTGCCCAGCTGGAGCAGGAATTGTTTTGTCTCCCTGCTCTGTGCACAGAGCTCAGAACTGCACACAATCAGAACCATCCCCTGATATGGAGCCCAGACCCTCACACTAAAGCAGCACAGAATGTGAAAAATACAAAACCTAAAACCTGAGGCATCAGCCCAACCCATTTCACCACCTCCCAAGGCTTCTCCCACAGACTAAACAAGCTCAAATACCTCCCAGAAGAATCAATGAGGCAGCAGTGGATTGAGCTGATATTTTCCCTGTCAGCTGCTCTGCTCCTCCAGAGGGAGCAGGGAGATGCAGCACCTTTCCCTGTCTGTTTCTGAGCAGATCAGACACTGTAACAAAGGGAACAATTCCTATTTCTTCCAGAAAAGCTGCACCAAATCCCATCCTCCCAGCTGGCCCTCATTTAGCATCAGCCTGAGGACATTGAAATATTTCAAAGAAAGGGCCTGGAGTGAAAGGACAAGGGGGAATGGCTTCCCACTGAGAGAGGGGAATATAGATGGGAGATTGGGAAGGAATTCCTGGCTGTGAGGGTGGGCAGGCCCTGGCACAGGTGCCCAGAGCAGCTGGGGCTGCCCCTGGATCCCTGGCAGTGTCCAAGGCCAGGCAGGAGCAATCTGGGATAGTGGAAGGTGTCCCTGCCCATGGATTGGGGTTTGGAATGAGATGGGCTTTAAGATTCCTTCCAAACCAACCCATTCTGAGATTATCTCTCTCTATCAGCTGAAGTTCTGCCAATAAATCCTCCTTGCAGGAAACTCAAGCCTGCAGGATCGAGTTGCTCAGAAGGCAGCAGCTCATATTCAGATGAACTGAGGTTAGAAGCTCTCTGCCCTTCAGAAACCAAATTAAAGGCAGAGTAAGGAATGCACATCCATGGGGAGCTGCCTTGAGGGCCATACAATTCCAGGGGGAAGCCAAAAACTGACCAAGGAGCAGGAGGCAGGACTTGATGGGGCCAAAAATGCCCTTTCCTTTCCCAGTTATGTGTCTGGCTGCCACATGGCTTCCAAGAAATCAAAAAATAAAACCCAACCCATCCATTCAGGAATCCTGAATTGGCACAGGCCTGGCTTTTGTACAGCTGGGGAGTCTGAGCCAGGTGACATGTCCCTGTCACCTCAGGCTGAGGAACACTGATAAAAAGGGCAGCAGAATCATGTCCTTTATCACCTCCTGGGTGTTGGGCAAGCCTGAACTGCTGGATCATGATGGGAACAAAATACTGTGGAAGCAGTGAGGCATCCAGAGCTGCTGCCCTTTTGTGCAGAGCACAAACAGCATCCTGTGCTGGGCTGGAAAAATCCAAACCTCTAAATTCCAGCACCAACATCCCAAACAGCTGCTTAACCTCGAAATTCCAGCACCCCAAACATCTGAATTCCAGTACCAACATCCCAAGGAGCTGTTCAACCTCTGAATTCCAGCACCAACATCCCAAACAGATGTTCAACCTCTGAATTCCAGCACCAGCACCCCAAACATCTGAATTCCAGTACCAACATCCCAAACAGATGTTCAACCTCTGAATTCCAGCATCAACATCCCAAACAGCTGGCTTAACCTCTAAATTCCAGCACCAGCACCCCAAACAGCTGTTCAACCTCTAAACTCCAGCACCAACATCCCAAAGAGCTGTTCAACCTCTGAATTCCAGCACCCCAAAGAGCTGTTCAACCTCTGAATTCCAGCACCAGCATCCCAAGCTGCTGTTCACCCTCCTCTGAGGAAAAGCAGCCTTGAAGACACCAGCATAATTTAAGCATGGATAGCATGTTCCTGGCAAAGCAGAAGGAAATTGGGATTTGTGTGTGGACAAATAACCCCTGGACACACACCAAGAAGATCCAGAACTCCATCCCCTGCTCCATTTTAGGGGCAGATTGCTGGGATTGAAGGGGGTTTTCAACGCACACCAAAATTACCAATGTAGTAAATGACATTTTCCTCTCAATATCCAAGAAATGAGTTTTTTTCCCAAGAAAACAGGGAGCAGAAAACCCCTGCTGGCACCTGAGCACAGCAGTAACACAGCAGCTTGAGTGCTGCTCCTTTCTCTGTGCTGTCTCCACAGGATCCTCACCCACCAAACAATCTTCCCACACGAACAGTCTGAAGAAAAATAAAAACAAGAGACAGGTAGTGCAGGACACCTGACCTGTGCACCCTCTGCAGCCTGAAGAGCAGGACTGTTTCTGCAGGCTTTGTGGGGAAGGAATGTGAAGGAGATCTGAGGAACAGTGAGCTCTGCAAGCAGCTCTTCCCACATGTCAAGAGAACCTCAGGAGAAAGTGCAAAGTCCTTTGAAATTCAGCCAGCAGGAGTGTGAGCCAGCTGGAGGGGGAAGAGGCTCCTTGAAAGCCAAGGGGGGATTGGGAAGGGTTGGGAAAGCAAAGCTGAGGAGGTTTTGCTCCACGTGGCCCAGGAGAAGGTGCCAGCAGAGCTGGTGAGGCTGCTGACCCCCAAGGGGACAACAGTTGTCACATTCCCTGATGGAATCGCTGGTGGATGCCAGAGGAGTGTCACAACAACAGATGAGAGGCCAGAATGAGCTGTGGCTGTGGGAACAGATGGGAAGGGCTCTGTCTGAGGGATGGCACAGAAAAAGGATCTGTGGAGCAGCCTGAGCATCTCTCCCAGGACCCCTCTTGCTGCTGAAAAGCTGAGTCCAACCCATTTCTAACAAGTCACTGTGCTCAAGATGAAGTTTAGGTTCAGACACAGCCACTAACCAATGACTTTATAAAGCTGAGAGTACATTCAAGGGCAATCAAATTAATTAAACCAGCCAAGTAGCTCCTTCACTATTAGGTTTAACAGGATATGCAAAACCAGTCCTGAAATAGTCCCAGCTTAAAATTCCCTGCTTCCCATCTTGTTTTCAAACACACCTGAACCAGTTGCCTTTTAGAGTGCACAAGAGAATGGTATTTCCATTGCAAAACAACCCAAAGGGATGAAAGCTCTGCTAAAAGCTAATACTTGCCCCAAATTTGAAGAGGTTAGACATTAATTCTCCTTTTAAATATGTGTATAAGGGCAAACCATGAAGCCAGTCCAAGGTCAAGACTCTGAGCAAGCTGTTCTAGTGGATTGAAATTATCCCTAATTTCCCTTTCAACATAAACTATTCCATGATTCTAAGGTGGACAGTGAAGTTTCTCCCCTTTTACAGTGCAATATTTGCACTAAATCCTTAGAAATCTTGGAATGATGAATGTAAATTGTATTTATCCCACACTAAAGGCATTTTCTGCCTAGCCATATATCAATAATTCACAGAATTACAATTAGCCTGCAAGTAAGCACAGGGAAGATCAGTAAAAAAAAAAGGCACTTAACAGTAAAATGAAGGTGACAACTCTGCATTTACTATGCAACAATTAGTCTTTCTAATCTCTGCTGCAAGCATTTATTATTAAAGAAATATGAAGCTACAGTGACACAGATGTGAAACCAAGTCCCCCACTGAGGACACTAAAACCCAAGATTGTGTTACCACAGATGGACCAGCAAGGCCAGGGCAGAATGTGAAATGACTCTTCCTTTAGAAATAGGCCTGTGTACATCAGAATATCAATTTATTGCTTTTTCTTACATCTGGGTAATGTTTAAAGAGGGATTTGGTAGAGAGGAGGATACAGAAGAATTCTCTGCCACAAAACCAGCCCAGCTGAATCTGACTGGGATGTTCAGGGGGCTGTGCTGAATTATTAATGCCTGCCTGGTATCACATCACATGCCAGCAGTCAGAGGCACCTTTTGGAAATTCTCCTGCCACACTGGAGAAGAAACAATTCCTGAAATCAGAGAGGGGGTGACCCACCACGCTCTGGGGGGGCTCCAATGGGCAATGCAGTGCCCTGGGACAGCTCTGTGCTCTCCTGGGACACCAAGTGACAGTGACACCTCCCCTGGGAGCACAGAGGGGCTGCCACTTGCCAACCCTTTCATGAGCTGCTCCAAGAGTGCTCAGGAGCTTTAAAGAAGAAGCTGTGATAGCTCCAAGTGGGGAAAATCCTTGAAAGGGGAAAGAAAATTCCCATCCAAGTGTCACCATCATATTTTCTGGAAAATCCTCTTTGCCCAGGATTCCTCTCCTGGGAAGCTGAGAAGCCTCAAAGAAAAAGGAAAACAATTCTTATCTCATTTGCTTCTCCTGTGTTTTGCTGCTTTGGAATGTGGTTGGAGATTGTTTATCCAACATGTGAATTGTTTTAACTTAATGACCAATCACAGTCCAGCTGTGTCAGGACTCTGGAGAGAGTCACAGGTTTTTCATTATTATCTTGTTAAACCTTCTGTTTGTATCCTTTCTCTACTCTTTAGTATAGTTTCAGTATAGCATTCTTTAATATAATATAATACCATAAAATAATGAATTAGCCTCCTAAGAACATGGAGTCAGATCCATCCTTCCTCCCCACAACAGGGGACCCTGAAAATGCCTCATGCCAGCACTGTGCCCTGGGTGCTCACAGGGTCCTGAGCTGTCCCCCTGGCACTGAGGGGAGCAGGGAGAGGATTCAGGGAGTGACCTGGTCACTGGAGGTCACCAGGAATGCTCTGCCAGCTCTGGGGCTCCCAGCAGCAGGAGAAGCTGCTGGAGAGAGTCCAGAGGAGCCACAGAGCTGCTCCAAGGGCTGGAGCCAGGCTGGGAGAGCTGGGAATGCTCCCCTGGAGAGGAGAAGGCTCCAGGGAGAGCTCAGAGCCCCTGGCAGGGCCTGAAGGGGCTCCAGGAGAGCTGGAGAGGGACTGGGGCCAAGGGATGGAGGGACAGGAGCCAGGGAATGGCTGCCAGTGCCAGAGGGCAGGGATGGGTGGGAGACTGGGAATTGTGCCCTGTGAAGGTTGAAGGGTGCCCAGAGCAGCTGTGGCTGCCCCTGGATCCCTGGAAGTGCCCAAGGTCAGGTTGGATGGAGCTTGGAGCAGCCTGGGACAGTGGAAGGTGTCCCTGCCCATGGCAGGGGCTGGAATGAGTTGATTTTTCAGATCCCTTCCAACCCAAACCAGGCTGGGATTCTGAGAGCCATCAGCTGAATGGCAGCTTCACTCTTCACCACATTCCTCAGTTTATTTCCCAGAAGCAAAGGAAAGTTTGATAAAATAATCCCCTTTTGAGATCCTTGAGGATTTCTGGCTGGAAAGCACTGGAAGTGCCCAGGCTACACAAAGAATTGTGTTGGGGTGATAAAGCAGTGAGCAGGGACATGAATTCTGAGCAATGTGTGAAGCCTCAAAGCCAAGGCTCATTTCTGAGCTGGAAGGAATGGAGTGCCACAAGAAAAACACACTGAAGCTGGGAAAACCATCCAGAAGAATGCTCCATCTGACACTGCTGTGTTAAACTCTGCAAAGTCAGGTCACAGAGAATAAAATGGGATAAGGAAGAGTAACTTGACTGTACTGCTGTGAACATTTCAAGGAAATTAATTTGATTTGATGAATAAAACCAACTTGGTATTTTGTAATCAGATCTAATCATGCTCCTCCTGTGTCAGTTCTCACACCCAGGGGACGGTGATAAACCTGTAAAACTGCAATTCTACTGAGCAATGAATTAAATTTTCATGCACTGCTGGCCAGCACACCTGAACTTTACTCACTAATCCATTTCCCATAAGATGTCCACAGGCATGCCAAGCCTCTAATGCAGTTAAAAAAATATCTGTTTTCAAACTGCCAGAGAAATTTCCATGGCTTGCCACAAAAATTTGTGTTGGCTTCAGGTACACAACAGGCAGGGAAACCTGAGAGACAGTGGAGAGCCCTGATCAATGAATTCTGCATCACTGAGCAGGAAGGGAGGCGCAGATTTTGGTTTGAAAATTGTGTTGCCAGTCTAAAGGACTTAAACACACCTAATTTGACATTAAATATCTTAAAAGTCTCACCTTACCCCAGTCTAACCATGCTCAGGGCACCAAGGCTGCAAAAGGATTAACACTGCTCCATCCATAACACAGCCAATACAGGAAAAAGCTACAATTCCTACAGAAATTAATCCTAAAACAGCCCCAGAGGGCTTTTCCAGTAAGTGTGAAACACAAGGGGGGCTACTGAGGTGAAGCACTGTCCATTTTTTATGGGCTGCTTCATTTATTGAGGTTCTTATCACTTATTCAAGGCTTATCACTATTTACAGGCCACTATAATTTATGATCCTATTCCTGGCTTTTCTCCTCTGATTAATGGGGTCACTCAAGAGCTACACAGGTGGGTCAAGGTGGGATGGGAGCATCCAGGATATGAACAGCCCCCTGATAAAGTGAGCAATGGGATCATTTTGGTGTCCCTGCAAGGCAAGTGCACACAGATGCAATCAGACTGGCCATGTTTGCCATCCCATCTGTCCCCAGAAAGAGCAGAAATGAAGTGACAAATACCCATGGATTTTGTCAGACATAAAAAGAACCTCAGCTCTGTGGACTTCTAGATATGCAGAAATTAAGGAGAACAGCATTAAAGCCCTTCCCATTTCTCAGCTGTTGATACAGAACCATTTTAGACATTTCTGTTCTGAATAAATGACATGGATTGTGCTTTTTGCTGTCTTTGTTCTCCTCTGTTCTTCAGGAGAAGTGAGACAGGTGAGGATAAATCACTGCCAACACCTGGGACAGGAATTGCTTCAGCTGCTCCATGTGCTGAGCAATCCTGAGCTATCCAAAAATCCTATATGGATAACTCTGTTCTGAGAAGGTAGGAAAGGGTATGAAAGTCAATGGTTTGGAAAAAAAAAAACCAAAAACCCAAAACATTTTCTACAATTATCCTCTCTCCTTTCCCTTATGACACACCTACAAAGTGTTAACACCTTTTACAAAGGTTTTCCTTAGAGAGGAGCTTCCCTGCCACTCCCAATTCCAGATTTTTTTCAGCCTCTCTGCCCTGCTCTAGTGAATTCACATAGAAAGCAGTTTCCCACACTCACCTCATCCCTGTAGAGAGGGCTGGTGTAGTACATGATGTCCATGGCACTGCTGTTGAGCATGTCCCTCAAACCCCGCACTTTATCCGGGGTTATGGAGTCCACAGTGTCTGGGGATATAAAAAAGGGAATGAAATTACATCCAGGAGAATGACAAAATAGAATAATGGGGTGATTTGGGTTGGAAGGGACCTTAAAGATCATTCATGGGCAGGGACACCTTCCTCTACCCCAGGCAGCTCCAAGCCCCAATGTCCAACGTGGCCTTGGGCACTGCCAGGGATGGGAATGTTCAAAGTTGTGCAAACAAAACCAAAGAAAAAGCACAAGCAGAGAGCACAGATGAGATTTCTGGGGAGAATTAGACCTGAGTCCTGTACCTCCATCGAGGGTCAGCTTTGATCTCCACTCCACTGGAAGGAATTCCACGTGTGTTGCAAGGTTGGAAAAATATTTTTCTTCCACTTTTCTTGCTGTATCTCGCATCCTACAACAAAGAGATGAATGTTTTCCTGTACAGACCACTCTTGTAATTCCCTTCAATTTCAAGCTTTTTTTATGAAATGCTTAAATTCTCATATAATGAAAAAAAATTCTGTGCATTGCATGCTCAAAAGAGCCTGAATGTGTCACAGTATGGGCTCAACATAATCCACCTAAATTCAGTTCAAAGGTTTCTGTTCATTCTGGTGGGTTTGGGGCTGAATGGGAAAGGTAAGGATTAGAAAATTAGAAGAGAATTAGAAAATCAGAAAATAGAAAATTAAGATTTTCACTTCTGCGTTGAAATCTAGAATCCACTGAAATCAAGCAGGTGATCAGTATAGAGGGAAACCAATTCAGTGCTTTTAAACACAAAGAAAACTCTTTAAAATATGGCTTGAAAGAGCAGAATTTTATTTTAATTTTACATAGTGAATTGGAAGGCTTGAGAGCTGCAAGGGTGAGAAACAGGATCATTTGTGAGTGTTTCAACTTGCAGGAGCAGATGGAGAGGCTTTTAAAAGACTTTTCATTTTTACAGCATTTCTGAACATGAACATTGCTGCACCTCTCTCAAGGGATGAGAAAAACTTAAAATACCTCAACCCCAAAGAGTCTCTGACCCTCTCTGTTTGGGGGGGGAAATGGGAATAATGATAAGTTATGTTATTTAAAAAAATATTACTTTATTTGTGTTGTGTGAAAAACCCATCATTGAAAAAGGAAAAGCAGCAAGAAATCAGACAGAATATGAAATATTCAGGCATTCTATAAATAATGAGAACCTTTACCTTTGAACAGCTCATCTTTAGAACAACACCCCTAAAGTTAACAGAACCCATAGACACAACTGCAAAAAAACCTTGTGAAAAAGAGGAAAGATTTCCCAATAAAAGATTTCCCCAGGCAGCTGCTATTTGTAAAAATTGAGAACCACAAAAGAACTGTTTTCTTCTAGAGAAATCTCCATGACATTAACATGAGGGACTTCTCTCCCTAACTAAAGAAAGACTATTTTAGAGGTAGTAAACTGAGTAAAATTTTATTTCTTTACATCATCATTAAAAAAGAAACGGTTGTAGGAGGAGGAGAAGTATCCTAAAGGTTTTTTTTTTAAATTCTTATTATTACTCTTTCTTTTAATTCCTATTAATAAAATTTTCTTTAAACCCTTTTAAAGTTTTAAACCTACTTTACTTGTCTCCTAGTCCTACCTCCCAGCAAGAAGTAAATGAGTGCATTCTAGTAAGCACACTGCTAATTAACCAACACTAAACCCACCACACTCATTAGTACATTAACCCAAAAACCTCCAATTAACAAACCAAAACCACTACAGTAATTCAGCATCCAAAGCAAGGCAATTTTTTAATTTCCTTTCTTTCCTTTACCTGAATCCTGGCCCCAAGAGTATTCCTATTTTTGAAGATGAGCACAAAAAACCAAACCCAAGTTCCCAGTTGCAAGCATCAAATTTTTATTTATTTCAGTGTTTCAATGCATTTCCCCCCCTATTTTCAAAGCAACCCCCTTTTAATTGATTCTACAACCAAAGGCACAATGGCATTAATCTTCCACCTGCACTTCCACCTGTCCAAATGCTTTTTAGTGAGTTTAATCCCTGAGCTGAGGCACTTTCCTTGGGTGTATTAATGCTCCTCTGTTCTTCAGGAGAAGTGAGACAGGTGAGGATAAATCATTGCCAGCACCTGGGACAGGAATTGCTTCAGCTGCCCCATGTGCTGAGCAATCCTGAGCTACCCAAAAATCCTACATGGATAACTCTGCCCAAACTCTGTTCTGAGAAGGTAGGAAAGGGAATGAAATGGTTTGGAAAAAAACCAAAAAAACCCAAAACGTTTTCTACAATTACCTTTTCTCATTTCCCTTATTTTTTAATTTTTTAAAAATTTATTTTAAATTTTTTTTCCCCCACAGGAAAAGTTCATTATGCTACTAAAAAAGCAGATTAATCATGTACCATATTTTTGCGAGAGGCAGTGAGAACGCTTTTCCATCACTGACATTAATTTTCTGATGAAAGAAAAGAAAAAAAAAAAAGGAGGAATGGGGAGAAAAAAAAGGGGGAAGGGAAATGAAATGGGGAAAAGAGGAAAGAAAAGTTGGGGAAAGGGGGAAAAAGGAGAAAGGAATAAAAGGGTGAAGGGGAAAAGGGGGAGGAAAAGAGGAGGAAAGGGGATAAAAGGGAGAGAAAAGGGGGAGAAAAGGGAAAGGGAAAGAAAAGGGGGAGAAAAAAGGAGGAAGGGAAAAAGGGGAAAGTGAGGGAGAAAGGGGGAAGAAAAAAGGGAAAGAGGAGAAGGGAGAAAAAGGAGAAAGTGAGAAAAAAAAGGGGGAGAAAAGGGGGAAGGAAAAAAGGAAAGGGAAAAAAAGTAGGGAGAATAAAAAAGGGAGAAAGGAAAAAAAGCAGAAGGAAAAAGGGGGAAGGAAAAAAACAAAGGAAGAAAAAAAGGGGAAAGGGAGAAAAAAAGGGGGAAAGGGAGAAAAAAAGGGGGAAGGGAGAAAAAAAGGGGGAAGGGAGAAAAAAAAGGGGGAAAGGGAGAAAAAAAAGGGGGAAAGGGAGAAAAAAAAGGGGGAAAGTGAGTAAAAAAAGGGAGAAAGGGAGAAAAAAGGAGGAAAGGGAGAAAAAAAAGGGGGAAAGGAAGAAAAAAAAGGGGGAAAGGAAGAAAAAAAAGGGGGAAAGGAAGAAAAAAAGCAGAGAAGGGAAGCAGCATCCTGTACATCCTTTTTTCCAAAGCTGTCACTGCAGGCCTGTGCAAACAGCCCAGAAATGCAACTGCTCAGCATCTCTATTTTTAAAGCCTGGTGTGATTGCACTCCTAATCTCCTGGATTCTTGTCCAAAGAGATGGCAAAGGTTTAAATAAAGCAGAATATCCTTCCCATGATAAGGGGGAAAATAATTCAGCAGGAGGATCTGCTTAAATCAGGGTTGATTTAAGGCCTGAGCTGAGCCATCCTTGCCTGGCACAGAACCCTCCCTGCCACCCCCACACACAACAGGACATGAGAGAGTCCAAGTGCAGCATGAAAATCTTAGATTATAAAGAAGATAAAATTCCAGTGAACAGATCAACATTCCTGGAGTCCCTGAGTGAGCAAAATAAAGGAGATTTTTGAAAATGCCCCCAGCTCCTTGGTATTGCCAAGCCAGCTTCACTTCTTCTGCCTGAAGGAGGTGGTTTTGGCTGGGATGAAGGTAATTTCTTTCCTGGTAGTTGGTACAGCACAATTTGGATTTAAGGATGAGGATAATGTTGATATTTTGGTTGTGCTCCCCCTAAATCAGGGATTTTTCAGTGTCTCATGCTCTGCCAACAAGGAGCTGCACAAGAAGCTGGGGGGAATATGGCCAGACCCAGACTTCCTATTATTATTATTATTATTATTATTATTATTATTAATAATAATAATAATAATAATAATAATAATAATAATAATAATAATAATAATAAACAACAATTCTCATCTCAACCCATGGGTTTTACCTTTTCCCAGTTCTCCTCCCCATCCCACTGCAGCTGCAGGCTGGGGTTAAGTTTTGACACTAGCAAAGAGGAATTCAGAAACAGTAAAATTTAGAAGGAAATTAGCCAAGCAGCAAATTAAAGTGGCTCAGATTAAAAGCAGTAAAAGCAGAGAAATATTGTCTGAACAAAGCACAGAATTTTACACAGCAAAACCTACTTGAGGTGAAAGAAATGGTAAACAACCTGGTCCTATTAGAGCAAGAAAAACCATCCACATTATTTATTATTATCAGTAGAAGCTGGAAATATTGTGGAGGAACAGCTATTAGACATCTCTAAACCTCTAAATCTTTAAATCTAACAACTACAGAGCTTTTTGCTGTTTGAAAGGGTCCAGTTCTTACTAAAGCTGTTCACAAACTGACTCAGAGAGATTTTTAAAATAAAAGCCAAAACAAGAAACAGGAGTTTGGAGAAAATAATGTGGCCTTGCAATTCTGCCAAACCTTTTGGGGAAAGCTTCAGGTTTCCCCTCCTAAAAACTGAGCTGGCTTTGTATCCTCATCCAGGAAATGCAAAGGCTGATTTTACTCAGATGTAGGCTCACCTCAGGGAAGCTGAGGTTGTCCAGCTGTGGTCCAGCACAACAGTCCCAAATTTGTAAAATCCCAGAAGGGTTTGATTAGGAAAGGACTTTAAAAATCATCCAGTGTCACCCCTGCCATGGCAGGGACACCTCCCACTGTCCCAGGTGGCTCCAAACCCCATCCAGCCTGGCCTTGGGCACTGCCAGGGATCCAGGGGCAGCCCCAGCTGCTCTGGGCACCCTTCAACCTTCACAGGGCACAATTCCCAATTCCCAAAATCCCATCCATCCCCTGGCTCCTGTCCCTCCCTCCCTTGTTCCCAGTCCCTCTCCAGCTCTCCTGGAGCCCCTTTAGGCTCTGAGCTCTCCCTGGATCCTTTTCTCCTGCTGGAATAATCCTGCCCAAACAGAACCACTCAGCTCCACGAGAACACCAAACTCCAAGCTCTAAAGAAATGTTTTTTTCCTTAGACATCCTCATCCTGGTCCAAGTGCACAAAAGTTCTGTTTGGAGCCATTTTTATCACCTGTCACCCCACGGGTGTCACAGGCTGTCAGAGCTGCACTTACACCCTCTCATTATCTCCCAGCAATCCTTGAAATTCCCAGTGCAACACATCCAGTGGCACTGCACCACATCCCCCACTGATTTTGACAGAAATTCTGGAGAAAATTGGCTGTAATTTCCAGGCAATGCAGCCACAGACATATGCAAACCCCCACCACACACACCTGCTCATCTGTTCTGCTATAAAGATGAGGTTATTTTTCTTTTTTCCTTCTTCTGGCTCTTCAAAATAAATTTCTTTTAAAAATTTTATTAGATGGCAAATCCCTCTACTCACTTGTTAAATTAACACCAACTGAAGCCATAAATTCTCATCTAAACAGGCAGAGAATTCACCTGATGCAAATGCATGTTGAAATACTGACCCCAGAGCAACAATTACTTGAAGCCATACATTGAAACACAAGGAAACAACTCTAATTTCTGGTTTTTCTAAGAAGAAAACCCACTCGTGCACAGATTCAATGCACACCTTGAAAGAATTTTGACATATTGCTATTTTCCATGCAAGAAGTAATGGCCTGAAAATAGGTACTTTGAGATACACCATGAATAAAATGTGCCTGGCTGCCTTTCCCTGATTAAAATAATAAATAACAAACCCATATTTTCCCAGATATACATCCTTGCTTAAATTGAGTATATTCCACAGGTATGTTAACATATTTAGAATTATTACTGAGGGGTTGTTTTTAATCTCATGCCACTAGTTCTGTGTAGGATTTACAAATACTCCATTAAAAACAGGGGAGCTGCAAACTGAGTTAGCTTCAGCTGCTTCCCAAATTTGGCAGAATGATGCTGATGTTAACAGAGCAAAATGCTGAAAGCTTGAAGAAACTATTCATTTTAATGTCAAGTTATCTTTGCAGACTTTCTTCAGTCAGATGATCCATGAGAGAGAAATAGGGAATGATCTTTAAGCCTCAAACGTGCCAGCTTCTCACTCTGATTTCATAAAATCATTGAATTCCAGAATGGTTTGGGTTGGGAGGGACCTTAAAGCCCATCCAGCTCCACCTCCTGCCATGGGCAGGGACCTTTCCACCATCCCAGGCTGCTCCAAGCCCTGTCCAGCCTGGCCTGGGACATTCCAGGGATGGGGCAGCCACCTGGGCAACCTCTTCCTCAGTTCCAGGGGCCTCACCATCCTCACAGTGAGAAATTCCTTCCTAATATTTCATCTAAACCTCCCCTTTGTGTCAGTTTAAAGTCACATCACCCTGATTCCAAGAAACAGAGCTATGGGATGTTCCCTGAAGAAAACCACTTCAATTCTGACTCCTCCCTGCAAAGCCATGTGGATCCATTCCTGGATTTTGGTCACAGAACTGGGGAAGGATGCTCTGAACCATTCCCCAACTGCTCTCACCCCCCTGGAGCTCCCTCAAAGGGAGGGCAGCTCTTGTGCTGTTTGTGGGTCACCAGGACAAGGGAAGAGATGAGAATCTTGACTCCATGTTTCAGAAGGCTGATTTATTATTTTATGAGATATATTAAAAATGCTACACTAAAACTATACTAAAAGAATAGAAGAAAGGATTTCATCAGAAGGCTAGAAAGGAATGATAATAAAAAAACCCATGACAAACTGAGAGAGCCTGACACAGCTGGCTGTGATTGACCATGAAGTAAAAACAACCACATGAGACCAATCTGAGATGCACCTGTTGGTGAACCATCTCCAGACCACATTCCACACCCATCAGATAATTACTGTTTACATTTCTTTTCTGAGGCTTCTCAGCTTCTCAGGAGAAAAAATCCTGGCAAAAGTATTTTTCAGAAAATGTGTCAGTGGCAGGCAGCACTCACTGCCTCCTTGAGGAAATAATAGCACTTTATTGAGGAAATTCAGGGCTGGCCTGGGCTCAGTTTGCTGAGCTGAAGTGAGCAATGGAAGTGGAGCTGTGCTGAGAGATGAGGAAATGGGAGGGAGAGGCTTTTCCCAAAGCTCAGCTGCAGAAATGCCAACTCCACTCTCCCTACAGGCAGGTTTCAAAGAGCAGCTCAAGACTCAAGTCATGTTCTGCCACTGCTGCTCTCTGAAAACTGCTGTGAAAATGGCTGTGAAAATTGCTGCTCCACAACACACACAGACTCATCCTGCTCCAGAGGAGAGATGGAAACTCCAGGGTGCAAACAAAGGAAGCACAACTGGGATCCACACTCCATCCTTTTGAAGAGTAACAGGATTTTGCACCATCAGAGGCACTGAAGGTGCTTTGCTGGTTGATCACAGGATCCTGGGACAATCCTGGGAGATCCAGGTGCTCCAGATTCCCCTCCAGCACTGCTTTCCAAAGGGCAGGAAGGCTTTGCCCTGCTCTGGCACAGAGCACTGCACTCCCTGTCCCCTCCCAGCTCCACTGCACCCACTCCATGCATCTTCCAGATGGTGAGTGTTGGTTCTACCACCCAAACCCATGAAGAAGAAGGTAAAGAAGGACTAGCATCCACATACAATCCCACTTTTTTACACCAGCTTACAGATGGGATGCTGTGAGCAGGGAAAGGGCAGAAACAAGGGATGGAAGGAGGCTGGGAATAGGAACAGCCCTGGGGATCCACCCAAATCCTGAGCAGGCTGCTACAGCTCCTGCCCAACACCCAGCCATGTGTTAGGTAATAGATACACACAAAACAAGCTGTTCCAAAAGCATCTCATGCCCTAACTGTCACCTTTTACCTCCTGGCCTGAACTTCTCTGGCAAGACAGGCTCAAGTTGAAACCTGTAAGGCAGTATTTACCAGCTGGGTGCTTAATTCCTGCACCAAATGATGAAAAACAAGCATTTAATATGTATTTAATGCAATGCAAGGATTTAAATGGAACATGAAGCTACCAAATACCTGAAGAGCTAAAATTATAGAAAAGATTTTACAGGAAAATCTTCATTTGAGATTCTAGCAGCACACATTAATGCAGTGAAAGGCTTCTGAGAGGCTCTGCCCAGGCTTGCATAGCAATGGAAATGTACCAAAATAGCTATTCCAAAGTAATTATCCTAATGATAATCCACAATTAAAATGCTTTCTAATGGGACTTGCAATAAAAATGTAATTGGTGATTAGGCCAAGATGCTGGTGCTTGTGCAGACAGCAATTTTTGGGCTGTGAGGAGCAGCACAGACAAATGTGAATTTGGAATCCAAACAGGAGATTCAGACAGAGGCAGAGCCCAGCCTCAGGCTGAGAGCAGCCCAGAAGTGACACAAAACTGCAGCTGCTCTGGAAAAGCACAGCAGAGTCACTTCACTCATTCCCCAAGCACAGGAGATGATGAAATTTAGTCCAGCCTAAAGCTTTGAACCCTGCCTAAGGCAGGTGAAAGGTCTGACCTGCACCTGGGTCAGGTGAAACAACAGGAGATCTGAAAAGGAGGGTGGGAACATGGAGAAGAACATTCCTGGATGGGCAGAGGAGGCCACCAGGATGATCCCAAGAGGGATGGAGCAGCTCTCCTGTGAGGAAAGGCTGGGAGAGCTGGGATTGCTCAGCCTGGAGAAGAGAAGGTTTGGGGTGAAAAATGTGACATTGAGGGGAACTTTCAGGAGAGCTGGAGAGGGACTGGGGACAAGGGATGGAGGGACAGGAGCCAGGGAATGGCTCCCAGTGCCAGAGGGCAGGGATGGGTGGGAGATTGGGAACTGGGAATTCCTGGCTGGGAGGGTGGGGAGGGGCTGGGATGGAATTCCCAGAGCGGCTGTGGCTGCCCCTGGGTCCCTGGAATGTCCCAGGCCAGGCTGGAGAGGGCTTGGAGCAGCCTGGGACAGTGGGAGGTGTCCCTGCCAAAGGAATGAGATGAGTTTTAAGCTCCCTTCCAACCCAAACCATGCCATGATTCTAAATTATACTCAGATGTTGGAGTCCTGGATGCTGAGAATTTCAGACTTTCTGTGCTGACAGACTCTGACCTCCCCAAGAGAACATTGCACTGACCTTAGCTGTGGAAAAGGCTTCCAAAATTAATTAATAGCACTAAAATTACGAGTTTGCAGTTTGAACAGAAGTGTGTAATATCACAAGGTGAAAAACTTAAAGAGTTTAAAGTTTTAGAATATAATAAAATGTATAAAACAAGACAGAAGTTTTAAGTTTAAGTTTAAAGACAGAAGCTAGTCCTTCTTTACCTTCCTCTTCACCTTCCTCTTCATGGGTTTGGGTGGCAGAGCCAACACTCAATATGTGTAACAACACCTCTCCCTCCCATTCACCCACAAATTCAACAAAACCACAGATCAACTTCCATGGAAAAAAATACATTCCAAATAACAGCATGTGGGTGTGTACAGTACAAAGACATCCCAAAGAGATTGATTTGAAAGCCAACACTCTGCCTTATCACAAACCAAGGAATTCCAGGATTCTGATGGCAAATAAAACTCCCTCCAATTAAGTACATTCTGCCATAAAACCTTGCTTTGCATTAGGCAGAAATACAGATTATAAACCCTTAAAGAAGCATCCCTGTGGTACCAACAGAGCTCAGAGCTCCTGCTGGGGCAGCTGAATCTCTGCTCCAGCCTGGAGGAGGGGCTGTCTCTCCCCAGAAAGTCCCAGGGAATATCAGTGCTGACAGGAGCAGCTTGTTGCACCAGCTGCTGTGCTACATTTAGATAATAAATGTGTTTAACTACACAGAGAAAAAAACAAAATTATGTCACATCCACCACAGACCTGCTCATCCAAGCATCCCTAAGATGGCATCTTTTCCATTTACCTACTCACAGGACACCCTGCAACCACAGCATCCAGCCAGGCTAATGAGGAGGTTGAGCTGCAGTCCTTAATGAAATTAGCACAGATAATTTGGAATTTCCCTGGACAAGGGGTCTCTGTTTTCAGCTCTGTAACCAGCAGGATCGGCCTAATGATGCAGCAGCACCCTGGGAGCTGCACCAGCTTCTTCTCAAGGTGCTAACCTGAGGACAGAATGTGTCAAATGAGCTCTGGTGGGGTTCAGCTGCAGGTTTCCTACTGAAAAATGTGCATTTAAAAGGCAAAAAAAAAAAATCCCACTGACATCGTCTCTCCTTAGTTTTGATTTAAAAGAGTGAATGGTCAAAAAATACTTTTTCTTATTAATTTTCTTTTTCAAAAGGCACCAGTGTTGTCCCTAATGGAAAAGCTTGTAAAAAACCACCCCAAGAACCAAGCAGCACATAAATATCATGGATGAAGGTGCTAACAGAAAGTGCCAGCATGGCTTGTGAGAGCTTGGCAGACATTCCTTCTGAAATCTCTCCCTGCAACATATGGGATGTTCCTCACTGATAAGTTTTAAACTGTTATTTGAAAAAAAAAAAAAAAGGAAGAAAAAAAATAAAGATACTTCAATCTAAAATGATGCTTTAATTTGCAAATTTTGTGCAGAATGCACAATTTATGCCAATAATTAGCATTTTAAAAGGCTATGCAATGCTGTCTGGTATTTCTTGAGGACTTGAGTGAGATTTACTGAAGCACATAAAGTCTTGTGTCCCTTTTTGAGAAAGTATTTCATATGCTGGGGCTGCCAATTAGAGCAGGACTTATGGAATGAATGAACATCTCTGCACTGTGACCTGAGCTGAGCTAATCCACCCACATATGCCTGTATCTATGGAGAATGGAAGAGGGAGAAAGATGAAACAGAAAAATTTAATGATTCCAAGGCTGAAGCTTTATTTCTGGCCACTGTTAAAACAGCAGCTTATACTGAGGCTATCTGCATTCTGTGTGATTCCATCCCACAAAAATGGAAGTTTTTACATTGATTTTGGTGACTAACTTTGAGCCAAGGGCTGTGGATCCTTTTTTTCTCTCTGCTTTGGATTGCTGGCTCTTAAACAAAGTGAATAACAGAGCAGTGAAGTGGCAGGAAAAGGGGTGGGGAGCTGCAGGTTGGTGCTTTGAGGTGACAAGTGACACACAAGTGACATCAAAAGGTTTACCCTGGCACCCCAGAGGAGGCTGGAGTGGCACCAGGAGCTGTGGGGACACAAGAGGCCGATGACAGGATGGCACAGAGCACACAAGCACTGACCCAGAGTGACAAAGGGAGGGTGACAAAGCTCCCACCACAAAATCCCAGCAATCCCAGCTCTTCCCACGGGAGCCGCTGGGTTTGTCAGCGCTGAAGGAACCTGGAGCTATTTGGGACACACCTACAGCACCATCCAGAGCTGTAATTAACACCTTTTCAGGCTAATGAGGGATTCTCAGCGCCACCTCGTCCCCCACACAGCTGCCATCAGGACTTGATAATTCTGCTTCTAGGATTCAAAACCATCTTTTCAGGTGCATAAAATCACAGATTGCTTTGGGTTGTAAAGGATGAAGTTCCAAGCCCTGGCATGAGTGAGGATGCCACCCACTAAACCAGGGCCCCAACCTGGCCTTCAACACTGCCAGGAATGGAGCAGCCACAGCTCTGGGAAATGTCATTCCCAAGAGCCACTTGCAAAGCAAAAGACATTCAGTGAAGAGACTCCACAGCCTTTTTGGTCCCATTTTGCTGTTCAGCCAGGCTCTGTACACAGCAACAGCTCCATCCATGGAGGGCCCCTGTCCTGCTAGGAATGACAACATTCCTGTGTCTCCCCATTCCCCCTCTCTTACAGGATGCAATTTGCTTGCCCACTATCCCAACACCCAGCTCTGAGAGACTCCATTCAACGATTAACTTTCCCATACCACTTAATCAAAAATGTTCTGCTCAATTCCTTCCCAGCTGTTGCCGAATTCACTGAATTCACTGAGGAACAACATTCCCCAAATGAGGAACCTCTCCCTGCTCAGCAAAGCCACCAACCACAGGAGCCAGAATTGCACACAAAATCCTTCAGGCTGGAAAAAACCTCAAGAGTCAGCAAGTCCAATCCCCACCTTGTCCTGAGAGGAATATTGGATTTGTCTTTCCAAACAAGCTGTGGGTCTGCTGGTTGATAAAACCAGCACTGGGAGATAAAAGAAACAATGGGAAGGATTCCACTGATTGATGAATGGAAAAATATATTTGTTTTTACAAATAAACTTTAGGTTTGCTGATAAATGAAATTAGACATTGAAAGATGAAAGAAAGAATGGGGAAGAAAAATCCCTAAATTCCATATCAATTAAAAATTAAAAGGGAGGGTTATACATTAGAGGGGAATCTCTGGTATCAGGTGTTTTGGGGAGTCTGAACCTCTCAAGGACCTCAGCCAGTGGGGAAAGAGAAAAGGGAAATGTGGCTGGGAAATTGGGATAAAAAGGAGGCTGCATCCTCCAAAAATGTCAGAGATCCCAGGGGATGCCCCATGGCCTCTCCCTTTATTCAAATAAAGCCAAAGGACTCCTCTGTCTCCTTCTTGGACATAAACCTCTGTGTTTGTGGATTAATTTTCCTAACAGTCTCCAGCCCAGAGCACTGAGTGCCACCTCCTTGGACACCTCCAGGGATGGGGGCTCCAAACCTCCCTGTGTGGCATTCACATTCTCTGGAAAAATCCCCTCGCCCAGGATTTTTCTCCTGGGAAGCTGAGAAGCCTCAGAGAAAAGGAAAACAATTCTTATCTCATTTGCTTCTCCTGTGTGGAATGTATTTGGAGATTGTTTAGCCACAGGTGATTGTTTCATTGGATTCTGAATTGTTTTGACTCTTTGGCCAATTGGGGCCAAGTTGTGTCAGGGCTCTGGAAAGAGTCACAAGTTTTTATTATTAGCTTTTTAGCTAATAATATCTTTTCTGTATTCTTTAATATAATATAGTATTATACAGTAATAAATCAGCCTTCTGAGAACATGGAGTCAGATTCATCATTCCTGCCTTTGTGGGGACATTCCCAGCAAATACAAACCTCCCTGGACAGCCCCTTCCAAAGCTTAACAACCATTCCATGGAGAAATTCCTGCTGAAATCCAAGCTGAACCTCCCCTGCTGCAACTTGAGGCTACATCCTCTTCACCATTTCCCCAGAAGTCACAAGTGCTGGTGATAAAATCAGAATAAATCTTTGCTCTTTGGCTCACGGCTCTCCCTAAATTCATACATTCCAATTAACATCAAAACCAGTGTACCCACAACACAAAGATTAATGACTCAGGAGAAGAGGAGGATGAGGAAAACAGGCAGAGATTCAGCCCAAACCAAAGACTCTGCTGTCACTCACATTAAGGCTGTTTCAAACACTCCAAGGCACTCACATGGCTGTGTTTTTGATGATCCTTCCTTGGTCCATTTTCTGCCCAATGCCATGCACAACAAACACAATGTGGCTGGTCTGGGGTGGCTTGTCTTCTAATGTGGCTTCTTCTACATAGCCTCTGTGTAGCCTTGTCCCACTGCTTGAAGCTGCAGAAAGAACATTATCCCACATCAGTGGCATTCTGCCAGCTGCACTGCTCTCCTCTGCTTGGCTTTTCTCAGGCCAGCACGTTGAAAATCAGGTAATATAATAGAGAATCATAAAATTAAAGGATTAGCATCTATTTTTAAATATGTGTGTACAGCACAAAGACATCCCAAAGAGATGAATTTTAAAGCTAACATTCTGCCTTATCACAAACCAAGGAATTCCAGGATTCTGCACCTGATGGCAAATAAAACCCCCTCCAATTAAGTATGTTCTGCCACAATAAAAGTGCCTATATTTTTAATTATAGGCACTTTTAAAGCCCTGAAAGATTTGAGCAGCCAGGTGATATCAACAGCCACCTCCACTGGAAAGGGAATTAATTTCAAAAAGGGAATTAATTTCAGGCATGTTTTGGAGACCAACTCTTCAGAAAACAGTTGTGTAACTGTGCACTCACTTCTACAACACAAAATCCTTCTCCTGGGTGCCTCAATCAATGAAATTCCTTCTGTCTCCCCCTTACTCCCACAGCATGGAAAGATCATGGAAATGACCTGTCCACATAAGTGTTGTCACTTTATCCACCCCAATTAAAAGAGCACGTTGAAAACCTTTAAAATTCATCATTTTGATAGGGAAAACTTGCTTTATTTTGAGCTGATCCAACCTGAAATTTCCCCTCTTGTTCTTCAGCCCAGTGACCAAACCCAAACCCAATTCCCCAGGGTAAATGTGGGCATTTTCTCCCTGCTGTGCTGACAAACCCATGGGCACAATGTGCCTCCATCCCCCTCTAGTGACACTCAGGGGACCACACCAGGCACCAGTGCTGGCCTCCAAAACTGGAACTAACAGCTTATTTTGGTTTTAAACAGGAGGAAAACACCCCAAACCCACTGAGGGCATTTTTTACCCAAGACAGGTTTTGTTTATCAAGTGAGTTTCTCTTTGATATTTCTCCTCCACAAATTGTTTGGGCCAGATCTCATTATTTATTACACATTATCCCCATGGTGTTCTGGATAAATGACATCATTTCTTCTGGAACTGAAGCACTGAATTATATTATTTTTTTAAGGAAACATTAATTAAGTGTTCACCCAGGAGTCCTGGGGGGTAAGAGGGCATTAATTACAGGGCAGAGGATGCAGAATAAAGTCAGAGCTGTGACCTGACCTTGTCTCTTCAAGGAACAAACCAAATGTGCAGGTTCTTGTTCTGGTGTCCTGCACAGGACAAGTTCCCATTTTCTAGGATGGAAATAACCTGCTTTTTCCTTGAGAGACTCCCCCCTCTCTTCCAACCATCTCAGC
Source organism: Agelaius tricolor (assembly GCF_023055355.1). Classification (NCBI taxonomy): domain Eukaryota; kingdom Metazoa; phylum Chordata; class Aves; order Passeriformes; family Icteridae; genus Agelaius; species Agelaius tricolor. The sequence continues at coordinate 2,981,310 of NW_027269265.1, forward strand.
TTTGCTGCCTGACTGGGAGTGTTGAGTTTAAATGAGCCTGAATTTCTACTGGAAATAATTTCTGTCTAAATGCCCTTTCCTGTCACTTCATACTTCTGTTTTATGAACAGAAGTAAAGGCTGAGTGGAGGTGGGGAGAGGGAAGGTATGGTCATGTATTTAAGGAATGCATCACAATATCGAAGTACCCAGCAGTAAAATGAAGGTTGCAAAAGGAACTGTAATCCTTATATTATTACAGGAATAATCCTAATTTTACATTTAATTCTAATTTAATTCTAATTTTAGCTTCTGGACTCTGCCACTGTAATATTTTCATGTATTTGTTACGTAGTGCTAACTGCTGCATCCAAACCCATCAAAATAAAATTAAACTATGATAAAATTATAATTTTTAAATTTAAAATTAAATTAAAATAAATATAAAATTAAAATATAATAAATATGTAATCTAAATAAAATTTTAAAATGTTCACATCCAAATGGAATAAAATTTAAAAATATTCACATCTAGTTACCATTATTTACACAAGCTAAGGATTCTGAATACTCATATAAAGTAAAAAATGCAATGGCCAAAGTGGGTTACTCACATTAAAACCTTTTGGAGTTAAACTCCAAATGCTGGCACTTACAATATTCTTTACAAAGTTTGGGAAAGATTTACCTTTGGAAAACCCCAACTTTTGTGTGACAGTCCTTGCAATTTTGGATGTTGTGGCATCACTGTACAGATACACCTCATCCACACTGTGCCAGTCCACATGGTTACGGCTCAGCTTTAGACTGTGAATGGCTGCAGCAAAAAGGAATAAATAAATTGAATTTAGGTGGGGAAGAGGGAAAAAAAACCCCAAAGACAGAGAGAGAGAGAAGGATGATTTACACACAGGTTAAAATCTAGAGCTCCATTATGCCTGAATTTGTGTTATTTCTTACCTTGAGGAATTTTTACAGCTGGGTTTAACCTGAGTAGGACAAGCAGCAGTTTGAAGACCATCTGTGAGGACAATTCACATCACTCCCCTCCCACCCTCATTTTGGGGTGGGAAGTACCCAAAATATTCTCTTAAAGGGGGCAGGGTAATGGATCCTGAAATACTAGAGGTGGGTGTGATGAGCAGGTGGCTGCCCCAGGTATTTTCATCACTAAAAAGTGGAATTTCAGCCCTGTCTCCCATGAGAGCTGCTCTGCTCTAACACAGAGGCTCCCACGGCTCCCCTGCATTTCTCCCCTTTCAGAAATATCTCAGAGCTGGAAATGCAGCTCAATGAGCCTCTGAATGGGCAATTTCTGGCACAGAACAGAATGTAGCTCTTTGAAAAGCCACTAAGAGCTCTGGTGGTTGGGGTTTTTTTTTTCTGTGCACTGATTGTGTTTTTCCAGATTTGGAACTGATTGAGCTCTGAGCCCGACCTCATGACACACAGCCTGACTGTCAGGATTAAACAACAGGCACGTTGTTATGCAAATCAAAATCATCTCAGGCTTGGAGCTTGCAGGAGCCAAGCAGTGCAGACAGCTGGGTTACAATAATTTGGATTTCACCAAAATTCGCTGCTGAGGTCTCACTGAACGTGGGGTGCACAGAATTTGCAGAGCTGACAACAGCAATAGCACTGTGACCAAAGAAATGGTGATTTATCTGTCACTGCTCTTGCTGGGAAGTCCAAAGTCATGGAAAACACCCAGAGGGGCTGTTTTGGGGTTGCTTTTTCCACAGCAAGCAGAGCTCTAACCTGTCTCCTCCTTGAATCACCCAAATGAATTTTTTATACTCTTCTAAAAACATTCTGAGAAAGCCTGAGCCATCACAATTTCCAATTTTAACTCTACTACAGCACAAAGCAGCCAGGCTCAGCCAGATGTTGTGACCTTTCTCCAGCACAATTTTTTGTTTCTTTGCCAAAGCAGACAGACTTGACACAGACTGATGAAAAACTAAACAAAATCTGTAAGGAGCATGGGGATTAACAGAGGATTAGCCCTTGTGTTGTGGTAAACAACTGATTCACCAAAATAACTGGAATTACATCCTTGTTTTCCACTAGAAGAGCAGGAAGAAGAAATAAGCCTGGCTTTGAAGAGCAGAGATGGTCTGTCCAGGAGGTGCTCAGGAATTGTTCCACCTGCATTCTGCAAAATCCCTCTGAGAGAATGATCCTGGGGAAGTTGCAGAGGAAGGGTGGAAGTTTGGTGCCTTTGGAGGGTGTTGTGTTCAACATCCAAAAAAAAAAGAGGAAGAGATGTGGTTGAATCTCTGGAAAAACAGCAGTTTGTGGAGGAGTGATCCTCAAATTCCTCCTGGAGTCCAGTCCAGCCTCTCTACTGGAAGGAACATAAAGGAACAAGTAGCTTTTCCCCACCCTGTGTTAATTATTCCCACTTGGGAAGAACAAATTCCTCACTTTTGTGCTGTTCATGGACGTGGAAGGGAACATCAACATCAATTACAAGATGTGGAAGAACCAAAGCATTTGAAATGAAGTTCCCAAGGCCAAATGTGAGGTTCTGCACCTGGGTCAGGGCAATCCCAAGCACAAATTGAGGCTGGAGGGAGAATGGATGGAGAGCAGCCCCAGGGAGGAAGGTTTGAGGGTGAGGTGGATGAGAAGATCAACAGGACCCAGCCGTGTCGTCTGCAGGCCAAATGTGCCCTGGGCTGCATCCAGAGAAATGTCACCAGCACAAAGCTGGGGGGGCTCAGGCTGGAGAAGAAAAGGATCCAGGGAGAGCTTAGAGCTGTTGGAACCCTGGGAATTGCAGAGAATTTCAGACTTTCTGTGCTGCCAGGCTCTGACCCCCAAGAGAACACTGCACTGACCTGAGGCCCTGGAGAAGCTCCCAAAATGGAATGACAGAACTGGGATTGTGGGTGTGGGGTTTGAATAGAAAATGTGTGATATCACAGGGTGGGAAACTTAGAGTTTAAGGTTTTAAAATATAGTAATATGTATGGAGCAAGATGGAGGTTTCAGGGTGGAGGTTGCTCCTTCTTCTTCACCTTCTTCTCCATGGGTTTGGGTGGTTTTGTGTAATTGGACAAAAAAGTCCCCATTGTGGGCACGGGTGGTTGGTTATTGGGTTAAAAGTGAAAATAATTGAGGTATCATTTCTTAATTGGACAGTTTATCCTTAAAAGGCCTTGTAGAGAGAGAGATGGGCTCCATTTTTAGTTTGTTAGAGTGAAGTGCTGCAGAACTCAGGGTTTGTGAGGCTGTGACAGAGATAAGAACTGATAAACATCTGAGTCCCAACAAGAAATATCATCTTGAGCATTTAATCCCCATCCTGGAGAAAAAAAGAAGATAAAACTCAACACAGAGCCCCTTCCAAGGCCTGAAGGGGCTCCAGGAGAGCTGGAGAGGAACTGGGGACAAGGGATGGAAGGACAGGAGCCAGGGCATGGATTTAAACTGGAAAAGAGTAGGTTTAGGTTGGATATTGGGAAGAAATTCTGCCTGTGAGGGGGGGAGGCCCTGGCACAGGGTGCCCAGAGCAGCTGTGGCTGCTCCTGGATCCCTGGAAGTGTCCAAGGCCAGGCTGGACAGGGCTTGGAGCAGCCTGGAAGGTGTCCCTGCCATGGCAAGGGCAGCACTGGATGAGCTTTAAGGTCCCTTCCAACTGAAATCTTTCTGGGATTTGATTCTGTGATAATTTGACAGTGAAAGGATTATTAAAACCCTTGAGAGTTCAACCAAAAGGAGTTTCTGCTGCTGACAGCCCCAGGGGGTGTTCATAGTGAGACAGGGAACACTAAAATATGTCTTTGGGGAGGGTTTGTCAGCAGTCTGAAAAGAAACATCCTAAAAAAAACCTAAAATATTCCAAGTGTGCTTTGCAGGCATGGGATTTTACAGACTGACACTGCTGGTTTGGAGCTGAGCCTGAGGAAGGGGAAGTGATGTTTCTTGAGGATGAGGACAGGATTGACAGTGGGAGTGTCCTGAGGGGCTCAGAGTGGCAGCTCAGGGTGTCCCAGGTGCCAGGGAGCCACCAGGGCGTGTCACAGCCTGGCTGAGGGAGCCCAGGGGCAGAATTCAGATGCACAGGGGAATGAATCTCTTCTTGCTCATCCTCCAGGAGCACAAACTCCACACCTGAGGGGGCTCTCCAGGGTACCAGGCTGGGATGGTGCTGAGCTTCACTGAGATCTGACTGTCCATAAATCCATGGGGATAGAAATCTCCCTCTGGACCTGACTCCAAGAACTTGGAGGGGATTTTAAAAGAGGGGGAACAACTTTTTACATGGGGAGATAGAGAGAGGACAAGAGGGAAAGGTTTTAAACTAAAGGAAGAGAGATTTAGATTAGATTCAAGGAAGAAATTCTTCACTCAGAGTGGGGAGGCTCTGAGGTTGCCCAGAGAAGCTGTGGCTGCCCCTGGATCCCTCTGCATCCTCCAGGAGCATAAATTCCACACCTGAGGAGTCTCTGCAGGGTACCAGGCTGGGATGGTGCTGAGCTTCACTGAGATCTGCATAAATACACACGGACAGAAAACTTCTCTGGCCCTGACTTCTCATGGATTTGTTCCCACCTGGCACTGACAGCATTCCCACAGACATCCCTCTGTAGGTGCATCTTCCTCAGATGCAGAAAAGGCCTGCAGAAAACCCCTGCACACTTTTCTGGAGAAGAGAAGGCTCTGGGAAAACCTTGCAGCAGCCTCCAATGTCACTGTCATATTTTCTGGAAAAATCCCAGGATTTCTTCTCCTGTGAAGCTGAGAAGCCTCAGAGAAAAATGAAAACAAGAATTATCTCATTTGCTTCTCCTGTGTTTTGCTGCTTTGCAATGTGTTTGGAGATTGTTTATCCAGCAGGTGATTGTTTGATTGGTTTCATGTGAATTGTTTTAACTTAATGACCAATCACAGTCTAGCTGTGTCAAGGCTCTGGAGAGAGTCACAGGTTTTTCATTATTGTCTTGTTAAGCCTTCTGTCTGTATCCTTTCTCTATTCTTTAGTATAGTTTCAGTATAGCATTCTTTAATATAATATCATAAAATAATAAATTAGCTTCCTAAGAACATGGAGTCAGATCCATCATTTCCTTCCTGCCACGGGGGACCCTGAAAATACCACACTCCAAGAACTTGGAGGGGGATTTTAAAAGAGGGGGAACAACCTTGTACATGGGGAGATAGAGGAGAAGAGGGAAGGGTTAAAACTAAAGGAAGAGAGATTTAGATTATATTTAAGGAAGAAATTCCTTACTCAGGGTGGGGAGGCTCTGAGGTTGCCCACAGAGAAGCCATGGCTGCCCCTGAATCCCTGAAGTGTCCAAGGCCAAGTTGGACACTGGGGCTTGGAGCAATCTGGGAAGATGTGGAATGAGATGGGATTTAAGGTCCTTTCCAGCCCAAGCTCTTCTGGAATTTTCCTCAGGGATTGAAGTCCTTGGAGATGAGGCCAAATTTTGGGTTCTTTTTTTGCCGGAACTTAGAAATGAAACATTTTTCAGGAACACCAATCAAGACAGACACCTACAGTATGAGCATGTGAAAAGCTCAGCCCTGCTGGAGAAGGAAGATGGGATCAAGAAAGGATTTTTTTCAGCTGAAGAAATCAGTGGTTGCTATCACACCAACTCCAGTTTCACCAAGAGAGATGAACCCTGAGGGAAAAAAATCCCCCCAAAGAGTTGAAATCTGAAAAATGAACCTTAAAACACAGACCAGATATTCCTAAAGCCTTGCAGAACCTGATCTCCATGAGGCTTTTGACTCACCTTGAGTCAAAGAAATGGAGAATAACAGAGGAGCAGAAACCTTGCACTGTGTTTTGCACATGGAAACATCCTCCCAGCCTGAGGAGCTGAGCACCTCCTGGGGCCAACTGCTCACACCTGAACCCCTTTTTTAGCTAAATACCTGCTTCTCTCCTTGGTGCTTTCATCCACCTGCCAAGAGCAAAGCACAGGGTGGATCTTCTCTCCCCAGAGTCTGATGGTGCTCAAGTCAAAATCAACCCAGGGAAAAGCATCTTTGGAGTGCTCAGGGCTGCCACTGCCTCCAAGGACAAAGGCACTGTCATTCCAGCCAGGACAGAGACCAGAGCAGGGATACAGACTGTCTCAAAACCTCTCCTGCCTTCTTTTTTATTTTTTTCCCCCCAAGGATTTTTAAATTATTCTGTCTTGCAAGCAGCAGGTGTCACACAAAAGCCTGACACATGGTACAGGGAGCTGAGAACATAATTTGGCTGCTGTTGTTCCTTCTGAAATGAATCTCAGGTTCTGCTACAGAAACCTGTAGATTTAAAAACCTTTTCTTATTTTTTTTTAAGAGCCATTAAAAAGGCCATTGCTCTTAATTAAAAATGTCTCACATTGCTGTCATTTATACATTGTACTTCATCACCTCTCAATTCATCACTGTCACTATTTGTCACACAACCACCTAATTTCAATTTTTTTTTAATTTGAGCACATTCATTACCACAACTAGCATGATTTGAGAGGAAATCAAATGCACAACACAATTTTAGAATTTCAATTTACAAAAGAAAAGGCAGAAGTCCTTTCTTATTACTTGAATTACACTGATTCACCTTTAACAGACTTGGGTTCACTGTGTGAGAAGAGGCAGGAAAAACATTTTGATTTCTGGCATTTTCCATTTGGACCCAATCACATTAAAAAAAATAATTAAAGGAAGTCAAAAGGCAAGCATTTATGCATGTCAAAATAAATTCTCAAGAGTTCACAACATCCCCAGGAGCTACAAGAACACAAGGTATGACAAGAACAACTCTAAACCTACCACGTGCATTTCCATTTTAAATGAAAGGTTTTAGAAGTCAGTGGAAGTTTAATCACTCCTGGCTTTAGAGGTGGCAGAGAGAGCCCAGTGACAAGAACTTTGGAGCCTTCTGCAATCATTAATGGCTCCTGTAAGATCTCCCCCACTTTCTGAAATAAATTTGCAGGACATCAGCTGCTGCAAAGGTCAGGGCTGTTTTCTGCAGCTCAGCAGCCTTGAGCTATAATCCACACAGCTTCCCCTTTTCCAGCCCATGGCCAGGGACTCATTCCATTCCAAAGCTGCAGCAAAGATGAATTATAACTTAAAATTAAAGATTATTATCCAAAAGAAAGCAGCAAACAAAACATTATCAGGAAGGAACCCTCCGTTCCTTCTCTGACAGAATTAATCTCAACCCAGACCTGCAGCAATCCTAAAAAAAATTCCCTTTTATTTTATTGAAAAAGCCAAATCACACCAGAGTGCAAGAAACAAATATTCACAGTTTTCATCAGCCACAAACAATTCTAATAAGAATTACTGCATGACACTATGAGCATCTACTTCTCTCTAGGACTCACAACACTTCTACTTTTCCTCTAAGCTTTAGGATGCTTTTTCCTTCCCCTTGGAAAGAAATTGCATGGATACAGCTCAAAAAACTGAAGCATGTAAATCTAACATTTGACTGAGACAAGCAAACTAGAATTTAAAGCTTCCTGAGCCAGAAGCACTACCAAAAAAAAATTAAAAAAAAAGAAATCTCCAATTACTGTACCTTGGGAATGCTTTCTCTTAAGACATGCAGCATCTGATTTCTCCTTATATCCTCTCCATTTGAACAAAGAAGGGAGGGAGAAGGGAGGGAGGTAGTAGAGAACTAAAAGTAAAAACACTGAGCTTCAAAGTAAAATTTTTAAAAGGGGTGTCATTTTTTTTTTTTTATTAGTATCACCATTTTTAGAAAAAAAAAAAAAAAGAAAAAGGCACATTTTCTAAAAAGAACTAAAATGTATATATATATATTTAAAAAAAACCAAAAACAAACAGATTTTGTAGCAGAAGTGTCAGGTTCCAAACTCAGTTTTTTCACTCTTCACAAGCAGTTATGACATGACAGCAGAGCTAAAGGCATCAGTAAGAGGCACCTAAAGCATCATCCCCCTCCTTTGTACAGGGTAAAACACACTGACCCTTCCTAAATGTGCACTAAAAACCTCAAATTTAAGCACAGCTCTTGACTTTTTTTCCCCTCCAAAGAGTGTAAGAGGGTGGTTAAAAGTTAGATTAGACAAAATCTCCTGCTCTTGCCCTGTTCTGCAAGGTCTCAGCACTCCCTGGTGCAGCAAAGTGAGTGACATTCCACACCTGTGTCACCTGCCCCAGGTGTCCCCACAGCTCTCAGTGCAGGTGCAAATGAAATGTATTTATTGTTGCACATCACTTCTCTGGGGGGGAAGGAAAATCAAAATAAATTCTCAGAGCTACAGCACTGGGGATTCCACAGAATAATTTAATTTGCAATATTGCACTGGCTTTTTAACCTCCCTCAGGAAGAATCGACACAGGAAACTCAAGGAAAGTAGAAGAAAAATTGCTTTTCATGGTGAGGGTGGTAAAACACTGAACAGGCTGCTCAGAGAGGTTGTGGAGTCTGTTGCTGGAGATACTGAAAATCCCACAGGAAACATCCTGAGCAAGCTGCTCTCATCAGAGCAGGGAGCTTGGGTTTGAGCATCCCCAGAGATCCCTCCTGACCTGCACAAGTCTCCAATTCTATGAACAGGAATTTCCCATCTAAAGGTTAACTTAGCTGTGCCAAAAACCTGTATGAATTTTTTATACAGTGAGAAAATACTATTTGAAAGCTAAGACAAAAAAAGAAAATCAGCTCTTCCAAATGCAATTTTTAGAGGTTTTGTGGCCTTGACCACACACTGAAATTCTGTAAGAAAAAACCCAACAAAGTTCTGCTGTCTCAAAATCAATGCATTGGAATATTAATTCTAGCTGACAGGTTTTTTTATTTCTGTATGTCTATCATGGAATCTCAGACTATTTTTTGGCAGAGGCACTGCTGGGGTTCATGTGCTCCAATCCTCTTCACAGATCAGGATCAACCTCAAAGTCAGATCCAATTTCAGGTTTGAATCAGGTCACTTGGGTGATTTCCAGCTGAATTTTGAGCATCTCTCTGTGCAAATACAAAGAGCTGTATCTGCTCCTCTCCCACCTTCCTGAAATATGGGTCTCCTCAAGCCAGGTCTCATCAGCTTTTGGAGATATATTTCACACCCAAGATAGCTCAGCTACCTTAGACTAAAGCATAAAATCAGCAGGATGGCTTCTGTGGGAGTGTTGGAAACAAAAAGGTTTTAATAAAAGGCAAAATAACCAAACTCTGTAAAGAGAAAAACCGAGCCAGGTGCAAGAGGTCCTCTTGCCCCTGGTAAAACACCTCACAGAAGTGATTGGTTTCTTTGTTCTCTTCTTTTCTAGTAAATTGCCCAGGTGGGACTTTCTGGCTTCTGTCCCATTAGCCATCCTTAAATTTGAGGTGAAGTCCCCCAGATCCTATGAGATACCTTTTCACCTCATTGAAGAAAGAAACTTCTAAGTTTACTTCCTTTTTAAGGGAACAAAAAATAAGTTTTGTGATTCTGTCAACAAAAACCCCATTCCTATACCTCCCTATCCCATAAATAAAGCTTTCAGCTTCACTCCATCATCACTAAATGAATATACCTGAAAAAGGTCATGGAGCAATGGATGATAGGAACCTAACTGGTCTTGTTTTATCTGACAACAGCCTGGATATGTCAGAAATCTCTGGAAAATGCTTTTCCTTTGATGGGCCACTTCAGATAGGTGCTGAACTCACTGCCTGCCTAAGCATGAAGAAAAGGCAGTTCCTAGATCTTCTGTCATTCTGTAAATTTTAAAATAACTTTCTGTCACACACATGTCCCTCTCCAGCTCTCCTGGAGCCCCTTGAGGCTCTGGAAAGGGCTCTGAGCTCTCCTGGGGCTTCTCCTCTCCAGGAGCAGCAGCCCCAGCTCTCCCAGCCTGGCTCCAGAGCAGGAACAGAATTCCAGAGGGGTCTCAGCAGAGCAGGGGGGGACAATCCCCTCCCTCGACCTGCTGGCCAAGCTCCTTTTGATGAAAAAATGCCCCATTTTTGCACCCTGCCATTAAAGCAATAATTTATCTGATGCACTGAAAGGGATCAGGCACCAAGAGGAGTCCCTGGCATCAGGCACCATAAACCAAGCTCATTTTGCAAGGCATGGAATGAAATGGTTTGTGAGGATGAAAGTCAAAATGCAAGCTACAGATTGCTCAGCAAAGGAGTGATCTCCAGGCTGCCCCACGGGAAACAGAGCCTGCAGAATCACTTCTTGTCATCTGTGCTTTTCTGTTCCCTGCTGCATTTAAAGCTCCTTATGCCTCCAAAAAAATACAACAAACTTTTATTTGTAAAGAATAACCCAAATATCAACATGGGCATCAGGTTATTTGTTGGCTGCAGGTTGCAGACCCTCCTGAATAATTCTGCACCTTCAGAGGAAGGTTTGCTAGGATTAACAGTTTAATAATGGGACATTTATCCCTCCTATCACCCCCAAAAGCCCTGGATGAAGCTTGGTTATTTCCTTGTTAACCAGCTGCAATCCAGGATTAATAAATGAATCAGAATTAATAAATTTAATACAATTAATAGAATTAATACATTTAATTACTGGAGTAATCCTTGGTAAAAGGGGCTTTTACAGCAGTTTGTATTAATTTTGCTGAGGAATCAGAGGGCATGGCCAGTTTTTCATCCCTCACAAGGTTTTATCACAGCACTGGGAACAGCCACTGCTTCCCAATGGATATTTCCAGATTTATCTCAACTTTCACTGATCATGAACAACAAGTACCTGTAAACCTTGATGGCACCAAAAACTGCTTCATCCAGGATGCAATTACAGCAAAATGGAGCATTTAAGAAATTGATAAACTGAATTCAGCTAATTTTGTTTATTTCACCAGTTGCAGAGCTTCTCCCAGTGCCACTGCAGATGGCATTTGTGCATGCCAGAGGATCCAAGAGGTATTGAGAGGCAAATTAAAATGACAAAACCACTTTTCACACGCTGTCAGCTGTAATTGTCCTGCAACTCTGCTATTATTACCAAAAAACCCCGTTGAAACCGACTGGTGACTTGACATACATACCACTGAAGTGATGCCATACATAGCTTGGGGGTTTTGTTTGGTTTTTTGGGGGTTTGCTTTTGGTTATTTTGGTTTTGCCTTTTTCCTTTTCTGACTTTGGTTTTAGAAAAGGCACTGGCACCTGAATTTGGAGTTTCTTTTCCTGATCTTTTACATTTTCATAAATACCAGTGGTTGTATCTTTCTCATCACTCTCCCCAGTCCATCCAGCATCAAATCTG